>NC_090924.1:729679223-730929223 GCF_040938575.1 Ambystoma mexicanum
CTGTCGGCCCTAAGGTCCTTTGCCAGGTGGGCTTGGGGCCCCACAGGCACTTCCCGTGCAGGCCCATTGGGATGCGTGGCCCTACCAGTTCGGATGGGCGCCAATTTGAAATTCGTCTCAAGTTGCGTCTATAAGGAGCCCGGACGCTTTTGCCGAGAGATTCCCCTTTGTCGCTCCGGATGCGCACATTGCAAGAGAGCTCAGTCACCTTCCTGCTGATTACTAGAGACAGCGTCCTCCAGGGTATTGTCGCTGCTCGCAGCCCGACCCGGGCTCCGTGGCGAAACGACTGCACCTCGCCAGGCCCGGCACGGCCAGGGGGCCGTGCCCCACGCGCAGCGCCCCAGCAGAGACTGGCCTGCTGGGGGACGCTCTTTTCCGAGCACTCTATTTGGCGCACTTGGTCCGTCTAGGGTTGGACTGCTTGACCAGCCTCGGCTGTTTCAAGCAATTCGCTTCCACCCGCCTCGGGACCGTGTCGAGGGTATACCCCCGTCTTCGGGGAGGGCCCCCGCCCCCGCATGGGCGGCTCTCCCCTCCAAGCAGAGCGAAGGCCGATCAGCCCGGCAGCTTCCCCAGTGGTCAGATCAGAGCGGAAACGGTCGGGTGGCTTTAGTTAGCCTCAGCGCGGGTGTGTCTACCGCAAGCCACGACGCGGCCCCTGCTCCACTGAGCACGTTTCTCCAACAGCTCGGAACGCATGCTCCACGGGGTGCCGACCCCCTGCGTCGCCAGTCCGGTGGCGGCTTTGCGGGCGAAACCCCTACCGCTCGAAGTTGTGCCCGGGCTCTCCCTCCAACCCACCACGCTTGGCGTGGCTAGCCCGGGCCGCTGGCGCCCGTGTGACCGACCTGTCCGCCCCAGGGCCTGACACTTCGGGTCCTCCACGAGACGGCCCCCCAGCAGGGCGCGAAGGTTGGCTCTGAGGCAGGTGCGCGGCTCCCCCGTTGCCACCCTCCAGCAGGTGCGGCTATTCCTCCTTTTTCATAACAATTAATCTAACATGCACACTAAAACTATCAACACAGAACAGCAATGCAGTTAAACTCAAAAACACACCACACCAGTCTCTGGCTTCTCCCGGTGCAACATGAGCATGTTAATCGTCCACCACATAGTCCTTCAAACGTGACGGACGGCACCAGGAGTCCAGTTAGGGGTACCTCCTACCTGGACTCTTCTTCTACCCGTGGGGCAGGATCTGTAAGTTCTAACTGGCTCCATGCTTGACCAGTATTGTCGGCCTCACTCCGCACTGGGTTTAGCTTGACTGGATTTCTGCCACTTGGCCTCTTGAAAAACAAGAGTTCCTGGTCACAGTCGTCCTTGCATCGGATGCAGTAACCATGGACCCTTTTACTCCCCAACCACATCCAGCAGCTTTGGGTCATAGGGCAGTGAGATCTTGCCTTCCGGGTGCCAGTTCCTGACCAGCACCGTGTCGCCCAGGGATATGTCTAGTGGTCACAGTTTCCTCCTGATATTCTCCCTCTCATTGTGCATCCTTTGCTCTTCGACCACCTTCTCCTCGTCAGTCACTCCTTGTGCTCTGTCCTCACTGCCCGGCAAAAACCCACGCGGGCCCCTTCTGAACAGGGCTTCTGCAGGGGCAACTCCCATGGAGCAGTGCAGAGTTGCCCTGTATTCCCTTAGAAACTGATAGAGCGCTCGACGCAGGGACTGCCCCTGGCCATGAGCGATCCTGAACACTTTGTTCAGGGTCCGCATGAAACGCTCAGCCTCCCTATTCGCTCCGGGCCGCAACGAAGATATCTTCCTGTGCTTGACCTGCAGTCCTTCAAGAAGCTCGCAAAACTCTCTCCGAGAAACAGCGGGCCATTGTCAGTGCACACTTCTTCCGGGAACCTGTGCGATGCAAAAACCTTCTCCACCATTGGTACAATGTTCTCAAATTATGTTGATTCCACAAACTTCACCTCTGGATATCTGCTCCATTCGTCAATGGCCACTAGGAAGTGCACGTCCCTCCGTATCGAACTAAAGTCCATGTGCACTAGCTCCCACAGTCCAGTGCCCCTGGACATCGACTCGATTTGGGGTTCTCGCCGCACAAGGGCTGCAGCCTGACAACACACACAGTTCCTCATGAACTCACCCACCAGTAGTTCGAAGTTGGGGAACTACACCTTCATACTTAATCATGACTTGGTCTTGCCCGAACATTGATGCCCCTGATGCGCCAGTGTTATCACTTTAGTAACCAGCGCTGACGGCGCAACCATCCTCGGACCTCTCAACAGCAGCCCTGATTCCATAAATGACAGTGGGTTCCTCACTTTCCACATCTGCTCCAGCGATGCCTTTGCTTCCTGTGTGCATTTGACAGACCCCATCAGAGCCCACTTCCACTCTCCTTTGTTGATGGCCTCCCGGAGTATGCAGAAACATTAGCCTCCAGCTGAGCTATCTGCCAGCTGTTGCACGGACATGGAGTTCGGAGTATTGGACTCCACCACCAACCTGACAAATTCCTTGACTTTCATCCCTCCATGCCCAGCCTCCGCTCCAGACTTCCCTGGATGTCTGGACAGGTAATCAGCGTCATTGTTTGCCCCTGCCCGATAAACCAAACAGACCTCGTATTCCAACAAGGCAAGTATCCAACTCTCAATCCGAGCCGATGGCCTTGATGGCGATCCAGCCATGATTGGTAACAACGGCTTATGGTCGGTCACTGTTAGGCAGAATTATATGCAGTACCCTTTGGGAACACCACACACAATTAAGACTAGAAGTGACAGTACAAATTCACCTTTGGGACAAGCCTGTACTATACAGTAAAGTGGTAGCAATGGCTGAGCAGCTAGACTGATCTCAAGAGCAAGTGAGCAATATCAAATAGTTACACAAAGGACAGCAATTACTATGATTCAAACACACACTGACTCAAGGTTTCAAAGTAAAAGAATATACATTTATTTACTCATCAGTTATATAACATTTCACTAACGTAAAGCAGTTTTTAAAAAAAAAAATCACTCTTAATACACCAAACCACTCCCAATAAGTTCCAGACAAGTTAAGCTCACAAAATGAAGTGGGAGAAAAATGGCACTCCAGCAATTTAAAAGGGAGGGAAAGACAAAGTTAAAATAATTGAACCACACCAACAGGTAAGTATTCAGGGAAATTGAGCAAGAGGAACTACAGTGATAGAATCAGGTAGAAAAGGCTTAAGGCCAAAGTCGATGAGTAAAGTCTTTTACTCAAGATCACACAGTTCAGCAGGAAAAGTTGGCAGAAAAGTTAGTTCAAAGAGAAGAGAAGGACAAGTCCTCGGATTGGAGAATGATTTCAAACACTTTCACCACGGCTAAACGAAAAACCGGATTTGCACAGTACCTTAAAACGGAGAAGAAGCTGCAGCTGAGGCGGACGTTCCTGGTAGTTCCTGCAGGCTCACGGTTCCTGAAGCGACTGTCGGACTGACATGAAGTAGGAAGACTGGAGGGTCCTGCACTGCCCAGGGAAGAAACCAGCAGCAGAACGAATCAACAAATAAAAGGTGCGCTCCTTAAAACCCAAGCAGGTTCCGACCTTCCTGGCTATCCGACTCACTGTAGCTCTGTACAGCGAATTCGACCAGAGGAGGGGTCCTGGCTTGAAGTTTGGGCAAACTGGTTGGTCCCACCAGCTCAAGGGAAGAAGATTCCTGGAGGATCTTCTCTATCGTCGGATTCTGAAGATTCGGACCTGCAGCAGGGCTTCACCGGGCAGTTCAGTCGTTGTAGGAGTCTTCTTCCATCAGCTCCTCGTTGGTTCTTTCGTTCCAGGGGCGACTCTGCTTTCCAGTCCCAGAGAACTGCTTTTTATGCAGTTTTCCCCCATTCACACAGCCTGGCTGTCAATCACACAGCAGGGAGGCTGTCCTGACAAGGACAGTCACCCAGCCAATCAAACAGGAGTGTGACTTGGGTTACCAAGGGAACCCATGGCAGGGGTCCTAAGACCCCTCCCTCACATCCTGCCTACCCAGACTTTTAGGCACCTTAAGGAGGGCTTCTGTGCAGAAGCCCGCGAAAAAGACGGTGAACAAAGGGACCAAACCTGGTTTGGCGTGCAGAGAAAAACACGAGAAAGACTTTAACAAAAAGAAATGTCGATGAAACCCCGCCACAGCCGAAATGAAATATATTTGGTCAAGCAGATTTATAAAAATAACCTAAAACAATACCATGGTTATTTAAAATAACCGCTGTATAAAAAATAGGGTAGTTACCACTGCCACCAGCCAAGTCTTGATTCAAAGGGAGTGAAACAGTGCTCCAAGAGAAACCGACAAAAAGGGATAAGAATAACCCTTTTCAATACTCCATGTAAAATGGGGTGTACTGGGTCTGTAGTTTAAAGAGACAATATAAAGTTACTGGCAACTTTACATGTTTCTGGGAGACAGTAGTCAATCCCAGAAAATTGGAGTCAGTGGGAAGTCTAAAAGACAGCCGTGTGTCACTGCCCTGAAGGGACTGTGTAACACAAAAAAATTATGCTCATGGAGTAGGTGAGGCTCCAGAGCCCAAGATTACACAAATGGTAAAAACACACACAGCAAAACACATGTAAGAGTGGGAAAAAGGCTCACACTCTTACCAGGTGAAAACAATAAACCCTAGAAATCCAGCAAAGCTGCAGAGGGACTCATTAGGTAAGGGAAATCGGACATTTATGAGAATTCTCCCCAACAGTCACCGGTCTCCCCAACACATAGAGCCTGAAATGCGTGCACCCCCAGAGCCTCCCGTTCAATCTGGGAATACCGCTGCTCAGTATCGATCAAGGCTCTGCTCGCAAACGCCACAGGCTGCACGTCACCCTTCGAGTTCTGCTGGGTCAGCACTGCTCCAAGTCCAAAAGGGCTTGCATCCACTACAATCCCTGACGCTACAACTGGATTGAAAAATGCCATAGTGCTGTCAGCCGTTAGGGCCGTCTTGATCTCTTCAAACGCACTCTGTTGCAGTGAGCCCCACTGCCAGGCACACACTGTCAAATTTCACAGTGGCTCGGACGACGTCACCAGATTCCGGATGAAATGCCCACAGTATTTTGTCATACAGAGGAAGCTTCTCACCTCCGTGACGGACTCCAGTATTTTTGCCTCCTCAATATCTCTCACTGTTCTGAGATCCGACAACACGCCTCCCTGCTGAAACACAAACCAGAAAAACTCAATCTTTTCCTTGAAGAATTCACATTTGTCCTTGTGCAGGGCGAGAGCCAGTGATAGCCCACCATCCGGTCCAGTTTGGAGAAAAACCTTGCTCCTTGTAATTCTGCAAAGATGTCATCCAGTGTGCGCGTGAGGTGCCTTTCCCGCTTGATAGCCTTGTTTGGCAGACGCATGTCTACACAGATACGAACTGACTCCAGCTGTTTCAGCTTCCGGGCTACCACTATCAGTGACACCCGCGGGGTTGGCCCCTCTACTGTCTTAATGATGTCCATCTCCACCAGACATTTTAGCTCCTTGTCCACCAGATGAAATGGGACCCTCCTGCAGATGGATTCATCATTATGTAGTTTCACTGGCTCCCCAACCAATGTTTCTACGCCTACAACCACCACTTCGGACCTCTGCACACCTCGTGAATGTCTTCCACGTAGACCCCATATGCGAAGCTGACAATCTTGAGGATATCTCTGGTCCCCTGTATCTTCTAGGGCCCATTCCACGCTGAACGCCCCAGCTTCACCATCTTCATGGCCTCCCCCATTCGGGAAGCCCATGTGTCCGCTAGCTCATAGGATCGCACCAATTCTAGAATCTGCACCAGGGTGAGCCCTGGTTCCCTTACGACACGTCGCTGCATCTTTCCTGAGGCACACCCCTGAATCAACTAGTTGCGCACCATCTCCTCCTCATTGTTCCTCATTGTTCCAAGTACGTGGCCGCCAGCTGCCTCAGCCTGCCGTGGAAGGAGTCCAGCGACTCATCGTCCCGGTTTGGCTGCGCAAATTACAAATCTCTCATCCACATTCACCAATGGAATTAAATGGTCTTTCAAAGTGTTCTTTGCTGCCCCGTAAGAGTCATCCACAGGCCGCAATGTCTCAAAAAATATCAATACCGCCGGTCCTGCAGCGTACAGAAGGGTTGATTTCTTCACCTGGTCAATCTACTCCCCAACCGCTGCGAAGTACATCTCCAGGCGCTTCAAACACAAGTTCCATCTGGGGCCCAGAACCGCTGGCGCCCCATATACATCAAATTCTGGCATGGGAGCCATTGCCCCTTGCTGACAATATACATGGACGACCGCCGGAGCCCCTGAGGCCGCCACCTGGTAATCCGCCATGCTGGCGCAGCACCCCACTCAGGGACGTCATACTGTGCGAACTGTCACCCCCTAGTGAACAGAGGGCCGCAACCCAGTGTGACCGCCTAAGGGATCTGCTCAAGAGGCTCTTCCGAGACCAACCAGCAGGTACGAAATATTCAAAAATTCAGGAGAAGACAAAGAAAAACTCACAAAACCTCCCATTGCATGTGAGGAGTAAAAGTGAAAATAAAATAAAACTATATATTTAAAACAATTTTTTTTGAAGGTGCGCACTCTCAAGTGCCCCAAAAATTGAGAGGCGCACATGCACTTCCCTGTCGGGGAAGCCGTAACCTCTTTCTTTCTGGCGTTACAGGGCGTGTCTCAGTCTCACTTTCCCCTCATGTGCCGACACAGCTGCCGAGCTGATCAATCGGTCCACCAGCTCAGCTCGTCCAGCACGTGGGTACGTGTGAGCGACCTCCTCCGTTCGGGCTCTGCCTGCGCTCTATAACGCATGCGCGGGAATGCCCCTTTTATTCCCTGCGACAGAGTTGCCTCACTCCATCATGGGCGTAACGTGACCGTCTCTACACTCCCATGGGATACCATATTACAGTTCTAGATCGTCATTTGTTATCTATTACATTCGGTGTGTTATTACAAATCGGGCTAAAGTAACACATTGCAATAATTTTCAAAAGGAAAGCCCAGAACTTGAAAATAGTTTCTTGGGGTCAGTATTAAGTATGAGTTTATATAACTATGCGCTTTGGGGGGAAAGGGTACCACTATATATATTAACACCTTGCTATTGTCAAATGTCCGCATGAAAGAAAATGCGGTGGCACTAACTTTAGAATTTTGAGTGTTCTTAAAACAATTTTTCTTCGCATATATGAATTACCATTCCACCTTCTTTTGATGGTTCACATGTGACTTCTAACACGTTCAATACTTGACATTGAAAAGAGAACAATGACCCTGCCTCATGAACCTGTTCTAAGGCTATTGTTTGTTCAGCATACAGTAGACGTTTTGCAAACGTAATCCCGTGCACTCGAGAGCTTTGTAAGCCCTCGGTTGTCCCAGTCCTAAACATGAAGTTTAAAATTAATTAGAAGCGGCATTTCAGAATATTTTCAGAAATGTGACTTCACCACAACAACTCAAATAAATCCATTCATGCTCAGTGATCAAAGCCCGGTTGAACCGGCTCTACTGAAGCTACCGTAACATGAAACCTGCAACAATTGGAAGAGGAACCTTACCTGAGCCATGGCAAAACGATACCAGCCGTCTGCGTGGGACTTTTTTTTAAGAAGGCTGTGAAAGACTAGCTGGTCAGCGCAGCAGCTGTCTACTATTTATAATATCCTTATCTTTCTGCTGCGAGGAAAACAAAATATTCAGGTATTTCAAACGACTGTGTAGGCTAACGTGGAGTCCCTGAGCCCTGCCACGATCCGCAGGTGAACTCGCTTCTTGCTTGTCTGTCATGGACACAACCAATCAGAATAAAGAATACGAGGAAACGGAAAACCAACCAATGGAAAGTACAAGAGGCGGAACCGTGGTCGCTTCCGTCCGTGTGAAAGTCCCAGATGCTCTGAGGACTTTGGAATTCACGTTAGACCATTTAGTAAAGTAAACGTTTCACTGGGAGATATCTTTTTGAGGTAAGAAGTATCGAATGTACGATGTTTATATCATTACACGCACACTTGACCGAACCAGTTTCTGTCATGTAGAGATGTGGCTAAAATATTCCTCGCATTGAAAACACTGAAAATAAGTGCTCTATGAAAACACCACGATCTTGCTCTGCTTTAGCCCAGTCATAGTTAAGTCTGCGTGTCACTTGTGTTATATTTCTGCCTGTTTCGGTAAAAAATTCAAAAAGATATACCCGCTTGCCTTTCCCGTTTTTAATTTCGTGGTGAAATGCCAGTTTGCCCAATATTCCAGTGAAAATGGGGCAAACTGACAATTCGAGTTTTCTGGGGAGATACTGCCCTATAATAATGAGCAAAAACAAGCCCTGACAATGCCAACAGTTTCGGCGGCGAATGCGGGACGCGGCATGGCAGGCGCCGCCCCTTAGTGGGGGTTGCCGGGCCAGAGACTCCCCCCCCCCCCCCGTGCCTGGTCTTCCTGGCGGCCCACGGGGGCACGGGAGGAGGGGCTAACTCATGACCACGTGGGGGGGGCGGAGGGGGAGGGGTCCGCCCTGGAAGTGGCTGTGGTACCTGGGATTGGTTGGGGGGGCAGGAAGCCGGGGGGAAGACCCTACAAAAGGGTAGGATCGTCTCACGAACGATCTCTTCCCCCGGTTTCCTGCCCCCGCCACGTGTGGTCCACGAAGAAGCTTTTTTTCGGATCAGAATTGCAGTGGTTCCGGTGTGTAATCTCGCCGTTTCGTGTTCCAGGATCGGTTGCTGTGCCCGCTTCCAGCAGTTCTAGGGGAGGAGTTTGAGCATTGGTGTCGGAATTTCCTGCTCCAGTGGTTCGGTTCCAGCGGGGGAAACGAGGAAAAGTTACAGGTAAGAGAAAGAAAGGCCACCTAGATAAGTCCGGGTTACGGGTAATTTATCACAATTCAAACCATTACATTAGGCCCGGTTGAACAGAAATGTAGTAATGGCTCGGCACGAGGTGGACTGGCTGTAGTTAGCCAATTGTTTACGGGAAGGGGAGTTTGTGTGGGCTGATGTCGGGGGGAGGTGCAGTCAGGGGCCGCGCAGGGATGGTCGGTTTAGAGCATGGCCCGTGGCGGAGACTATAGGAGCAGAGGGGGGTGGGGAGGCCGCGGCGGACCGTGCGAATGCACGGGAGTGCGGGGGTTGTGGGGCCTGCGGGGGCGGTGGGGGAAGAGAGTTGCCACAGGGTTTTTCGATGCAGTTGCAGCGCGTGGGGGGCATTTGCATGTGCTTGGGGCTTGAGCGTTAGGAATCGTGGGCCACCGCGCAACCATAGGGGGTGTGGTGGGGGGCCACGGGCCTGGGGGCCGGTGGTGCTGCGGGGTGTCACGGTTGGCGGCCATGCAGACCGACGCGCGGCCATCGTGGCGACGACGCGCGGTGAGGCAGGTGAAGGGGGATACAGTGGCTGGGGCCTCCCTCGGGACCACAGGGGACACGAGTGGGGCGCAGGTTGGGTAGAGGAGGCGGGGTTGGGGGGGGCAGTTCTTGTGCGTACCGTTGCTTTGGCGGCCGTGGGGGGAGCATGCACGTCTATTGCATCTCGGCAGGGGCGGGAGTGTGGCAACCAGGGGGCAATGAATGTGGTACCTACTTTCTTGGGGGATTGCTACAGCAAGAGGGGAAGGGGCCTGCGGAGAGGACAGGGGCGCCGGGAGTGCTTTGTGTGTGCACCGTGTGTATGTCGTGTCAGTTGGGGCGGGTATGTTTGGCACCTGCTTCCCCGGCACCGTTCGAGCGCTGGGTGCTAGCAGCTGCGAGTTGGGAATGACTGGTCGCACGGGGGTGAAGGGTGGTCAGGGTGATTGGGGCAATTGCGGCTTGAAGCTTGTAGACATGTTTTGTGGCGGAGGGATCGCCAGGGCACGGGGGTTGGGGCATGGCTACAAGCACACACAATTTTTGGCTTCGGCTGGAGCACATGCTCTGGCCCCGCGGAGGGGGGCCTGCAGGCTTTTTCCCTCTGTTGGGTGCGCGGGCTGCGAGTGGCTGCCGTTCCATTTCGGGAGGACGGGTGAAGGCGCGGGATGGCGGGGGGGGGGGCGGTCGAGCGAGGCGGGTGCGTGGCCACCGAGGTCTTTGGTTCACGTGGGGGTGCTGGTAGCGAGCGATGGGGCGTGGGCGGCCCTGGGTGGCGGCTGGGGGCGTTCCGCATTTGGGTGAACCCTTTGGATGGGGTACGGTCGGCCTCGTTGCACGTGGGATGAGGCCCATGGTGTTGGGTTTGAGGAACGCGGGGCCACTGGGGAGTGTTGGCGCGGCATTGGGATGGCATTGGGGAGGGCTGGTTGCTCGCAGCGAGACCGCGGGGCGCTGTTTGTTTTCCCTGGTGCGTTCCCGAAAATTGCGATTAGCACATTTGTCACACAAATACACGCTGGTGCTTGGCAGTATTGGCGGATGCGGCGGTAACCGCGAGGGCGAGGGGCATCACTTGTTCTGTGGGTGTCGGGGATTCTAATGAGGAATTCTGTTTGGTGACTGGCATATGCACGAGTGGTTTGCCATGTTGCTTTGTATCTCTTTCCCTTTTGTTTCCCTGCTGTACCGTTTTCCATGTGTTTTCTTTTGCATTTATGGATTATCAGTTCTGTCATGCTGCTCCCCGTCAGTTAGCCATTGGCCGGGTATGTCGCCGGGAGCGGCCTTTCACAGTGGTTTTGTTTTGATGAGTGGGTTGGGCACGACAGGGCTGATTTCAGGGAGGTATTTCTGGGGACGGCAGGCGTGTTTGTATCTCGCGAGAGATTCGGGCGGGAGAGGGCTGCTTTCTGGGAGCTGCAGTGGAGGTGCCCATGTGTTGTGCACACCCATCCGCATCACAGTGGAAAAAAGGGGGAAAAAGAGGAGAAACACAGCTACAACGGGGGGCAGCTTTCGCACTGCCGTAGCATCTAAAACAGTCGAACTCGTGCTTTTCATGGCACCTAATTGGCAGATCGCCGCATGCCGAGTTTAGAAAGGGTGGTGAGTTAGATGGGGGAAGGGCAACGCAGGTGCGAATTCCGACCAACCCAGGTGCCAGATGCTGTGCTGGCGCCAGAGATAAGGAAAGGGGGGAGGGGGGAGCAACCGAGCTGGCTGCAGGGGTTTCGCTAGGGACTGTTTACTTTAATGCATGGGGGTGGCGGGGCACGGTAAAGTGAGATAGCCTGACAGGAACGGGTTAGGGAGAGGGTGTCATTTACAATGGGGCACCGCCACCATACAGCGTGGAAGAAAGCATGATATGATACGGCATTTATAACGTGCCTATACGCAAGTGCAAGGTTAGATGCACACAGTTAAACTGGCACAGAAAGTGCACACAGCACAGCTGGTACAAACGCGAGGTTCGAGGCGAAGGTGTTGGCGGTTCACCTGAAGGCTCGCCCCAGTGAGAGGGATAGCCTTAGGTTAACATGGTGAATAATTTGTCAAGTGCATTGGTTTGCAGAGGGTGGCCATTATGAGGGTGAAGTAAATTAATGTCTCATGACCTATACTAACACAATTTGTCTTTTGGGAGGTGGTGCCAACATGGCGATGTGTTCACGCTGGGGATGCCGTATTTATTTGTGCTGATATGGGGTAGGGTGGTTAGGGGGGGGGACAGGCATGAGTTACAGAGTATTATGAGCAGTATCACACACGATCGTCATCAAATATGTGACACATACCAATTTGTCTCGTAGATCGACATGTCGTTCCAGGCTGGCACGGCCAATCCGGCCCATGACGTCATTGAATTAGTGCTAGTAGAGGAGGGAATCCAAGGGCAAGAGGTTCCGGAACCATCAGCCACCGGGAGGGGCATGGATGCCTAATCTTGGGCCGAATTCATAGCCCTTACAGAGGTTATGGGATGGCAGGCAGCCATGGCTAGGATGGGCGGCCCGGTTATGCCACGGCGCGATGCAAATGTGGGGCACGCTTTGGATGGGACTAATGCGGACAATGCACACGCAGGCACGACGAGTGGAGAGAACCCAAATGGGGGGGAACAAACACTGCCGGTAAAAAATATGGAAGGGTACCTGGGGATAAGGAGAGAGGGACCAGGGTACTTGTTCACACACGCCAACGGCACACCACTCACGCGGTTCCAGTTCCGGAGGGTACTGGCCAGCAAGTTAGAAAGAACCGGGGAGAATCCGGCACGATATTCCACGCATTCGTTCCGCATAGGCGCGGCAACCACGGCCAGTAGAGAAGGTATGGATGAGGATGTGGTCAAGAGGTTGGGCCAGTGGGATTCCGACAAATACAAAGTGTACGTACGCCTGTAAACACGGGGGGCACGGGGTGGGGGGAGTATCTGCGGTACAGGAGGAGGGACACACCAGGTAATCGGATGTTAATGTTTCCTCCCAGATGCGGCACGGGTGTGGATCGTGGGCCATTCCTTCGTCACACGGGCGGCAGGAAGAGCACGGATTGCACACAGGGATGGTAACCTAGGTTTTCGGCAAACACAGATACGGTGGTGGGGCAAGGCCGGCCTCCATTGCAACCAGTTGTGGGACACCCTGGAAACGACCACGCACATGCATGGTTTTCCGGATGTCGTGCTGATACATGTAGGGGGCAACGACCTGGTCGCTAGAGGACGAAAGGACCTATCCGCTCTGTTAAGGACCCTGTTTACCAGAATTGGCAGGGAATTCAAGGCGGCCGTAGTCATGTGGTCGGAAATAATTCCCAGAATGGAATGGAGGGGGGCGGCACGACACGGGGCGATAGAGGAATCGAGGCGGAAGACCAACGGGAGGATGGGGGGATTTTTGAAAAGCAGGGGAATGGTCTGGGTAAGACACCCTTTGCTAACATTAAAGGTACCCGGGTACTTTGAATCCGACAGAACACACCTTTCGGATGTGGGGACAGCACTGATGTGCTTGGAATGGATAGAAGCGCTAAGGAAGGTGGGTTGCACCTAAGGGGTTGCCAAGGTGGAGACACGGGTAATGAGGTGGGGAGGGGCATGGGGGGGTGGTGGGGTTGAGCAGGAGATTAACAGGGGAGGGTAGGAGATGCGGGAAGGAAAGAATGGGGGAACTCTCTGCTGCCGGCAGCCCGCAGAGAGTCTTGGAGGAGTTACATTGCGATCCCTGTAGCAAAGCCCTGTCAGGCCCATAGGGGAATGCACAGCCAACAGATTAGATCTTACGGTGCCCCAGGAGTACTAGACTCAGGGGAGGCCCTGGGAAAAAGGGGAGGGAGATAGGGGTCTTGGAAACCATTCCAAACCCAAAGGAGAGGGGCGGGGGGGGTCAAAAGAACGAAGCTCAAAAATACAACAAAGGTATACAAGGGGAAGCCCTCCGGGGGGGGAAGGAATTTGGGGATGAGGGTCTCGAGTAGAGGCTGTGCTAGAGAAGAAGGTGGGACTGTGAGTCAAAGTAGTATGGGACACTAGTACATATGGACATCGCAGGACGATGACTTTTTAGGCAGGGAGAAAGTGGTGGGTCGGCACCGGAGGTCGGGGCCGGCCCGGTGTATGTATGAGATGCATTGGGACACTGTCGGTGGTGTCTGTATAGGAATTTGCCAGTCGCACGGCGCCAAGGGGCGACTTGCGGTAGATAGAAGGGGACCTTGGGGACGCAGAGAGGGGAGGGGGCGGGCAGAGCTGCATTTGGGTCAATGGACCAAAGTTAAGAGGAGAACTAAACGATATTGATGGGGGCAAGTGGAAATCAACGACAGATGAACACGGGGTAGAGAGAAGATAGACAGGGCCGGGGTACCCCGGAGGCGTCCGCACGACGCCGATGGAGAGGGGGGGGGGGCGACCCTAGGTAACCTCACACGGAGTAGAAGAACCTGTGGTGTGGTGAATTACGGATCGTATGTAAGATAACTCCAAGACTTTATGCAAAATAAAGCTGCTGTGGCATTAACACTTCCAATCGTACAATTTGTCTGCCTATTATTGCTTGCTCAGGGAATGTGGAGGAGGGAAGGCCGGCACGGGAGAAAGGGTGGGGGGGGGAGCGGGGTGAGGGGCAGGGGGGAGGTGCCGGCCTACACGACAGCTGGACTAAGGGTTGGTTGGGTGGTGGGGGTGCAGTGGGGGGGAGGTGAATGGAGTTAGGATGCCCCCGCTAAGGCTTTTGTGTAGACCTGTGAAAGGCTTCAGTGAAGGACCTGCACACTGTTTATGATTCAAGTGATACACCAGTAATGCGTTTACAGCTCCAACTAAGCCATTAACTCTCAGAAGACTGCTATAAAATAAGATGGTCAGGCAATTTGAGTGTAAAGATTGATGTTCAGGCTTGACAAGCTAGCTCAAAGAGATCCCAGTAGAATGTGTTTGGGCAGAGAGGGGGCAGAAGTGGGACCATAGTGATAGGCATGGCCATGGGCAGTCTATGGGTGGATAAACAACCAAACAACAACCACAAACTCTGTGTCCCTCCTCATATGCCATCTAAATTCCACAACAAACCATTTTCATGAATCCCTCCTTGTACACACACAGCAAAGCATGGAGAGAGCAGTCACACCATGCCCCTCACCCGCTAAAAGCAGCGAGGGGACACAAACAACCTATTATCTACTGTTAAAGGGTAAAACAATACAGCTGCATTTAAATAAATAAGCAAATACAGCATTGTCAAAGTCAATAGTTTTGCTAATGCAGGATTTGTGAGACACTAGCATTGTAAATCCAGGCCCTTAGAAGATTTGCCAGCTGTTGCCATTTTACAACCAGGTAGCCCCATTTTTTGCCATGGTACGTCTGGGTTTTCAAACCATATGTTGTTGGGAAATGGTTCAGACCGGAAGTAAGTAGTTGAGATTCAGTTTAGCTGAAGCAGAGTGATTATTATTATGTGTATTATATATTTTATAGCCCAAACCTAGCTCTGGAGCAACCGAGCACTGTACAGGTCCTAGAGGAAAACATTGCTATCGAGAATTTAACGAATGATCAAGTACACATTATAATTAATTGTCACAGCCCTACACTATACAATGTGTTTACCAAACCGTTATTTGATCTTCTCAATTATCTGGGTGTCGCCTATACTAATTATGCGGACGACACCCAGATACTCATTCCCATTACTGGTGACTACACAACAGACTTAAAGGTTCTCAATGAGATCTACTCAGCCATCCAAGCCTGAATGGCTACCCATGGTCTATGTCTAAACGACGATAGGACTGAGTTACTTATCCTCGGATCTCTCCTTCGACTAAATAAACTGGACCCGGCTTTCAAAGCTTTTGTCCTCAATGGGAATACCATCAAGGTGTCGAACAATACCAAAACTCTCAGCTTCCACCTTGACTCTACCCTCTCCCTGACAAAACAAATCAGCTCGGTGGTCTTAGCATTAGCATACACGTGTAAACTTGAGACAGCCTGCAGACCTTTCATCACCACTCCTAACTGCATCATTTTGGCAAGAACTCTTGTAATGGCCAACATTGATTATTGCAATGCCCTTTATTTGGGGACTAGTCAAAAGAACATCAACAGGCTCCAAGTAACTCAGAATAATGCTATCAGAGCAGCCCTCAATATCCCTAGAAAACAGCACATCTCCGACACCAGTCAGAACCTCCATTGGCTCCCTGTGGCACTTAGAATATCTCACAAAACCCTTGCACTTACACACAAGTGCCTAACTAAGCAAGCACCAGAATACCTGGCCAACCGCCTCACTGCACACACAGCTACCCGACCCTTTAGATCTGCACAAGCTCATTCACTTGCTATACCCAGATTTAAACTTCAAAATGCAGGGGGGGTCCAGCTTCCCAGTTTTTGCATCCAAGCTTTGGAACACACTCCCAAACACGCTCAGAAATGAAGTCTGTTACTCTGCATTTAAGAACAATACTAAATTCTGGTTCACAGAGCAAGACCTTACTACCACCCGAGCTTGATTGTACATTTCTGTCACGCTATGGTATTGACTGCACTGACAAGACTCGGCCATGTGGACAGCCCAAGCTACTCGTAATAATCATGTGCATCATAAGTGTATTTACTATGTGTCAATTGTTATTGTAATATATGCTCTGTATTTACATCCACTACCGCTGCCTTCTATTATGTACCTTCATCTCAAGAATCTGTAACTTGAGTCTGTCAATCTGTAACTTAACTTGTAACCTTGTAAGAAATGCGCCCAGATGCCCCTGGGCAGGGTGCGCAATATAAATAAAAAATACAAATACAGTACAATGTACAGCTGGGATTGTGCGCAAGATATCCGGAATCTAGGTTACACAAAGTTATGCTGCTAGCCTTTCACATGCAGAAGATTGTCCAAGAAGCAGCAAGGAGTGTGCCCTTGGCAGAGAGAGGTGTCTGCCAAAGGAAACACTGGGTACCACCTGGCACAAACTAGAGCATGACAGGAGCCGACAGGAGCCAGAAGGAGCCTCTGAGCACCAGAATGACTACGGAGGAGGTTGTGCTAATCAACCGGTGAACAGTGAATCTAACAAATTGGGTTGGCATGCAATCATCCCACATTAAACATGACCTCTACTCTTTCTAAAGGCTGTAACAGCTAGCCTGCACTTATCACACTACCAAGCAATGTGAGTGCCGGGTATTGCCATGGAATTTGCAGGTGAGCAATGCCTCGATTTCATCTCGTCAAAAGACAGGAAAGTGGTGTCTCACAGGGTAACCTTCATAAAATACACTAATTAATATCCATGCAAAATTAATTTATACTATGTTGTGCATGGAAAAACACACAGGCAAAGAGGTGATTCAATATCCCAAGTCAAAGATCTAAAATTCAATTAGTGTGCAGGGGATGGAAGGTCCACACCTTTGGGAACTTAACTTTCCTGTTGTACAGTCCATGTGTGGGGACTGCTTCTTCTCCCCTGCACCTCTACACACTACTAATCACTTCCAGATCGTCCTTCACATTTTGCTCAACTCATCAACAATGACATGACAGTGGTGTGCACTGTGGGTTTCTATTATACTGCATTAGCCCCATAGACAGTCCATGGGCCACTACCCATGTCCTATTGATACTGCCCGGTGCATAGACTTCGGCCATGCCCCAGACTATGTAAAGGCACCCAAAGTAGCCACTGGGTCTGGCCGTGGCCACTTTACTCATACAGCGGATCCACAGGCATATTGCATCTCTGTTAGCATACACCATACATACACATATAGAATATGTGTGTCATATCTCTTAAAAAAGACCAAGATAATGTATTACTCTGATGGGTGTTCGGCAATATCCAATGTGATGTAATCAATGCGCTCTGCTTTTCAGTGAGGTCATTGATGATGTAGAAACTGATGTCATATGTGAAGTCATTGGCCACATCATCTGTGATGTCATCGGTGTGTTAATGAGCTACACAATGGGGGCTCAGAGTTAAGGTAGCATAGCTTCCTACACTTGCCGAATCCCAAGAATTTTGTTGCGTTGAACAATCACTTTCGCATCACTTCATCTAAAGTTTGTCCACCGAAGCGAGGAGATTCTGCCATTGTAGGCATGCTTTATGCCGATGACCTGATATTATTTGATGGTACTATATCGGGTATAAAGAACATGCTAAATGAGCTATCAGAATATGCATCACAGCAGGGCTTATCCATCAACTTAGAGAAGACCAAGATAGTTGCCATTACTAGAAATGGGCCTGGTCGGTCTGGGATGGACACAACCTTAATTGGGCACTATAGATTATGCACAATCCTACCCTTATCTTGGCTTGGACTTTGATGCTCAGCCTAACTCCGACCTGATAATCGCTCATAAAAAGCGGCGAGCTAAATTACTCACTCTCCAAGCCTGTAAATTTGCCAGAGGGATCCGCTGGTTATAGTATGGCCGGTATTGTAAATCTATATCAGCAATGCTGTTCCTCCCGTTCTATATGGCCTAGAAGCACTGGCGATGCAGGATCTGAATTGGCTAAATATACTTGAGGGTCATTACTGGCATACTATATTGGGTCTGGGCCCTTCGTGCCCTAGGCAGTACCTCTGTTTGGAACTGGCCCTTATCTCTCTGAGGGGTATGGCCTTACGTGCGCATGGCGCTTTCTACCTGAAAGCGTGCACTGCCCCCATTTGCAAACTACTCACATTGGCTGGACGTCCCTACGATACTGAGAAGTTGCCACAGGGATCTCATTTCAAACAGCTGAATGAAACGCTATTCTCAGAGATTGACTGGCTTTTTATTAAAAAGAAAGCTATGCCATTTATCAATCTGAAAAAATCATTTGAGCATAGGTTGAATAGATGGGATTGGTGTGGGAACTATTCCCACTT
Organism: Ambystoma mexicanum; assembly: GCF_040938575.1. NCBI lineage: Eukaryota > Metazoa > Chordata > Amphibia > Caudata > Ambystomatidae > Ambystoma > Ambystoma mexicanum. Next base: position 729,697,472 of record NC_090924.1, read on the forward strand.
ATCTAACCTAAAGGGCTAGGAAGCGGTGTAGTGAAGGAGCCAAGTACCCCCACCTCAACCACTTCTCCCATATTGCCTATATGTTTGGAGCCAGAGTGTGAGACATGTGCTGTACCACTGAGAATACCAGTACCAAAGAGAATCATAGAGGCAAGGATCCCATTGAGGAAACCATACCTGTGCACATGGAGATATGATGGTTGTTTAAATTAGATTCCTGAAGAAGCAGAGCAAATGAAGGGTCAATATGAATGGTGACATCACCAAGTCACCAACCATCGCCAAGTAAACGTCACACAGAGCTTTTCAGAATCTGAGTCTTCGGATTCGTGACTCACCTGTTTATTACTTGTGATTCTTTTCTTGGAGTTTGCAGGCTTCTTTTTCCTGGAGGAGCGAGTCTTGTAGAGTTAAGGTCTTGAGTCCTCTGAATCCAGTCTGCTGGGAGGCGACGAGCGCACTGATTCCTGGCACCCAGCTGCGACAGCTCTGGGATTTCGGAGAACGTTCAATGTTCCTGGGAGGATCCGGGACGGAACAGGGGCAGGAAGGGAATAAGGGTAAGCGGAGCTCCGAAAACGGAGGTCGTGGGAGAGCACGGACGAGGAAACCACGAAGGATAATAAGAGCAGGCACTAGGTTTCACAAAGAGAACAAGGCCGGGAAGATTTAGGAACACAACTTGCCGGGACAAAGGGTCCAGGCAAGCGCAGCGTTGAGATGCGCCGAAACACGGGGGCGTGTCCGTTGTCAAGGAAGCATGAGTACGAATTCAGAAAGACTAGACCGCACCCTTCCTTGGTGTCGGCCCTGTTCGGAAGGATCGGAGTGAATGGTCATTGACTGAGAGACCAGGCTGACCAGAAGGGTCGATATTGCCGATCATGACAGCACTCAGCTGACGTACCTAGAAGAGATGTAGAGACCGAGAATGCAGATATTCTATAAGGCATCAAGAAAGTATCAAGGATAAGTGACATCTTGGGATCAAGGTGAAGAAACTTATGCCACAGAAACAAATGAAGACCAAAACAAAGTTAAAGTTAAAAAGCAAATTGAATTACAAAGTGAATCTCCGCAGACAAGGCTGGATGAGCCAAAGAAGCCAAGGTCTTATCAAACTGGAGTAAACTGACATTAGATACAAATTGTGTGAAAGAACAGAACTCTTGTTCAGAAGTCATGAACAAAATAAGGAAGACGTCAGAGATCGATTAATAAATAGTATTAAAAAGCACTAGAAACTCGATTCCATGGTCTCTAGTCACATGGAAGGATGACGTTTGGACGAATGAGATGGTCACACCTATGCACGAGGGCAGAGCATGCTTTCACTGCCTGAATTTCTCAAAGCTAAGAACACTCTCAAGGCCGAGCTTCAAAGCCTAATTGACAGACAATAGACCACTGAAGTGATGATCGACTGATATGCTAATTGGTGGGAAGCAATGGTTAAGGCGAGCTCACCAGCACCTGGATGGCCAGTCTGCATGCTGCTAGACGTAGATGGAAAAGTACTGATGGAGGTTAGAGTGCCAACCAATTGTAGAAGGCTGCATATTTAGGGGCCCTATAGTTGTTTAAACCAATGGGACGTCATGTACTTGGTGATGTTCATAGTGGTCATTTTTAGGGGAGGGCTTAGTTGCTCCACCTGATGTTAAGTAACCAATCACCTATTCACACTTTTTTAGACTAGTATGGATCGTATTCTTAGAAGTTCACTCAGAAAAAATCACCCATACTCGTAGGTTTTTGTAGTTTGCCATGTAGGATGACGTTGGTAGTGACGCAGGTCAACTTCATTGATGACAGGTTTTTGTATAAGATCTCGGTTTTTCTTAAATGCATTGAGTAAGAGGATCGAGCAAATTCGTTGATGTTCGTTATGCTCCCAGTTTTAGATAATTGATATTGTCTTCCTTTTGCCAACTACCAGAGTCGTTTTGATTATTGATGTATGAATAAAAATCAGCATTCCCGTTTATCTCCAGGATTATTGCTACTCATCTTAAAGGGCTGGGCTATCCAGTTCACTTGGTAGCGGAGGGGATGGTTCAGAGCCATCAACATAAGTACACTTTAGAGTCCCGGCAATATGGAACGACTTTTGCCATTCGGCTGAAAGGACGTGAAGCTCTCCGTAGATAGTGGTTAGTGTAATTTGAAAAAGCTTGCAAGCGCGTTGTGACTGGTCCCCTGGTTTCAGACAGAATCCCCTCACAAGTCTATGAGAAGCTGATCGGACAGAAGGTTGAAGAGGCGGTAAAAGAGGTGTACAATCGCGAGGGTCATAAGACTAAATTGAGAGTGGTGATTAAAAATGGAGAGATTTGGGAAAACCTATGGGTGATGAGTAAAGGGGAAAAAAGTGAGTAACGGAGGGAGGCAGGATAAAAGTAACGTGAGAATAAGAGTGATATATATGTATATTAGTAGATAAAGACTTGAGTGTGGCCAAGCAATAGCGGTATCGTGAGAGAGGCAACGATAAAGATAATACACCCTGGCCTGCGTTTTAAAGAAAGTATCGGAAGAAATTTGAACCTAGAGTCCCATAGCGGATGACGTAGAAGACGGATTCGATTAAAGGCGAATCTAAAGAGGTTAATTTACACTGTGCATGAAGTATCTAAGAGGGCAAGACGAGTCTTAAAGAGAAGATCGTAGGAGATATATGTGACCGGTCGAGTTTGTCTGTTTGTTTTATGTGATTATGAAAATGATGACGTCATAAGTGGAAAAAACAAATTGGTTGTTTTAAATTGAACTTGGTGGTTGTTTTTTAGCAAGATTAAAGTAAAAAGTCAGATTAAAGGAATTGGAGCCTGCAACAAGTGGTGCACGCTCATATTATGTTATTTTTCTGAAAAATACCTTTTAAATCTGTGATTAAAGCATGCAAGTGTCAAACAGGTTAAGAGTAACATGTTGAAAATGGAGGATATTACTCCACTTATGCATCTCTGCAAGCAATTGCCAAAACATGCACCTAAGCTTAGACAGTACAGTGTGGAATGGGTTAAAGGAAGCGCAGACAAAATGTTTATGCCGTGGCCGCAAGGAGGGTCACTATCGAAGGTAGTTCTGCACCATATGATGATATATTTGCATGCAGCATATACGGGAAAAAAGCTAGACAAGCGACTAGCTAGCTTAGAGCTTTGGAAGATGTACCAAGAGGAGCGAGATGAGCCGCCTCCTGTATGCATTGGATATTTAATGTTTGCAAAGAGGGGGTTGAGGAGCCCTCTGCTCCCCCGTCTTAAATAGAAGAAGAGAGTAAGAAAGACGATGGGTTATACCCATTGAGGGAGCTTAAGGCAGCGACAAGGTATAGTAACCCAGCATATGAGTCGCCTACGCAAAGCAGTGACGAGGGCCCAGAGAAAAATACTGAGAGAGATGTAATCTCTAAGGTCCCGAGGGACAAGGAGAGACACGATAAAGGGAGAAGTGATCGAGCAAGCACATCTCTAGATATAGGAAGAGAAATAAAGAGATGGAAGGGAGAAAGAGATAAAGCTGATGAGATGGCACTTCTACAGAACGAATGGATGGGTGGCCAGATTTTGCTTGAACTCTATGGTAAAGTCATCGAGTATGTAAGGCAAAGGGAAGATCAAGATGAGCAAGACAAAAAGGATAAAGAAAGAGAGGAACATTTGAAAGACAAAGGAGCGAAAAGGTAAGATGGACAAAGATGACAGCAGTTATATACTGAGGATCAATTGAGAAAACAAGATAGAGCAGAAGAGCAAAAAAAAAGTGATAACAGACAACGAGCACTTCATGAGCAGGAAAGGCTAGAACGAAAAAGAATAGAAGAGGCTGAACAGAAGTTAAGGGACAGGAGAATGCAAAGACGAAAGGATGAGGAGATACAAAGGGCAAACGAGAGAAGGGATATGAAGAAAAAAGAGGAAGACAGGGTAAGAGAGGAAGCAAGGAAACCAAAAGAATTTGACAATGAGAGCATGAAAGAAGGCAGAGAGCACGCAATCTCGATCGCCTGGAGAAAGAGATGAGAGATCCCGAACCAGAAGTAGCATGGGAGGACATAGAGGAATTCTTTCCAGAATATGAATCATTACCACGCAAGTTTAATCTAGAAGACGAGTTTGACTCTGGGAGCATTGAGGAAGTGATCAATAAAGTATACCATGAAATGAAAGCCTAGAAAGAATCAAAGGGGAAGGGAAAAAATGATTGACTTGAGAGTACGCAGTTATATGGCACAGAGGGAGCCTCATGTAGCACAAGGCAGAAAGAGTTGTCTTTAGATAGACTGACTCTGAATAGAGACAAAGAGGAGAGAAGTTGCATGAGTTGGGCACAAGAAATGTCAGACGAAGACAGACACACCTTCCATGGGGAAGAGAGAGGGGATGTATGTGGTCTGGAGGGATGTTTTTTAATGGATAAGGAAGTAAGATGGTCAGATTTAAACGCACCTATACCTAGGGCGTCAGAACCATTGACACAGTCAGACCAACCTAATGGACAACTTCATGGTGAGAGGGGGGGAATCGCCATATGTGAGCAGATTAAAATTGCTACCAGGAAGAAGGCGATGTGAGAATATTGTCCCTGCAGTGGACAGACAAATGAAGAACGATGAGAATGAGTTTTGGTGCTTCACAGTTTCCCTTGCTAGAGAAAGGGGGGGGGGAGACCACAGTATATACCATGGCCCCAGATGGACAAGGATAATTTAAGGTGTAAACTTCAGAGTTTCACTTCTGGCACTGGGAAATGGATACATGAGTTAGAGAAAATGATGTGAGGAAACACATTGGCTATAGGGGACATTAAGGGTCTCCTGATCGCCATACTTGGTCAGAGAGCTGATGACGTTTGGACAAGGGCAGGATATGCTGGTGTTACTACAGGTAACACTGCTCATGATGGAGCACCGTTCAACAACTGTAGAGCGGCAGTCTTGAAAGCGCTTAGAGTACTGTATCCGGACACGGCCGATATGGGAGCTATAATGACAAAAAAGATGCAGGACGGAGATGATCCACTTGTTTACATTTAGAATCTTCAAGAGCTATGGAGCTTGGAGACGCACAAATCTTGGGGAAAATCTATACCTGTGTTCTATCATATATTGTGCCAAGAGCTGCCAGACCCTGTACAGAAACAGCTCAGGAAGTTAGTGGGTATAGAAGCCAAACCGTCGTCGGCGATTCAGCTGACCATTATGCATTATTGTAGACTCTTGCAGGAAAAGAATTGCAAAAAAGATGATGCTAGGAAAAGCGAAGAGGAAAAGTTAGTGCAGAAGAAATTGTCCAAATATGCTATTGAAGGGGCAATATTGACTAGTGTAGACGGATCGAATTCACAGCAGACTGTGAATATGCCGCAGGTGAATAACCAAAGGCAGTTTGATCAGGGCAATCATGGATTTGCTCCTAAGGGAAGAGGAAGATTTCAAGGAAGAGGCTTTCAGAATAATCAAGGGAATTGGCAGAATAATCAGGGAAACTTCCAGAATAATCAAGGTGTGTTTCAAAGTATGCAGAATGACAGTCAAAATATGCAGGATAGGCAGATTACGAGGCCTCCTACATGTTGGACGGACATGTGGTATGACATGGCACTTTGCTCATATGTGTAGAAGTCAAGGATTCGTGCAAAATGGCCAATTATTATAGGGGGGACTTTAAACCCGCCTGTGTATTCACAGCAGAGTGGAGACGGATTTGCTCAGAATCAAAGGATGCAGCAGCATTAAGTGCAGAGAGTGCAGCAAGACTTGCAAACACAGCAGGTAGCAGTCGATCCGCCACAAGGCAGTCGCAGCATTCACCCATGCAGATTCAGCAGAGTACAAGCACAGGACAGCTAATGACTCCTAGAGTAGGGGGTGTCACTGTCGAAGGAGGGAATCCTTTTACAGGTAACGGAATGAGGCTGTACCCGCAATAGGGCAGCTCACTGGGAGTCCTGATGTGTTCAATACTATCTGTGACGCCGAATCCTGGGGGGGCGTGGCTAACTAGCCATGGTCTAGGACGTGCCTAAGAGAGCTGCTCCGGTGATCCGACTTTGATCCGAACAAACACGCACTAAAAATGACTAATCTACTCTAAAAATGGACGCACGAGCGTAGGAACAGATGCCCTGCCACGACTACAGAAACCAAGCTATTTCTGCGAGAAGCTGAAATGAAACTGACTCCGAAACATCCGACCGCTTTGATACAAAGTATCCAAGATGGCAGCTAACAAAGGAAGGACGGCCGTGGCAGTAAGATCAGCTGTATGGGCTCGAGCGCGCAGCGCATGAAGAGATATTGTCGCTTGGAGGTTGCGCTGATCCTAGCTCCTGAAGCGATGAGCGGTGACCGTGGGCGAGGCTGTGTGCTTATGCAGGGCTCAAAGGACGGACGGACCCAGGATGTGAGCGCAGTAGCCGCATGTGAGATTTAGTGGGGAGCGGAGTCCGGAGACTGCAGCACCTTCAGTCGCATAAGATGATTGTGCGTGCGGCTCTCTGCCACCTGCGTGGGAAGATACGTTAGAAGCAAAGGGGCTGCATATTAGAAGCAAAGGTGCGGCGAGGACATAATCCGCCTGAAGACAAAGCTCAATGCACAGGAATCCATACAGGCACACCAAGGGTACCAGGCAGGGCCTAGAGTGACTCGCTGGCGACAAGTAGTGATATAGAACCAGAACTGCTACATCATACACAAAGTAACCTTAGCAGTAAGTTCATTAGAAACGTGGGAGGACACAGCCCGCCCGAAGACACAGCTTCACAAATACAAGCTTATACAGGGGCTCCTCTGGGACAACTGCCATGGCCCTGAAGTGACACACCGGTGTTACACTGCGACAGAGAGGCAGGATTGATACGCCACAGACCAAGTAACCTCATATATATATATATATATAATACAGAGATTGCAAGATGGCGGGGCGGGGAACCGTTAGTAAGAGTAAAAACAAACAATCCACGATGGAAGCATTTGCCAAGACGCAGCAGTCTCCTGCGGCGACAACCTCACCCTGCTGATCTTCGAGTAAAGGCTATTGCCAGAAAGAGCTAGATGCGGGGGTGCCTGAGATCCAGAGATGGAGCTGGGCAACAGTTGAGGGGGGTGATGTTGGGGATGGGAAGGGAGGTGGGAGGGGGGGACTGGGGAATTTTGGTATGTTTTTGGTTAAGGGGAGTACGAGCCTATATGGACTGAGATGGAAGTGGGATCTGGACTGCACCGATGGTAGGGGGAAGGGGAACGCTAATGGGTCATGGGGGACCTTAAAATAATTACGTGGAATGTCAGGGGACTTAATAGTTATCTTAAGAGGAACAAGGTTATGTTGTATCTGCGCAGACAAAAGATAGACATTGCACTGTTGCAGGAGACTCACCTGACACGGGAAAAGATGGAGATGGTTGTGAAGAAATGGAAAGGGGTTGTGGTGGGCTCGACATATTCTGCTTATGCCAGAGGAGTGCTCATCTGGGTGGCGCGGCATGTCCCGTTTCAACTGTTGCAGGAAAAGGCGGAAACGGATGGGAGGATGGTCATACTGAGGGGATTGGTGGAGAATAGGCAGATAAGCATTGTAAATACATACACCCCCAATTAAAATACAGCAGCATATTTCAGAATTCTGTGTACTAACCTTAGCATGTGTATGGGGAGTGCAGTGATCTGGGGTGGGGATTTCAACTGTGTATTAAACCCCAGGATGGATAGGTCAGATGGAAAGATTGATAGACCCGCCCCAGCGGCTAAAGCGTTGCAGACACTACTAGATGACTTTGTTCTGGCAGATGTGTGGAGAACGAGACACCCCCAAGAAAGGCAATATTCGCACTATTCCGCCCTGCAGCAATTACATACGAGGCTGGACTATGTCTTTGCTACGTCCGAGGTAATAACGGAGATTACTTAGGCAGAATATAAGGCGAGGGTCCTCTCGGACCACTCGCCCCTGGTTCTCGGATGGCAATATTGCCCCCCGAGAGCAAGGAGAAGCATGGCGCCTCCGAGCAGAGGCCCTTAGGGATCCCTTTTTCAGGGAAGACATAAGGGAGGAGATTATAAACTACTTTGAGATGAACACAGGTAGCGTGGACTCGGCGAGCACATTATGGGAGGCCTTCAAGGTGGTGATGCGAGGCGTAGCCATAGCAAAATCTAAAGGCCTGCAAGGTGGGATCTTGGCCGACCTACAAGAAACAGAAAGGGAACTGGAAAAGGCACTGAAGGGAGGTGTGGAAACAGAGAATCATGGAGCTGATACTTAAACTGCAGCAGAAATGTGCATAGCAATGGGTAAGACTGTGCAACCTCAACTATAAAAAATATATAGAGAGACAGCATGCGGGAGGGGATAAAACAAGAAGGCTTTTGGCGTGGTTATATAAGAGCGAAAACCCCAGACCCACGATCAGAACGATAACGAGAGAAGATGGTAGTGTAGCTGACCCCCAGGAGGGAGTTAATCAGGAGTTTGCAGATTATTATAGGTTACTATATGGGGGTGAGGAGGGAAGTAGTGAAGGGGAGATAACAGAAACACTTGAGGACATAGGATTGCCTACGATAAGTGCTAGAGAGAGGAGCTGGATGCACCGATTACTCTGGAGGAGTTAGAAGAAGCGGTGAGGCAGCTGCCTACTAGTAAGACTCCGGGGCGGACGGGTTACCAAGTGAATTTTATAAAGTATATAGGGAGGAAGTGCTCCCCCCCCCCCCCCAATGTTAGAAATGTTAAATGAAGCGTTTGAGGTGGGACGGCTACCAGAGTCACTTAGAGAAGCGATCATAATACTGCTTCCCAAATCCAACAAGCCTTGGCATAGCTGTGGCTGCTACCGACCTTTGTCGATGTTGAACCAAGACAGCAAGATATTAACGGCTGCCTTGGCAAACAGACTGCAGAGAGTTATTGGCAAACTAATACACCCCGACCAGACGGGCTATGTCCCGAACAGAAATATAACCCATAATCATAGACGACTCCAACGGGTTATGGAATGGGGGAGCAAGAACGAGGGCGAAATGGCAATTTTGTCCTTGGACGCAGTAAAGGCTTTTGATTCGGTCAAGTGGCCATGGCTGCTGGCGGCCCTGGCGGGCTATGGAATGGGACCTGGATACATAAGGTGGGCGAAGATGCTATATAGTGAACCGCTGGCCAGGGTCAGAACAGGATCAGTGATATCTGAAAGATGGCAACTTAGTAGAGGCACCAGACAGGGGTGCCCGTGGTCCACAATGCTCTATATACTAGCCCTGGAGCCCCTAGCAATATACCTTGGACAACAATACGATCCTATAGGTATCGAGGTGGGAGGGGAACGACACTTGATCTCCTTGTATGCGGATGACTTGCTGCTGTACTTGAGGCACCGGGAGGAAAATCTCCAGTACATACTGGAAGTGATGGAGAGATATGCAGGGCTGTCTGGTATAGCAGTGAATCCTCAAAAATCCAGTATTTTCTTGTTAGGCAGCTACAAGGGAATCCTGGTGGGACGGTTACCGGTGTTACAAATACCATGGGCGGTTAGTACTTTCCGGTATCTTGGGATAGACATGTACCACACGGTGGAAGAGGAGCACAGGCATAATACCGAGTTAGCCATTGAGAAAATCGAGAAGTGTATGAAATTCTGGGTGAGGTTGCCCCTCGGAATGATGGGACGAGGGGCAATGCTTAAGATGGTGGTCCTACCTAGGCTCCTGCATTTTTTTGGGAATATTCCATACCTGATACCCAAGAAGTTTTTTTACTAAACTGAATAGCATGTGTAGGGATTTCCTGTGGCATGGTACCCGGGAACTTAGGGTGGAGCTATGGGAGTTGCAGAACTTTTATGAGAAAGGAGGATAAAACTGCCTAATTATGAGGTCTATTACGTAGCGAGCACACTCCAATACATTACCAAATGGCTTTCAGATGAAGTGAGCCCCAAATCCAGGTTGTTTGGACATGATTGCGCCCCTTTTTATTTAAGAGAGATGATCTGGCTGCCCAAGACAGAAATGGAAGAGCGCCCTGAGATGATGATGCTTGGGTGGAAGATGTGGCGCCAGGCGTGCCGGATGATGGAGAACCCATTCCCATGCTCCCCGCAGGTACTACTAGTTGCACTGGCAGGGGGAGATAAGCAGCTGAGGATGATAATCAGAAACCACTGGGAATCGGTGGGGTTAGTAACGATGGGAGATATCTGGCGAGAGTGGACCATCATAGATTTTGAATTCCTGGGGGAGGAAACGGGGTTACACACGGGCCAGTACATTACATATCACAGAATGGTGCAGAGAATCAGGAGTACATGGCCCGAAACGGTACTGGAAGAAGAACCTGAGGCTACTATAGATACAATATATGATATAACGGAGGGGGGGCATGAGATCTCCAGACTGTACGAGATGATGTCTAAGGTTAGGAAGGAAGTAACACAATTAAGACTAGACTGGGAAGCGGAAGTAGGAGCCACGATAGAGGATGGGATGTGGGAACGTGCCCTGGGGTACCATAAGCAGGTGTCAAGGAATGCAAGACTAAAACAGATACAACTATATATTACGCACAGGGCATATATGACACCCCAGAGGATATCTAAGTTTGAAAATGCTGGACGACAAGCATGCCCCAAATGTGACGAAGAAAATGCTGGCATGGTACACATGTTTTGGGCATGCCCAGTAATTGAGCGCTTCTGGGGTGAAATAGCACAGAAACTAGCGGAAAAGGGGTCACAATTCTTATAGATACAGCCTGGGCCTGCTTGCTGGGGGTGGTTCCCCAGATCGCAGAAACTTAAGCATGTTAGTAAATTGAAAGATCTAGCATATGTATCGCAAAAAGAAGGATTGCTATGGGATGGAAGACATGTCACAGTCCACAGGTGGAGGTGTGGTGGAAAGAGTTGCAGAAATGGGCTGAGGCGGAAACCATGGTATGACAAGAGGCGAGCAATGTAGGGGGAGAGGAGGAGGCGGGAACCCTCATGGCATGGAAATCATTGATAGCGGAATTATTTGGAACACCAGATCTGACAGAATCCACGGAAAATGAGACCCCACCACGCGAGGCAGATGCAGAGTGTGTGGAATAGATAGGCTCGTAAGGGGGGGGGGATAAGGGAAGCAGTGACCGAAAGTAAGCAATGAACAATTGAGCTGTTGATATATGCACTGCGTGTTTGGTTTGTATTGTTTTTTTGTTCTGTTTGAATAAACCAATAAAATTGTTTAAAAAAATTAATAAATAAATCTGTGATGCCGAATCCTCACGAGGAACCAAGGGTAGACCTCAACATAAGAGGCAAAGGTTTTTCATTTTAGTCAACACTTGTGCAATGCGCTCATGTATACGAGAGGGAACGTTTTCGATGTCTGGCAATCCCATGAATACTCAAGGTTTCACAGGAGCTACAAGTAGAGTTTCTTTCACTGAAGAATTACCAGTCTCTATAGGAGAGTGTGATATGTCGGTGCCTTTGCTACATTCAAAGCAGACACCTGTCAATATGTTGGGTCGACATTTAATGACAAAGTTGAATATGACAATTTTGTTTACTGATGAAGGCATAGTGTGTTCAACACCAGGAATGCATTATTTAAACGTGAGCAAATGTATTATGGCATTTGTGGAACAAATGGCCTTGCGGGCAACGCCTTTAGAACCAGAGGTTTTCCATTATGGAATACTCATTCTGTTAACATCGCTACCAGGCATAGTAGGCAGAACTATGAGAATACCTGATGAATTTTTAGACCAAAAATACCTGTGCATGAAGAAGAGGGACACGTTTTTCCCTTAGAGCTACAAGCAGCCATAGTGCGAGGTGAACTGGCTTTGCTTGATGGTAATGATGATGAGGGCAGACGATGGTGTGCAGTAAATGTTATCGGGGAAGGTTACAGATTAACTGACATCACTGATGACGATCTATTTGGAGATCATCCATCTGATGACAAAGTGATATTTGATATGAGTATTACTTATTGGGTGAGAGCAATCAAATGAGAAGTTCCTCAGAAAATGTCAAAACTTAAAGGGACGAAAGGGTATCGACCCCCTCTCCCGAACCACAGAAGCCGAATAGTTTGACCCTCCCTCTGTGGTTGGCACGGGCGCGTGGATATTGTTGTTCCCCAGCATTAACCACCAGGACGTGTCCTTTAATCGCTCTCATTCACTCTTGAGATTTACTTGTGCACCAAATGGTATGATCACAACAGAATTAATTCACTAACTAAATATGCAGAGGAATTTTAACTCCTCTCACTCTGTTCCTTACAAGTTGCAGATGGCGTGCACACGGCACATGCACATATTCCCCCACTAGCGTGTAAGGAAAACTTGTACACCAGTATTTCATAATGTTGTAACTACTAAATAACTTATCTGCGTGTCCGGTTGCCTCACGAGGTCACCTGGACCCTGTAGAATGACGCTTGAATGCCCCAGAGGCTGCCTCTGTTCACAGCCGCGGCCCGGACTCCCATTTCAGCATTCCTCCGGCGTCGTCATTTCACCCAGATCTCCTCACCGCCATCAAATGCTGTAGCCACCCGTGCTGCACATCCTTAATTATTCGCACCGGAGCACTGCGGTTTAAGAAGCCACATAATTACCCTGAGCGGGCTTGGCGTGCGAACGCTCTGAACTACACGCTGGCCCACAGGCTGCTGGGAATTGTAGTTCATAGCTGTTTTGTGCAATTTATGTGCTTTCTCTTGCCCCAACCCCAATTCCTGACAGAAAATGATGTTAGCACAAAAGCGTCCTGAATATTTTGATGAAGACATGGCGAAGTGCCAGTTTCATTATGGACCACAGGCCCCTATGACATAGGCCTCTTGAAGGGGGTTGGAGAAGTGAAGAGTAAATTGAAACCAGGAGCAATTTTACCTCAAGCACGACAGTATCCCATGTCTCGAAAGGCAGATGTAGGTATTTTTAAGACCATTTCTGGCATGATGGATCAGGGTATCTTAGTGACATCAGAGTCACCATGCAATACTGTGGTGTACCCTAACAAGAAATCTAAGGGGGGGTTCTTGGAGACTAATTCAAGATTGACGCCCGATAAACCAGATTGTAGAGGTCGAGTTCCCTCTAGTTCCTAATACGGCTACACTCTTTTTGTAATATACCTGTTGAAGCGCGATATTTCACTGTGATTGATTTGAAAAATGCGTTTTTCTCAATGCCTTTGCACAAAGACCCGCAGGATCTGATGTCATTTACGTTCAGACAGTCTAAGTTAAAAAGCACGAGATTACCTTAGGGGTATTGTGAATCTCCATTATTTTTCAAAGAGTCCTCCAGATGGACTTGAGCATTATTGATTTAGAAAGTGTTGAGTGTTGTGTTGCAGTACGTAGATGAAGTTTTAGTTTGCAGCACTTCAGAGGAAGAGTGAAGACGTGATTCTGTTCAGCTGATGATTGCACTTGCTGACAAAGGGTATAAGGTTGACAAAGAGAAGTTACAGTATTGTCAACAAGAGGTGTTATACATTGGCCAATTGATTTCACATGAAGAAAAGAAGGTTGCTCCTGAGAGAGCTGAGGCTATTTTGAAAACCACAAAGCCACACACGATAAAGCACATGCAGAGATTTCTGGGATTATGTAATTGTGTCAGAGCATAGGTCTTTGATTACAGCTCATATATAAGACCTTTATTACAGGCTTTAAAGAAAGCACACGTTACACAGGAAAAAATCGTGTGGACTGAGGAAATGGAAGAAGGGTTTGAAGAGTTGAAAAAGGCAATTTGCACAGCTCCAGTTTTAGGGATTCCTAATTATGCTGAGGAATTCTTTTTGTTTTTGCACATGGACAGCACTGTTATGACAACAGTCCTTACACAGAGAACCACATTGGGGTACAAGCCCCTTGCATATTACAGTTGGCTCTCAGACCCAGTAATGAGAGGTCATTTTCCGTGCGAACAATCGCTGGCAGCCAACGCGTTCGCTATATAGCAAGCTGCAAGCATAGTAATGGGATTCTCTATGACGTTATTTGTTGAACATGCACTGTTTGTCATTTTAGAGAAACCAAAAGGCATGTTAACTTCTCAAAGGGCTTCTCCCTATGAAGTAGTCATATCAAATCCAGCGATCAAAATAGTTTGATGCAGAATAGTGAATCCTGCCATATTTGTAGCTGAGCCACTGGCAGAGGACGAGCATGCACATGACTGTGCAACCTATGAAGAGTTCTGTGATGAAATCCCTAGGATATGCTTTAGACGGTTCTTCGAGAAACAATCAGAATGATGGGCAGAGATACACAGGTGCCGCTGTAGTAAATCACACTGCCAATGAGGAGTTTCAGAAGATGGTAAGTGCTCGACTGCCCCTGCAGAGTTAGTGCCTCTGATTGTCGCGCTTACGAATCATGCAGACCAGGAAGTAAGAGTGTACAGCGACTTTGCCTATGTGATGTCAACAGTGCATGCAGGGTTAGCACTTTGGAAAAGGAGGGGCTACCTCTGAGTGGATGGCATGCCAGTGCAGCATGCAGATTTATTGGACAGGCTTAAGGCACTGCAACTCCCAGTAGCCATCACAGTGGTTAAATGTGCAGCACATACTAAAAGGGCAGACTTCATCTCACGCGGAAACCAAGCTGCAGTCGATGAAACGAAACTTGCTGCATGTTCAGAAAATGTAATGACATTTGATACGCCTTATGTAGATGAGAAAATGGTTGTAATGATGAACGTGTCTGAAAGATATAATTTGTCAAAGACACAATTAATGGAGGTCCAGGGGGAAGCACCTCAAGATGAGAAAGATTTGTGGACGCGAAGATGGTGTTCTTTAAACCCCTCTGACGCATTGTGGCGACAAGACGGCACTGGTTAATCGGTAATGCATGTAGCCTTATTAAGGGTAGTGCTGAAACAGCTACACTACCCTGCGCACACAACTAGAGAGAACCTCGCTGCAACTGTTGCAGTGGATTGGTTAGTACCAAATTTGATAGAGCATGTTGCATTCTGTGTAGTAAACTGCATTGTGTCTTAAAAATGTACGACTGGGCACACACTGTGCACAGTTAGGGGAGTTATTCCGAGACCTTCTGGCCCCTTTTAGCATTTGCATATCGACTATGTCGACATGCAGCAAGAATGCAATGGATATAGATACATGATTGTAGTGGTTTGTCCCTTTTCATGATGGATTGAGGCTGATCCGTGTACACACCCAGACTCTACCTGTGCAGCCAAATTCTTAGTACGAGAAGTATTTCCTAGATCGGGAGTATGTGAAGTGATGAGGTCATACAATGGCCCACATTTTGTAAATCGGACATTTGAACAGATCAGCTTGTTGCTTGGTATAAAGCACAAATTCTCTTCGGCCTATCATCCACAAGGAAATGGGATCTGTGAACGGCTCAAGGGCTTGCTTAAAGAAAGAATAGCCAAGTTGAAGCTTACCTTGAAGAAAGGGTGGTTGCATTGCCTACCGCTGGCATTATAGGCATTGAGGAACCAACCAGGTTCGGACCACCATCTCACCCCCCATGAGATAGTGACAGGGAGACGGATGAGGACACCCCTCACGCCGCCATCCAGAGTTAGAAGTGATGCTCAGCCTACAGCAGAGCTGTTAGGAATGGAGCTACGTGAGTATCTTATGTGTATGACTTCAAGTATCTGTCATTTCAGGCCAGAAGCCCCTTGCAGACCCTCTCCCACCCCTAGCCCTCTTCTTGCTCCTCTTCCCCCCCGACCCGCCCCCACCTGCATCCATTGGTCCTCTCGGCCTTCATCACCGCTCCTCCCAGGGCAGCCCTCTGCCTGTGCAGCCCGCGGCTAGGGGCCTAAGACCCGGGGCAGCTTCAGCAGAGGCGGCTCCAGGAAGCACTAACAGGTGTCTGCAAGGGAAGCAGTGGCCAGCCGTCAACCATCGACTACAAGAACCAGTAAGGTAGGAGTGGCCTGGGTCAGGAGCAGAGCAACCACTCTACCCCAGATTCCGAGCCACTGCTCTGTACAGACCTTTGCAGGTCTCTCGTCTAGCTGGGGTTTTTGTCTCCAAACTGCATTGTAGGATACTCAGATTGCTATGCTAGGCCTCTCCCCCACTATACAGTTCTCTCAAGTTTAGCTGGGGCTCTTTCCCCAAATTGCACTGTATAATTCTCAGACTGCATTGATAGGCCTCTCTCCCACTATACAGGTCTCTCAAGTTTAGCTGGGGTTCTGTCTCCAAATTGCAATGTATGACACTCAGATTGCATTGATAGGTCTCTCCCCCACTACACAGGTCTCTCAAGTCTAGCTGGGGTTCTATCCCCACTACACAGGTCTCTCAAGTTTAGCTGGGGCTCTGACCCCAAATTGCACTGTATGATACTCATATTGCATTGATAGGCCTCTCTCCCACTATACAGCTCTCTCAAGTTTAGCGGGGGTTCTGTCTCCAAATTGCACTGTATGATACTCATATTGCATTGATAGGCCTCTCTCCCACTATACAGGTCTCTCAAGGTTAGCTGGAGTTCTATCCCCAAATTGCACTGTCTGATACTCAGATTGCATTGATAGGCCTCTCTCCCACTATACAGGTCTCTCAGGTTTAGCTGGGGCTCTGTCCCCGAATTGCACTGTATGATACTCAGATTGCATTGATAGGCCTCTCTCCCACTATACAGGTCTCTCAAGTTTAGCTGGGGCTCTGTCCCCGAATTGCACTGTATGATACTCAGATTGCATTGATAGGCCTCTCTCCCACCATACAGGTCTCAAGTTTAGATGGGGTTCTCTCTCCAAATTTACACTGTATGATACCCAGATTGCCTTGATGGGCCTCTCTCCCACTATACAGGTCTCTCAAGTTCAGCTGGGGTTCTGGATCCAAATTGAACTGTGTGATGCTCGGATTGCAGTGATGGGCCTCTCTCCCACAATACAGGTTTCTCAAGCTTAGCTGGGGCTCTTTCTCCAAATTGCACTGTATGATACTCAGATTGCATTCATAGGCCTCGCTCCCACAATACAGGTCTATCAAGTTTAGCTGGGGCTCTGTCTCCCAATTGCACTGTGTGATACTCGGATTGCACTGATAGGCCCCTTTCCGATTATACAGGTCTCGCAAAGTTTAGCTGGGGCTCTGTCTCAAATTTGCATTGTATGACACTCAGATCGCATTGATAGACCCCTCTCCCACCATACAGGTCTCTCAGGTCCAGCAGGGTTCTCTCTCCAAACTGCATTGTATGATACCCAGACTACATTGATAGGCCTCTCTACCACTATACAGGTCTCTCAAGTCTAGTAGTGTTCTGTCTCCAAATTACACTGTATGATACTCAGATTGCATTAACAGACATGTCTCTCAAATCTAACAAGGCTTTAATGCCCAGACTACATACATCAAGGGAGTAAATACTAGCTGCGGCCCTCGGTCACTCCAGAGCCAGTGCATGTCCCTCCTAAACACACATGGCTAACTCACCACAGTGAACCACATTCAGGGAGACAAAGACTAAAGAGAGCCACCGTTAACACCCAACTATACAACCCTGAACCACCTCCCTTACCCCCATCAAGACAGCGACTGAACGAATAGGCAACATCAGCTGGAAATACCACCTACAGACAAAGCCTAAAACCGGTAGAGGACAGCATCCACACCAAGTACTAGACCACAAGACAACCAGACCAAAACATAACCAACTGGACATTTTAATCAACTCATTTTAAAGACTAAACAACTCGGAATCACAGAATGCCGCGCAAACGACCCACCCCGAGGGAAAGAAGAGGAGAAAGAACAAACGCTCCGGAACTGCAACTAAGAACCGCAACAACAGAACACACCCCAACAGACAGGATCAAAAATCAAACCAACTTTCGGAGAAGAGACAAATCCCTCTACCTAACTCCATACCTCGCTGAGAACGGCTCACCAGACCGAACCAAGGCAACACCAGAAGCAGCAACATTAAACAACCTAACTAAATCACGAAGAAGGATGAACACCACCAGAAACAATAAACACACGACCGAAGCGATAACACCTTGCATCACCAAAACTAGAAGAACCTCCAATAGACAACTGCAACCCCTGGGAGACAAACCCGATGAAAACAAAAACCCAAGACAAAACCTAGAAGAACTATTTCAGGACGCAGACAACCCGAAACCTACACCTCTACAAGATCAGAGGACGACCCTAACAAGAAAAGCCAAACTAAACTACACCTCCAAACTCCACTGCAATCTAATAAACACAAGATCCATGTCAAAACACTCTACAGAGATCTTCCACCTACTCGATGACAATGGTATTGACATCCTATTCATCACAGAAACTTGGCTGTACGACAACTACAAAATCACACTCCAAAGCTGCCTTCCAGCAAACTTCAAATGTCTTCAAATAAACAGGAAAAACAAAAGAGGGGGAGGCATCGCAATAGCATTCAAAGAACACCTAAAAATAAGAACAGACAAACCACTCAACATCCTCAACTGCAAATCCATGATCATACACCTAACGGTGAGCCCAAAAACCAACATCACATTCATCCAGGTGTACAGACCTCCAATGTATGATGCATCCTTCATTGACAACTTCATAGAAGCCATCACCAACATAGCCATCAACCGCGAACACCTAATCATCCTGGGGGACTCCAACATCTGGTTGGAAGACAATCACGCCAACTCCCAAAACTCACTGACTGAACAACTCACCACCATGAAACTACTACAAATAGTAAAAGGGGCAACACACTCGGCAGGACACACTTTGGATGCAATTTTCACCGAAGAAAAACTCATCACCACGGCACCAACAGTACAAATACTGTGGAGCGACCATCTCATCATCCCATTCGTAATCACCCTGCCTACGCAAGTTTGCATCCAACCCCCTAAACTCTCAACCACCACAAAAAGAAACTGGAAAGACGTCAAAGAAAGCAACCTATTCGAACAACTGGAGTTAACCAAACCCTCAACAACAGAACTAGAGCTAGCTGATCTAGACAGGAAAGCAGAGGTATTACACAAATGGATTGCCGATATAATTGGCAAGATAGCCACGGAAAAACCATTTACACCATCAAAAAAGAGAGCAATGGCCAAATGGTTTACCCCACTATTAAGCACCATGAAAAAGGAAAACAAACTTGAATGGAGAAAAGATTACAACCAAGACAAAAAAACACTGTTCCAGAAGCAAATCCGTGCATACAAGAAGGAAATTCAAAAGGCAAAGAGAAGACACTAAAATGACAGAATCGCAAAGGCCCCAACACACAAAAGAAATGTTTCACATCATTAAAGAAATGAGACACCCACCAGGCTGTGACAACACCCCAACCCCTTCGGAGAAACTCTGCAATGACCATGCAGACCACTTAAAAAAAAAAATCAATGACATCCGACAAACCATCCAACAGAGGCCAACCAACAGCAACATACAACTAAACGAACCTCAGCACAAACTCAATAACTTTCCTGAAATATCAGCAGAGGCATTCGCAATGCTGGTAAAACACAGCAAGAAAGCGGGTTCACCGATGGATCCCTGTCCCCCGGACATCTACAAATCAATCCTCGCACAAGGAACGCCAGCAGAATACTACAGAAACCTTCTAAATCTATCACTAGCAACAGGAACCGTACCTAGGATCTTCAAATCCGCTTACATCAAACCACTTCTGAAAAACACATGCGGCGACGTAGATGACCTCTCCAACTACAGACCAATCTCTAACATCCCCTACCTGGCAAAACTCCTTGAAACCTACGTATACAAACTAACCCAAGGATACGTTGAAAAACACCACCTGCAAGACCAAGCTCAAGTCGGCTTCAGACCCACAAGAGGTACAGAAACAGCACTACTACCCTTCTGGGACGACCAGAAAACAAACGCAGACTCCAACACAACATCAGCCCTTATTCTGCTCGACCTCTCCGCAGCCTTAGACACAGTTAGCCATGACACCCTAACCAAAAGATTAGAAGACATACTCATAATAGATACAGCGCTACGCTGGACTAAATCATTCCTAGCAGACGGAACAGAAACCGTTTGGATTAAACCCTTCAAATCCACCCCACGAGTTAACGACTGTGGAGTGCAACAAGGATCCTCACTATCACCACTGTAATTCAACATCTACCAAACCCCAGTTATCAGAATCTTCAAGAAACACAACATCACATGCTACAACTGCGCAGACGATACTCAAATCATCTACAAAATCAAAGACACCCAAGCCGATCATTCAAACCTAACCGACTGTCTAAAAGAAGTCTTCAATTGGATGAATGTCAACAACCTGAAAATCAACACGGGAAAACAGAAATCATGATCATATCCAAAGACCAAGAGAAGGAAAGTCCTGATGGACAACACCCTAACCTTAGAACCGCAAATAAACGCAACAGTCAAGAAATGCTTCTTCCTCCTCCACACGGCAAGAAAAATACTACCTTTCCTCTCCTTCACACACAAAACACTCACTATCGTTGCCCTCATCATGTCAAGAATCGACTGTGCAAACAGCCTCTACCTCGGAATACCTACTGAAGAAACTACAACGGATCCAAAACACAGTAGCCAGCCTACTCCTCAAACTATGAAGAAGAGACCACATCACCCATGCCCTAAAAACACTACACTGGCTCCCAGTAAAACACTGTATCACCTTCAAAACAATGTGCATAACGCACAGGGCAATCTGCGGACAAGGAGCAGAATTCCTACAAAAGAAAAATAACAATCTACAAGCCAATGAGACCCCTCAGGTCAACCAACGAAATCAGCCTGGAACTAAAACCTTACATCAAGAAAAAAATAGGAGGAACCGCCTTCCACCACTTAGCCGCAAAAACCTGGAACAACATCCCAAAAGAAATAAGTAACACCAAAGATCATCTTAAATGCAGAAAATTACTAAAAACCTGGCTCTTCAATACCAGAGACTAAAACCAAAACAACAGTAAGGCAAAAGACCTAAACTTGAAAGGACATTGACAAGCCCAGAACCAACTGAGAAGCACTCTGGGCACCGGGAGGGGTGACGCTGGACAGAGTGGTTCACATGAGAGACCCATGGAGACGGAGGCAACAACCCCAGCCAATCCTTACCATCCCCAACCGCCCGTTTAGCTACAACTAGATACCACTGGGTTGTGGAACTGGCGAGATACCACCAATCACCCAACTAACTGAGGTATGGACACTGGCAGGTGCACTAGCCATGTGGGTGGGGTGAGGAACATGCAATGTTGTTGACGGAGCGGGCGCAGGAGGCAGCGAGATGTTCAAGGGGCCTTGAATGCAAAACGAGCACAGACCTTCAGAGGCGCAGGGTGCCCAAGCACCCCATCGGGTGAGATTACGCGAGCCCAACTGGTCAATTCAGGATAGAGATGCCAACTAACCAATACCACTAACAATTTCCTCCTCTGCATACACCTCTCAAACTCCAAACCAACCACAAACCTCCAGCACAACAAACCGCCCAAACTTCACTACACTGCAACAATAAAACAATAAACGCACATAGACTCGCACATCAGTACACGACGACTACCGGCCGCATACACCCAGGCCCACCCGACGGACCCACCGGGCTGAGGCTGCCAACAGCACATCACTGCACTCTTGCACTTTTCCAGCCTCCTCCCACTAACTCACCTTCCCTCCCTCTTTCAGAGCCGCCAGAGCGCCAGGGGACCACTCCTAGTGCGTGGTACAAATTTCCGTTAACATTATCTTTAACAAATGAGATTCCTGAAGTAGCAGAGAAAATGAAGGGTCAAGATGAATGGTGACGTCACCAACTCACCAACCATCACCAAGTAAACGTCACACAGAGCTGAGCTGATGTACCTAGAAGAGATGCAGAGAACAGAGAATGCAGATATTCTATAAGGCATCAAGAAAGTATCGAAGATAAGTGACATCTTGGGATCAAGGTGAAGAAACATGCCACAGAAACAAATGAAGACATTAAGTCATTTTACACGTGTACAGACGCAAGAGAAACACAAGCACACAAAGTAATCTCAAGGCTGGCTTTTAGTGAATAGATTGCGGCAATCGCCTATACATATATAAGTAAGGGATGGATGTTTTCACTACGCATTATAGCAGTGCTGGACAGTAGCAAGAAGGCCCAATTTCTAGTGTGTTGCAGTTAAAAAGCAAATTGAATTACAAAGTGAATCTCAGCAGAAAAGGCTGGATGAGCCAAAGAAGCCAAGGTCTTATCAAACTGGAGTAAACTGACATTGGATACAAATCATGTGAAAGAACAGAACTCCTGTTCAGAAGGCATGAACAAAACAAGGAAGATGTCAGAGGTCTATTAAAAAATAGTATGAAAAAGCACTAGAAGCTCGAGTCCATGGTCTCTAGTCACATGGAAGGATGAAGTTGAACGAATGAGATGGTCACACCTACGCACGAGGGCAGAGCGTGCTTTCACTCCCTGAATTTGTCAGAGCTAAGAACAATCTCAAGGCCATGCTTGGGGATGATGGATTGATATGCAAATCGGTGGGAAGCAATGGTTAAGGCTAGCTCACCAGCACCTGGATGGCCAGCCTGCAAGCTGCTAGACGTAGATGCAAAAGTACTGACAGAGGTTAGAGTGTCAACCAATTGTAGAGGACTGCGTATTTAGGGGTCCTATAGTTGTGTACACCAATGGGACGTTGTGTATTTAGTGACGTTCGTAGTGGTCATTTTTAGGGGGGGGCTTAGTTGCTCCACCTGATGTTAATTAACCAGTCACATATTCACACTTTTTTAGACTAGTATGGATAGTATACTTAGATGTTCACTCGGAGCCAATAACCCATACTCGTAGGTTTTTGTAGTTTGCCATGTAGGATGACGTTTGTAGTGACGCAGGTCAACGTCATTGATGACGAGTTTTGTGTAGAAGATCTCAGTTTTTTCTTAATGCAGTGATCTGATATCATATGATAGTTTATTTATATAGCGCCTATACACAATGTGTTTCAAAGCGCTTCAAGGCAAGGGAGGGAACAAGGGAAAATACAATTACATTCTTACAGGCCATGAACAGTAAGGATGTGAAATTAACTATCTTACTCGGCCTGATGACACTTCAGATAGTGCACGAGCTAAAACATAGATAAGGAAGGAAGGGGGAGAGTTGGAAGGAAATCGAAACAGACAGGCGACTACCCTACTCGGCCTGACAACATTTCTGGTAGAGCCGGAGAAAAACAAGAGGTTAGGGAGAGGGGTGCAGAAAGGAAGGGGAGGAACAAAACAAGCGATTATCATACTAGGCCTGACGACATTTCAGATAGTGCTGGAAGGTGGTGGGGAGGAAAAAAACAGTAAGGGGAGGGGGGAGGAGACAGACGAGGTTGCTATCCTACTAGGTCCAGGGACAATTTTGATACAGTAAGTGCATAGAAGAAAGTAAGGGGAGGAGATGGGAAAAGGGAGAAGGGAAAGGAGGAGAGAACAGAGAGTTGGTAGTAAAAAGAGTGGAAAAGCAAGAGGGGAGAGTGAATACAATTGCAGAAGTCAGTAGTAACACATAATGTTGCAAGCCAGGATACAAGATGAAGATGGGAACAGCATGATTCAGGGCCACCATGAGTACAAGATGCAAAGGAAGTCCAGCATGAGAGTTGAGAAAGGGTGACGCACCGTGAATGAATGAAGTCCATAAAAGTCAAATCCAGCATTGGCCACAAGACGGTGATGGTGAAACCAGAATTTATCAGGCCAGGACTCCTGCAGAAGTAGGCTTGAGGGGGTTTAGGGGAGAGTAGGGTAGAAGAATCAAGCAAAACGGGCAACACCTGTGTGTGAGAATGGTGGGGGCACAAGGGAACATCACGGGGGGACCAGAGGGGGTGGGGATGGCCTGTGGGGACAGAGGGAATAACACATGTTGGTGCATGCTTACCTGCTGTCTGAGCAGGGGGTCGGGCCCTGGGTCCTCCTGGTCCAAACAGGAATTGCCCTTTTCTTCGTCTGCCCTTTGCTTAAGACACCCGGGCGAGTGACGCCCTTGATCTAATAGTTAAGAGCAGGAAGGAAGAGGCAGGGATAAGAAGGTGTGTGGCGCTTGGGCCAGGTGACCTAGATCCACTTGCACCTGCTCCCCATCTGCAAAGTAAAAGAGGCTGGAGGGCTCCTTAAGTAGCGAAAAAGAGCGGCAAGCAGGAAGACACCAGGTGGGCGGGGCTTGCTAAGTGGTGAAAAAGAGCAGCAGGCAAGAAGGCACCAGGTGGACGGGGCTTAGGCCAGGTGACATAGATCCACTTGCACCTGCTCCCCATCTGCAAAGGAAAAGAGGCTGGACGGCTCCTTAAGTAGGGGAAAAGAGCGGCAAGCAGGAAGGCACCAGGTGGGCGGGGCTTGCTAAGTGGTGAAAAAGAGCAGCGGGCAGGAAGGCACCAGGTCAGCGGGGCTTAGGCCAGGTGACCTAGATCCACTTGCACCTGCTCCCCATTGAGTAAGAAGATCGAGCGAATTTGTTGATGTTCGTTATGCTCCCTGTTTTAGATAATTGATATTTAAACAGTCTTCCTTTTGCCAACTACCCGAGTCGTTTTGATTATTGATGTATGAATACAAATCTGCATCCCCGTCCATCTCCAGGGTAATTGCTGCTCATCTTAAAGGGCTGGGCTATCCAGTTTAGCTGCGTCTCACGTTTTGCATATATACCAGAAGATCCAACCTTATTTGTTATTCTGCCCGGCTCCTGAAGTAAGGCAATTCATGTTAAGGTTGCGTATAAATCAACTCCCGGTTCTTGCAGTTACGGGCCCCCGTTTGGGGGTGGCATCTGAACATAGGACCTGTTGTATCTGTTGCAGAGTAGGAGTTAGTCAGCCAGCCATGTCCTTACTCAATGCGTTAAACTGGGGCCAGTGTACATGTGCATGCTTGGCAAATTGGTACACCGGTACGAGGTTATTACTGGGGATTCCTTGTGGGATTGCTGTCTTAACTTCAATACCATCTCATTACAGCTTGCTTTATTTACACAATCCTAGGACCCCTATTTTCAATTTTTTTTGGGAAATACCTGTAGGTCTGTTGGTCTGCGATATATTGGAAAGTCTTAAGGCCCCACCGTAATATTGGGGTTCCATTGTATCCTTTCTTGTGTATATATATTGGTATCTGTTCAAATGAATTATGGGAAGTATAGTCTGATGAACCTGGGTCTGGATAGAAGCTATGTACTGCAATTATTGTGCCTAGAATAGAATTTCCGTCATTGTTATTATTATTGTCACGTTTTGTTATGTTTTGCTTTATTAATTCATTCACTCATTGTGTTTTAATATGTTATATGTTTTATGTTTATGCTTGTGTAAAGTCCACATTTTCGACTATATCACAATAAAATTATTATTATAAAGTTTTTCACTGACTGTATTGCTATGTTTAATGTACATGTATTTAAGCCATGCAGCATGAATGCTTGTAATAAGGGATAGTTATTAATTGTTATCCTTTTGGTGTTTTAATGCATTGGAGTAACTCTAAAATGTATCCACTCAAAATTTATGAACACCTCTATTATGTGTAATTTGCTTACAGATATGTATTACTATGCATTTCATTTACTGCACTATGAAATTACATGAACCTATCTGTTGCTAATATTTATATGTGTATAAAGTCTATGTGCATAGTCCTTTTATGAAGTTTATGTAGGCCTTTTTATGCATGTGCACTTGCGCTTTAAGATCTTGCTGCATATTCATTGACACTTCAACATTATTTAGATGTTACACATATACATCTATCCCAGGCGTTGGTGAGGCTATTCCATATGCCAGCAGTCACTTTCAGAAATATTATTCTGCATATTTCATTCGTTGATGTGATTATGCTATGTGCAGAGTGTCACTTTAAGGCATGCTGACTATTTTCCACCATGATGGCCACCTTGAGACAGCATGGACACTGGGGGTACTGACTGACTCCTGTTTATATACAATGTATGATTATTCTTTTTTTACATTAAACCTTTTAAATTTGCCAGGTATGGAAGTGCAGTCCATGCACTTTATTTTTCTATAGGATCGTGACTAGCAGGTTGAACACAGATCTCAGCAGCAAGTACTTGGCTCACGGAGCTACCTCGCTGAATATAGACCTTCGTTTAGCATAGTAGGAATATTCAAGGGTCTTCCTGAATGATTAGTTTTCCCTTGGCATGAAAATCTGTGCAGGAATTTGCTGGGGATTTGGAAAAATGTTCTACTGTGGTTAAATCAGTCGGCACACAGGAACGCAGCACTGTGATTGCATCAACAAACACTGTGTGGAACAGAGTACAGTGAATGGAGACATGCAAGTAAAAAAAAGCTATTGCAGTGAACAGGAGTTTTGACATGCTAAATTGGTCAGGAAGTGTCCTTACTTATATTTCCTGCTTAATGTTTTTTCCTAAAGGGGGAAAATACTTTTCTGATTTTTCTGTTTTGTGTTTTACTAGGTGTGATGACGGACCCATCCTGACTCTTGGGACCACCGATGGGCTAACTCGGAGAGTGAGGTGCCTCCCCAAACCATAAGAAGATGTGCCAGTGGGAGGTGTTCAGAGGATCCTCTGGTCACCTTCCCTTTGAGGGCAGGGTCCAGTCACTGGGAGAGTTTCTACGGGCACCGCTCCCCATCTGAGACAACCTAAACCTCCCACCTGCTAGAACCCCAGTCTCCGAGAAGAAAACCAAAAGCACTGCTTCAATGACCGACAGCCTTGTGAGCAGGATACTTCAAGGACTCGCACTGTTACAGTTATCAAATAACTCGCTGCATAGAATAGACTAATTCAAAGGCCTGAGGTGGATCTCCCTGGGCTGTGCGTTCCTACGGGGTGTGATGAAATCCCATGCCTTGATCTAGGGAACCTCCAGTGCGGGAACCAGGGGTGCCAGGCACCCCTGGTTGCCCAAGTGAGGGGATAATTAGCTCAGGCGGTATGGGAAAAGATCCTCTGGTCACTCTCATTTAAGGCAGGTAACAGTCGCAAGGTGCTGGCTAGGGATAGGCTCCCTCTTAAGAGCATATCTCCTACACCCAGGAAGTAGAGCCCATATTGTATCCTGGAAATCAGGCTCTCCCCAGTTCCAATGCCAAGTGCTTTTGCTTCCACTGAAGCTGGCAACAGTGTAGGTACTGGTCCTTTAAGGGAACCGAGTAAAGGCAGTCCTGCAGACCTGCACAGATGCAGAAATGCCATCGAATTTTATGGAGGGGGGAAACAAAGGCCCGAAGTAGAATGGGAAACTCACTAGTCGACCAGCCATCCGTTATTCAAGGCCTCCACTCATACAGTTAGGAATTGATATGCTCAGGCTGTCCACCCGTGGAGGCATTACTAGGGTGTGACAACAAGAGAGAGGCTGACTCAAGAGGAGGGACTATCCAGCCCCAAATCCCACTTCAGACCTGGGTGCCATCCACGGGGGTGGAGCCCATCAGTACATCCCTACACCAGCAGCCTGAAGAGATGCACCCATATTCACTTTCAATAGATAGTGGATTGAAAGTAGGCTCAGGGCATGGCAGGCAAAGGCAGGACCACCCAAGAGGAGGTACGGGCCAATCCCATGTTCCACAGCAGGGCCACCTTTAGGTGACGGAGCGCACAGCAATCCTAGCTGACACATCTGAGTCCCCTTTCACCACAGAGAGGTTGGGAGGTGGGGCAATCTTAGGGGAAGCGTTTGGAGTATCTGCAAGTGACCAGACACAGAATACATAAGCAGTTTTGAAGAAGGCTTGAGGATGGAGCAGAAGGTCCTGCAGTGGCAGTAGAGCCCAAAAGGTTGGATGTAAGGTCCAGAAGGCTGGGTGACACTGGAACCAAGAGGAAAGGCCCAGGAGATCGAACTAAGGAGCTTCTGGCAAGGAGTGACTGAGTGAAAATAGTAAAGGTGACCTGAGAGAACGTTATTCCCAAATGGGTGAAGAAAGTGATAATAATAATAATAATGATGGTTGTGATGTTGGCAGAGATCTGGAAAGAGGGGAAAGTTGTTCACAAAGTGATGAAGGTAATAGAGAAAAAGGTCTGACAAGTGGAGAACGTTGTGCCCAAAGGGATGAAGGTGATCAGGAGAGCAGTAATAAAGGTGCAAGAAGGGTGAATACAGTGATCAGGAGAGTGGTGGCAGAGGGGCCAGAAGGAGTGAACAAGGTGATCAGGAAAGTGGTGACAGACCACCGAGAATAAGTGAACAGGGTGATAAGGAGACCTGTGAAAAGAAGTGCCCAAAGGGTTACACAGAACGATAACGAAAATAGAGTGGGAGGAGGAACATTTAGACCAGAGGGGGGTATAAAGGGAAAGAGGAGTGGTGGGAGGGCTACCAATGGTAAGTGGAAGATCTAATAGCAGAGATAGATGCACTGGATAGGGTAATATGAGCAGGGAAAGCACAGCTAATAGAAGACTGCAGGGAAGAGCTGAGGAAGCAGGAGCAGGCCATTATTCCTTCGGTACTGGAAAGCGGAGACTCTGAACAGGGACAGCCTCAGAGCATACATAGGAATCGCTGGCCCCACATGGTTACTGAGTGTAACCATAGTTTATTAATTGACAGCTACTACACGCCATCTGTAGACGACTACACGCCATCTTCCTACAACTTCCTCATCTCAATCTCCTTCTATAACTGCCCCTGATAATATTCCACTAGAGGATTAGAATCCACTACAAAATATCTCCATCCCCGAAACACAACAACTATATACAAAACTCAAATGAATTTAACTTAAGTCAGTGAAGATAACTTTCAACAATGTGCTGGAGAAGGCTGTGTGCACCCTTAAGCTCCGATTGCATTCAAAACCTGTCATGGTCTCTGCTTCCAAAAGGTCAGGGTTTTCCCAACTCCCTTGGAAGCAGATCCATAACCCAGGTTCCGAGTGCCAACCAGTCCCAATTGGGACCTTTTGGACCCAGTCCTGGCGCCAGTGGCACCAGGCTCATAAATATGCCCAGTCCCAGCGCTGGAAGCGCCGGGCTCATAATGCTTGGGTGGACTTACCTGCAGCAGATCATGCTGCTTACTTGCCTGCCAGTTGAGTCTCTGATCCTCTTCTGTTTGGAACTACTTTTCCTGTTGGGTGGGGCTGGAGCCACTCCCTAGATTCAGAACACTGGAACTCTTCTGGAAGGCAGGAACTCTTTTCTTACCAGGAACTCTTTTCTTACTTAGGCGTGGCTGTGGAAGGAGACACCTAAGCACTACAGGAGGCTATTTAAACCACACCCGGTGGATGAATCTTGCTTTGCGTTATTCTGCACCCTCTGCAGCAGAACGCTCATCGTGTCTTCTGCATCCGGTCCTGGGCCTAAGGAAAAAGGCTTACCATCCTGAATCCAGTCTTCAGCAACTCCTATAAAGACAAGAAAGAACAGGTTAGCATTCCGGCATCTGAAAGGCAAAGGCTTACCTACTCTTCGTGCGCTCCGGAGGTCTTCACACTGCATTCCGGCATCTGAAAGACAAAAGCTTACCAACTCTTCGCACGCTCCGGAGGCCGTCGGCGCTGCATCCTGCATCTGAAAGACAAAACAAGGTGCGTTTAAAAACATTGGGGAACTTTAATACTCACGTGCCATTACTCCTTTCCACATCTAACCCAGTGGGTTTCCCGGCACCCTGCAGCCGCTCCGAACTTGTACCTGCAAAATAAAAGACAGTTAGAGCGCATCGTGAAGCTGGCAACAAGCGCTTACTTACGTGCTTCCAGGCGCTTCTATTCATCACACGGGCTCCATCTTCAACTCACTTCAGCCCGTCATCCGCCATCGCCGGAACCCTGCAAAACAAGAGACATCATTATTAAAGACTTTAAAGACATTTGAGTTAATCGAAACTTACAGTTCGTGCGGTAAACGACGGACAGCAGTCCTCTGAAGTCAAGAGGCCTGCGCTACCTATCCAGTGAAGAAACTGGTTACAGCACCCTGCCCCGAGGCAGATGGAGAGCTCAGGATTCACTTACCTAAGGTGAGAGCGTTAACCTGTGGGGGTCTACAGGAGAGGAGAAGAGGAAAGAGATAGGGACACCCCAATAACCCCAGTTCATTAACCCCGTATTTTCTATCTGCAGACATCTTCTCTGCATGTCAGGCAAACAGGGCACAGAGGTCCAGCCCAAAGAGCCAACCGGGTGCTGCACATCACCTTTGAAGATACGGTAGTCGCCCAGTCAAGACCGGCGCCTCTGCGAGAATCAGGTGAGCGTTACAGAACGCAAAGCCTACCGCAAAACTCTCGCCCAGGCGCTATGGAAACCTCGGATACTGACCACCTAGCCCGGTTACTTGGGGAACTAAGGGCAGAAGTGCATGCAGCTCGTCAGGAAACGAACGCTCTAAGAAGGGAACTAATTATTTCCAAGGAGAGAACAGATGATCTTGCTAGACAATTGCTTCAGTCACAAGCCGGACAGACCCCGCTACCCGCATCAGGGGCAAATCTTCCTTCAACATCCTCTATGAATCCAGTACAGATCAACCTACCTGGGAATGTACCTCTGGCTCCGCCCGAACGATTTTCTGGTGACCCAAAGAGGTTTGCGGTATTTATCAATCAGTGCTGGTTGCACTTCTTATGCCGGCCAGCAGCCTTTCCAACTGATCAAGCTAAAGTAGCTTTTGTACTTTCGTACCTTAGTGGCAATGCGGCAGACTGGTTGATCCCTCTAGTTAATCAAGATGATCCGGTTCTCCATGATTTTCAAGCCTTTCAGCTTAGTATGAAAAAACTGTTCGCAAGACATGCACAGGGGCAGGCCTTGGACAATGAGCTTCTTTCGTTGCGACAGGGTAATCAAGACCTTTTGGCTTATATTGCATCTTTCAATAGACTAATAGTGGAAACTCAATGGCCTGAGGACAAAAGGATTACGCTGTTTTATAGAGGTCTACGTGGAGAGCTCAAAGACGTTTTAGCCCAAGTAGTGAATCCCCCACAAGACTGTTCGGATTATATAGACTTGGTCGTTCAAATAGATCACAGACTGCAGAACAGGAAGGCCGATCGTTCCAAGTTTGATGCTCGAGTATTTTCCAAACCGCCAACTCCATCCAAAGGAGTAGACTCCGGGGAACCCATGCAAATAGGGGGTCTGAAAGGTCCTCTAACACAAAGGGAGCGGGAAAGGAGAAAACAGTTGCAATTATGCCTATATTGCGGAAACTCAGGGCACTTTCTTCGAGACTGTCCGGTGAAACCTGCCAAGAAGGCAGTAGGAGCTGCAGTTACCACAGTTACAAACTCTGAGCAGGGAAACGACCTCGCCCGACAAGAATAGAGGTCCTCTTGCCGAGCGTGAAAACCAGTTCCGTGACCTCGCATTTCGTGATACCTATGGTCCTCATTAGCCCTGATAATCCGGATCGATTACATGCAATTGAAGCTTACGTCGACAGCGGTGCCATCGGCAATTATGTGGATCATGAAATGGTTTTGAGGATGAATCTAACTCTTTGTCCCAAGGCTGTAAAGGACGTCATTACTACGGTGGATGGTACGGAGATAGCCTCCGGGCCAGTAACGCATACCACTCAAGAGGTGACGCTAGTAAGTCAAGATGGACACCATGAGAAGATCGTGTTCGATGTGATCAAGGCCCCTCAGTTCCAGATTATTCTAGGACTACCTTGGTTAGAGAAACACAATCCTCTGATCGATTGGCGAGCAAGAACGGTCCAGTTTCCAGAATGTGTCTCTACTTGTCACCCTCCACCTGGTGTTGCACTGGCAGCAATTTCTTAGACTCCCCAGTTACCTCCCGAATACCTAGAATACCAAGATGTTTTCCGGAAGGAGCAGGCTAACTCTCTACCTCCTCATAGGTCTTATGACTGCCAGATAGACCTGATACCTGGATCTACTCCTCCTTGTAGTAGAATTTATGCCCTCACCGAGCCTGAGAACCTTCACCTTCGACAATACCTGGATCAGTACCTGGCAAATGGGTTTATTCGTCCTTCCAAGTCCCCTGCCTCTTCAGCTTTGTTCTTCGTTCCAAAAAAGGAAGGAGACCTTAGAACTTGTATCGATTATCGCTCCCTGAACCAGATCACCGTTAAGAATAGATATCCGTTACCTTTGATCCCTGAACTCCTGGACCAAGTCAGAAAAGCATGCATATATACAAAGCTGGATCTTAGAGGAGCTTACCACTTGGTACGAGTAAAAGAGGGCGATGAATGGAAGACGGCCTTCCGCACCAAGTATGGGCTATTTGAATATCAGGTCATGCCCTTCGGACTTTGCAATGCCCCAGCCGCCTTTCAATATTTTATGAACGATGTCCTCAGAGAGCTCATAGATGTGTGTGTTGTTGTTTACATCGACGACATTCTCGTTTATTCTTCATCGGAATCTGAACATCGGAAACACGTGAAAATGGTCCTCGAAAGATTGCGTCAACACAAACTTTTCGCTAAGTTGGAAAAATGTGTTTTCAACGTGACTGAAGTTGAATTCTTGGGATTCATATTATCACCTGGTGGAGTGCGTATGGATTCAAAGAAGGTCGATGCAGTTCTCAAATGGCCATCACCATCCTCCGTAAAAGGTGTGCAAAGCGTGTTAGGCTTCGCTAACTTTTACCGCAGGTTTATCCCCGAGTTCTCTCGAATAGTCCAGCCCATCACTGCCTTGTTAAAGAAAAACAAACGTTTTGAATGGTCTACCGAGGCGGAACAAGCTTTCCAGGATTTGAAGACTAAATTTATCTCCAATCTTAAAACACCCTCGCCCCGAACTCCCCTACATCGTGGAAACTGATGCTTCAAGCCTTGCCATGGGGGCAGTTCTATCACAAAAGGACCCGGTAACCAATCAGTTGCATCCCGTGGCATTTTGGTCCCGCAAATTCTCGCCTCCTGAAGTCAATTACACGATTACTGACAAGGAACTTCTGGCTATCAAGTCTGCCTTTAAGGCTTGGCGGCATTATCTGCTGGGGGCCCGACACACCGTTACTGTGATTATGGATCACCGAAACCTGCAATATTTGAAAACCGCAAAAGCCCAATCCTCTAGACAACTCCGTTGGGCGTTATTCTTTGCCGAGTTTGACTTCATAATTACCTATCGACCTGGTACAAAGAACGGTAAAGCCGATGCCCTTTCTCGGATGGGAGTGGAAGAACACTTGATCAACCCTAAACCTGTACCAATCATTCCCGAACAAAGAATTCTGGGTGTAATCGCCACAGATACCATAGAGGAAGTTAAGGATAAAGCCAGGCAACTTGTAACTCCAGCAGACATACAGAATTGGCATCTGCAGGGAAAGGACTTTGCAGTAAAGGACAACTTATTGTATTTCCAAGAACGATTATACCTACCCAGCACAGATTTACAGAAAAAAGTAATCTCTTGTTATCACGACTCTTTAATGGAAGGTCATCCCGGTATAGCTAAGACCTCAGAAAAGATCAAGCGCTACTTCTGGTGGCCGTCTTGGAAAAAAGATATCAGAGACTTTATAATGTCCTGTGGAGTATGCGCCCAAAACAAGAGTCTAAAGGAAAGACCAGCAGGCCTCTTACGCCCTATTGACATCCCACCTCGCCCTTGGCATACGCTTTCTATGGACTTCATCACCGATCTACCTCCATGCTCCGGATACAATACGATTCTAGTAATCGTGGACTTATTCTCCAAGATGGCGCATTTCATTCCGCTCAAAGGCTTGCCAACAGCAGCAACTCTGGCCCGAGAATTTCTCGAAAACATCGTCCGACTGCACGGTTTTCCTTCGGTTCTAATTTCGGATCGAGGTAGTCAATTTATTTCTCATTTTTGGCGAAGTTGCTGTCGGTCGGCTCAAATTGATGTGAGACTATCGACCAGTCACCACCCTCAGACCGACGGACAAACCGAGAGGACCAATCAAACTCTGGAACAGTATTTACGCTGCATGCTGCAACAAACTGAAAAAACTTGGAAAGATATCCTTTGGATAGCCGAGTATGCCTACAATAACTCTGTCCATTCGGGAACTGGGAAAACCCCGTTTTTTCTTTTGTACGGCAGTCACCCTCGAACCTCGGAGTTGGATCCCCTCCAAGATCTTGAAACACCAGCAGTAGACTACCTGCATTCTACAATCACCCAAGCCTTTAAGGAAGCTGTTTCTCACCTTCAAAGGGCTAAAGAACAATACAAGAAAGGAGCAGATCAACATCGGAAGGAAGCCCCTCACTACCAAATAGGGGATCAAGTCTGGTTATCCACCAAATATCTATCTCTAAAAGGGCCACGCACATTCAACCCAAGATACCTTGGTCCCTATTCCATCACTACCATAGTAAACCCAGTAGCGGTCAAGTTGGACTTGCCCCCGCACATGAAGATACATCCGGTCTTCCACGTCTCTCTATTAAAACCCGTGCAACCTCAAACCCGACTAACCAAATCTCCAAAACCTATCCTAGTTGATGGAGAACTCGAGTTTGAAGTCAAAAGCATTCTGGACTCCAAGATCTCCAAATCTAAACTATTCTACCTAATTGACTGGAAAGGCTACGGCCCCCAAGAGAGATCCTGGGAACCTGCTGAATATGTCCACGCTCCTCGCCTAATCAAAAGATTTCACCGAACATTTCCTGACAAGCCAAAACCCCCGGAGAAGCCCGGTTCGGGAGGGGCCTTGAGGGGGGTACTGTCATGGTCTCTGCTTCCAAAAGGTCAGGGTTTTCCCAACTCCCTTGGAAGCAGATCCATAACCCAGGTTAACTGCCCCTGATAATATTCCACTAGAGGATTAGAATCCACTACAAAATATCTCCATCCCCGAAACACAACAACTATATACAAAACTCAAATGAATTTAACTTAAGTCAGTGAAGATAACTTTCAACAATGTGCTGGAGAAGGCTGTGTGCACCCTTAAGCTCCGATTGCATTCAAAACCCACAAACCATTTGGGTACCCTCTATTCACAGGCACTGTACCTTCTCTCCATATTAATCTCCTGGCCAACAGGGGATTTGTGATCTATATCCCCTCTACCACGGTCTCTTACACTGTCATCAACCTACCCAACGCTATTGGGTTCTCCAGTCACAACTTTACCTTCACTCACTCTCTTATTCACTTCAAATATCTCACTTAACTGGGATTTTAATGAACCAATTTCCCCACTGTCCACACTTCCCCTCCGTTCACAATCGCCACATCATGCCTCACTGCTGCTATTCTTTTAAGCTCTAGAAACTTATTACCTTGACATTTGATATTTATTCTGGGATTAGTTATCAACTCCCAATCTCCAACCTTCCATTTTCTCTCTGACCTTTTGTTCTTTATCAAAGTATTCCTTGTCTCTTTTCTGACCTTCAATTACATGCATGATCTTGTGCCTGTTCACCGGTGAAGTAACAGCAAGACCCAACCATCCTGGACAAAGTGACGTGCCCGCTTTTCTCCCTTTAAATGACACATATGGAGAAACGTTAATTACCAAATGTTGCGTCGTACAATATGATCAAATCATTAGAACCCCCCCTCCCCAAGAAACCTTAGCTCTGAGTGCTAATTGTGTCCCACTCTTGATCAGTCTATTAATCCTCTCTACCAGAACATTGCCCCTCGGTTGGTACATGTCAATGCACGTGTCCTTAATGTCAAAGCTAGTGAGGCCGGAAAGATAGAAACAGCGCTCCGTTGTCAGTCACTATTTCTTTAGGAAACCTTCTCTAAAACTACAGACTCTAAAATGTGTATTTCTATAGTAGTGGCCTCTGTCACTGCTATCCACCCCAATCACTTTGAGTTTTAATCAACTAGCATTGATGTGTATATGAATCCTTTATATAATCCTCGAACTGGTCCTATTAGACCAATCGCTACTTTCAACCAGGGATTTGATGGTACTTGCGCAGGAACAAGGGGTGTTTCTCTCAGAAATTTCGTTTTATCACTGAACCCACATTGCAAGCATTGTCTGATTATCCTATCCATCATAGAAACCATGTTGGACCACCAATAACTCTCTTATCCTCCTTTTAGTGATGCTGCATCTGAAATGGCCTTTATGAGCCAAATCAATAACCTTGTCCCACAGCTCATTAGGCGTAACAATTTTGCTTCTTCTCCTTAACTTTCCCTCACATATATGCTTAACTCATTCTTTCTCTCATGCCATACGTCAAATTCCCTTTATAACATCTCTCTATCTAGCCAACCCCCACCGCCCACTCGTTAACACAACATACCCTATTCTCTTCTGCTTATTCCCATTCATCTACACTCACTGCCACCTCAAACATCAGCCACAACTACCTTTCCCTTTCGGAGAAAGACTCTTCAGACATAGAATGCAGGAATGGCAACCGAGAATAACAATCTGCCACTGCATTTCTCTTCCCTGGCAGATACACAACTTCAAAATTTTACATTTGCAATCCTAAAAAACACCTGGATATCTATGGCAAAATACACTACCACCACCTACTAGAGAACACTTGTACAAGAGGTTTGTGGTCCAATCTTACCATAAAGCGGCACCCCAATAGGTAGAATGTAAAATAATAAATTGCCCCAAACACAGCAAATGCTTCCCTTTCCACCACTGAATTATTTTGTGTCCCCCTTAGTGGCCTAGAGGCAAATACTCCGATCTGCTCACCTTCCCTATCTGTGCTCTGAGGTAAAGTTGCTCCCAACCCAGCTCCACTACCATTCACTGTGAGGCTGGTCCATTGTCCAGATTGGGAATTCGGTAATGATGGGGCTGGAGTACTGGGGGCTGGTGCCCTGACTTTTTATACTTCATCAGTTTGGGTTTGTGAATGTGAGACTTTTTATTCATTTGCAAGCCCCTATCCTCAGTTCATCACTTGGGTTCCTGGACTGGTCTTGTTGATTTTTTGGCTGAGGGATGGCTGGTCTTGTGTCTCGTAACAACTGCTCATGTTGCTTGACTTTTATCCTGACAGCTTATCTGGATCATCTGTTCATGTTTTCTTGATGGTTTCTTTTCTTCGTTTTCTTCTTTAGTATTCTGTTTTTATTGGCTTTCTTAACTATTATTGTACCAATTCATTAACTTTTGTAAAGTGCCTTGACGTCAGGCACTATAGAAGCAAAATAAAATATGAATACATTTATAATATCTTCAGTTATCTAGTCCATGCTGCACGGCATTGCTCTGACTAGACACATTTCACTCCTTTCTTGAGTAAGGCTCTCAGTGAAGTTGACTTGATGGTGAACGCTCTTGCAGATTAATGATGATATTCAACCAGCCCCAAAAATGAACGTAGTTGCTGTTTGTCTTTTTGGAACGTGTACCTTTGCTTGAAATCTTGTGATCCAGATATTTCACTTACGCCACACTTATTTTACACTTTTCCCTTTGTATTGTGAGCCCATTCATCTTCAGCCTGTCCAATATCCTCCTCAAATATTCATGCTCCTCCCTTGAACAACCTTAAGCCAGTACATCATCCTGGAAGACCAACCATTCTGTAACCTTTTCCAAGCCATAACAAATGGCATTTAGCAAAACTTAAACGCCTCCTCCCGGGTAATAAAAGATGTTTGGTTCTGGAACTCCTCTGACTGTTTGACCTTGTGATAAGCAGAAGACACATCTATCACACTTTATATTGTTTGCTCTACCCAGTGTTGTGAGAGATTCTGCTATATTGGGTAATGGATTTCTGTCTACCCAAATATTTCGATTGAGGTCTCTTAAGGTCCACACAGACCCTCAATTTCCCATTTGCTTTGGTGACTTAACACCTCTGGAACCAACCACTCCAAAATTTCGATATGCTGCATGACTCCTCTCTAGCATTATGTCCAATTCAGATTTTAAGGCTTCCCTCATATTGTGCGACACAGAGCGAACCTTAGGTACTACAGGACCTGCTCCTTTCATTTTAATGTGATGTACAAAGACCTTAAATTCATCTACACTCTCTGATAAAACGTCTGGGTAGTCTTCAGTCCAGCTGTTCAGGACTTCAGCAATAGTAACTGGTTCATTGGCAGCCGCTTCTATACGAATATGGACTACCTCATGTTCCTTTGAACCTAAAAGGGTTGATCCTTTTACTGCAGTGTATAACCAGGCTCGACAACTCTTTCCTTTGCTTATCATTTGCGCACATCATTTTCGTACTAAGTCTCTCTTGATCTCACCCTAAGCCAACGGTTTGATGTCTGGAAGAAGGCGTTCCCTCATGTTTCTTCCTAAGGTGTACACAAAGGTTGCTTTGGAAACTATTGTCCACGGCGAGTCACTATCCACTTTCATCACAATACTCTAGCTATCCAGAAGAACAGTGTCCAATGACCCTTTATTTCCTGCTAACGCTACATTTTCATAGATATGCTTGCTCTGCTCTAGGTTCTCTTCTTCAATGGACTGAATTTTCCTTTCCGACGGATAATGATTTCCATTGTCTCTATAAATGCTTGCAAAATGTCCTTTGCGTTTGCACTTTAAATATGAAGCATTTTTGGTTGGAAAAATTATCTGCTAGCTGTATGCCAAAAACTCCCACATTTGAAACACTTTGACTCCTTATTACTTTCTGCATTTGTATTACCGTTATACTTGATGGACGTTTCTGTTTTGTCAACTTTATTTGTTTGATGGTTAGTTCAATGCTGTATGCCAGTGCAGTAGCTTCATTCAATGATGTATCCTTTCTTAATAGTATTTCCTTTATTTTTGGGTTATTAGTGCATCTCACTAATTGATCTTGAACTCTTATGAAAAATGTGTGTCTTTCCAAGGTAATTTTTCTGAAATGGATTGAAAATGGGTTTGCATTTTTGTAGCCCTTTTATATTTGTCCATGTCTCCTGCCCCTTCATCCTCTGGACCAGGCAGCTCATCGAAAAACGCTATGTCCCTCTGTGCCCTGGTAATGAAGTAAAATGAGCTCTTTTCTAAGGGTGGTACATTGTCCTCCTTCCTCAACAATCACCAGGTAAGTGTCAAAACCTTTTTTCTACGTGGGCCACAATATTGAGGGAGGACCTAATTCTGCAAGAAACGGTAGAGGTGGTTGCATGCTTGCTGCTGCCATTGTGTTTCTCCACTTTTCTTTTTTCTTTTTGGTTAAATCGATTTCAGTGGACTTTGTGCACTCTTTGTTGTTATAGCTCATCACACTCTCATCTCACACCAAGGGTTTTAAACACAGGTGCATCATTCTGGGTGCGCCGGTTGCCGGTATACTTGTAAGCCTAGAAAGGCATGCTGGCGATAGTTTGAAACTAGTGAGGCAAAGCGCCCTTCCCGTAATAAAATAGCCGAGATGACTAAACAGATAAGGCATTACAATAATAGTGCTATCAGTCAGAAAAATACACTACCGTGTTGGGAGTATCCCATGACCCCCACTCACGATGCCCGTAAGCCCCCAGCACTAACAGACTCACACGGAGACGTCCGCTCTGCTCGGGCTTCCCGGTCGCACTAACGCGGCCGGGAACGCCCCCTTTATTTATACTGCACACGGCGGCGTCAGTGCTTTAAGTGGGGTAAGAAATTGAGGGGGGGCCCTCGTTTGGGGTCGTGGCTTCCATTGTGGGAGTGGCCTAAAAGTGCACAAATCGTAGTAAGGTGCGCAAACAAATATATAAATGTATTTGAGCATTTATATATTTGTTTGCGTACTACTATGGTTTGTGACTTTTCAAGCCTTCTTTTATATACATAGCAATGTTACATATTTCTATGTTTATAAAAGGTGGCTTGTAAGTGCACAAAGCATAGTAAATTACGCACACTTGTGTGCTTACCTTGCTATGGTCTGTGTACTTTTCAAGCTGTCTTTTATAAACATAGACATTTGTAACATATGTCTATGTTTATAAAAGACGGCTTGAAAAGTAGGCATCTTTTATAAAGCGTTGAGGACGGACAAAACCCAAGGTGGCTTTGTCCGTCGACAAAGCTTTATAAAAGATGCCTTGAATTGTGTACGATTCAAGCAGTCTGTTATAAACATAGAAATATTTCTACGTTTATAAAAGATGGCTTAAACGTACACAGTTGAAGGCATCTTTTATAAAGCCTTGCCAAAGGAGAAAGGCGCCTTGAGCTCAGTGATCTCTGCTCTGAGCAGAGATCACAGACCCTGAGGCGTCTTTCACCCTCTGCGAACCCGCGGGCTCCGTGATCTAATCTGCATATTTGATCATGGAGCCCGCGGGTTCGCTGAGGGTCAGTGACCTGGCGAGGGAAAACTAAAGGACTCTAGCTTCCTCTGATGGCCCCTCAGATGAGGGGTCATCAGAGAAAGTTACAGTGACTGACGGAAGTGCCAGCCAGGCACAGTAACGGTGTGCCTGGCTGGCACTTCTGTCAGCTTGCCTGACGTTAAAGTGGTGGGCGCATCTCCCGTCGCGGCTGCGGCCGCGGCGGGATAATGCGTCCTGCCATGGCGTGATGAGGTCGGGGGCCCCGGCTCAGCCCCACTTTTTGGAGACTGCCGGGGCCCGGCCCCAGCAGGCCCCGGCCCACTTAAAGCACTGGGCGGCGTGCAACGTCACGCTGCCGCATGCCTGTCCCTTAAAGGGGCAGCGCCGCACTCCTCCTTTTCCATGAGGACAAACAACAATACTTTACTACTGAACATCACAAACCAAATAACACATCAACACAAAACTTCAAACAATCCCCACACACCCCTTTATTCACAACCACCCTGTATCCCCTTAATTAACATTACGGGCCCACGGGCTAATCATGAAATGTGTCCCAACACGTAATCGCTGAGGTAAGAAGGTTTCCCTCGACCAGCCCTCTGGGGGTACTTCCCGCTTACCTCCGGCACGGGCAGTCCATCCGACAGCACTCCCCGGGTGGGGGACGTGGGTATGGAGGATTGGCCTCCTCCGTCCTCGGGCACCTACATCAGGTCCGGTTCAAGGGGAGGCTCAGTTCTGGGGTCCCCTAGCTTCTTAAAGAAGCTCACATTCCAGGTAACAGCCGACTTCCCGCCCAAAGCTGTCACCACGGACCCCTTGACGACCAACGCGTCCAGTGGCTCCAGTTCGTAGGGGAGAGAGAGCTTTCCATGGGGATGCCTGTTCCTGATGAGGACCTCGTCTCCCGGCTCCAGTCGCTGTGGGCGGAGTCCTCTCTTAATGTTCTCCTGCTCGATTCGCAGCCGCCGGTCCATCTCCACCTGCTGATCGTCAATAACCCCAGGCTCCTTCTCCCCCACCTCGGGCAGCAACCCTCAGGGGCATCGTTTAAACAGCGCTTCAGCCGGTGCCACCCCCGTGGAGGCATGCGGGTGGTGCGATACACACGCAGGAACTGGTAAAGGGCCCTCTGCAGACACTGTCCTTGGCCTTGGGCAAACCTGAAGGTTTTGTTTAGTGTCCTCATTAGCCTCTCGGCCTCGCCATTCGCCCTCGGCCAGAGGGGGGTGATCTTCCTGTGTTGTACCCCATATACCTCCATCAGTTCAGAGAACCGCTCGCTTTGGAATGGCGCCCCATTGTCGTAGCACAGGGTATGGGGAAATCCATGGGCCGCAAACACCTTCTCAACGGCCACCACCACGTGCTCAAAGGCCACCAAGTCCACGAACTCTACCTCTGGATACCTTGAGTATTCACCCACGACCACCAGGAAGTGGGTACCCAGCGTCGTAGATCCAAAGTCTGCGTGTACCACCTCCCAGGGCCGCGTCCCCCGAGGCATCGCCTCTATGGCCGGTTCTCTTTGCAGAGGGGACGCTGCCTGGCACCAGACACAGGAAGCCACAAAGTCATCCACTTTGCGTTCTAACTCGGGAAACCACACCTTGATGTTAGGCAGAAACCTGTGCAGTTCCCTTAGGGAACACTGCAAAAGATTTAAGACTACAGGTGTTGGCAGTAAACCCACTTGGTAGCAGTCTGTACCACCCAGATTTACCTGGTAGCTGTGGCTGAGCAGTCAGACTTCTCTCAAGAAGAGTTGGGCAGTATGCAAAGTATACACAATAGGCACTCAGGCACAATAATACAAGCAAACACTGACCAGAGCTTTGGTATCAAAGTATATAATTATTTATTTAAAAACACACTGTTTGAAACACTCCAGCACTCTTATTGTAAAATATTCTAAACACAGTTACTATTGTAATATATATACACCCCTTTTTCCTTATCAGATAAGTCACAGTAAAACACCACTTATTTTCATACAGAGGTGAGCGCTTAACTAGATGGCACTCCAATAAGTTTGTGAGAAAGGGAGGGAAAAAGACAGATTATGGAAAGGTACACCACTCTAAGATTCAGGAACACTATTAGCAAGGCAGAAGAGCAAAAGTCACTGGTGAGCCAAAGTCCAAAGGCTGGGCCCACTCTTAGAGAGAGCAGAGCACAAATGCGCCCAAGATCACACAGTTACACTAAGCTTTGAAAGTCTTGCAGAGGGTTCAAAAAGAGTTTAGAGGGCTTAGGAAAGTTTAGCCAGGGTGTCCCAGGCTAACCCAGGTTCGAAAGCCGGGGGCTAAATCTACCTCGTACAGTCGGTGGCAAGGGAAGCCTGGCAGGACACGGTACCTTAAGTGGGAAGGATCCTCCAGCGGTGGCAGGTGTTCCTGGCAGTGAGTGCAAGTCGCGTCGTCGTCCACGGGAAGAGAAGATCTCGACTTGGAGGAAAGATGAAGGTCGTTGCACTACCAGGGAAGAAACCAGCCACGGAGTTTTCCGGTTAAAGGTGGTACCTTTGTTCGCGGTCATGGTAAAACGTGGTATCCCGGTTGCCGGGGTGCTTGGCACAGGCAAGGCGGCCATGAGGTACATCGGAAAGGCGAAAAGACGGTGAAACTGGTTATCCCCACCAGTCAAAGGAAGAAGACTCTCCGGCGGGAGATCTCCTCTGTCGTTGGGAAAAGTGGTGAGACGGTCCAGCAGGGCTCCACCGGTGGTGGTGTCGTGGCAGGTCGGCTCAGCTTCTCCCTCATCGGATTCTTAGGTCCTGTGGCGACTTCTGAAGTTCCAGTCCCCAAAGCCCTGCTTTTATGCAGAAAACCCCCATTCGCTCAGTCTAGCTGTCACTCACACATGCCGGCTCACCACTTGGGCCAATCAGGACGGAGTGCGACTTGAGTTGCCTAGGCAACTCAGTCCAGGGTGCCTAAATTCCCCTCCACCCCTCCTAAGTACCCCAGACAGAGTGGCACCACTTTGGAGGGCTTCTGTGGAGAAGCCCGCCAAAAAGTGGAACAAAGGGCTCGACTTGGGTTGGAGTCACAGAAGAGAACACAATCGCTATTTTAGAATCAAGTTTTGGCAAAAAATACCAACCGGAGAATTAATATTAATTAAATAAACTGGCGGTATGTTCGAGGCTACCGTAAATAATTAAATAAAGGTAGTAGCCTAAAACAATGGGAAATCCCATAGGAAAATATTTGCGGTTGAATATAAAAAGTAGTATCCACTGCCACCAGCCAAAACTCGATCAGGGGGGACGGAGACGTGCCCCCTCGACTAACAGATCCCGGGGCAATTGAATTGCCCCAGCCAGTACGTCCACAATATGATGGTTTGTACTGGTTCTGTTCAG
This sequence comes from Ambystoma mexicanum, assembly GCF_040938575.1. Taxonomy (NCBI): domain Eukaryota; kingdom Metazoa; phylum Chordata; class Amphibia; order Caudata; family Ambystomatidae; genus Ambystoma; species Ambystoma mexicanum. The sequence continues at coordinate 729,741,050 of NC_090924.1, forward strand.
AATTTAAGACTAGTAAAGTCAATGGCGACTTTACATGCCCCGGGAGACAGTAGTCAGTCCCAGGGTATGGAGTCTATACTGGGGGGTCACTATGACACCTCTGTGTTACTGCACTGAGGGTGCTGTGTAACGCATATCACAAAAACACATGAAGCCCTATGAAGTAAAAGACCCCATAGCCCATTAAACACATCTAGATTCAAAGAAACACACTCAAATCATGCCCAAGAGTGAGGGTAAAAGAGTCTCACTCTTGGCAGGAGAAAAAAATAAACCCCAAAAATCCAGCAAAGCTGCTGGGGGACTCACTAGGTTAGGAAATTCAGCCTAACACTTGAGCCTTAGCCGGGCCTTGGTCTTTGCAGCGCCCTGGTTTCCATGGTGGGCAAGAGTGATAACTTCTTCCACCTTTGACTGGGGGACGACAATCCTGTCACCTCTGAGCAGAAGGCCTGATGCCGAGAATGACAACTCTTCCCTCACCTTCCACAGCTGCTCCAGCCCGGTGTTGGCCTCTTGAGTACATCCGGCCAGGGATTCCAGCACTGACTTCCATGAGCCCTGCTGCATGGAGTGTTTTAGGATCTGGAAGCATTCGGCTTCCGCTGCTGCTGCCTCTAGGTCTTCGAGGGGCATAACGTTAGGAGTGGCCGCCTCCACCACCATGCGGACATGATCATCCACCTCCTCAGCACATGTGTCTTGCTCCTCCCCTCCATGCATGCCTGGATGTCTGGACAAATAGTCCGTGGCATTATTCGCCCCTGGCCGATACACCAGAGTGACCCCATACTCCAGGAGGGCAAGCATCCACCGCTCTATCCTCGCTGGCGGTTTGGACGAGGACCCCGCTAGAATGGGAAGCAGTGGTTTTGTGGTCTGTCACGACCGTCACCGGGCGGCCCGGAACATAGAGTCTGAAATGCCTGCAGCCCCACAGTACCGCCAGAGCCTCACGCTCAATTTGTGAGTACTCTTCTCGGTCTCGGACAGCGCTTTACTGGCGTAGGCCACAGGACGAACACCCCCATCTCAATCTACTTGTGTCAATACGGCCCCCAGGCCGAAAGGGCTGGCGTCCACAATGACTTTGGATAGCAGGGCAGGATCGAAGAACGCCATGGTATCCTCAGCCGCAAGAGCACGCTTAATATCATCAAACGCCGCCTGCTTGAGGGGGCCCAAATGCCAGGTGTACTCCTTCTTTGTAAGGGCCCTCAGCGGTTCAGATCTTGAGGCGAGGTTCTGGATGAAACGTCCGCAGTAAGTAACCATGCTGAGGAAACTCCTCACATCGGACACCGACTCGGGTGGTTGTGCCTTCTTAATGTCCTGGACCTTCTTAGGATCTGGCAACACACCTCCCTCTTTGAAAACAAAGCCAAAGAACTCAATGGATGGGCGCAAAAATTCACATTACTCCCTGTGAACGGTGAGGCCAAGCGACTGCAGTCTCTCAAAGGTCTTTGCCAGCCTGCGCAGGTGGTCCACCTCAGTTCTGGCGAACAGTAGGATATCATCACTAATGTTCAAGACGCCCTATAGGTCGACGAGGGCGCCCCGGATAATATTTTGGAAAATGGCCGCTGCCGATGACACGCCAGAACGGAGTCTCTTATAGCGGTAGAGTCCCCGGTGGGTGGTGAACGTCGTAATATATCTTGATTCAGGGTGCAAGACCACCTGATGGTAGCCTGCCCGGAGATCCAATTTGGAGAAAAACCGAGCTCCCTGCACTTCCGCAATTATGTCATCGATTGTTGGAGTATGATGTCTCTCCCTTTTGATGGCCTTGTTAGGCAGCCTCATATCGACACAGATGCGGACAGAGTCAGGTTGCTTAGGTTTCCTTGCCACAACGATCGGAGACACCCAGGGAGTCAAACCCTCTACCTTCTCGATAATATCGAGGTTTACAAGATTGTCCTACTCTTTGTCCACCTGCTCTCGAGGATGAAACGGCACCCTGCAATGTTTCAGGGCTATGGGCTGCACCGATTCATCTATGTGCAGCCTCTCCGGGTCACCAGCCATCTGTCCAATTCCATTGAACAGAGCGGAGTACTTGTCTAGTAGGTCGCTGATATCCTCAAGATACACTGAACATGCGAAGCTGACGATGCCGAGGGCCTCCGCTGCAGCGCAACTCGGGAGAGTGTTTTTGCTCACCGGCGTAACATAGAAGCGTGCAGTGATCTGTGAGCCATCATGCTCCACCTTGGCTACGAAGGCACCGTCCAGCAGGATGGGTTCCAAACCACCGAAGGCAAAGATGCGGTCCTTTGGGCTGACTAGTTTGGGAGGCATGTCCATTGCGTCCTAGTGCCCACGGGCCATCACATTGACCGACACACCCTTGTCCACGAGGACTGGGACCGGTGACTTGTTAACCGCCACCACATAGCTTGGCTGTCGCCTGTTCTTCGATTTGAGGGCCCCCACACTTGACGTGAAGAAAATGTTCTCTTCCTCTTCTTCCTCTTCTTCTTCCACTGGGGTACCCTCCTCGCTCTGGTCGACCTGAGCCACGTTCGGTGGGCGATTCTGGCGAAGGAACCTGGACCGAACCGGGCCTCTGGGCACCATCACAGGCAGGGCTGCCTTGCACACCCGGGAATAGTGATCCGCCAGACCACACCTTCCGCATGTACTTCAAGCGCAGGACACTCAGCTGGGTGGGGTAGGTCATACCCACTCTTCCACCTCTGTCACGGAGGCCCGATCCAGTTCTTCTAATGCCTCTTCCACCTCGCCACATCACACACACTTCCTCGGTCTTGACCGGACATGTGCCAGCCTCCATCCTGGACGCCCGGGCTTCGGACACTTCATGGCAGCGCCCTAGCTCGAGCATGCAAGCCAGGTGGGGTCTGGTTATCTCAGCACCTGCCATCTCAGTTTGCCTGAGGAACACGCCTGGATGAGCATCGTTCGTATCATGTCCTCTGCATCACCCCATGCACATGCCAGCGACAGGCGCCTGAGATGGCCACAAAAAGTGTCTAAAGTCTCATCCTCCTTCTGCCTTGCAGACAGCATCACGAACCTTTCGTAGTCTGCATTGGCGAGAGGCAGAAAATTATCCTGGAGGGCTGTCTTTGCAGCCGCATAGAAGCCATCACCTGTTTGTAGTGACTCAAAGATTTCCTGCACTGCAGGTCCTGCCGCATAGAGCATGGTGGCAAGCTTGCTGTCATCGTCTCCATTGTGGCCCTAAAATGCATATCGAGGCAGTCCACCCACCTCTTCCATCTGGGCCCCAGGCTGGATGGTGGGCCGGAGACATCGAACTCAGGAATGTGCTGCAGAGCCGCTGGGGCCCGTGCTTGGGCCATGACAGGAGGTGGCGGTTGAACAATCGGTTGTACCACAGGTGGAGCCTGAGGCAATGGGGCCTGAAGTACTGCTGGGGCCTGAGGCTGCACCGGAAGTTGGGGCTGGGCTGGAGGCTGCTGTTGGTCTGCGGGCTGCCCACCGTCCTGGTCACCAGGCCCGTTCATGGGTTAGAGCGCACAGGCACCCCCAGCATGGATCTTGGGGGCCGCAACTCACTCCGACCACCACAGCACAGTCCTGACACTCACACAGGCAATACAAAGTCCAACCTGGCGGTGATGATGATGATGATGATGATGAAGAAGAAATGAATCCTCAGCTGCAGTGGTGCTGTGTTCAGGCACAGATGCCCCAAAATTGAGCCAAGGAGGTCTTGGGCTAAGCAGGCCCAGCCATTTCAGCCCTTCACCTCGCTTTCACTCAACGTAGGAAGCCCAGAAATCATGAAAAATCCAAAATTTGGGCATGCGTGTGCAGGTACAACTGCCCGCTAACAGTTTGTCCAAAAATTTGGCCTGGATGCTTCTCACCGTTCAAACCGGAGCCCAGTGAGTGTCCACGGCCGAAATCCAAGGTGGCCGCCTGCCGCATGGTAATTGCACGGCCTATGGCGTGAAGCGAAAATCTTCAAGGATCTCCGTTTCAGGAAGAAAAATTGAAGTGACTTTCACCGCCGGGCCCAGGCATTACACCAACCTCGTTGCCACTGTTGGGAGTGTCCCATGACCCCCACTCGCGATGCCCGTAAGCCCCCAGCACTAACAGACTCACACAGAGACGTCCGCTCTGCTCCGGCTTCCCGGTCGCACTAACGCGGCCAGGAACACCCCCTTTATTTATTCTGCATGCGGCGGCGTGCAACGTCACGCTGCCGCATGCCTGTCCCTTAAAGGGGCGGCGTGCAACGTCACGCTGCCGCATGCCTGTCTCTTAAAGGGGCAGCGGCCACACTCCTCCTTTTCCATGAGGACAAACAACAATACTTTACTACTGAACATCACAAACCAAATAACACATCAACACAAAACTTCAAACAATCCCCACACACCCCTTTATTCACAACCACCCTGGATCCCCTTAATTAACATTACGGGCCCACGGGCTAATCATGAAATGTGTCCCAACACGTAATCGCTGAGGTAAGCAGGTTTCCCTCGCCCAGCCCTCTGGGGGTACTTCCCGCTTACCTCCGGCACGGGCAGTCCATCCGACAGCACTCCCCGGGCGGGGGATGCAGGTATGGAGGATTGGCCTCCTCCGTCCTCAGGCACCTCCATCAGGTCCGGTTCAAGGGGAGGCTCAGTTCTGGGGTCCCCTAGCTTCTTAAAGAAGCTCACATTCCAGGTAACAGCCGACTTCCCGCCCAAAGCTGTCACCATGGACCCCTTGATGGCCACCACGTCCAGTGGCTCCGGTTCGTAGGGGAGAGAGAGTTTCCATGGGGATGCCTGTTCCTGATGAGGACCTCGTCTCCCGGCTCCAGTCGCTGTGGGCGGAGTCCTCTCCTAATGTTCTCCTGCTCGATTCGCAGCCCCCTTTTATTTATACTGCACGCGGCGGCGTGCAACGTCACCCTGCCGCGTGAGCGTCCCTTATAGGGGCAGCGCCACATAGCATATATATCCATTGAGCTGTGTGCTCCATAAAACCTAATCCCGTGCATGGCAGTTAAATTAAACAAATTAATCTACATGGCCAGTTCAATGTGCTTACCTTAACGCCTTATCTGTTTAAACATCTCGGCTATTTTATTACGGGAAGGGCGCTTCGCCTCACTAGTTTCAAACGATCGCCAGCATGCCTTTCTAGGCTTACAAGTATACCGGCGCACCCAGAATGAGGCACTTGTATTTAAAACCATAACACGTGCACACAGTGCCCCAGCTCTGGGACTTTAACTATACTGTACACCAGAATAAAGCGCACGTAGCCAATAGTAACCACAACCAGTGACCATTTTTGTCAACGGCAACCGGAAAGCCTGCACGAGATTACAATGCTATTTTTAACTTCACTATGAGGCACGCGTGTCAAACGTAACTTATAAAGCAAGCATTGCCTAGCCTCCTTTTGCAATAAAACCAAGCTTTTCACGGCGCTATACATGAGATAAGCACTCTTTCCCCTTTCAAATTGCCATCCATTCGGTAACAAGTAGAAACTCTCAATTGATACATTGCACTGGGACTGAGCTATTAGGGCCCAGCTCCTTTAGTGTCAATTAGCAACCTTCAGTGAACAAACACACTTATTGTCAGCATTGCAACCGAGTAAGGCTTAGATTAAGACTCCCTCAATTTAAATTTAACAGCCAGCCACAGTCTCATTTCAATCGGCTCTATGTACATGGCATGCACCTATCACTGAACGATTGTCGTACATATGTCAATCGGATCCCCTACAATCATAAACTTTCTTTTCACTCCAACAGTTACTATCTAGTACAGCCATTCGAATTGACACAGGCCTTCACCATCCGGAACAACGCTACTGACGTCATTGGTAAGCGTGCTCAGCATAACAATACAACCACCATTAAAGAAGCTGCAACTTGACACATTCAAACAGGATTCCACTTTTTCCTTTTCTTTTTTCTTTATTCTTCCCTGCAACAATCGCACTTTAAACGCAACAAATGTTTTACTCAATGCTTACAATTCTTTAAAAAACCTCTAAACAAACACGAATTGTATTTTGTAATATATATTGGACCAATGTGATGATTTACAATTATGAACAATTTGTTAAAAAACTGGCGGCAACGAAATCATTAACCGTGATGTAAACACAACATACACCTGTCAATTGTCACTAAACCACAGTGTACACCATGGTCTCGTGGGATGTATGAAAAAATACTGTGTTTTGTCCTATAAAATCTCCCTTCAACTATCACTATTCACAATGCACCTTGTCACCAAATTCACTACTCCCACCTTGAACAGCTTGAGAAAAACCTTAAGGTTGAAACACGTGTCGGCACCAGCAAAAACACTAGCATTTGCTTTTTGTCAAAATCATGGAAAAACCTGACATATCGATATGTTTGTCACAAGAGTGACACTGAAAGTGTGAAACATGGATTGCCAAATAAAAGCTGCAAGGACTGTTAACACTCATCAAGTGTGGAAATACAAAAGGTAACGCATTGCCAGCGCCAGTGTATGAGCATTGGATCTCATGCACAAAACCAAAAATCAAACACAACTTGGACAACAGGAGCCTTGTCCAGCTGAGATCTAAATACAGGCGGCAGGCAACGAACACAAAAAGCCTACAAATTTACTCTGAGCCAACAAACCGACAGCGCGGGGCTCCACAGTTCCAACAAGCTCCTACACCCCCACAACGCCTATAAACTCATATGCTCATGTCTGTGATATTTTAAATAAATCTACTTTGTATTGTTCTTGTTTTCTGTAGTTGCTGGGCAAAGCATGCACTCCAAGCATACATTCAGTGCATGTAACGTGTTTACGTGTCTCTTTCCTAGTGTTGCCTGGCAAACTGTATACACAGCAAGAAGAGTGAGGGAGATGCATGCCTTTTCCGACGGCTTTAGTCACGTGCTCTCTACTTGATGCACACGCTCCCCAAATGTATGTCCCAATGTGCTTACCATCTCCTACTGGTGTGCGGGTTGTATACTGCAGAATGTCCTACGATTACAATGCAAACACGCCAAACACTGCTGTCTTCCACTGTTGCTGGATTCGTCGGCTCTTCAGAAGGGGTGCAGCTGTTGCCATTCCCCCTCACTACCAGCAGCTTGTCGCCATCTGCATGAATCGCGGGTCTGACACGGTTAGTGAGTGTAACCGTAGCTTATTAATTTACAGCTGCAGCCAACCCTTACACGCATCTTCCTTCAAGAATCTTCTCTCAAAACCCTTCCAGAACTCCCCCTGATTCTATTCCGCTAGATTAGAATCCTCTACAACAGCATACTAGATGAATCCCTGACAACAGTAACAAACAGTAGACCTTTAACAACAAGAGCAAAAGGAGGAAGGGAAGGAAAAGGGAGACATCCCCGTTAGACCAGCACACCTAAAACACCAAGGCCTCTGAGAAAAAGGCAAGCCCGACACATTAGAAAACTGCAGATTCCTTTTTTTGCATGAAAACTTTTTTTGTGCACTGTATTGACTTCCTGGGAAGGATACCCAAGTACAGCACATGCCCAGAGAGACCTTGAGTTTTCCACAAACTTTAGTTAGAGACCTCTGGGACATTCTGACCCTGTTCAGTTGCACTCTGTGCATTTCTCGTTTATTAGTTTGGCCCAGAACTGTAATACTGTCCTGGCAGGGGCACCCCCAGGGGGTGGCCAAGGGGGGCCATGGCCACCCTTATAAAAATGCTGGCCCCCCATTGGCCACCCTGCAAAAAAGCAAACGAAATAATACTTTTTTTCCGCACTGAACTGTGCATGGACAAATAACATGCACAGTTCGGTGCGAAAAGAAATATCTTTTTTTTTTGCTTTTTTGCCACAGGGTTAGAGTGGCACGTATGATGGTGGCCCCCACATTACTGACTGATCTCACATGCTCAGTCAGTGAACCCCGAGTGAGGGCCTGAGGTGGAGAAGTAGAAAGGCATCATGTGGGAGAGAGGACACAAAAGATGATGAGAGGGAGGAAGCAAGAGCAAGTGGACTGGGGATTCAGCGACTACAGAGGGCGGGGGGGGGAGAGAAAGCACGAGCAGGGAAAGTGACTGTCCCCACTCCATCCAAGTAACGGCTTAAATTAGTTACATTTTCCTTTCGAGTTGGGTCCCTCTATATTCTGAACAAACAAGCAAAAAACTTGCTGAGATTTGAATTTATGATGTCCTTCCAGAACACTCTCTTTCTCTCAGCCCACTACATAGAGATGTATGAACATGAAACCCTTCACTCCACGCTACACATTATTGTTAGTACTGAGTTCACACGAGAATAAGCACTGGAGCTGTGGCAGTGAACGTTTTTGTTGTTGCTCTGGGCGAAAGGCCTTTTTGTCATCCCATCCAGACACAGGCCCTTGCATGGCGCAAGCACCACGGCCACGTGGACTATTTCCCTCTCAGGTTTTAAACTATCTTTTTAAAACATAGCAGGAAAGATTATGAAATGACTATAGCAGGAAAGATTAAAAGTGAAGATCCCCATGCACCTCTGCCCCCAAACACTCACGCACACGCATTGAGCAGGTCGTCATTGCTTCAGCTGTGCAAACCTTTAGCCCATTGAACAGGGGAGGCACCATTAGTCACAAGCACTGAAAACTGCAATCTACCCTGCCAAACGGGACCATAAAGATTCTTCAGCACGAATACTACAACTCAACATGTAGTGAAGGCCCCTGTACACCTACCTATCTACAAAATGTATACCATAGCTGAATTCATGATACCCTTGGGAAAATAAAAAGATCCCTGGGTGACTGTGGTATTCTTTTACAACGCGCTTTACACCAGAGAGGTATTCTAAGTGCAAGACCAGGATTCAAACCTGTGTTGCTATGTATGTTGTCAAGTTGCCCCTGAGCTATCCACCCGGCCTATGTAAATGATAGCATTGATGTCTCCTATTTGTACCTTTACTCAACAAAGGGCTGCTAAATTGATGTATGAACAGGGAGGCCAGAGTTCTAATGCCAGCTCCACTGAAGCAATTTGTGTGATTCTTGGCAAATCACCTTATATCGCTTGTCCTAAATCCCGTAAATTGGCACAATTGGGAGCATTCAAAATAACTTAAACCCTGTATCAAGCATTACATGAAAACTAAAAAGTACATTTTACTATAGAGTTTTTCCTATTCCCCAAACAATATATATATGCAGTACCTGTCCATCATGAAGGATAATGGATATTTAATTCTTTAACTGGTTTGGGTAGGGAACCCAAGTGAAAACAGTTCAGAACTGGAACTAAAGAGTGATGCTGAGAGCACTATAAGAACATGTTTATTACCACGCTGCGTCTGCACTGCACGTACTAGGAAAAATGCATGTATGTTTGTTGATTTATTTATAAGCAATAACTGACCCAAACACAGGTTAAGATGTATAAGAGGGATAAAGCAATTCAATTCAATTCCATTTAAAAATTGGACATTCTGTACAGTATATCTCAAAATTGGGAATTTGCCCTTCCACCCACAGATGGCTGCAGAAAACTAGCCTTGCTTTCACTGCAGACATGGCTGTGCATGCAATACCTACCCATGACAGCCACTATCCTGCAATGCTTCCCAATAAGTATCTGAATAAGCACACTGTGCATACCTAGATCCTCAGAACATGAGAGGCCACTGTGACACTAAACAAAGCCGAAAGGTGAGAACACTTGAACGGGCACTCATCTTGCAGAAACGCAGACAAGCAGACCGCAGGCCTTAGTAAAATGGCAGCATACGCACCCGGAAATAAACACATCCTGAGCCTGGATGTGCGCATTTCTGCATTGGCTCATGCTTCCAGCCAGGCTGTGTTTATTTCCGAGTTTCCATCCTCGACTAGACTGCATGTAGGTTGTTGTGCGCAAAAGGCTTTTAGGAACAATTGTGCAGGGTCTGGTCAGTGGTTTACGTCTTCGGTTCACCATCGCCAAAGGTAGAGGTTTTATTTTGTTGTTGAATTGAAAATAGTGTTTCTGTAACGACGATATGCATTTTACTTAATACAAACATGAGTACAGTTCTTTCCATTTCAGCAGAGCTGTCATGATGTGGATATCTGTTGGTGTGGTTGCAAGTGCTTGCTTATGGCACCTTATTCTAAAGGCACTTCCATGGTGCCTCCAAGTATCAAAGACTGATGATATTCCTTGAAATTTCCATTTCTGTCAAGTCATTTCTATTGGTGCAATCCTTATGCACATTTGGAGGTTTGCATGTATTTTGCCCCAGAGAGCCTGGACAGAGCTCTAATAGATGAGTTCCCTGCATCTGTAATGATTCTGCAATTTTCTTGTTTTTGTTGTGTTAAAATGCCATCTGCCACTAATGTTACCAAAAAAGTAGATTGGGGCAGGTGTGGGTGGATTGGGGGTGCGAATGAGACCGTACAGAATTGCGCGCACTGCATTTGCGGGGAAAGTAGCAGGACTTTTTTAGTGGCTCACACCCCCACTCTTGCAATTGCTGGATACTCCCCTGACCACCACCATAGAATATTCTCTTGCCTCATCCATGTTTATTCGAGCTTTCTGTCCGGGTTGCTTTCTCCCTGAATAATATGATTGTGACACTTTAGCAAACTGTCCTCTCCTGCTATATTTCCAGCACACCCCTTTTATTGCTGAACAACCTGGGTCCGACACCATGTGACCTATGAATTCATACAGGAAACAAGCACATTTGAAGCTTGTTCTCACTAATGGACTTCCTCGAACACTTGGAGCTTTGTTCTTCTTGGTCACCACTGCTTTTATAGCTTGCGCTGCTGGAAGTGGATCCAAGATATTCTTAATAAGGCTTACTTACTGCCTCTTTGCCCGAACAGTTCATTAATGTGGTATGTTTGGGTCCATCCGAAAATGTGTTGCCACCCATTGCTATTAAATAAAACTTGAACAAGTCTTCCCACTCTGTAATGGGTTCTCCCGGTCTGTCCAACAACTTGGCTGGAGGTGTTATTCCCAGATTCGCCATTCTTTGTTCCTTTTCTACAACTGTCCCTTTCCACAAAACAGGATAATTCAGCTGTTCTCTTCCACGATCTTTACTCCACGTGGAACATTCTCTGCTAGCTGGGTCTTTAGTGGCTCCACACTTAATTTGTAGACTAAGTACATCTACTTGAGTAGCCACTCAGATTTGGCTGGTCTATTCCTGGTGTGGTAGCAACATGTAACATCTGTATGTTTTTGCGTTATGTTTAGTGAATTCAGGTTGACTAGTTGCACATATGGCATATCATATTTCTTTGCACTTTGGATGGGCTGTGCATGAATACAAGAGGAGAAACTATGTGGATTCCCTATTAGTGGTAGAAAGCGTTGTTATAATTTAGTTTATTTTTTGGTCTATGTGTGTGTGTGGAGTGTTTTGCTTGTAGCATAACGATATTTAGATTTTGGTGTCTCGTGGGCTGTATTTTGGGATTGTGCGCATGCTTGAATGTGGTACTGGTATTAGTCTATGCTCATCAGATACATTAATTAGTTAACTGTTAAATAATACATGGAACTATATCAATGTGCAATTCGTTCTCTCATATACACATAGTTTTCAACTGGACTATATACTACATCACCATAAGAGATTTCCTGAAATTCAGTTATGTGTTTGTTTTGGTGTGCCACCCCAAGATTTCATGTGGCCTCATCAGGCTACCCCTATGAAAAATGGCTGGGGGCGCCACTGTGTCCTGGTAAAACAAGTTAAATTTAAGTTCTTGATTGTGTCTGGTCTGTTGATCGCCATCACCTACATGACAGCAGATACAGTGTTGTCAGTTTGCAGTTTTTCAGATACCGCAAAGACTTCCACTGTTAGTGCTAATAAACCACAGAGTAGTATCCACTCCAAAAGCCGGAGAGAGATCCTTCCCCTGCTTTGTGTTCCCACACTGGCAGTGTTGCCAGTGCCAGTTCAAGGTTTGGCAGCAGCTTGCTACCCCTAAAGATTAACAACCTTCTGTTCCATTGTCTACCAGCTGAGTCCTTTTTCATGGGCAACCCAAACTTGTATGTTTTAGAGGACAAATCTTTCCTTTACATTCAGAGTATAGTCGAGTATTTTTCCACATTGCGCTCACATGTTTTAGAAGCTGGGGGGTCTGTGTCCTTCCTGGATTTCATGCTGCAATGGCCACAGAAGAGGAGTGAATTCCAAAATGGGAGAGGCCAAATGAAGGCTCGATCTGGCTCTTAATCCAAAGAATGACAGATGCACACCCACACAAGGAGCCCAAACCAGGTGGAGGGAACAATGTGCTATAAAATCCTATCAGCTCAGTCTTGACGGGTGGGAGTTTGAAGAAGGAGCTGGTGGGAGGGGTATCCTACCATAACATCACCCAATGCAAATTCCATTATTACATTTTTTGCAGATTTTGCCACAATATAAAGAGGGGGTGGGTGAGGAGCGGGGCTGTGGGGTGTCTTCCCCCCCACTCCCCCCGCATTTACCTGTGGTGAAATCTGCAAAAAAAAATCTATGTAATCGAATTCGCAATAATGGTTTCTATGTAACCATATAGATCCGCTGGGGGAGACCTGGGAGCATAGTGGTGAAGACTGACCATGTGCAGAGGAGGTTAGGAAGAAGGCTGGAGAGGAGATTGGAGAAAGAGGAGGAGGTGATAACATGGACTGAAGACGAAATGCTGACATCAGAAGGTGGTTGGATCAAGAAAAAGGTGAAATTGGTAACATCAGGCAGAAGCTGGAGAGAGAAAAAAAGGTAGTAACATCAGGAAGCGGTTGAGGGAGAATGAGGAAGGAGGCAACGATACCGGAGGACTTGCAGGACCCGGAGAGGAATGGGTCACGTGGTGTTAGCAGGACCGGGAGCCTTCAATGTGGAAGGCGGGCAGACGGAGCGGCTGAACGGCTGATCTGTAGAGAGGACGCGATCCGCGTTTGTTGCGGGGAACTGGGAAGCCGACTTATGCGGCGAGGATGTGCCCGGAGAATGATCAGAGTATATGCAGTCTGCTTCTTGACTACAGAGGCGGTGAACGTGAACAGCAGGAACCACACCTGGGGAGACACGAAGAGCCGGTGAGTGTCAGAGGACGCAGGAAGACCAGAGCGCTCCCATGGGACCGCAGGCAAGTAACGGTCCATAAGCACAAGTGAATGCAAATTATATAGAATGCCAAACAGAATGGAAATTGCTATTTGTGTAAAAGCACATCATATTGAATACCGAACTGAAAGAGTTGAAAACCGGATGCTCAATAACGGAAGAACCTGTGAGGGGGCAAACAAACCAAAGAGAGAGACTTATGGTTATGCAACCTATAATAAGTGGACTGTGTGGTCTGACAACTACACCCAGACCAAAGAGCTTCCTACTGTGAAGATCACAGACATCATGAATCAAGCCAAGTCGAAGTATAGGGTTCCTGGTTGCGTGACCTGTGATGGGTTACCGTGTGGTCTGATAACTACGCCTAGACCAGGTAGCCCTAAATGATGACAAGCAAAGGGCATTGTGAGTGAGCCACTGATAACTGTGAACTAATTGATAAAACAAGCCAAGGGCGGATGAAGTGAACCTGTTGTTTTCTTATATTGAGCAAGTGGCATTAGAGAAAGTACTACATTGAAATCTTGGGGAAGGGAACCTTGAGAATGGAAGGAACTAAGAGCCGTTGTCTTGGGTAAGGGAACTTCATAACCTGATTGAACATTGGTGAGACAAACAGCTATTGGAACTGTATTGAGCCTGAAATAGAAAGCCCAAGAAGGACTTAAAGGGATGGTCTAGTAAAAATGTTTATTTAAAAAATAGATAGGCCACATAAAAAATAAAATACTAGCATCCTCCGTTTTAAAACTTCCTATGTAAAATTTTGAGCTATTCAAGCCGCCTCAATTTCTGCTTAAGTGTAGTTTAGCATCTCAAAAGACATTTTGACATCTGGCACTGTCGAACAATCTGGGGTAGCAAAGCACATACTTTGACCTTATTTATTATTTATTTATTCATATTTGTAGAGCGCGCAGCAGCCTGCAGGCATCGTGGCGCTTGTTACAGAGAGAAAAACTTAGTTGCAGGAGTAATACATTTTAAAAATGTTCTTTGTTCAGTGAGACAGAAAACATACAGTACAGTTAGGTTCTAGACAGGGAGGGAAGGTGTGGGGCAAAAGGAGAAGCAATTTAGGAAAGAGAGAGGGCGGGTGTTAGTTGAAGAGGGAATTTATTTCGGAACACAAGGAGGGAGGTCTCCGCTCTGCGAGTTCCAGAGTTTGGGTGCTATGTATGGGAAGCCAATCCCACCTGCTTTGACCCTATTGATGTGTGGGGTGTAAAGTTGATTGGAGTAGCATGATCTTTTGGGGCGTGTAGATGTGGTTCTGGATATGGTTTCTGATAGGTGTGAGGGGGCAGTGTGGGTGAGGCATTTATGTGTGATGGTAAGGATTTTGAAAGTAATATTGTCTGTGACGGAGCCAATCTGCTGCCTGTCTAGCCTGGGAAATGTGGTCCCTTCTGGGAATGTTCAATGCAGCTCTTAGAGCATTGTTTTGAGTGATTTGGAGTCTTAAGTCTTTCACTGAGGTGCCGGCTAGGAGGGCATTGCAATAGTCTAGCTTGGCACCAACAGTTGCTCTAGCTATTGAGAGACAATTAAGTTTAGAGAGGTAGGGTTTTATTGTGTTGATGAGCTTCGTGGTATGGGCAGAGGCCGAAGCAATGGCACTGACCTGCCTAGTCATCGATAAGGTAGAGTCAATGTAGACCCCTAGCGTCTTTATTGAGGAGGAGATGGGAATGATGGAATTGTCTATGTAGAAATTAGAATAGAGAGTGTCTAGTTTGGCTAGTGTGGCCTTTTGACCGAGAATGTTGATCTCTGTTTTATCCCCGTTGAGGCAGAGGCCATTGGCCGCCATCCAGGCTTGGATAGTGGCGTAGATTAGGTGTAGTGCCTTAGCATCTTGGTTTTAGGAGCCGGAGAGTGGTAGGAGTACTTGAGTGTCATCAGGGTAGTTAGTATACGCTATACCATGTGCATCAAGCTTGTGGAAGAGGGGCTTCGTGAACAAGTTATACAGAGTAGGGACTGTATATGAACCCTGGGGGACTCCACAGTGGATGGTGGTACGGGCTGCACTGGCTGTATCGGAGAATACCTTGATTGCTCTGCCCTCAATGAAAGACGTTATCCACGAGGCTGCTTCTTTGGAAAATTTGGCTGCGTGGGTGATGTGGGAAGTAAATGTCTTGTGATCTAAAAGATCGAAGGCAGCCGAGAGATCCAAGAGTAGAAAGTAGGCTGGCTTGTCCATGATTTGAGTGATTTGTTTTTTTTTAAATCTACTAAGGTAGTTTCTGTTCCATGCCCTTTGTGGAAGCCAGATTGTCTTTTCCTAAAATGGAGTTTGTTTCAAGGTAATGTTGAATCTGGCTATGGGCCGCTTTATCCAAGATTTTGAGGAGGAAAGTGTCAGGAAACCAGCTCCCTGTACCGCCAAATGTTATGCCAAACATGCAAGTCCCGAATCCCCAAGATATTTGGAGCCGAAGCATTTCTCCTCACGTTTCCAAACCCTCCGACAACGCTGGGGGTTGCCTTGGAAACGCTGGTTGCCTGAGCACTTACGTGCACGACTACGGCGTGTGCAACGTTCCCCTCACGGTCACGTGACTCTGTATAAATCTCCGCCCTGACCGTAGAACGCTGCTTCTGAATTTTGTCATTTTGTAGCTCTCTTCTTGTTGTTACCTCTTGCCTTGAAACCAAAACCTTGTTTTTGCCCTACGAATTGATTTTGGACACCCCTGGCCTTGTACTTGATACCTGGTATTCTTTGACTTCGGAAGGAACGACCATTCCTCTTGCCTTACGTTTTTCTGTCTTGTCGCCTCGGAACTCACTTCCTGCACGTCCTGACACACAGAATCAATCATCTGTTTTGTCCACGGTCCTTTTGCGAGCACAAACTCTCCTCTTCATCCAGAAAGGAACTCTTTTCACTTTTGGGGACTTGTCACACGGAACGCATCACTTTGGGAACTTGTCACAAGGAACACATTTACTTTGGGAACTTGTCACGGACTTCCATTTCTCTACAGGCGTCCGCGTGCCGGAGGGTACAGGTTTAGGTTGGATTGTCCTTATTTTGGAACCACGCTCCTCGGACGGACTTCCTATTTCTTCTGGGTTTCCACTTCCACTGCTGGAACATTTTCACGGGCAAGCACCAAGACTGGTTTCCTGGATATCTCTGGCCTTCCGCTCAGTCTGACTTGCTATCATTGCCCAGAGGTATCCCTCTACTTGAGTACTTTGGTTTGCTCAGTTATTGTTTTTCTCTTGTTTGCTTCGTGAACCAAACTCCTGACACTGTGTTCTCTGTCTAGGCAGCTGTGTTCCGACTCACCATAATCTTCCGGGCAATTCCCCTTCCAAACAGTCCTTTGGTACTATTGGGAGTTGCATTGTCAGGAAGATTTCTACAGCTACACTACGCGCTCAACTGAACCCCGGTCTCGCCACCAGGTCCACGTGGGTGATTCCTCACATATTCAGAAGCCGTATAATTAACCAGGATGGAAGCTGCCGACGACCCGTTGGCAGCTTTGGTTCAGTTGGTCGCTGGTTTACGTGCAGATATGACTGCGGCTCATGATGCCACCCAGCGTCGGATCGACGCCCTGCAAGTTAATTTACAGGCAGGTGGTGGTGCAAGTGCCCCTCCTTCTGGTTCTGCCCTTGGGGCAGGCGTTCCTCGACAAGAGAACGCGCCCGTTTACATGACGGCACAGTTTCCCTTGGCCCCTCCGGAACGGTTCATGGGCGATCCTAAGACGTTCCGCACCTTCATCAACCAATGTAGACTACATTTCTTATGTCGTCCTACGTCTTTCCCTGATGCCACTACCAAGGCGGCTTTTGTGTTATCTTACCTTGGGGGAACAGCAGCGGTCTGGGCTAATCCTTTATTGGAACAGGGTAGCCATCTTTTGTACGATTGCGATGCCCTCATCTCTGTTATGTCCCGTGTCTTTGACACTCGGTACAAGTCCCAAGCCTCTGATCTGGAGCTGCTCTCCTTACAACAGAAGTATATGCCCTTATTGTCCTACTTGGCCAAGTTCAACCAACTGGTAGCAGAGACGGATTGGCCTGAGGCGAAGAAAGGGGCTCTGTTTTATAAAGGTCTTTCAGACTCACTCAAGGATGTTTTGTCCACTGTCCCCGTGGTTCCTGCCGCTTTTTCTGAATTGGTGGACCTGGTTCTACAAGTCAATGCACGAAGGGCAGAACGCAAAGGGGAAAAGAGTCTGGTTCCCTATCCAACACCAATATCTAGTGATCAAAGCCATGTTACGCCTGAGCCTATGCAGATAGGTACCCTCAGGGCTCCTCTGTCATCTGAAGAAAGAGAGACCCGCAGGAAGAACAATTTATGTTATTACTGTTTTTTCCCTCGGAACATTTCTTGAGACAAGAAACCATTTAAAACAGGGAAACTCCAAAGCTTGTGAATAGAGAGAGCCCCTTTGTCGAGTCCCACCAGTGCGGGCTCAGATACCATGGTTTTGTTTCCCATTACTGTTGACATTTTCGCTCCTTCAATGGTTTCTTGTTCTGTTGATGCAGTATTGGATTCAGGGGCTACTGGGAATTATGTTGATAGTCAGTTTGTTCAGGACCATGGTATTCATCTGATTCCCAAGCCTTCCCCCGAACTGGTCAACGCCGTTGACGGCACGACTCTGTTATCAGGGTTGGTTATCGAAAAAAACAGTAGATCCCCTTATGACTACATCCTCTGGTCATACCGAAACCATAGCCTTTGATGTCATTACAGCACCCCAATTCAAGCTCATCCTTAGGTTGCCTTGGTTAAAGAAACATAATCCGTTAGTGGATTGGGCTAAAGGGACGGTATCCTTTCATTCAGAATTCTGTGCTACGTCTTGTGGGACATTAGGATCCTCATCTTCGGGACCCAGTACTCATCTATCGGATTCCGCTTTGGTCATTGGAGCAGTCATGACTACGGTATTGCCTCGGGAGTACAGAGACTACAAGGACGTCTTTGACAAGAAAGGCGCTGAGATCCTACCACCACATCGACAGTATGACTGTCCCATCGATTTGGTTCCTAATGCCACTGTACCCTCTGGTTGTGTCTATTCCCTAACCCAGAAGGAGGACGCAGTGCTAAAGGAGTATCTGGACAGATCCTTGGCTTCTGGCTTTATCAGACCATCACGTTCTCCGGCTGCATCGCCTCTTTTCTTTGTCCCGAAAAAAGAAGGCGATTTGCGCCCTTGCATCGACTACCGCGCATTGAACGCTATCACCGTTCGTAACCAGTACCCAATTCCGCTTATCTCAGTTCTTTTAGACCAATTGGGTTCTTCTACCATCTTCACTAAGTTGGACTTACGGGGCGCTTACAACCTGGTCAAAATGCGGAAGGGTGACGAATGGAAGACAGCTTTTAAAACAAAGTATGGCCTGTAGGAATACTTGGTTATGCCGTTTGGCTTAAGTAATGCCCCAGCTACGTTTCAATTTTTTATCAATGATGTTTTCAGTGATTTACTCGACCAATACGTCATTGTATACCTTGATGATATCCTGATCTACTCCCCTGATTATGATACTCATGTTCAGCATGTCTCCACAGTACTTCAAAGGTTACGAGACCATCGTCTCTAAGCGAAATTAGAGAAGTGCATCTTCCATGCCAAGCATGTTGAGTTTCTGGGATATGAAATCACGAACCAAGGAGTTGGTATGAGTGATTCCAAAGTAAGGGCTGTACTGGATTGGCCTGCTCCTACGTCTATCAAGTCCTTGCAGTCCTTTTTAGGATTTGCTAATTTTTATAGACGTTTTATACGCTCATTTTCTGCCATTGTTGCCCCCTTGACTACCCTTACCAGCGCTAAGAACGGGTTCAAATGGACGAAAGAAGCACAGACAGCCTTTGACAACCTCAAAACAGCCTTTACCTCCGCAGCAGTCCTCCAGCATCCCAAGCCTATGCAACAGTTCTACGTGGAGGCTGATGCTTCGGATCAAGCAGTTGGTGCGGTGTTGTCTCAGTATTGTAAGGACACGGGTTTCCTTCATCCTGTGGCGTTTCATTCCAGAAAACTTACCCAATATGAAACGAACTACACTGTCACTGAGCGTGAACTGTTGTCTGTGCGTGATGCTTTCAAAGTTTGGCGACAGCACCTCCTGGGTACTGATACTCCGGTTCAGGTCTACACTGATCATCGTAACTTTCTTGCTATGCAGTCAGTGAAATGCACCACAGCCAGGCATGCCAGGTGGCACGAGTTCTTTTCACAGTTCAATTTTCAGATTACGTATCGTCCCGGAGCACTACATTCCAAAGCGGACGCACTCTCTAGGAGGTATGGGGATAACTCCTCTCCCAAGGACTTTGGTGGCTTGGTGTTAACCAATCAGGTCATATGCTCTTGTACCTTGAAGCCTTCATTAAAGGATTCCATTAGAAAATGGGTTTCGGGGAATCCTCCGGAGATAGAACGCTTTAACATGACAATTGTTAACGCATTGCCTTATGTCAACGGTCGTCTGTTTCTTCCAGATGTTGATTCCAGACGAACAGCGTTACATTGGGGTCATGACTCTTTGATTTCAGCCCATTCCGGTTTGCGTAAGACCTTGGAGCAGCTTAAGAGATGGTGCTGGTGGTCTTCAATGCAGAAAAACTACTCGGATTACATCTCTACCTGTGCCGTCTGTGCCCAGTGTAAATCCACAACCATGAAACCCATGGGATTGTTATGTCCCCTTCCGGTTCCGCGCAAACCATGGACTATGATATCTATGGATTTTATCACAGAACTCCCTTCCGTCCAGGGCTTTGATACCATATAGGTGGTGATCGATTCTTTCTCTAAACTGGCCGTGTTTGTCCCATGCCAAGGTCTACCTACGGCACCATTATTAGCGGATCTGTTTCTTCGCCACGTTTTCCGCTGTTTTGGTCTACCTGACATCATAATATCCGATAGAGGCTCGCAATTCACCTCGCGTTTCTGGAAACACCTTACCATGTCCCTGGGGGTTGATGCGAGGTACTCTACTGCTTATCATCCGGAAACGGACGGTCAGACGGA
Source organism: Ambystoma mexicanum (assembly GCF_040938575.1). Classification (NCBI taxonomy): domain Eukaryota; kingdom Metazoa; phylum Chordata; class Amphibia; order Caudata; family Ambystomatidae; genus Ambystoma; species Ambystoma mexicanum. Next base: position 729,761,174 of record NC_090924.1, read on the forward strand.
AAGATTGAATGCTACTCTTGAGCAGTACTTACGTTGCTTAACTATGCAGCATCAAGAGTGATGGTTGTCGGTGTTAGTGGCAGCCGAGTTTGCTTATAACAACTCAGTTCACACTTCCACAGGTACTTCTCCTTTCTTTGCCTTGTATGGTTACCACCCACGTTCCTTGCCATTGGATCTTCCGGTCTTGTCAGACAATCCCACAGTCCAGGACAGTTTTAGGGACATTACTATTCTGCATCAACAGGTACATTCTCGTCTAAAAGAAGCCCAGGAACGTTCTAAGGACAACGCCGACCGACATAGGTCTCCCGTGCCCGATTATCACCCGGGTATGTTGGTTTGGCTTTCTACCAAGCACCTCCGTATTCCCATGAGAAGTTGTTTGAAACCTAGATACGTAGGTCCTTATCGGATCAAGGATATCATCAACCAGTCTGCAGTTAGACTGGAACTACCTGACAAATGGAAGATCTATCCGGTTTTTCATGTGTCTCTTTTGAAACCCTGTTCTGAGAGGACCAGACTCCCCGTTCGTCCAACTCCGGTCAGGGTACAGGGTGAGGAAGAGTATGAGGTGACTGGAAGGGTTATGGTCCCGAGGATTGTACCTGGGAGCCTGAATCTAATATGCATGCTCCAGTTCTTTTGGCTCGGTTTCTGGCCTCTCGGGGGGGGGGGGAAGGAGTGCATCTTTGGGGGAGGATACTGTCAGGAAACCAGCTCCCCGTACTGCCAAATGTTATGCCAAACATGCAAGTCCCGAATCCCCGAGATCTTTGGAGCCGAAGCGTTTCTCTGAACGTTTCCAAACCCTCCGACAACGCTGGGGGTTGCCTTGGAAACACTGGTTGCCTGAGCACGTACGTGCACGACTACGGCAAGTGCAACGTTCCCCTCGCGGTCTTGTGACTCTGTATAAATCTCTGCCCTGACCGTAGAACGCTGCTTCTGAATTTTGTCATTTTGGAGCTCTCTTCTTGTTGTTACCTCTTGCCTTGAAACCACGACCTTGTTTTTGCCCTACGGATTGATTTTGGACACCCCTGGTCTCGTACTTGATACCTGGTATTCTTTGACTTCGGAACAAACGACCATTCCTCTTGCCTTACGTTTTTCTGTCTTGTCGCCTCGGAACTCACTTCCTGCACGTCCTGACACACAGAATCAATCATCTGTTTTGTCCATGGTCCTTTTGCGAGCACAAACTCTCCTCTTCATCCAGAAAGGAACTCTTTTCACTTTTGGGGACTTGTCACACGGGACGCATCACTTTGGGAACTTGTCACAAGGAACACATTTACTTTGGGAACTTGTCACAGACTTCCATTTCTCTACAGGCGTCCGCGTGCCGGTGGGTACAGGTTTAGTTTGGATTGTCCTTATTTTGGAACCACGCTCCTCGGACGGACTTCCTATTTCTTCTGGGTTTCCACTTCCACTGCTGGAACATTTTCACGGACAAGCACCAAGACTGGTTTCCTGGATATCTCTGGTCTTCCGCTCAGTCTGACTTGCTATCATTGCCCAGAGGTATCCCTCTACATGAGTACTTTGGTTTGCTCAGTTATTGTTTTTCTCTTGTTTGCTTCGTGAACCAAACTCCTGACACTGTGTTCTCTGTCTAGGCAGCTGTGTTCCGACTCACCATAATCTTCTGGGCAATTCCCCTTCCAAACAGTCCTTTGGTATTTTTGGGAATTGCATTGTCAGGAAGGTTTCTACGGCTACAATACGCGCTCAACTGAACCCCGGTCTCGCCACCAGGTCCACGTGGGTGATTCCTCACAGAAAGGGACGTTGGTAATGGGCCGGTAATTATTGGGCTGAGCAGGGTCTAGTGTGGGTTTTTTCAGAAGGGGGCGTACCCATGCTTCTTTAAGACTAGCAGGAACGATGCCTGTTTTGAATGAGGAGTTAATGAAGGCCGTCAGGAGAGGGGCAAGGACATCGGCTCAGTCCTTAACAATCTTAGGTGGGCAAATGTCACCTTTGCACATAAATGGTTTAAGGTGCTTGAGGAGGTTTATGACTTTCAGGTTCCGTGATGTCTCTGAAGGAGAATAGAGGGTAGTGAGGGTCCGTAGGAGTTGGGAGTGTTTGCGAGGGCAAATGTTGGTGAGGTAGGGCTTTGTAGTGATCCTGATTTTTTTCTTTTTGGAGGAGGTCAATTTTGTTAAGCATAGCAGGTTGTTTACACGCGCACCAGGCTTCGTCTATGATGTTCTCATCCGGGCTGGTAGGAGGAGCGATGAGTTAATTAAAGATGGTGAAGATTTCTTTGGATTGGGATTTGGGGTTAGTGATCGAGCGTTGAATGAGTTGGATTTGGCTTTGATGATAGCATCTCTATACTGGTGGGAGATCTGGTTGAAGCTCTCCTTGGTGGAGCCACTAGGGTACGCATGCCAATTTTTGAGAGCCTTTCGTTTGTTGGTACATAGGGCCTGAAGCTCTTCTGTGAACCATGAATTAATGTGCAATCACTTTTTTTCTTTCTTGCATTCAAGTGGTGCTATGGAGTTTACGGCTTTGGTGAGTGTGTCCTTATATATCCTACTAAAACAGTCTCGCTAACATTTAAGTGCCTTAATAACGTAGCTCCCCCTTACCTTATGGAGAGAATAGTCAGAAGAACATCGACTCGCCCCTCCAGAGCTGCTAACTCCCACTGCCTACAGATACCCAGATTTAGGCACAAAAAAAACAGGCGGAAGCAGCTTCCCGGTAAAAGCTGCCCAGTATTGGAATGTACTCCCACTTGATTGCAGGATAGAACAGTCCTACTACAGCTCTAGACATAACACTCTCAACTGGCTACGATCCAACAACCATTACGACTAACCAATATGCACCTATGTACTAGCCTTTGAACCTTCTCCTGCACTTGCTTATACCTTTGTACCTGGCCCCCTGCTGTATTGTATCCCTCTTCATGCATGTATGATCCTTATCAGATCTGCCGAATTGTGCAATGTATGCATGTACCTTACTGTATCCTCCCTACTGTGTAACTAAGCTTTAAGTATCCGTTGTATTCTGTTGCGCCCAGTTACCTGAGGGATCGGTGCGCTCTACAAATAAACAAACAAACATATGTTAGGGTCATTGGAGAAGGGGGGCGATAAGCCCGGAACATCCAGATAAAGTCAGAGGTTGTCCATATTGAGTTTATTTGAACTTCTCACTTGCGCAGGTGGGGCATGTGAGAGAGTTTTGGTAGTGGGGGCTGTAGGAATTGTGATTAGATACAATTGTGGTCAGTCCATGGATAAGCAAGATTGGATGTGATGGTGGAGGAGCAATTTTGGTCTGCGACCCAGTCTAGGGTGCGTCCTTTGAATGGGTAAGCTAAAGAATTTTTGTGTGAATCCTAGGTCCTTGAGTTCTTTGGCGAGAGTAGCAGCAGCTTTATCTTTTAGGTCATTGAAACCTAGATTTAGGTCACCAAGAAGTAGAGTTTTAGAGGAATTTTTAATATTGTCGCTGAGTAAGTGGTTGAGGTGTCCCTGAAAGTCTGAGGGGAGGCCTGGGGGCCAGTAAAGAGTGTGGATGTTGATGGTGCTATTAGGGAGAGGGACAGTTTAACACACAGGATATTCGAGTTGCCCTCCCACAGGCGGGTGTTGAGCCTAATGGACAGGGTATCCTTGGAGATAAGAGCTACTCCACCTCCTATTCTAGATGATCTATCTTGTCTGAGGATAGTGTAGCCCGGTGGTAGAGCAACGGCAGGGCCAGATGCCTCATGTAGCTATCTTTCGGTGATGGCAAGTAGGTCAAGGTTGTGGCTGGATAGGAGATTGTTTATTTCCAAAGCATGAGCAGGAAGAGAGCGAACGTTGAGTAGAGCACATTTGAGATGTGGTGTTTGGGGGGCTTTCTTTACTGGGGGCATGGATGGCAAGGCTTTGGTTGGGATGCTGTCATGGCCACAGAGCAAGGACCACAAGCTCCATCACATAAAGGGTCCTGTTGGACCCAGTCCTGGCGCCTTTGGCACCAGGCTCATGAGAAAGTGTGCTCTGCACACTTTATTTCTGGTGCACGTGCTATTTCCTCCTCTGCAGGGCCTCCGCGTGCTTCCAGACCGGGCGTGGCCATAGGAATACATTGGGTTGCACGTGCAGCATCTTCTGGGAGTGGCAGGGTGGAGCCACAAGGCAGAGCAAAGAGGAGTGGCTGGGACCAGGCTATTTAAGCCAGCCCCGCCCGCATGCAAGCGCTTTGTGTTAGTCTGCTTATAGCGGCATAATGCTCACTGTAGGAAGCGCATCTTACCTGATTCCAGCAATACCATCGCTTGAAGCACATCTTACCTGATTCCAGCAATACCATCACCTGAAGTGCATCTTACCTGATTCCAGCAGCCACCGCAGTCGGAGCGCATCCTTACCTGATCCCGGTTTCTATCACTTACTCGGAGTCCATCTTCAGCCACAATCCTCGTGGATCCAGGCATCCATCACCCGCCGGCAGATCTTCGGATAGCAGCAGTCCTGTCTGACTTCGCCAGGCCATCCCTGCAAGAGAAAAGGACAAAAAAGGTTAGAAACAACATAAAGACATTACGCTAAGGTTGCACGCAACACAATCCTCGCGCTTGACCATAGAGCCAAACTTACCACTTATTGGGACATCGTAAACTCTTCAGGCCTCCATTGGGGCTCGTTTCCAGCACCGCAAGTCCGCTGGGCCTCTCATCACCTATTGGGGAGAAGGAAAGTCATTACAAGGGATACAAACAATAATCATGGAAAAAGACATTACAAAGGAATACGGACAATAATCATTGTTGAAGAACACTTACCTTTGAAGTGGCTCAGCCACAGCCGGTCTGGGCTGCCACGCACATGGACCAGTGAAGAAACTAGGTCTATCTAAGGCGCCCCTGCAGTGAGAAGCAGGACGGAGAGCTCACCATCATAAATGAACAGGTGAGATATATGGGTAGGCGCATGCTCACCACATTCTGGGAAGAAGGGTTTGAGGGAAACCACAGCCATATCACAGCATTCTCACAGCCTCTCGTATTCTCGCTGGGGCAGTGCTAACAACCAGCGCAGTCCACAACACAGGAGCAGGGGAAGAAGCCTGTCCCAGGGGAGCCAGTTCCAGGGAGGGCTGCAACCGTGCCCCAACGTCACAGCAGAGACCAGGTGAGCGTAACAGATGCCTAGCAAGGGTGTTTGTCGGTTTGGTAGCAGAAATGCTATGTGGAGAAGGTGGCAGTGATTTTTGGTGCGGAGGGGAGAATGTGGTGGGTGGGGTGTCTGAAAGATGAGCTGGTGCCCAATCTGAGATTCCTATGCGTGGTGGGTGTAGGAATTCATGTTAGTTGCCGAGGTAGTGTGCGGTTCCTGAGTCTGGTGAGTCTTGTGGCTTGGTTGAATGGTTGAGTCAATGAAGAAACGGATTCCGTGGAGGCATGGAGAGGCCCTTGTACAGCCATGGTGAGGGAGGGGGAGTACTCATGGGAGTGATAGTGATGTTGTATCAGTATACAGGAGGAGCTGGTAGAGGTAGTTGTTAGGAGAATGATGGTGATAGTATGGAGGAGGGCAATCACTGTGGATAAAGAGATAAGCTGATTAAGGATGGCAAGGCGAGTGCTTGGAGGAGTAGGTAAGACCTTGGGCAGCATGATAGTGCGGGTCAGGATGCGGACATTTACATTGGCTATAAGATTAGGTGAAGGGTGGGCACAATGCATTAAGTAGTGGTAGTATGGCAATAGTTTTAGTACTAGCAAACACGGTATAAGCAATGGCGGTAAGGCAGTCGTCTTAATGCCAGCAAGCACACTATAAGCAATGGTGGTAAGGCAATCGTCTTAATAACGGCAGACACAGTATAAGCTATGGCGATAAGGCAATCGTCTTAATGCTAGCAAGCACAGTATAAGCAATATAAGCAATGGCGGTAAGGCAATCGTCTTAATGCTAGCAAGCACAGTATAAGCAATGGCAGTAGGGCAATCGTCTAGTACTAACAAGCACAGAATATGCAGAGAACAAGCAGTGGGACTGAAAGTATCAATAGGGTGAGTAGACACCTGCTGTGGAGGGAGTAGACCGATAAGGGCTGGGGTGGTGGCCGGTTAAGCATGTGGTATATCCGGTACAGTATGTGAACAGGCGAGGGTGGACAATGTTAAAAAGCATTCAAATGAAGCAGTAATGTTGAGGAGCATTAGGCATACATGATGGCAACAAAGTGGTGCGAGGATCGGTAAGCACAGTATTGTGCGGGAGCTCAAGCGCACATGTTGGCAGTAGATAGTTCCAGGGGCTGCTCAATTATGAAGCAGGGGTGGCTAAGTGAACCGAGAGAGTACAAACAGTGGTGCGATCTGGGTAGCATTCAAAATGAGACAAGGCAATGAGGATTTGAGTGAATATGAGTCACTGACTGGGAAGCAGAGACAGAGAGCCAGGGATAGGCAAAGGGTGTAGTGGCGTCAGGTGAATTTCTTACCCTAAATTGTCTTGTGGGTGTTGCGCAGAGCAGCGTGGCTGGCCCCTCGGCCACGACAGGCCAAGACAGGCGCACGGCCTTAAATACCTGGTCTTCGGTACAACTGGCCGGCTCACGCCTTCTGACGCTGCTGGGTCAGTGAAGAAGGCTGCTGGGACAAATCAGGGGGTTCTGGTGTCTCGCTGCCGGGCAACCGCCGGGAATTCCAAACCGAACGCAGCAGCCATTTTAGCAACCGCGCACGTGTTTATTTCAGCAAAAATAGCTGGGCAATGTGTCGCAGAGGTGAAGGAGCTTGGCAGCTTCCCGTTGGGGCGCAATCAAGGGATGTATTGCAGAGTCGGAGCACTGCAGCAGCAGAAGGCTTCACCTGGTTGTGGAGGTCGACGGGCCTGCCTAGAGCAGGGTGGCTGAGATGGTGGTGGAGGCCTTGCTGTATAATTTGGAAAATTGTGACTACCATGCCTTTTCATTTGTCCTATTCTGTATAAAGGGTTGCATGGCATTCCCCACTGTCTCTTTTTCTGGACTCACTCTTGGAGGCCATTTTCAAAGATGTATTTATTAAGAAATAAGGATAAGGCCTAACATTCCCTATAGCTATGGGGCGGGTGTGCCTTACCTATCAAACAAAGGTGCTCGTCAGTCAACTGTGAAAAATCCCAAAGAATATGTCCACGGTCCAAACAAACTCTAAACTGACCCTACCAGTATTCTAACAACTAAAGACAGGAGAATGCCTCCTTTCTCCTGGTGCTTTGCTTCTCGCAAATCTCTTCTTCTGGATTCTTCTTAATAAGTGATTTGTGACTTATTTAATCAGTTTGTGTAACTCTTTCAAGATCTCATCATGCTTTTCTTCATACTCCTATGTCCCGTCCCCTTTCCTCCATACTTATGGGACATCTCTCCGTCCTGTGGGACGGGACCGGAGCCCTTTGTAAAAAGCATCCAAAAATTATGCAAAAAATGTGTCCTTCCTCTTTCTTGCACGGGGCCCGGCACATGACCGGAACCCCGCCCACCTTGGCTCCGCCCCGCGCATCGCCTATCAGTCCTTTTCTCTGCTAGTTCGGGACTGGACGCACTTGCATCTGCAGAAGATTTTCTTCCCTTTTTTACTCTCTGGCTCTCGCTAGCGATCGTGTACTGGTCTGTCTATGTCGTTCAAACTAGACTTTCCTGATTTTTCATCGTGTCACTGACGCTTCGCGAGGGCAGATCCCCATCCTCCTTGTTTAGAGTGTTTGGGTCCGGATCACTGTTGGGACTCCTGTTTTTACTGCGACTCCCTTTCGGTCCGGGCTCTTCAACGTCGGTAAGAGCGGTGGGAGGAGGTGTTCCGACAAACTCCCCCTTCGCATTTTCAAGAGTTTATCAACGAAAAGAAGAGGCGCCTGGTAAGTTCTTTACTTTTCAGAGCACCCCGGCCGGGAGACACCTTTCCGGGTTCTTCCTGAGCAGGGAGGGGCGTGGATCGCTCTGTCACCGGGGATTGCCCTGATGTGCCAGTGGGGCCTAATAATTCTACCAGAGTTTTCTCCGAGGTTCTCCGTAAGGGGCCTGTGAATACCGGAGTACGCTCCGAGGCCCGTCCTTTGGGGGCTGCTTGTAGACCCAGTTCTACTGAGTCGTGGGGTACCGGAGCTCGCTCTGAGGCCTCTCTGTCGGCTTCCCTCAAAAATAAGGCCAGGGTGCGCCCCAAGGCCTTGGTTGGGCTTGGTGTTACTGAACGGATGTTCGAGGCCTGCGCTAGTAAGGCTGTTACCGGAACTGGGTCTGAGGTACCTCAAACAGAGGCTAAAGTTACCAACATTTCTGAGAGGCCTGGCAAGGCCTTGTCGGTGAAGGTTGTTTCTCACAGTTCCCGCTCTTCCGGGGACACCAGATTGTTGAGTGGGCAAAGAAGGTAAATTCTTCTTTTACCGGCAGTGCCAAGGTCCTTCCTGAGAAGGCTGATTTGGCGGTTGGTATGTCACAGAAACATTCCAGGCCTCATAGTACTGGCTCTGCCGAGGTTCCTTTCATTAAGGCTAAACTTAAGACCCCTGATCCATCGACGGGGACCCCTGCCTCACTTCCTCACGTGCCGCAGTTCCCCTCAGGTGATGACAAAATGGCAGCCGTTCCCACCACGACCGCAGCGGCCATTTTGGGTCCTACTCCTACAACTACGCCATCACCCTCAGGTGTAGGACTTGGCTCTGGGGGGTGAACCTAGGGTTCCTTGTGCGCATCCTTTTCGGCCAGTCTATGACTGGAATGCTGGGATGCCCCTTCCGCACAATATTTCGTTGCCTGCGGGGTCGGCGCCTTTGATTTTTGTGAATACTTCGGGACATGGGCCGGTGTGGCAACCTTCCCCGTTACGTCCCTAGAATTCTCCTCCTCATGAGAGGTCTCCTCCGGTTCTGAGACAGTCCTCGGAGGAAGCTTTTTTCCGGCAAATTTCAGACGCTTATGCGTACCGGCCCCATGAGGGTATATTTCAAAGGGCTTTTCAGAGAAATATGTCCACCTGCGCCTTCGGCTCCACCCGTTCCTCCGGTGGTTTCGCCGGCACCCCCTTTACCTACGGTGCCTTCTCCTACTCTTCCGCCTTTGCCTCCATTGACCCCCGTCGACAAAGCAGCGTCTGACACAGTTCAGCAGGATCCTGACCTGTCGGATGACGCGCATGGCGATCAGGACAACGAGGACCTGCTATTAGAGCCTTTCATGATCGGGTACTGGACATGTGCTTCTTGGATGTTCCGGTGCCCGAGGCACCCCCTCCGCAGGAGGGCGTACTTTCTGGGGCGTTCACCCTGCCTCCTTTGGAGCGTACCGGCCTGTTCTTAAAGAAGGACATTCTGGCCGAGGTCCGCAGGGTCTGGGAAAAGCCACACTGTGGACTTATCGTCAATAAGAAAATTGACGCGCGATACAGGCTGCATTCTTCGGAAGAGGTGGCCCTGTCGTCTTGTCCGCCCCCCTCCTCCACAGTGGTGGCTGCAGCCACTTTACAATCCAGGCCTGCAGCATCCTCTTCTACGACGGCTACTCAGGTTCTGGGAAAGGAGGATAGACTCCTCGACTCCCTTGGGAGGAAGATTTTCACCAACTCGGCCTTGCAGCTCCGGCAGGCCAATGCCGAACTGGTGTTAGCAGGGGCTAATATACGGATGTGGAAAGGTCTGTCGGAGTTTGAGGAGTTTATCCTGGTCGAGAAGCTGGAAGATTTTAGAGTGGGATTATCCGACGCCAGGGTCTTGGGCCAAGATCTCCTGGAGGCTGCGGCTCATCACGTAGATACCTCGGCTCGGGGCCTTATGCTGGGGGTTGATACCTCACGACAGGCGTGGCTGCATACCACCAAATTCTCAAAGGAAGTACAGGACAAGGTGTTGGACCTTCCGTTTGATAGTAAAGAGCTCTTTCATTCTACAACAGATGTAGAGCTGACGAAGACGAAGGATAGCACTCAGACAGTTAAGTCCTTGTCAGTCTTTGTTAAAACTCCTTTTAAGACCCAGCGACCGTTGTCGCAAAGTCGGCCCTCCTCTGGGGGCTTCCTAGACCGGGAATCTCACAGAGTGGATAACCACCGGAGGCAACAACGGACTCGGTTTTTCTCCCGCTCCTCCGCCTCCTCCTCGGGTTCAGGTGGCAACACCACCGAAAAACCTACAAAATGAGAGTTCTCTGCGCTCGCACGAGACCCCGGTGGGAGGACGCATTGCATCTCATTGGGAGACGTGGCAGACCATCACCTAAGACAGATGGGTCTTGTCAGTCGCTTGGGCGGGCTTCCGATCACCCCTACCCCCTACCCCACCCTTCAACCCTCCTTTTCAACTGTCGGGTTCGCCCTCCCTCAGAGCCGAGGTTCAGAAGCTTCTGGACCTCAGAGCTGTAGAACCCTTTCCCCTTGGGGAGCGAGGGGAGGGCTTCAACTCCCGGCTGTTTATTGTGCCCAAACCCAACCAGGCTGGCCTGCACACCATCCTAGACCTTTCCCAGTTCAATCTTTTCCTACCCCCAGAGAAATTCAAGATGATCACGCTCGGCCAGATACAGTCCTCTTTACAGATGGGCGATTGGCTCAGCGTGGTGGATCTTCAAGATGCGTACATGCATATCCTGATTTGGAATCCACACAGGAGGTATCTCCGGTTCTCTTTGGGAGAGGAGCACTTCCAGTTTCGAGTGCTTCCTTTTGGCCTCAGCCTATCTTCGTCTGCAGGGTATCCAGGTGTATCCGTATTTGGACGACTGGCTCTTACGCAGTCCTTGCCCGTTGAAAGCTCCTGTTCCACCTTCGGCTGTCAGTGAACTGGGGGGAATCTTCCATGACGGTCTCGCAGGACTTGATTTTCCTGGGTTTTCGCTGGAACACGATCGACTGCAGAGTGTACCTGACCGGGGACAAAATGGCGGATCTGTTAGCCACGTGTCAGATGTTTGCGCAGTCGGAGAGCATGTCAGCCTGGTGGTTCCAGAGGCTTCTGGGCCTCATGGCCTCGTGCGTGTTGGCTCTTCCTGTTGCTCATCTCAAGATGAGGCAGACTCAGATGGCTCTTCGGAGTTCTTGGCGTCAGGCTGTGGACCCGGATTCCATGTTGATAATGATTCCGGCTTCCATGAGAGTGGACCTGGAGTGGTGGTCATCTCTGACGATCACGACGGACTCCTCCCTTCTGGGGTGGGGCGCGACGTTAGATGTTCTTCAGCTCTCGGATCTCTGGTCGCCTCAGGACAAGCTACTCCACATAAATCATCTCGTGCTTCTGGCGATCTTCCTAGCGCTCAGGGCGTTCAGGCCGATCATTGCCAACAAAGTGGTCCGCATACGCACGGACAATGTGGTGTCGATGTATTACATGAACAAACAGGGGGGAACCAGGTCTCCCCCCCTCGTGGACCAGTCCATCCAGATTTGGGAGTGGGCTGTACTTCATGGTGTTTGGTTGCTTGCAGTGCACATCCCGGGCCAGCTGAATGTCACAGCGGATGCCCTCAGCTGGCGGACAGTGGTCAGCTACGAGTGGGAGTTGAAGGCGGAGATCCTCTCATGGATTTTCCTGCGTTGGGGCACACCGGATGTGGACCTCTTCGCTACGGCGGTAAACAAGAAGCTTCCTCAGTATGCCTCCAGAGGGGGCTGGGAGCCTCCTCTCTGGGGGATGCTCTCGAGATTCCATGGCACAGCATGAGAGCTTACGCCTTCCCGCCTCTGCCTCTAGTTCATCGAGCAATTTGCAAGTTGAAGAACTCGGTGAACTGTTCCCTACTACTCATAGCCCCGTGGTGGCCTGCCAGGTTTTGGTTCTCAGAACTTCAACACCTGTCGGTGTATCTGCCGATCAGGTTACCAGTGACCCCTGATCTTCTTCATCAGTGGGAACAGCAACTATGGCACCCCTCCCCACAATCGCTCAGCTTGGCGGTATGGTGCCTGAGTTCAGGTCTTTAGAACATCTTAACCTGTCTAAGGATAACATGCGTATTATTCAGGCAGCCAGAAAACCCTCGACTCCGTCCCAGTACAGAAGCAAATAGCTCAGGTTCTGTCATTGGTGTTTAGACAAGCAGATGAACCCAAGGGGGGCTACAATTGACACGGTGCTGTCCTTTGTATCCTTCTTAGAAGAATCGGGTGTCCACGTTCTGTCATGCAGAACTTACCTTTCAGCGGTTTCTGCTTACCTTTCTACGGACCAATGCTCTTATTCTCTGTGTAACCCAGTGGTTAAGAGGCATTTTGCAGGCTTGACACGCCTCTATCCTCCAATTCGTAGTCTGCACCCGTCGTGGGATCTAAATGTAGTCCTGACAGCGTCGTGCTATAAGCCTTTCGAACCGATGGCCACGGTGGACCTCAAGTACCCATCCTGCAAGGTGTCCTTTTTGGTCGCCGTTATGTCAGCAAGGTGGGTGAGTGAGCTCCAGGCTTTGTCAGTGGAGCATCCCTTTTTGGTCTTTCACAAGGATAAGGTAGTCCTACGGACAAATCCTGCTTTCCTGCCGAAGGTAGTATCTGAGTTCCATCTGAACCAGTCGATCTCCCTGCCAGTCTTTTTTCTGAACCCTACCTCGGAGGCAGAAACGGTTCTGCATTGTCTCGCTGTCAGAAGGGCTCTTAAGTTCTATCTGGACAGAACGTCCGAGCTTAGGAGTTCTTCTCAATTGTTTGTGACGTTTGGTAACCCTCAGGGTAAACGGGCATCTAAGGCTACAATTTCTCGATGGATCGCCGCCTGCATCACAGAGTCTTTCACCGTCCAAGGGCTGAAGCCTCCTAAGGGTATTCATGCGCACCTGGTGTGGGGCAAGGCAGCTGCGGTTGCTTTTCAGAAATATGTCCCCTGGGAGTCCATCGCTAGGGCAGCTACTTTGGCCTCCTCATCTGCTTTTTGCAAGCATTATTGTCTTGACATGAGCTCGAGAGCTGATGCTCAGTTTGGTCAGGCTGTGCTGAAGAACCTTTTTCAATAAGGGGTATTTCCATCCACCCGTAGTTCCTGTAAGGAGTGCTTGGGAATCTCCCATAAGTATGGTGGAAAGGGGACGGGACAGAGGAGTTTAACCAGGTTACTCACCGTAGTGACCACCTTACTCCTAGTCCATAGTCCCCTTTCCTCCATACACGCGCCCGCCGTCCCCTCTAATCAGGTTCCTCTGTTATTGCTAATAGGTCTTAGACCTGGCGATAGAAAAGGACTGATGGGCGATGTGGGGGGCAGAGCCAAGGTGGGTGGGATTACGGCCGTGTGCAAGGCCCTGCGCAAGAAAGAGAGGAAGGACACATTTTTGCAAAATTTTTGGATGCTTTTTACAAAGTGTTCTGGTCCCGTCCCACAGGACGGAGAGATGTCCCATAAGTATGGAGGAAAGGGGACTATGGACTAGGAGTAAAGGTGGTCACTACCGTGAGTAACCTGGTTATTCTCAACAATTGGTTTCTTTGGCCTTTGACGAATGATTTGATCCGTATTAATGATTTTGACGTAACTTTGCTTCTGTTCTTTCCCTCTACAAAAAGGGTTTGCATTTCCCTTTTCCCAGGGTAGTGATATCCAGCCTCTACAACTCTTCTTCTTGGGATTCACTTCCTGCTTCTTAATTCAAAGTATTCTTTCTCTTTATAGTCTCTGCCTTTAGACCTATATTTTATTTATTTTTATTTATTTGCATTTATAAAGCGCACAAAGCAGCCCACATGCATCGTGGCACTTGTTACAAAAAAGGCTTACTTAGTTACAAATTTGCAAATATTGGTGTGCCTCTGCCTATATATCAACCGGAAAGAAACTATGAACAGTCTATACAGAGTCTTATGGATGTCTAATTTGGTATCCCATAGTCCAGACTCCTTATTTGTAGCGGTGTATGGACGATTAATCTGAAGGAGGAAATTCACTTAACTCATACATTTGCAAGCATTGTAGCTAAAAATTAAACTCTGATGAAAGATCATATTTCTTATTTTCAAAATACAATATCAAAAGTAAGACAAAGAAAGTCATTAAAGATCAAATATAAATCAAATATCAATGCACAACACAACATAAATAAATGTCAAAGGTATCCCATCAGTTAAGATTCATTGATGTTCCGAGTGCATGTCTGAATAAAACATAAAAATTAAGAAGTGGTAGGTAGCTGGGTGATTGATTTCTGTAAACATGTTTCATTCTTACATCCCACAGTACATCAATTTGATGTTTTAAAGTGACATAGAATTGATAATTCAACAGTTAAGAGGACTATTCCATTATATGGAATGCTCATTAGTAGTTGGAGGATTTCCAGAGTTGTCCTCCTAATCCTGTGGTTGTGTGAATCCTATGTCAAGGTCTTAGGGTCAAAATATATTTTTGCCAACGTGATAATAAATGACGAACACAATTTAAAAGGCCAGGGGGCCCAACTGGTGAATACTGGTTCCCTGCACTCTTCATGTTTCGGCGGTCACAAAAATTGTTAAGGCCGCCTTCATCAGGGCGTCATATTGAAGACCCTGTGTGAGAATACATAAAAACAATCTGAGTGGAACCTCTCAATCAGTGCCTGTGACTACTAAGCATTGATACTATGAATTAGAACTCTAGTCACCGGCCATTATTTTACCTGCCCGGACTTGGATCCCAAGTGTCGACTCGTGCCTTCAGTGGAGAGCTGGTCAGTTAATGGAGACAATCATGATAAATTAGATGTAAAATGGAGCCTTGTGTGGCTGCCTAGCGTATAGTCTGGTCATGCCATATAAACCCCTGGTGGTTCCTAAAGGGGAGAGATTATGCCGTAAGAAGGAAACCAAAGTAGTTTAAAAAATAGTGTAAACAGTAGGTGTTGCTGTTATATTTGTTTATCTGGGAATATAGATGCCCATGTCTGGTTGTGATGTGTCCAATGCTTATAGATGGATACATTTTAGTGGGTCCTCTCCATGGCATGGGAGGTAAATGTGGCGTGCATCAACACCTATGGGAAACAAACCAAACAAATATATGTGTATATTGTGGGACGTGCCCGCTTACTGAGATGATATGGGCGGTTGCATATGTAGCATAAGTCCCGTTTGTTACCTCTTGCGATTATTCCCGGGACTCATGCAGAATGATATGGACTCCAATTGATGGAGAGTCTCGCCGTCTCTGCTCCTGGTAGAGAAGACAGAGATTGAGACTGGCAGGATAATAATATCGCTATCCAAAACGACATAAGTAAGCTCCCGGGATAACAAAATTGTTGGACTAACCGTGTGCTCAAGCTCTCTGCACCCAGTCTGATTCTATTGAAAAATGCAGGTGCGGGGTGTAAACATGAACATCCTTTGCTCCCTAGGCTCCAAATACACCGTACTGTGTATCAAACTAGCCTAATCTACTACAGCAAGATCGCTACTGTTAGGACTAATTGTCAGAACATTTGTGCTTGTATTAGCCCTTCGTCTTACCTTTAATTCAGAAGGGGGGACTGGAAAAGGTATCTGTCACTCCGTCTGCACTCAACAGGCAAATGGGTTTGAGCACGGTATAGTTCCTGAAACTTAAAACGTTGTCATGGAGATGGCACCCGGTCATCCTCTCCCTATTGGAGCGTGTGCGTGTATCGTACTGCAGGTTGGGGTGTCTCCCCAGCTGTTCTAGTTGTCATGACAACGGCATCCGTCATGGGTGGAGGACCATTATGTGTTTGTAAAGTACAAACTCAGTAACGAGCCATGTCTCCTGCATAAATAAACTGTACCCGTACTATTTATAACTAGGATTAAGTAACAAATCATTGTGATCCTTTGAAGCCGTAGGTCCTGATCTCAACATCTCTTTATGCCTAATTAAAGAGGTCAGGAAACCGCGCAGGAATGTAAACTGCTGCGGAAGAGGCTGTGCAACTTGTCACACTTGTGCAGGTCCGTCCCGTAGGATGGTAGAAATGTGCTCTCTCGCCTTAGCGTGTATCTGGTCCTCTTTCACCTTATCATGTATTAAGAGCCTCCATCCTACCCAAACCATAATGACGCTGTGGTAATACTGAAAAACCAAACCTCAGTTGTGACCATCTCTGTATTATTTGTGGCTAATGATGCTGGAGTGTGGGAGATTGGGGGTTAGATGGGAGATGTTCAAACTGGTCTCCAGCTACGGCACGGACGTTGCTGCCCAAGGACTTACTAAAATGAACCATGCAGTAAGTACAGACCTAATTAGTAATAATGGGTAACAGGCATTTGCTCTATGGGAAAAAATCCTGTAAGTGTCCTAATTGGTAATAGCGTGTAACAGTCATTTGCTCTATGGGAAATAACCCTGTAAGTGTCCTAGGGGCCATACCCAAGGGAAACTGGGGTAGTTGATAGAGAATTGTATCTAATGATAATGGAAAATGCTCTCGCTGCGTCGGGGGGGGGGGCTCCAGCTTGCTGTACATGAATGTCAATGCTGGTTTGCCATATCTCTGCACTACAGTGTAGAAGTGCTGTTCATTGTATTTTGCTGGGTCCTCGTGGGTGCCTAGCGACATGTATGTGGATGGCACATGGTCCTTTGGTTCCATAGAAATCTTCAACATGGAAGAAAGGACATCTTAGTCCCAGGATTTCAAAATATTGTTGGTTGAAAAATCTCATTAAGACCATGGTGGTATGTATCCAGACGATAAATCCACCCGGATTCCTTATGTAGGAGACTTTCTTGTATGTCGGCTCCACCTTTGACTCTTTCCAGCACCCACCAGAAGAAATCATTTAGCGTGTGTCTAGCCTCTAAAACATGTGCAATTAATGGTGCTGTCAATGTCTTGCACCGGATCTTAGACCGATGTTCTGATATTATGAGGTGAATAGCCTGTGTGG
Organism: Ambystoma mexicanum; assembly: GCF_040938575.1. NCBI lineage: Eukaryota > Metazoa > Chordata > Amphibia > Caudata > Ambystomatidae > Ambystoma > Ambystoma mexicanum. The sequence goes on from NC_090924.1 coordinate 729,777,990, forward strand.
TCTGTCCAACGTATCTATAAGGCCACAAGGGCACTGGATGCAGTAAATCGCATGAGAGCTTTTACAGTTCGTGAAGTCTTTAAAGTGTCCACTCCCACCGACCAAATTATACAAAACATAACCGCCTGTCTGTGGTTCGTGGTTACAGTGATCCTAATACCAGACAGGCAGCGGTTAAAGAGCAGTGTTAACAGAGGGTAGTCGGCTATACGGTTCAGTGGGTTTACAGGTGAACCGGTTGCAAGATACAATTCTTAGAGACAGTGGTAGGGAAGGGTGAGCCTAATGTGCGGTGTGGGCTAGTTGAAGAGCCTTGTTTTGAGAGCTTTGTGGAAGGAAAGGTGCGAGGTCTCATTCCTTAGGATAGTTGGTTGTGTATTCCATTGGCTAGGAGCTATGAAGGGGAAGCTTGTGCCACCCGCTTTGGCCCTTTTAAAGGTGGGGACGTTCAGTTGGTTGGAATAGTGTGATCGTATAGGCCAGGTAGGAAGTGGCTCTGCTTACTTTCTCCGGGAGAAATAGGGGTTGTGAGGGAAAGGCATTTGTGTGTTATGGCTTGGGTCATGAAGATGATGCGTTCTTTGGAAGCGAGTTTGCCGAGTGCCTGGCGTTGGAGATGTGCTCCCCCTTGGGGATGTTCATGGCTGCTCGGAGCGCATTATTCTGAATGATTTGAAACCTGTTCTGATTTTTAGTAGAGGTACCCACAAAGAGCACATTACAGTAGTCAAGTGCCTATAGTGGCTCTAGCTATTGAAAGACAGTTCTGAGTAGAAAGGTAGGGTTTAACCGCATTGATGATCTTCATGGTAAACGACGCTGAGGAGGCGATCGCGCTGACTTGGCGTGTCATGGAAAGTGTGGAATTGAGGTACATCCCCAGGGTCTTTACTGAAGGTGAGACTATGATTTTTGTGTTGTCTATGGTGAAAGAGTTGTATTGTTTGTCAAGTATCTTGAGGGATTTCCTTGGGTCCCACTAGGAGGATTTCCGTTTTTTCTCCATTTAGGCAGAGTCCGTTGGCTGCCATCCAGGCTTGGATGGTGATATAGATAGTGTGGAGAGTTCTGGCATCACTATCATAAGAGCCTGAAAATGGGAGGAGGACCTGCGTATCGTCAGAATGGTTTGTGTATGCTATGCCAAGAGAGTCTAGTTTGTCAAAGAGGGGTTTATTAAATAAATTGTATAATGGGGTTGAGGTACAGGAGCCCTGAGGAACTCTGCAATGAATGGTGGTGGGTGCTGCACAGGCCTGTCCAGGTAAGACCCTCATGGCTCTCTCTTCGAGGTTGGAGGTGATCCAGGTAGTGGCTTCAGGGGTAAATTGAGCTGCTGTGGTGAGATGTCTGCAGAGGGTATCATGGTCAACAAGGTCTCAAACAGCAGATAAATCAAGGAGGAGGAGAATCGCTGGTTTGCCTTCATCCATGATTTCTGCTAATTCGTTTTTTAACTCTAGAAGAGCTGATCCGGTGCCGTGGCCAGGGCAGAAACCTGATTGTCTTCTCCCTAAAATGCTGTTGGTTTCCAGGAAGTCCTGGGTTTGTGTGTAGGCGGCTTTATCAAGACTTTTAAACAGAAATGGGACTGTAATGATGGGCCGGTAGTTGTTGGGGGAGGCCGGGTCTAGGGATGTTTTTTTCAGGAATGGGCGTACCCAGGCCTCTTTAAGGAAAGGTGGGGCGATGCCTGAGTCAAAGGAGGCATTTATGAATGCTGTGAGGAAAGGTGCTAGGGAGTGGGCGCAGTCTTTGATGATATTGGCTGGGCAAATATCACCTTTTCAAATGGATGGTTTGATTTTTTTTGATTTTTTTTTTTCTCGGTTGGCTATGACTTTGTTTATTTAGACATTTCTGAAGATGAAACGTGTTTTGTCCTGCGAGGGGGAGTTCGTAGTTGGCAGGATGGGAGGGTCTGGACTGATCAAGGGTATGTTATTAGAACGAATTCTGGCCTGTAAGAGGTCTATTTTATCCAGCATAGCTTTTTGAATGCTTGAGCACCATGATTCATCTTTGATGATGTCTTGAGTGCTAGGGGCAGGGGTCGCTAGTTCCCTGAATATGGTAAACATCTCTTTGTATTGTGATTTGGCATTGATGATCCTGGTGTTGAAAGCGGTGGATTTAGCAACGGTGATGACTTTTTTGTATTGTGTGGAGAGTTTTTAAAAGTTTTCTTTGGTGGAGTCTAGCGGGTTGGTTTGCCACTTGGTGAGCATGATGCGCTTAAGGGAGCGTAATTCCTGAAGTTCTGACAAATACCAGGATTTCGCATGCCGAGTCACCTTGGTCTTCTTACGCTCTAGCAGAGCTATGGTGTCGACTGGGTTTTTTAGGGTGAGGTTGTTTATTTCGACCAAAGCCGTGGGGTCATTGGAGAAGGGCGGCTTGAGGGCTGGCACCTCCAGGTAGGGGAGTAGGTTGTCTTTGGTTAATTTCCGGGCACTCCTTGCTAGGGCTGGTGGCAAGGGTGTATTGGGCTTAGTGGATTTAGTGGTCATTGAGGTGGAGAAGTGAATAATATGGTGGTCTGTCAAGGGACATGTGGTGTTGACGCTTATAGAGGTTTAACAGTTGTGGTCCATAACACAGTCAAGGATGCGTCCTTTTGTGTGCGTTGGATTCATGACTCGTTGCACGAAACCCATGCTGTTAAGGGCATTGGCAAGCAATTTGGACTGCTTGTCTTTGGTTTCATTGAGGCCAAGGTTTAGGTTGCCGAGAAGGATGGATTTGGTGGTGGTTTTTAGGTTTCACCCAGTAGATGGAGGAGGTTTTCCTGGAAGTCTGAAGAAGGGCCTGGAGGTCTGTAAACTATGTGCATGAAATGGTGCAGTTGGGCGATAAGGAGAGTTTAACAGACATGGAATCTGTACTGCCTTGCAGGGAGGAATTTGCTTGACGGATGCACAGGGATTCTCTGGCTATGAGAGCTACTACATCCCCTTTCATATGCAATCTATCCTGCCGGTATATGGTAAAGCCTGGTGGGAAGGCTATGGCGGGTCCCGCTGCCTCATGAAGCCATGTTTCGGTAATAGCGAGGAGGTCTAAGTTGTGGTTGGGGAGTAGATCCCTGATCTCCATGGCGTGAACTGGGAGAGAACGTCCGTTGATAAGGGATCATTGAAGCGGGAAGGGGGGCTGCTATTCTTAGTGGAGAGAGTGCGTAGGGGTGACTTATGGTTTGTTGCTGATGCAGGCGCTGTGTGGCTATTGGTATGGGCTGAGTGTGGCTTAGTTTTAGAGAAATTGATATCGGAGAGTGTGAGATTGAGGAGGGTGGAGAGAGGCTGATTATCCAACGCTGGTTGTGTGGTTTTGATTGGGGCGGGAGCCGGGAGTGGCTTAGTGGGGGAGCATGTCTTGAGAATGGGGGCAGTGGTCGGTGTGGAGCGACTGCGAAGTAGTTGGTTTTGTTGCTCTGTGGGCCTTGGGCAAATTGTGTGAAGCAGTGGTTTAGTGAAGCACCTCAACATAGATAGTCTGCGGACCATACCAGCAGCATGGCTAACTCTGGTGTTACATTTGAGCGCATGAGGGTCAGAGGGGAGGTGAAGAGTGGAAGTAGAAAGTTGGTGGCAGTGATGTCTGCTGTGTAAGGGAGTTTCTGTGACATGGAAAGCCTGCTTGAGCGGGGTGCGTAAATGCACAGTGTCACTGAGTTGAGGAGAGGCATAGGGAGAGGTTTGCCCTATTTTGTGAGCTCTAAGAGTTGTAGTGAGTAACGTGGGTAGGGTATCATAGAGGAAGATTGGTATAGGGAGGAGGGGGGAAAGTTCTCGCTGGGAAAAGGTGCACCACTAGGTGGACGGTGAGTGTGGCGAGCAAAGGAGTGTTGCGTGGAGAAGGATTCTGCAAGAGGGGTACACTGTTGGTCATGTCGGGTCTTGATGTGTGTACCGCCCAACCTGGGAAGAGGCTAGGTGCCTTAGTGGTTGGGCTGGATTCTTGGAAGAAGGCGGTGGGAGCCTGAAAGTGGCTGTAGTGGTGCTGTGTATGGATAGCTGCCACTGGCTGTAATTTGTACTGGCAAAATGCTCGCTGTTCGTGCTAGCAAGAGGGAGAATGGCACGGCAGTGTACCGGCTAAGAAGAGCCTGCCAGAGCGATAGCTGTTGTGCGGCTAGTGGGGGTTCAAAGCAATGACATGACTAGATGTGGAGCATATCGTATTGCAGTCATATAGGATACTAGTAACTCGAGGTTGAGGCTACTCTGAAGCTTAAGTATTTTGATGACGGGACATAATCAGGAGAAGGGTGCATTCCATTCAACGCTAGCATGTATAGATAATAAATGATTACAGAAGAAATGCTAATGGGAGTAGGGCAGAGGCTAGAATACAGTGTGAACAAAGCAATAACAATATAAACATTATGGGCATATAGCACGGGTTGTGAGATGGACGATATGAAGCGCAAAACTCACTGTCACGTCGGTCATGTGGCCGAATGGAAAAAGGGTTCTCGATGTCCTGTGGCATCCTGAAAGGTATAGGTGAGTGCCAAGGAGTATCCAAGATGCACAGCTGTTTATTGAGATAAAATGTTTCTCGTACAAAACAACACAACACAGACAGGCACAGACGGGGGTCTTATCCAGCGAGTCTTACCGGACAGGGCCAGCTGTTGCCTAGCGGCTATAGGGATTGGAGGTACTAGTGCTGCTGCTGGGCAATCACGCCACTCCTTCTTGGATCAGCTGTTCAAAGTTGATGCAGTGTGGTTGCTACGCTGATCACCGAGCGGCCATTTTAGCAGAGGCAGCCCTCAGCTTGAAGCTGCTGGGATCAGGTACCTGCAAAGAGGAATTATGATCCTTGGGCAGCAAGTAACAGGTACACAGGCAAATATGCTCTGTGGGTGAAAAAGTCAACAAAGTGGGCGTCAGGCGCGCATGCAGTGCGGCGAGGCTCCGGTGATGCTTTGCACTTCTCACAAGGTTTGGGCAGTGTCGGGCTGCTCCTGCAGCGCTGGTGGGGAGCTTCTGCTCCTATTGAACTTGGTGGGCAATGTATATAATGCTTTGACTTGCTTCCCAGGCTTTTGCCTTTCAGTTTCTCTCTCAATCTTTATTGCATTCAGCGTTCTCTCATTGCCATTATTTCAGTTTCTCACTTTTGACATTATTCACTCTTTGATTTGACTTGGACAAAAATGAGTAGTCCAATAAGGGTTCCCTGGCAGCCTACCAGGTCTCCCATTCTCCCCGTTATCTTGGATTCTATAGGACAACATCACCAGGGCGTCCGTTCACTTTGGGTTCGCTGTTTTATTTTTTCTCTGATTACTCCCGTGTCTTGCATGCCATTATCTCCTTCTGGACAGATGAGCAACTCTGCAGGTATCTGGAGCATATGTTGCTTTGACCACTTAGTAGTTTCAGCATTGATGTGTGGACTGCTGGTCCACCACAAAGTCTCCGTGGTCATGCCAACACCATCAGCTTCTCTCTCTTTCCTTCTCCAAGGACGCTGCTTGTCCAGTGCTCTGCCTTTGGTACCTGAGCGGTTTCCAAACTTGCCAGCTTTGCTGGTTGTAGAGTTTTCTCTCCTCTCAGGTGTTACATCTCTGTGGTTTTTCCCTGCCTTACTTTTGTGTCTCTGTCACTGCTTCTTGCAGCATCTCTCTCCACTCAAGCCTCCTTGTGCCAGTTAAATGGAGGTTTCCATTTAAAGTGACAGGCTCTGTTTCTTGTTGACAATAACATATGGTAGTTCTTTCTTCATACAAGTCTCTGTATTGCATATTTCTTTGTGGGTCTGATATTCCTATGTAGGCCATTTTGATTTGTCCTTTAAGGAGTTCCTCACAGGAGAGAGTCCTTGTCCCCACAGGGGGAGTCTCTCCTGCTGAGGTCCCACTTGCCTCGACCTCTATGGAGGATGTTGCTGAGCGGGCTCACCTTCCTAGCCTCATGGGCAGGTTCCTGCTTGGGGAGAAGGGACGAATTCCCTCGATTCATCATAGTTCTTTAGTATCAATTACCTTCTGTAATTCCTGCCATTCAGCATAGGCTTCCTTCTTGGAGCAATTGAAGTATTATAACTAGACTTGCCCTCCATTATCATTTCCAGCGAGTAACCCCATCTTCTCTTAATCATTCGACCTAGGTTTCTTTTTGTGTCCATACATTCTCTGTCAAACCATGTGACCTTATCATCTGATCAAGTAATCTTTGTCTTTGATTTAGTGAAGAAAATGATTCTATTGTCTCAACAGAAAGTGCATACTGTCGTAGAACTTCAACAGTCGGGCTGATGACTCTTCAAGTATGATTACTCATTCATTCAGACTTTTCTCATAGATTATGGAGAGACAATTCCCCCATACATCTTGGAACAGTGTAAGCATATTTTATAATTGTAAAGGGTAGGGTGATTTTTGGGGCTGCCATCAAAGCAGTTGTAATAGTACCCTTACGTTTTAAAATCACTCGATGGGTTGTGATCGCTATCCAACCTCAGAGCAAAAATCATATCCTCTACCAAGGCCCAGTTTGAGACAACGCATTCATTACATCTGGATCCACGTTTCTACTTCCAAGCTATAAACATATAATTTGTCAGTATATCTGCCTGGGTGTGATCATTCAGTTGACAGGTCTGTGGGATTCTGCCAGTGGGATCAGATATCTCTTGGTCCTACTTGTTTTAACTCCTCTGGGATACATTAGTGTTGTGTGTCATCTTCACATCTAATTTCTATGAAATTATATCCATGTACATAATTATAGCATTGAAAGTGCTTACAATAAATCATACTTGCCTTGAATTTAAGCATTGTGCCTCTGAAATTATTTACAAGATATCATTTATTTTGTATTAGGCATAAAGCGTGCATCTGTTTGCTTCCTGAAGACATTATAGATGCAATTACAAACTTGTCTGTGTCAGATAGTATTAACCATGGTATGTGGGTAGTGTTAGTTACATTTTTTAACAATGGCCCACGAAAAATCTTGTGCCAACCCATACTAAAAGCCCAGCTATATTCCTGCCTTTGTGTGCTTTCTTGGCTGGGATAAGAAAGATAGGGTAGTCTGCATTGTCACTTCTCTCCGTCTGCCATGTCCACCGAAAGCAATGTATGAGAAATTACTCTATGAAAGCCAACCCAGTCTGTATCCTTTAATTTTCCATATTGACCTGCCACATTCCAAGATACATTCTATAATGATCAGCTGTGGTCACTGGTTGTTGATTTCCCCCGTGGGACCATCTCGTCGGTCTATGTCGCTCAATGTCCTCTTCATTGTTTTCCGAGATCAAAGGGAAGTAGGCAAACAAGCGTGAACTGTATCGGAGGACAGATTTGAGGCAGACTGATGTTTGAGGGTGGGTTATTCGCTAGTTAATGCTTTAATCACTGGTTCTCTTTCCAACAAAATCCCAGCGGTAACTGTAAGGGTGATTTATTTTGTTGTGTATCCTTTTATATTTTTGTTAGTTCAACCTCATCATCAAAAAGTTTATTTTGGATTCAAAATTACAGAATCCATAAACCAAATAGTTACTTATTCATGTTTATTTCAGAATGAACCATAAAACAACACAAATAAAAACAAAATATAATAAATAGCAAATTGCTTGCGAATGACAATTACACACAATACACTATAGTAATGATAAAATACATAAAGGAATAGAAACATTGTATAAAGTGCATTAGTGCATATGGCTGCATTGCAGCCTATCATGGTGTCAAGCTGTGTTTGTTTTGTGCCAGTGACAAGAGATTCCCTCTTAAAGTTCATTACATACGGTATCATGAAGTGTCAGGCCCTGATACCTTCTTAGCAACCATGCGCGATGGATGAACTTGCATAAGGAAAACGCAGTCAGTTCATTCAAGGTAGGTTTGGATCAAATTAATGCATCTGATAGGTATCTTATATTCTGTTTTAGTAGGATAGGCTTCAAATAACAGGCCCTAAATTGTCTGTATTTTGGACATGTGAAGAGGAAATGTTCAATAGTTTCTTTATCGCGTCTACAAACCGGGTATTGCTCTGAGTGCGTCACATTCCATTTATATAACAGTGTTGCTAGGGGAATGGTGCCAAATATATGTCTTAAATGTAGTAAGCATGGATAGAATAGAATAATTACGTCTAGATAGATCTCGTACCCCAAGACCGGTTTGCAGGGCAGGTATGCAATAGCTTGTGTTGAGGAACTGGAGTAAGTGTCTCTTACCCTTCATTTTTCTTATAAATGCAGCCTGCACTACCTTTTTGAATGACCATCTATTAACTGTGTTCGTCCAATTCTACTATAATGTGCCTGCACCAAGGGATGTACATCCCACCACTCTGGGACAAAAGATCCAGTGTTGCCTCTGCGTATTTTTCCAGATGTGGAGAATCCCATAAACCTACCCAGTACAATATTGGCTGATTAACAATTATATCTAAAGTATTCAGTGGGTCAAGTTCAATACAAAGAGCCATGTTTGCTGTTCTACTGGGTAGTGTGAGAAACCTGAGGGTACTCTCACTCCTACTCCCCTTGTATCATCTGCGCTGGTGACTAGGAAAAGGCCATTGCTTTTCGATCCTATGCTGGCGGTGGACAAGCGAGGGAGGATCACCGGGATGGAGGGTCCTTGAGGATTGGGGGTAGGATGCCCACGGACAAGACATGGTATCCCCCTTTCCCTGTTGACAACCAACCTAACCCTCCCCTGACCTTTATGGGCTATTATAAGCCTGCTCCCCTCATTTCCCCACATGTGACACTTGACAGCACTGGGGCAAGGAAGAAGCGACTGAGAGTAATGCCATGTCACCACTTTAGTACTGGGATGAGGAAGATGCCTGCAAAGTGCAGTGAAGGTCAGGCATTTCCTCTTAATTATAGTCCTGCAAAACAAATTGGAAGTGCACACCTGCAACCTATCCAAAGGTTGCAGGTGCATAAAAGGAGGCAAAATGTGCAGCAACTGGAGAAACGGGGAGACCTCTGGGAAGGAGACCAGCAGGGGACCCGTTTTCAGAGGAGGCAGCCATGGTGGGACCTGTGGAGGAGCCAGGATGCCGGCCAGAAGTCCAGAAAGCCTATCGAGCCCAACGCAAGTTGGGCCATTAGGCTTTTGCAGGTGCCTCCGTGGTGAGAAACCGGCAATTGGAGCTGCGGGAGAGAGCAGGACGCTGCCTGCATCCAGACGCAGGAAGCGGAGCAACCAGCGAGGCCAAGACAAGTGAACAGAGCTCATAGCAGCTGACCTGCAAGGCTGGAAGAAAGCAGCGGCAGCCATCAGGGAACAGCGAAGAAGTCTGGTGAGGGAAAGGAGAGGCACTCGGCAGCCAGTGGCATTCCAAAGAGGTAGCAAAGAGGTAAAGCTTTACCGAACTGAAGGAAAAACTTCAAATTAAACGTGCTAGATGTATATTGAATACCAAACCAAATATTGAACCTTTGTTGAACACTGAACTGAATGAAACTGTACAATTGAGCACATTGAATATCTGGTGAATACCGAGCGGAATGAAATCTCACATTTAAGCTGGTTGAATATAAAATTAACTGAAACTTTATGGGCAAAGCAAGTAATAAAAGACAGCCAAAAGGAAAGTGCCCATATGACAACGTCTGAGGAAATGCACCAGTGTGAAAGAGTGCCATAGAAAGGTGGGACAGGAGTCGATCAATCTTTTGTTTGAAAGACTGACATAAGTATAATAGGAAGACCTGAAATCTTGGGGACGGGAACCCCTGAGACGTGAGGCATTACACCTGTTGTCTTGAAAACAAAGCCTCAAGACCATTTTTCTTTGAACTACGCTGCTTGGAACTTGGGGAACGGATCCCGAAGGATTATGTGGAACTGTATTACCTCGAGTGGGAGAGAGGTAATCCTGAGACTTTTGTGGATTTTTCTTGAACTTGGGGAAGGGGAACTGAAAAGGAAGCCGAGAGCTGGAAGAAGCTCAGAACTTTTGTTGATCACTATTTCTTTGATTATTGATATCGCTACACGTTGTTTAGCTTTAGTTGTGAGGGCAAGCATAGGCTTTATTTATTTATATTTATTTGCATTCGGTTCTAAAATAACTTTTACAAAAGAAACAAGGAATAATAAAAAAATCATTATCGTGTAAAATCAGGGTGCCAACACATGTGCTCGTAGAGGGTTGCTTTTAGCTGATTGAAGTCCTCTTCAACGTAGTTATGGCTAGGTCTGCTACCGTGCCCCAATACAGCAAGTAATTGACATTTTGACTGCAAATTGATTTTTAAATGTCACAATCCCTGCCTTATCAGCATTTGGTCCTGTAGGGATATCAACCCCAGCTCGAGTCTAAGAAACGCAACAGAAGTCGAGGGAATTTATTTTAGTATATTTTTCCAAAAGTATCCCTCGATTTTATCTAGCCATTTCAGCTCACTCATAGCCAAGGATTCTAAGCCATATAAGACCATAGGGCAAAAACACTGTCTACAGAGGGTAATTATCCCCTCCAGTGAGTATCCTGCCATTTGTCTTGCAAATGCCACAATCAGGGGGGTCGTTCATTGTGCCTTTGCTTCCTTGGCCTCTTTTATGTGGATGTATGTTCTGCTAGCACTCGTTTCCAATCCCAGGTATGGATATATATATATTTATTTTTATTAGCATCAATTGATTTAAAACAAAACCTTAGATGCAGATACACATACATAAAAAAAGAAAAATAAATTACCACAAAAAACTGAAATATTTAAAAGAGAAAGGATGAAGAATATAAGTTTCTCACAAATGCAGTTGTATTACAGATTTCACTGTTCAGAATGTTGAAGAGTTCAGAAATTCGAAGGGTGCCAGGTCCCCTGTGTTCGTCAAGTGTGAGGCTGTCTTTAGTGTCCGTTTGCTCCAGTATGCCGAAGATCACCTTAACCAAATTCCGAAGCGCCAACGTCATAGACTGCTTCCCCCCACCTTAGGATTGGCCACCATTCTTCCTGTGATATGGTGGCTGATTCTTCGAAGAACTTTCCCAGCAACCTGGCTCTTGTGTCTGTTAGTGTTTCGCAGAACAAGACTAGGTGCTTCAGGGTTTCCACACCTTTTCTGCAGAAGCGGCACATGAGGGTCCTGTCCTCCCGAACTTTCTTTCTCCTTTCCAGCAGTCCCCCTTGTAGGGAATAGATTTAAGCAGAATCTCAGAAAGTTCTGCCTTTCCACCTGGGATGGAAACCTCTCCAAGTATGGTGGGACCGTTCCTCTTTTGAAATGTTCCTCCGGGCCCTGGACTGCGGTCTTGTAAGCCGTTAATTTGTCCTTCGTGAGGATCCAGTCCAAGTCCAACAGCTTAGCCTTGATCCCAGTCGGGTTGACCAATAGTAGATCTTCTGACTGTGAAATGTTTTCTAGTATGGACAGGCACATTCCTTCGCCAGGCGTTTAAAGATGGAACTGCTTTGTCCTCGATTGCAACCTTAAGCATCGTGAAGCCACATTTCCAAGGCGGAGCCTGACATTTCCGATAAAGACACATGGATGTCCACACCATCAGGGAATACAAGGAAGATGGGCCCAATTCACTCCGAACAAGCACTATTGGGAGTGAGTTTGGTAGCCACATGATTCTCTTTTAAAAGATCCCCTCCAAACACGGCCACACCTTTGGACTGATGAAGAGATTGGCTTCTGCTGCGTACATGAGGATCGGAGCAACTTTCATTTTATAAAAGTCGATTAGCGGCAACCATGAAAATTTCCAGTACTTGTTTTTAATCAACAGTGCTTGCGAGTTCACATTTTTGGCTTTACTTCTCAACTGGGCCACACCAGGGGCATAGTTCCAACTGTCATTCAAGGTTATCCTCAAGTACACCATCGATGGGATCACTGGCATTGGATCACCGTTCAACTTCCATTTAATTGTTTTGAGCTTTCTGGACCTACCGCCTTCTCCCAGAATTAGGACTTTGGATTTCTTTGTGTTGATCTTAAGGGCGTTTTATTTAACGTATGGGTCCAGTGCCACTAACTGCCTCTGAAGGCCTATTTCAGTTTGATCTGGCAGCAGTAGGTCATCTGCAAATAGAAGACGGCCAACTGCGATCCCTTTGATCCTCGGCGGAAAGCATCTGAGTAGCTCAAAGTCCTCTTCCATGTCTGATATGAAGAGGCTGAAGACTGCTGGTGCAAGGCGACAACCTTGCTTCTGACCATTCTTGGATGTGATTCCATTGGACAGCATGCCCCTTCTGTCCAGCCTGATTTTCAGTGCGGTGTCGGTATGTAGAGCCTCCATTGCTTCTCTCTAGTCTGGAGCCCAACCCCACCTTTTCAGTTTGTTCCAGAGGATTCTCTGATTGACTGAGTCGAAGGCCTGCTCTATATCGATCGATGCAATGTAGATGGATTTAATGGATCTCCATTTTATCATACATTTCAGTACACTGATGATAAATTGAGGGCTGTGCCGATCCCCTTACGGAACCCTGCCTGCCAAGTGTCCTGGTGACCAGAGACCAACCTCTACTTGTTAAAGTGCCTCAAGATAACAGCCGCAAAGATCTTTCCGACCATGTCGAGAAGGGCGATAGGCCGATAGTATTAGAAGAACCCCTGAAAGCCTATGGAGACAGTGGAAGATGCATCATCCACGACATGTTCAGTGGAATCCAAGATGGTGCCTGCTCGACCACGTCACCACCAACTAGCAGTGCAGGTCTAGTCTTCCATTCAATATGGAGCTCACTCACTTTCTACCTATTCGTTCGTACTAAATCACCTCAAACAGACAGGTAACTGCGTTGCTACTCTGTTTCTACGCTTAACATTGCTCCCGTCTTGTTGCATTCTACTCAAACCTTTCTGAGGCTCTCCTTTGCACGTTGTCGTTCCTCCGACAACGTTCCTTTGCCTTCTTACTTTCACTTTCTCTGCCCGCATTTTCCTCTTATACTTTGGTTGCCTACCGGTTCTACGGCTTATTTTCTTTATCCTTCCCCATTTCGTTGCTTACTTTCTTTGACGGTTCAGACAGAGAATCACTTCCTCGGTGCTCCTTTCTCGGAGTACTGCCCGTCTGCGCTGCTCTCGGCTCTTTCTGCCTTCTGGCTCTCTGCCCCCCCTGCGCCATTCACGGCTCTCTTTGCCTTCCAGCTCCCTGCCTTTCTTCGCCGCTCACGGCTCCCAGCGCTTACAGCGCCTCGTCTTTCTGTACTGCTTTCTGCTCTCTGTCACTCCTGGTATTCCATCTGCCAGCATTCTCCTTTTTCTTTCTTTTCTGATCTGTATTACCTCCTCTGTAGTTTCTTCTGTCTCAGAGTATCCCGCATTTTGAACCTCCCGCTTGGCTTCAGCTCCAGTGGATTGTTTCCATCAACGTTCCTTTTCATTGGATTCCCATTATTGCTGAGTATTTCAACGACAGAAGCTTCGTTCTTCACTTTGACTGTTGGAACATTGTTGCATTGAACTGCCACTACTTCTACAGATTCTAGATTTTCTTCCCCACAAGGGTTTCCCAGGGGGTGGCCCCCTGGGCAGCACAGAGCTCAGTTTTCTGGGCTCTGGACACCCGGGGGGACGCCACTTACCTCCTCCAAATTGACTGCTGAGCCTGAAGACTTGTGAGTACCAAAGAGATTGTAAGAGATAGTTCTTAGGGGTAGACCTATCGCCCTTCTTGAAGATTGGTACGACGATTGTGTCCAAGACGACGCAATCTTTTTTGCCTTCTTAATAGTCTTGAACAGTTCAACCATAAAAGTTGCCCATTTGTCATGGTTCCGTCTTAGAACTTTGTTGGTCAGGCCGTTGGGCCCTGCCGCCCTTGACACGTTAGATTTGTTTAGGAGGTCAAGGATGTCCTTTTTGTCAAATTCAAATTCCCAAGGAGAGTTTGAGACAATGTGGAGCTTGCTGGGACCCGGTACACTGATCTCATACAATTTTCTAAAGTGTTCCTCCCACTGCGTAGCTGAGACTGGATTTACAGTTCTTGAATCCTCAGTGGTGTTGAGGTCGTTCATGAGTTTCCATACACCAGCAGTGTTCTTCTTAGATAATAAGTGCAGCATTCTTTCACTGTCATGTTGGTAAACTATATGCATGTGTTAACGCAGCCAGTTTTTAAACGATGATATCGGGCTTTTTAGTTTGGCATGGTTGTCTGGTGTCTGATTTTTTTTTTTTACACGTTTCTTTGTTTATTGACAGATCTTTTTCTTGTCACTATTTGTTCATCGAAGACATGCCTGGCTTTGAATTCAGGTCTTTTCTTGCACTGGCCTCTTTCCTTAAAGGCGGGAAGTGTTTCTGGGTAGTTAAGAATTCCCCCTCTGTCGTTTAGGTTCTCTGAGCTCAACTCCATCAGGGAATTGATTAGGGGTAGCGTGTCTCTTGGTCTTATTCTTAAGCGGCTGCCTGCCGGTGTGACCTCTTAGTGAGTGCCTTGCTGGTGGTAGGCTATTGAAGGGGTCTCTGTCGCCCCGTGGTTGACTTTCAACTCCAAAAGTTTGTGGTCACTATGATCCGTGTTTTTGACTGTTAGGGATAGGAGTTTTCTAAACAACCCTTCAGAGGCAAACATATAGTCCAGTGTGCTGCTTTGAGCCCCCTTTGCCAAGTTCTGTCTGCCAGCTTGTGACCGCCGACACTTCCGTTTACCATATAGATGTCTCTCTCCGAGAGTTCTTTTTCGAAGTCGAGCCCTCTTTTCACGTTGTCAAACACATTTAGAGATAATGTTGTTATTTTAAGTCCTTGTTTGTCGAAGCACTCCATGTTCATGTCCCCACACAGGAGGACATCCAGATTGACCCATTCAACCCTTGCGTCATTAGTGGACCTTAGTATTAGATCTCTAAAACTCTGACCTGAACCCAGGTCAGCCCTCCAGTAGATGTTACATATTAGCAACTTCCAGTAGTCGGATGGGTTAGAGGTCCTTTTAATTTTGACAGTAGTTAGCTGGATTAGGGTTTATAGATGAAATTGTGACCAAACCACTTGATCGTTTGATCCCCGTTAGCAGACCTACTGCAGGGCGACCTTTGGGTCCCTTTAATGCTGGATTAATAGAGATTTCATACCCTTCCATGAGAGGTAATTCTCTAAGCCAGGTCTCCTGGAGACAAAAAAAAGATGTACTTCGACAAATTAGTCGTGCTTTTTCCAAATAGGTGAGAAAACCCCCTTGTGTTCCAGCTAGCTAAGAAAGTCACTTTTTGGGGGTCAGGGAAACACGTCTGCTGGCGTTATGATTTTGATGACAAAGCAATCCACCAACCAACTACAATCTTCACAACTGTCTCCAGAGGCGTTGTTACTTTTCTTCAGGTGGTCTGATCTCTTTCCACTCCGCACACCAATTGTGAAGTCTTCCTTGACCGTTTCGTTCTGCTTTTTTAGTAGGCAGAGACCTCCTAGGGAGCCATCTGGTGTAGTACTTTTCTCTTCACCCTCATCCTCAAGTCTGGTGCAGTCTGAACCCTTTGATTCGGTGGCCAACTCCTCCAAGATGAAACCGTGTTTGTTAAGCTTGAGCCCCTCTTTCATGAGTAGGTTCTTGATTTTCCAAGAATCTATGTGCAGAATGACACTGTCAAAGCAGTCTTCGATGGGAAATTCAACCAAGTCTATGTCCCTAGAGACGAGAGGTGGTACACTAGATAAGTCTCATTACATTATCCCTGTTCATTACAAGGTTGTCCTTAAGGGCCAGCATTCTTTTCAGGGATAGTCTGAACTTGTCCTTGGTCATTCCAATTTTGGAGAGTGGGTTTGAGAGCCCCGTATTCTGTTCGCCTTTGTCTGTTTTACCTTTGTCGGCCCATGAAACAGATCTTCTTGATGCCCTGTCTGGGTTGAGTCTGTGAATCGTATCTGGGCGGTTTGCCTCTGCGTGGTCCACCTTCGTCAATTTTCTAGATGCGCCGCATTTGCGCCAATGTCAAAAGGTCTTGGTTGATTTAGAGGGAGAGTAGCCCACTTCGGACTCTGAGGACGGCGCCATGTCCTCTGTGTTTTGGTGGACTCTTAATTTCCATTTCTGCCTCAAATTGGCCACTTTTCGTGGAAGGCTGGAAGCTATCTGCTGCGTAGTCTTCTTAAAGGTTGCCCCTTCCCTGTTGTTTTCCAGGTGCGAAGTCCTTTCTGGCGTTCCAGCTTGTGTCCAGTGGTTCGTTTCTGCCTGGACTGCTGTGTACGTCGTGGCCAGCGTTTCTTCTATCAGACTCTTCCATTTCATCTCCGTCTGAATAGGTGGACAAGTTCATTAAGGAATTTGCCGTACACTCGAGAGTTGAGTCGCTGTCAGGGTTGTTGCTGCTCACCACACTAGATTCCATCCTTAAAGAGTCTGGAGAGATGCTACAGTTGGACCTTTGTCTTCTGAATACTGCAGGCTTTTTCGGCCTCAGACTGTTCTGTGGTAGGCCAGGGTTGCTAATGGGAGTTGTACTTTTTTGTTCAGTGTTGGTCAAGCTGGATTTATCTCTTTTGGGACAGTTACCCAAAAGGGAAGCTCTTGGCCTTGAATACGTAGCAAATCCCTTTTTGTTCACCACTAAGGTTTCTCCGAGGTTTTTGGGGGCGCCCCTTTGGTGCTTTTTAAACATGTCAAATACTTTGAGTGTTGGATTTGGGTTTAGAGCCCCCGGCGTTCCCTCTGATGGCCTTGGCAACATTATAGGTTAATTAACCTTGGGGGGGTTTCCGTAGGAACTATTGTTGCGTTGGATGGTGGGCCCAGTTCTACCAGACCGTTGTCCGGTTGTGCCTCCATGGACGTTGATTTGTCTGCTGTTAGATGGACCGTGCCCACTTTAGGAGGAACTACGGTGGAAGGTAAAGTCTCCAAAGAGGGAGCTAGTACTGTGTCCTGTCTCCTTAAAGAGGCTACCTGAATGCCTGCCGTGGTTAGGGTAGAGCAGCTTAGCCTGTCCGCTTGCCTTATTTCTTTATCTAGAATTATAGGGTCAAGGATACTCTTCAAAATGTGGGTAATATGGTCCGAGTTCTGGTCCAAGTTGGCTTGTAGAGCAGTAATAAAGCCTTCGACATAAATTAACTTGGAGTGCATCATTGCGATGACTGTTATTTGGTCTCAGAGCTGGTCCATCTGGGATTCAATCAATTTCATAAAGGGGGCTATTGTAATTGCAAAGGCCGAGATCATTCTTGCGTCAATGGCAGGCTCACTTTTAGCTCTTTCCTCCACCTGTTTGGCTGCCAGGTCCATCGAAAGGTCTTCGTCAGAAGGTGGTGGAACCCTTCGTTGGCATTTGCTAGGAAAGGGAGCTTGTTGCTGGCTTAGGGCTGCTGGATCCCTGTTAAAGAGATAGACATGTTGCTCCTTTTGAAATGTCCTACTAGAGTAATTAGATGCCAAGGTTATGCCCTCCGTCACCCCCCTATGATTGCCATGAGCAATTGGGGGCCACATTGAATGCTAGGGTCCCTCGTTAAGCTTTCTTTTGTAGCTTCCTTGTTTTTTTTATAGCAAAACATAGCTGAAGCTTTGCTGGTTGAGTTTAGGCGTAATATCATGGGGTTTCCACCCCTGATCCACTTTGTAGTGATATGGCAACTGGTGCTGAGGGAGTGAGGCAGAACCAAAAGTGAATATGTCGGAGGAGGAAATGGAGTCTATTATCCCAACCCTGTCTTCTTCACTTTGTAGGCCCGTCGCTCCCCTCTGTAGGTCCCCTGACTCCTCCGACTGAGGATCCCTCGAGTCCTTTGGCCCGATATAGTGAGTCTTTAGAGGGGGCTGAGGCAGAGCTTCGCCCTCCCTCATTCAGCCCCTTGCACCCGCCCGGTGGATCTTCCTCACACTGAGGTCTGTTCCAAATGGAAGGGTCACCTGCGACTGGCAAGATCACCTCTGCCTCTGGCACCGAGCACCCCAAGGTGAGTCCGGGAGAGGGCGCGTCCAGTGTAGGTTGTAATGTTCGTTTCATGGGATGATGTAAAGTGGGCGATCTTAATCGCTGGAGACAGTGGGCAGGGGGTCTCCATTGTTCTCCTTATGAGGCCTCGTGGGTGCCTAACAATTGCTCCCCAATCCTGGAGAGTTTCTCCCCATACCCCCACCAAGATCTAGGAACAGCTAGAACAGCTAGGAACAGCTAAAACAAGAGCCTCAGGTCACTCAGTGCCCCACTACGCCCTGGACTCACACGTCTCACCTTATCCCCCGCCTCTGATTCCACTCCAGAGAACGGAATACGAAGGAGGGCGAGAGGGGGGAGTGGGGAGTGAGGTGGGGAGGGGAGTTAGGGGCCAAGTTCGACCCCCTCGACTACTGCTCAAACTGTGGCAATTAGCAGTTAGCACTGCACGGTACTCAGAACTCGAAATTCTGTGCTCAGTACCGGGTTGCTGAATGACTCACGCCACCCTCACCTCTCCTCGCCGCCGCTCATTGCTGGCACTGCACAGGCACGGGCACTATCTCGGTCAGCAGCAGCTCTCGATCGGCAGCAGCTCTTGGTCAGAACACAGCACCGCACACCGCACCTTCACACCACACCTTCAAACGGCAGGATTCAACGGCAAGATTGTTTTCTGATGTACCAGCACCAACAGCTTAGTCTATCTGATTTGAGGAAAGGACCTCTCTGAAAGCTACGTTACAGGCCATCAAGCCGCACTGAGCCCACAAGCTTCACCGGACAGCCGCTTCCGACAACCTCTTCACAACAAGGGAACAATGCTTTTTCCTATGATTGTGGGACCATGCATTCTTAATCGGTATGGATATTTCACCACATATTCCAATGTCTCCAGGCTGGTAGCAAAGCACGGTTGTTTAATCTTCTTAGATGCAACTATCATTACCTTTGTTTTCCCCATGTTGATGTTTAGGTAATTTTCTGTGGCATATTTTGGATAATATATCCCTTGCGCCGCTGTAGGCATAGTTGAACATCACCAGGTCATAAGCATACAACATACATACATGGGATAGGCCCATCTCCTATTCTTGGACAGCAGCCGCCACCTGGCAGAACGCGTGAGGGGAGGTCGGACATATATATATTATAGAGTCGGGGAGCCATAGTACAACCCTGCTTTACCCCCCTATAAATCTTGATGAGGGAAGATGTATCACCCGATTCATCTAGTCTCGCGCGGACCTGTGTGTTATAATGCAGACCCTTAAGGACACTCACCAGCCATGTGGGATAGCCCCAACTTTCCAATTTGTACCATAGCTTCTCAATGTTGACCCCATTGAAAGCTGCCCGGAAGTCAACAAAAATAGTGTACAATGCAGACGCTGCGGGTGCCGTGGCCCCTCAAAACAATACGTCCTTCATCCTCAGATTGTGCGTTGTGGAGCTCCCTGGGCAGAACCCACTCAGAATAAATTGTAGTAGATGCATGTAATCCACCCACTTCTATAATGCCCCAAGGATAAATGTTGAAGTTTTAGCCGTAACATCTAGTAATGACAACAGTCGATAGTTTTCCAGCAAGGACCTATCTCCTTTTTTTTTATAGCCCGGAATATGTATAGACTGGTGCAATGAGATTGGATTTCCTGCGTGGTGCGCACCCTGTCAAACAGGATTTTGAGTATAGTAGCCCACCTAGAAAGATTCTGCTTGAGTACTACATTGGCCAGGCCGTTCGACCAGGGTCCCTAAAGTTCTTAAGGTTTGAGATTACTATTTCAATATTTTCCTCGTCAATCTCCAGCGGCCAGCCCCCGATTACAAATTGCAGGGGCGTGTCACCTAGGGTAGTAGCTCCTTTCCCTTTTTATGTGGCCAATCCACTCTTTGGATAGGGTTTAGGATGTTTTTCCTACTCTCTCCTTTGGCCCTGGTTAAATTCGCCCATCTGTTTCTAATATTGCCACTTTTTAAAAAATATCTTTTTATTAAAATGTTCAAGAGAACAAGTATGAATAATTCAAACTTAATACCGTAATGACATTAGAACAATATCAATAAATACATTTTTATATATTTTTGGTTACCCCTCTGGCTTCCCTCTGGCCTTCTTCTCCCCAATTTATACCCCTTTTCATTTAAAAAATGTAAAATCTTTATGGTTTTTTTAACTCCTCCCTCCTCTCCCTCTGATCATATAAAACATTTTGTTGTGGAAGACTATGGTTGAACGGATTATAAAGGATCGATAGAGAAATTGAAATGGGAGGAAGAAAAGAGAGAGAAAGAAAAGGAAAGAAAATACAAATTCACGAATACAAATCATTGTAAACATCCCATATGGCACCATATTTATCATTTTTTCTTAACCTCTGATACGTTACTTTCTCCCTGCTTGAAAGGATGAAGAGGTCAAGTAACCAGTGATCAATAGATGGACTAGTATCACTCTTCCAGCATTTTAAAATGTGCTTCTTAGCAACCATCAACGCTCTATATGTCCAAAAGAGTAAATCAGGTGACACTCGAAGATCCATAGGAAACAAACCCAGTACACACATTAATGGAGTACAAGGGAGTGAAGAATCCAGTACAAGGTCTATGCTCTAAATTACAGCCTCCCAAAAACCAGCGATCTTTGGGCATGACTAAAACAAGTGTAAACCCGTTCCAACATCTGATTTGCAATTCCAGCAAGTATCATCTCGAGTACGTTTACAGCGTTTCATCTTTGAAGGGGACCAAGAAATACAATGCATCACCCGCTGTTGAGTGAATCTTAAATCTAAATCTATTCTGTATCTACATGGTCCTGCACAAATGAGATTCCATTCACCATCCGAGAGATCATAACCTAGGTCTGAACTCCTTTATCTCCCTACCACATTCAGATGCCATATTAACTTCTTTTGGTGCAAGGAGCTTATACAAGATAGAGTTCACCGAAAGCGGTTCACTCTTAGATAAATGCAGTATAGAGGGGACACCATGTATAGAAACGTTCAATGGAGCAAATAATAATTCAGAAATTCCACAGAGTACTCGATAAGGGCGTACTGCTGACAACTGCAGCTTATATTTGACTCTCAGTAACGCAAAATTGAGCATAGATGTTCCATCAGAAATGTGCCCAATTTTCCAGATACCACGACTGCCAGGAGGGCCACGATAAGGAGCGAATATTAAATTGAATCACTGAGTTACCCCAGATAGATGATTCCAAAAAGGTATTTTACCCCTGAGGTCTCACCATTTTTTCCCAATCTTTCAGGGTGTGCCAAACAAAAGGAGGGGTTTTATCAATATTTAATTTCTTGGCCATACTGAGGAGGCTATGCAGGGGGACTGGACAAACAGAGGATGTCTCTAGGCCAACCCAATTCGGGCAAGTAGCCACATCATTCTTCAACCAAAAGTGCAATGTGCAAAGGGAAATGGCTCTGTGATATAAAGCAATATTCCGAAAGCCAAATCCTCCCAAGCGTACAGGTTTCATGAGTATATCTGTAGGGATCCTAGATCTGCCCACCTCTCCCCATAGAAAAACTCAAAAAACGTTATCAATGTTGCAAATTAAGATTTTTGTTAGCGTGAGTGGGAGCATACTGAAAATGTAAAGCAGCTTTGGAAGCAGTGTCATCTTAATAACATTGATTTTGCCCCACAACGTAAGGCGTAGCCTACTCCATTTCAAACACAATATGGTTATTTCCACAAGTTTAGCATGGATATTACAAGTTAACAGGGTATTTACCTGCCTAGAGATTTGTATTCCCAGGTATTTAAATCCATTATTCGCCCACACATGCCGATCAACTCCCAGGAGATCTCTATGACATGACGGCGATATAGGGAAAATCAAAGTCTTGGAAACATTAATTTTATAATTGGACACACGGACAAACGCCTGCAGAGTTGATACTAATTCCTTAAATGATTGCTCTGGGTCAGAAAGCAAAACGAAAAGGTCATTTGCATACAGTCGGACCTTGGAGACTCAGTCGCCCAACAAAATACCTTTAATACAATCATTTACTCTAATAGAGATGGCCAGGGGCTCAATAAAAAATTGAAGAAAAAGAGGCGATAAGGGATAACCCTGTGGAGTACCAAGATAAATTGGAAAACACTCAGCTAGGCAACCATTCACCAAATCCCTTGCTTCAGCATCCCTATATGATGCATTAAAAAGTCTTTATATTCGAGATCCACAATTAACCTTAATCAATACTTGCCGAAGAAAAGACCAATTTACCCTGTCAAATGCCTATTCTGCATCAATACTTAATACAGCGTAAGGTTCAGACGAGCTACATTTTAAATGTGCTACATCCAAACGTTCTCTTAAATTATCAAAACTATTTCTGCCAAAGATAAATCCTGTCTGGTTTTGATGAATCACCTTCGGCAACAGTGGGTTAATGCGCATTGCAAAAATCTTTGCCAGAAGTTTGACATCAGCATTGATTAGAGATATGGATCTCTCATTTCCATATCTCAAGTTATCTTTTCCAGGCTTAGGGATCACAGAAATTGCTGCAGTTTTCATGGAATTTGCTAATTGTTCATAATTCATAATTTCCCTAAAAAGGTCAACCATAAAGGGAGCAAGGGAAGCACTGAATGCAACATAGAATTCAATCGGGAATCCATCTGGCCCTGGGGATTTGCCAGGAGCCATCAACCCCATCGAATCAATAACTTCCTGTACTGAAATATCTTCTTGCAAAAGAAGTGTATCACTATCATTTAACTCCGGTATACAAAAACGTTCTAAACAATCAGCAACTTCAAGATTATCTACAAGTCCGTCTTCACAAATCAGTGATGCATACAACTTTCGAAATGCACCACAAATGTTTTTTTTCCTCAAAAAGGTGCCATTGTCTTCTGAAATAAAAAGCACTTGTTTCCCCTCTCGCTTCCCCGTAACCTGTCAGCTAATAATGTCTCAGACCTTTCGCCACTTTCCCAAAATGTTTGCTTAGTATAAGATAAATCTCTCTCAGCTTTACAATGTATTATTTGATCTAAAGAACATTAAGCATTCATCATAGTCGAAAAGGAATTAACAGAAGGGTTGGCTGTGTGTTCGGCTATGCATTGTTTATAATCTAATTCCAATTGTATATACTCTGCTTCACTCTCTTTTTTTATGAAACGTAGCTGATTATTTATACTTATCTGTCAACTGACTCGGCATTCTCTTCAAGCAACAAGGAAATCTCTATTCCAATTTGTTTAATGAAATCTTGATCCAACAGTAATCGAGTATTAAATCTCCATTGGCGATCAATTTTCCCACCTCCCTGCAAACGGTCTAATTTCAAGTTTACATATGCATGGTCTGAAATTACGATTTTAACCAATCTCTGACGCATTCCCTGCTGACTAAAAATAAATCAATTCTAGAAGAAGTTTTATGCAGTACCGTACAAAAACGATACTTTTTTGTTTCCTGGATTTAGTCGACACCAAATATCATGCAAGTCCCACAGTTGCATTAACTTAGAAAGTCCTTTTCTGGCCCTCTCTGTTGAGTAAGAACGTGATATTTCTGACTTATCGAACGCTTTATCTTAAATAGTATTGAAATCCCCACCTATTACTATCGGTCCATTGCCCATTTCTTTTAGGACATCATCTAGTTTTTCAAAGAATTCATGCTGAGCTATATTAGGGACATACACATTCAAGATTATTAGAAGCCTATTTTCCACTTGCAACCTAATTGCTACAATTCTCCCTTCTACAGAGAATCGCAAGTTCTTCTTAAATAGAATAGCCACTCCACTAGAATTACTAGCAAAGTAACTTGAGTATTCTTTAACATATACATTATTTAGAATATACTCTATTTTGTCACACTGCAAATGGGTTTCCTGGAGTAGGACAATGTCTGTCTTTTTTTTGCCTAAAAAAGTGAGCACCTTTTTTCTCTTAATTGGATTGTTCACTCCCTTCACATTCCAACTTAGTGCATGTAGTGAGTCAGCCATTTAGAGTAAGAACAGCCTATACATTGCAATTGTTCTATTAAAAAAATACGTAGACACACTTTCAGTGAGGTTCTTATTTCCTATCACAACCCCCCACTTTTCAAGAAAAATATTATTGACATACGGGATGTGAACACCAATGTGTGAATTCCAAGTATTAGAGGGCTCTGTCTTACACAGAGAGTTAAAAGCATCAGAACTCAATAACAAACTAAATATCCAAGTGCCCAAAAAATAAAAATAATAAAATATGAAAGGAAAGAAACACATAAAAAAACAAGAACAAAGTGAGACAGAACATGATGAAATAATAGCCAATAAAGAAGCAACAGCTGCCTAATATTATATAACAACCCATTTGAATGAAGATGAGGGTATAAGCAAAATAGGATACCTGACATTGAGTTTGTAATACATTAAAAGAGTTTCATATAGTTCATCAGCATTGAAATAAAAAAGGATACATTAAAATGTCTTAACTTTCAGCAAACAAATCGATTATGCATTAAATATCCCCCAGAAAGAAAATCAATATATACTTATCTCTTGCCATAGTTACTTCACAATAGCATAGGAAATTACATAAATCGCTAAACAAGACTCAATGGACACCCAATCCCAACCGCACCCCCTATATTAATTAATAAATCCTTAATATAATCCTTGACAGTCAGCTGCTTGTAGTGACATCTAGTATTTTGGTACATGTTAAAACAATAGGAACATATCTCCGCTCTCGCTTATATCTATTAATTTTGAGATCATCAGCATCAGGTAATAAAGACTATAAATCATTTATCTCCAAGATGACGATCACAAAATGATCTATGTGTCACCCTGAAAGTATATCTCCCTATGCGCAAACAATTTAAGGTCTAGTTATCCACATAAACACACATCCTAAATAGGTTTCCTCCTACATTTCCGTATTGGGAAAAGAATCTCAAGGCAAATTAATTGCAACACAATATAGCACCAACATTTCATCTAGGATCTATATACGCCTAGTAATCATAACTGCACAAACTTGCATTTACACGAAATGGATTGAACTAGTGGCATGTGCAAACATACATTCACCTTTCTTTCAATTGATCTAACATTCACAAAACACATTGTCAACAAGTGCAAATTTCACAACAATCCATTCAAACAGCACTCGAATGTTATAGCTGTCTAGGTACTAAGCTTACTCTACTAGTTGGTAGCTTACTCTACTAGTTGGTATACCCATACTTTTTTTAAATTAAATTTCTTCTTTTTTTTTACACAACTAGCATAACAACATATAGGTGTTTACATTCACGACATACAGTTGCATATTGTCCAAACATATCGTGGTTGTCTAGTAATGAACTCTACTAACGAGCCCCCCCTTCCTACCCCATAACTAGCCAAATGTAGCAACCATGCTTTCTTAGTGCTCTTGTCTTGCGCTCTCTATGTACTTCACTACATCCAACTAGCTTTTTAGATAGCCATTAATGTGAGTTCAGACCATTGTATCGTGTCTTCCCCAGGGTCCTGTTTTTGCTTGTTAATCGCCTGTTTCCATACCTTGGTCTCAGCTATTGTCCATTTTTGCAAATCACCCCCACCACTTTTCCACTTGAAGACCCTGCCCTGAGTTCCAGTTTATGGCAATGCATTGTTTGGCCAACACAAATATTAGGTCTTTCAGTTTCACTAGTGCTTTACACTTCTTGCCCCTCTAGAAGAGTCCCAGTATGGATGCCTCCGGAGAGGGAACATCCAGATCTATGCCTACTACAGACACTCTATGTGCGATTTCACTGCAGAACTTACTTATAATGTTCCATTTCCAAAACATATGTACCATTCCTGCATTTATAATCTTACATTTGGGGCAACTCTGACTTTTTGCACCTATAAATCCAGCAATCACTTCTGGAGTCAGGTAGGCTCTCTGTATTACATACCATTGTAAAAGCTGCAATGTAGCATTTCTGGAGACTTTCTTGTGATAGAGACCTTCCACCATTCCTTGTCTGTAAAGACCTTGCCTATTTCTGATTTCCATCTCGGCTTGACTCGAAATTCCTTTCTGGAGTGGTGTTCTATTAACACATCGTATAGCCTTGATATGGTGTGCCCTCCCTCTCAGATATTTATTATAGTTTCTATATCTTCATGACCTACTGTGTCGTCCCCTGTTTCTGGCCATCTACGCTTAATTGTTTTCACTATATAACTGTATAGGAGGTATTGTCCTCCTTGTAACCCAGTTAGTTCCTGCAGTTCTTGAAAATTTAGTAATGTGCTTCCCCCCGCAGATCCCCTATGGCAATGATCCCACACATTTACCAGTGTAGCCGCACACTGGCCCTCAGTCCTCTGCTGTCAGTCATAACTGCTGCTAGTGGAATCTGTGGTGATATTGGATCTTTGATGTCAAGTTTTTTACAAGTTCTACGCCATATTTGCATGCCCAGTTTCACTAACTGTGGATATCCTTGTGGTTCTGGCAGGGTCACCCATATTAGGTCTTTCAGATGTAGGTGTTGTATTACTGGTTGTAGTAGTGCTGTATCTACTGTGGGGTCGTCCGCTAGCATATTGCATCTGGCATGCAAGGTAATATAGTTCAAAATTTGGGATTCTCAGTCCCCCTTTATCATAAGGTCTCTGAAGAGTGCTGAGCGCCACCCTGTGTCTACCTCCTTTCCACAGGCAGCTCCTTCACTCTTTTTCAAGTGTTGTAAAGAATCGTTTAGGGATATTGTATGGGACATTCCCAAAGCAGTCTAGCATCCTGGGCAGAGCCACCATTTTTAACAGTGCTACTCTTCCCATTACCGCCAGTGGTAACTTCCCACAGAATTTCATTAACTTAATTAATCCTTCCATCGCTCTTATGGTGTTGTGCATGTGTTCCTGTTGTGGGTTATGATAGATGCCCAGCCCTAGATAACGGAAGGTGTCTCTTTCCCACAGGTGTGTTAATGTCAGTAGCTGAACACGGCGTCCGCAAGCTAGCTTGGCCAGCGGGAATACACAGGAGTTGGTCTTATTTATTGTAATTCCTGACAGTATGCTATAGTTATCTAGTACCTCCAATACTAGTTGTAGGTTCTCCTCAGGGTTCTGTAAATACAATAACATGTCATCAGCATACATTGACACTATATGACGCACACCATCTATTCTGATTCCGGCTTCCTGATATTCCTGTGGCAGGAATGCCGCCATTGGTTCCATTGCAATTACAAAAAGCATCAGAAATAATGGGTAGCCTTGGCCAGTTCCTTTTTTTAACTCCCATTTATCAGAGAAGACATTCCCCATATTAACCCTTGCCATAGGCTTTGTGTAAATCAATTTTACCCATTGCATGTAGTTGGGCCCAAAGCCTAGTTTAACCATAGTCGCATAGAGCCTATCCCAATGAACTGAATCAAACGCCTTCATTGCATCTAGCAAGTCTACCGCGCGGTACTCTTGCTTGCCTTCCGTGATACTGATTACGTGGTGTAACCTCCGTAGGTCCCAGGAAATGTTCCTCCCTGGAACATATCCAGTTTGGCCACGGTGTATCAGCTCAGTTACCCTCCTGAGCCTGTTCGCTAGTAATGCAGTTAGAATTTGACTCTCCTGATTCAATAAGGACAGGGGCCTATAAGAGCGACAGTGTCAGATTGCGCCCCTAACGGACCAAGATGAATATTGGTGTCCTGGGTCTGGTAGTTGACCATGTTGTGTAGGAGAAGAATTCTTCCTACCAATGTACCCCTCTGGTGTGCTTAAAAGTACTACCAGAGGGATCTATTAATCGAAAGAGGTGGAGGACGCACACTGGACACCACTGGCTGCAGAAAGGAAAAGGCACAGAAGCAATACAAGCCTGAGTACTGTATAAGTGAGCGAAAATGAGAATACAATGGAATCTAACCTGGTTATTTCGATGATTGGTAGTGATACAAGTAGAGCCCTGCGTTACCATTGAAATGGTGTTCCCCCTGTAACAGATAAACCCAGGTAAATTGGGTAACACTAACAACGATAGGAAGGAGTAGAACAATTCTGAGATTAATCTTACCAACAGGTGTAGGTAGTAGGTCGATGCTAGGTGGTCCTCTGTGCAGTACGTAGATCCAGAGGGGACTAACCCGCCGGCACGAGGATGCCTAAAAATGGTCCAAACAATCCAAACAGAGTCCACCTATTCACGACGGCACAAGGATGCCTAGAAATGGTAGTACAAAGCACAAGAGGCAGTCTCTAGTCAGTGTGCTTTGTCCGTGATAAATAGGGTACTGGTGGCTGGCAAGAGGGACAGGAAAACAAGTGGTCCAGACGGAAGGTGAGGTCGTCAACGTGCAGGCAATTTCATGAACAGGGCGTAAGACGTAGGCTATCCTTACTAGAAGTCTGAGTCGGCGGTTTGCAAGTATCATGACACAACACGAGAGGCTGCGGAGTCCATAAAACAAAACTGAGTCGAAGACCGGGGAATTCAAGAACTCGACCAGGGAATAGGCAAGGCAAGTCTGATAGAACAGGCACCAAGTGGATATATAAGAGAGCGTGGAAACAATGGTCACAAGGTACAAAGTAGCTACTGGAAAGCAATCAGAAGCACTGACACTCTGCTAGGGAGAGCTTTAATGGAGCAAGTCACACGACGATGCCGAGTGTGATACCGCCGTTGTGGCGTGTGTCGTATGCTATGCCCAGAGTACCAATGTTTATATGGTAACCCCAACATAACCGAAACGATGTGTGGTGAGCATAGGATGTTGCGTTTTTCCGAGAATTGGATCGTGGGTGACAGGAAACAGAACGGTTTGTGTTGGAAAACCCCAAGTGACTAGTAGCTGGCAGTCGAGAACCCCATGTGAGTGAAGACGTGTCTACAAGTGGTTTCCTGACACAGAGTCAACCATTTGCTTATTAGCCTTAGGAAGTGGAATTATCACAGATTTTCTCATACTTTCTGGGAGTGTTCCTGTCTAAAAATGCCTCATTGCAGACTCCCCCTTGGTGTCCCTATACAGCTATTCATAAAACGCTTTGTACACCCCCAACTGGGTAATGCTTATGGTGCCCTCTCTATTCCAGACAGTGTGTACTGGTGCTTTCCTACCATTGCTCCAGCAGTCTTCCTGGTTTGTCACCATGTGCATGTATTTTCTTAAACTCTTTCGCATAGCTAAATTTGCCCAGCCTGTCCCTTTGGGTCATGCCTTCTTGTCTCAATTTTATTTCCACGCTCAATTGATCTTGCCCCGCACTGTTCTTTCTTTCTACCTCCGCTAATTCTCCTTCTATTCTACTTAGGTCTGCAGTTGTGACGTTGCATACCCCCCCGCTTTGGATATCATCTCTCCCCTGCTTACCACTTTGAGGGGCCGATTCATGGAACAAATGTGCACCGAAAATCTTGGCGCAAGCTGGCGCAAGCGTGAAAAAGCAAGCGCATGCGTGCGATTCATGGAAGTGCCTGCGCGTGTTTACTGCGGGATGTGCGCCAAATCCTTGCGTGGTGCACACGGGCGCACATGTCATTCCAACATCCCGAACGCTGTGCGCGACACGCACAGCGATAGCGCACAATGTCGGCGCACACACCAAAAAGGGGGCGTAACTGGGGAAGTACTGCAGGGAAATACGCAACGCCCACACGCACAACACTTATTCATGGAATCGAATACGGGAAACCCGCGCACGCGAAAAAGACACGCAAAGGCATCAACAAGTCCCCCACACAAAGGCAGGCGGAAGTGTCCCCGCGCACAGTATAAAAGTGCGCCCAACAACAAACACGTATATACAGCTACAATGAATGCCCCATTTGTCGCAGCACTGATCGCGGGACACCGCAGGAGGAGGAGAATAGCCAGGCCCTGCATTTTTTTTGCCCCGGACCAGCTTTTTTGGGATGCCTGACGACCAGGTCTATGGCAAGTATAGGTTTCCACCTCATATCCAAGACCTGGTCAAGGAGTGGGAAGATGACCTTACATCCGCCACCCTGTGCTCCCATGCATTGAACCCCTTGGAGAAGGTGCTCAATGTCCTGCATTTTTTGGCCACTGGGTCATTTCAGCAGACAACTGCCATAGTGGGGGTGTCTCACAGGCCACGCAGTCACGATGCCTACACCTGGTGTTGGCAATCATGACTGCACGCCCCTCAGTCCGCAGGCACATATACATGCCCAGAAAGGCAGGCCGTGGTGCAGGACTTCTACAGGGTGGCACACTTCCCCAAAGTGCTTGGTGCCATAGATTGCACCCATGTGGCCCTACGTCCACCTAGGGCCACTGAGCACATCTATCGAAACCGCAAGCACTGGCATTCCATCAACGTGCAGGTTGTATGCGATGCAAAGGGAATCTTCACCTCTGTCTATGCAAACTACCCTGGATCAACCCATGACAGTTTCATATACAGAATGTCCGCCCTGAGCCAGGCACTGGAAGCTGGGAAGCATGGCGACACATGGCTCCTACATGAGTAAAAATGCCTGTGCACATGCATGCATGTCACACACAGACAAATACACAAACCCAACTAATCACAACCATTACGACCTCCCCACGGGACAGTGCCTAGCCTCTGAGCAAACACATGATGACGCCAATCCGGAACCCCACCACACCACTCCCAGTAAGATACAACGCTGCCCATATTGCAACTAGGGCCATAGTGGAGCGCACATTCGGAGTGCTCAGTCACGCTTCCGCTCCATTGACCGCTCTGGTGGCCAGCTACTATATGCACCCCCAGTAGTGTGCAGGATCATTGTGGCAGCAGGTGTCCTGCACAATGTTGCAACACGGCAGGGCGTACCGGTGGACATGGTGGTGCCCCCACATCCCCAACCACAGGCACAGGCGCTGCCCATGGGAGGGGAAAGGGCAAGTGGCGCGGCAGCCCGGACCCTGCTTGTGGCCACATTTTTCACCTAAACTCCCACCCCTGCGGAGTGCACACAGCCCTGGCACATACCAGGTGACAATTGATGATGACAAAGAGACAGCCAACTGTCACAACCTTACCACCCTGAGGATGTTGCCATGGGAGTGCTACATTGTGTGCATACCTAGCAACTTAAACATAACCAATCCTGTGTGACCAAAAGGAACACATGCAAGGTGTGTATCATACCCCCCCGCAAAACAGGCCATGACAATCCCTGGTATGTCACCCAAACCACACCACCCTTGTCTGCCACACCATGACATGGCATGCAACAGCAAAAGGCAAACACATGACCAATAATATACAAAGTGACATGTGATGAATGGAAAGTGGCCCGAGACAATGATGCCTGACATGGAATCAGATGAAATGACTGACAACAACCTCCCACACATACCAGGTCATACACAAATGCTGTACACCAGTGGTAGCTTCGACACAGCACTGAATGCCTGTTCACATGCACATTGGGCAAGTCAAAATCACCACTCCCAAACCCGTGTGCTGTGTGTGTCTTCTGCTACACACTGCTCAGCACAGAGCACAGTGAGCAGTCATTGTGTTAGGGATACACCTTGAGCATCACATCAAAAGGACAAATTAACAAATTTTCCCATTGACGCATGTCCAGGATCCCCAAATGGTAATTGATCATGCGCTGCAGGGACACAGCGTGCCGGAGAAGGCAATATGTGTGCACCTGTGGGCATGGAAGGGTAGTACGTGTGGTGGAGCATTGTGCAACTGTGTGTGTCAGTAGGGACATGCACTCAATATATGCATGTCAAATCAAGTGACCCTCAGTGTCCTATACACATCACATGTGAACATTGCCCATGTGTACACCCCAGCATGTCAAACCACAAAAATCCCCTGACACCTGAAAAGTAAATACAACACAGGAACAGCCATTGACCAGCAGAACACATCATGTACATAGTACCCCACAATGACATTGTCAGAGAATGCCCAAACACTGTAGCCCGGGCTTACTGTCCAACAACAAAAGGCCCTCCCTCATTTACACATCACCATGACCTTCTGAACAACTGTGTCCGGGGTATGTAGCCTTCTCCCTTTTAGTCTACCTGGCTACAGGATCCCCCTACCCCTTGGTCGTCATGTTCCACCTTGCGTGTAAATAAGGTCCAGCCCCCTCAGAGGCCTCCTTGACTGGTAAAAATACCAAATCGCAGAGAACTCAAAGGAGCCAAACCCCCAAACCAGGTAAAAAGCCTCTCGGCACAAATAAACCCTGGAAGAGTCTCTAGTAGATTACTCGAAGTGGAAAAAAAAATCCTGGCACATGTACAAGCAGAATGATCGAACTACCAAGGTAGCACAGTTCAACAATGGTTCAACAGGAAGGGTACCTTTTTCCGGAAACAACATACAAGGAGGATGCAACAACTGATGGGTAGTGTCACAGCTCTGGTATCCAGGCGCAGGAGTGGCACGAACCAAACACCCCCTCCGTGGTCTGGGCGCCTGCAAGGTAAAACGTACACAGGCCTCCGAGACCGCGGTGGGGAAAGAGGGTCAGGGATCCGTTGGTTGGACAGGCATTGGTATTCAGGATAACCGGAAAGAGGGGCAGGAGAGGGGAGTTGGATTTGCAAGGGAAAGTAGGCAAAATACAACTATTGACAATAACAAATACTCAATCAGAGAAACCATGTTCTACATGCAAATAGTACGAAATGAGTGAAATGCAAGACAAAGAGAGACTTCTCTCTGGGGTGAGTGCTGGCCTCCAGCCTGCGCACTCTCAGGTCCGGTAACGGGATCAATTCAATGCTGCAAAGAGAGCGTGAGTTACTAATCTGTGTGTTTACAACACATGTTGTGTGTTTACAACACACACACAACAACATTCCTGCCGCAAGGTAAGTGACTTCTCTACAAACACCCTTGTCTGCTGCTATGTACGCATACGTTAGCTTGCCCCTGTGATGGTTCATACACTGTCAATGCAGTAAGGCAGGCGCACATGGGCGCACGGTAAATGGAAGACCAATGCGTCAAGAATCACACATAATAGAATGGTCCCTGGGTGACCTGCTAGACGCGTATAGCGAGGTGCGACTTCAGTGCAAGTCGTGTTCTGGCAGCCGTGGATTACAATAGGTAGTGCAAGTGGCAATTTGCACATGCAAATGATATGCACTGCACACGAGTCTGTGCCTCACTGGGTGTCCCTGTGTGCTGTATAAGTTTTTGGCTCGGAAGGCTACTGTGCTAATAACTCAGCTTCTATGGAGCTGTGGGGACTGGAGGATATGTGCAACGGCCCCTGCGTGTGCCCCTGACAACTTGTAAAGCTACTTGGCATTTGTCCCTCAACGTATCTTAGCTGTACTGTGCGCTTCTACAACAATATCTTGCCAAGCTCCACATCAATGGCGCTACTTAGCATGCATGTGCATGTGGCCTGGTGGAAGGTTGGCTGCGGTGAGGCCCCCTTGTGCTTCTCACATTGCTTGGAGCTCCTGGAAACACGTCTGCTTCTGTTGGACGTCTGAGTCCAAGCCCTGTGCTACTGCTTGCGCACACATGCGCATGTCTGCACCACCGAACGTAGCCAGGTGTCATGATCTCTGCTTCCAAAAGGTCAGGGTTTTCCCAACTCCCTTGGAAGCAGATCCATAACCCAGGTTCCGAGTGCCAACCAGTCCCAATTGGGACCTTTTGGACCCAGTCCTGGCGCCAGTGGCACCAGGCTCATAAATATGCCCAGTCCCAGCGCTGGAAGCGCCGGGCTCATAATGCTTGGGTGGACTTACCTTCAGCAGACCATGCTGCTTACTTGCCTGCTAGTTGAGCCTCTGATCCTCTTCTGTTTGGAACTACTTTTCCTGTTGGGTGGGGCTGGAGCCACTCCCTAGATTCAGAACACTGGAACTCTTCTGGAAGGCAGGAACTCTTTTCTTACCAGGAACTCTTTTCTTACTTAGGCGTGGCTGTGGAAGGAGACACCTAAGCACTACAGGAGGCTATTTAAACCACACCCGGTGGATGAATCTTGCTTTGCGTTATTCTGCAACCTCTGCAGCAGAACGCTCATCGTGTCTTCTGCATCCGGTCCTGGGCCTAAGGAAAAAGGCTTACCATCCTGAATCCAGTCTTCAGCAACACCTATAAAGACAAGAAAGAACAGATTAGCATTCCAGCATCTGAAAGGCAAAGGCTTACCATCCTGAATCCAGTCTTCAGCAACACCTATAAAGACAAGAAAGAACAGGTTAGCATTCCGGCATCTGAAAGGCAAAGGCTTACCTACTCTTCGTGCGCTCCGGAGGTCTTCACACTGCATTCCGGCATCTGAAAGACAAAAGTTTACCAACTCTTCGCACGCTCCGGAGGCCTTCGGCGCTGCATCCCGCATCTGAAAGACAAAACAAGGTGCGTTTAAAGACATTGGGGAACTTTAATACTCACGTGCCATTACTCCTTTCCACATCTAATCCAGTGGGTATTCCGGCACCCTGCAGCCGCTCCGAACTCGTACCTGCAAAATAAAAAGACAGTTAGAGCGCATAGTGAAGCAGACAACAAGCGCTTACTTACGTGCTTCCAGGCGCTGCTATTCATCACACGGGCTCCATCTTCAACTCACTTCAGCCCGTCATCCGCCATCGCCGGAACCCTGCAAAACAAGAGACATCATTACTAAAGACTTTAAAGACATTTGAATGACTCGAAACTTACCGTTCGTGCAGTAAACGACGGACAGCAGTCCTCTGAAGTCAAGAGGCCTGCGCTACCTATCCAGTGAAGAAACTGGTTACAGCACCCTGCCCCGAGGCAGATGGAGAGCTCGGCATTCACTTACCTAAGGTGAGAGCGTTAACCTTTGGGGGTCTACAGGAGAGGAGAAGAGGAAAGAGATAGGGACACCCCAATAACCCCAGTTCATTAACCCCATATTTTCTATCTGCAGACATCTTACTCTACACGTCAGGCATACAGTGCACAGAGGTCCAGCCCAAAGAGCCAACCGGGTGCTACACATCACCTTTGAAGATACGGTAGTCGCCCAGTCAAGACCGGCGCCTCTGCGAGAATCAGGTGAGCGTTACACCAGGTTTCTGTAGTGCTTTGCCCTGTGTCTGCTGGCAAACGTGGTCTGGAGGCTCATTATCCTGCAGAAAGGGCATAAAACATAACGCTTGAAAGTTCCCTGTGTGTGTCTTCATGCTGGTTGTCACTGGGCCATGTTAGAGACCTACATCAGAACTCCTCCTACCATCAGTGTGACTTTGACAGGCAAAGGGTGCAGGCTACTGTCAACAGCATGAAGTGCATCAAGCACATAATAACATACATCACAATCTAGATCAATTAATGGACACATCAATCATGAACCCACCCAAATTGATCACAGGCATGCCGTGGATAAAACGCCCACAATCCCCACTAGGGGTGTTAACACAAGTAGTATAGCAGCAGACAGGCCACAAATATGACAGTCCAAAGCCCTTGTATAAATGTTTGTTATACCGAACCATCCTTGCAAGCCCATGGGTAAGAGAAGCAGGAGTGGCCTATGTGAGTCAGGACCCCAAGCTGCAAACACATACACGAGACAAGCTTGAAGGGCCCAGCTGGAACAGACAGTGGATGCTTTCAAAAGCCACAAAGCACCACACCGTCACATGAATGCACAATAGACAAGCAAACTATATTAACTAATTAAACTAACTATAAAAAACCTACATTACCTAATTAAACTAACTATCAAAAACCATATCAACTAACTAAACTAAGAAGAAAAATCCAAAATGGCCACATATGACTGGGGGGGGGCACCCAGGAGGGGGGGAGGTACAGGGTGCACCTAAACACCCACATGCAATGATGTTGAGACAAAATAAAATCCTCCATGGGCTCCACGCCTGCACAGCTCGACCTGTGTGGAAGATATCTCGTCATCCGAATCACCCTCTGGCTGAAAAGGTTGACGTGGCACAGTACCCTGACCACGCCTAGGCGCAGCTTGCCCCTCGTTGGCAGCAAGTCTGTGGGATGGGTGAGCCTAGTTCTGTGCGCGATGACACGTAGGTCAGCATGTAGAACGTTGCGTGATACGCATGCTTCCTCTTGCAAGGTAGCACATGTAACACAGTTCTTCCTGCATGGCCTGGCTGGACAACTGGTATACCTCCTGGCAAGCACGTAGCTCAGCCGAGATGGTACTCTCTAGATGCTCCAACCTCTCCTCTGACCGCTTCCTCTGGGGCATCAAGAGCACACCCAGAGTAGATCTGAGGGAATCATACTCAACCCTCATGGCATCCATGTGTGCCTGTGCGTGAGCAGCAATTTCTTGACGCAAAGACACCATTTCAGCCCGGCGTGCCCTGTCTGAGGCTGCCATGCCCAGCCTGAGCGAGCGGGCCGTGGACTGTACTGCCCGCTGCTGGAGTTCACGGATTGGGCCACATGCCCATGCTCTCAGCGATGTTATCAATTGCTGCCCCTTGGTGTTCTGAATTGGCAACCATGGCTTGCTCCCACTCCAGTATACCCCAGTGGCGCGCGGCAACCGCGTTGCTGGGCTTGACACCTGCGGGGCCCAAGGAGCCAACGTCCTTGTTAGGTTGGCACCGCCCGCGGCTGCAGGACTACATTCCTCTGTCGACCTGATGCCCCAGGCACATCATCAACTTGAGTGGAGGGTGGCCCTGCGTCCCGATCCACCACAGGCAGAGGTCCCACCACCGTCTGGACCCTCAGTGCAGGTGTCGTGGACAGAGGAGCGTCCACATCAGAATCACTCACCCCTGACGAATGGACCCAATGCACATCCAACTCGACATTGTCGTCAGAGTGATCATCCGAGCTAGACTCATTGTCAGCCCTAGACAAGATGGTCTGCAACACAAGTGGGTTCTCGTGGCCTATCACCCCACGACCCCCACTTGTGCTGGATTGCTGGTGTGATAGCAACCCTGTATCTGACATGACAACACCATCCTCTGGCTCCATTGCGTCATCTGGAAAGGGGAGAAAAGATGAACATTAGTACACATGTCAGAAGCACATGAAACACACACACATAGACATCACATACACAGCCAACACATGAAGCAGACATGTCACACACAAATGAGAACCTGGCATGCATCCAGTGGCCTTGATATGCAAACACATCCCAAAAGCAGAAATGGATGTGTGTAAATAGCAAAGCCTACACTATTACAAAATATAGCATAAGCATGCCTGAACTGCAAATTGACCACTGCTGCAAGTGAATCCAAACACACAATGACACAGGTAACATGCATGTAGCCATGAATCACTGAAGCATCATCATCAATATAGCTACATCCATCTGCAGCTCGCCCTGTACCGGGTGGCATGGGCCATGTAGAAATAGTGAATGTCACAAGCAAAGCAAGGGCCTGCAACCAGGCATGAGGGACCAAAAGGAGCCCAATAACGAGAGCTGCACACAGAGCCCAGACGGGGACCCGGGAAGAACGAGGGGTCGGAGGAGGAGCCGGAGGCAGTTTGAGTAGGACCACCAGTAATCCTCTAGCACAAACAGTGAAAAAGGGGCCGCGAGGCCGGGTTGCCAGAAGCGGCAACGGGGAGTTGAGTCTCCCGAGAGGAACTGTGCAGTAGCGTGAGGTGGCGCATGGCCTGACAGACTTCACTGGTCAACAATACAAGAAAGGGAACGGAGGGATTCCGGAGAACAGGATAAGCCCTGTCTCAAACAGAGCTGTCGGGTTCAGCATCAGTGGCAACGGCCAGGGGAACAAGGTAGGAGGCTCACTTGAATCCCCTAACTAATACAGAACCAGGGGGCCCAATAGCAGGCTCCGGGCTGGAGCAGGCCTCACATCGGCAGGTGGCAGGGGGCGCCCCCCCCCACGAACACTCCCTCAGGACCGGCTAGACCCTGGGAAGTTAAAAAGGGGACTTAAAGGACAATTCCCCTACGGGGGAAAACGTTTCATTAGCAGCAACCCTTAACCATATAAGTGGGTGAAGAGGCCACAGCCGAACGTAGACGCATAGGGTGCATGTGCTGCACTGTACACAAACTCACTAGCGGGGACGCACGGCCAGCCAACAACCGCTTCGGAGGCGGCAACACAAAGGCATAGAGCATAAAAGAGCAGAATTACCGGGGCTTAGCCAAGATGCCTGGTGCCAGGACGAAGAGTGCATCCCAAAAGGCGAAACGGTCCCCCCAAAGCCAGGATAATCATCTGGCCAGGTATTGGAGTCGTCAACAAACACAGGACCTAAACACACCAGCACTTCCACAACGCTCTGCAGAGGCAATGTTGGACACATCCCCCAGCGCCATAGACTCAAACAAAGAGGACCTGTTGACCTGCTTGAAGGGCATGGAATGAAGGATGACAAACGCATTTCAGACCCAAATATGACAACTACGAGACGACCTTAAAATGTCACTACAGGAAGTCCGTAAGGAGATCGATGAGCTGGGGGAGAGCATGGACACAACCGAAATTGGCCTCTCCAACCTATCAGAAGAAACTAAACAAGCCAGCCAGTTGCTGGACCAATTAGCGACAGCCACGAACAACCTCAAGCTGCAAGTGGAGGATCTTGAAAACAGATCACGCCGATCCAACATTCGCGTCCCAAACGGAGACCTGCGTGACACACTACAGCAGGCCTTTGGCAGCCTACTACTGGACATTAAGCCGGAATCAATAGAGTTTGATAGGATCCACCGAGTTGGGCCCCGCAGGCTGGAACCAGGATCCTGCCCTAGGGACGTACTGGCGGCGCTAACATCTTTCGCCATAAAGGAAATGATCCTGAAAGCGGCCAGAGCCACAACCCAGTTGACAATCAATGGGAGTTCAATACAATTGTTCCAGGACCTGGCTCTCTCTACCCTACATAAGCGGCACCTGATGCGCCCAGTGATGAAAATTCTGCGGCATAAACAAATCCCCTATGGATGGCGTACCTGTTTGGCCTCACATTCTGTTGGGAGAGAAGACAGAAGAAAATCAGCACCTGTGAGGAGGGCTTTGAAGTGCTGGGAGTGGAAGAGAGCCGAAGTCGAGAAGAGAGTGGTCGGATTCAAAACAAACTGCAAACCGGGGCCAACGCATGGGAATGGTCTAGACCTCGCAGGGGCAGTCCTAGGAGAGAACCGCACCTTAGAGGTCCAACGAACACACCTCGCCATGTCGGGAAGCTTAAGATTGATAACCCGGGAAACCCCGGGGTCTCCGGCCGAAGAGACTTATAGTGACATCCTAAAATTAAAGTTAAAAACATTGCAGGTGCAGAACCTTGGAACCCAAACCGAGACAGGGATCTTTGAGACCGCTCGGGAGTAAAGCCCTATATAGTGACCGTAAGCCCCAGTTTTCCTGGAAGGGGGGATGATGGGAGATCCTGGTCACAGGGGCCACATAGGGGCGGGGGGGGGAAGAGGAGGGGGAAGTTAGGGGTGTGATAAAGCAAAACACAGTGTAACAGGTGGTGGTATGAAACAGAGCAGAACAAAAAGGCCAAAAGCAAAGTTGGGCGTCAGCGAAGGGAAAGGGGAACGGGCCATAGAATGAGGGGTTACCCCATAGAGGAAGGATGGCAGATTCTAATGTAATTTCCCTGAATGTGCAGAGGCTAAACTCTCCCACAAAGAGGAGGGCCATACTGGAGAGGTTAAGGGCTATGAAGGCGTCTATTGGGATTCTGCAGGAGACGCACCTCCTTCCGAAGGATGAGAGCAGGATGTCCCACGAGCTTTCCCACAGCAGTTTTATGCCTCCAGCGGGGAAAAAAAGAGGGGAGTAGCTATCCTGATGGGACGGGACCTAGAATTCAAAAAGCTACAACTCTGAAAGGATAGGGGGGGAAGGTATCCCGGGGATAAGGGGAGAATTAAGGGATGTATGTATACAATCCTGGCTATTTACGGCCCCAATGAACGGCAGGATGTATTCCTTTCAAACCTACTAAACCAGCTGGGCAGCTGGTGTGAAGGCCAGCTGATAATAGGTGGGGATTTTAATTGCGTTATGGACCCGGAGCTAGATAAAACCCTTCCCCCAATGGCGGCGGACCACAAGAATAGGCAGGCTCTGGGGCGACTCTTCAGAGAATTAGGAGTCATTGAGACGTGGCGATTCTTTCATGAGGAGACCAGGGAGTACACCCATTACTCGGCGGTCCACCTGGGTTATTCCAGGATTGATATGATCCTAGTATCGGACATGCTAATCCCCCAAATAACATCAGTAGAAATAGGGGTGGAATACTGTTCGGATCATGCTCCTGTCATGGTGGGGGTGGACTGGGGAGAGGGGGCGCGGAAACAGAAGCAACCTTGGAAACTAAACAAACTCCTCCTGAAGGATATAGCGCTAAGAGCCCATATAGAAAATACCATCAATAATTACTTTAAAGAAAATGATAACGGGGAAGTGGCTTGGGGGGAATATGGGATGCGGGGAAGGCAGTGATTAGGGGGGAGTTCATACTACAGGAATAGGTCCCTCATCACACAACAATTAGAGGGAGAGGTGAAGGAAGCTGAAATCCAACACAAGGCCCGTCAAACTAGGAAATCCCTATGCGAGCTTAGGAAAACCCGAGCCCAGCTTGAGAGCCACATGGCGGAGCGCGTGGCCCAGACATTGCTGAATGCGAAACAGTCATACTATATACATGGAGGCAAGGCAAACCGATTATTGGCTGCTAAACTGGGGAAAAGGAGGGCCCAAAACCATATTACGTGACTATATGATAAGCATGGTATACCCCACACAGCGGAAGCAAAAAAGATGGAAATAATATTGGATTTCAACAGAGACCTCCTTCGTGGAGAGAACCTGGATAGGGCGAAACAATATTCCTATATCCACTCAACCATCTGGCCACGAATGACAGAGCAAGAAAGGAGTGACCTGGGAAGCCCGATCACAGCTCAGGAGATCAGTGATGCAATCACAGCACTCCCGAAGTGGAAGGCCCCCGGCCCTGATGGCTTCAGCAATGGCTTCTATAAAAATTTTGCATGCAACTCCTAGCCCCGTTGACCAGGCTCTACAACACAATCAGGGAAGAGGGTCGAGTGACGCCAGACATGGGACGATCCACAACCATATTGTTGTTAAAGCCAGGGAGGGATCCCAGGGAGTGCTCCAGCTATGGACCAATAGCATTACTAAATACTGATGCGAAAATATACACAAACATTTTGGCAACGAGATTGATGAGGATCCTCCGGGCTTGATCCACGAAGATCAGGCAGGTTTCATTGCAGGCAGACTCACTCAGGACAATGTAAGAAGAGCAATAGACGCAATCAATGTAGGGAGAAGAACACAACAAGCAGTGGTGGTGGCCCCCTTGGATGCAACACGAGCATTCGATAGTATGGACTGGAGCTACCTAGAAATGGTGATGGAGGCCTTCGGATGTGGACCGAAATTCATAAATATGGTACTAGCTAACTACCAAACCCCGACAACTAGCCTCATGATCAATGGACAAAGCACAAGATACATCAAAATTCGCAGAGGCACGCGACAAGGGTGTCCTCTCTCACCTTTGATATTCGCAATGGCAATGGAGCCATTTGCCACGCGGGTCAGGCAGGACGCCGAAATCAGAGGCCTGACAGTTGACCAGATAACGCACAAAATCACGTTATACACAGATGACATCATGCTTTTTATGAAAGACCCAGCAGTAACGATGCCCTGAGCAATGTCGCAATTACAGGAATTTCGGGAGGTCTCTGGATTCGCTATCAACCTCTCAAAATCCAAGGCAATGAACATCACGAAAAAGAGAGAGGTGATTGAGCACTTAGAGAAGTCCTGCCCAGTGCCCTGGGTGACAGGCTCACTGGAGTATCTGGGGATCCATTTAACAAGCGACCCGCATAAGTTATACAAAACGAACATACTTCCCCTATGGAAACAGTTGAAGGACGAGATGCTCAGGTGGGAAAATCAGGAACTGTCGTGGTTTGCACAAATCACAGCAGTAAAAATGACTATCCTCCCCCGTTTCCTCTATGTGGTGGGAGCCATCCCAATGACCATTCCTCAGGCCAAAATGAAAGAACTGCAGAACGCGATATCTACATTCATTTGGCGGGGGAAGAAACCTAGGGTCCAGAAGCGCATCATGTCGCATCCTCCACTGCTCGGAGGACTAGGAGTACCGGACGTGAACGACTACATATTAGCAGCCCAGCTGGCCCCAATGCTGCGGTGGGCTAACCCTGATAACTATAAAGGCTGGTGTCAAATGGAACAAGCGGCCACGGGAACACCCCTAAAAGCCCTAATATTCCTGAAACCACGGGACAGAGAGAAAGGGGGCCTTCTTCTGGAAGCGACGGCCAGGAAAAAGAAGGGAATCCCACGAGGGCTAGGCCCTAACTCCCCACTAATGCACAATCCGGACTTCTCACCGGGCCTCCAGAAGAGGTTCTGGGATGGATGGACAGGAGCAGAAGAATTGACCCTATGTGATTTATATATTAACGGCTCCCCACTGTGCTTCACGGAATGCCAGCAGAAATTTGACCAAGGTGAAAATGAGCGCTTCAGATACACACAGGTCAGGCATTGGATAACCCACCCAACAGTGAAGCAGGCAGGTACGAGGACACTGTCAGGCCTGGAGTTGACCTTACGGGAAGGGCAGACGACGAAAGGAGTGTCTAGACTTTACAGACTACTCTCCACGGC
Source organism: Ambystoma mexicanum (assembly GCF_040938575.1). Taxonomy (NCBI): domain Eukaryota; kingdom Metazoa; phylum Chordata; class Amphibia; order Caudata; family Ambystomatidae; genus Ambystoma; species Ambystoma mexicanum. Next base: position 729,820,495 of record NC_090924.1, read on the forward strand.
CAGAGCGGAAGAGGTGCTTTCATACCAGGAGTGCTGGGATAAAGACTTAGAGGTACCCTTAACAGAGCAGGAGTGGGGCCAAATCTGGGCAAGAGTGCACGGCACCTCCAGATGCACCACAATTAAGGAATCGGCATATAAACTATACCTTAGATGGTATTTGACCCCCCACCGCATCCACAAAATGAACAGGTCCTATTCACATAATTGTTGGAGGAACTGCGTAGCGAAAGGCGACCTGTATCCCATGTGGTGGGCGTGCCCCAAAGCAAATGTCTTCTGGAAAGAAATTTTGGGTCAAAGACATTACAGGGGTGGAGTTGCCTATATCCCCAAAAACGATACTGCTGGGAGTTCCAGTAGAGGGGAAATATGCTATAACAGGGCCTAGAGCCACGTTAAAAACACATTTGCTGTCAGCAGCGAGAATGTCCCCAGCACAGAATTGGAAAGACGAGTCAGGACCGCAGTCTGCATGGCAGTGGGTTAACATCTGGAACGTGATGGTGATGGAGAAGATATGCACCCTCAATGCCGGAAAGTACACAAGGTTTCTAACAACATGGTCGCCCTTCCATGAACTAGTGAAAGACTGAGAAACCCATTATTTCAAGCCACGTCTACTCAGGAACATGCACGTTGTTTAACTCTTAACTGTGTTATACCTAAGACTCAGTTTCTTGTTGGGAACACATCCCGATTTGTTCTTTACACCCCAAAAGTTGGTGTTCAAATGTTACAAGTTTATGAGGGTAAAGGGGGGTGGGTGGGAGGAGACGGGGGATAAAACAGAAACCGCTTGGAGGCTAATGGACAAGGGGCACCCTAAAGAGAATACGACAGGTGGTGGGTAATAACCTACCAGAGTATACAGACTTGACAAGAGGGAATGCACTGGTTTCGCTGTTCAGTTGTTGTATGCCTTCGATTAATAAATAACGTTGTTAAAAAAATAAATTGAAAAAAAGATAGATGTAACGCAGGTGCCAACCTTGAAGCTGTATTTTTGTGAGGTTCCAATACAATTGAACTTCAAAACTGCAATGTTCAGCCAGTGGGTCTGCATCACTCTTCTCATCTGAGGCTTGTCCTGCAAGCCTTTTTATCCCTTGAATGGCCCTTAAGGCACCAAACAATTAAGTAGCTCCTCCCACATTTTTCCCGCTCTTTTCTGAGCTTGCTTAATGAAGATTTTGAAAGTATAGAGAAATGGTTTTCTGTCGTGGAGATATTGCAACAATTGCTCACCTAACATGGAAGCACTTACTAAACAAAGTCTCTAGCCTTGCATACAAGTTCCGAAAAAAAAGACGCAGTATCGTGGTTCGGTGCATATGTATTCACTATGCATACTTCCCTATTTTCAAGTGTGCCATGGATCACTACCATCCTGCCTTTGTCATCAGTCTTAGTGAGTAGTATCTTCAGGGACCGACGGGCCACCCAAATGAGTACCGCCCTGGCATAAGCAGAGTATGTGGAACCCACTAATAAGCCGCCCCATTTTTGTGCGAGTGTGTCCTGTCTAGCTTTGTTGGGGTGCGTCTCCTGTTACAGGGCTATCCCTATTTGCTGTCTACGTAGATATGTAATTATGTCTCTTCACGTAATTAAGACCTCGAATGTTCCAGGTCATTACCTGAATGCTACCCGCCATTCTTTTCATGTTTTATTAATCTCTGCGTCTGCCTCCCTCTCAGTTTAGGACGATTGGCCCGCATCAAAAGGTTCGCATGAACCTTTTGTTCTAAAAATGCTACCACCAAAAGTTTGAACCTTTGGTGGTAGCATTATAAAACAAAAACGGGGGCTGCGGGTGTCCCCCGCATCACCCAGCTCACTAAACTTCATGGTAAAGTGAGCGGCGGCTGCGGGGGACACCACCGCAGCCTTCCATTTAAAAAAAAAAGAGAAGAAAAGGACCCTCCAGCGCCGGTTCCCGATCACAGAAGTGAAAGGGAACTGGCGCTGCAGGAACCCAGCGTAAAGACAAGGTAAGTGTGGTTTGTTTATGTCGGGGGTGTGGGTGGGGTTGTGCTGAGGGTGTGGGTGGGGGAGTGTTATGGGTGTGTTGTGTGTGTGAGTTTGTATGTGTGTTTGCATGAGAAAGGTGCAAACTTTTGGTAGTTCGCACCTTTTTCATGCGAACGATTTGCCAGCAGTTATTTCATCCGCGGGCAAATCACTCGGATTCCTCCCTCTCGCCATAACTGTGCTCCCTATTGTGGCCTCTTGTGTATCTGTACTGCTGTATACTCCATCTGGCTCTCCCTCCTTGCCCTTAAAAAACTTCCCAGCCACCCTTACACCCAACAACCCTATCCCCACCTGCTATGATACACATGCACGGACTAACCCGCTTCCGCCCCTCCTCTCCTAATCTGGTGACCAGGTGTCCAGTGCCCAACAGGTGGGTACTTAGCGTACCTAACAAAATGATAGGGGTAGTAGGAGGGTCTCTCTTCCCAGTGACTCTCCTCCCCAGAAGACTGTGTCTTGTTTCCTGCCGTTCTGCTCCAAGTCGCTCATCTTGTACAGCGTCCGTTACTTGTCCATGCTCCCACCCTTAGTTCATTACGTACTAGTCTCTGATTCCTAAAATCGGTAACCAATGTAATTATCAGGCCCTATATCACAACCATTTACAATGTTCCTCAAGCTTGATCATAACTCCAGCGCTCCCTGTGATCAGTCCTTTTCCGATGTCGGTATTTTCACACTGTTCACCCAGTCTTGCACTTCTGTTGGATTGTCGAAAAACAGGACCCGACCATTATGTAGTATCTTGAGCATGGCTGGGTAGGTTAGCATGCATTTCAGGCCTGCCTTCCTAAGTCTCTCCTTTGTAGCAATGAATTGGGCTCTTCTTTTTTGTACCTGAAAGGTGTAATCCGGGTATATTGCCAGTTTGGCTGAGGCCATTTTTATTGTACCCCCGTACCCGAAAATGCCAGACTCTTCTCTCTGTCCTTGTAATTTAATATTTTGGTGATGATGGGCCTAGGACGAGCCTCCAGTGATGGTTTCCTTACCAAGGAGCGATGTGCACGCTCTACATTGAATCCTTGTGTGAGGTTCCCTAGTCCCAGTTCTTGCAGCAGTAGATTTTCCACATAGTTAGGAAGTCCTATGATCCTAATGTCTCTGCGAGCGTGGCCCTCAGCATCATCTGCTCTTTCTTCGATCAACTTAACTCTTAGTTGAAGTATTCCAACATCAGCCGCCGTTTGTGCCACCATATTTGTGTTATCTTTTACTTGCACTTCCAACTGTCCGAGGCGTTCTGCCAGCGACCGCACGTCCTGTCTTAACAGACCCACATCAATCGCCACTGTGTCAATCTTGGCTTCTAAAGTTGTTTGCAGTATTGCTATGGCGGCCAGTATTTGCTGGTCTCCTTTGTTTAGCATGCCTGTCGTACCTTCTGCCTGTGCAGCTTCCATCCCACTTTTAGGGCACTCCTGCCCTCTGATGAATGCTTCCATGATGTTCTGTTTGCCTTTAGCTTTGTTGTTTTTATTCGACATGAGTTCCGCTCCCAACTAGCTTGTTTAATACTTGCTTTATTGAGCTCAAATACGTGCTAATTACTGACTGTGTACCTGGGTTTTGCAGCGCCTAACTTGCGTGTTCCTCTCCCAGCTGCACTGCACGTTGTGCTAGGTGGTCCGATTCCACCTCCTTGGCTCATTTTGTACTGTATGCTAGTGTCAAGGGCCTCTATGGTTGTGCCTCCTTGCTTTCTGGTGCCCGATCTATGCACTTCCCTTAGTTCACATAGGTTTTCTACATATCCTGTTCGCTGTGCGCATCCACTCCTACTTTTAGCCACTCTAGTTTCTCCTCCCAGTCTACTTGGTTGGGCCCCCTTGATTGCTGGTGTTAGTCTATGTACTTCATGGAGTCTGCAAATATTGTCCTCTTACCCATTACCTTTCAGCCCCCACTCCTGTTTTCCACCACTCCAATGTCACCTTCTCTGTCTGCTCCAGCTCGCCGCTGCTGCACTGGGGGCTTTGTGCATATCTCTGACAGGTTTGTGGGTGCGTACATATTTCAACTCTCTGCCAGGGTACTCTTTGGCATTTAGCACCTTAATTCTATCGGTGCACCCCCACCCCACCTCCGCTCACCTTATTGCTGCTCTAGCAGTGTTCTGGCCAGCCTGGTGTGCGGTTTATCGTCTGGGTACACATCCTATGCGCTCCTTGTGCTCCCTCGCCAACGCGCACCTCCACACTGCTGTTCTATCGTCCCGGCGAGCCTGTGATGTGTTTTGTGGCTCAGGGGGACCTCTGCACTGCTTCTCACTCTCTCGGACTACCCCTCGCCCGCGTCTCCCTACTACGCAGGGTCCGGGTTCTTCCGCGTGTCACAGCTGGGTTCCCGCAGCCTCTCACAGTCAGGCGGCAGGGTCCATGCCGTCGCCACAGCCTTCTACAACACACTCTGGTCTACCTGTCTGCCACAGGTTGCCCGATAAGAGGCAAATAGTGTTACCCCACGCAGACCACAGCCATCTTGCCTTAACTTTGTCGTCACACGGAGCACAAAATCTACTTGTTTCTGCTTTCTGCACCGCGGATTGGGAGTCTGAGCACTAGTTAATGTGCTTGCGTTTGGTTCTGATCACTGCCTCCAATTATGTTTAAATTGTGCCGCTTCTCGTGGATGTTAGGGAGAATTCTCATTTCATGGCTAATTTCCCTTACCTAGTGAGTCCCTCAGCAGTTTTGCTGGATATCTGGAGTTGTTTCTTTCCACTTGGTAAGAGTGTGAGAGTGTGATCTTTCCCCCACTCGTATTGGTATGTGTTTTGAGCTGTTTTTGTGATTGTGGGCTCAGGAGTACACCACTTCAGTAGCCCCCCTCTTTGTGTGTGTCACGCAGCACCTTCTGTGCAGTGGCAGAGGGTTGTCGTTCAGACTCCCCCCGACTCCATTTCTGAGGCGACTACCGTCCCCCAGAAAAGGGTAAAGTTACCATTAACCTTACTTAGTCATATTTAACCACAGATCCAGTACACCCCATCTTACATGGAGTGCTGGAAGGGTTAACTCTTAACACTTTTTATCTGTACCTCACAGAGCATTGTTTCGCTCTTTTTAACATTTAGACATGGCTGGTGGCAGTGGTATCTACCCTAATTTTCTACCGCGGTTATCTTATATAACCGTGGTAATATTGTAGGCTATTGTGTTAGCCTCGAACTTAAACCCGCTTGACCAAATACTTTTTCTTTTGGCTCCGGTGCGGTTTATTCGCCATTTCTTTTTGTTAAAACCCTTCTTGTGTTTTACTTTGCGCGGCAAACCAGGTTTGCCTTCTTTGTTCACTGTCTTTTGGCGGGCTTCTACCTAGAAACCTTCCTCAGGGTGCCTGGGTGTCTAGGTGGGCTGAATGTGAGGGAGGGGTGTAGTCACCCCCTGCACATGGTATCCTAGGAAACCCAAGTCGCACTTTTTCATGATTGGCTGAGGTGGTTGTCCGGGCTGGACAACCCCGCTGCTGTGTGATTGACAGCCAACTTGTGTGAATGGGGGTTTTTGTGCATAAAAGGCAGGTCTCTTGGGCTGGAAGTTGGAGAGTTGCCACTGGAACTACAAGGAACCGACGAGAAGTGGAGGAGAGGTCAACTGCTACAACTACCCCGTACCGGTGAAGCCCTACTGCAGTCCTGAGCTATCTACCCTTCAAAAACTAAGAGGAGATCCAGTCCAGAGTCTTCTTTGCTTGAGCCTGGTGGGGATAACCAGCTCATCTTCTTCAGCCAGAGGTCGAAATCGCTGCACACTGCTGTAGTGGTCCGGATAGCCACCTGAAGAACCTCTCCTGTTTTAAGGAGCGCACCTTTTTATTCACTGTCGCTGCTGCCGGCCTCATCCCTGTGTGGTGCGGACACCCTCATCGGCCTTCTTCGTGCTGAAGCTGCAGGAAAGCGTGGTCTGCGGGAAACCAACAGGAATTACTGCTGTGGCTCCAGCTTCGTTCTTTGAGAAAGGTACTGTGTCCTGTTTGAGGAATTTTGGGTGAAATCCCTATTTCTCTACTTTAAGGCTTGTCCTTACTTTTCCCTCCTCCTTATAACTTTTGCTTCCGAACATTGACCATATCAAAGTATTCTTGGCAACGTTGAATCTCGAACTGTCCGACTGTGTGATCCTCGACAACAGGCACCCGGTGTCACTTGACTTTGGCTCCGGCCCCTTGACTCTTGATTCTGTCTGCCTAACCAACATATTGCCTGTGATTATTGCCCCCAACTCTCTCTGGGTATTCCGGGTGCTAAGTGTGTTTTTACCCCGGTAGCGTTTCTTGCTGCGGATACGCGTTTATCTAGTAGACCGAACTGTCAAAAAGTGATCGCAATTGTATTCACGGTAACTAGTTCTGTTTCATAACACCGGTCCATTCAAACACCGGGTACTTACCTGGAAAAATACTGTACAAAGTGAATTGGTAAGTTGCAGTATATTTTTACAATGGTTTGTGAATTAATAGAAGTGTTGTGTTAATAAATGGTTTAAAAATAAATTACTTATATTTTTTTACCTGAAACCTTGAGTCAGTGTTTGCTTGAGTCACAGTAATTGTGGTCCCTTTGTGTAATCTCTGTTACTGCTCATATACTCTTGAGATAAGCCTGGCTGCTCCGCTATTGCTACCACTATAACCTAGTAGTACAGGCTTGTAGCAAAGGTAAAACTTGTATTGCCACCTGTGGTCTTAACTGTGTGTAATGGTCCCTAAGGGCACTGCACGGAATTCTGCCTAACAGTGGATCATTAGGGATCAGGCAGGAGATCCTGCAAGGCACGTCCTCTTTACATGGCAGTTGGCCACGCCCCCCAACTGTGCCAGTTGGTATACCCATACTTCCCAACCAGGGCAGAATAGAAGCATTTACATCAGTAAAGAAACTCTCACTACTTATTTAAACCAATTCGACAAGCAGATTGCAGTTCTGGGCAGTTAAAACATATCGTTCTTTTTAAGTGTGACAACTATTAACCCTAATATCACATTTCACTAGTGTACACATCAACTAATCACCTTTGGAAGCAGTTTATATTATATGCCACCTCGTGCAGTTTTACCAATGGCATCGCGTATTTCTCTGTGGAGGTCTGTTGCACAGTTTAGTTTTCCAAACCTCAGTCACTGCGCTTCTCAGCACGGGGGCACGGGGGGCTTCTGACCTATCAGGTTCCACACACTGCCCGCCTAGCTAATTGAGGTGGGGGAGTGGAAATTCACACGAGCGTCGTTTGTTTATACACAAAGCCATAGGCCCGAGCTGTCGGGGTCCCGAGTCAACACCGATGGATTTCCTGACGAGACAATGATGGACATTGCAATGTCCTACCGTGGACCTCCTCACACTCTCATGCGTCCTCATTCTCCCAGGAAGAGGCTGATACCAGAGCTGGGGTACAACACGTCTGATCTTTATTATCTTCAACCCGTAACTGCCGCGCTGAGCGGTAACCCCTCCCTTTCCTGTTGCGTGGGGCACAGCCCACTCAAAACAACTAATAACAAAGAGAGAGGACTGTTCCTCTCTTCGATTCTATGGTGGCGACACCACACCCTCCCATCACTAAACAGTCAGTTGCGTTCTCAGCCCATTTCTTCAATGAGACGAGTAGGCTTTCTTCTGGTTCTCGGTGGACGGCGATCCACGCTTGTAGAGGGTGCCACCCATTCTTCGGGTGTCACGTCATCTCCGGAATCTTCCCTGTCTCCCTCATAGGGGGCGTCCCAGTGGGAGAACGAGTCACACGTACTTGACCCTCTTGCATGATGAAAGCCAGGCATTCTTCTAAAGTGCGAAGAGTTTCGCGTTACGGACCGGTGGTCTCCTTCAGCCGTGATGAGCGATCCTTTCTTTCTAGTGATGATGAGTGGCTCCTCATTGAACGGAGCTGCGTTCTTGCGCTGTTGCTGCTGTCGGACCACAACCATGTCCCCTGGTGCCAGGTCGCTCTCTCTGGCTCCGCGCTTGCGGTCGGCCGCTTCCTTCATGTGTTCCTTCATGAGGGAGTCTCTTGTTCTCATCTCCGCATCCTCTTCGTACTGTCCTCCATGGTCGGGTGCATGCGGTAGCCGCGTTCTAATCATTCGTCCGAACATTACCTCTGATGGTGATTTCCCCGTGGTGCTGTGTGGGGTGTTCCTATAGTCACGCATCAGTTGGTACAGCATTTTTTCAACAGGTTCACCTGTGAGGCGTGCGATCTGAGTTGTGCGCTTGATGTTGCTCATGAATCTTTCCACCGTGCCATTCGCTTGAGGCCACAGAGGTGTTACCTTGCGATGACGGAAACCCATGTATTCTGCGAATCATTGAAAGTCTTGTCCCGTGAAGGGTGGTCCGTTGTCGGACTTGACAACTTTCGGTATGCCATATGTTGCGAACATCCGATCCAGTGCCGGGATGGTGTGATGTGCAGCTGTGGATGGAATGATCTGTAGGTCTGGATATCTAGAGTATTCGTCTACGGCTACCAGGATGTATTCACCCCCTTCCATGGGCCCAAAGTGGTCGATGGCGATCTCTTCCCAAGTTCCTTCTGGTAGTGTGGTCATTCTTAGTGGTTCCGGGACTGTGTGTGGCTTTACGATGGCGCAGGTGGGACAGTTCTGTAACAATTCTTCCACAGAGGTGTCTAGTTGGGGAAACCATAGCTTTTGCCTCAGCATCCTTTTTGTGGATACAATTCCCCGGTGTCCTTCATGAGCTAGCTCTAGCACCTTCTGGCGTAAGCTTCGTGGTATTACTAATTTTGTCCCCTTTAGTAATAGTCCTTCCTCTGATTTGGCAAGTTCTTCTTTTACGGCCAGAAAGCACGTAATGTCTTGTTTGATTTCCTCACTCATTGTTTCTCGGATCTGTTTTGCGTGTTTCCATCGTCCTGTTTCTAGGCATCTTAAGATGGTTTGTATTCCTTGATCTGCGTTGGACTCTCTCGTTATTTGTTCTGTGTCGAGTCCTTGTGGGGTGCTGCTGTGGATGACATATCTGATATATTGATCAGCAATGGACTGTTCGGGTTCGCTCTTTTCTTTGGGGTGCCGGGAGAGAAAATCTGCGGGATTTTGTTCTTTCCCTGGTCGGTGTACGATGGTGAATCGATAGTCCTGCAACCTGAGTGCCCATCGGGCTATCCTTGGTGGCATTTTGGCTTGTGGGTTGCCGTAGATGAAAGTGAGTGCCTGGTGATCCATCACAACCGTGAAAGGTTTCCCATACAGGAACAGGTGAAAGTGCTCGCAGGCCCAGACAGCCGCCAGTCCTTCCTTTTCCGCTTGAGAATAGGCTTGTTCGGTTTTTGATAGGCTTCGACTGGCGTACGATACTATGTGTTTCCCGCCTCCATCTTTGTCATCCAGTTGCGTGAGAATGGCGCCCAGCCCAACGGGACTGGCGTCTACAACGAGTTCTGTTGTCTTCTTGGGGTCAAAGTACGCCAGGTATCGGGCATCTGAGATACGGTCCTTGATGGTCTGGAACGCTTCTTGGCATTTGGTTGACCACACAAAATCGGTGTTTAGTTTGGTTAGGGCTCTCAGGGGTTCACTGATGGACGCAAAGTCACATATGTACCTTGTGCAGTAGCTTGCGAGCCCCAGGAATGACCGGAGGTCCGATGTTGTTGTGGGTGGTTCAGCTTCTCGGAGCGCACTAACTTTCTCGGGGTCTGGCGTCATGCCCTTCTCTGAAAAGATGTGTCCGAAGAATCTGAGCGTCTTCTTGCGGAATTCACATTTTTCTTTGTTGAGTGTTAGTTGGGCTTCCTCTAAGGCCATGCAGACTCTCATCAGTGTGTCCTCATGTTGTTCCTGAGTTTGGCCAAACACCAGAATGTCATCACTGTAGTTTAAGCAGTTAGGCACATGCTTGATGACATTGTGGATCTCTGCTTGAAAGATTTCGGCCGCTGAGGATACTCCGAAACTGAGTCGCTTGTAGCGGAATAAGCCTAGATGGGTGGCAAATGTTGTTATGTATCGCGAGTTCTTGCTGAGCTCCAGCTGGTGGTAGCCTTTGTTTAGGTCTAACTTCGAGAATGTTGTCGCCCCATTCAAAAGATGTACCATGTCCGTTATCCGGGGGGCTTGATGTCGTTCTCTTAGGATGGCTTCATTTGGTCTCCTCATGTCTACGCATATCCTAATGTCTGGAGAGTCCCTTTTGGGTACTGGTACTATGGGAGAGACCCATGGTGTGGGGCCTTCTGCGGGCTCAATGATGTCGGCTTCCAGTAACTTAGTTAGTTCATTTTCGACCTGCTGTTGAATATTGATGGGGATGCCCCTGTAATGCTGGGCTACTGGAGTGATGTGGGGGTCGATGTGAAGTTCAATTTGTTTTCCCTTTAGTTTTCCTAGGTCTTTGAATAGTGCCGGGAATATTTGATCGATGCTTGCCGTTGGATCCAGATACTTGTGCACCATGAGGCGGTATAGTATGTGAAGGAGTCCCATCTCTATGGCTGACCGATAGCTCAAGATGCATCCACTTTCGGTGGCGGCTTCTAGCACGTGCATGGGGATGCTTTTCTTATGCTCCTTGTACTGGCATGATGCCATGAAAAACCCTTTGCAGGCTAGGGGTGTCTTTGAGCCATAGGGATAGATGAGGGCTCGTGCTGGCTGTAGGCGAGGAGCGTTCGGTATGCTTTGGTATACTTCTTCGCCTATTACGTTCACGGTTGCTCCCGTATCTATCAGGAATTCTGCAGTTGTTTGGTTTACTCGTATTCTTAGCATCGGGCTGTGTTCTTTGGCCATGTCGTTTCCGAGGGCGTATAGATATCCCTTTTTCCGCGGTGCTTCTTGTTGCATTTCCGGCCTGCGGGATCTCTCTTCTGAGGATGCGCTTGACACACTCTCTGACTGTGATTGTTCTATGAGGCATCTCACATATCTTCAGGGTCGTCTTCTTGCTTTTGGCTGGGTGGTTTTGCTCTCCCTCCATTCTCTCCTCTCTTGTCTTCTTTCCGGTTGGTCGTCGTGAGGACGGCGCCGCCCTTGTTCCTGGAAGTGGTGTGCTGCCCTGTTGTGGCGGGAGGGTTGGTGCTGTTCTGGTTCCATCAGGGGCTTCCCATTTCTGTTGGCTCCTCTCATTTTGCTGCGAAAAATCAGGCATACGGACCTGTAGTGGTCGTCGCCACCACATGCGGAGCACGTTTGTCCCATGGCCGGACACGTTCCTTCATGTGGGTATTCGTGGCCACACCTGTAGCAGAAAGGGTCTTGGTTGGTTCTTGTCATGCCTTCCAGCTTATTGATGCTTTCTTGTTTGCCGTGCGTGATCTTTATGTCGTCCAGGCCTTCCACTTGCGCTGCAAGGGCAGCGTCGGATCTCGCTAGGCGCAGGATTTCTTCTAGACTTCTCGGCTGTTGTAGTAGTCTCTTCCGGAAGTCCGCACTTTCGCACCCCACTATGATTTGCGACCTGAGGGCCTCCTCATTCGAGTAGTTGTTGAAATCACAGTGCTTCATTTTTGATCTCAGTCTCATGACGAATGCGTCTATGGACTCTCCTTTGTTTTGCTTGGTAGTGTGGAATATGTGCCGTTCGTAGTCCACGTTTGTGTGGGGTGTGAAATACTCTGTGAGCGATGTCTTTAGTTTGATGTATGTGTCTATGGTGTCTTCCGGCATTTCTTCAAGGATATCTCGTACATTGGAACCAACCGCATGATTTAGAAGGTTTAGTTTTTGTTCATCCTCCAGTGAACCAGCTGCCTTCAGGCATACTTCAAAGTCTCTCAACCATCTTCTCCACCTTGACCCCAGGGTGCTTGTCTCTGTGAGGTCAAAATTTGCTGGTAATTGGGCCAGAAGGCTGTCCGTCATTTTTCTGTGCGGGGACGCTGGGGCGGAGGATCCCTCCACATGTGCTGGTGTCACTGGGACTGTGAGTGATGCCCTGCGGGCTGGGGTCGCTGTGGCGGTAGGTGACTCCTCTCCTGAGCCACTCATGAGCTTGATCTGGATTTGTCTCTTATTTGCGAGTGTGGTGGCGTCCGGCCACCACTATGGGGCGCTGTGTTGAGGGAATTTGCTCTCCTCGTGCCACGACCAGGTGTGGATGGCTGCGTGGGGCTCTATGAGGCCTTGCCGAAGTGCCTCTGGACTCGCCGCTTGCGCCGGGGTTCTTGCTTACCCTTTTTATGCAGTGCAGAGTAGGCACGATGCGTCTTGGTGACCGCTGCCATCGGCGGGAGGCTAGAGCTCCTCGACCGCCCGGAGGTGCGATGCGGGGAGCCGCTGCTCCACCCGCGGCGTTGGATGCACGCCTACCGGCGTTGGTACCGTTGGTGGGAGAAAAGACTTCTCTTTTCCCCGCCCGGAGGGTTGGTACACGGGGAGCTGCAACTCCTGCTCCACCCGTGGAATAAGCGCTTTGGGGCCTCTTCCGGCGGCAGGAAACTTCACGCTCCGACCCGCTATCCTCGGGCATCGGAGGGCGGAAGAGCCGCGGGTGCCAATTGCTGTGATCTAAGGCGGCGGGCACAGCGGGGCGCGTGTCCGCCTCGTCGCCAGTTGTAATGTCCTACCGTGGACCTCCTCACACTCTCATGCGTCCCTCATTCTCCCAGGAAGAGGCTGATACCAGAGCTGGGGTACAACACGTCTGATCTTTATTATCTTCAACCCGTAACTGCCGCGCTGAGCGGTAACCCCTCCCTTTCCTGTTGCGTGGGGCACAGCCCACTCAAAACAACTAATAACAAAGAGAGAGGAATGTTCCTCTCTTCGATTCTATGGTGGCAACACCACAGACATGAAGGAATACATCCAGGTATTGGGGGTGTAAACAAAACGTTGGAGGAAAGTACCTAGGGAAATGGATATCTCACGCTGAGAGACTTAAAATTAACTGTCGTTTTCAATGAACAGGTGAAATCTAATAAAATAGATTTGAAACAGTAATAAAGATGAAAAAACAAATTTAGAACCAATTAAATAAAACATAGTTAAATTAACTTTTGAGTCAACTGAATTATTTTAGACAAATGTCAGTCTTCTTTCCCCTGTTGAAAGGCTCTTATTGTGGTCTGGAAAGGCATAGGGTAACACCATCCACAGTCATTTTAAGGATAGCAGCACAAACCATGTAGTAAGTGAGATGTTTCTCTCGTGCGAGTTGTTATGCCTCCTTAAAAAGTTTTCTCTGAGCTGCTATATCTCTGCTATAATCATTAAAAAGCACAATTCTGGGAGGACCACTCTATGGAAGCCTGATTGCCCAGCTTCCAAAGAACATCTGGCTATAGGCAAGATTTCGATGCAAGCCCAGCCTGCACACATTTGAAACTCTCAGCCCAGAAAGCAGAAGGTGTTGAGCTCAACCTTCATGGGTTACCTCGCGCGTAAGACAGCGCGCCAAATGATACGCAGGAGCCGGAGGTGCACATAACCTTCTTTATTAACTGACTGGCGGCAACTGCCGCAACCCTGTCCCCGTCCCTCCCCTTCCCCTGACGTCACGTCCGGGACGTTGTGTCCTAGGGACGCAACGGCGGCCCGCCCACACAACGATGTGGGCTATCTGACATCTCCCCCCTTTTTAGCGTGCGAGTCCCGTAGGTTTTCTCACCCGATCTCCTCTATGAGTCGGGTTGGCTTCATGCGGCTCCTCTGGGGGCGCCTCGCCCTGCTCGGGGTTAGTCTTTCCTTAGCGGGCGGTGGGGTGCTTGCTTCACCACCTGACTCTTGCCCATCTCCTTGATATGCTTCTTCTTGTGGTTTGTCATTTTCGCTGTCTCTGTCCATCGTCCACTGACCTCCTTGGGCCAGCGTGACGCCTTTAAAATGCGAGCTGTTTCTGGTCACTAACGAACAGTCATTTCTTTGTGCAGTGACCATGGTGCCTTTCTTGTGGGTTATGATGAGGGGGGTGGATGCGAAGGTGGCTTCTTCCTTTCGATTTTTTTGGTTGTCGGAGCCACACTTCGTCACCTGGCTGCATTATGCTTTTGCGGGCTCTTCTTTTCCTGTCTGTGACTTCCTTTGACATTGCTTTCCTCGCAGTGTCGTTTGCTTTCGCCACTTGTTCCAGCGGCGTCGGTTCTTGTGGCCTTGGATCTTCCGGTAGTCTCATGGTGATCGGCCTCCGGAATAGCAGGTCTGCTGGGCATACTCCCGTCGTGCTGTGTGGCGTGTGTCGGTATTCCCTGAGTAGCTGGTTGAGGGCCTGCTCAAAGGGCTTGTTTTGCACATGTGCAATTTGTAGGGTTCTCTTGATATTGGCCATAAACCTTTCGACCATGCCGTTGGCCTGGGGCTACCGGGGGGTTATTCGTCGATGTTGGAACCCCATGTATTTTGCAAACTTCTGGAAGTCATGGCTTATGAATGTGGGACCATTGTCCGACTTTATGACCTTGGGGATGCCATAAACTGAGAGCATTCTGTCAAGTGCTGGGATGACACTTGATGTCGCACTGCTTTCCACTATCTGGGCATCCGGGTATCTCGAATGTTCATCCATGAGTACGAACACGTGAGTCCCGTTGCTCAGGGGTCCAAACAGGTCTACCGCCAGCTCCTCCCACACCTTGCTCGGCAAGGGTGATGTCTGTAAGGGGTTTGGGTGTGGTGGCGGTGCCACTTGGGCGCAGACGTGGCAGTTTCCTACGCTGGTCTCCACTAGGCGGTCGAACCAGGCTTTCTGTCGAAGGAGTCGCTTCGTCGCGACTACGCCTCGATGTCCTTCGTGGGCCAAGTGTACTATCCTCTCCCGGAGGGTTCTCGGGATGACGACTTTTCAGCCCTTCAGTAGTACATTGTTCTCTATCACCGTTAGTTCTTCCCGGACTTGGTCAAGCCACTTGACCTCCTCTCGTGTTGTCTCTGACACTCCCCTCGCCTGTTGTCTCATGAGGGCCATCTTGTCTGTTTGCAGACAGTGTCTCGCGATTCGGAGTGCAGGGTCCGCCTCCGACTGTACCGATAGCTCCGTCCATCCTACTGGCATTGGTTGTAAGTGGTGTATGATGTAGTTTATGTCTGCATCCACAATGGATGGTTGGGACGCGGTTGTGGTTATTGGGTGGCGGGAGAGGTAATCTGCGGGGTTTTCCTCCTTCCCGGGTCGGTGTTGTATTTCAAATCTGTAGTCCTGTAGGCGCAGACCCCATCGGGCTATTCTCGGCGGCATTCTGACTTACGGGCTTCCGTATATGGTAAGCAGTGCCTGGTGATCAGTGATGATGGTGAATTCCTTGCCGAACAGAAAGAGATGGAAATATTCGCAAGCCCAGACGACCGCTAAGCTTTCCTTTTCCGCCTGTGAGTATGCCTGTTCTGTGGTTGTCAGGCTTCGGCTGGCATACGCCACTATGTGGGTGTTGCGTGGTTCCTTGGGGTCCTTTTGTGTCAGTATGGCGCCGAGTCCCACGGGACAGGCATCCACGATCAGCTCGGTGTTGCGGCTGGCATCGAAGTATGCCATGTCCTCAGCTTGCGATATGGCTTTCCGTATGGCCTCAAATGCCTCTTGACACTCTTTTGACCATATGAACGGTGTGTCCTTGCGTGTGAGTAGGCGCAGCGGGTTACTGACGGTGGCGTAGTCTTTTAGGTATCTGGAGCAGTAACTAGCTAGGCCCAGAAATGATCTCAAGTCTGTGGTGTTTATGGGGGGGGGGTGGCTGAATTGAGTGCCTCGACTTTCTCCGGATCGGGTCTCATTCCTTTGTCCGAGAAAATGTACCCGAAGAACCTCAGAGAACCTTTCAAAAATTCACACTTTGATTTGTTCAGTGTCAACCCTGCTTCGTCCAGTGCCTGACACACTCTGTGGAGTGCTATGTTGTGTTCCTCCTGTGACTTGCCGTATACTAAGACATCGTCTGAATAGTTCAAACAGTTGGGGAAGTGTCTGATTACCTTGTGAATCTCCTCTTGAAAAATTTCGGCGGCGGGGGAAATGCCAAAACAGAGTCTTTTGTACTGAAAAAGACCGAGGTGGGTGACAAACGTGGTAATATAATGGGATTCAGGCGCGATCTCAATCTGGTGATAACCTTTTGTGACGTCCAGTTTCGAGAAGATTCTTGCACCGTGAAGGAGATGGATCATGTCAGTGATCCTGGGTGCCTGGTGCCTCTCTCTTTCAATGGCGGTGTTGGCCCTGCGCATGTCTACGCATAGGCGTATAGACCCATCCGGTGACTTCTTGGGGACGGGGACGATGGGGGATACCCATGGTGTGGGACCCGACACAGGTTCAATGACGTTCATTTTGATGAGTTTATCAAGTTCCTCTTCCACCTGTCTCTGTATATTGAATGGAATCCCTCGATAATGCTGGGCAACAGGTTTGATGTGAGGGTTTATGTGGAGATGGACCTTTCTGTTTCGCAACTTGCCTAGGCCGGTGAAGAGCTTTGGGAATGATTGTTCGATTGTGTCCGGTTTGGCAAAGTATTTATGCGCCATCAGCTGGTATAAGACGTGCACCAGTCCCATGTCTACCACGGTCCGGAAGCTTAGTATGCATCCGCTGTTAGCTTCAGTTTTCAGAATATGTAGAGGGACCTTTGCCGTGTGTTCCTTATGTGTGCACCATGCTGTGATCATGCCTCTGCACGGCAGAGGGGGCGTGGAGCCATAGGGATATATATCTACCGTGGCTTTCTTGATTTTGGGCTGCGGGCCCAGGGACTCGTATGCTTGTTCGCTGATGATATTGACCGTCGCACCGGTGTCTATCAGGAATTTTAATGGGGTGTCATTTACCTGAAGCGTTAGTATGGGACTGTGTTGGGTGGCTGCAGTATTGTCTTTCAAGGCCCACACGTAGCCTTTCCTCCTTTGATCTTCCTCTGAGGACGGGGTGTCGCTGCTGGTGGGTGAGCGAGTTTCAACGTACCTCACAAACCATCTTCTGTGTGAGCGTCTCATTTTTCCGACGAGCGTCTGTCCTCACGAGTGTATCGGCTTTTGCGGTCACCACCCTGTCCCCGTCCCTCCCCTTTCCCTGACGTCACGTCCGGGACGTCGTGTCCTAGGGCCGCAACGGCAGCCCGCCCACACAACGATGTGGGCTATCTGACACCCGGCATCACCAAGTCGAATCCTGGCCATACTCGGACCGGCAGTCCCTGTGAACACTGCGAGCCAGTGTCTCCCATCCCCGCCAAGGCAGAGGCCTCCAACAGCGGAGTGCAGTGTTCATGAGGTAATGCGTGGGGGTGCGTCAGGCCGCTGGAGCAGACACGGGAGAGAATCCTACGAGGAGGGGTACCCATAAGCTGTATCAGACGCGGTTGAGGAAGCGCTCAGGAGCTGGCGAATCTGGCGTGTTCCGGGCCGGTCCTGGGGTGCCTGCACACAAGGAATCCGTGATGGTGCCCACCTACCGGAGACCGCAGAAGTACAGCGTCGCCGACTGCACGGTGGTAGAACCAGCAGCAGCCGAGGTGGATCCCGGCATGTGCAGCTTCTGCAATTCCAACAGCCTGAAACCGGGGCAGCCTCGACGGGAGTCCACGTAGGAGCAGCAGCCTCAAAGAGACGCGGTCTACCTCTGTGACCCTGGGTAAAGTGGACGGAGCAGGCTGAGGCGGAGACCGCGTTGAGTTGGGGGCTATCGGGGCAGGCCCCAGCATTAGTGGAGGCATCAGGGCAGAGACGGTGGCCGTTGCCACCTGGGCGGTAGCCGAAGGGGGGTGTTCTAGCGCTCCTGCGGCCCCCCAAACACCGAGTTGCCAAAGGCATCCACAGACTCTCACCACTGCAAGAAGAGGAGCGCTGTGCACCCGAAGGGGCGCTCCTCCAACCGGTTTGTCTGCTTTGGAGTGTCCCACAGAACGTCGGTCGAGTGGTCCGTGTGCCAGGCCCCCACCAGCTGCAAGAAACAAGCTACAAAGAACGTCTGACGGTGGGGCAGGGGGGAGCCCTCGTCTTGCTTTCCTAGCGGCATTGCTGTGCAGGTATCAACAGGGGGCCCACTGTTCCCACGCTCCAGCCCGCATTCCGCCCAGCAGGCCTGGCTGAGAAACCAAGGGCCTCTGCTGACTTGGTGAGCGCCTAGCATACTCCGCTGCCCTGGGCACACAGCTCTGGGTGCCTCCGCACACAAAGGCCAGGTAAGGAGAGCGGGAGGGCTATAGACATCACACTAGCCCACAATCTTCACCAGTATCCAGGGGAATACCTGTGGGCCACATTACACCTACGCCCCCCCCCCCCAGGTGTGTGGTGCCAGTGTGCAGAGAGAAGAAATCAATCCACGTGGAGCTAGATTTGAGACAGCCCCTCCACCCCCCGTGACCATCTGGGAGCATCTTTGAAGCCGATAGCGGAGAGCTGCATGGCATTGGCCCTCGACTCTTGGCTTTTGGAGGTCCCAAAAAAGGGCAAGCCAGCACACCCGGAGAAGCAGGCAAGGGTCGGAACTGCCCTACTTGGCCATCGATGAAGATAGTTGCGCTAACTGCTCCTGCCCCAGGATCAAATAACCCCCTGCCCAGGGGGTGGCCAACGCAACAGAACTGACCAAGGGCCGAAGGAAGCTCAGGGGGCACACAACTGACCACCCCCTCAAACCCTACGGGGACCAGCAAGTGACTCCCTCACCCACGGCCACATCAAGTGACGTGCTTTGAGCCCTGCAGTGAAAGTGTCATCCACCAGTAAAGCACTCTCACTCTCATCAAAAAGTGAAAGAAGCGACGTTCAGCACATAACTAAGCAGTGGGCGGGGAGCTGGGCACACGGACTAGAGACCACACGAAAGAGCTGTAAAACAAAGATACCCCAAAGGCGAAAGTTGCCCAAGGGGGGGGCGGAGCTGTCCATCACTTAAAAGCAACAGCGGAGAGCACGTCCTAGGTGTATGATCGTTACATAACACTCCAGCAAAGATACATAACACTCCAGCAAAGAAGCCAAGAGTGCCCTCCATGCAGATCAGTACTGCAGCCTTGTTAGCCCAAAAGTTGCAGAAATACAGTTGGGAGACCGCACCAATGGCTGCTTCCTCCCCCCATGAGGACCCCCTGATTCCGGGAGGAGACCAAGAACTATCCACAAAAGTCGACATCCGCCTCCTGCTGCGAGAAATTAGAGCGTTTAGAACCAGTATGACCGCCACAGTCGGCGTTTTACAAGACAAGGTCAAAGCATTGGAGAACAACCAGCAATCTGCAGATATGATAAGGCATTTGTAACGCGCCTATACACAAGTGATATAATAGAGATGAGGACGGAAGGTCGACTCCAAGAAATGGAACAGAAGAACCGAGATGTAGAGGCTAAGGTCGACGACCTAGAAAATAGAGAAAGGAGAGCAAACATAATACAAGGCCTTAAAGAATCCCCAGACGAGACTCCAGCATCAGGGTCAAAGACCTCATTGCCTCTATACTCCCCTCCCCGATCTCACCCCAATTGGAGTTTGAGAGAGTCCACAGGGCTGCCTCCCCCCCCCACCGGGTGGGCCAAGATCGGTACTGGCAAGATGTCACCACTATAAACACAAAGTGGATATCTTTTTTTTAAAAACTTTTTTTATTTGATATGGCTGACAAGCAGCCTTTCAAAATGTATCAACATAATAATCGACACAACAAAATAACACACAGTATAAATACATAATCAACAAAATCATTCAGATCACTTCTAACAACATCATCTTAATCATCTATCTTATCACATAACAAATCAATACATAAACTTTTCTCTAAAATTTGACAAATTTTGGTTAAAAACAATAAAAAAACTAAATAAAGAATACTCATGATAGAACAGCCACCTTATTTCATTATTCACTAATCTCAATATATTTGCATTATTTCACTAGTTTTTTCCCATTTTTCATAAAGAAAAGTAAACACTTAATTTCTTTCCAACAGATAAAATATAAAAAAAAATTAATTTGCTCGCCAGGATCTGCTAGAGAGATTCAAAATTTAAACATCACCAGTTATTCATCAATACGTACATTTTTTAAAAATCCAATCATCGCTATATTCATTTTAACACTATGGCTGTTATATAACTCGGTCCATAAAATTTCAGGATCTGTTATGACATCCTTTAAACAGATGTTTAAAATATTCGGATCTTTCCTCGTACAAAGCTCGACATGCCGCCACCAGGTGTTTCAATGTCTCTGTCTCTCCTCTTTGTTTACAGAATCTGCAGATATCATTATCAGCTAATTTTCTCATACACCAAACTTCATTAGTAGCACAAATGTTAAGTCTAATTCTCATGTAAGACCATCTAGATTTAGGATCTGGAAACAATAACAAATATTGTTCTCATTTTTTAAGTTCCTTATCTCTGTAGGGTTGATTAGTAAATATTTTCAGTTTCATGCAGGCATTTCTGGTATTAATCCAATCCATGAGCCACAACTTCTTTTTGGCTCTCTGAGGGTTAGTGCTGAGAAGTTCATTGTCAATCCCGGCTTCCTCCATGATTACCTCTATGGATTTACCCAAGTTAATGATCTTTCCCTTATCAGATCGTAACATATATTTTCCCATGGTATACATTATACAATGTTGGTCTGCCACCATCAAATATTTCCTATACAAAGATAAACTCTTCCATAAGTACATGGCATAGAGGGATATCAAACCCATTTTGTGGCGAACCAAACACATGGATACAGATCTAGGTAGACCACATATGTCTTTCCAAATACGACCTTCTATTCTTAACCACCTTTGTTCGGATATAGCATTTCTAGTTTCCATGCCATAAGTCAGCATTGGGACTATTTTCTGTTTATAAAATGTTATGGCTGGAGACAGTGAGAATTTTCCATACTTTGCTTGTATGATTTTTGCTTGTGCAATCCCTGTTCTGACTTTACAGTCCAACTCTCAATGGTAAGGTTTATCATTTGGATCATTACTTATTTGAAGTCCTAAATATTTATATTCAGAAACAGTTTCAATGGTCACCTCTTGTATAGACCCAACCTCCCTTCTATTTGAACCCTTCTTTTTTAGATCACATTTCATTATTTTGCATTTGTCCTGATTTATCTTTAATAGGTTTGCACCTGCAAACACAGTTAGCATCATCAGCAGTGAATGCAGTCCCCTCGGCGTCTTTGCCAGCAGAACTAAATCGTCTGTGTAGAATAACCACAGAACAGCTTTGCCCCCTATTTTCGGGGCATCAGAGATTATCGACATGAAATTATGCTGCACTTCAGAGATAAAGAAATTAAACAGAGTACTGGCCAATATACAACCCTGTTTTAATCCGCGTAGCGTTTCAATTGGGTTGGATAAGGTACCATCTAGCGCCAATCTTATTTGAACAGTTGATTGATCCAAAAGATTAAGTAATTCGGGCATTCCGCTAATCTTAGTTTTCTGATTAATAGTTTTCGGCACACAGAATCAAACGCAGCCGCGAAGTCAATAAAAGCCATATAAACAGCTGTTTCTTGACTTCTTCTTGTTTTTTAATAATTTCGAGAATATGTATGTTGATGGCAGGGCCCATTCCCGGCATAAAACCTGTTTGGTTTGGGTCCCGAGTTTTAGATTTGTTCAGCCACACATTCAGATCTCTCAACAATAATCTCGCAAACAATTTACCAGGAATATCTAACAGAGATATCGGTCTGTAATTCCCGGGGTCTGTGTTGTTACCTTTTTTATATATAGGTATGGTTATTGACTTCCTCCAAGATGGAGGAATCATACAAGTTCTTATAGTATGACTAAAAATGGTGAAAAGTATCTGCGCCCATGCGCTAGGGTGTTTTTTAATCTTAAAATTTGACAGACCATCAGGGCCGGGGGCTCTTGATGTCGAGAGCTTCATTATATAGAACAGGATATCATCAACATCAAACTCTAGGTTTTTTTCCCACTCACCAATGGTATAAACGCGATCTGGGCTCTTTACATCAGTATCTGCATATAAAGTTTTATAATAAACTGCCCATACCTCTTGTGGAATGGGATTAATTTGATACACCAGTTGTACTCTACGCCCAGATTCTTTCAACAATGCCTATATTTTCGCTGTAATTTTGGAACTCAGTTTCTCTAACATTAATTCCCCGTCACGTTGATACATAATCGCATGTCTGGCTCTCAGCCAGTTTTTATATTGACTTTTGAGCAATTTTAGCCGGACCATACAGTCAGGTGAGTCTAATTTTAGAAGCTGTCTTTTCAGTTTTCTAAACTGGGTTTTCCGACTTGCCACTTCATCATCATAGCTATGCAAACTCTTGGGTCGCCCAGAGTTTTTTACACTCCTATGAGTTACAAAAATCGGAATCTCTTCAACATATGATGTCTGGTTGGTGGACCCAAGTGGTTGCACTCGTCTATAGCTGTCCACTAAATTTTGATCGAATATTTCAAGAGTGACTGGAGTCCACACAAATCTATTTCATGCACTATTCAGGGTCATATTACATTCTAACGATACCTCCTGCGCTTCCCTCAGTGTGATTTCCTTCCATAGCATAGTCTTAATATTATGGTCACTTTTATCCTGTTGGACCATATGAAATTCAGAGATTAGGGAGAATAAGTCACTATCAACAAAGGTGTAGTCAGTAAATGCTGACTGTGTCCCTCTCTGCCACGTGGGCTGAGCTGGAGTGTCACCATTTTTTGTGCCATTGACTCTGAGAATATTTAGTTCTTCCATCAGTGAATTCCATCTTTTGACTGCTGGAGTGAGGATTTTGTTATTTTGTTCATAGCAATCCATATTTAAGTCTCCTGTCAGCACAACATGTTGACAACTAGAATCAAGTAGCGTTACATCCAACAACTCTTCCAGAGCCTCAAAAAAAGTGCTGTCATCTATTGCTAAATGATTCCAGTATATGTTTATAAGACCTATACTTTTTCCCTTGTTTTTGATTTTAACCATCTGCAAAAAGCTATTTGGGGACAACCATGGTTCTAATTGCAAATTACACAATGTTTTAACTGCAACCATCAGACCAGCCATCGGTCTGCCTCTAACCGGGACAATGGCTGGAGTCAGAAGTAATGTGTGTTTATCCCATACCGGAGGTATCGATAGCGAAATTTCTTGGAAGGCTAGAATATCATATTTTAGCAATAGATTGTTTTTAGAGGAGGTTAAATGCTTAAAGCCCCTGGTATTCCATGAGGCTAGAGACAGAGTCTCGTGAGCAAAGCTTAGTTAATTGTTGGCCGCCCTATTTTCACATTCTTCAGTCATTTGATTATTACTCACTGAGACTCTCCTTTGATGGTGACCCTCCGAGGATTTTAAAATCCCACCTGCTTTTGACACATACTGATTTCCTGCCATAGATATCTTTTGATATTCTGGCATGGAGTTGTTAAGTAACACAAAACCTAGGTCATACAGTTCACCTCTAGCCTCCCACAGGGCATTTTTAACAAACCTTGATCTCATCCACAGTTTGACTACAGATAGATCATGATCTTTGAAAAACTCCACTTGATCAAAATCTCCTGAACCTATTCCCTCCAAATCAGGTATATCTGCCAGTATGTTCATTAGCGATTGTCGATTTAGGTCAAAACTATGAAAAGGATATGGTCGACATTGTAGAATCAGTTTGTTAAGTTCTATATTTCTTGATTGTAATTTAAGACCCCCACTATGGGTTACATTCCCCCTTGCATGCCTAGGAAATTGTGGTGGTTTTCCATTATTCATCATGGGAGTGCCTTGGTTCGTACCTTTTTCAGTTTGCAGTTGTAAATCCTGTCTATTTGCTTGTAGTCTTCTTAGAGATTTTTCAATCTCACCTCTCCAATCGTCAGCAGTAATTCGCTCTTCACGATTAGGAGCGGCTGCTGTCCTCTGCACACCCACATTCAATGTTTCATTACTCGGGGGACCCACAGGTTTACAAGGAGGCAAGCCCTCTTGATTATCTACTGGTTGTTTGGACTGCTCGCCTGCTTTAGGCCCATTTGTCAGTTCTTTTTGTTGTTCTTTTTGTTGTTCAATCAATAGAATCAGACTAAAGGTTCATAAGCCATTTTTTTGGCTTGCAGATTCATTACTTACAGATTTATTACTTTTTGCTGTTGGGCATTTCTGTATTTTTTCGCAATAGCCGCACGAGCAATAGCAAAACCAGACTTAGGCATAGGCAAAGATTGTATGAAGTGACGCGTGCCTGTAATTTTTGAATTTGCAGTACTTTTGACATTTTTAGATTTTTTTCAGTTCCGCACTTTCGGGGCCTGTTGGCAAGTTCTTATTTTTTTTCTCCAAATATATTGTACATGGGTGCACTGTCATTTTCACACACTTCTCTGCCTTTTGTTTCATCTGCCACTGTTTGTTTCTTTTTATCAGGGGATCCTATAGCTTTCTCGATATTTTTCATTTTCATTTCGTTCTTTAAAACACATTTCTGCCCCTCTTTACATAGCTCGCCTTGTTCTTTTGATGTTTCCCCCCTATTCAATGGCAGATCTTTAATCTTCTCTAGATCTTTAAATTATTCTTTGTTCGACTCCATTTTATTTTCCGGTACACTTTTTGTCTTGGTCTTAAGTTGCAGAATTGCCTGTTGATTCTGGGTATAGTCAATCAACAGGACTTCGTCATTTTCAGATTCCAGAGTCTCTATATCTATACATTTGCTTAAGGCGCCCTCATGGGAGCTTATTTGCTGTATTTTACACTTATCACACAAGCACTGTTTATAACATAATTCTCTTATCATCTGTACTAAATTCACATGTTGGTCATTCAATTTCGTATCTAATGTATCATACAATTTTGTCAGAGAAAACAAAGCGGCATTCATCGTTTGCAGTGAGGTTTCTAAACCTATCACAAACTGTCCTGGCATGGATTGAGGACTCTCTATGGGGGCGGAGTGATTTCGCCTCGGCGTTGGGTGAATAAAAGAGCTCGAGAGAACTGATGAATTATTTGCAGTGGGTGAAAACATCATTGGCGACTGTGACAAATTTAATTCATCATCATTTTCAATTGTATTCACACTTTTGTTATTATCTGAGGACATTGAAACCTCATTAGTATTTCCTTCTTTTAGCCTGCTGCCTTTATCATTGATTGAGGGTTCAACCTCAACTGGTATCGCTGAAATAATAGGTTTCTGGGTGTTCTTATTTACCTTAACATCTTTTAACTTAATCGACTGATTGTTGTCAAAATTCCTGCTATTAACATCTTCTGTTTTTCCTTCACTGCTCGGCTGAGGCTCAAAAACTTCTAAAACTCCCGCCGCGACTAATGAGTCGGGAGATGTATCCACAAGATCTATTATGGTTTTGTCGGCAACAGCCGGCACACATACATTTACTGCTCCGCTCGCCGGGGGAAACGAACCCAGCAGACGCTCTTTTTCTGCTTCAGTCTTTCCTCCCTGCACGCAAAACTTTCTTAATGTCCGCCGCTGCCGAGCAGACTCTACTGACCGTAGCCGACTTTGAAGCTTTCGTCAGCATAATTGTCCGCGAGGAAGATTTCGGAGTGCTTACAGCTTCTTTACTGCTAGCTGCAATCTCCAATCATGACGGCATCCCTGCTTTCAGGGAGACGACCAGTTCGGATTGCACAGCGTGTTCAAAAATTCTATGTAGTCAAGAGTATGAGATCTACTCCGAGTTCCCACTTCCAAGGTTGGACGTTTAGTTAAATCAAAAACAAAAGATACAGCTAACGCTCACCACCCACTGCCCACTGCCAGCTGACAGCCGACAGGCACTTCCAAGCACTTCACCAATGTGTGCGCGCCAACGCGCGCGCCTGTGCTTGAAGTAGGGTTCTGGGTAGGGTGGGCGGAGCTTAGAATACAAGTCACTAAAATAAAAAGAAATAAGGTGTATAAATAATAAATATAAGTAGATATTACTTCTTTGAGTCCACAGTATATAGTCCAGAGGTATTAGTCCTTTTCACATTCTGTGGGGTAGAAAATATCCCGTACCGTGATGTCTCTCAAATTCACGTCTCAAAGAAATCCTCGCACTGGTAGGGAGATCAGCCACAACAGGCACTTCCAAGCACATTACCAATGCACGCGTGCCAATGCACGCGCGCCAATGCGCGCGGCCTGTGCTTGAAGTAGGGTTCTGGGTAGGGTGGGCAGAGCTTGGAATACAAGTCACGTGATGTCTCTCAAATTCACGTCTCAAAGAAATCCTCGCACTGGTAGGGAGATCAGCCACGATAGGCACTTCCAAGGACTTCACCAATGAGTGGATATCCTTCAGAGGGCAAGAGAACTGGACTCAATTACCTTTGAAGATTCCAGAGTCAAAATCTTCCAGGATCTCTCAGCAGCCACCCTAGCCCAGAGAAGAGCATGTCGCCCCCTCACTGGCTGCGAGACAGGAGCACACAATATCAATGGATATCAATCGAATCACCCATTCGCTTTGGTGTTCTCTTATAGAAATGAAGAGTTCTCAAGGGCTTGCAGGCTGATCCGGGCGTGGGTGAGGGAGAGGAAGCCCCGTCCTCATCAGAGTCAGCACGACAACCCACAGGCCCCTGGAGGCAAAAAAGCAAAACTAAAGCAGGCAAAAAGTTCCAGAGACTAAACACTCCGTAACAAGAAACAAGATGAGAAAGCAATGCGGGTCGAGAGGAATTTAACTCCAGAGCCAGACTTTGCTAGTCGTCAATGAGCATTCGTCGACGCTGAGTAGTTGGTAATTGGACATTCGCCGGAAGGTTCCATTGGCAACATCAGTTGTGTGGCCCTATGTTCACACCTGGGGTGTTTGCGCAGTTAGGGAAGGACTGCATTCACCTTCTTCTATACTCCTTTACTGTTCTTTATCTTTTCCTGGGGTGGGGGAGGGGAGGTTAGAGCCGGACCATACCATGAGGGATGCAGTGGCCGTAATAATCCATCTCGAGAAGCCAAGGGAACAGTAATTGATGCAAAACATCAGAATACAAGCAGCAGGCGACAATGTGAGTGACGATGAGGGTTGATGCAATCAAAATAGGGTAGCTCAACGTGAAGGGACTGAAGTCACAACAGAAAAGATCTATGCTGAGGCGAGCCTTCAAACAAGCGAATCTCGATATCCTGTTCATCCAGGAAACGAAATTCAAACAAAGGAGAAATTCGAAGTGAAAGGGGGAAATATAGGTGGTTCGCTATGGGCCTCGGGACCAGAAAAAAAGGGGGGTTGGGCATCCTGTATCGCTCCTCCTTGGGTCTTCAAATTACTTGCATAAGCACAGACCAGAATGGGGGCATTCCTAGTTGTACAGGGCTCATTGAGGTCCACCACAATCACATTGTGCTCAGTCTATGCACCAAACACCCAACAACTACCCTTTTGCAGGACCTGCTGGTAATTCTAGAGGGGGAAAGAGTGGGCCTGCTTGTCTGTGGGGTGTTTTTTAACCTAATTATGGATCCAGCATTGGATTGGCATTCTTATCGCATGGGTGCCCACCCCCCCCCCTGTCAACGACACTTTCCGGCATCTAATTTCAGCCAAGCATCTCATAGACACTTGGCGCTCACTGCACAAGCTTACACATTCTACTCCCCGCCACACCAAACATTCACGCAAATCGATTACGTATTCCTGGAAGGTAGTCTGGAACGTTTGGCTGTAGGGGCAGCTATTGAGTTGGTGGGGTGGTTGGATCATGTCATGGTCACGGTCAACTTGGACCTAGGGCACAGCACGCCGGTAGATAGGCGATGGACGTGCAATGACACACTGTTCAAAGACAAGCTCTTTCATGAGGGCCTAGATGAGGAGATATGCGATTTTTTCAAAAGAAACAGTACTGATGAGATTCCAACCCCTACTGTCTGGGAGGCCGCAAAAAATACGATAAGAGGCCTAATAATAGCCCAAGGCTCCTCAGTCAAAAGGTTGAAACAACTAAGGGAATCCCAGGTTAGACGGCAGATACTGGAGAAAGAGCAGGTCTTTGTCAAGGAGGAGGGGGATTCAACAGAGACCAGAGCAGAAATCAGAACCCGTAGGCAAGAACTCGGACATATGGGAGAGCAAAGCATTAATGAGTCTGTGGTTAAGCAAAGATACTTTGAGAAGGGAGATAATGCTCACACTCTGTTAGCGGCAAGACTCCGAAAGGAAAGGGCAGATAGAGCGGTCATAAAAATTAGATCCATGACTGACTCAGTCTTGATAGAACCCACGGACATCACGGCCCGATTTACTCAATATTACAAGCCTCTTTATGCTTCTGAAGCACCCTCCTCCACTATCAAGTGAAGACCGAGACCAGCTCAATTGCCCGGTAACCACAGAAGAAGTTGATCATGTTATCTCCCGCCTAAAAGCAGGCTCAGCCCCATGCGCAGATGGGTTTACCCCCGCCTTTTACAAGAGATTCAAAGGTGCACTAACCCCGTTCCTTACTTTCCTCTTTAATAGTGTTCTGGGGTCTGGCACAGCCCAGCCTTCCTTCACAGAAGCAAGGATCGTGGTCTTACCCAAAGACGGGAAAGACAAGTTGGACTGTGGCTCATACAGACCGATCTCGCTTTTAAATGTCGATGCCAAGGTTTATGCAAGCATCCTGGCCAAACGGCTGAGCAGAGTCCTCACCCGACTGGTGCACAGCTATCAGGCGGTATACGTCACTTAAAGGCAGGGCACGTGCAATATCTGCAAAACCCAGGATTTTATGGCCTCCATTCCAGCGTTCCAAAGTAGAGCCCACCTTGATTTTGGTCAACGCCAAAAAGGCGTTCGACCGGGTGGAGTGGAGGTTCACGTTGGACGTCTTACACAGGGCAGGTTTAGGCCCGCTCTGGATCAGGGGTGCCAAGGCCCTGTACCAGGACACGTGAGCCAGAGTTGTGGCAAACTGGGTTGCATCTGCACAGTTTAGATTGACCAGGGGAACTAGGCAGCTGTGTCCTCTCTCCCCATTGGTTTATGTTTTAGTTATGGAGCCACTCTCACAAAATATCAGGCGAAATGCCGAGATCAAAGGTTTTCATAGGTACGGCATTGAATACAAAATAGTGCTGTTCGCAGATGATGTGCTGGCGTATGTCAACCACCCTGAACAGTCAATCCCAGACCTTCTGTTAGAAATAAAGGAGTATTGGGCGCAATCTGGGTTTTGCATAAATCAAAACAAAACAATAATTCTCCCTCTCAAAGACCCAGTCTCTCGCTCTGTCACCGCTCTGCAGACATGGGGTTTCCAAGTCTCACAAACTAGCATAAAATAAATACTTAGGGATAACAATAACAAGAAATCTCCGGGACCTGTTTCAGTCATACTACAAGACACTATGGGCAGTAATCCAGCAAGACCTACGCAACTGGAGCAAACTCACCCTCTCCTGGGCATGTAAACTAACAGTGATTAAAATAAATATTCTGCCACGACTCCTCTTTCTTTTCCAATCACTACCGATCACCGATCACACTCCCGAGCGTATTTCTGAACACAATCAAGGAAACCCTGTTATCGTTTCTTTGGGACAAGGGCAAACCTCGTATTGCATATAAAACTCTCATCCTGGCAAAAGAGAAGGGGGGCTTCGCCTATCCAGACATCCACAGTTATTACGCTGCAGCCCTGCTCCGCATTCGAGTGGATCACATTAGGGAGTCCAAAAGCAGGCAGTGGGTCGCCTGAGAATGGGCTGTTCGCACCAGTAACTATGGGAGAATGGCTCTGGGCCCCTAGGTATGCCATCCCACGTAGAGCAAGGAACACCCAGTTTTGTCAGCGCTTTGGGCTTTATGGAATAAGAGAAATCCAGGCATGGATGGAATTACAACATGTCCATCCCCCCTCAGTTGTATCTGGGCTCCCCCAATTAGAGATGCCATCTTAGAACCCCTCCGATTCCAACCCCAGTATGAACAGGGCCTGGTCAGGGCAAATGTGGAAGGAGGGTTCGTTCTTGACCAAAGCGGAACTCGAAGCGCAGCAAGGCCTAACTATCAAAC
Organism: Ambystoma mexicanum; assembly: GCF_040938575.1. Classification (NCBI taxonomy): domain Eukaryota; kingdom Metazoa; phylum Chordata; class Amphibia; order Caudata; family Ambystomatidae; genus Ambystoma; species Ambystoma mexicanum. The sequence continues at coordinate 729,850,413 of NC_090924.1, forward strand.
CGTTGCCCTATCTACATCTCAAAGGGGTCCTCACAGACCGAAAATGGAAGGATCATCTGCAGCGCCCTTTAACCACATTTGAAAAAATAATGAACGCGCACTCGGGCACTAAAGGTCTCATAACATGCATGTATAGAGCACTCATCGACAGGGGCCACCCCCCGACCCTCCGAGCACCGAAGCTAAGTGGGACCGAGAACTGGGGTGGGAGGATTACCAAGCTGGGTGGGATGCAATATACAGAGCAGTGTGGAAATCTTCAATTGCCATGCAGTACACGATACGCATCTGTCGAAATACTCATACAATGCCACTTAACCCCCAACGTTTGGCTAAAATGTACCAAGGCATCTCCCCGTACTGCTGGAGAGGGTGTACGCAAGTGAGCATGTATTGGCACCAGTGGTGGAGTTGCCCCCTGATTCAGTTGTTCTGGAAGGAGATCATGGGGTAGATCCACAAGATAGAGGGCATCCACAGAGACTTATCTCCCCCTCTGGTTCTTTTCGGGGTCGAACAAGTTGAAGAAAGATACACGTTCCTCCCACACATGCCAAGAAATCTGCTGCTAGCAGCCCGTGTCTGTGTCACAGTGAAATGGAAGGCCTCTTCTCTTTCCACAAAATCGGACTGGCTGAGAAAAGCAAAGGAAATGTATGATATGGAGAGCCTGGCCACACTCCTAATGGAAACACACACGCACATAGACCAACAGTGTCTCCCCTTTCTGCAGTTCCATAGAGAAGCTCAAGTGGCCCCACGCTAACATGGTCCCACATACCCTCGGGGAAGGGCAAGACAGACTGCCGCATAGGTCTTTGCAGTCCAACTGTACTCTAGTCTCTGCACAAGACTAACCCGCACTTGTTTCTATGTCCCTGCGCAGAACATTTTGCGATGGAAACGCCAAGTTCTCTTCATGTTCTTTTTTACCAGGCCCCCATGGCAAACATTGGACATCACTGAAGTTTCTCGATCGATTGAGATTCTCAATGGTCAGGCTCACAAGAGGGAGAAGGGGGTGGGGGCTGGACATCCTGTCTCTTACTTCTTTCTTTTTCTTTTCTTTATTCTTCAACTCCCCTTTACTATCCCCTACCCCACCTGCCGATTTACCCTCTTTACGTGGTGGGGGATTCTTACTCACATCCTTTACTCTAAATCTAAAAACTGTAATTTTGTGATTGTTTTGTTTAACTGGTCAAATGTTTCCGGGGCCTTGTGGCTGATACACCTGTTGATCACAATAAAAATATACTTAAAAAAAAAAAGAAAAGCACAATTCTGTGTTTTACGCTCCAGCTTAGGTCTCCAAGCTCTCTAGCCTTCTTCAAAAGCATTTCCTTCAATCTGAGTAGTTTAACAAGGAAGGCTCTAGGAGGTTGGCTAAGGGCCGGTTTTGGAGCCAAGGAGCAGTGTGCTCTCTCAATTTCCAGTAGATCTCCAGGGGGTAGCTTCAGTAGCTTAGGTAGAGTTTTTTTTGCAGGAACTCAATAGGGCGACCATTCTCAACTCCTTCTGGAAAACCAGTTATTCTTATGTTAGAGCATCTTAAATAATTTTCCTGCTCAGAGATCATTCTTTGAGCATCTTCCAAACGCAAAGATAATTGTGAAATTTTGTTTTCCAAGACATGCAGGTGATCTTCAGAATCAGAGACTCTGGGCTCTGCTTTTCAGTTCGCTTTATAACCTGAGCCTGATCATTTTTCATTTCTAGAACCATCTGTTTTATTTTTACAATTGCCAGGACCAAGCTATCCATAATCTGAGTCAGGTAGTCTTCAGCAGATTGGCCCTCAGCCCGGCAAGCGATCAAACCATCTTCTTTGACTCTTTTAGAAGGCTGAATGTTGCTCTCATTAAATTCAGTTGATTCACCTCCTTGCCTGGATCTTCTGGAAGAGGGGGGTCCGTCATTTCAATGGAAACCAAGTCAGTCATCTTCAGTGAGACAGGATATCAAGGCAGGAGCAGAGCTGAGCTGTCGGGCAGCCATCTCCTTCAGCAGACAGTTCTAGAATCTACGTACAGTAATCATGCTTTGCCAATGTGAGTTTCTTATCAAGTACTTCCAATGCTTTCAGCCAGTACTTCTAGTCATTCTTAACGCTCTTCACTTATCTGGTCACCTCCTGTTCGGGGCCATCCTTGCCCACGTACCCTTCTCAACTTTAGTCGAATTACTGTTTTGGCATCTCAGATGGCACAGTGTTAAGCTGTGCGTCTCTGGAGCGCTGCGTACCTGAAGTTTCAGTTGCTGGTCTCGCCGGTGACGCCAGACTGGTAAACCTCCAAACTGAATGCAGAAATTGTAACGCTAGTAAGCGACCCCGACACAACCCTAATGGAACAGGGATGGATTGGAATCACCTCCCAACGCCACTGGCTCACCTCCCTGCGGATTAAAGTGACGTTGGGACAGTGCAAGCACTGACAGGGTGGTGATGAGGTGTTGAGCTGGTATGATCCGGTAGAGGTTCACAACTGGAGGATGAGAGGTCTTCAAAGACGTCCAGGCACGATCCACCAAGGCAGTTGATAATCAGGAGGGCTGGCACCGAGAGCCAATATGACAAGAAAGATCCAGGCAAACAAGGAGATCAGGAAGAGAGTGGACCCAGGGAACAGGGAGGCCCAAGGAGAGGGAGAAGGCCAAGATGGGAACCCCACAACTTCCTAAGAGCCACAGAGCCAAGGGAAACTAATCCCGATAGAAATGAACCCAGGGAGGGGAGAGGAAACTGGAAGGCAGGAACCACAAGGAAGGGACCCAACAGGAGCTAAGGCAGCCCGAAGGCCAGAGAATTGGACAAGGAAGCAGGAACCAAGGAGCAGGAACCTGATGCAAGGCACCAAGCGACGGTAAGTGAGGAACAAACCGCGTTAAGACGCGATCTGTAGAGGGCTGGACGCTATTTACAGCGTCCGGCACGAAAGCGAGGCGTGGAACGCTAGCGGGGCTGCGCATGCGTAATGGCCGAGCGGGCACCAGAACGAGGCTTGGAACACAAGCTTGTCTTGCCGTTCCTGGTTACCCGCGAGGTTCGCGCATGCAAGCGAGCGCCGGCCCGCTGCCTACAGCCACACTTCCCAAGCCGGTAATATGGGTACAACTGCCACGTCCGGGAACGGATGCGACGAGAAGGCCAGGTAAGTGTCCTAACACACAGTCATATTCGTTACTGTGTTTATCAGTGGTCGAGAGGTACCCTTCTTTGTTGGAGCCAGCAAGGGTGGCAAAACATTTAAGCCAATCTTCGACCACCGCCCGAGAGCTCAGCTAGAAGAACTCCTGCATTGTCAATGTTTCTGGCAGTCCAGTGTATTCAATTACAGCCATGGTTCGGGGAAATGACAGTGCAGCTATAGGGTTTATGATTATTCAGTTGAGGGTTTTAAGTAAGGGCCAAGATGTCATGGTTGCTATAGTCATTGGATATCACCCTGTTACGCTCACTTGGTCTCTCCAGAGGCATTGGGGCACGGTTGCAGCCCTCCTGGGGATGAGGTTGCTCGGGTCTGACTTCGCCCTCTGCTCTTAAGTGGTGACTGGTGGTAATAGATGATGCTGCTCGGAACTGCTCCTGCGTGGAAATAGGGGGTGTGAGTATGCCAGCTTGTGAGCCTGATCCCCTTCCAGACCCCTTCTCCCAAACCGTTGTACCTGTGGGATGCGCTGTCCCTGCAAAGCTCACCTGTTGATTAGTTTTGGCAAGCACTCCGTCCTTCTGCTTCTGGCAGGGGCGCTTGTATGATCTGGACCGAGTTCCTTCACTGGTCCCTTGCACATGGTAGTCCAGTCCTGCTGCGACTAGGCCACTATACTTCAGGTAAGTGTCCCTGTTTGCCTTTCCTTGTCCGTTTTTGTTGTATTGTAAAGTGTGTTGTCTTGTATTGCTGTCCGTTCTGCTTTTGATATTTGCTCTTTTGCTTTCTTCCCTTGCCGGTGATGTTGCCAGCCCGGCAGAAGCTGTGGAGCTCGAGGCAGCAGCTGGGGAGAACGAGGAATGAAGCTGCAGCGGTACAGAAGCTGGTAAATTCAAATGCGGTGCTGCCCTAGGACAGATGTTCTAACCTTGTCTTTCTTCTTCTTCACAGGGTCCGAGTTCATGGATGTGGAGTGCAGTGCTGCGGCGTCAGGATCAAGATCACTGGATGTCAGGAGATGAGTCTGCAGATGAAGCACCGGTTTCCTAGAGGTGGGTATGCAGGAAAACACCTGATTTCAAAGGTAAGTAAACTGGTCCAAGCGGCCGTGAGTGTCACATTGCACACGAGTGCACAGTAACGCGAAGCACCAGCATTAAGGATGGAGCAGCTTATATAGCTGAGCTTCTGAAGCCACGCCCATCATGTTCAGCCTGCCTGCCACACCTGATGAGTCAGCACATGAAGACCAGGCCTAGGGAGCCACACCCGATGAGTCAGCACATGAGGATGTTCTCTGGAATAAAGGCTTTCAGCTCCTGGAAAGTTCTTGTAAAATAAAAGCACTCCTGTACTGAAATAAAGTGTTCCTGCTCACATCTCCATATAAGCCTGGCGCCAAAGTTGCCAGGACTGAGTGCAGCCAGGGCCCCTGTATTTATGGGTCCCAAAGGGACATAAGTGAGTCAAGTGACCGAATTGCCCTCATCACTAGATGGAGTGTTTTTTGTGTTTTAGGACCTCTGGCCATGGCACACCCTTAGGAATTCAATGTCCATAAGGCAAGCATTATTTCCAAAGTAATAGTCTAGGGTTACTTGACTGTTGTTTCCAGCCCATGTATATTGCCCAGGAATGTCCCCCCTGACTCTACAATTCAACATGGTAAAGTCCCAGTGTCTCAGGTAGTTAACCCATTGTAGACCTTTGCTGTTGCTTTTTTCTGTAGCATTTCACTCTTTCTTTCTACATTACGGTATTGAGCACATTGCTGCTCGTCAAGACACCTGGCATTGAAATCCCCACTCAAGAGGACAAGGTGGTTACTATTGCTCCCCTCAAGTGTTCCGAGTATAATTGTATTTCCTCCATGCATTTCCTAAGGGGAGTATTGTAGACATTTATAATCCGCATCCTCACACCTTCCGCTGAGTCGTCGAGCCACAGCTTCTCCACTTGGACATTACCTCTGATGGGGGGCAACACCACTTGGTGCAAAGTGATTTTTTTGACTCACGCCAATGATGAGCCCCCCAAAGGGTCTGCCCTTATGTCCCTCATTGGCCATGATTTGGTGTAAATGGTATACGTCGACATACAGTGGGCAATCTAGCCAGGTTTCCTGTAAAAGGAATACATCATAGTTGGCAAGTGCGTGCATCAACCCTTCATTCTGCAGGAGGTGATTAAACCCCCCTAGTATTCCAGCTTGCTATCCTGAAGTTTCAATCTCTCCTAGTGTGTTGATCACTGGGGTCTCCACCTTCCAGTGTGGCAATGACTAGTACACCACTTCATGCCCTGGAAGTGCATATCTGTGTATGGTCTGGGTATTTTTGGGGGTGAATATATTGGCAGCCGAGCGGCATGTAACTTGACGATGGTCCTCCACTGTGGGTGGTCCAGCACTGTATGTGTCACTGATCCGATCTTCCAGTTGTGATTCGCGACAGACAGATAGTTTAATCCCAGACTGTGCAGAACATCCACATTTGCACATACCAGTGATACCACTGTAGGTGATGCGAACCATATCAACACTGAGTCTGTGCAATCGCATTTAGGAAGCTCCAGTTGCAACATTTCGGCTGAGTTAATTATAGACAGCCAGGGTATCATAGCCCACATCCGCAGGAAGTTTGTTCAGTTTAGGAATGGACTAAGTCAAGTGGTGTGTATCTCTTCTAGTCTTGCTAATGAACCCGACCTTATGCGGCTGTTTATCTTGTTACCAGATAGAGAACCACTGACCACGGGCACTGTCAAGGGCACAGACAAGGGGGTCTTGTGGGGGTCTTCATCACAGGGCTTCCTGCTTGGTGACCTAGTGGTGAGTCTACCTTAGAGGCTTTGGCCATGGTAGCCTTCGGTCATATCGTAAACACGTAGCTCGTCGGGCTATGAGGCGGAGTACTGCTTTGGCAGGATGCCTTGTCACCAAGCAGATCACTACTGCCTACGTATATATATTGCTGTGCCCTTTATAGTGCACATCAGTGAGCACGCTGTGCGCAGGCCTTGAGTATGTCCACTTGTCCATGGGCCCTATCAAGGTCACAGTGTGCCTTGTACATCAGTCTGTACTTTTGAAAATGATTTTGGTTTGTAGAGGGGTATACTTCCGTCAGCCCCTGGAGGTCTTAGTGGGCCATTAGGCTTGTTCGGACGCACAAGTAGTTTGGTGCTTTTGAGATCATTCCCAGGTAGCTCCCTCCTGCATTTCCCAGACTTATGGACAGGCAGGTTGTTTTTCATCATAGAGACCTTGGAGCACAATGCGTCTAGAGAGTCCTCTTTGTTCCCTGCTGCAATGTTTACTGAATTTTGAGACATCAGTGAGACCGACGATTCATCTGAGGAGACCAAAATCCTTGCTCCTGCTCCACTTAGCGCTCTGGCAACACTCCCTTAACTAGTATACCAGGTCGGGCTTCCAGGGCTCTAGCCTAGTGTAATACTGGAATCACTCTTAGAGCATCTCCTGAGCAGTTTCCTGGGAAGTAGGGTTTAGTCACTGCAAATTTTTCTGTGATAATGTCAGCTATTTCAGTCGTTAGCAGTTTCAATCCACGTTGGTCCGATGCCATGGCTGTGCAAAGGGAAAACAAAGATTCCGTTTTGGACAGCAAGACTTTCAGCCGGGGGGTTAACAAATCCACCTAAGGGCGATGTTTGTTGCCATGCAACGTACACGTTGTCTCGTATTCATAGTATGCCTCAGCAGAGGCCTCTAGGTCAGCAGCCAGTTCTTCCAAGTTTGGGCTGCTTGATAAGTTTACCCTTGTGTTGTTGTCACTAACAGGGACGGTAGGCCTAAGGGAGTTCCGCTTAAGAGTCCTGAAAGGTTTAATAGTGAGCCATTATTGGCCAATGACTGCAACAAACAATGCAATTGCTTGTTGGGTTCGGGAGTCAAATCTATATGGGTTGTATGTTGTAATGGAACAGAACATCAACTTACACTGTTTGTTTATTCCGTCTGATTGGACAGGAAAAGTAGGGGTACTTTTGCATATTAGCTGCATAGTAGGTTTACCCACAGCTGAGATAAATCCTGTTATGCTGAGCTGTGCACTGAACAAAGTACCACTGATAGCACCGCAATATTTCTTGGTTTTGGGTGCATCTCTGTGTTTTTTACATGTTTGTAGGGCTTCGGGCTTGTTTTCTTGTCTTGACTGATACACTGTGTAACCCCGCCCTCCATATGGGCTTAATCTTCATGGTGTTACACGGGGTGAACCAGACACAGTTGGCTCAAGTGTAGATAGGGTAGGTGATGGGCGGTCTGGGTATCACGTTTATGTAATTACAATGGTTTTCAGTGTACCAGATCAAGAAGTGCCTGTTTAGCTGACAATAGAACACCCCAGCCCTAGAAAGCAAGCTTGGGGAAAGGTAGCCAGCAGCAGCACAAGGTCGCGGTTGTATACGTTGGTTCCACTTATTTTCTGTCCCCGATCTCCCTCGCTCCTTGCTCTGCTGCGCAGACAGCAAAGAAAGCACTCTCCTGGCAGAACTTCCACTGACTGTGCGCGCACCGACTGCATGTGGTCCGCCTCTTTAGTACTCGTCTGGGTGGGTGGGGCGGATCTTACAAGAGCAGCCAATGGAATTAATAAACTTTGTTGATAGGGCCTTTCACGGGCCATAGTTTTCACCAACAAGAAAGTTCGACACGGGTGAAGGTTTCCGCAATGTTGTGCAGTAATCAAAACAGTACGCCAACAGAACGCCAACCAAGTGAGGGACAGTGAACACAGCACTCATCTGACAGCACTCTGACTGCCGGCGCAAGCGCTGACTACGTGCGGTCCGCCACTTTAGCACTCTTCTGAGTGGGAGGGGCGGGTTTTACAGGAGCAACCAATGGAATTAATACATTTTGTTGGTAGGGCCTATAACGGACATTTATTTTAATAAATCAGCTTGTTTTGAACTTTGAATCTGTTGTCTATGTCTTGATTCATGATGCCTTCACAAATGGTGTCAGGGGTGGGATGTGGCTCAACCGATATAAGTTGGGGGACGCTAAAATTTGAAAAGCTAAGTGCCACAGCATTAGGCCCCTCATTAGCTAGCATAGGCTATATTGGGTTTGATATCTGTAGTAGTAGGGATGAGACAATTCCTCCAGTCGAAAGAAGATTGATACCCACTGATTTGATATTGATTCCACCCCCTGATACTTACATTAGACTGGCACTGAAGTCAGCGTTGGCATGTAGATTTGCAATTGATGTATTGGTGGGATTGATAGATCCAAACTTTCGAGGTGATGTTAAGGTATTACTACATAACCACAGAAAGGACCCATTTCAAATTCACCAAGGAAATAAGGTTGCTCAGAGGGTACTGGAAAAAGCAGTATTCCCTAGGTTCAAGGGAAAATCTTGGGAGGAAAGCAAAGCCAGGGGGACTGCAGACTTTGGGGAGGCTCTCCCAAATCTGAATCCAGAAAACCTACAGAGGAAGAGCCCAAGACACTTCCCGACTTAGCCTTCGCTCAAAGAAATGACCCCTTGTTTGTTGAAGCATTTTTGCAAGTAGTATTGGGGCTGAAGGTTCTTGAGAAAGGGGGACCATGTTTCTTTTTAAAACGTGGGCTTCTTTATAGGGGAGATAGCACTTTGGAAGGTCTGGTGAAAACCCAGTTGGTGGTCCCCAAGAGCCATAAATGGGTAGTCCGAGAGATAGCCCTTTCATAACTGACGGGAAGCCATCTGGGACAGTCCAAGACTCCAGAATATATAACAAACAAATTCTATTGGCCTGGAATTCACACCGACATTAAACCTTTTATTCAAGCATGCATAGTCTGTCAGAAAACTAGCACATATGCACTGCCACCAGTCCCCTTAAAACCATTACCAATAATTGAGTTCCAATTTTCCGGGATTGGTATGGATGTTGTGGGACCCCTGGAAACTTCTAAACTGGGAAATAAATACATTCTAGTCATTGTAGATTACACCACAAGTTATCCAGAGGCCTTCCCCCTGAGAGCCAACATGACACAACAAATTCTGAAACACCTACTCCCTTTCTTCTCACGAGTGGTGTTTCCAAAGGAAATTTTGACTAATCAAAGTTCTACTTTTTATGAGCAAGCTTATGCAGTAAGGTAAAAGAACTATTACATATTTCCACCCTTCAGAACATCGGTGTAACAGCCCCAGACAGATGGTCTAGTGGAAAGATTTAATAAGACTCTCAAAACCAACCTTTGGAAGCTAGTTGAACAAAATTGTAAAAACTGGGATCAAATGATACCCTGGGCCTTGTTTGCAGTCTTTAAAACCCCTCAGGCCGCAACAGGATTCTCACTGTTTGAACTCCTTTATGGAAAAGAACCATAGCTTGTCCTGGATATCTTGAGAGACCAGGGAGGAGAGAGAGGAAGCTCCAATTCCCCTCTCCCAGACTGCAAATAGATTGAAAGAATACATGACGACTGTAAGATCCTTGGTACAGGCTCACATGGTTAATGCATAACAACAACAAAAGACCTCTTACGATAAAAAGGTTTCCCTCATATCCTTTTCAATAGGTCAAAAGGTACTTGTCTTATTACCTACTTCGAAAAATGAACTTGTGTCCAACTGGCATGACCATACGAAGTTATAGCGCAAATGGGTAAATGTAATGATAAGATCTCACAATCAGACCGCCACCTTAAACCACAAATATATCACATACATTTATTAAAGCCGGTCAAGTGGCACAGCGAGTAGAGCGCTCGCTTTGACACCCGTGCAGAGCCTGTTAACGCAGGTTCGAATCCCGGCGGGGCCAAACTCAGCCTTTCATCCTTCCGAGGTTGATAAATGAGCACCACACACCGTGGGTAATAATAAGCAGCGCTCGGATACCTGAGGGTTTGTAGCGCTATATAAAAGCCTAATTATTATTATTATTATTTATTATTAAAGGAGTGGAAGCAAAATTCCACAGTCTCCGGCCATAATATTATCTGGTCTCTTACCAGAAGACAAGGCCCTAATTTCATCTGACCTCAATAATAAACAGAAACAAGATTTGTATGAGCTTATAAGGTAGAACACAGATGTGTTTCGAGAGGAACATGGGAGAGTAAAGGGTATATATCATCATATCCACACTCCGGTAGGTAAAGTGGTACACCTGAAACCATATGGGTTACCTAAGGCTAGAAAGGAAACCATCATTCAAGATGTTAAAACCATGCTAGAGGCTAACTTCATTGAACCTTCTAATAGCCCTTGGTTCTCCCTCATCATGTTGGTGGCAAAACCCAGTGGATGTTGGAGGTTCTGTATAGATTTTTGTAAATTAAATGCCCTCTCTGCCTTTGATGCTTACCCAATGCCCTGTATTGACAATCCAATAGATCGGCTGGGTAATGCAGTCTACCTTTCAACCCTCAATCTCACAAAGGGGTATTCCCAAGTTCCTTTGCAGGGGCCTGATGAAAAGAAAACTGCATTTGCCACTCTCATAGGGTTATTTCATTTTAAAATCCTGCATTTTGGGCTATGTGGTGCTCCTGCAACATTCCAGAGACTTATAGATAACATTTTCAAACCATACTCTGAATTTTGCAGATCCTATATAGATGACAATTTAGTACACAGTAGGACATGAAGATCATTTGTATCACCACTACACCATCATGAGAGTATTAAGACAAGCAGGGTTGAATGCTAATCACAGAAAGTGCAAATTGGCTCAATCTATGGTAAAATATTTGGGCTTCATTGTGGGTAATTGCACAGTCTAACCACAACAGGAGAAGGTGAGGGCTTTCCTTGATACATCCCCTCCAAAAACTAACAAAGATCTGAGAGCCTTTTTGGGACTAATCCGGTACAACTGCAGATTTTTCCAAATTTCTCTAGCAAGACATCCAGACTGACAGACAATTTGAAAAATTGAGCCCCAAAAGATCAGGTGGGAAGAAGAGGATGAAATCTGTTATAAGACCTTAAAACAAGCCCTATGCCAGAGCCCCGTGCTGAGCGTGGGCGATTTCTGCAAATAAGTCATCACACTGATGCTTCCTTAACGTGGCTGGGGGCTGTTCTGTCGCAAAACTATGATGGTTTTGAACACCTAATTCTATACATCAGCAGAAAGCTTTACCCAGAAAAGAAATATTCACTCATTGAGTTAGAGGCATTGGCAATCCAGTGGGCCATAATCCTCCTAAATTATTACTTCTTGGGTAGCAAGTTCCGCTTAATAACAGACCACTCTCCTCTAGTTTGGATTAGTCAGAGGAAAGAGTCCAACCCTTGGTTAATCCAGTGATTCTTGGACATACAGCCATATTGCGTCACAGTCGAGCACCGGAAAGGCAGAGAGCAAGGTAACACAGTTCCTCTCCCGGTTTCCTTGTGAAGCACCTTGGTCCAACCCGCATTGGGGAAGGGTGTGTGAGAAAACTGAGAGTACTCTGTCCTACTCCCTTTGGACCCTGCTGGTGGCAAAGAGGTAATGCTTTACCAAACTGAAGGAAAAACTTGAAATTAAATGTGCTAGATGCATAGAGGCACTCATCAGCTTGGGGCGTTCCTAGCTGGTGGCAAAGAGGTAATGCTTTACCGAACTGAAGGAAAAACTTGGCAAAGAGGTAATGCTTTACCGAACTGAAGGAAAAACTTGAAATTAAATGTGCTAGATGCATATTGAATACCAAATCAAATGGGAACTTGAAATTAAGCATATTGAACATTTGTTAAACACTGAACTGAATGAAACTTTACAATTAAGCACATTGAATATCTGGTCAATACTGAGTGGAATGAAATCTCGCAATTCATCTTGTTGAATATGAAATTAAGTGAAGCTTGATGGGCAAAGCAAATGATAAAAGACAGCCAAAGGGAAAGTGCCCATATGACAACAACGTAGGCTTTTTGAAGAAAGGTCTGGCGCTTTTATGCTGGTTCTTCGAAGCCAAGCCGGTCTTCGCCGGTCCCGCCGGCTTCATACTTAAGGTAATCCTCTGTGTGCACCCTTCAGAACGGCTGGTTGACTATCTCCTAGGGTACGAGGCACGCTCTGTGCTAAATCTGTTAGATTCAGGAGAGTCGCTATTTGAAACTAAAACAAAATACTAGATTGCAAGTTTAGGATTTGGACCTGTTTACTTTGATTTGGATTTAAATTGCTGCATTTAAATTGTTGATGTGTGCTGTGTTTATTAGAACTGCTACTTAGACCTACATGTAAATTTAAATTGCATTTGACATCCAAACTTCTAATTGAACCTGACTTAATTGAGAAAGCACCAAAGTCAGTTTAATACGAGCAGCAGACACGTGCTGTGAGATTTAAAGCAGCATGTGCACCAGCAGTACGTGCTTCATTCAGATCGTGTACCTTGTTTATCTGCTTACATTTTTTACCACCTTTGTAACTGCAAACTCTGTGTTTGCAGTCCGAGGTCCAGAACGCTGCATCTTTTGCTCTAGGGTTATCCACTGCACACGGTAAGAATGGGGGGCGATAGAGTGGAGAATCTGTTGCGCAACCTCCACTGCCTCCAGCGCACGGAAACAGTGCAAGCTATCGCACTACAAACAATGAAACGGGAAAGAATAGGCCAATTAGAAGGGGTCGACTACACCACGTATAAGAAGGGAAACACTCCGCATCAAACCCAATCTGGGGGAAAGCAAAAGCCTGACAGGAAAACTCTGAACCCTTGACTCCACTTTCTCCCAAACATGCAAACGACCTCAAGGTGTGTTTACTGAACACATGGTCCCTAAACAAACACGCTATACGCATTTACAATCTCATCGTGGACAAAGCTATTGACATTATGTGCCTGAGTCTTAAGTCTTGGCTAAAAGAACCAATTGGCTAGGCCTGTGCCACAGCAGTCCTGGAATGATAAACTATACAGTATACCAATAGGGAGTCGGCCAAGAAGGGGGTAGCTATAATAGCTCAAAAACCATTCACATGTTTCATGCGACTCAAACACGCAATGGATGTGAAATTTTACATCTAAAACACACACCCTCAAAAAACAACTGCCTTAATATTGTCCTGATCTATCGACCTCAGGCCATAATGCCATAATTTAATGACAAACGTACTCAGCTCTTGAACGGCCTAAAAACTCCCAATTCATCCACCCTTGTACTAGGCGATCTTAACAGATGACGGGGCAATCCGAAAGACAAGGAAACAACAGGCCTTGAGAAAGCTTTAAACAACATAAACTTCCAAATTAAAAACTAAAGCCCTACCATGGCAAATGGCAACCAGTTAGACTGGGTAATTACTAACAACCTTGAGACCAATAGCTACAAGACAACACCTTGCATTTGGTCGGACCACCATAGAGTATCCTTTGCATTGACTATACCCCACCCAAATCAAAAGGGCGTCAACGAGGACAAAAGGGTCACATGCAGAAATTACAAGAAAATAGAAAGGTCTCATTTCGAGAAATGCATCAATGAAATCTTAGCTGATATTACTCAGGAGGACTCCTGTGAGACCACCATCTCCAAATATGAACACCACATTACTGCTTAAGTTGACCAAAAAGCACCAATCTGGCCTAAACTGGTCAGACGGAACAATAACCACCAAAAATGGTTCCACCCGAACTAAAAGCTCAAAAATAAGAAGGGAAACCAGATGGCTGAAAAACCCACTGCAGGACAACAAAGAGAAAAGGAAGGAAATGGAGATAAATTATAAAAAGATAATCTTTGAGGCCAAGAGCAATTACTTAGCAAGAACTCACATCATGTCAAAGATCGACTATTGTATTGCACTCTGCTTGGGAACAAGCCAACATAACCTAAACAAACTCCAGGTCATACAGAATAACGGCATCAGGACAGCTCTAAACGTCCCCAGGGGTCAGCACTTTTCAGATACCAGACGTAATTTACGCTGGCTCTCAGTATGCCAAAGAATTTCCTTGAAAGCATTGGTCCTCACATATAAATGCCTAAACAACCAGGCGCCTATGTACCTGGCCGGCCGCTTCACACCTTACACTTCACATCAACCGCTTAGATCGGCACAGACCAATTGCTTTGTTTTGCCTCGATTCAAACTACAGAAATCGAGTGGGTCTAGCTTACCTACACTAGCCTCCAAACTGTGGAGTACCTTGCCCAATCTGCTAAGATCTGAACCCTCATTCCATTCCTTTAAATTCAAAACCAAACTGTGGCTAGCAGCATCTGTCAATCCTCCGACTGCTTAGATCGCACCTGCGCTCGCCACTTCACCTATGACAAGTTGCGCTTATATATATTCTGAACTTATTTTGTACATTCATCTATGTATATCTTTCATTTACGTTTACCTCAATGTATATTTTGTAATTATTATTATGTATTATATCACTGCTTCCTTGTACTGTAAACTGTATCACATGCCTCTGTAACCTAAAACAAGCACCCAGATGCCTTTGGGCCCGGCAGGCTATACAAATAAAGAAATACAAATACAGATACTTCAACAATCAAATCAAATTGCCTGCTAACGCCCCCAGCAAGCTTTTTGAGATATTAAAATCCATAGAAAAGCCTGCTGCTTTAACACCCACGTTCAATCCTTCACAGGAAGAATGCGACAAAACCCAGATGGCATTTGCAAGCAAAATCATCAAAGCCAGGGAACTGATAAAAAAGGCCCAAACCAACAAAGGCAAAACTGAGCAAGCAACCCCATCAGAAAATCTGGAAATATTTGAACAATACTCATTCCACACAATCACCACAGCAGACATGCTCAGGACATTAGCCTCTATGAGGCCTTCAACGTGCGCGGAAAATCCACTTCCTCCCAAAATAATTCTTGACAATGCCGACATCTTTGCACCTCTGCTCACCAGAATAGTGAACAAATCCTTTCAGGATATAAAGGTACCCAATACCATCAAAAGAGTCATGGTTACTCCATTAGTGAAGAAACCAAACCTAGACCATCGAGACACAGGGAACCTCAGACCCATTACCAACTGCAACTTCACTCTTAAAATAATGGATAAAGTTGCTACCGCACAATTACAATCATATGTAGAGGCCAACGAGATTTTACATCCTCAACAATCCGGTTTTCGGGCTGCACACAGCACAGAGACCGCTATGCTGGATTTACAGTCACACTTGCTGGACATTATTGATCAAGGCAAGACAGGACTGTTGATTCAAATTGACCTCAGCGCTGCTTTTGATCTTTTAGATCATAGGTCACTCTAGCAGGCTCTTGAAAAAGTAGCCAACTGCTCTAAAGAGGCAATTGACTGGCTGGTATCTTTCCTTGACGATAGAAAATCGAGGGTACACTGGGGAGAAACATTCTCCAAAGAAACTGTTATCTTCTGTGGGGTCCCACTGAGAGCGAGTTTGTCTCCACTTCTTTTCAACCTGTACTTAAGGTTTCTCTGTGAGGTACTGTATAAGATAAAGACTTATTTCACAAACTACGCTGACAATACACAGCTAATAGTAGAATTGAGTGGTGATTATGAAAGACAGCCAGTTAGTAACTGATCTATACAACACCATAGAATCCTGGGTGGATCAAAACTGGATGTAAACAGCAAAACAACTGAGCTGATGATCTTTGGCTCCAACCAGGCTGGGGGCAAACTTTCATCAAAATATAACTCCTTCAAAATCAAAGATACTCAGATCCAAGTAGTGAATAAGGCTAAGACCCTGGGTATGACACTGGAAGCCTCCCTAAGCTCCGAAACTCAGGCATCCTATGTGAACAAAAACTGTACATACTATCTTAGACTGCTTAGAGCAATCAAGCCCCTTCTTAATGAAGCAAACTGCCCTACAAACTGTTGCGGGGGCAACCATACTGTCTCGTTTAGACTATGGAAACACACTACTGCTTGGAGCCAACAAACAAAGCATGACCAAATACCAGTTAGCACAAAATAATGCTGTCAGAATAATCAAACAGAAGTGGAGAACGGAACATATCAGTGAAGCCAGGAGAGAGCTACATTGGTTGAAGATTGAATACCAAGTGTTGTTTAAAATCATGACACTAGTTCACAAGTGCCTGCATGGAAAAGCTCCAGCATAACTGAATCGAGGATTACCCAATACATGCCAGCATGTTCGATCAGGTCGGAAGCACTCAGACTTATCGTAGTAAAACCACACAAGAAAGCAAACGGTCTAGGCAGAGCCTTTCCGGTCCGTGCAGCCACAAGCTGGAATGGCCTGCCCCTAAACCTAAGATTAGAGACAAACCACCTTGTGTTCAGAAAAAAGCTGAAAACACACCTGTTCAAATGAATAAAGCTACAAGACAGCTAGAAAGATAAACTGAATGTATCACTGTTGGTTTTCTTTAGCCAAGTGTCCTGTATCTTTGTTTGCAACGTCCTGTCTCTATATTGGCTCCCTGGTGCATGCAGGCTTTCGGCGCCCTACAAATAAATACATAAAATAAAATAATAAATAATAAAATAATAAATATGAGAAAAAGCAACAGTGTGAAAGAGTGCCATAGAATGGTGGGACAGGCAAAAGACCACCACAAAGTGAACTTTACAAACAAAAGCAGTGCAGCAAGGCCAAAGACTGGCAAGAGGTGCGTGACATATTCTGGCAGAGCCAGGAGGCTACCGAGGAGAAGCCAGAGAAGTGCAAATGTTTGCCATAGAGCCAAGAGGCCAACAAAGACAGAGATCCCGGTTGCATGACCTATGATGGCTGAACCGTGTGGTTTGACAACTGCGCCTAGACCAGTAGCCCTAAACTGTGAGAACCAAAAGACATTGTGGAATAAATCTAAGATGGGGCATTGCCAGTGAATGGATGAGGCAATCCAGGGTGATGGTCAAGCTGACCTTGAGTTGTGTTAAATCTTTTGTTTGAAAGACTTACATAAGTATATCTGGCAGGGCTGAAGTCTTAGGGAAGGGACGTGAGGCAATACACCTGTTGTCTTGAGAACTAAGCCTTGAGACCATTTTTCTTTGAACTGTGCTGCTTTGAACTTGGGGAAGGGAACCCCAAGGATTGTGTGGAACTGTATTATCTTGAGTGGGAGAGACGTAATTCTGAGACTTTGTTCAACTTTCTTGAACTTAGGGAAGGGGGGCTCAAAAGGAATCTGTGAGCTGGAAGAAGCTCCGAACTTTATATTGATCACTATTTCTTTGATCATTGATATCCCTACATGTTGTTTAGCTTTAGTTGTGAGGGCAAGCATAGATTTTGGACATAGACAAACTTTTAAGTTGAACTCTTTGACTCAAGTAGGGAACTCCCACCTTAGTATATGGCAAGTTAGGCCTTCCACCATCCTGACGTTTACTTTAATAAATCAGTTTGTTTTGAACTTTGATTCTGTTGTCTGTGTCTTGCTTCATGATTCCGTCACAGTAGTTGCATGATCTTTCTTAGGAATCTGTTTTCCACTACCTGCAATCCGGTGGGCTTAATATGACCCCAAATTATGCCTCCATAAACAGCTTTAGATTTAATTTGCGGTTTATAGTGATAATACCGAACGCAAAAATCTCGAAAACAAAAATATCGAAAAAAAAAGGCCGAAAACAAAAATATCGAATTTTTTTTTATGACTTTTTTTTCGAAATGGGGGGGTTCCCCCCCAAACCCCCTTTTTTCTATTTTTTTTTTATTTTAACCCTTTTTTTTTTACTTACCTGACCCCCAAAAACACATATAAATAAATAATTAAATTATTCGATATTTTTTTTTTCGAGATTTTTGTTTCGAGATTTTTGTCGTTCGGTATTATTGTTTCGGCCTTTTGACTGACCACCCTAATTTGCATGTTGTAGATCTGCAGCGCTGGAGACAAGGCACACATCCCATGCATATGTGCCAGTTGTAAGACAGCATTACTAGTTCTTTGCAAACAATGACATGGCTTGCAAATCTCGTACCCAGATAATATCAAAACTGTCAACTTGCTCCATTGGGTGTCCCTCAATAGTGATATGTAGTGTAAGGAAATCATGGTGACAACAGCAAAGCCAAACAAAAGTTATCACAGTTCAAAGGTGTTACAACTAATTACAGAAAGAGTGTGGGATAAGGTATTCAAATAAAGAGAAAGGTGTTCACAAATAATAAGTCAGGATGTGATTGCCTTGAGGTCTCCCTTCCCCACGTGTTTAGCATAGGACAAGGTGGGACTTTGGAGCAAAGCACACACTCAAGCCTTCCCAGAACGAGCTAACCATTCCGAATCAGGTTCTTCGAAGGTTGAGTCCCTTTTCAATAAAAGTCTCACGCCTTCGAGGCATGATCCTCTCAACAAACAAACACAAAGTTCTGTTCTCCGAACACTTTGGATGATGTCTTCACCCCTCAGTCCCACTCTTCTGGGCGCAGACCACTGAGAAGTTGTATTCAACAAATTAACAAGACAGTTCCTTTCTCAGTGAAGTTTTGGGTGATAACTTTCCACCCCTGGATCTCCCTCGGTTGGGCTTGGACTCCAGATGACTGGGGGAAACTTCCTTTCCCCTTGTCTTGCAATACTTCCCGCTTTCGCAAATCTTAATGTCTTTTTAAACAGTTTTTCGGGCTTTGCCCCTGGTTGTCGGCTTCCCTCTGCCGAGGTTCACTCTCAGTGACTTTCGTAATACACTGTTCATGTCACCATATGGGATTCACTCCCCTTAGCTTTCACAATCATCTGCCGGTCAAAGACTTTAGATGATACAGAGTATTTTACAAGACCCCTGTATGCCCACATTGACCTTTCGTTGTCTCTTCCCAAGGCCTTTTGGTTACAGTAGTCTTTACCGTTGGGTAATCGCCCAGAGTTTCCCACGTGATGCCAGACTCCTATGTTGCTGGTTTTCCCCCTTCATCGTTTCTCATATCTTTAGCTTCTCAAAGTTCAACTTAGCCTTCGACTACTTTTCATTCAACACAGTTTGGTTTCTTACCGACACTCCCCTCGAGTCACCGGCTGTGATGAACCGATTGGCTTTCTTTCTCCTTGGAGTCAAGGTTGGTACCACAGAAACAAGCGTCTCTCCCTGGCTTGGTAATCAGCAGAGGAGGGTCCCGTGTACCATGGACATGTGTTGCAATACATGTTGGCTATTGTTTTCAGACGTATTATTCCCATTGCGGAGGTTCCAAAGGCCTTGGTCGGAAAGGGCAAGGTCGACTCTCTCCTTGTCACCCTATCGGTCTGTGCCGCTCTTGCGCTCCACCTTTTATCCCTGTGGGGAAGGGAAAGAACCGTCAGGTGTGTGTGTGTGATTCTGGTCAATTGGCTGACCCTGGTATTGGGACACGTCAGGAAAACGGCTTTGGTGTTAGTCCGATGTCTTTTGTGTTGTGTGAAAGTGTTCATGTTAAAAAGGGGGGGTCAATGTTTTGGAATATCCTGCATGGTAGGATGGGGAAAAGGTGTTGAAAGAAGGGGGATACTATATCTAGGTTGTGTTGTGGTTAGAGTAGGGATTCATAACTGCTTGCAACAGTCCCCTATGTATCTTCAATTCGACAAGTGAATCTACACGTTTTTTCTTGGGACCCCATCGAATGTTTTTTTTTAAACAATAAAGGAGTATAGAGATTCATTTTCCTTGACAGGACATATTTCTGGTGTAATAGAAACAACCTGAATGACTGATCCATTGTGCTCAGGCCAGGCTGACATGACTTCTCCCTGGCTCACTGTGACAGATCAAACAATAAAACATGTGCATAGATTTTGTCAACTGTGTTTTATATGGATATAGGGATATAGTTAGCAAGATTATCACGTCGCCCTTTTTTATATAATTGGAAAATTGTTGCCTGTGTCCAGGAGCTAGGGACTTTTCCCTATTTGGCTACGGCATTAAAAAGTGTGAGGCAGACCGGGGTCCATATATCTGGTTCTTTTTTTAAAGATACCTAAAGGCACTGACCATGGCCCGGTGCCTTCTCCCATTTCTGGAGTTTGATTGCATGTTTCACTTCTTTCAGTAAATTGTATCTCTTCTGCTCCCCTCCCTGCTAGATCTCCTGCATTCTCTTTTACTTCTGTGAGTGAATAGCTCCTGGCGTTTGCATAGAGGTCTGTAAAGGGAGTTTTCCACATCTCTTCAGGTACTGACATGTATTATATTCTTCTCATGAGGCGTGGATGCTGCTACCTTACTCCAGAATACAGAACTATCTTTCTTGTATGTGGCTATTAAAAGTTCCTGCCGTTCATTCTGCAAATAGTCTTTCTTTTTAATTTAAATTAGTTCCTTAGTACTCTGTGAGAAACCTGAGGGTATCCTCCCAATAAACCTCGAGAATCGCTTATTCAGGAGGCCACGGAAGGGCTGACATCTCAGAGGACGAGCAAGGGATCACCTGGGTAGGGAAACCCGGGGTCATGCTTGGGGGCTGATAGCCCATGTGGAACACAGTATTATATAGGGGAGAGGGACAATGAAGATGAAGTCTATGAAGCCGTTATAGGCTGTACCAAATCGACCTCCCTTCAATCCAATAGACGTCCTCTTCCAAAAGCCAACAACCCCTCCGTATATAACCAATCCCCTAGAATCCCAGTTTCCATTGCTCCCAAAAACTACCCATCCCAGAATCCTTGCTTTTCTAATTCCTACTTGAATGATTCCAACTGTTCTTCTGCACGTCGCTCTGATTATTGTTTCCCACACTCCCAACAGGCTCAGATAAAACACTACGATTCCCACAATCCCCTTGGTTCATTTCTTGATCACAGCTATTCCTGTTTACCCCTCAAACCCTACCAATCCCGTCCCTCTGATTATCATTTTCCAAATTCACACAAACCCTCCTGCTTATTTCACAAATCCTTCAAAACCTTTCCTACCGAGGTCACCACAAACCCTAATCCTAGGGTTATAATTCCATGTATCACCTCTTTCCCTTCGGACCCTGTAGGATACCTGGAAACTTTACCACTCGCTTTATCCGACACAAACACTTTTTCCCAGAGACACAAGACAATTGGCTTGTAATAAAACCGTTTGCTTGACATTTCCCAACCCCAGCGTGAGTCAGGCAATTAACCTGACGGCGCTTTCCTTTCCCCACACGGATAAAACGTGGAGTAAGAGAGCACAGTACGAGCAAGGCGAGCACGACAGACAGCACGACGAGACGGCTAATCTGGCATGGAAGTTCAAGAGAAGGAGAAAGGCGGCAGGAGTCGAGAGCGTGGCGAGGAGAGAGGTGACCTTGCCCTCTTTGTCCCAGACTCGCAGAACCTTCGAGAAGAAAGCCTAAGACCATGAACAATAGCGCACGTGTCTTGCAGCAGATGTCAACGGTACACGGGGCAAGCCTACACTGATAAGCAGGAACGAGGGAAGCTCCTGCTACCGTGGTACCAGCCTTGATTTCCATGATGAAGAAAATCTAAGCGATTCATCACAACCCGTGAGTCGAAAGAGATAATGATAAGAACCGGGTTGTGTTGAGTGAGAATCGCAAAGTGGCAAGTTTGAACCAAGGTCTATGAACTGTAACAAATGTTAGAGGGGGAGACCAGCTGCAGAAGGAAACCGGCACCAGGTGGGTGCTAACTCAAGAGACTCTGGCCGAGCCCCATATGAGAGAAACTACAGATACCAGAAGGCCGTAGGAGAGCCAGCGGAATAGGTCAAGCAAAATCCCTGTATAATTTAAAGACTTTGATCTACAAACTGTGTGAAAGAAAGGGAAACAAATCCCCACCAACATTGAATTGTGAATATGAAAGTTAGCCAGAGTGAACCCGACCGAAGGGATGCTGATGAAAGGGGCAAAGTCTAAAGTCCCAAGAAACAGTGTGTTGAAAGATGTGAACCTGGCCGAGGGATGTCCACTATGAACTATTTGAAAAGACAGTGAAAGGGAAGTGAATCCTGCTAAATAGAAGCAAAAGGTTCGAGCCCTACCGAAGGAGATCCAGGGGTGAAGCCCTCACCCAAGTATTGGCAGCCAAGAGTGGTCTGAGCCCGACCGAAGGAGACCAAGGGTAGAGCTATCACCCAAATGTTCACTGAGAAAAGAACTGATGTATAATTAATGGAATAAGATACATGAATGGTCAGTGCCCAGAAGAGGGGGACCCAGGGGTGAAGCCATCACGCATTGTAAAACTGTGGTAAACCATTAAGAAGGGTCACAACCCCGGAAGAGGGGGATCCAGGTGTGAAGCAATCTCCCTACATGAAACTGTGTTAAACAATTGAGAAGGGTCATCGCCCAGAAGAGGGGGACCCATGGATGAACCCATCACCCAGCGAACATTGTAAACAAACTTTCATTTTTTTAAAGAACTTTTGTTTTTGTTAGTTGAAGACCTAAGGTCCTCGAAGGCAAGAGACTTTCAAGTGAAACAAGTCTTGGCCCTCGATGGCCCTGATAGCTGAAAGCTGAACTGTCATCTCATGCTGGGAAAGCTCGAGAGTGTGCTGTGCTCCACGATCCCACCTTACTCTGTGCTCAAAAGCTGGGGAAGGGAGACCCAGGCTACTGCATCCTGACATATTATTTGAGAACACTTCTTTCTTTTCTTGCGAACTATCCCACACCCTTTTTTGCATTAGCTGTAAGTTTTGGCAACAGGTTTCTTAGTATAGGCCCTTTTATCTGACACAAGGCCACTCAGACTGCCTTATTTCTCATTTGATGGTCGACACTCGCTCCAATCCTAGATTTTGGTATTGATTAGGCATTTTTCCAATCTGCATACAGCATTAATTGTTCAATAAACGGTATTGTACGATCAGACCGTACAATACGACCGAAAAATGCTACCACCAAAGGTTCGAACACAAAAAGTTTCAACCTTTGGTAGTAGCATTGCAGGTAAGTAACAAAAAAAGCTGCAGGGGCTGCAGCGGTGCCCTCGCAACACCACGCTCACTATACTGTGTGGTATAGTGAGCAGGGGTTGCGGGGGAAACCCCTACAGCTCTCGTAGTATCTAAGTGTGTTTGCATGAGAAAGGTACAAACCTTTGGTAGTTTGCACCTTTCTCATGCGAACTTTCCGACCGCGGCAAAATCAGCTGTGGTCGGATCACTTAGAATCTCAATAAACACCCTTGAACTGAGATCACTTGTGTCTGTTTTACTTGTTGCCACCATGGGTTCCTCACAACTCTCAGAATGAATTTATCTGGGCCCATAAGATTCTTAAGTTTGGCGCAAAGTGCTTTTTTGGCCGTCGTCCTCTTGTATTGCTTTTGCTTGCACTATGGCTTCATATAGAGTGACAATCTCAAAACAACTCAATTTAGAAGATAATGATTCTAGTAGGGGCACTATGGCGCTGCAGATGGTTGATTCAGTATTATCATCCATAATGCCCACCTATTTTATTCTCTGTGCCGCATTGCTCTGTAGGGCACTGCTGACTGCCAGAGATGGCACAGCTACCTTCTCATTGGTGCCAATGACTCTCTACGCAATTGTCAACAAGCATCCCTTTGGCCAGGGGCCAATCTTTTGTCCCAATAAGTATATAGTCTAAATGGGATATTCTACTTCCATACGCAATTGTGGGACTGGCAGGTTGATTACTGGGAAGTCTACCATTGCAGGCTCTAAATTTCAAGATTAGCAAGGATTTGTGCTGTTTCCAGCGCTTACTTATGTACTCTCACTGAATCTTTATTTATTGTATATAGTTCATTAAGAACTTTTAAAATGTCATTACTTTACATTAAATCAATTATTCACCACAACCAACACATAAATAAATATTTGTTGAACAATTTGAAACCATTTAAACAATTTAAAATGATTTAAAACAAACCACACAGTAAATACATGGTAAACACACTTCCATGCAACCACAATAAATACATTCATAGGGCTCGACAATAAAGTCATGTTTTAATCTTTTTTATCAGTTCATGTCAGTTTCAACCGTATCAGATTGCTGTCATATCAGTCAGCTTTAGTCATACAGTGTTCTAGACCCAGTAAAGTGCTAACTGTGTTGCAGCTGATTGTGTTTTGGAGCAGTAGGTCCAAAATTAATTTGTCTTAATGGTCTCATATTCATGTACCAAGTTGCCTAGAATAATCATATACAAAGACCCTAGACATGGACATTTAGTCAGCAAATGTTTCAGTTTTCTCGTTACCTGGGATTTTGCAGATACTGCAGTACCTTGCCTCTTTAGGTAGGTTCCATTTGGCGTCACATATAGAGCGCACAGGAAGTTGATTTGTGCACATCAATAGACGGAATCTACAGACCTCCGGATCAGGGCAAAGCAATAGGTACCTTTGGGGTTTCAAGTAACTATGCATCACATGGCACACTTGTGGGTATCCATGCAACTCTGAGAGATGTTGATAGTTACAGAACCAGTCCCACTTCTATAATCTCTGTGTAAAAACTCCCTTTAACACCAGAAACTCATGACATCTTTCAAAATTCGGTTCCCAGTTTAAGAGGTGGCAAATTTCCTTAAATAGGTTCACAAAGGGATGCCCACCACCACCACCCCGGATTATCCTACCATAGGACTTTTCAATTTTTCTAAAAGTGGGCATACCAGAGATAACCGTGCCTTCAGGAACAGCACACCCCTGCGTATCCTCAATTTTACTTGCAAGGAAACCAGCCCTAGTACCAGGCGCACATATTCAATAGAGACGAACCGTGGCAAACCCAACACCTTACGCCAGAAATTCCCCTCCATTACATCCAGCCACTTTAGGTTGGTCAATATCAAGGCCTCCAAGACATACAGAATCGTCGGGCAGAACCACTGCTGATAGAGACGAAGAGCACCTTCCAATGAAAAAACTGCAAAAATATTGGTAAATAAACAAACTAATTGTGTAATTTGATTAGCCCATCTGGTTTTGATTTCCACAACGTTGTTATGATTGCCACTGTGCAACATTTCTTTTCCTAGATATTGATAGGAATCAGTGTAATCAATACTACCAAGGCTGGTATTCAGTCGGGTTTTATTGATTTTCTTTGCCAACACAAGCATGGTTTTGGTCTTGTTTAAGTTGACGGATATTCCATGTTGTTCTGCATAACTTCCCAACTCATTCATACTTTCCTTCATGCCTGTTAGCATCTAATCAAAAACCACTAGGTCGCCTGCATAGAGCATGGCGACAACAATCAAATTTGCAATTTCTGGGGGACATTTGGCACTTTTCGTACATGTTTTGCGTCTGTTTGGCCATGTGGTGGGGAGCACTTACACTTGCGCCTCCCCGGTCCCCTAGCAAAAGCGAATTATTGGACTCGGACGAGCAAAAGACCACACACGAACTATGCAATATTGTAAAACAAATGGTTCGTTATAGGCCCTTTATTCACTATATATATATATATATATATATATATATATATATATATATATATATATATTATATGGATATAAGAAACATCACTGTTAGACAGGAAGCAGAAGAAACCTTCATCTTGGCTACCACATCAACGGCTTAGTCCCTCAGCAGGTAGGCAAAGAGATCACTGGTTCTAACGAGGTCTGAGGCGGAGCGTCCTCCCTCTCAGCGGGACTGCATCACCCGGGGATCCAAATTCCAACTAACTTTTGCCATGCAATGCGCTCTCGTTTATGGGGGCATTTCCCCGCCCTTCTCAGTTGTGTTCGCCCTCGGTCGGAGAGCAGATCATAAGTCGAAGGGACAGAGGGTAAACCCAGTTAGGAGTAGAAAAACCCAGCTCCCCTCTCCTCGCATTCCTTCCCAGAACCTCTTATCATGCACCTGCAGGATGCTCCGACTCCCTTTCTGTATGCGTCCTTCAGTGGACAATATAATAACTATTCTCCACAGTAAGTCCACTCAGCGGTAATAGTTATGTGACCTTTTTTCGCTGCTGCTCGTTTATTCTGTGAGGCCCTGAGGAAAAGCAGGTTATATTACTCTGATGTGAGATGAGTGTCCAAAATGGCTACGCATCGAAGCCATGTTATTCTGGTTCGCATTTTTCACACAAGCATTACACTCCAAACCGTACAGAGGAAACCCAAAACCTTCGAATCATTCTCCATAAATTAGGGATACATGAAGCACAACAAAAGCAAATTACTACTATAGCAATGCCAAAAAGCCAAAGCAGTGCAGAACGCAGCACTTTAGCAATCCATGATAACAAGTTTTCCCACCAATCTCCTTCTTGATCTTGTGTCACCTGGGCCACCAGATCTTTTATACCCTTAATATGCTTCTCAATAGAACGGGAATGGTCACCCAGGTCAAAACAACACATGCCTTCCACCGTTTCACAACCCAAATTATGCTTCAAAAACAAATAATCAATAGCTGCCTGGTTTTGTAAAATAGCTTTTCTAAAATGTCTATTGTCGAACAACAATTCAGTCAAAGCTTGTGAGGTTTCATTCAGCCCTTTAACTACTAAACAAGCAAGTTTGAAAATGGTTTTATAACCCCCAGAAGCTAAACCCCAAATTCCAATAATAGAAATGGCTAATGCTAACACTTCAGCTTCAGAGAGCAAATGCACTTCAGAATTACAATCTGGAGTCAAAGCAGTATATGAAGCAGCACGTATACAACATATAATAGCAGGTTTCAAAGGATACATCATTAAACCAAGGTGTTTTAAAGCGCATGGGCCACCTGAAATATTGGGAGGAATGTATGAATAAGTAAAGTTACCACAAGAAAATAACCAACCAGGTGGACATTTTACATGATTCAGGTGGCTAGCTGTGATGATAGCAAAATTACATATCATATTATTTGAACCATCAGTACACACATTTTTAGATCTGGTGCATAATTGTTTCTCGAAATCAGTCTTTTTAACATCTTTGTCAAGTTTTAGTTGTTGACACTTTCTAATATAGATCAGATCACAAGTCATGTGATAGCAAACATCTGCAGGAGCAATATCATGCGTCATGATACGGATCATGTTCGTCCATTTGTGAATAGTATCAGCACAGAATTTACAATATTCATATATAGAAAATTAAATCTGGATATTAGAATGCTCAACTATGGAATCATTGTGTAAAACTCCAAATAAATCTTTCAAAACCGAAGTGGGCATTGGAATCGCCACAAGACATGTAGAGATTAAATCAGCAGAGCTGTGTACGTCAGCCAATCGGAAATGCAAAATGTTCAAAACCCGCTTGGCCAAAAAGACCCAAACATTTTCGGGTTGTCTGACAAGTGCCGAATAACCGTGATGTGAAAAAGACGTAGAAATTCCAGAAGGAGGCAAAGGTAAGATTTAATTTCTTTGTTCACGCCGTTTCCTGAATGCGATACAATAGGCTGCAACAGACGCATCCTCAGGCGCAAAGCTGTAAAAATCTGTCACATCCTCGAACATGAACCCGCATTCTGCCAAATGGACTCCAACATGCCAAACACAGGCACTCATCACACTCATTATCTAAAGCAGATTTTCAGAAAAAGACAATATCAGTGGGGTACATCACTCACATCACTCCCTGTCAGCAGGGATATGCATCCATTTCTTTTTCCGATGTTCCAACACACCCACCAATTGATCATCCTCAGCTGCAATTACATCTGCCGGTACGGACGGACCAGTAGGTTTTTCGACCCATACCTTTGCACCAGGGACCATTGCATCTGATGAGCCAAAACCTCTGTCTCCACGGATTGTCAATACTGTGGGAGGCTCACCCTTCTTTACCATAGACAGGTTAACCGGTACTTGTATCAATTGTGCCACGCTGTCCCCTTTATGTATCAGAAGTACATTTTCACCGCTGTTCAAGAGAATAACTTTAATAACGCCTTGATAGTCAGTGTCCACAATCCCTCCCAACACTTGAATACTCTTTAGGGCTAGGCCAGATCTTGGGGCAATCGATCCCATATGTGCAGACGGGATTTGTACACCATTCCTGTATCAATTACAGCAATGCCCTTTGGTTGAAGCCAAATTTCCTCCCTTGAATGCAAATCCACCCCAGCAGACTCAGGAGTGGCACAATAAGGAGCCAACGCACAAGGGGATATTTCCCAATACATCAAGGTCTCACTCACTCGATTTGTTTTAATTTGCAAGGCTGGCATTAACATGCACATTAATGGGGTCTCACCGTTCGCAATGGGATGGTTATTTAAAATCTGAACAGCTTCAAATATGTGTTC
This sequence comes from Ambystoma mexicanum, assembly GCF_040938575.1. NCBI lineage: Eukaryota > Metazoa > Chordata > Amphibia > Caudata > Ambystomatidae > Ambystoma > Ambystoma mexicanum. The sequence goes on from NC_090924.1 coordinate 729,878,658, forward strand.
CCGCCAACCTCGCAAAGTACCATCTCCAATCTTGCACAGTTGTGCTTTCAATAAACCATTCATTCTCTCAATCAATCCAGATGCATCTGGGTGATAAGGGGCATGAAAAATCCATTCTATTCCCTTCTCTTGGCAGTACTCAATTAACATTTTCCCTTTCAATTCGGATACATTATCACTTTGATTTTGCAAAGGGATACCATAGTATACAGCTACCTAGTCTAACAATTTAATAGTGTTCAATTGGGTAGCTCTCTTACAGGGCAAAACCATTAGGTAGCCGCAATATGTGTCTACAATAGTGCAGGCATATTGGCATCCCTTACTCGTGGGCATAGGACCAATATAATCAATTTGCCAAATATGTCCGGGCAATTTACCCCGTTTCAATGTACCATGAATTATGTGTGGAATAGATAAATGTTTCTGATGTTGGCATATAGGACATCACAGTCTTCACTAATGGGATGCTGATTCCCCTATCATGTGCCTACCTGATAGTAGCCTTCTCTCCGAGATGTCCACTTTTCTGGTGGGCCCATTTGGCAATTTCCTCCAAATGCTCCTCCTCAGCCCTCAAATTCATGATTTCAATCTTTGCATGTTCATCTGCAACAGAATTGAACCAAGGTTCTAATGAGTCTGTTACGCAATGTGCATCCACGTGATATACCGTCACAGTAGTATGCATTAGCATTTCAGCAATATGTTGCCATATTTCCTTTCCCCACAATTCTTTTGCATGAATTTTCCATCCATTCTTTTTCCAAGTCGGCAGCCAAACTACCAACCCATTAGCAACAGACCACGAATCAGTATAAAAATGACAGCTGCCAGGCGTCTCTTGTTTCAGTGCCTGATATACCGCATAAAATTTTGCAAATTGGCTACTCTTCCCCTTTCCTGAGGTGGTGAGCACCTTCTTCATCTTGGGATTGTACGCTACTGCTTTCCAATATCATTCAATTCCCATATATTTGGCTGTGCCATCAGTAAACCATGCATGTTCAACTTGTTCAATAGATAATTCTCCATATGGGATCCCCCACGTGACTGGAGATTCTTCAGTAATCCTCTCACCCTCCGGTTCGAGATCTAGTAGCGGAACACCTGCAACTTGTTCATGCAGTTCATCTATGCCATTTTTACCAGGCTTGGCACGATCTTAAATGTACCATTTCCATTTGATAACACTAACGTCTTGTGCATGACCAATTCTGTGCGTCTTTGGGGAACTAAGTATCCACTACATAATTGGTATTTCCGGTCGGATGATTATATCATGACCCACTGTTATTTGTTCAGTGTCTGAGTGCCCAGTAGCACGCTAATAATTGTTTTTTTAAAGGAGGTATATTTATCACCTGCATCAGGTAATTTTCTACTGTAGAAACCTAAAGGCACTTGTTTTCTGTCTTGTTTTTGCCATAAACTCCAATTCGCATAGGACTCTTGTGTGAACACATTCAAGTCCAACTCACCATCCCTTAATGGCCACAAATCAAGCACTTTTTGAATGGTATTTTTCACTAATTGAAATGACATTTCCTGTTCTTCACCCTAAACACACTAAAATTTCTCATGTGTAATCTTGTAAAGGGGTGCTAAAATCTGCCCCAAATGTGGAATGTGCTGCCTCCAAAATCCGAACAACCCAATAAACTGTTGTGTTTGCTTTTTGGTCCTTGGAGTTGAAAATTCAAGAATCTTTTGTTTTGTCTTCGGCACCCTTTCCTGATGTCCATTGTGCCATTGTATTCCTAGAAAAATAACGGTTGTAGGACCTTGTGTTTTAGCATCATTTATTTCCCATCCCTCCTTGCGTGAACCTTCTCTAATGACATCCAAATGTAATCACACACTCTCTTCATCCTTACCTTGAATCAATATGTCGTCAATATAATGCACATATAATGCACAATTTGTACATCTGGTTTACATGGAAAAGTGTTCAGCCTCCAGCCGGTGACAAATCGTTGGACAATGCAAATAGCCCATAGGCAAACAATTAAAAGTATACCGCCTCCCGTTCCACGAAAATGCAAACTGCTCTTGGCATTCAACCGCAATCGGTACGGTGAAGAAGGCATTAAATCCAACACTGTGTACCAAGTACCCTCAAATTTCTGTATATTTTCAACCAACGTTATGGCATCAGGTACCTCCGGCACCAGTGGAGGAGTATATTTATTCAACTCACGATAATGAATTGTCATTCTGAAGCTACCGTCTGGTTTTTTAACAGGCCAGATGGGATTGTTCCAAGCTGTGGTAACAGAACGTAATACACCTGCCTCAACATATCCTTTGATTGTTTCTGAAATTTCTTTCTGCCCTCCGGGAATCTGATATTGTTTCATGGATACTATTTTAGTCGCTCTCGGAACCTGCACAGGGGGCTTTTTCAACTCACCAACCACTACAGGCATGCAAATAAATGCAATCATCCCAAATTGGTATATTTTGCCTTCCAATCCTAGGGTTAATCCTTGTAGAATATCAAATCCAATAATATATTCAGCCAGAGGAACAAATAAACCCTGATAAAAGGCTCTTTTTAATTGCCCAATTTTCATGTCAATTTCTGTTTGCACTGCTGAGGTTTCCTTCCCTCCCAATCCTGTAATCATAACATGTTTTCCTTTAAATCTGGAAGGGTTTCCATGTATTAAAGAGGCCTCCACCCCGGTATCGATTAAGGCTCGAACCTCCTGTGTATTACCCGAATGCCAAAACAATTTTACTTTTACCTGAGGTCGTCTGTCTACATAAACATGGGCTGTTGTTACCGGAGTTTGACCACCATCCTATTCGTCTTTGATATATTTTGTCTTGATCAAGCGGCATGTTGAGCATATTGGGCTGCACTCAATATGGTGTGGTGGTAGATTTACAACTCACGTAGTTTCATTTGGATACACCAGCAGTAATGTCACTTTTGGTTTACAAGCAGGCACTTTGTCATGGCACGGCCACTGGAAGTTCGGGGCTCTAGTTTATAGGCAATGCCTAGTAGGGCATACTGTCAAATGCAGATTTGTGTGTTTAATAAGAGGGTGAACCAGTACATTGCTGGGTTCACAACTGTTAAGTACTGCTTAATGGATTAATGCACAACTTTGATTGATTTTATTGTTCAACAATGAGGCTAATCCGGCCTCTGGCCTATGTGCTTTCCTTCTTTTTGCTATGATTTCACTATCTACTTTATCATGACATGATCCTGGAACGTGTATGACGACCATGGTTCTGGTGACCCTGGTAATGTATGTATTTATGTTTTGCCATTATTTTTTTTAATGTGTTTTTGCTATCCCCCGTATACATCCACTGAATTAATATGCATGTATATGTTATACTTTAAATGTATGGGTTTTTTGTACATTGTGATGACCAAAAATGTTTTTTGTTCAATTGGTGGTGTGATGTTATTGGTTTGGGTACGGAATTCAGAACTATTTCTTGCCTTGAGAAAGACCGCAGAAGGTTGAAACGGCAAATCGTTCTGGCTGATGATAAAGCATTTTTGAACATAAGCTACATTGGACATTCATCTCGTGTTTTTTGTTTGATCACAATTTGTCATTGTATAGACAGTACTCTGAAACATACTGAGTCTAGCAGCGCAATATATCCAGTGGAGCTTAACCTTGGTGGGTTTTTGTTATTCGTCTTTAGAGTGTGAACCCTTGGACTCTCTCTACCATGGCACTAACCATTTTCCTCAAATCAGCAAATCAGCATAAGTTGGTTGGGAGGGTAGAGATTTATTGAATGACTCATCATCACTCCCCTCAGGGGACGATCCAAAAGGATCCGCCTCCTTTTTGGGTTTATGTACATCTTGTTGTTTCACTTTTTTGTAAACTCTTTCCCGTCTAGACCTCGTTTTTTATACAATAAATACATATCACGAGTTTCAATTCCATCAATATCCTCTCGTGGCACACCATCTTTCAACAAAGCCAGGAGCATATCTTTCTTAGATACGTGGGAATCTCAGCTGTCAAACCTCCTGCCAGGAGTGCGTTTTTCATTTCGCCCCTCCCTCTCCCGAGATCGTTCCTCTGGTTTTTCCCATTCACCTAAATCCGCAAGCTGTTTAATCGCATCGACCACTTCATCAGTAACTTTTCCAATCGTACCCACGAGTAGGGTCATTATTATGTTTTTATATGCAGGGGGGGCTGTCTGAACTAAAGTGTTTCTAGCAGAAACAGACAAATTCACCAACCCCATATGCTCTGGGGTTTCTAGGTGAATAGCCTCTGTCATAGCATGTTCCCTAATTCTCTGAATAGCTTCCCTCAATATGTACCATTTCTTGTCATCAGTCGGCCAATCCGACGTCATAGGATATTTGTGATTACATCCTTGCGCTGCCAGTTGCAAAAGGGACGTTTTCCCATCATCACTGTTACCATCACGAGGAGGACCTGCATGCAGGGTCTCCTGTATTTGAATATCATTCTACACGGGTAAAAATCTAGCAGAATCTGTTGTATCTACCAGAAGACCCACAGCCCTTCCATCAAACATTCTGACCATCCATGCCAGCAAGGATTCACCTGCCCTCTTTTCAGCCTGTTGACTATTTCCCCGATTTCTTGTTGCGAATAGCCTTCAGGAGCAGTCATGTCTACTACATCACCTCCAGGATTCAATGGGTGATGACCCAATCTTCTGCGTATTACGGGATTAACCATCACCTCTTTACATGCCGGTTTAGGCTTTGTTACAGGATCTGGTTCAGCATCACTATTAGTGGTAGTGCTATCAAAAATGTCACCATCCCACTGATCGGGGTCCCAATCAACACCTGTGGAGGCATTCACAGTTGTGACCTTACGAGAATTAACCCTTCCTCTTCTCTTCTGATATTTATAGCGAGCTACTCTTACCGCAGCTCGTTCAGCCACAGCTTGATATTTTATCATGATCTAATTTCATTTGAAGTTGCTGCATTAACACAATTTGTTTTTCAGCAACCAGTTCCTTTTCTAATTTTTTAACATTATTTTGTAATTCTATATTCATTTGATGCATCTTTCGAAAAGCATGCAACAAATTCCAGCCTCTTCTCCCGAGAGCCGAACACTCCTTCCCCTTTTCCATTGGGACCTGTTGTAAACATTTAATCACTTCGTCTGGACTTGCCTCTCCTATACTAGTATCCCAGGTCTCACTCAGTCCTGTACCACATGCCCAGGTTTGTGCAATTTTTTCATACAGGCTCTTAGACCAGCCCGTGATAGTTACATCTGGACAATCTTTTTTTCCTGAATAGTGAAGTCCTAGTATCTGAATGGATGTTTCACTTCCCTACCTTCAATACCACAACAAAAAAAAACCTATACACCAAAGTTTTCTGTCTTTTCCTTTCAATAGAAAAAGAAAGGAAAGGGGAGAAAAGAAGAATTCCCGTTTTTTTTTCTTTCTGCCTTTCCGAGTCCAAAAACTTTAACTTCAATTTATTAGCAGGATCCTTTGGCACCCATATCAGCACAAAAACCCTGCTCACAGTGCCAACATATTTTGCATCTGTTTGCCCATCTGTTTGCCCATGTGAGGGGGAGCACTTACACTTGCGCCTCCCCAGGTCCCTAACAAAAGCGAATTATTGGACTCAGACAAACAAAAGACCACACATGAACTATGCAATATCGTAAAACAAATGGCTTGTTATAGGCCCTTTAAAAACCTATGAAATTCAGTGAAAAAACTTTGTTAAAGGGACGTTATGGTTCCAAGTAAAACCGAAAAACCCTTGAAATTTCACTATTCAACATGGCAAGCTTAGGAATATTGCACCTCCATCATGTATGCTGCACACAATGCCTATGTTTCTACATGAGTACCTTAATATACTGGATTGAAGTTAATAATAGAATGCTATTTATATCAATGCATAGCTTAATGCACCGATTAGCACTTGATATTTATTCCAATAATCTTTGACACTTTTTTTATTAACATTACACTAAGAATCCCTTGTACAGACTTTTCATGAAAGGTGCACATGTGATATCATCAGTGATGTCATCAATGACATTTGTGATGTCATCTTTGATGTCCTGGGTGTTAGGCTTGGCAGTGCACGGTGGTGGCGCGAGTTATGGTTGCTTAGCTTACCATAACTGGCGAATTTCAAGGGTTTTTCGGTTTTATTTGGAACCATAACGTCCCTTTAACAAAGTTTTTTCACTGAATTTAATAGGTTTTTAGTAGCGCAACTTAACCATAACGTCCCTTTAACAATGTTTTTTCACTGAATTTCATAGGTTTTTAATGGCGCAACTTAACCATAACGTTTGTAGGACCTTGTGTTTTAGCATCATTTATTTCCCATCCCTCCTTGCGTGAACCTTCTCTAATGACATCCAAATGTAATCACACACTCTCTTCATCCTTACCTTGAATCAATATGTCGTCAATATAATGCACATATAATGCACAATTTGTACATCTGGTTTACATGGAAAAGTGTTCAGCCTCCAGCCGGTGACAAATCGTTGGACAATGCAAATAGCCCATAGGCAAACAATTAAAAGTATACCGCCTCCCGTTCCACGAAAATGCAAACTGCTCTTGGCATTCAACCGCAATCGGTACGGTGAAGAAGGCATTAAATCCAACACCGTGTACCAAGTACCCTCAAATTTCTGTATATTTTCAACCAACGTTATGACATCAGGTACCTCCGGCACCAGTGGAGGAGTATATTTATTCAACTCACGATAATGAATTGTCATTCTGAAGCTACCGTCTGGTTTTTTAACAGGCCAGATGGGATTGTTCCAAGCCGTGGTAACAGAACGTAATACACCTGCCTCAACATATCCTTTGATTGTTTCTGAAATTTCTTTCTGCCCTCCGGGAATCTGATATTGTTTCATGGATACTATTTTAGTCGCTCTCGGAACCTGCACAGAGGGCTTTTTCAACTCACCAACCACTACAGGCATGCAAATAAATGCAATCATCCCAAATTGGTATATTTTGCCTTCCAATCCTAGGGTTAATCCTTGTAGAATATCAAATCCAATAATATATTCAGCCAGAGGAACAAATAAACCCTGATAAAAGGCTCTTTTTAATTGCCCAATTTTCATGTCAATTTCTGTTTGCACTGCTGAGGTTTCCTTCCCTCCCAATCCTGTAATCATAACATGTTTTCCTTTAAATCTGGAAGGGTTTCCATGTATTAAAGAGGCCTCCACCCCGGTATCGATTAAGGCTCTAACCTCCTGTGTATTACCCGAATGCCAAAACAATTTTACTTTTACCTGAGGTCGTCTGTCTACATAAACATGGGCTGTTGTTACCGGAGTTTGACCACCATCCTATTCGTCTTTGATATATTTTGTCTTGATCAAGCGGCATGTTGAGCATATTGGGCTGCACTCAATATGGTGTGGTGGTAGATTTACAACTCACGTAGTTTCATTTGGATACACCAGCAGTAATGTCACTTTTGGTTTACAAGCAGGCACTTTGTCATGGCACGGCCACTGGAAGTTCGGGGCTCTAGTTTATAGGCAATGCCTAGTAGGGCATACTGTCAAATGCAGATTTGTGTGTTTAATAAGAGGGTGAACCAGTACATTGCTGGGTTCACAACTGTTAAGTACTGCTTAATGGATTAATGCACAACTTTGATTGATTTTATTGTTCAACAATGAGGCTAATCCGGCCTCTGGCCTATGTGCTTTCCTTCTTTTTGCTATGATTTCACTATCTACTTTATCATGACATGATCCTGGAACGTGTATGACGACCATGGTTCTGGTGACCCTGGTAATGTATGTATTTATGTTTTGCCATTATTTTTTTTAATGTGTTTTTGCTATCCCCGTATACATCCACTGAATTAATATGCATGTATATGTTATACTTTAAATGTATGGGTTTTTTGTACATTGTGATGACCAAAAATGTTTTTTGTTCAATTGGTGGTGTGATGTTATTGGTTTGGGTACGTAATTCAGAACTATTTCTTGCCTTGAGAAAGACCGCAGAAGGTTGAAACGGCAAATCGTTCTGGCTGATGATAAAGCATTTTTGAACATAAGCTACATTGGACATTCATCTCGTGTTTTTTGTTTGATCACAATTTGTCATTGTATAGACAGTACTCTGAAACATACTGAGTCTAGCAGCGCAATATATCCAGTGGAGCTTAACCTTGGTGGGTTTTTGTTATTCGTCTTTAGAGTGTGAACCCTTGGACTCTCTCTACCATGGCACTAACCATTTTCCTCAAATCAGCAAATCAGCATAAGTTGGTTGGGAGGGTAGAGATTTATTGAATGACTCATCATCACTCCCCTCAGGGGACGATCCAAAAGGATCCGCCTCCTTTTTGGGTTTATGTACATCTTGTTGTTTCACTTTTTTGTAAACTCTTTCCCGTCTAGACCTCGTTTTTTATACAATAAATACATATCACGAGTTTCAATTCCATCAATATCCTCTCGTGGCACACCATCTTTCAACAAAGCCAGGAGCATATCTTTCTTAGATACGTGGGAATCTCAGCTGTCAAACCTCCTGCCAGGAGTGCGTTTTTCATTTCGCCCCTCCCTCTCCCGAGATCGTTCCTCTGGTTTTTCCCATTCACCTAAATCCGCAAGCTGTTTAATCGCATCGACCACTTCATCAGTAACTTTTCCAATCGTACCCACGAGTAGGGTCATTATTATGTTTTTATATGCAGGGGGGGCTGTCTGAACTAAAGTGTTTCTAGCAGAAACAGACAAATTCACCAACCCCATATGCTCTGGGGTTTCTAGGTGAATAGCCTCTGTCATAGCATGTTCCCTAATTCTCTGAATAGCTTCCCTCAATATGTACCATTTCTTGTCATCAGTCGGCCAATCCGACGTCATAGGATATTTGTGATTACATCCTTGCGCTGCCAGTTGCAAAAGGGACGTTTTCCCATCATCACTGTTACCATCACGAGGAGGACCTGCATGCAGGGTCTCCTGTATTTGAATATCATTCTACACGGGTAAAAATCTAGCAGAATCTGTTGTATCTACCAGAAGACCCACAGCCCTTCCATCAAACATTCTGACCATCCATGCCAGCAAGGATTCACCTGCCCTCTTTTCAGCCTGTTGACTATTTCCCCGATTTCTTGTTACGAATAGCCTTCAGGAGCAGTCATGTCTACTACATCACCTCCAGGATTCAATGGGTGATGACCCAATCTTCTGCGTATTACGGGATTAACCATCACCTCTTTACATGCCGGTTTAGGCTTTGTTACAGGATCTGGTTCAGCATCACTATTAGTGGTAGTGCTATCAAAAATGTCACCATCCCACTGTTCGGGGTCCCAATCAACACCTGTGGAGGCATTCACAGTTGTGACCTTACGAGAATTAACCCTTCCTCTTCTCTTCTGATATTTATAGCGAGCTACTCTTACCGCAGCTCGTTCAGCCACAGCTTGATATTTTATCATGATCTAATTTCATTTGAAGTTGCTGCATTAACACAATTTGTTTTTCAGCAACCAGTTCCTTTTCTAATTTTTTAACATTATTTTGTAATTCTATATTCATTTGATGCATCTTTCGAAAAGCATGCAACAAATTCCAGCCTCTTCTCCCGAGAGCCGAACACTCCTTCCCCTTTTCCATTGGGACCTGTTGTAAACATTTAATCACTTCGTCTGGACTTGCCTCTCCTATACTAGTATCCCAGGTCTCACTCAGTCCTGTACCACATGCCCAGGTTTGTGCAATTTTTTCATACAGGCTCTTAGACCAGCCCGTGATAGTTACATCTGGACAATCTTTTTTTCCTGAATAGTGAAGTCCTAGTTTCTGAATGGATGTTTCACTTCCCTACCTTCAATACCACAACAAAAAAAAACCTATACACCAAAGTTTTCTGTCTTTTCCTTTCAATAGAAAAAGAAAGGAAAGGGGAGAAAAGAAGAATTCCCGTTTTTTTTTCTTTCTGCCTTTCCGAGTCCAAAAACTTTAACTTCAATTTATTAGCAGGATCCTTTGGCACCCATATCAGCACAAAAACCCTGCTCACAGTGCCAACATATTTTGCATCTGTTTGCCCATCTGTTTGCCCATGTGAGGGGGAGCACTTACACTTGCGCCTCCCCAGGTCCCTAACAAAAGCGAATTATTGGACTCAGACAAACAAAAGACCACACATGAACTATGCAATATCGTAAAACAAATGGCTTGTTATAGGCCCTTTAAAAACCTATGAAATTCAGTGAAAAAACTTTGTTAAAGGGACGTTATGGTTCCAAGTAAAACCGAAAAACCCTTGAAATTTCACTATTCAACATGGCAAGCTTAGGAATATTGCACCTCCATCATGTATGCTGCACACAATGCCTATGTTTCTACATGAGTACCTTAATATACTGGATTGAAGTTAATAATAGAATGCTATTTATATCAATGCATAGCTTAATGCACCGATTAGCACTTGATATTTATTCCAATAATCTTTGACACTTTTTTTATTAACATTACACTAAGAATCCCTTGTACAGACTTTTCATGAAAGGTGCACATGTGATATCATCAGTGATGTCATCAATGACATTTGTGATGTCATCTTTGATGTCCTGGGTGTTAGGCTTGGCAGTGCACGGTGGTGGCGCGAGTTATGGTTGCTTAGCTTACCATAACTGGCGAATTTCAAGGGTTTTTCGGTTTTATTTGGAACCATAACGTCCCTTTAACAAAGTTTTTTCACTGAATTTAATAGGTTTTTAGTAGCGCAACTTAACCATAACGTCCCTTTAACAATGTTTTTTCACTGAATTTCATAGGTTTTTAATGGCGCAACTTAACCATAACGTTTGTAGGACCTTGTGTTTTAGCATCATTTATTTCCCATCCCTCCTTGCGTGAACCTTCTCTAATGACATCCAAATTTAATCACACACTCTCTTCATCCTTACCTTGAATCAATATGTCGTCAATATAATGCACATATAATGCACAATTTGTACATCTGGTTTACATGGAAAAGTGTTCAGCCTCCAGCCGGTGACAAATCGTTGGACAATGCAAATAGCCCATAGGCAAACAATTAAAAGTATACCGCCTCCCGTTCCACGAAAATGCAAACTGCTCTTGGCATTCAACCGCAATCGGTACGGTGAAGAAGGCATTAAATCCAACACCGTGTACCAAGTACCCTCAAATTTCTGTATATTTTCAACCAACGTTATGGCATCAGGTACCTCCGGCACCAGTGGAGGAGTATATTTATTCAACTCACGATAATGAATTGTCATTCTGAAGCTACCGTCTGGTTTTTTAACAGGCCAGATGGGATTGTTCCAAGCCGTGGTAACAGAACGTAATACACCTGCCTCAACATATCCTTTGATTGTTTCTGAAATTTCTTTCTGCCCTCCGGGAATCTGATATTGTTTCATGGATACTATTTTAGTCGCTCTCGGAACCTGCACAGGGGGCTTTTTCAACTCACCAACCACTACAGGCATGCAAATAAATGCAATCATCCCAAATTGGTATATTTTGCCTTCCAATCCTAGGGTTAATCCTTGTAGAATATCAAATCCAATAATATATTCAGCCAGAGGAACAAATAAACCCTGATAAAAGGCTCTTTTTAATTGCCCAATTTTCATGTCAATTTCTGTTTGCACTGCTGAGGTTTCCTTCCCTCCCAATCCTGTAATCATAACATGTTTTCCTTTAAATCTGGAAGGGTTTCCATGTATTAAAGAGGCCTCCACCCCGGTATCGATTAAGGCTCGAACCTCCTGTGTATTACCCGAATGCCAAAACAATTTTACTTTTACCTGAGGTCGTCTGTCTACATAAACATGGGCTGTTGTTACCGGAGTTTGACCACCATCCTATTCGTCTTTGATATATTTTGTCTTGATCAAGCGGCATGTTGAGCATATTGGGCTGCACTCAATATGGTGTGGTGGTAGATTTACAACTCACGTAGTTTCATTTGGATACACCAGCAGTAATGTCACTTTTGGTTTACAAGCAGGCACTTTGTCATGGCACGGCCACTGGAAGTTCGGGGCTCTAGTTTATAGGCAATGCCTAGTAGGGCATACTGTCAAATGCAGATTTGTGTGTTTAATAAGAGGGTGAACCAGTACATTGCTGGGTTCACAACTGTTAAGTACTGCTTAATGGATTAATGCACAACTTTGATTGATTTTATTGTTCAACAATGAGGCTAATCCGGCCTCTGGCCTATGTGCTTTCCTTCTTTTTGCTATGATTTCACTATCTACTTTATCATGACATGATCCTGGAACGTGTATGACGACCATGGTTCTGGTGACCCTGGTAATGTATGTATTTATGTTTTGCCATTATTTTTTTTAATGTGTTTTTGCTATCCCCCGTATACATCCACTGAATTAATATGCATGTATATGTTATACTTTAAATGTATGGGTTTTTTGTACATTGTGATGACCAAAAATGTTTTTTGTTCAATTGGTGGTGTGATGTTATTGGTTTGGGTACGTAATTCAGAACTATTTCTTGCCTTGAGAAAGACCGCAGAAGGTTGAAACGGCAAATCGTTCTGGCTGATGATAAAGCATTTTTGAACATAAGCTACATTGGACATTCATCTCGTGTTTTTTGTTTGATCACAATTTGTCATTGTATAGACAGTACTCTGAAACATACTGAGTCTAGCAGCGCAATATATCCAGTGGAGCTTAACCTTGGTGGGTTTTTGTTATTCGTCTTTAGAGTGTGAACCCTTGGACTCTCTCTACCATGGCACTAACCATTTTCCTCAAATCAGCAAATCAGCATAAGTTGGTTGGGAGGGTAGAGATTTATTGAATGACTCATCATCACTCCCCTCAGGGGACGATCCAAAAGGATCCGCCTCCTTTTTGGGTTTATGTACATCTTGTTGTTTCACTTTTTTGTAAACTCTTTCCCGTCTAGACCTCGTTTTTTATACAATAAATACATATCACGAGTTTCAATTCCATCAATATCCTCTCGTGGCACACCATCTTTCAACAAAGCCAGGAGCATATCTTTCTTAGATACGTGGGAATCTCAGCTGTCAAACCTCCTGCCAGGAGTGCGTTTTTCATTTCGCCCCTCCCTCTCCCGAGATCGTTCCTCTGGTTTTTCCCATTCACCTAAATCCGCAAGCTGTTTAATCGCATCGACCACTTCATCAGTAACTTTTCCAATCGTACCCACGAGTAGGGTCATTATTATGTTTTTATATGCAGGGGGGGCTGTCTGAACTAAAGTGTTTCTAGCAGAAACAGACAAATTCACCAACCCCATATGCTCTGGGGTTTCTAGGTGAATAGCCTCTGTCATAGCATGTTCCCTAATTCTCTGAATAGCTTCCCTCAATATGTACCATTTCTTGTCATCAGTCGGCCAATCCGACGTCATAGGATATTTGTGATTACATCCTTGCGCTGCCAGTTGCAAAAGGGACGTTTTCCCATCATCACTGTTACCATCACGAGGAGGACCTGCATGCAGGGTCTCCTGTATTTGAATATCATTCTACACGGGTAAAAATCTAGCAGAATCTGTTGTATCTACCAGAAGACCCACAGCCCTTCCATCAAACATTCTGACCATCCATGCCAGCAAGGATTCACCTGCCCTCTTTTCAGCCTGTTGACTATTTCCCCGATTTCTTGTTGCGAATAGCCTTCAGGAGCAGTCATGTCTACTACATCACCTCCAGGATTCAATGGGTGATGACCCAATCTTCTGCGTATTACGGGATTAACCATCACCTCTTTACATGCCGGTTTAGGCTTTGTTACAGGATCTGGTTCAGCATCACTATTAGTGGTAGTGCTATCAAAAATGTCACCATCCCACTGATCGGGGTCCCAATCAACACCTGTGGAGGCATTCACAGTTGTGACCTTACGAGAATTAACCCTTCCTCTTCTCTTCTGATATTTATAGCGAGCTACTCTTACCGCAGCTCGTTCAGCCACAGCTTGATATTTTATCATGATCTAATTTCATTTGAAGTTGCTGCATTAACACAATTTGTTTTTCAGCAACCAGTTCCTTTTCTAATTTTTTAACATTATTTTGTAATTCTATATTCATTTGATGCATCTTTCGAAAAGCATGCAACAAATTCCAGCCTCTTCTCCCGAGAGCCGAACACTCCTTCCCCTTTTCCATTGGGACCTGTTGTAAACATTTAATCACTTCGTCTGGACTTGCCTCTCCTATACTAGTATCCCAGGTCTCACTCAGTCCTGTACCACATGCCCAGGTTTGTGCAATTTTTCCATACAGGCTCTTAGACCAGCCCGTGATAGTTACATCTGGACAATCTTTTTTTCCTGAATAGTGAAGTCCTAGTATCTGAATGGATGTTTCACTTCCCTACCTTCAATACCACAACAAAAAAAAACCTATACACCAAAGTTTTCTGTCTTTTCCTTTCAATAGAAAAAGAAAGGAAAGGGGAGAAAAGAAGAATTCCCGTTTTTTTTTCTTTCTGCCTTTCCGAGTCCAAAAACTTTAACTTCAATTTATTAGCAGGATCCTTTGGCACCCATATCAGCACAAAAACCCTGCTCACAGTGCCAACATATTTTGCATCTGTTTGCCCATCTGTTTGCCCATGTGAGGGGGAGCACTTACACTTGCGCCTCCCCAGGTCCCTAACAAAAGCGAATTATTGGACTCAGACAAACAAAAGACCACACATGAACTATGCAATATCGTAAAACAAATGGCTTGTTATAGGCCCTTTAAAAACCTATGAAATTCAGTGAAAAAACTTTGTTAAAGGGACGTTATGGTTCCAAGTAAAACCGAAAAACCCTTGAAATTTCACTATTCAACATGGCAAGCTTAGGAATATTGCACCTCCATCATGTATGCTGCACACAATGCCTATGTTTCTACATGAGTACCTTAATATACTGGATTGAAGTTAATAATAGAATGCTATTTATATCAATGCATAGCTTAATGCACCGATTAGCACTTGATATTTATTCCAATAATCTTTGACACTTTTTTTATTAACATTACACTAAGAATCCCTTGTACAGACTTTTCATGAAAGGTGCACATGTGATATCATCAGTGATGTCATCAATGACATTTGTGATGTCATCTTTGATGTCCTGGGTGTTAGGCTTGGCAGTGCACGGTGGTGGCGCGAGTTATGGTTGCTTAGCTTACCATAACTGGCGAATTTCAAGGGTTTTTCGGTTTTATTTGGAACCATAACGTCCCTTTAACAAAGTTTTTTCACTGAATTTAATAGGTTTTTAGTAGCGCAACTTAACCATAACGTCCCTTTAACAATGTTTTTTCACTGAATTTCATAGGTTTTTAATGGCGCAACTTAACCATAACGTTTGTAGGACCTTGTGTTTTAGCATCATTTATTTCCCATCCCTCCTTGCGTGAACCTTCTCTAATGACATCCAAATGTAATCACACACTCTCTTCATCCTTACCTTGAATCAATATGTCGTCAATATAATGCACATATAATGCACAATTTGTACATCTGGTTTACATGGAAAAGTGTTCAGCCTCCAGCCGGTGACAAATCGTTGGACAATGCAAATAGCCCATAGGCAAACAATTAAAAGTATACCGCCTCCCGTTCCACGAAAATGCAAACTGCTCTTGGCATTCAACCGCAATCGGTACGGTGAAGAAGGCATTAAATCCAACACCGTGTACCAAGTACCCTCAAATTTCTTTATATTTTCAACCAACGTTATGGCATCAGGTACCTCCGGCACCAGTGGAGGAGTATATTTATTCAACTCACGATAATGAATTGTCATTCTGAAGCTACCGTCTGGTTTTTTAACAGGCCAGATGGGATTGTTCCAAGCCGTGGTAACAGAACGTAATACACCTGCCTCAACATATCCTTTGATTGTTTCTGAAATTTCTTTCTGCCCTCCGGGAATCTGATATTGTTTCATGGATACTATTTTAGTCGCTCTCGGAACCTGCACAGGGGGCTTTTTCAACTCACCAACCACTACAGGCATGCAAATAAATGCAATCATCCCAAATTGGTATATTTTGCCTTCCAATCCTAGGGTTAATCCTTGTAGAATATCAAATCCAATAATATATTCAGCCAGAGGAACAAATAAACCCTGATAAAAGGCTCTTTTTAATTGCCCAATTTTCATGTCAATTTCTGTTTGCACTGCTGAGGTTTCCTTCCCTCCCAATCCTGTAATCATAACATGTTTTCCTTTAAATCTGGAAGGGTTTCCATGTATTAAAGAGGCCTCCACCCCGGTATCGATTAAGGCTCGAACCTCCTGTGTATTACCCGAATGCCAAAACAATTTTATTTTTACCTGAGGTCGTCTGTCTACATAAACATGGGCTGTTGTTACCGGAGTTTGACCACCATCCTATTCGTCTTTGATATATTTTGTCTTGATCAAGCGGCATGTTGAGCATATTGGGCTGCACTCAATATGGTGTGGTGGTAGATTTACAACTCACGTAGTTTCATTTGGATACACCAGCAGTAATGTCACTTTTGGTTTACAAGCAGGCACTTTGTCATGGCACGGCCACTGGAAGTTCGGGGCTCTAGTTTATAGGCAATGCCTAGTAGGGCATACTGTCAAATGCAGATTTGTGTGTTTAATAAGAGGGTGAACCAGTACATTGCTGGGTTCACAACTGTTAAGTACTGCTTAATGGATTAATGCACAACTTTGATTGATTTTATTGTTCAAAAATGAGGCTAATCCGGCCTCTGGCCTATGTGCTTTCCTTCTTTTTGCTATGATTTCACTATCTACTTTATCATGACATGATCCTGGAACGTGTATGACGACCATGGTTCTGGTGACCCTGGTAATGTATGTATTTATGTTTTGCCATTATTTTTTTTAATGTGTTTTTGCTATCCCCCGTATACATCCACTGAATTAATATGCATGTATATGTTATACTTTAAATGTATGGGTTTTTTGTACATTGTGATGACCAAAAATGTTTTTTGTTCGATTGGTGGTGTGATGTTATTGGTTTGGGTACGTAATTCAGAACTATTTCTTGCCTTGAGAAAGACCGCAGAAGGTTGAAACGGCAAATCGTTCTGGCTGATGATAAAGCATTTTTGAACATAAGCTACATTGGACATTCATCTCGTGTTTTTTGTTTGATCACAATTTGTCATTGTATAGACAGTACTCTGAAACATACTGAGTCTAGCAGCGCAATATATCCAGTGGAGCTTAACCTTGGTGGGTTTTTGTTATTCGTCTTTAGAGTGTGAACCCTTGGACTCTCTCTACCATGGCACTAACCATTTTCCTCAAATCAGCAAATCAGCATAAGTTGGTTGGGAGGGTAGAGATTTATTGAATGACTCATCATCACTCCCCTCAGGGGACGATCCAAAAGGATCCGCCTCCTTTTTGGGTTTATGTACATCTTGTTGTTTCACTTTTTTGTAAACTCTTTCCCGTCTAGACCTCGTTTTTTATACAATAAATACATATCACGAGTTTCAATTCCATCAATATCCTCTCGTGGCACACCATCTTTCAACAAAGCCAGGAGCATATCTTTCTTAGATACGTGGGAATCTCAGCTGTCAAACCTCCTGCCAGGAGTGCGTTTTTCATTTCGCCCCTCCCTCTCCCGAGATCGTTCCTCTGGTTTTTCCCATTCACCTAAATCCGCAAGCTGTTTAATCGCATCGACCACTTCATCAGTAACTTTTCCAATCGTACCCACGAGTAGGGTCATTATTATGTTTTTATATGCAGGGGGGGCTGTCTGAACTAAAGTGTTTCTAGCAGAAACAGACAAATTCACCAACCCCATATGCTCTGGGGTTTCTAGGTGAATAGCCTCTGTCATAGCATGTTCCCTAATTCTCTGAATAGCTTCCCTCAATATGTACCATTTCTTGTCATCAGTCGGCCAATCCGACGTCATAGGATATTTGTGATTACATCCTTGCGCTGCCAGTTGCAAAAGGGACGTTTTCCCATCATCACTGTTACCATCACGAGGAGGACCTGCATGCAGGGTCTCCTGTATTTGAATATCATTCTACACGGGTAAAAATCTAGCAGAATCTGTTGTATCTACCAGAAGACCCACAGCCCTTCCATCAAACATTCTGACCATCCATGCCAGCAAGGATTCACCTGCCCTCTTTTCAGCCTGTTGACTATTTCCCCGATTTCTTGTTGCGAATAGCCTTCAGGAGCAGTCATGTCTACTACATCACCTCCAGGATTCAATGGGTGATGACCCAATCTTCTGCGTATTACGGGATTAACCATCACCTCTTTACATGCCGGTTTAGGCTTTGTTACAGGATCTGGTTCAGCATCACTATTAGTGGTAGTGCTATCAAAAATGTCACCATCCCACTGATCGGGGTCCCAATCAACACCTGTGGAGGCATTCACAGTTGTGACCTTACGAGAATTAACCCTTCCTCTTCTCTTCTGAGATTTATAGCGAGCTACTCTTACCGCAGCTCGTTCAGCCACAGCTTGATATTTTATCATGATCTAATTTCATTTGAAGTTGCTGCATTAACACAATTTGTTTTTCAGCAACCAGTTCCTTTTCTAATTTTTTAACATTATTTTGTAATTCTATATTCATTTGATGCATCTTTCGAAAAGCATGCAACAAATTCCAGCCTCTTCTCCCGAGAGCCGAACACTCCTTCCCCTTTTCCATTGGGACCTGTTGTAAACATTTAATCACTTCGTCTGGACTTGCCTCTCCTATACTAGTATCCCAGGTCTCACTCAGTCCTGTACCACATGCCCAGGTTTGTGCAATTTTTTCATACAGGCTCTTAGACCAGCCCGTGATAGTTACATCTGGACAATCTTTTTTTCCTGAATAGTGAAGTCCTAGTATCTGAATGGATGTTTCACTTCCCTACCTTCAATACCACAACAAAAAAAAAACCTATACACCAAAGTTTTCTGTCTTTTCCTTTCAATAGAAAAAGAAAGGAAAGGGGAGAAAAGAAGAATTCCCGTTTTTTTTTCTTTCTGCCTTTCCGAGTCCAAAAACTTTAACTTCAATTTATTAGCAGGATCCTTTGGCACCCATATCAGCACAAAAACCCTGCTCACAGTGCCAACATATTTTGCATCTGTTTGCCCATCTGTTTGCCCATGTGAGGGGGAGCACTTACACTTGCGCCTCCCCAGGTCCCTAACAAAAGCGAATTATTGGACTCAGACAAACAAAAGACCACACATGAACTATGCAATATCGTAAAACAAATGGCTTGTTATAGGCCCTTTAAAAACCTATGAAATTCAGTGAAAAAACTTTGTTAAAGGGACGTTATGGTTCCAAGTGAAACCGAAAAACCCTTGAAATTTCACTATTCAACATGGCAAGCTTAGGAATATTGCACCTCCATCATGTATGCTGCACACAATGCCTATGTTTCTACATGAGTACCTTAATATACTGGATTGAAGTTAATAATAGAATGCTATTTATATCAATGCATAGCTTAATGCACCGATTAGCACTTGATATTTATTCCAATAATCTTTGACACTTTTTTTATTAACATTACACTAAGAATCCCTTGTACAGACTTTTCATGAAAGGTGCACATGTGATATCATCAGTGATGTCATCAATGACATTTGTGATGTCATCTTTGATGTCCTGGGTGTTAGGCTTGGCAGTGCACGGTGGTGGCGCGAGTTATGGTTGCTTAGCTTACCATAACTGGCGAATTTCAAGGGTTTTTCGGTTTTATTTGGAACCATAACGTCCCTTTAACAAAGTTTTTTCACTGAATTTAATAGGTTTTTAGTAGCGCAACTTAACCATAACGTCCCTTTAACAATGTTTTTTCACTGAATTTCATAGGTTTTTAATGGCGCAACTTAACCATAACGTTTGTAGGACCTTGTGTTTTAGCATCATTTATTTCCCATCCCTCCTTGCGTGAACCTTCTCTAATGACATCCAAATGTAATCACACACTCTCTTCATCCTTACCTTGAATCAATATGTCGTCAATATAATGCACATATAATGCACAATTTGTACATCTGGTTTACATGGAAAAGTGTTCAGCCTCCAGCCGGTGACAAATCGTTGGACAATGCAAATAGCCCATAGGCAAACAATTAAAAGTATACCGCCTCCCGTTCCACGAAAATGCAAACTGCTCTTGGCATTCAACCGCAATCGGTACGGTGAAGAAGGCATTTAATCCAACACCGTGTACCAAGTACCCTCAAATTTCTGTATATTTTCAACCAACGTTATGGCATCAGGTACCTCCGGCACCAGTGGAGGAGTATATTTATTCAACTCACGATAATGAATTGTCATTCTGAAGCTACCGTCTGGTTTTTTAACAGGCCAGATGGGATTGTTCCAAGCCGTGGTAACAGAACGTAATACACCTGCCTCAACATATCCTTTGATTGTTTCTGAAATTTCTTTCTGCCCTCCGGGAATCTGATATTGTTTCATGGATACTATTTTAGTCGCTCTCGGAACCTGCACAGGGGGCTTTTTCAACTCACCAACCACTACAGGCATGCAAATAAATGCAATCATCCCAAATTGGTATATTTTGCCTTCCAATCCTAGGGTTAATCCTTGTAGAATATCAAATCCAATAATATATTCAGCCAGAGGAACAAATAAACCCTGATAAAAGGCTCTTTTTAATTGCCCAATTTTCATGTCAATTTCTGTTTGCACTGCTGAGGTTTCCTTCCCTCCCAATCCTGTAATCATAACATGTTTTCCTTTAAATCTGGAAGGGTTTCCATGTATTAAAGAGGCCTCCACCCCGGTATCGATTAAGGCTCGAACCTCCTGTGTATTACCCGAATGCCAAAACAATTTTACTTTTACCTGAGGTCGTCTGTCTACATAAACATGGGCTGTTGTTACCGGAGTTTGACCACCATCCTATTCGTCTTTGATATATTTTGTCTTGATCAAGCGGCATGTTGAGCATATTGGGCTGCACTCAATATGGTGTGGTGGTAGATTTACAACTCACGTAGTTTCATTTGGATACACCAGCAGTAATGTCACTTTTGGTTTACAAGCAGGCACTTTGTCATGGCACGGCCACTGGAAGTTCGGGGCTCTAGTTTATAGGCAATGCCTAGTAGGGCATACTGTCAAATGCAGATTTGTGTGTTTAATAAGAGGGTGAACCAGTACATTGCTGGGTTCACAACTGTTAAGTACTGCTTAATGGATTAATGCACAACTTTGATTGATTTTATTGTTCAACAATGAGGCTAATCCGGCCTCTGGCCTATGTGCTTTCCTTCTTTTTGCTATGATTTCACTATCTACTTTATCATGACATGATCCTGGAACGTGTATGACGACCATGGTTCTGGTGACCCTGGTAATGTATGTATTTATGTTTTGCCATTATTTTTTTTAATGTGTTTTTGCTATCCCCCGTATACATCCACTGAATTAATATGCATGTATATGTTATACTTTAAATGTATGGGTTTTTTGTACATTGTGATGACCAAAAATGTTTTTTGTTCAATTGGTGGTGTGATGTTATTGGTTTGGGTACGTAATTCAGAACTATTTCTTGCCTTGAGAAAGACCGCAGAAGGTTGAAACGGCAAATCGTTCTGGCTGATGATAAAGCATTTTTGAACATAAGCTACATTGGACATTCATCTCGTGTTTTTTGTTTGATCACAATTTGTCATTGTATAGACAGTACTCTGAAACATACTGAGTCTAGCAGCGCAATATATCCAGTGGAGCTTAACCTTGGTGGGTTTTTGTTATTCGTCTTTAGAGTGTGAACCCTTGGACTCTCTCTACCATGGCACTAACCATTTTCCTCAAATCAGCAAATCAGCATAAGTTGGTTGGGAGGGTAGAGATTTATTGAATGACTCATCATCACTCCCCTCAGGGGACGATCCAAAAGGATCCGCCTCCTTTTTGGGTTTATGTACATCTTGTTTTTTCACTTTTTTGTAAACTCTTTCCCGTCTAGACCTCGTTTTTTATACAATAAATACATATCACGAGTTTCAATTCCATCAATATCCTCTCGTGGCACACCATCTTTCAACAAAGCCAGGAGCATATCTTTCTTAGATACGTGGGAATCTCAGCTGTCAAACCTCCTGCCAGGAGTGCGTTTTTCATTTCGCCCCTCCCTCTCCCGAGATCGTTCCTCTGGTTTTTCCCATTCACCTAAATCCGCAAGCTGTTTAATCGCATCGACCACTTCATCAGTAACTTTTCCAATCGTACCCACGAGTAGGGTCATTATTATGTTTTTATATGCAGGGGGGGCTGTCTGAACTAAAGTGTTTCTAGCAGAAACAGACAAATTCACCAACCCCATATGCTCTGGGGTTTCTAGGTGAATAGCCTCTGTCATAGCATGTTCCCTAATTCTCTGAATAGCTTCCCTCAATATGTACCATTTCTTGTCATCAGTCGGCCAATCCGACGTCATAGGATATTTGTGATTACATCCTTGCGCTGCCAGTTGCAAAAGGGACGTTTTCCCATCATCACTGTTACCATCACGAGGAGGACCTGCATGCAGGGTCTCCTGTATTTGAATATCATTCTACACGGGTAAAAATCTAGCAGAATCTGTTGTATCTACCAGAAGACCCACAGCCCTTCCATCAAACATTCTGACCATCCATGCCAGCAAGGATTCACCTGCCCTCTTTTCAGCCTGTTGACTATTTCCCCGATTTCTTGTTGCGAATAGCCTTCAGGAGCAGTCATGTCTACTACATCACCTCCAGGATTCAATGGGTGATGACCCAATCTTCTGCGTATTACGGGATTAACCATCACCTCTTTACATGCCGGTTTAGGCTTTGTTACAGGATCTGGTTCAGCATCACTATTAGTGGTAGTGCTATCAAAAATGTCACCATCCCACTGATCGGGGTCCCAATCAACACCTGTGGAGGCATTCACAGTTGTGACCTTACGAGAATTAACCCTTCCTCTTCTCTTCTGATATTTATAGCGAGCTACTCTTACCGCAGCTCGTTCAGCCACAGCTTGATATTTTATCATGATCTAATTTCATTTGAAGTTGCTGCATTAACACAATTTGTTTTTCAGCAACCAGTTCCTTTTCTAATTTTTTAACATTATTTTGTAATTCTATATTCATTTGATGCATCTTTCGAAAAGCATGCAACAAATTCCAGCCTCTTCTCCCGAGAGCCGAACACTCCTTCCCCTTTTCCATTGGGACCTGTTGTAAACATTTAATCACTTCGTCTGGACTTGCCTCTCCTATACTAGTATCCCAGGTCTCACTCAGTCCTGTACCACATGCCCAGGTTTGTGCAATTTTTTCATACAGGCTCTTAGACCAGCCCGTGATAGTTACATCTGGACAATCTTTTTTTCCTGAATAGTGAAGTCCTAGTATCTGAATGGATGTTTCACTTCCCTACCTTCAATACCACAACAAAAAAAAACCTATACACCAAAGTTTTCTGTCTTTTCCTTTCAATAGAAAAAGAAAGGAAAGGGGAGAAAAGAAGAATTCCCGTTTTTTTTTCTTTCTGCCTTTCCGAGTCCAAAAACTTTAACTTCAATTTATTAGCAGGATCCTTTGGCACCCATATCAGCACAAAAACCCTGCTCACAGTGCCAACATATTTTGCATCTGTTTGCCCATCTGTTTGCCCATGTGAGGGGGAGCACTTACACTTGCGCCTCCCCAGGTCCCTAACAAAAGCGAATTATTGGACTCAGACAAACAAAAGACCACACATGAACTATGCAATATCGTAAAACAAATGGCTTGTTATAGGCCCTTTAAAAACCTATGAAATTCAGTGAAAAAACTTTGTTAAAGGGACGTTATGGTTCCAAGTAAAACCGAAAAACCCTTGAAATTTCACTATTCAACATGGCAAGCTTAGGAATATTGCACCTCCATCATGTATGCTGCACACAATGCCTATGTTTCTACATGAGTACCTTAATATACTGGATTGAAGTTAATAATAGAATGCTATTTATATCAATGCATAGCTTAATGCACCGATTAGCACTTGATATTTATTCCAATAATCTTTGACACTTTTTTTATTAACATTACACTAAGAATCCCTTGTACAGACTTTTCATGAAAGGTGCACATGTGATATCATCAGTGATGTCATCAATGACATTTGTGATGTCATCTTTGATGTCCTGGGTGTTAGGCTTGGCAGTGCACGGTGGTGGCGCGAGTTATGGTTGCTTAGCTTACCATAACTGGCGAATTTCAAGGGTTTTTCGGTTTTATTTGGAACCATAACGTCCCTTTAACAAAGTTTTTTCACTGAATTTAATAGGTTTTTAGTAGCGCAACTTAACCATAACGTCCCTTTAACAATGTTTTTTCACTGAATTTCATAGGTTTTTAATGGCGCAACTTAACCATAACGTCCCTTAACAAAGTTTTTCCACTGAATTTCATTGGTTTCTATTAGTACAACTTTACAATAACATCCCTTTAACAAAGTCTTTTCATTGAATTTCATAGTTTTTATTAGTGCAACTTAACCATAACGTCCCTTTAACGCATTTTTTTAATTGAATTTCATAGTTTTTTATTAGTGCAACATAACCATAACATCCTTTTTAAATGGATGAAGACCACTAGCATCCTAGGTTCTCAAAGTGGGAACCTGGGGTGGTAAAAAAAAGATTTTTCTTCCCAAACCGGAACGCCTGCGGCGTCCGGGTGTAGGAAGGAAAATCTTTTACCAAGATGGACACCATGGAAAGGGAAGGCGGGTGTATAAAGACAACAGGGCATGGGTAGGGGGGACCAGGAGGGAGACACGGGGCATGAGAGGGGGGTGGGGGGTAACAGGAGAGAGACACGGGGCATGAGTGGGGGGTGGAGGGTAACAGGAGGGAGACACGGGGCATGAGAGGGGGGTGGGGGTAACAGAAGAGAGACACGGGCATGAGCGGGGGGTGGGGGGCAACAGGAGGGAGACACGGGTATGACCGGGGGGTGGGGGGCAACAGGAGGGAGACACGGGGCATGACCGGGGGGTGGGTGGCAACAGGAGAGAGACATGGGGCATGACCAGGGGGTGGGGGGCAACAGGAGAGAGGCACGGGGCATGAGAGGGGGGTGGGGGGTAACAGGAGAGAGACACAGGGCATGAGCAGGGGGTGGGGGGCAACATGAGAGAGACACGGGGCATGAGCGGGGGTGGGGGCAACAGCAGGAAGACACGGGGCATGAGCGGGGGGTGGGGGGAACACGAGGGAGACACGGGGCATGAGATGGGAGTGGGGGGGTAACAGAAGAGAGACACGGGGCATGAGCGGGGGGTGGGGAGCAACAGCAGGGAGACACAGGGCATGACCGGGGGTGGGGGGAACAGAAGGGAGACACGGGGCATGACCGGGGGGTGGGGGGCAACAGGAGAGAGACACGGGGCATGAGTGGGGTGTGGGGGGTAACAGGAGAGAAACACAGGGCATGAGAGGAGGGTGGGGGTAACAAGAGAGAGACACGGGGCATGAGCGGGGGGTGAGGGGCAACAGCAGGGAGACACGGGGCATGACCAGGGGGTGGGGGGGCAACAGGAGAGAGACACGGGGCATGAGAGAGGGTGGGGGGTAACAGGAGAGAGACACGGGGTATGAGCGGGGGGTGGGGGGTAACAGGAGAGAGACACGGGGCATGAGCGGGGAGTGGGGGTCAACAGCAGGGAGACATGGGGCATGAGCGAGGGGTGGTGGGCAACAGCAGGGAGACACGGGGCATGAGCATGGGGGTGGGGGGAAAACGAGGGAGACACGGGGCATGAGAGGGGGGTGGGGGTAACAGAAGAGAGACACGGGGCATGAGCAGGGGGTGGGGGTCAACAGGAGGGAGACACGGGGCATGACCGGGGGGTGGGGGACAACAGGAGGGAGACACGGGGCATGACTGGGGGTGGGGGGCAACAGGAGAGAGACACGGGGCATGACCGGGGGGTGGGGTGCAACAGGAGAGAGACACGGGGCATGAGAGGAGGGTGGGGGCAACAGGAGAGAGACACGGGGCATGACCGGGGGTGGGGGGCAACAGGAGAGAGGCACGGGGCATGACCGGGGGGCAACAGGAGAGAGACACGGGGCATGACCGGGGGGTGGGGGCAACAGGAGAGAGACACAGGCATGAGAGGGAGGTGGGGGTAACAGGAGAGAGACACGGGGCATGAGAGGGGGGTGGGGGGTAACAGGAGAGAGACACGGGGCATGAGCGGGGGAAACAGCAGGGAGACACAGGGCATGATCGGGGTGGGGGGCAACAGGAGAGAGACACAGGGCATGAGAGGGGGGTGGGAGGTAACAGGAGAGAGACACGGGGCATGAGAGGGGGTGGGGGGTAACAGGAGAGAGACACGGGGCATGAGAGGGGGGTGGGGGGCAACAGGAGAGAGACACGGGGCATGAGCGGGGGGTGGGGGATAACAGGAGAGAGACACGGGGCATGAGCAGGGGGCAACAGCAGGGAGACACGGGGCTTGAGCGGGGGGGTGATGGGCAACAGCAGGGAGACACGGGGCATGACCGGGGAGTGGGGGGAACAGGAGAGAGACACGGGGCATGAGTGGGGGGTGGGGGGCAACAGCAGGGGGACACGGGGCATGACCGGGGGTGGGGGGCAACAGGAGAGAGACAAGGGGCATGAGCAGGGGGTGGGGGGCAACAGCAGGGAGACATGGGGCATGACCGGGGGTGGGGGGCAACAGGAGAGAGACACGGGGCATGAGCGGGAGGTGGGGGTAACAGGAGAGAGACACGGGGCATGAGAGGGGGGTGGGGGGTAACAGGAGAGAGACACGGGGCATGAGCGGGGGAAACAGCAGGAAGACACAGGGCATGATCGGGGTGGGGGGCAACAGGAGAGAGACACGGGGCATGAGAGGGGGGTGGGAGGTAACAGGAGAGAGACACGGGGCATGAGAGGGGGGTGGGGGGTAACAGGAGAGAGACACGGGGCATGAGCGGGGGGTGGGGGGCAACAGGAGAGAGACACGGGCATGAGCGGGGGGTGGGGGATAACAGGAGAGAAACACGGGGCATGAGCAGGGGGCAACAGCAGGGAGACACGGGGCGTGAGCGGGGGGGTGAGGGGCAACAGCAGGGAGACACGGGGCATGACCGGGGAGTGGGGGGAACAGGAGAGAGAGACACGGGGCATGAGTGGGGGGTGGGGGGCAACAGCAGGGGGACACGGGGCATGACCGGGGGTGGGGGGCAACAGGAGAGAGACAAGGGGCAGGGGGTGGGGGGCAACAGCAGGGAGATACGGGGCATGACCGGGGGTGGGGGGCAACAGGAGAGAGACACGGGGCATGGGCGGGGGGTGGGGGATAACAGGAGAGAGACACGGGGCATGAGCAGGGGGCAACAGCAGGAAGACACGGGGCGTGAACGGGGGGGTGAGGGGCAACAGCAGGGAGACACGGGGCATGACCGGGGAGTGGGGGGAACAGGAGAGAGACACGGGGCATGAGTGGGGGGTGGGGGGCAACAGCAGGGGGACACGGGGCATGACCGGGGGTGGGGGGCAACAGGAGAGAGACAAGGGGCATGAGCAGGGGGTGGGGGGCAACAGCAGGGAGACACAGGGCATGACCGGGGGTGGGGGGCAACAGGAGAGACACGGGGCATGAGCGGGGGTGGGGGGCAACAGGAGAGAGACACGGGCATGAGCGGGGGGTGGGGGATAACAGGAGAGAAACACGGGGCATGAGCAGGGGGCAACAGCAGGGAGACACGGGGCGTGAGCGGGGGGGTGAGGGGCAACAGCAGGGAGACACGGGGCATGACCGGGGAGTGGGGGGAACAGGAGAGAGAGACACGGGGCATGAGTGGGGGTGGGGGGCAACAGCAGGGGGACACGGGGCATGACCGGGGGTGGGGGGCAACAGGAGAGAGACAAGGGGCAGGGGGTGGGGGGCAACAGCAGGGAGATACGGGGCATGACCGGGGGTGGGGGGCAACAGGAGAGAGACACGGGGCATGGGCGGGGGGTGGGGGATAACAGGAGAGAGACACGGGGCATGAGCAGGGGGCAACAGCAGGAAGACACGGGGCGTGAACGGGGGGGTGAGGGGCAACAGCAGGGAGACACGGGGCATGACCGGGGAGTGGGGGGAACAGGAGAGAGACACGGGGCATGAGTGGGGGGTGGGGGGCAACAGCAGGGGGACACGGGGCATGACCGGGGGTGGGGGGCAACAGGAGAGAGACAAGGGGCATGAGCAGGGGGTGGGGGGCAACAGCAGGGAGACACAGGGCATGACCGGGGGTGGGGGGCAACAGGAGAGACACGGGGCATGAGAGGGGTGTGGGGGGTAACAGGAGAGAGACACAGGGCATGAGCGGGGGGTGGGGGGCAACAGGAGAGAGACACGGGCATGAGCGGGGGGTGGGGGGCAACATGAGGGAGACACGGGGCATGACTGGGGGGTGGGGGTAACAGGAGAGACACGGGGCATGAGCGGGGTTGGGGGGGGCAACAGCAGGGAGACACGGGGCATGACCGGGGGTGGGGGGCAACAGCAGGGAGACACGGGGCATGAGCGGGGGGTGGGGGACAACAGCAGGGAGACGCGGGGGTGGGTGGTAACGGGAGAGAGACGCGGGACATGAGCGGGGGGTGGGGGGCAACAGCAGGCAGACACGGGGCATGACTGGGGTGGGGGGCAACAGGAGAGAGATACGGGGCATGAGAGGGGGGTGGGGTTAACAGGAGAGAGACACGGGGCATGAGAGGGGGTGGGGGTAACAGGAGAGAGACACGGGAATGAGAGGGGGGTGGGGGGGTAACAGGAGAGAGACACCGGGCATGAGCAGGGGGTGGGGGGCAACAGCAGGGAGACACAGGGCATGAGCGGAGGGTGGGGGGCAACAGCAGGGAGACACAGGGCATGAGAGGGGGTGGGGGGGTAACAGGAGAGAGACACAGGGCATGAGCTGGGGGTGGGGGCAACAGGAGAGAGACACAGGGCATGAGCGGGGGTGGGGGTTAACAGGAAAGAGACACGGGGCATGAGCGGGGGGTGGGGGCAACAGGAGAGAGACACGGGGGCATGAGCGGGGGTTGAGGGGCAACAGGAGAGACACAGGGCATGAGTGGGGGGTGGGGGGTAACAGGAGAGAGACACAGGGCATGAGCGGGGGGTGGGGGGTAACATGAGAGAGACACGGGGCATGAGAGGGTGGTGGGGGGGTAACAGGAGAGAGACATGGGGCATGAGCGGGGGGTGGGGGGCAACAGGAGAGAGACACGGGGCATGAGCGGGGGTGGGGGGCAACAGCAGGGAGACACGGGTCATGACCGTGGGTGGGGGGCAACAGGAGAGAGACACGGGGCATGAGAGGGGGGTGGTTGGGTAACAGGAGAGAGACACGGGGCATGAGCGGGGGTAGGGGGCAACAGCAGGGAGACCCGGGGCATGAGCGGAGGGTGGGGGGCAACAGCAGGGAGACACGGGGCATGAGCGGGGGGTGGGGGAAACACGAGGGAGACACGGGGCATGAGCGGGGGTTGGGGGATAACAGGAGAGAGACACGGGGCATGAGCAGGGGGTGGGGGCAACAGCAGGGAGACATGGGGCATGAGCGGGGGGCAACAGCAGAGAGACACAGGGCATGAGCGGGGTGTGGGGGCAACAGCAGGGAGACACGGGGCATGACTGGGGGGTGGGGGGCAACAGCAGGGAGACACGGGGCATGACCAGGGGGTGGGGTGCAAAACGAGAGAGACACGGGCCATGAGCGGGGGGCAACAGCAGGGAGACACTGGGCATGAGCGGGGGTGGGGGGAACACGAGGGAGACACGGGGCATGAGCGGGGGGTGGGGGGTAACAGGAGAGAGACATGGGGCATGAGCGGGAGGTGGGGGCAACAGCAGGGAGACATGGGGCATGAGCGGGGGGTGGGGGGCAACAGCAGGGAGACACGGGGCATGAGTGGGGGTGGGGGGTAACAGGAGAGAGACACAGGGCATGAGCGGGGGTGGGGGGCAACTGGAGAGAGACACGGGGCATGAGCGGGGGTGAGGGGCAACAGGAGAGACACGGGGCATGAGCGGGGGTGGGGGGTAACAGGAGAGAGACACAGGGCATGAGTGGGGGGTGGGGGTAACAGGAGAGAGATACGGGGCATGAGAGGGGGGTGGGGGGTAACAGGAGAGAGACACGGGGAATGAGTGGGGGGGGCAACAGGAGAGAGACACGGGGCATGAGTGGGGGTGGGGGGCAACAGCAGGGAGACACGGGTCATGACCAGGGGTTGGGGGGCAACAGGAGAGAGACACAGGGCATGAGAGGGAGGTGGGGGGAACAAGGAGAGAGACATGGGGCATGAGCGGGTGGTGGGGGGCAACAGCAGGGAGACACGGGGCATGAGCGGAGGGTGGGGGGCAACAGCAGGGAGACACGGGGCATGAGTGGGGGGTGGGGGGAACACGAGGGAGACACGTGGCATGAGCAGGGGGTGGGGGGCAACAGCAGGGAGACACGGGGCATGAGCGGGGGCTGGGGGGAACACGAGAGAGACACGGGCATGAGCGGGGGTGGGGGGTAATGAGAGAGACACTGGGCATGAGCCAGAGTGGGGGGCAACAGCAGGGAGACACCGGGCATGAGCGGGGGTGGGGGGAACACGAGAGAGACACGGGCATGAGCGGGGTGGGGAGTAATGAGAGAGACACGGGGCATGAGTGGGGGATGGGGGAACACGAGGGAGACACGGGGCATGAGAGGGGGGTGGGGGGTAACAGGAGAGAGACACGGGGCATGAGAGGGGAGTGGGGGGCAACAGCAGGGAGACACGGGGCATGACTGGGGGGTGGAGGGCAACAGCAGGGAGACTCGGGGCATGACCGGGGGTGGGGGCAACAGGAGAGAGACACGGGGCATGACCGGGGGTGGGGGGCAACAGCAGGGAGACACGGGGCATGAGCGGGGGTTGGAGGGAACACGAGGGAGACACGGGGCATGAGCGGGGGAAACAGCAGGAAGACACAGGGCATGATCGGGGTGGGGGGCAACAGGAGAGAGACACGGGGCATGAGAGGGGGGTGGGAGGTAACAGGAGAGAGACACGGGGCATGAGAGGGGGGTGGGGGGTAACAGGAGAGAGACACGGGGCATGAGCGGGGGGTGGGGGGCAACAGGAGAGAGACACGGGCATGAGCGGGGGGTGGGGGATAACAGGAGAGAAACACGGGGCATGAGCAGGGGGCAACAGCAGGGAGACACGGGGCGTGAGCGGGGGGGTGAGGGGCAACAGCAGGGAGACACGGGGCATGACCGGGGAGTGGGGGGAACAGGAGAGAGAGACACGGGGCATGAGTGGGGGGTGGGGGGCAACAGCAGGGGGACACGGGGCATGACCGGGGGTGGGGGGCAACAGGAGAGAGACAAGGGGCAGGGGGTGGGGGGCAACAGCAGGGAGATACGGGGCATGACCGGGGGTGGGGGGCAACAGGAGAGAGACACGGGGCATGGGCGGGGGGTGGGGGATAACAGGAGAGAGACACGGGGCATGAGCAGGGGGCAACAGCAGGAAGACACGGGGCGTGAACGGGGGGGTGAGGGGCAACAGCAGGGAGACACGGGGCATGACCGGGGAGTGGGGGGAACAGGAGAGAGACACGGGGCATGAGTGGGGGGTGGGGGGCAACAGCAGGGGGACACGGGGCATGACCGGGGGTGGGGGGCAACAGGAGAGAGACAAGGGGCATGAGCAGGGGGTGGGGGGCAACAGCAGGGAGACACAGGGCATGACCGGGGGTGGGGGGCAACAGGAGAGACACGGGGCATGAGCGGGGGTGGGGGGCAACAGGAGAGAGACACGGGCATGAGCGGGGGGTGGGGGATAACAGGAGAGAAACACGGGGCATGAGCAGGGGGCAACAGCAGGGAGACACGGGGCGTGAGCGGGGGGGTGAGGGGCAACAGCAGGGAGACACGGGGCATGACCGGGGAGTGGGGGGAACAGGAGAGAGAGACACGGGGCATGAGTGGGGGTGGGGGGCAACAGCAGGGGGACACGGGGCATGACCGGGGGTGGGGGGCAACAGGAGAGAGACAAGGGGCAGGGGGTGGGGGGCAACAGCAGGGAGATACGGGGCATGACCGGGGGTGGGGGGCAACAGGAGAGAGACACGGGGCATGGGCGGGGGGTGGGGGATAACAGGAGAGAGACACGGGGCATGAGCAGGGGGCAACAGCAGGAAGACACGGGGCGTGAACGGGGGGGTGAGGGGCAACAGCAGGGAGACACGGGGCATGACCGGGGAGTGGGGGGAACAGGAGAGAGACACGGGGCATGAGTGGGGGGTGGGGGGCAACAGCAGGGGGACACGGGGCATGACCGGGGGTGGGGGGCAACAGGAGAGAGACAAGGGGCATGAGCAGGGGGTGGGGGGCAACAGCAGGGAGACACAGGGCATGACCGGGGGTGGGGGGCAACAGGAGAGACACGGGGCATGAGAGGGGTGTGGGGGGTAACAGGAGAGAGACACAGGGCATGAGCGGGGGGTGGGGGGCAACAGGAGAGAGACACGGGCATGAGCGGGGGGTGGGGGGCAACATGAGGGAGACACGGGGCATGACTGGGGGGTGGGGGTAACAGGAGAGACACGGGGCATGAGCGGGGTTGGGGGGGGCAACAGCAGGGAGACACGGGGCATGACCGGGGGTGGGGGGCAACAGCAGGGAGACACGGGGCATGAGCGGGGGGTGGGGGACAACAGCAGGGAGACGCGGGGGTGGGTGGTAACGGGAGAGAGACGCGGGACATGAGCGGGGGGTGGGGGGCAACAGCAGGCAGACACGGGGCATGACTGGGGTGGGGGGCAACAGGAGAGAGATACGGGGCATGAGAGGGGGGTGGGGTTAACAGGAGAGAGACACGGGGCATGAGAGGGGGTGGGGGTAACAGGAGAGAGACACGGGAATGAGAGGGGGGTGGGGGGGTAACAGGAGAGAGACACCGGGCATGAGCAGGGGGTGGGGGGCAACAGCAGGGAGACACAGGGCATGAGCGGAGGGTGGGGGGCAACAGCAGGGAGACACAGGGCATGAGAGGGGGTGGGGGGGTAACAGGAGAGAGACACAGGGCATGAGCTGGGGGTGGGGGCAACAGGAGAGAGACACAGGGCATGAGCGGGGGTGGGGGTTAACAGGAAAGAGACACGGGGCATGAGCGGGGGGTGGGGGCAACAGGAGAGAGACACGGGGGCATGAGCGGGGGTTGAGGGGCAACAGGAGAGACACAGGGCATGAGTGGGGGGTGGGGGGTAACAGGAGAGAGACACAGGGCATGAGCGGGGGGTGGGGGGTAACATGAGAGAGACACGGGGCATGAGAGGGTGGTGGGGGGGTAACAGGAGAGAGACATGGGGCATGAGCGGGGGGTGGGGGGCAACAGGAGAGAGACACGGGGCATGAGCGGGGGTGGGGGGCAACAGCAGGGAGACACGGGTCATGACCGTGGGTGGGGGGCAACAGGAGAGAGACACGGGGCATGAGAGGGGGGTGGTTGGGTAACAGGAGAGAGACACGGGGCATGAGCGGGGGTAGGGGGCAACAGCAGGGAGACCCGGGGCATGAGCGGAGGGTGGGGGGCAACAGCAGGGAGACACGGGGCATGAGCGGGGGGTGGGGGAAACACGAGGGAGACACGGGGCATGAGCGGGGGTTGGGGGATAACAGGAGAGAGACACGGGGCATGAGCAGGGGGTGGGGGCAACAGCAGGGAGACATGGGGCATGAGCGGGGGGCAACAGCAGAGAGACACAGGGCATGAGCGGGGTGTGGGGGCAACAGCAGGGAGACACGGGGCATGACTGGGGGGTGGGGGGCAACAGCAGGGAGACACGGGGCATGACCAGGGGGTGGGGTGCAAAACGAGAGAGACACGGGCCATGAGCGGGGGGCAACAGCAGGGAGACACTGGGCATGAGCGGGGGTGGGGGGAACACGAGGGAGACACGGGGCATGAGCGGGGGGTGGGGGGTAACAGGAGAGAGACATGGGGCATGAGCGGGAGGTGGGGGCAACAGCAGGGAGACATGGGGCATGAGCGGGGGGTGGGGGGCAACAGCAGGGAGACACGGGGCATGAGTGGGGGTGGGGGGTAACAGGAGAGAGACACAGGGCATGAGCGGGGGTGGGGGGCAACTGGAGAGAGACACGGGGCATGAGCGGGGGTGAGGGGCAACAGGAGAGACACGGGGCATGAGCGGGGGTGGGGGGTAACAGGAGAGAGACACAGGGCATGAGTGGGGGGTGGGGGTAACAGGAGAGAGATACGGGGCATGAGAGGGGGGTGGGGGGTAACAGGAGAGAGACACGGGGAATGAGTGGGGGGGGCAACAGGAGAGAGACACGGGGCATGAGTGGGGGTGGGGGGCAACAGCAGGGAGACACGGGTCATGACCAGGGGTTGGGGGGCAACAGGAGAGAGACACAGGGCATGAGAGGGAGGTGGGGGGAACAAGGAGAGAGACATGGGGCATGAGCGGGTGGTGGGGGGCAACAGCAGGGAGACACGGGGCATGAGCGGAGGGTGGGGGGCAACAGCAGGGAGACACGGGGCATGAGTGGGGGGTGGGGGGAACACGAGGGAGACACGTGGCATGAGCAGGGGGTGGGGGGCAACAGCAGGGAGACACGGGGCATGAGCGGGGGCTGGGGGGAACACGAGAGAGACACGGGCATGAGCGGGGGTGGGGGGTAATGAGAGAGACACTGGGCATGAGCCAGAGTGGGGGGCAACAGCAGGGAGACACCGGGCATGAGCGGGGGTGGGGGGAACACGAGAGAGACACGGGCATGAGCGGGGTGGGGAGTAATGAGAGAGACACGGGGCATGAGTGGGGGATGGGGGAACACGAGGGAGACACGGGGCATGAGAGGGGGGTGGGGGGTAACAGGAGAGAGACACGGGGCATGAGAGGGGAGTGGGGGGCAACAGCAGGGAGACACGGGGCATGACTGGGGGGTGGAGGGCAACAGCAGGGAGACTCGGGGCATGACCGGGGGTGGGGGCAACAGGAGAGAGACACGGGGCATGACCGGGGGTGGGGGGCAACAGCAGGGAGACACGGGGCATGAGCGGGGGTTGGAGGGAACACGAGGGAGACACGGGGCATGAGCGGGGTGTGGGGGGCAACAAGAGAGAGACACGGGGCATGAGTGGGGGGTGGGGGGAACACGAGGGAGACACGGGGAATGAGCGGGGGGTGGGGGGCAACAAGAGGGAGACACGGGGCATGAGTGGGGCGTGGGGGTCAACAGGAGGGAGACACGGGGCATGAGCGGGGGTGGGGGGAACAGGAGGGAGACACGGGGCATGAACGGGGGATGGGGGAACAGGGGAGACACGGGGCATGAGCGCGGGGTGTGGAGGAACAGGCGGGAGACACAGGGCATGAGCGGGGGTTGGGGGAACAGGGGAGACACGGGGCATGAGCGGGGGGTGGGGGGAACACGAAGGAGATACGGGGCATGAGCGGGGGGTGGGGGAAACATGAGAGACACGGACATGAGCAGGGGGTGGGGGGGTACAGGAGGGAGACACGGGTAATGAGCGGGGAGTGGGGGGATACAGGAGGGGGACACGGGTAATGAGCGGGGATGGGGGGAACGGGATATCCACTCCTCGGTCCTCCGCAGGCCACCGTGTACCGATGGCGTGTCTCCTGCAAGTCTTCAGCAGCCTGGGATGTTCAGGAAGTGTAATCCACATGAACCTCACACAGCCCTATTGGAGGCCCAGCTGTCCTCTGATCTTATCGGATCGGAAAATTTTTGCTTGTTACGTCACTTGTGAAGTCTGAAGTCAACGCAGAGCTTGCCACAGATGCCAATATACGAACAATAAACTAAGATGGCGGGCGTCTCTGAAAATAAGACGCACTGCACGCTTTACTGCAGCCAATGGGAGAGCACGTCAGATGTCCTCGGACATCACGCAAGTCGCTTGCCCAATCCCCGTCCTGTCCGCGGAGCGAACACGGAAGTGTGTCCGCGAAGCGGACACAGATATCACTAATTTTTTTCACTTACATTTTTGTCTTTTTTTTAAAAAACTACTGGACGGATTTACACCAAATAAAGAAAGCACGCTTTCGGGACCAAGCCGCTGCTCCTGCTGCAAATTTGGTGTAAATCCGTCCAGCGGTTTGGGCTGTAGGTGTGAGCAAAGTTTTTTCCCATTATGTCTATGGGAAAAAAAAAGTTTTGGGACCCCTCCTATAACTTTGCCCCCCCTGGACCAAACCTCACCAAACTTTGCTAAACAATTCAGGGTGGGCCATATACTTTTTCTGCAAAAAAGTGAGGTTTGGTGAGGATTCGTCCAGGGGGAGCAAAGTTATAAGCCACCCAAAAAGTGCTCTTCCTATGGAAACAGCAACTTAACCATAACTACATGGCCACTATTGTGGCCATGTAATAGATAAACAAACATACACTTAGATATATAAAGATATGGATATCAGAAACATCACTGTTAAACAGGAAGCAGGAGAAACCTTCATCTTGGCTACCGCAACACTGCTTAGTCCCTCACCAGGTAGGCAAAGAGATCACTGGTTCTATCGGGGTCTAAGGCGGAGTGGCTTCCCTCTCAGCAGGACTGCATCACCCGGGATTCCAAATTCCAACTAACTTTTGCCATGCAATGCGCTCTCCTCTATGGGGGCATTTCCCTGCCCTTCTCAGTTGTGTTCGCCCTCGGCTGAAGAGCAGACCACAAGCCGAAGGGGCAGAGGGTGGAAAAAACCAGTTAGAACTGGAAAAACCCATCGCCCCTCTCCTCGCATTAATTCCCAGGACCCCTTATCATGCACCTGCAGGATGCTCCGACTCCTTTTCTGTATTCGTCCTTCAGTGGACAATATAATAACTATTCTCCACAGTAAGTCCACTCAGCAATAATATTTATGTGACCTTGCTGTTTCGCTGCTCGTTTATTCTGTGAGGCCCGCGGAAAGGCAGGTTTTATTACTGTGATGGGAGATGAGTGTCCAAAATGACTGCGCATTGACGCCATGTTATTCTGGCTAGCATTTTTGCACAAGCATTACAGTCAATCTAACCAATAGGTCAGCAACATAAATATTAAAAAGCAGCGGTGCTAACATGCATCTCTGCTTTACTCCCCGATTGATTCTCGTAGGCTTGGACAAATTCCCTTCATTGTCCAAACGAATCTGGGCTATAGTCTGAGTGGAGTGCCACAATAATCTCAAGAAGCCAACTGGGGAGGCCCCATTTCTTGAGTTTGCTCTATAAAAGCTCCCGGTTGACCTGGTCGAACGCTGACCTAAAATCAACAAATGTGATATACACAGCAGGGGAATAGTGCCTTTTGACCTTATCAATTATTTTTTGTAATTTATTTTTTTATTTTAATAATTTCAGTTTTATTCATAAAAACCCTTTTCATTTGATATAAAATAAGGATTTGCAACATTTGGAATGAAAAGGAGAATGAATTAAAAAAGCAAAAAGAACAGACGAGAGGTCAAACCAATTTTTTAGACGTAAATCATTCAAACGGTTAGGTCATTATTGATTTGACCTCTTGACCTAACTTCGAGTTCTGTGGATTATCAGCCTACAGTCCTTTCCTTTTAAGATTTGGTATTGTTCAATGTAGGGTGATAAGGTTTCCCGAACACGTGATACCAGAATTGCACTATTCTGAAAGTCAACTTCTTATTTGTACCAGTCATCCGGTTTGACCATCTTTCTTGAGGGCTTAATTAGGCATATCCCACAGAAAGCATGTTCGTGTATAGTAGTCTTTCTTTATTCAGTGACTCTGTTTCATCGGTGCTCTTGCAAAAGCGACATTGGAAGGTGGTTGACCCATCTTGCTTTCTTGCTGATAGTAATTCATTAGTCGGCAAAATGTTTAATCTTATTCTTAAGAAATTATCCCTAATTTGCCGACAAGGAACAAGAGCGAAGAGCTAGGGTAGTTGATTAAGTGCTCTAACTTCGGTTACACCCCTAATGGCGTGTTTATAATTGGATTTTTCTTCTATTGTGTTAATCCAATCGGTTCTTTGTATCTTTTTTTTTACTTCCAAAAGGCAGTGTATCAGAGTTTCCTCTGAGGTGTCATAGTTGTTGAGAATTTGACTACAGCCTTTCTTCCAAGATTTCGATTTTTAAATTGTGTGACATAGTTGGACTGTCTTTTAGGATCACTGTTGATGGTGTCATTTCGTTTGATAGCTGTTTCCTATAGAAGTCTAAGGACTTCCAGATTGTAATCGATCTCGACGATTGGAGCGCGAGTTCAAATTTAATCTGGGCCATTGGCAATGATTTAGGGAAGCCAAATATTTTCCTCCAAAATATTGCTTCTACGGTGCCCCAAATCTTCCAGTTTAGGTTTAAGATGGCTTCTGCTCCGTAAGTAATGATTGCCACTACCTTGGTTCTATAGAACATAATGATCGGTTTTATGGAGAATTTCCCATACTTTCTATGGAGGATTAATCGGCTAAAGCTTCTGTTTTAATTTGAAGGTAATTGACCCATTCTTTTTCATTTTACTTTGATTCAATAGTACTCCAAAATATTTAAGACTTTTAACTTCTTCCAGTTTTTTTGTATGTAGAAATAGTGTATTTTCTTTTTCTTATTTGTTGGTTGATGGGTTAGTGACATGTAGTATGATTTTGATGTGTTTGTTTCTAGATCATTCCCCTTTACGTAGCTCTCGAGAACTTGCAACCGTTTTTGCATCCCAATCTGAGTCCTATCCAGTAGAACAAGGTCGTCTACATACATTAGGTACGGAACCGCCGTTCCCTTTAGTATTGGGGGATTTGCTGACGGCAGATGTTGTGTAAATTGGATATCTGATTTGTAAAGGTTATCTAAGGATGATGCCAATGGACAGCCTGTCCATTTAGTGAGGGTATTTCTCCTGATAAGGCACCAGTGCATGTTAATCTTACTCTTACTGTTGTATTTGACGAAAGGGCTTTGATGGGCTCTAGTATTTCGAACTGGCATTTTCATGTTATCAATTTTTGGCAGTTTCTCCCGATTTACGCTGTCGAAGGCTAATTTAAAGTCTATGAAGACTGCCAAGATTTTCGCCCTATTTTTAATGGCCTCAAGCTTGAATAGGTTTAAAACCAGGAGGTTGAGGTTTGTCCCGACTCCTTGGATAAACCCGGTTTGCCTGGGGTCCCTTCTGTTATTATATTTTGCGCATTCGTTCACGCTCTGCAGGAGCAAGGATGCAAAAATGTTGCCAATGGGGGTCCAGGAGAGCCATCGGACGATAATTACTGGGTAATGTTTTGTTTCCTTTTTCTTTATAAATGGGGATGAGTATTGCTGTCTTCCATGTTGTTGGAATGTGTAGGTGATGACTAGGTCGAAGAGAAGACAGCAAAGGTCTGCCCATGCCTCAGGATTAGATTTTAGTATTTGATTACTGAGGCCATCCGGACCTGGAGCTCTGGAGGCATTGAGTCCTTTTATATGTATTAATAGTTGTTCGTACTCCAGGTCGAGGTCCCATTTCTGGCATAAATTGTGGTCATCAGGTTCCTTGAAATAATTTGATTTTATTTCATAAAGTTGCGTAAAATTAGCAACCCAAGCAGAGTCAGTGACATTGGCTACGAAACGGTCTGGGTGAGTATCTTCAGTGTTTAACATCTTCTATGGATCTCTAGTGTTATGACCAGCTTGTGCTTTAAGCATCTGTTCTGCATCATTCTGTATATGTATATGCCGGTTGCTAATGATCCAATTTTTGTAGGATTGTTTGCAGGATTTAATCTGTGCCTTTTACTGGTTAAGTGGAGTTGCTTGACAAGCTTTAGTTTGTTTCTTAAGTCCTTTTTTCTGTCAGCAATATCTTTGTTGTATGCATGGGTATGTGAGGAACATCCCACATTCTTGACTTTGAAAGGTTGCTTGAATGGGAGAAGAATCCAGTCTTAATCTATTTTTTTGGTGTCAGTCATCGAGCTGTCGATGAAGGTTTGTTTAGGTGTTTAGATTGCACATCTGTAATTCACAATTGTGTA
The DNA here is from genome assembly GCF_040938575.1 of Ambystoma mexicanum. NCBI lineage: Eukaryota > Metazoa > Chordata > Amphibia > Caudata > Ambystomatidae > Ambystoma > Ambystoma mexicanum. The sequence continues at coordinate 729,918,772 of NC_090924.1, forward strand.
CTATTTGTTGAATGGAAAATCATATTGTGCCTCCTTTACTGTATATATTGGCCTAAGCCCAGTCGCTCTGCGAAGAAATCCGCGTTGCAAGGTTCTGACCTTAGATCGATTAAGCCGCCATTTTAGGTTCATCTGCCATTTTGATTCTCGCTCCAAAGTCACCCTGTGTTCTAAAATGGTGGACAGTGTTCTTCTGTTAGTAACATGGCTGTCTTGACCTCTGTATGCAAGTTAATGCCTAAACTGCCCGTAGGCCAAATGTTAGGGTCATGTAATAAGACCTTGTCCTTCGCTGACCTATAGATCGAGGATTACCTGTGCCAACGTAACTGATCTGCAAGCATATATTAAGCACAATGTTGTGTAAATACTAAACGAGAACACTTGTTGAACTGCATTGTATTAAAATATGTACTAAGGCTTATGTTAGATCCAAGAATATACTGTTGCTATTGTGATTTGTTGAACATGTAAACTGAAGGTGATCCATATGCATATAACTGGGCGAGTCAGAGGTGAACTCGGCACAAACCCTAGATTGGGAATTATTAACGTACAGGGGGGCTGAACATCATGTTACAAAACTGTATAAAAGAGCGAATATTCTGATGTACAGTCCCACTCACTTCTCACATCGAACGGGCTGGTATTCGTTGTGGTGTACTGAGGGCCATATAGCTATCTGATACTTTGTTCCTTTGAAAACTGTTCAGTTACTTTGAATAAAGATCTGTGTTTCTTTGTAAACCTGGTTTGGTTTATTTCCTTTTGTGGCACTCAGCCTCGATATTTCCTTTTGCTTTTACAGATGGCACCCGAATAGGGACCCTCAAGATTGATGCCAGCTCATTTAAGGTTGACACGGCTATCGGACCGGGATCGGACGGTGTAAAAGGGGGCCCCTTTTTTGGATGAGAAGCGACACCTCAGCAGCGCTGCACAACCCGATCCCTGGACGGTGAGCACGTGGTCCGAGTCAGCATCTTGACGAGGGTCCATATATAGAGGCGGGCAGATTTGCCAAAATCACCAAACACGAGGTAACCTTTGTTAGAAAATTTTGAAATCCGATCAGACCTTCTTAGGATTGATCAGGTGACTCGTGACCCGATTCTTAAGTATCCTGATAATTTGTTTTGGCGTATTGTTCTTGCAAGTACAATAATTGACCTGGTAACACCAGGAATCTGATATGCCTGGGAAATTGTCTGCCTGCTTCAGGGCATTATTCCGCAAGGACAGACAATCTTTGGAATTTGGCCGACCGGCACCAATGGAGGGGTCGCCGGCGCGTACTATGTACTGTAAGCATGGCACTGGTAGTATAGTATTTAATGATATTTGGCACAGACAAACTAGACATGCTTCCGAACTTCAGTGGCCAATCAATGGTAGTTTTGAAATCCCTCATATTGAATACTTAGAATCTATATTATTGAAGAAAAAGGCTAGACCTGCAGCACTTGACGTATTACAGAATTGGAAGAAAGAAGCTTTGCAGCAGCTTAAAAGTAGAGAAAGGCATGCGTGCCGTCATATGACAAACGCCGAAAAACCGTTGTTGTATGACCAAAATAAACAGTCTGAGTCAGTTAGGAATATGGATAGGGCTTTTTCACTTGGTATCTAGAAAATCTATCCTTCTAAAGACTTTCATGTTTCTGATGAACTTATCGATAAATTGTTAAATGAACGAAGGCATGGTGCCATTGCGCCACCTCCGTATGTTCCTCTCCCTGCTGCTTTGCCTCTCACTGCTGTTATTCCTCCTCCCATAATTCCTCCTGCTCCACCTATCATTCCTCCTATTGTTCCTCCTGATGTTCCTCTTCCTCCAGTTGTTGTTCGACCTCTTGTCTTTGCTCCTCCACCTGTTCCTCCACCTTTGCCTGCTGTGCCAGTAATAATACCTCCGTTCCTTGATGTTCAAAATGTGCCTACTCTCCCTCTTCCAAGTGGTTTGACACCGCTTGTAGTAGATCGGGGAGCGGGATCGATGGTTGTTACTCGTAATACTGTATTTCCAGAGAAGAAAAGTGCGTTAACTGCGTGGGCTAAGCATTGCATGGAGAAGGGTGAACAAGCTAGTATTTTTGCCACACTTTCTAATATACACAATTTTCCTGAGAAAAACGTTTTTATTGAAGGATTAGGTATTCATTTATGTGTAATGTGGAACAGGGTAAATAATACAGATCTCCCACAAGGGTTGAGGGATCTGAATATTTTAACGTTTTCTAGAGATACTGCGGAGAAGGTGCAAGAGCATGTTGAGAGGATTCTTGAGTATAGAATGGAGCTGGAAAGGTTACGGTATGATGATGAAGATGGTGATAGTTTGGACGTTATGTTCGTGCAGAAACGGTTCCTTCCTTGTCGTAAATCGATAACTGAGGAAACGCAATTGTGCGCGAAAGATGCGATTAGATGGATCTTAGATACGTCGATAACTCACGTTGAAGTATATGACACGTATAGTCAGTATACGCCAGAAATGCAGAGGAAAGTGATACAGGTAATGGTAGAGTACCTACAGGATGAGTGTGTAAAAAGAAAGGTTTGTTGTCCCGCAGAGTTATTGAGTATTTATAAGAGAGCTTTTTCATTTGACACTTCTTCAGCTGCTTTAGCACTCGATTTGGCTCTGTTGCTTAGTAAGCGGTCGGAGTTGCCTACTTCTCAATTGCCTATGAGAGAGGTTCCTCCGACATTTGTCCCAAAAGTGGAGATTCCCGCTGATGCTGTAGCAGGTACAGTTGCTTGAGAAATTCCTGCCCATTATGTGTCAAAGTTTTTTCACGTCTCGTTCTCAAGACAGGAAGTGAACACCATTAAACAATCTATTCCCGACAATAGGAAAAATCCGACAGGGTTCTACAAAGAAATAGAGTCTGTCTTGCAATCATTGGTATTCACCTTAAGTGATATTGATTTGTTATTTCCCATACTCCTGCCTGTCGACTTGTGGAAACAGATCAGAACTATAGATGATGTACCAGGGTTAGGAGATACATGGACTAACATGATTAGACTCGATGTAGAAAAGCCGGCTGGCGAAAGACCGCCTCAGGTAATATTAACTTTGCCTGATAGGATAGTTACGAAATTGAAAACTATAATTCCCGAGAAGAGAATTATTTGGGACAAGCTCACTGCCTGTGTCCGAGGGAAGTCTGAGGGTGCTACCGAGTTCTTCAATCGGTTCGAACAGGTATTTTCAGATTTCAGTGGACAAGATTTAGGCACAGAGTCTGGGAAAAGATTATTCGTGGGCAAAATTGTGTGTGGATTGCTGCCTAACGCAAATTATGTCCTTCGAGAGTGCTTGGCAAGCAAAGTCTCAGTCCAAAGTATTGCACATGGCTCAGTACTACGAGAATCGTGTCAATAATGAAAAAGAAAGGGTCGAGAAGAGAAAAGGAGTCTTAAAGACGAAAAGTATTATTACAGCAAATTGTTAGAGGCCCTAGAGGGCGTAATTAGCAATTTAGAGGTCAGTACGTTCCACAAGGAAATGCGCCCTTGGGTCCTGTAAACATTAACCAGTATGCTTATTGTAGACAAGAGGGTCATTGGCGTACACAATGCCAGATCCTCCAGCAGAGGTCAAATAACTCATTTGGAAATATGGGTAGACGATCCATAGATCGCCCAGGTGTAGGGGGTCCTGGTAGAGGTCAGTTTTCACAGGATTCACAGCAACCTTTTTCGCAGGACAATCAGGCATCGAGTGTGGATAATAGAAACATTTTTGATCATCCTTCTGCTGCTTACCTCTCTGAAGAACTTCCTTTTGACAACATTCTGTTTCGTTAGGATTGCCCGAAGCAGGGTTTGGAACCAACGCCTATTCCCGTTAATCAGAAAGGTCCCTACGTTGAGATGTTAGTGGGAAATAGGAAACATCTATTCTTGATAGATAAAGGGGCACAGAAGTGTTCCATTGATCATTCACGGGTTCCAAACATTCCACTGTCAGGGCAAGCCAATGTTTCTGTAGGGTTTTCTGGCACACCAGTTGTCTGTCCGATTTCTTCGCTGGTACCTATTACTTTGGGTCCATTTACGGACCACTGTCCATTCTTTTTGACTACGAATTGTGGGGAGAATTTGTTGGGGTTGAATCTGTTGAAGGAATTAAATACGGTAATTCATTGTTCTTCTGATGGAGTGCGTTTGACGATTTGACCACAGCAACTTTCTGTCTCTCAATTCTTGACCAGACCTTTGCCGCCGGAATTCAGTGATGTTCCGGGGTGTTTGTGGGCAATAGACAACAATGATGTCAGTGTTTTGCAAATCGAACCTGTTAAAATTGTCTTGAAACATGGAATAAAGCTGCCACGTATTCCACAGTATAAGATTTCGGTCGATGGTGAGCAAGCTTTGAAATGCATCGTCTGCGATTTTGTGCATCGAAGGGGGATTGAGGAAATTGCAGGTACTTTGTGCAATAGCCCGATTTTGCCCATGTACAAAAAAGGCGATAATGCAATTCCTTTTCGTTTCATAATTGATTTACGTGCCATCAACAAGATCGTTGCTCCACAATTTCCAATTTTGCCTGATGTGACGACAATATTAACTATGATCCCGGCTTCAGCTACTCATTTTAGTGTCGTGGATCTAAAGAACGCTTTCTTTAGTATTCCAATACACAAAGACAGTAGATACCTGTTTGCGTTCACCTTAGGGGGACGTTCGTTTACCTTCACTCGTGCACCGCAAGGTTACACGGAAAGTCTGAGCATTTATAGTAGGGCTTTGAAAGAGCAGCTCGATACCCTTGAGTTGCCCTCTACTTGTACACTATTTTAATATGTTGATGACTTGCTTTTAGCTGCTGACTCAGAGAGCGCTTGTAAGGAGGGCACTGTGTTGTTGCTTATTCACTTGGCTAAACATGGACATAAAGCTTCGCTTAAAAAAATTTCAATACTGTTGTCAGGAGGTCTCCTGTCAAAGGAGGGGCGAAGGTTGACGCCTGAACGGATAAAACTTATTTCTAGCATGTCTGTCCCAAATACGCAGAAGGAAGTTAGAGCCTTGATAGGAATGGCTTCTTCCTGTAGGCAGTGGATCCCCAACTTCTCACTAGTGATTAAACCAATGTTGGCCTTGACGAAGAAGGGCATTTCTTCGCCATTATCGTGGAACTTGGTACACCAGCATGCATTTGATTTGCTCAAGACCACATTGTGCTCGGCACCAGTTTTGGGCACACCAAACTATGAAAATGCCTTTGTGTTGTATGTGCATGAATGTGATGGATGTGCTTTGGCTGTATTAATGCAGGAACATGGAGGGAAGAAAAGGCCATGCTGCTACATTTCTTCCGCCCTTGATCCTGTAGCATGCGGTTTGCCAAAATGTTTGCGAGCTGTCGCTGCTGCTGCTGCGTCTGTAAAACAGAGCGAGGGAATGGTCCTAGGCCATGCTTTAACCCTGATGGTACCTCACTCTGTAGATGTTCTACTGAACAGAACTCAAACGCAACACCTCACCTCCGCATGATTAACGAGATCTGAATTGATCTTGTTTGCACCGCATATACAAATTAAGAGGTGTTGTGTTCTTAATCCGGCTGAACTTTTACCTTTCCCGCAAGGTACTGCTTGCAGTGACGAAGAGTCACATGACTGCCTTTACACTACCGAACAAGAAACAAAGGGTAGAATCGAACTGAAAGACACTCCTTTGAACAATCCACAAGGGGAGCTGTTTTGCGATGGCTCCTGCTTCAAACTCCTGGATGGTACATCCACAGCTGCTTATGCAATCACTACATTGAGCACGATTGTGGAAACCAAGAGAATCACGCATAACCCCGCGCAGGCCACAGAGATTATAGCATTGATCTGAGCTTGTGAACTTTCCGAAGGGCTTACAGTAAACATATATACTGACAGTCAGTATGCCTTTGGGGTGGTTCACAACTTCGGTAGACTTTGGGCAGAAAGAGGTTTCTTGACCTCACATGACACTAAAATCCAACATGGCTCCTTGATAGTACAGCTACTCTCAGCACTTGCACTCCCTACTCAGCTAGTTATCATAAAATGTGCAGCGCATCAGAAAATTGTAGAGCATGTAGGAAAAGGGAACGCTTTTGCTGACCAGATAGCCAAACAGACTGCCACTGATCGCTCTTCAGAAATGTATACTTCAAGGGAAGCCACAAATGCTTGCACCTTGGATGAGGGTATTGATTCCGTAAGGGATATCCAAGCCGATGCCACATTAGAGGATTCTGAGAAATGGGCTGAGGGCTTAGGGAAACTGGATGAGGATGGGTGTTGGATGGACAAAGTTGAAGGGAAATGGTTACTGCCTGACACATATATTATGAGGATGGTTGTTATGGCTCATGGTCCCACACACATATGTGCTCGTAAGATTACTGAAATGTTGCAAAAAGTATGGGTAAATGACAAAATCCCTAAAATAACTGAAAGCTTTGTTCAGGGATGCATGATTTGTTTGCAGCATAATGTGGCAAAGGGCACATCAACTCCTAGGGGTAATTTTGGTCCACCTTCTGTTCCCTTTGAGGTTATTCATTTTGATTTTATTGAGATGGAGCGTTGTAATAGTTTTAAATATGTACTAGTAGTAATCTGTGCTTTCAGCAAATGGGTTGAGGCTTATCCTGTCAAAGATGCCACAGCTATGACCACGGCAAAGACTATGTTAAAGGAATATTTTCCAAGGTTTGGGTTACCGAGAGTCATCTGGTCGGACAATGGTCCACATTTGATCGATGCTGTAATTTTGCAGATATGCGTGGGATTACAGTTCGATAAACGGTTCCATTCGGCTAGACACGCTCAGAGTGCTGGACTAGTGGAAAGACACAACGGCATCATCAAGAACAAGCTTGCTAAGACGTGTGCAGGCACCAAACTACAATGGCCGGACGCCTTACCGATTGTGTTATTATCTATGCGAACAACCCCTCAGGCCAGCTAATTTTTGGAATGTTCCGAAGTCTCGCTCTTTACGAGATGTCGAAAATGTACTTCTCTCTGATTACTGTGGCCAGTTAACTAAAAATCTATATTTGATTTATCATCAGGTGCGAGAGGCTTTACCTGTACGGTACGAGGGTCCCGGTCACAGCATACGACCAGGGGAGTGGGTCCTCGTGAAATCATTTGAGCGATCTTCTTGCCTCGCACCACGTTGGTGGACCCCTTCCAAGTCCTGCTGGGTACACAGACTGCGGTGCGGGTAGCAGGCCCGAAACACTGGATCCATGCGACGCACACCAAGAGGATTCCACACCCAGTGCCACACGCTACCGAAGATACAGAACCCCTTACCAGTACTGCAACCAACGATTTTGAAGCAGTAAATAGCATCGAGAGTGTATCGGAGACTCTCCCTGAGCGCGTGAGGCCTGGGGAAACCGCCATTTTGTCTCCACATTCTCCAACAGTTTTGTCTTTAAATTTGTTCCGGATCTTGCATCCAATCTTGCTTTGGATTCGTTGCTTCCAACGGGAAGTGACGACACGTTGTTCACAGATCACTCAGTAGCAGGAAGCACAAGGTACAATCTCCATCCGAGGAAATACCCTTACTGCACGGTTCGGCTGTGCTATCGAAGGAAATCATCAAAGGGCTTGGCCTTTTAGGCCCGATCATTTGCATAGAAGGGGATTCTGTTGGCTAGGGTTTGTGGAAGGACTAAGAAAATGCTCAGCCTGGAGGTCGCCAGCAAAATAACACTGGTGCTTTCATTTGAAGACTACAATGCCTGCAACCGCTTCCGCTCGTACAGGACTGATAAGAGAACGTGTGACCAGCTGCGAGAATGGACAATTCACTGTGTGGGCCCCGAAAACGTTTTGCTGTCTTGTGATATTGTTAATTGGTTTCACATTAGTCATTGTTTTAAGTATCTGGTATTTAGAAGAAGTACATACGTTTGAGAATTTGTTGCCTACTGAAAATGTACCTACTGTTTCTACTCCTTTCGTGCATCTGCCTACTCTATCTCCTAGAGACTCTCAGCACAGACATAAGTATCACAACGACACACTTTTACTCATCATGAATGCTACACATGCCATTTTTAACAAATCTAATTGCTGGGTCTGCTCACATTTACCGCAACATGGGGATAAGGGGCTAGGTTGGTATATTCATCCTCTACCTTTGACAACTGCATGTTATGCTTCTCTTAGAGCACTATTCTTTGGCCGATGGAACAATAGCATCTCAGGGAACTTCGATGGGACTAACTTGAACGAGTTCAAAAACGTGTTCTGGCGTCCCTGGGATGCTCGCTTTTTGCAAATGGGAGTAAGTTTAATGTTGCTTCTATTAGGCCGTCTGATAGACTGTCCCGTCCTTTTCAATCTTTGATTTCTTTTAAGATGGCTCCTATAGGCAATAAGGATGCCACGCCTCCTTCTTACACTGTTAACAATAGCCCCGATTCAGTTTCTTTCTGCATACAAAGGAATGGTACTCATTTAATGGGTGATTTTAACGGTTGCGCCAATGTTGCGAATTTGACTGGTGAGGACATACCTTTGTATGTAGGCGAACCTGTCTACTTTGTTTGCGGTAATGTAGCATTTCCATGGTTACCCAGGGATTGGCAGGGAACTTGTTATTTAGGGATCCTGTTACCCTGGGTATTCATTGCAAGTACTGTAGAGATTTCAAAGGCTCGTCCACGGCGAGACGAGAATGGTGGCACTTCAGCACAAGTTCTGGGTGATGTAGCTAAATCCTTTGTGCCATTTTGGGGACAGATAATGAACTCTGAAGATATCAGGAGACTAGCGCGAGTACTGGAGAGGACCATCCACCGGACCACTGATATACTCTATAATATGACTCTAGAACAGAAAGCATTAAGGTTAGTAGTACTTCAGAACCGGATGGCATTAAATGTCATCCTGGCTGAACGTGGTGGGGTATGTAAATTAGTTGGGTACGCTTGGTGTGTTTTCTTCCAGATTCCTCCCCAACTATCTTCAAGGCAATACAGAGTCTGCATGTCCTAAGTTCAGAAGTGCATGTTCCCGAGGGAAATTGGGATCTTAGCGCTTGGTTCTGGGACTTCTTGCGATCTTGGGGATGGAAATTACTTTCGGTCTTACTGATCATTTTGGGTATTTTATTGTTTCTTTGTTGCTGTATACAATGTCTTCCTGGTATATGTTCAATGCCAGGAGGATGTTGTTCATAGGCGAAGGGTTCATTAGGACACAAGGTATATGCTTCAGATAAGAGCTCCAATGAATATGTGCTGAAAGAAATCTTAGTATCTGATCTTATGGCAATTGACATCTCCGATAGTGATTCAGGATGTATGGACATTGAGACGTGGAGTTACTCGTGAAGTGACTAGAAGTAGTATAGCGCTTGGCTTAGGCCAAAAGGAGGGTTTGTTGAACGGAAAATCATATTGTGCCTCCTTTACTGTATATATTGGCCTAAGCCCAGTCGCTCTGCGAAGAAATCCGCGTTGCAAGGTTCTGACCTTAGATCGATTAAGCCGCCATTTTAGGTTCATCCGCCATTTTGATTCTCGCTCCAAAGTCACCCTGTGTTCTAAAATGGTGGACAGTGTTCTTCTATTAGTAACATGGCCGTCTTGACCTCTATATGCAAGTTAATGCCTAAACTGCCCGTAGGCCAAATGTTAGGGTCATGTAATAAGACCTTGTCCTTCGTTGACCTATAGATCGAGGATTACCTCTGCCAACGTAACTGATCCGCAAGCATATATTAAGCACAATGTTGTGTAAATACTAAACGAGAACACTTGTTGAACTGCATTGCATTAAAATATGTACTAAGGCTTATGTTAGATCCGAGAATATACTGTTGCTATTGTGATTTGTTGAACATGTAAACTGAAGGTGATCCATATGCATATAGCTGGGTGAGTCAGAGGTGAACTTGGCACGAACCCTAGTTTGGGAATTATTAACGTACAGGGGGGCTGAACATCATGTTACAAAACTTTATAAAAGAGCAAATATTCTGATGTACAGTCCCACTCACTTCTCACATCGAACGGGCTGGTATTCATTGTGGTGTACTGAGGGCCAGATAGCTATCTGATACTTTGTTCCTTTGAAAACTGTTCAGTTACTTTGAATAAAGATCTGTGTATCTTTGTAAACCCGCGTTTGGTGTATTTACTTTTGTGGTACTTAGCCTCGATATTTCCTTTTGCTTTTACATATTGGCAGTAAGTTCCAGGTCTGGTAGATAAAGTATTGGAGCTCTCAGTTGATGGCATTTCCATGTAATTGATAGCATATGATGATCACTCTTATATGAGGGTACAATTTTTAAGGTATCAATTGCACTCCTTAGGTTGCTGGACATAAGGATGCAGTCTAAGTGTGCCCTGGAGTTGCCTTGGGTCCACGTAGGTACTGGCAGAATAGCGCCTTTCATTTGGCCATTCATTAAAATCAGTTCTCTTTGTGCTGCTTCTTTCAACCAGACCTTTGCTTTTACAGAGAGTTTGAACACAAGAATCTGACTTCCAGTTTTGGAAAATAGGTCGAAGTTCATGTCTACACAAATTATGAACTATGCTGTTGGGAATTGAGCATGAGTATCATCGATTTTTGCACAAATGTTATCGATGAAGATGTTATCATTAACCGCAGCAGGATTCCAATATAGGTTCATTAGGCCTATAATTTGTGACATTGGATTATGATTGTTTGGAGATTCATCGTTTCCTTCATAAGTCAGGAACTCCAATATAAGGGTTTGTATGAAGTGATTTGGGTTGTGCATTTCAATGACTCGTATGTTTGTCCCAAGTTTTATAAGTGTCAGAAGGCCAGCTGAATGTTGTCCTTTTTCCCTGGTTATAGTGGGATTCAAGTAGGAGACATATCTGTTGCTAATGGGTTCTTTTGAAATCCACGTGTCCTGCAGACACAGGATGTCATAACTCTTCAAATCTTTGTTCTGGTTGGTATAAAGTTGGCAAGACCCTCTATTGTTCCATGAACATAGGGTCCAGGGTGCTTTGTTGTTAGTCCGTATTAGTTGTGGTTTCCTGAGGTTTCCTTTTAGCTGATGGTCAATCTGGTCTATTTTTGGCCGATATTATCGTTTTCTTTGTCTCCCACATCCTTTAATTTCGTCAATACAATAGTTCCGGACTTTATTTTTAAGTTCAACTGGTCCGTTTTGGTAATTTCAGACCTGCCATATTCAGTAAATTTTCTCTTGTCAGATGAGTTATTTGAGCCAAGCTGAAATCGGTGTCTCAGTATGTGGATTAGAGTTTTGTCGTATTAGTGAGATTTCCTTCCAGGTTTCAGTTACATCATAACCCATCTGTTGGAACACATATGTTTTTTTCTAAGATATCTCTATGTATTCTGTTGGAACTAAATTGGACTTCCACCCAGTCAGAGCTTCGTTCCGATAGAAATTCGAGTTGAATTCTGTCTTTTGAGGAGATGCGTTTCATGTCACGAACTGCTTGAAGTAATTTTAGATCATTTGTTCTATTTAGAGTACGATCTTCACTTTCTTTTAGCATCCTTTCAATAATGATCACTTTAATCTCAGATGACCACCTAGCATTTGGATGCGAATATGGAAAGTCTTGCCTAACCGGAAAAAGTGGAATCCTTCTAATAGGCTGATGCTTCTGTATAGCCAGGTCCCTTTTTTGTTCCACTGTGTAGAATAGGTGGTCACGTGAGGGGAATAGGGGGCCGCATTGTAAAGGTTCCTCGTTCCGTTCAGAAGTGAAGTGAGCTTTCCAATTCGGTATCAGATATGTCTTCACAGGTTAGATCCGAGAGGATTATAAAGGTCTGTTCCTCATTTCAATTTGAGTGAGAAGGGTCTTTACACTGTTGGTCAGTTATATCCCTTTTCTTTGTCTCGTTGGATTCATCTTGTGAATCTGTTCCTATTGAGTATACTGAGAGGTTTAATAAGATATTGCGCTGTAGTCTCTCTTGATTAGCCAGGTCATCATCTTTGTCATTGATGGAATTCCTGGATGGATTCATTTGAGGTTTGGATGTCATTTTGGTTACCGTTTTAGTAGGGTATTCAGATGTGACTGGTGGTAATTGCAAATTCTGCAGGAATGCCTTTGAGCCATTTGTTTTATTTTTTGGGCAAGCTATTTGGTTTTTCTGCTTCACGTTGGTTTTCTTCTTGGCTGATGGCATATTCGGCTTCTGTTTAGTATTTTCTGGGTCAAATATCAAAAGAGGTGTTTGTTTTGGTTGGCTTTGAATCACGGCCACTCTTGGTTTGGTAACATCAATATTCGGTCTGCCAGGTGGAATGGCACCATTAAAGGATAGTTCCGGGACTTTTTTTTTATTGTCTCTACGGGTCGGCCATGTGTTTGTAAGCATAAATCGGTAGATCGTAGGAAACTTTCCTATGGACCTTACCCGACTTTTCGCCCATTATCGCACTCGAAATCAGCCTCCATTTTGTGATAATCCTATCATTCCGCCGCATCGACCTGGCTCACCTGCCTTTGCGGCACTAAATCAAATCCCCCGCCCCTGAAACAGACTTTATCAAAACATTCATATTCCCCGCCTCTATCCGTGACGTGACTGTGCTGCGTAGGCAAACGCGCCCAGGCGTCTTCTACGCGACTCCACACAGACCCCGGAAATCAACACAGATCAGCTCACAATACAGCGCACCACAATTCGGAATATGAAACTGTACTTTGAAATCAAACCGCAAGATTGTAAATGTGGTAAAGTACATTTATTTGACATCAAATGTTTAGAGAATATTCAGCGATTTGCATTTTTATTTGCTCATGTTCCAAAAAGTTCGTATTGAGGAACGCGATGGTCCTTTGCTGTACACAGGGTCTTAGAGCATCTCACAATACAGCACCACAATTCGGAATGTGAAACCGTGGTTTAAAAGCAAACGGCAAGATTGTACATTTGGCAAAGTACGTTTATTGGACATCAAATGTTTAGAGAATATTCAGCGATTTGCATTTTTATTTGCTCATGTTCCAAAAAGTTCGTATTGAGGAACGCGATGGTCCTTTGCTGTACACAGGGTCTTAGAGCATCTCACAATACAGCACCACAATTCGGAATGTGAAACCGTGGTTTAAAAGCAAACGGCAAGATTGTACATTTGGCAAAGTACGTTTATTGGACATCAAATGTTTAGAGAATATTCAGCGATTTGCATTTTTCTTTGCTCTCGATCCAAATTAGTTCGTCTTGAGGGAAGCGATGTTCGTGTGCAGTACACAGGGTGTTGGTTTACGATAAAAATAAGCTCTTCTGTCGCACTGATAATCGCATGGCTGTTCCAACAACGAGGCACTAGGCCACCACAACGGTAGGTATGTTGCATCTAACCGTTAGTACCGCGTAAGGGCATACTTGTACTTGGCGATCGTCCCATAAAATGGTCAGGGTGGTAACGTTGTTCACGCGGAGAAGCAACTGGCGGCTGTAGAAGCCGTCCGCCGGTGTCTGGTACTCGTGACACAGACAGTAGTGAATGATGTACCTAAAAACATAAAAAATGAAATTAGTCTCACCATCAGATCCTTATTAAAATTATTCATTTCATAGCGAGGACAGCGCTACTGGGTGTACACAAGTGTTTAAAGGCGTGGCGAGGCATGGAGGGGGGGGAGTGGAGTACAAGGTAAGTAGCATAAAATAATAAATAAATAGGGCCAGCTGGTGGCAAGTGCAAGGTAAGTGCAGAACAAGTGCTGGGAAGGGGGGGCTGTAGGATACTGAGACAGTCCCCCAGTGCAGGGGTTGACAGGGAGGCAGTGCAGGTGGAGAGTGGAAGGGCCCAGGACCGAGGTCGCAGACAGTGGACCAGTTGTAGCAGGGGAGAGGGAGAGAGAAAGCAGAAGCAAAGAGGAAGGTTTTTAGGTGCTTCAGTAAAAGAAGATGGTTCTCCTCCAGATAGTGCGCGGTAGGAAACACTATGCCACATAGAACGAAAAAGTACAACTGAACCCGTCTTTAAAGCCACTGTATAGTAATGAAATTGCGGTATAAACTCATCAAAAGTTACTTACATTATATTTGCATTTTCCATTGTGTCTCTGTGTAGGGCAGACCCGAAACACCACTCCTTCTTTGCCGACGTTACTTCTTCTAATGAACGTGGCTCATCGTTTCGTTTCTGAAATTTTATTCATTATCTTTTCTTAGTCTTTCAGGATGGTCCCGGCCTGTCAAGGTCAAATCACAATAGAACCTTATATTGGGTCGTGGGCCTTTCCGCCACCCGAGCAAAACATCAAAGCAGCTGACCTTCACTTTGAGCGAGCACACATTTCTAGTTAGCTCCAGTTAGTGTAAGGGCATCTTGTCTGCGTGCCTTTTTTTTTATTGTCCCTATGGGTCGGCCATGTGTTTGTAATACGGAAACATTCTATAATTTTTGTAAAAATGATTTATATTACTGTTTGGTTTAATTGCAATGGGCCTGCAACATGAGGAGACTCGAGAGAACAGACAATCGAATTACAATCATTTAAACCGTGATGTGTATTTCTCAATGAGCTCTGCTTTAGGTGGACATGGAACAGAGGCAATGTTGGGTGGCAATGCAGTTGTCCCCTGCATAGGTTCGTTCACCACTCCATGTATGTGCCTATCGAGGACATCTACGATAAGTCTCTCAATAAACTCATATTGCATATCCTCAAACACTGGTTTGATCACCCATTGTTTACTTCTTTTAGTGAAGGCCTTATTGTAGCGAAGCGTCCCTAAAGTTCCGGTCGTCCTTTGTTGACGGCCAACATTATGGTTATGTGCCAAGACCGCTAGAAGAGTCCGATTTATCATGCCTTCCATGCCAAAATGCAATCTTTTGGGCCTGTACTTTAGGCACATATTGTGGAACACCTCCAAATCTCCTGTGTGGCAGAATTCCGTGAGTCCCCTCAAATCTCTTGTTATAGTTTTATCAAATACAATCTTTTCAATGGCCTTGTGAGTGGGTGATGAAGGAATCAACCACTTCTTCTTCCGTGCCTCCTCTGTGGACAAATGGCCATGTTCACATTTGTGGAAATGCTCATTTGTCGACCATTGATGTACGTTGCTACAGTGCAACATTACTGACCGCCATTTTTCCAGTAGAATTTCCAACGACCCTTCACATGTTTTTGAGCTCCACCAAAGATGGTTGCTGATTGACTTGGACCACTGTGAAATACCTTGCATATCTTTTTTTTTTCCTGCAGCCGACAATTTTTTATTGATTGTTTTTGCAAGATGCCATACGTCAAATTGGTGATTTATATTTTTGTACTGTTCTCTCATTGTCTTGGCAATTGAAACGTGTCTGTCCGTGGCTATCAGGTCGATCACCATTCCCCGCGATTGTAGTTCTTGCAATGATGCTACAAAGCCAACTTTCTCCATGGCCACTGAGGATGTACTTTGTGACACCTGCACGACCACCGAACTCACAATTTTCTTACTTTCCATGTCCTGAAAGTGGTAGGTGCAGTACTTGGCTGAAAATCCTGGACTGTCGCATTGTCCATCACCGGCTAGCCTGAAGCGTTTGCCCGCGAATGTACTTTCCATTGACATTTTTTCCATTCTCCAAGCTTCGCTGATGGCTGGAAATAGATAATCGGTTTGGTATTTGTAGAACTGACTTTTCGCAATGAAATGGATTCCCACAAACTGAAAGAAATACTGTAACTTTTTAAAACTTGAACCACTAAAAAGTGCGGCCTCTGCACAAAGTAGATTGCCTGCTGGCAGTTGCCCCAGCATGGGTTGTGCAGACCATGCGAACGGATGATATTGTGTACAGGTGGCATGTATTTTAAGGTTAGTGCCTCGAATTGCACGAGTCACATTAATCAATGGCTCCCCACATACTTCCCCACCAACCCAATGCCCACATTTCATCATCATAATAATATCCATCAAACAGCTATCGAATACAATGAATTTGGCCTCTTTCCTTATACTGTCACTCTGCATCCCAGCTGGTTCGGCCTGTAACGTTGAGGACATGTCACTCGCATGAAAGGTACAATCTCTGATATCGTCTTCCGCTACGCTGAGTGATATTGATGGTGTTTCATTGTCGTCCACTTCATTCTCTTCCATTGCAACATCTGTTCCTTGTCCGGAGATGGGAGAAAAAAACAATGTCTTCAACTTTCGCGTGCTCTTATTTTTTGCGGGTGTGGATTCTGTGAATTGATCTACGACTGCATCCAAACTACCAGGAGGACATTCACTATCAATGGCTGGTGGTGGTATAGCTCCGTTGTCAATCACTTCATATTCTTCCCATTGGCACGATGCATCTCCAGTCTCAAGTCCCTGCCAAAAGGTTTGACAAGCAACATCTCTCGTTCGCTTCACTGTCTGTGTAGATCTAGTTCTTACACCCACTCGCAACTAGAGGACAGATTAGAAAAGGGATGTTCAGTTTAAACACAACTTACAGTATTGAACTATTGACAGTGAAAGACAACATAATATAGTGAACAGGACACTAACCTTCTTTTGCTTTCTTTTCTTTGAAACTTTCTTTCCTCGAACTTCAACATCTGGACGCTGTTGCTCCGACTCGTGTGTGCATGTCTCCACTTCCTCTCGCGCTGCAACGACTATACTTTCATGATAAGCACATCCATCACTCACTGAGGCTCCATCGACTCGCTGAAACATAGAACTTTCATTAGTATGTATAATAATATTGAAAACACAAAATGTACTTGGGGACCAATACCCATACGTACATCTCAATAGCAAAACACGAATGAACGCATTGTGTAGAACATTCAAACGACAATAGTTCACGCATTGTTGATCTAGTTAGATTGAACTGTCAAGATCCATACCTCGGGCTCCGCATAGACTTCCATTGATGATATTATTGAAGATGACGCTTCAGCAACTCCCTGAAACACAGTAATTGCATTAGTATGGTTTTCTATTTTGTTTAAAAGAACATAAACTTTCTGCAGGCGTCAACGGCTCATCTAAATAGACCTGCACAAATGATCAGTTGTCTAAAATAAATAATGGATATCCAAATATGATTCGATTTGCTCCATCGTTGGAAGTGTCACCACCCAGAGATCTGCATCAACTACTAGGGGTGATGTTCTTGTTGAAGAAGCTCCGTCAGCTCCCTGAAACATAGTACTTGCGTTAATAAAGAAGGAAGTATAGCGGATGTAATCACGTCATTTGATCTCGCATGATTGATCTGTCAGTATCCATACCTCGAAATGCATAAGAACATCAAGGGACGCTGTAACTGCGGTGCACACTTCTGCAAGCTGTTGCGCCGACCCGTAACTGCATGCTCCCCCTTCCTCTTGGACTAATGCTCCATCGACTCCCTGAAACATAGGACTTTCATTAGTAATGAACACAATATTGAAAAAAGAAGACACATAGGAGGGCGACGACAGAAGGACATACCAATGGCTAAAAACGAAAGAAACATTGTGTGTAACAATCACGCTACAAGAATGCAAGATCTGATGATCTCCATCGATGGAACTGTCCGGAAACGTACCTCGAGCATCTGAGTGACATCTACGGTTGTCGTCAATGCGTTGGACTCCTCAGCATCTCCCTGAAAGACAGTACTTGCATTATTTTGGATAACAATAATTATAACTGAAAACAAAGACTAGAGGACGAGTACTGTGGTGTACCATTAGGTAAAATAATTACACGATCAATTAAAACTATTGATTTACATGCCTAAAACAAGTCAGTGTCAGAATAGCTAAGTAAGATTAACCGATAGGCGCTTGAAGTGGCTGATGACTGCAATAACGACACGGATGGAGAATCTTCAGCCTTCATATTGAGTGGATACATAAATGGGGAAATTATTGTTAGCTAATGCTACACACTACCGCAATGCCGAGAGATAAATACGTAAACTTGACTCACCAGTGGAGGGATGTGGACGAATAGAGTGGGAATAGCGGTTGAGAGCAATTTTCGCCTCGCTCGCTGTGTTTTCGTCCTTATTAGCAATGATGTGGAGTACATGTCTGGGCTAAAGTGCCTGCTGCAGATGCGGTATCGATCACCCCTCTTGTCCGCAAAGACTTCTAGGACTCTACTTTCTATCTCAGAGGCTGGATATCCGCAATATCGGACCCATTCTCTTATCTGATCTATTGTCTTAGGGAAAACATGCATTATAGTACCTTCAGATTTGTTATGGGTCTTCGAAGGGCAACCGCCAATGGAACAGGCAGGCATTATGGAAAGTTCTGAAAAGTAAAGATCAACAATTCTCTATGAATACCAATGTGTTAAAACATTAAATGACACATAAAAGGTTCAATGCAAGGTCCGTTTTGGTTCTTGGAACTATACATGTTATTCACATGCGGATAAGTATTTCAATAACTTTCAAAAAATAGAAAAAGTAATTTGACTAAACTCAGAACATGTGACTAGTTCCTTGCATGTACTGTCGTGAACGAAAAGAAAACATGGATGCAATTTGATGACTACTAGCAAATAGATATAAATTAAAAAATTGGACGCAAAATGATTATGGTACATGGACTTACCTTGACGAACAAACAGTTAGATGCAGGGATCAGAGTAGTTTCTTGTCGTAGAACAGGGAGCAGTTCACAGGTTGCAAACTGACGAGTTTGCTCAAAGTGGTCACGGAAGTTCACAGAGACGAAGAGCAGATAACCAGCACCTTCACGGGTTGACTAGCAAAGCGCAAAGAAGTTCTCATTAGAAATATGAAGTGGGTTATAAAGAATTCGAAACAGGGGTGTGTTTGTGAATGAATGACGTGTATATGTCGTGGCATTATGCGGTCTGCAGGGGGCCGTCCAGCGTGAGGGGGGATGCTTGGCAGGAGACACGGGGTCTGGAGGTAGACATGGGAACAACAACCCATGCTCTATAGACCACTTTGAAGTGTACATGGTCTTTGGCACCTCTTGGCCTTTATCGCTCCCTGACAGCTCCACTTGCCAGCACAAGTACCCCGGTGCGAACTGCCTTTGATAGGGCGGGGGGGTGGATCGGGGCGGTGGTCGTGCAGACAAGACACAGGAAGACTCGTGAATGGAGACACACTTATGTGGATTGCAGGGGGCCGTCCAGCGTGAGGGGGGATGCTTGGCAGGAGACACGGGGTCTGGAGGTAGACATGGGAACAACAACCCATGCTCTATAGACCACTTTGAAGTGTACATGGTCTTTGGCACCTCTTGGCCTTTATCGCTCCCTGACAGCTCCACTTGCCAGCACAAGTACCCCGGTGCGAACTGCCTTTGATAGGGCGGGGGGTGGATCGGGGCGGTGGTCGTGCAGACAAGACCCGTTTGCCGCAGGGCCTCACCAAGGAGAGGCCATCTAACTGAATGTAAGAGGATGGCTGCAGGATCTACTACATGGAATGCAGGGGGGTGAGTTTATAAATACCTCACCCTCCCAGGAGAATATACACTAGATTCATTTAAAAAATCAAAACAACCATTGTTAAAATATATGTTGGGCTTTATTTTAGATTTTAATTAAACATAAATAATAAACATTACACATTGTAAAGTTGAGGTTGCAGCACATCGAGGGAAAATCCGCGGTATTGTCCACTGTCACTGGGGAAATGTTGTCTAATGGCAAGTACCGCACAGGCAGGTATTACTCTCCGAACGCGGTGTCCGAGCCTCCCGTGAAGCCACCAAGTGAAGCAACGATAGGCCACCAGCCTGTACCACCTGTGAAATAAAAAGATGCAAACTGTATTAAACTGACCAAACTTTCTTATCAATGTCGATTCAGGTAACACATGTCATTTTTCTTAGAAAAAAATTATATCTAGAAAATGCACTATATGGAACAAATTTACATGCGTTCGAATGATATGTAAATGTAATTTTATATGTGGGAGACGACCATGAAATAGTGGTGGCATCACTGACATCACAAACAGAGTATACTTACTCGTTACTCGGATTACGCGGACGAACAGTGCCGCGAAGTTCGTGCATAAGCACCATCATCATCCTCAACACGGTCCGTGAGAGGCAGGCTTCCCTGAACTCTGGCAGCTCGGTGATGCATTGCGGACTTTGCTCGCCTTCCGAAATGTAGGCCAAGCACCCGGAATTTTCACGGCAGCAGCAGTTCTCCTCCTCAGTTGGCATTAGCTCGCACCGATTGCACGTGCACCAGGTGGAGACGCCGTCCATGCGACATGGTCCAGGCTCTTCATCCGTTGACTGGTCCTCCCAACTGCCGTCCGAATCCCCATCGTTTTCGCGTGCTTGACTTTCCAGTAGTTCTTCCTCGGTGTACTCGGGCTCGTACATATACGGCATTATTGTGGCCATTGTGCGGTAAAGATAGTAAAATAATTTACAGAGATGGTACAGGTGTTCACACGGGCTACAAGCGGCGAAGGTAGCTGACCAGAGCACTGAAACGAGTCACAGAATACTCAAAGTAACACAGAGAGAGGAATGGAATCGAAAATCTGCTGCTGTGTGTTGTGAAACGGTCTGTTTATACTTATTGGGGAAAGAGGCGTCCTGCCATTTCCATGGCAACACGTCAATAGCTGAGGCGCAGCGATTGTTGACACGAGACGTGCTTGAAATGGGCAGTACGCGTCTGCTGATGTCAGGCTCAGGGGCGGGGGATTTGATTTAGTGCCGCAAAGGCAGGTGAGCCAGGTCGATGCGGCGGAATGATAGGATTATCACAAAATGGAGGCTGATTTCGAGTGCGATAATGGGCGAAAAGTCGGGTAAGGTCCATAGGAAAGTTTCCTACGATCTACCGATTTATGCTTACAAACACATGGCCGACCCGTAGGGACAATAAAAAAAAAGTCCCGGAACTATCCTTTAACGTTAGAGAGGATATTTATCTGTGAGTTTGGGCCTGTTGGCCCGTCTATTGGTGACTTCGGTTCTGTTGTTGGTGTTTCCCTCTCTAGGTTGCCTGTTGTCGACCGGCTGGATTGGGAGTATTTTCTTCTTCGGTTGTTGATCGTCTCGTGGCCTGTATGTTTGATGGGTCTTTTTCAGCATTTCCATCAATGCTGTTGTTGAGGTTGCTTTATCGAGGTGGTCAGTTATAGCAATATGAAATAATCGGGCTTGCCATCCCATCGATGTCTCAGCCTCTATATGGAGCTGAGTTTATCCATTATGGTTTCAAGTAACCTAATATTGAGTACCGCGCTGGACCCCGGTCTAAAGCCAGTTTGAAAGTCATGTAGGATGTTCTTATCGGTGACCCAGGTTTGCAGGTGTTCTAATGCATACACTGCAAATATTTTACCCGTTACATCAAGAAAGGATGGTAGGCGGTAGTTTTCAGAATACAAGCGATCACCTGCCTTAAACAAGGGGACCAATATTGATTTTGTTTTTCTCCCTGATCCCAGAATCACCCTTTCCCCACAGATCTTTTGATATTGGACACATACAAGACTAGCCTACAGCTCACTGTCCCCCTTCAACAAAGCTGCAGCCAGTCCATTAGGACCTGGGGCCCTGGAATTCTTCAACTTCACAATATGGTTATGGACTTTGTTAGGGGCAAAATGTAAGGTCCAAGCGCTCATACTCATCAGTGCTTTACTCCCCTCACACCCCGAACCATACATCCTACTCTCCAAAAAGGACACCGAGGATTCAGCAGAGATAGGGTTTAGAAACAACAAATCCACCGGCTCTCGAGCCAGCGACCGCACTCTCCACAGGTTCCTGGAGTTACCACTATTCAATGCTGTAAGCATACATTGCTAATTGGAGACAGTCCTCTGACACATTTAATCTTGAGCCAATATCGGTAGCATATGTACTCACGGGCCTCCCGTGAGTACATATACACAGAAATTGACTTCCTTTTTAGGTCCCTTATCTCTTCATGCAATGTACGCTTAGCTTTATTGATTTCATGGTAAAATGGGTGTACCTCTTTTCTACCACTCAGGGTTATATGCTTCAAACTCACCCTGTCCATTTGTTGAGACAATACAGATAGCCATGCTTCAAACTTGTCGGATGCGGCTTAATTTAAGACTGAATACGCCCTATCAACTTGCATCCGTAGAGTCGAACAGGCTTTATGGATATTCCACTCTGACCACACCACCCTACTACCTGACTGAATATGGATCAGCCCCCCCCGGTCCTTTAATTCAGTCTACCGATTCCTCCATGTCCCATTTGAGGGAAAGGGTAGCATGGTCACTCTGTGCCCTCCAGTACACAACTAGATCGCTAACTCTTCCTACCAGGGTGCTGTTTCCACAGAGGTAATCCAACGTGGCCTTTTCCGGCTTGAAGAACAGGTGGGTTCCCCCGGGATGTCATCCTGTGTTCCACCATTTAAGATCTCTAACTTCCATTCATTCAGAAACCCCCGCTACCAGCGTCCTCTTGCGTTAGCTTCACTAATCAACATTTTGCAATCAACCCTGATGGTACTAAACCTGTCGGAGGCTGTGTTATCCCTACATCTGTTATTTAGGTCACCCCCCTAAGAGGATGCAACCCTCTAATGGGTTCTTGACCCAATCAGTAATGAGGCTATCTATGTACACAAAGATGCCACTAGTGTCCCCCCAGACCCTGAGGATCATATACATTGATTAGCAGCAAACAGTGGTTCTTAAAGGGCCCCTCCCAAATAATTTCCACTGCCAGGACATTGCCATGCGGGTCAGAGGGAGATATTTTCTTGTGTCGGGAGGATAGCTCAGGGGCAACGTGCTCGCCTTGAAAGCAAGACGACACAGCGCACCACAGGTTCATTCTCTGGTCCGTGCTTAGAAACCTCTGGGTATTAAGTGCGTTATAAATAACCTATCATATCATATATCATATCATATAATTTTGGTAGAGTTATAGCTCTGATTCACCTCGATAATTAGCCCAGCATATAGACGCCCCTTTACACCCTTTTTCGCCAACATGGAATATATTACAAAACCATCCACCAAAAAATGTGTTGTGAGCCATGTTTCCTGCAGCATAAAGGCCGCGTGAGGGGGTAGAAACTCTTGAGAGGGGCCCCTACCCAAAAAGTGTGCATGGCTCCTAGTATTCCAGGAGGCCAAAGTGAATTTTCATTTTGGACCACACTCCACACCCGTCAACTTACCTTTTAACCACTGCCACTCCTTGTCATTATCAAAATTCTCAGGTCTATTTACAAAGGGTGACACAGACAAACTCTTACCATTTGGCACCCCCCACCCCCAAAGCAATGGTTGCAACTCGTCCCCGCTTTGATTCGGGAGACAACTTGATCTAAATCGAAGCCCAAAAATGAAAGAGAATCACTTTGCCCTCTGATAAGAGAAGCTGACATAGGGAGACAACAATGGATCTGAGCCATTCCTCCCACCATAAATATCACAGGTTCAATGAACTCAAAATCACATGAATGAAGCAATCGGAGCAATGGTATTTTGGTAAGAATCATCAATAGTTCTGATCGATTAACGTGCCCCTTGGTGCGTACCTTTCTACTTATAGATACAACGCCTATATCCAGGATAGGAGGATCAGATTTTGGCTGAGGTAATACAGCTGGACCCGGCACAATAGTTCCCCCCCCACCGCCCTCTCTGGACAAACCATTTACAGCAAGCTTTGCATTGTTCACTTGCGGATCTCTGAGACCCACCCCCAATGCTGCCAGGTCAGATCCACTTTCTTCATTGTCTTTAAGGAGCCAACTAGTCAATGTCCCTTCTTGCTCAGATTGTCTCTTCTTTTTACGTAGTGCCCGCTTCCTAATTTTCCTACTGTTAGATTTGCAGATAGTTACAGCCACTATTGTAGAGTTCAACGGGTGGGTTAGGGTATCTTTTGAAACAGTCTCAATTGGAGATTTCATAGTCACCACTTTCTTTTGCTTCTCAATTCTCTGCATTTGGTTGTGCGATTTATAAGCCAGGGGGAGCGCACAGAACCTCTATAGGGAGCCTGCGACACCTCCAAATCATGTGATGAAGCAACAATGGGGATACTTCCTTCACTCGGACCCTGGGATTCACAGGGGTCACTGGGATTTCCACTGTTCGAGTCCAAGACACCCCAAGACACCAAACGTGCCTCTGGTTTTGAATACACCGACTTTGGCTCTTAATGTCCTCATGTATGCCACCACATTGTTTTAATATGATTTTAATAGCAAAGTGGAGTACATCGCGAGAAAAGTCATTTACAGAGTGAGTTGACAGATAACCCAACCCTTCGTTTTTATCAGCTAAATCAGCAGATTATACCTCTTCAGCATCCTGTAAGTTAAAATCCAAGTTTACCCTACATCCATTCTCTGGGGTCGTGGGTCCTGTTGAGAACATCTGAGGGGAAGTCGCTGGGAAACCACACCCACACCCACTGAAGGTACTGCCAAAGATCTACGCCGCCCTTGCTGGATAGGCATTTCCACTGACAAGGGCGGGGGACCAGGTTCACTATGTGGGCGCACAGGAGTTTCAAGAGCATAACATAATGTCAGTAAGGAGTTCCTGTCAATATCACCAGAGGACACCCTCGATGCCACACTCCTGTCCTCCATTTGATTTGGGCCCTCCACAGGGGGTTGGTCATTTTCATTGCGTCGTCTTGTTGTCCTCGTCACACAGCCAGCTTCAGTGGGTTTAAAAATAAACGCTGTGATATAGCCATTCTCCACTGGGGTTTCGAGGGGGAGTACCTTATTGTCTCATAGAGTGCGGCTACGGGACAACGACACTCTGCCGTTCAGTAATACAACAATATAGACCGCCAACGGTCCTTATCCCTTACCCTGGTTACAAATTACCTCAAAAATTAAGGTATCCACCCCGCAGGAGGCTTCGCCTTCTATAGGAGTATCCAATTGCCTGTTTGGTTGTTTCTCCCTTCGTCCCTTGTCCACAGAGATACAAGGCACACTGCAGCACACCGCTGCGCTCTGCCAGTCAGGGGGCTAATGAGGGAGAAGCCACCTCCTCCTTCAAAGAACACTGAAGGCAGAGTCTGTTCTGCTCGAGACTTCTCTGCTCATGAGACACACTGCAGCACACCGTTGCGCTCTGCCAGGCAGGGGGATAATGCGGAAGAAGCCACCTCCTCCTTCAACGAACACTGAAGGCAGACTCCATTCTGCTCAAGACTGCCCTGCTCACAAGACACACTGCAGCACACCGCTGCGCTCCGCCAGGCAGGGGGCTAATGAGGGAGAAGCCACCTCCTCCTTGAAAGAACACTGAAGGCAGACTCTGTTCTGCTCGAGACTGCTCTGCTCACGAGACACACTGCAGTACACCTGTTTAGCTTTCAAACTATCTAGTGAGAGTACACAAGTCAGTCCTGTAAACAGCATGAATAAACCAATACAAAAATACATCAAAAACATTTTATGTAAAATATCTTTTGAATTAAATATTGTCTATATTACATTAATCGGTCAAGCTAAAAATGTCAAAACATACTGAGAGCTTTTTTATGTAACGGACACAATGGAAGAGCAACTAATCCATCTGGAACGGAGTACAAATGTTTGCTAGTATCTGTCCTGATGGCAGCAGGGAAGGTCTGGTCAGATGAGAATGGTGAAAACCACCAAGGCAGTCAGTACCCGTTGCTGTGGTTTAAGAGCAACGGTGACTGACTAACTCTGGTCTGATTGCCTATGATGATGGTTGGCTGTGATGTGGTCTGCTCTTGACTCACGTGGACTAGGGATGACACCAGGCTGGATAAGGAAACAGTAATCATATGTTACTAATAGTATACAGTCCGGTGGGTGGGGGGTTACCATTAATTGTATAGAAGAAACAATAAACCAACAATCATTAGCTTTTCCAATTTGTGTACAGGATGGGAGGTGATCTAGATAAGTGATGCTGGTTAGGAGTTCTTTCAGCACTCCTTGAAAGGTGGAGGGTTTGTATCAGCACTCCTCCATCCCCAAGTCCCCTGATACCTGTATAAAACAATTAACTATGAACACTTAGGGTCTTCCTGATGGCCCCAACTAGGAAATACCTGGATCTTGACAAGCTGTTAAGTCCTGGAAAATAAGCTGTTGTAAAGACACTGGCCTCCGCATCCTCCCGTGATTTGTACTACCCATGACACTTACCTAACTACCGCCCTCTAATCCATCATCTTGGCGCCAGGAGCCATGTAAATCGCCATTCGGATCGCTCACTGACATTACAGAGCTTGCAGTGGTCTCTGCCAGGGATGCCCTGGTATGCCATGTAGGTGCAGAATGATTGGCAGTCCCTTCGTACCCCTGGGATCCCTGGTTGGTATCTGTTCTTGGGTGTCCCCTGCTTCCCACTAGTTGGGGGAGGGGGCAGATGACTTGTGGTGCCTAACAATATATTTCTCCTTCTTTAGGATGTCTAAAATTGCTTGCCTTAAGAATAGGGATTACATTTTTCCTTCATGAAAATGTATAACATGGGCAAACAAATAGAACATTAATTTGATCCTCAGCAGAGATACCATCACACAAACAAATTGACAACTTAATAGAGCTTTTTAAATATTTGTATTAAATGACTTTAAATGGTTTACAAAATTGAAAACCTTTAGCCATACTTTACACCTGGCCAGTGCAGCCTTACAAACCAGCAAAAACAGCATACTTACATTGGTCTAGTCTTATTAAAATCTCATATCAGATCAGAAATAAAGAACAAAGAAAAAAATTAGAAAAAAATATAAGGAGAGAAATAAGAGAAAGAGAAATACTTAAAGCTACAAGAATGTACGTCTTTCATAAAAGCACTAGTTGCAGGTTATAGCCATAGTCCATTTATGCAAGGTTTACTAAGTTTATAGAGTTAGTATTGCAGCTCCAGTATTCTGTTAAATAGGAAGTCGATTGGCCCTAGGGTTAAACGATATGTTCCCCTTTCAGATAGGCCAGTGTCTCTCCCCAGTCCGCTGAGAAGTTCTCCAACTTATTGTTGGCTGCATACGTTGCCCATTCCATCGAGACTATTTCCCACATTTTCCTTAACCAGTCTTGCTCTGTCAGAATCGTTGGACTCTTCCAACTCTGTGCAATAAGGGCCATCGCAGCTAGAGTGGAAATCACTTTCGCCTTAGTACGTCCTCGCCTCTCCTCTTCACCCCCTGCCCTCTCTTCCCCAATAGAATCTCCCGGGGATCCTGGCTGGCTCGCTCCCCTAGTGCCTGAGATAGGGCCCGTGCGATATCGCACCAAAAAGGACAGATAGTGGGGCAGTCCCACCATATACAAGTTGCTGTACCTTCTCCCCCACAGCCCCTCCAACACTTCCCCGAGGTTGCCGGGTACATCGCATGTAGTCGCGCCGGGGTGTAATGCCAGCCGTACAAATATTTATACCAAGCCTCCTGCAACTGGGTGGCCTTTGCCCCCTTTGGTACCTGCTTCCACAACCTCTCCCAGTCCTCTCGTTTCATTCTAACTCCCGGTTGCTGTTCCCATCCCCTCATGTACGCCCAGGTGATTTTCGAGCTGGTGCTCTCTAACTGTTAAGAAACGTAACGCTAAGGTGGCTAAATTACCGGATTCATGTTCTTCACAGGGTCTTAAGGCAGTACGTTCTGAATATCTTACCGACAGTTTTTCCCATGCACACAGCAAACCTTGTCTGCAACGTGTATTCCTTACGGCACGGACCCGTTTGCTGGAGCGCATACGGTTGCCGTGGAAACTAGGTCATTCTACCTGGCGTCTTGGTCATGTGCAACGTATGCAATGTGACTCGGGATCACGTGACATCAGGTTCAAAAGCCGGAAGGAGAAGCGGATTGGCGCTTCTAATTGAAGTAAGCTTCGTTCTTTGTATTTTCCAGTGTTTTGTATTCTTGGTATCCTGACCTGTTTTTTGCCCTTCGGATTGCATTAGTCTTGACCACTGGTTGTGTTCTTGTCTGCTTGTTGCTGAGCTCTGGTATGATTTTTGGACTGCTTTGGGAACCCTCTGATTTTTGTCTTATTACCCGCTGTTGCCGAACCTCTGTTATGGATTATGGACTGAGTTGGATTTCCCCTATTCTGTCTTGTTGCTGCAGTGGCCAATTTAGATTCTGACGGATTGCTTGGTTCTTCCCTGAATTACCTTCTTTCCTGCTACTGTCATGCGTATCCAATATTAATACTTGGGTGAGACTCTGTATTGGTACCTTTTGGATTTCTTGTTCCACTCATTGCAACCACACCTATTTCTTCGAGAGATCAGAACATTCCCCTGCATCCATTTTTGAGGACGACTTGGACCATCTTACCAGCAGTGCTTGGGAATTCCTGCCTCTACCAGAACAACCACAAAGCAACTTCCTCAAACCCTGGTCTAGGTCTACACTGTTTAGGCGTCCTAGTGCCGTCGGGTCCGGTGGTATTGTGGACTAGAGACTCGCCACCTCAGTTTATGTGTCCTCGTGCCGTCGTGTCCGGTGACCCTGTGGACTAGAGACTGGTCACCTCAGGTTTCCGTCCTCGTGTCTTTGGGTTCAACCTAGACCAGTGTTGCTCCACTACTGTTCATATTGGTAAGCATTACTCCACTTGCTTTGGTTGTACTATTAGGGTTTATGATATATTTTACATCTGCTGGTTGTTTTGTTGTAGGAACTCTGATTCTGGTTCTTGAACATCTGGTTGTTTTCTTATCCTTATTTCTTGGACAGCATCTTGCTGTGCTCCACGTTAGTGCCAGTTTGTGGTTGTCTAATTCCATACTGAAGTGTATTGCCTATAGTTAATCTTTAGGTTTACTTTCAGGATACCAGTTCTTGACAATTCACCAGAAGTCCATTTGAGAGGTGTCATTCCGGTGCAGATCCAGTCCTCTTCTGATCTCTTTCTTCTGGACAATATCCTCAGTGGTGTTTCTGGTTTAATGCCTCACACCAAGGGAATATTGCCTTGAGGAATTCTACGGATACACTATGTGAGCAACGCCGTGAATATCCTAACACTAACTGCCTGTACAAGTCCGAGATTAACCCTCTGGACCCCTCGTGCGTTAGAAGAAACCATTCAAATTGCGTTAGGTCATGTGTAGCGGCCTTCCTTACCTCCACAGACATAACCCAGTGCCTAATCTGGAAATATCAGTGCCTCTCCCGCTCCCCCACCCCGAACTCCTGCTTGCATTCCTCGAATGTTTTTACCTTTTTGCCGCAAAACATGTCCCTCAGAGTTCTGCAGCCCCCACTCTCCCACTTCAGGAACGCCCCTTTTTCCAACCCCGGTGTGAAGTCCCCGTTATTGAAGATGGGGGTAAATGGTGATGGGAAGGTCGTAATCACTTAGGTAGAGGTGGGGCGGTCTCAACCTTCGTGGAAGCCACAGTACTTCCCCCAGATGATGCCGAGCTACTGCTCTGTCCATTTTCACCCAATGCTTAAGGTAGTTCTCCGAGAACCATTCCCTAATTACCCTAAGCTGTGCAGCTTCATGGTAACGGCGAAAGTCAGGAAAAGCCAGGCCCCTCTCTCCCCTGGACGCCATCAGTAGCCGCCTGGACAAGAGCGGCCTCTTGCCCTCCCAAACAAATTCCTTGACCGCCATATCTAACTTCTTAAAAAAGGTTGCAGGGACAGGCAGGGGAATAGCCTGAAAAAGATAGAGTACACGGGGGGAACTACCATTTTGAGAACTGCCCCTCTTCCCAACCAGGATATCCTTAGGGCGCCCCATTTCCTTAGGTCTTTTTTGATTGCTGATAGCATGGGCTCATACATCACCCCGTACCAGCCCGCCAGCGAGGGTGTTATCCTGACCCCCAAATATCGCAGCCCAGTCGGACTCCATTTAAATGGGGAGATTGCCATTGTCTCCTCTGCTTCATGCTCCCCTAAGGACAAGTTCATTAACTCTGATTTCTGGAAGTTAATCCGCAAACGCGAGAGCTCCCCAAATTTGGTTCGTAATTCTATGCTTGCCTTGATGGACTCCTTTGGGTTCGTCAATATGAGCAACATGTCATCGGCAAAAGCCGCCACCTTATGCTGGCCTCCCCCAAATGGTATACCCTGAATATTGTCTGCCTCTCGTATTGTTATACGTAGGGGTATTGTGCCCTCTTTTTTGATAAGTGGGGGCCTATGTCATGAGGGGGTTGAACAATTTTAGGAATACGGGGAAGTAGGCTACCCCACCTGTCTGACACTTGCCGGGTGTGGATCCAGCATACATTTTAACAAATCACAACTTGTGTTCTGTACATAAGAGATCACCCAATTTGCATGTAACACATTAACAAATATTTATTTTCATATGTTTTTAAAAAAATAGTATCACAGGGCTATCATCATAAACGTTTTCCTGCCCGTAGTTTCTGGGGAAAAACTATTTTGAAGGCATCTTACAAAAACCTCATACATTGACTCTTTGCATTTTGTCTTTTGCACAGTGTGGGTTAGTACACAACAAGTGACTTAGAATGTGGTCGTCTTGACCTCACATCTATCTAGTCCACACAAAATGGTGTTTCTGGCACATAGTGGATGGTTGGTGTTCTAGTGCCGTCTTCAGGACTGTTGAAGTGAACTTGTCACTGATGTACCTAAGGTGGACCATCTAAAGGTAGGAAGGTTTGAAATTAAAATTAGAGGGTGTGTCTCTACAGGGACTGTGGTGCCTGAGAAGTATGTTGTGCTTGATCCTACCTGAGCCATTATTTTTCAGTGTCACAGGTGTGTTTGAAGAAATTTCGCGTTCTTCGCTGGGGGCGCCTTCTGTGCGCCTGGGATTAATGGATCCTGTATGAGTAAGATCTGGTCTTCAGCTAGATATCTAGCTGTAAAAGAGGATATGTGATTATCAGGATGTGTTGTCTCTTGCTAATGTGCACTTTACTTCTACGTGCATGCGGGGCCATTACTGGCGGAGACGGTAATATTCTATTCATGCCTGTGATGTGAGTCTCAGGGATTGTGCTACTAGTTTTTTCCTTTTTCGAGTGACGCCGTGGCGGCTGTGATGGTGATCTATGACTCTCTGACTCGCTCCGGGACGGAACTATTTACGTGCTCAGAAGCTACGTGCACCACAAATGTGTAGCTGGACACCATTTGAAACTACTCCGTGAGTCGTTGCAGAGTACTCCCTAGTGCCAAACTGGAGTCTCTGCCGTGTGGGCTAGAGATCGCTCTATGGCGACGGAGTGGGCTTACCTGCGTCTGCTCCTCGCTACTGCTTGCTGTATCTGTGGCGGTGGCTGTGGCTACGCACATGCACATTGGCTATTAGTGGACGTGCTGGTAGTGTCTCCTCGACTATTGATCCGTGGCGCATGATCAGTGACATTGTCTAAGGAGGCTGCGCCTGTCTCGTGTATCGCTGTGCCGGCACTTGTCACACATTGGAGTGTATCGGGTCTATATCACGGGTCTACCTGGGGCCTCAGTATGTGGATTAGTGGAGCCACATGTGGTGGTCGTTGATCGACACCAATGCTTGAGCCATGGTGGGAAAAAACCATCCCTTCAACCATTGTGGTATTTGATGAACAAGGGAAAATGCACTGATGAATCTGTGGCATGTCTTCAGCCTAGCGCACTATAGGGTGTTATTCATATGAACAAAATTATGCGCAGATCTGACAATATTGAACAAAACAAACCTTTGTAAAACTGTCTTATAATGGCCGTACACACACCAGTGGTCATTATAAGGCACAATACTGTGTTGCTTTTCGTTCCATCGCACAAACGTACACAGTACATCAATTGCAGGACAAGACTCGAGGCTTTTCTGATTAGTGGTCTGAGTCACATGGGTATTGTCTTTCAGAAAAACAGATTCCACTCAATGGACACATTTAAACCGCACTTCACCGTGTCTAAACGGTGTATCCATCGCTGCTCTAATTTTCTTAATTCTAAATCTCTGTCTCCCCCTCTTTTGCATCAATGGTTTGGATCACACACCCTCTCAGTTCTGTGTGTTTGTGTTGTTTTTGGACAAAATGGGCCACCATTGGTTTATCCTCTATTGCATTTTTGAGGCAGGACCTGTGCTCGCAAATCCTTTGCCTAACTTTGCGTTTGCTTTTCCCTATATACAATAGGTTGCACGGGCATTTGATCATATATACGCTCCATTTGGTCAGACAGTTTGAGAAAGTTTTGTACTTCCAAATGGTGCCATTGCGGTTCTATAAGAAATTAGACATTAACCCTACAATGCGCCTCGCAGAAGAAATCAAAAGCCTCATGCTCTATGCCAACACACAAGGCTGGATCGACGAGGATGAAAAAGCATTCCTCACCAAAGAACACCCAGTCACACCAGCATTTTATTGCATCCCCAAGATCCACAAAAATACAATAAAAGCACCTGGTAGACCCATAGTGTCAGCTATAGGGTCGATTTTGGAGCCACTGTCCATATATACTGATGTAATCCTCAGACCATGTGTCAGGAAAATTAAATCCTTCATCCAGGACACCAGAGCCATGATTCATCACCTGAACAACATCCCGACATCACAACAGGACATACTTGTCACGTTTGACGTCGAAACGCTATACACCAGCATACCGCAAACTGAATGTATCCACATACTCAAAGAATATTTGGATAACCGGACAGATGTCTCCACACCAACCTCATTCATTCAAGAATGCATCCGCCTGGCCCTAACGGAGAACTACTTTATGTACCAAGGACAATTCTATCAGCAAATAAGAGGCACCAGCATGGGATCAACATTCGCACCAGATATCGCAAACCTCGACATGGACAACCTGGAAAACCACTTCATATACAATGACACCAACCAATACAAGCACAACCTAGTTGGTTGGGTGAGGTACATTGATGACATTTTTACCATCTGGAAAGGCAGCGTCACGGAATTGCAGCAATTTTTTACATGGCTCAACAATGTAGACACATGCATCAAATTCACGATGCACTATGACACCAGCAACCTGGCCTTCTTAGACCTCAACATTCTCAGAGCAGAAGATGGGACAATCACGACTACCCTATAACGGAAACCCACAGACAAAAACACATTATTGAAATTCTCGAGCTTCCACCCACAAGCCCTGAAAGAAAACTCACCATTTGGACAGTTTCTGAGAATAAGAAGGAACTGTTCCACCCTACCAGCGTACGATCGACACGGGAAAGACCTAGAAAACCATCTTAAAACCAGAGGGTACCCATCAGCAACAATCAGAAAAGCACAGACAACGGCGAGAAATTTAAACAGAACAGATTGCCTGACCAAACAGGCGAGAATAGAACATACAGACAAGATGACATGCGTCACCACGTTCTCACCAGTGAGCAACGCACTCAGAAAGACCATCCTCACAAATTGGCATTTGCTACAGACAGAAACCTTTTCACCAGAAACGCCACGTTTTGCATTTAAAAGAAGTAGAAATCTGAAAGACCACCTGGTACATACATATCCAACAGAGAAACCCAAAACCACACCCCAATCCACACTTTGGCATCTCCCACCAGTTATAGGACACTACCGCTGTGGAAAGTGTTCTGTATGCCACCTGACACAGGATCAAAAAGAAGTATCCCTCAACGGCACCATTTGGAAGTACAAAACTTTCTCAAACTGTCTGATCAAATGGAGCGTATATATGATCAAATGCCTGTGCAACCTATTGTATGTAGGGAAAAGCAAACGCAAAGTTAGGCAAAGGATTTGCGAGCACAGGTCCTGCCTCAAAAATGCAATAGAGGATAAACCAATGGTGTCCCATTTTGTCCAAAAACAACACAAACACACAGAACTGAGATGGTGTGTGATCCAAACCATTGATGCAAAAGCCAGAGGGGGAGACAGAGATTTAGAATTAAGAAAATTAGAGCAGCGATGGATACACTGTTTAGATACGGTGAAGAACGGTTTAAATGTGTCCATTGAGTGGAATCTGTTTTTCTGAAAGACAATAACCATGTGACTCAGACCACTAATCAGAAAAGCCTCGAGTCTTGTCCTGCAATTGATGTACTGTGTACGTTTGTGCGATGGAACGAAAAGCAACACAGTATTGTGCCTTATAATGACCACTGGTATGTGTACGGCCATTATAAGACAGTTTTACAAAGGTTTGTGTTGTTCAATATTGTCATTTCTGCGCATAATTTTGTTCATATGAATAACACCCTATAGTGCGCTAGGCTGAAGACATGTCATAGATTCATCAGTGAGTTTTCCCTGGTTCATCAAATACCACAATGGTTGAAGGGATGGTTTTGCCCACCATGGCTCAAGCATTGGTGTCGATCAACGACCACCACATGTGGCTCCACTAATCCACATACTGAGGCCCCAGGTAGACCCGTGATATAGACCCGATACACTCCAATGTGTGACAAGTGCCAGCCCAGCGATACATGAGACAGGCGCAGCCTCCTTAGACAATGTCACTGATCGCGCATGCACGCGCCACGGATCAATAGTCGAGGAGACACTACAGCACGTCCACTAATAGCCAACGCGCATGCACGTAGCCACAGCCACAGATACAGCAAGCAGTAGTGAGGAGCAGACGCAGGTAAGCCCACTCCGTCGCCATAGAGCGATCTCCAGCCCACATGGCAGAGACGCCAGTTTGGCACTAGAGAGTACTCTGCAACGACTCATGGAGTAGTTTCAAATGGTGTCCAGCTACACATTTGTGGTGCATGTAGCTTCTGAGCACGTAAATAGTTCAGTCCCGGAGCGAGTCAAAGAGTCATAAATCACCATCACAGCCGCCACGGCGTCACTAAAAAAAGGAAAAAACTAGTAGCACAATCCCTGAGACTCACATCACGGGCATGAATAGAATATTACCGTTTCCGCCAGTAATGGCCCTGCATGCACGTAGAAGTAAAGTGCACATTAGCAAGAGACAACACATCCTAATAATCACATATCCTCTTTTACAGCTATCTAGCTGAAGACCAGATCTTACTCATACAGGATCCATTAATCCCAGGCGCACAGAGGGTGACCCCAGCGAAGAACGCAAAATTTCTTCAAACACACCTGTGACACTGAAAAGTAACGGCTCGCGGGTAGGATCAAGCACAACATACTTCTCAGGCACCACAGTCCCTGTAGAGACACACCCTCTAATTTTAATTTCAAACCTTCCTACCTTTAGATGGTCCACCTTGGGTACATCAGTGACAAGTTCACTTCAACAGTCCTGAAGACGGCACTAGAACACCAACCATCCACTATGTGCCAGAAACACCATTTAGTGTCGACTAGATAGATGTGAGGTCATGACGACCACATTCTAAGTCACTTGTTGTGTACTAACCCACATTGTGCAAAAGACAAAATGCAAAGAGTCAATGTATGAGGTTTTTGTAAGATGCCTTAAAAATTGTTTTTCCCCGGAAACTATGGGTAGGAAAAAGTTCATGATGATAGCCCTGTGATGCTATTTATTTTAAACCATATGATAATAAATATTTGTTCATGTGTTACATGCAAATTGGGTGATCTCTTATGTACAAACCACAAGTTGTGAAATTTTTAAAACGTATTCTGGATCCACACCCGGCAAGTGTCAGACAGGTGGGGTAGCCTATGTCCCCGTATTCCTAAAACTGCCACTCGTATTGCCAGGAGAAGGGGCTCTAAGTATATTGCATAAAGCAATGGGGGAGGGTGCACCCAAGTTTCGTCCCGCGCTTCAGACTGAATGTTTGAGACATTTCTCCATTCACTTAAATATGCGACGTGGGATTCTTATAGTTAGCAGTGACCATATTTATGAAACCCGTCCCCATGCCCATTTTTTCCATCACCTTGAATAACAACGATCACTCCACCCGATCAAACGCCTTTTCAGCATCAAGCACTAAGAGGATCGGTGGAGTGGACGTCTTACATGACTTCTCCACCAAGTGAGCCACCCGCCTGATATTGTCGGCGGTTTGTCTTCCCAGCACGAATCCTGCCTGGTCTTGGTGTATCAGTGAGGGTAGATGCTTTTCCAGGCGCTTCCCCAATATTTTAGTAAAAATGTTTGCCTCTGTGTTTATAAGGGTGTTTATAAGGGTGATAAGACGATAGGAAGTACATTCCTCCGGGTCCTTTCCCGCTTTATGTATATGCGTAATTTTGGCCTCCTCCATCGATGGGGTAATTCCGCCCCTAGCTCCGAACGTGTTGAATAATTGTGTTAAGTGCAGGACCAATAAATGGGAGTAGGCTTTATAAAAGGAGGCTGGGTAATCATAAGGTCCTGGAGCTTTATTACAGGGGAGTGACACTATGGTAGCTCTCTCTCACCTTGTCCTGCGTGATGGGTCGGCCCAGATCTTCGCCTTCCTCCCGAGATAGTCGCGGGAGAGGCAGGGCCCCCAAGAACTCTCTCTGCGGGCGAAGCTGTGGGCCCTGTGAAGTGTATAGCGCTTCATAGAATTCAACTAGTCTCCCCTTTATTTCTTCAGCCCGGCTGAGTCTCTCTCCGCCCTCGTCCTTGATAGCCGTTATAACCTTCTGCTCCCTTTGTCCCCTCAGGAGGTGAGCCAGGAGTGAGTCTGCCTTATTGGCCTTCGCGTAGAATTTTTGCCTCACCCTGAGCATTGCTTCTTCCGCCTTTTTGGTCCTTAAAATCCCCAGCTGGCCTTCCGCTAACCTATATTCCCTATATGCCTTCCTTATAGGGGTCTCCCACATCCGCGCCCTGGCGGCCTCCACCTCCTTTTCCAACTGAGTTTCTAGACCTCTCGTTAGCCTATTTATCTCCGCCTTCATAGCGATGAATTCCCCCCTCAAAGTCGCCTTGAAGGCGTCCCACCTTGTGCTCTGACTCGTGTCCGAACTATTGTTCCTCACGAAGAAGTCCCGGATCTTGCCCTCAATCTCATCCCGTAGCACTTGGTCCCTTAGGAGTTCCCCCGGGTATTTCCAGCTCCACACCCCGGCCTTCACCTCCCAGCCGCATTTTCATCTGCACTACCTTATGGTCGGCTATCCCCAGAGGGCCCACCTCGACAGACTCTACCTCCCCAACCAGGCTAGCGGATACCCAGATGTAATCAATTCGGGACTGGGTTCTATGGACATCAGAGAGAAATGTAAACCCCTCCTCTTCTCCCCGTAGTGCCCTCCATACATCTTGTAGTCCGGCCTCCTCCCATCTCTCCTTCAGCTGGGGAGAAGCCACCACACCGCCCCCTCCTCTCTCATGCTGGGACCTGTCCCGCCTCCTATCCCAAGCAAGATTGAAATCTCCCATCAGTATCACTTGTCCCCTTGCGAAGTTCTCTAAGATGCCCAGGGTTTCGCGCAAGAACTGGTCCTGACCCACATTAGGGCCATACACTGATGCGTTGGTATAGAGCGAGCCCATTATCTCCCCCCTCACCATAATGTATCTCCCGTTAGTGTCCCTAAGAATATCCTAAAGTTTATCCCTCAACCGAAAGCCAGAGCTACCCACCCTTTCTTCGTGGAAGCCGATGCAAAAAATATCTGTGGGAAGCCGTTCGGACGCAATCGGCCCTGGTCCTGCCTTAGCAAATGGGTCTCCTGCAACGCCAGCACATCCGTCTTGTGGGACCTAGTAAATTGCTCCAGTTTTGTTGTTTGAGGGGGGAGTTTAGCCCCCTCACATTATGTGTTAACCACCTAAAGGCTGAGTTGAAGCACAGTGCGCCCTCCTTGGCCATCCCAACATCCCTTCCCTGGGTTTGCCCAGGGCCTTCCCCCCCCTTTCTGTGGGGGCTCTGATCTCCTCTCCCTCCTACTACCCCTCCCATCTCCATCCTCCCATTCCCCCAAGTCCACCCTACTCCACTGACTGCTATGCTCCCCAAAATCCCCCCCTCCCTTCCCCACCCTGAATCCCCAACTTAGGGCGAGACTGCCCCTTCGCCCTTACCCCCAGACCCGTCCACCACGCCCCCTCGGACACTCCTGCCCTTACTCGTTCCAGGATGTTTTCAGCTCCATCCTCCCAGGCCCCTATAGAAAATCCCTGTTCCCATCACCCCCAAGAATAAGGCCTCCTACCGAGAGTCAATGCACCCAGACTCTCCCGCGCTACCCCCACCCTTCCCTTCTTTAATAATGCCAGCTTCCCCCGCCACTGGCCCCTGCAGCGCCACCTTCCTCCTACCTCGAGCCCCCTCCCCCACCATGGACCATTCCCATGGTCTGCCTCTCTCCCTTTGCTTGCCCCGGGCCGGGGGCCCCCCTCCTAACTCCCCCAACCCCATTTTCCAGATCCAGTCGGATTATACCGGCTGCCTCCTGAAGGGTAGTAGCTCGCCTCTGGCTCCCCTCCCACTCGAACACCAACCCGAATGGGAAGGACCATTTGTACTTTATCCCATTCTTGGCCAGCTCCCTTACAACCGGGCCCATTTGCCTTCTCTTCACCAGCGTACTGGCGGCTAGGTCCTGGAACAAAGAAATGTCTTGTCCTTTGTAAAGCACCGGTTCACTCTGCCTCGCCGCCCTCAATACTGCCTCCTTTTGACCATACTGAGCAAAAGCCGGCAAAACATCTCGTGGTCTGGAGTTCGGTCCTCCTGGGGTCCGGCCCACCCTGTGGACCCTGTCTAGTTCAATCGCACCTGGGGATTCCTGCCCCAGGAGCCTCGCAAAGACCCCCTGGACCTCCCCCTTCAATTGTTTATAAGTGATGGTCTCCGGCAACAAATTAATCCTGATATTGACCCTTAGAGATCTGTTCTCCAAGTCCTTGATTGTTGCCTCCAAATTCCTTGTTGCAATGTCCAATCAATCTATGGCCTCTCCGTTTGCTATTGTGTCCCTTTCACACTCTTGGAGGCCCCTTTCCAATAAATCTGTCCTCTCCCCCAGCCGAGCCGTCTCCTGCCGCAGTTCTCCCAATGCCGTGTTTAGGTCGCTCCTCATCAATTGAAATTGCTCTTCAAAGGTTTTGGCCAGGAAGTCCCTCAGGTTTTGCATTTCCCCCCTGAGGTCTTGTCTCATCATCTGGATCGGTGCCTCAGGTCCTTCCTTGTCCGGTGCCTCCCTCGACTGATCACCCCCTCCTTTGCCCAGGTTTCTGCCTTCCATTGGCCAGAGCGCAGTCAAAGTTCGCTGGGGTTCGCTCATGAGATGAACAGCTTTTCCTGCCCTCCCCTTGGACCTGGAAGACATCTATGGTAGGTCCCCTCCGCAGCTCAGCTGTGTCTTTCACCGGCGGTCAAGATCCCCACTGTCTGTGCGGTTGCCTGGAAGGCCTTCTTCCGGCATGAACCGGGTCCTCCACACTGTAGATGGCTGTGCCGACCACTATGTGATTTTGCCCAGTCTCGTCCGGTGGGCTTCCACTCACCGCCGCCTTATTGTCGTTCGGGCCCGTGGGCTGCTCCCCCCTTTTCACCTGGCCCTCACCGCCCCCAAGTCGGGGGTGCTCCCCAGCACCTGTTTGCAGCACTCAGCTCCCTTCCAGCTACCTGCTCCCCCGTCAGATCAGGCCCAGGAGCTTGTTCTTCCGTCTGCCACCATGGGGACCAGGGTGAGTCAGTACCACTGTTGCCCCTCCAACTCGGGGCTTACACCACCCCTTCAAAATTGTATGCTTGCTGGCAC
The DNA here is from genome assembly GCF_040938575.1 of Ambystoma mexicanum. NCBI lineage: Eukaryota > Metazoa > Chordata > Amphibia > Caudata > Ambystomatidae > Ambystoma > Ambystoma mexicanum. The sequence continues at coordinate 729,958,309 of NC_090924.1, forward strand.
ACCTCCAGACCCTAGGTTGCTCCGGCTGCGTGGGGGTCTTCTGCCCAGCGAGGACCTCACTCTTACCCACGCCTCCTCTCTCCACCTCGGCGGTGTCTGGTGCTCGCTCCTTCCAGCCGCTCCTCTGGGCGTCCCCTGCTCCCCACCCTCCTTCTCTTTGTGGGGGGGGCCTGCTCTCCTCATTCGGTGGGTGTGCTCAGTCCTCCTCTCTCCCCTTCCTCCCCACTGCCACACTCTTCACCTTTGCTCCGGCGTGGGCTTGACGCAGGTGGGGGCGCGGGTGTTCCAGCGTCCATTCTCTGGGCTCTTTATCCCTGTCGGAGGGTCCGTCTGCTATTGGATCAAGTCCACCCCTCCTCTGGGGCCCCCACCGGCAGCCTGCTTCTCAATTGGGCCCCCGGCGGTCTGCAGCAGGCTCCTGTATGGGCGCCTTTCCCCTCCTATCCACGTTGCGTTCCTCCAGTGGTGCCCCGGTGCTCCAGCGCGCCACCACCAACTTCGCCCGTATCTACTAGGGCCGGGCTTCCTCGCCGGGCTCCCTCCACGTCACGGTCCTTCTGCTCACTCCCCGCCGGGGGGGGACAGGGGTTACCCGCCCCTCCCCTTCACACGGCTCCGGTGCGACACAGGGGCCTCGACTCCTCTTTGCGAGCTCTCCCGCTGGCCCGCAGTACCCGTCCTGTCTCCTGGGGGGAGGAGTGAGGGATCCCCGCTCTACCGAGCCACGTCCCGCTGAAGGCGCCTCGGGGGCTCCAGAGCGCTGCAGGGCTGCCTCGCTGTGTCCTCGGTGTTTCCTGACACCCAGACCCTGTGCCTCTGTGCGGGGGGGGGGGGCGCCCAAACCAGGCCTCGGGTACAGGAGCTGCCGTCGGCACGTCACACAGTGCCGGCGGCCATCTTGGAACCCCTAGCTCAGTACTTTTAAATCAACTGCATCCACAGAAATTGGAGATTGAAATGTCTGTAGTATATCCAGAGAGGCCAGTTCATTTTTGACATATTGTAACCAGGGACAACTAAACCCAACATCAGAGGCTACCAGATATCATAAAATTTGGTGGGTAAGTTGTAGATTTCTATTTTTGTAAAGCTTTACCCACAATTGTGTTTGTATGAGATTAATTAAATGAGTGATGTAGCCTAAACCTGACTCCAAATGTAGGTGCAGTGGAGGTAGGAACAGGTTTTCCTTCATTTGAATTACCATTGTGTTTACATGTCTCCAAGCTCCTATGCCATAATTACCAATTATCAGTTTTGTATGATAGAGACCATTGCGTTCATTGTGAGACCACCATGTTTCTGACCATATTTTATTAAATCGCCATTAATCTGTGCCATTTTAATGGCTGCATGGTTTGTGGGTGCTGCCCCAGCACCCAGTTTAGATGATCAGTTACCGTAATCCCTAAATTTGAAAATTGTTTGTCCCAGTTTAACTTCCTTTCTGCAGCGGCTATATATATCTAATATCTAAATCAACTGACACAAATTAGGTAAAATGTTGCTAAGTTCAGACAGAGATCACGCTCAGCAATAAACTTTACGTACTGTGGCGAACTAGAAGGAGCCAGTCTTGGAGACATCACTTCAAGGGTGTTATTTAACTTAAAAGAAAAATGCCTAATTGTACCTATTGCCAAGTGGGATTTCCCTTCTTATCAACTAAACTAAAGGTCCTCATCTTTAGTCAAAACAAAAAGTAGTCCTCAGTCCAAAACCTATTAACTATCTGGCCCTACCACTTTAAGAAAAAACATGGGGGCGTGGTCTGCACGCATGCTGTAAAGAAAAGCTCCCGTGGAGCTCCGTCCGAGATCCTTCTAAACGGAATTTATATCGCCTGAATTGCTCTGCGAACTGAGAATTGACTGCATATTATCGAAGGGGAACCTCTTTCCAACACTCGACCCGACCCTTAGGTCGAATCGGAGCTGAGAAGGCAGAAAACGTGAAGCCTGAAGTCAGGCCCCTGGGACCCGCAAGATGGTGGCGCCTGCTGCGCGCTGAGACCAACGCTGCGGCTGTCCCAGGTCAACCTGTGAAGCACTATGGCAGGGGACGCGCTCCTGCGCCACGGCTGGTGAAACGGACCGCTTGATCCCCGGTTCCACCCAGGCTCCGGTGGTTGCGCAGAGAGGCCGCGGGGTCTGGGACTGATTCCCCACGACTGCAGAGCGGAAAACAGCACGAAACACTGCGAAAGCCGGCGAACCCCGCGAGACGGACGAGAGGGACGGCGCAGCCCCTGCGAGGCAGGAGCAGGCCGAGAACGCTTGAAACCTGCAGAGCAGAGAAGGAGGCCGCGGAAGCCTTGGGGGCGGTTGGCGGGCACGCACCGCAACAGGTGAGGAGGAGGAATACCGGAGTGCCCCCCCTCTCGTATCGCCCGGCATCGCTCGAACTGAGGACACGAAAGAGAAGGCGACCCCGCCATCCTGAATCAACTCCCGAGTGAGGGTGCCCTCCCAGATCTGCAGCCTCTGTCGGATCGGGGATCGAGGGAAAAGACAGCCCAAAAGACACAGGAGACCCACACGAAGCAGGGAAGCCCCCCAAGGCTGCGGGGGTGCTCTGGGGAACTGCCCACAACCCTACACCCAAAGCCCCCGGGAAAAAGCTTCGAAGGGAACGGAAAACCCCCGGAAGCCCAATTCATAGGCGGTGGGGCAACACCAACAGCGCAGGCTGGAGCCAGAAGCTACCTGATCATAACCTACAGACCCAGACAAGTCCATGGGAAAATGCCTCTCTGACCAGAGCCTTTAAAATAACCCATGACCATAGTCACTGGTAAAAAGATCGAAGATTGACCCGTGGGACGCTCATTGTTGGATATAGCGGCAGTGCTGGGGTTGGATCCCTGAGACTAATGATCTCCTGAAGCCCACACGGAAGCACGTAACAGGGGTCCAAGGACAGATCCGCATTCCACGGGGGAACCGAACCTACAGATTTAAAAACAGGGGATGTCTCCCCCCAAGAGCAAGCCAAAATTGGTCACGATGGACTCCTTCACGACAGTCAGACCCCAAAGACAGTCACAACAAGATCGGGAACCCTCTGAAGAATTGCCCCAACAGGGGGAGGACCTCAAACATACGCAAGTCCTACAAGCAATACCTGCCCTCCGCACATCACTTGAAGGAAGGCTGGAAGAGGTGAAATCGGACATACAGCTCATGCGCCAGGACGCCCGCAACCTAACAGAAAGGGTCACGGCGACGGAAACCGCCCTGGAAGAAAACATAGAGGACACCCGAGACCTAAAGATAACGGTCCAAGATCTGGAACAGAAAGTGGCAAGACTGGAGGCGCGCTCCGAAGATGCCGAAGGACGAGCCCGCCGTAATAACATTTGAATACTGGGGGTCCCTGAAGACCTGGAAGGCCCAGACCCAACAGTCTTTATCAAAACACTGCTGCAACAGGAAATTGGTCCGGGGAATCTCTCCCAGGGGTTCTCCGTGGAAAGGGCCCACAGATCCCTCCAGAAACGTCCTCCTCCCGGAGCTCATCCACGCCCAATCATAGCCAAAATTCTAAACTTCCGAGACCGGGAAACTATACTACGGTACTCCAGAGAAGGAGGTGAGATAAAAAGGAAAGATTCGACAATAGTTATATACCCTGATTATACCCCTGCAGTACAACGAGCGAGAAACTCCTTTATCCCAATAAAAGCTTGGCTAAGGAAACTCAACTTAAAGTACATGCTGCTCTATCCGTCACGCTTCAAGATTCTCTATAAAGGAAAGGCGATGTTCCTGGAGACCCCAGCCGCAGCCAACATGTGGCTTGAACATAATAATCTGGCCGACGACAAGGAGGAACCACCGAATTCAGACCGGGGTTGACCATGCACCTGCCAAGGAGCGAAAGAAATGGGCTGTCCCCTCAAAAAAACGAATAGCAGGCAAACGCACCATAACGAAGTCCTACTGTAAAGCAAGCTATATCGGACGAGAGCTCGGAGGAACACACGAGCGAAAGTAAAGCAACCAACCCCACCAGAAACTGTTTAAGCAGTTTGCTCACACACAACCTGATCCGGAAGGCCAGGAGTGGCCTGGAAGGCTCGGGACCCCCTGAGCGCTGCAAGTTAAAAGCAACTGCTAGGGACAGTCTGAGTTGTTTTGTTTGTTTTCCCCATTCAATACAATGGGAGTTACTCAAGTTAAAAAATCTCCAACAAGTGAAAAGATAGATGCCAAGAAAAGCGGACAGGAGGGGAGAAGGCTAAGATCTGATGAGCTAGCAGAAGACACTAGTAGGTGCCGGACTAAAGCGGAAGAAATCCTATTGATCCGATATGGCATCTAACTTTAAAATAAAGATAATGACCTGGAATGTGAGGGGCCTGGGATCTTACTTACGTCGGAACAGGATCAAGTCCTACCTGAACAGAAAGAGAGTACAAATAGCACTGTTGCAGGAGACACACTGCACGGCGGATTCCCTGGCGAGATTGGGAGAACACTGGGGAGGGCACGATAATGGTACTACGTACTCCAGATATGCAAGAGGGGTATATACTTGGATCCACCCCCAACTCCCATTCCACTTAATCAGGTCCGAGACAGACCCCGAAGGCAGGTTTGTAATACTCTGGGGCCGGTTGGAACAGGAAGAGATATGCATAGTAAACTCCTACCTCCCCAATACCAACATTCTAACACACTTAAACTACATGTACGCCAAAATTGCACCATACAGACATGGCATCTTTTTCTGGGGGGGAGATTTTAACTGTATCCACGACCTGAAACTTGACAGGTCCTTCCCACACCCCAAAGGTCCCTCGGCAGCAACGATAGCCTTGTCCCTATTAATAGACAGATTGTACCTGGCTGACACCTGGAGAGAGCGTCATCCTGAAGCCCGGGGTTACTCATATTTCTCCTCTCCACACGATCTCCACACGAGACTGGACTATGTTTTCATAGGCAAAGAAAATCTGTCACAAATAGAAGAGGCACAACACCGGGGAAGAACCGTCAATGACCACTCTCCACTCCTAATAGAATGGAACCACGTCAGCCCTAAACCCCCTATTCCGATGTGGAGAATGCCGATAGACGCCCTAGGCGACCTGGCGTTCAGGGAAGAGCTACATGAATTTTTAGATAGCTTCATTGAGAGAAACACTGGAAGTGTTGACTATTTGAGCACAATGTGGGACGCCCTGAAAGCAGTGACGAGAGGGAAAATCATAACGAAGGCAGGGGGCATTAGGAAACAACTGAGGGGTGAACTGGACCAGTGGGAGCAACAGATTGAGCAACTTGAGGGTGGCCCGGTGAACACTCACCAAAGGGAGGACAACCTCAAAGAACTTAGAACTAAATGTGCCTCGGCATGGGATAGGCCTGCTAAATTTGACTATGCCACCAAAACTAATAGAATACACACAGAGGCAGACAAACCAAGCAGAATGCTGACCTGGCTCTGCAAGAAAGAACACCCCAGGCACCCAATCACCGGGATACAGACTGAATACGGTGAGGTAGTGCAAACACAGCAAGGCATAAACAAAACCTTCAAGGGCTTTTACGAACACCTTTACTCTCACAGTGACCAGGTTCCCCTAGAACAAATCACAGACACCCTGGAGGAAATGGGGCTCCCCAAGATGACCCCTGAAAAGTCTGAGGCCCTAGACGTAGAGATCACAACTGAGGATATAACGGAGGCAATTAAGTCACTGGCCACTGGTAAGACCCCAGGGAGCGATGGACTACCCACTGAGTTCTATAAAGCATACGAGACCACCTTAACACCCCTATTACACAAGGTTTTTCAAGAAGCACACAAGAGAGGGATATTACCCGACAGTATGAGGGAGACCCTTTTGATCCCGATCATCAAGCCCAACAAACCTCTTGACAAATGCGACTCTTACCGACCAATAGCTATGCTCAATTACGATGTGAAAATATTGACAAAGGTATTAGCGAACAGATTGGCCAGGATCATAGGGGATGTAGTGCACGAAGATCAGTGTGGCTTCATACCGGGCCGGAACACAACCATGAATTTACACAGAGTACAACATGTTATTGCTCAAACTGAGGCCACCACAGAGGCATACGCACTGCTGTCTCTAGATGCCATTAAGGCATTTGAGTCGATATTTTGGGAGTGGCTAGTGGCGGTTCTAGAGGGGTTCGGCTTCGGCCCGGGGGTTCATTAGGTGGATCAAGATACTATACACCAAACCTAGGGCCAGAGTAAAAACTGGAAAATACATATCCGAGGCCTGGGACATATGCAGGGGCACCAGACAGGGATGTCCACTCTCCCCCATGCTCTATGTACTAGGACCTATTGCTATCTACCTTCGAAAACAATTTTTTGACGCTGGGATCCGGCTGGGAGGAATAGACCACATTATCTCTCTCTATGCAGACGATGTACTACTGTACGTCAGGGACCCACACACCAACGTGCCCACGATACTTGACGTCTTAGACAATTTTGCAAGGTTTTCAGGCATAAAATTTAGCAGGCCTCAAAGAGAAAGATATAACAGAACTTCCCTCGGTGGGAATACAGTGGGAGCGGACCTCGTTTAAATACTTAGGGATACACATAATGCTCTCCCCTGGACTAATGCACGAGCACAACACCAAAGCAGCACTTCCTGCCTTAAGAAAATCCATGAACTTCTGGGCGAAACTTCCCCTATCCATGATGGGCAGGGCCTCAATAATTAAAATGATTGTCCTTCCCAGATTCTTGTATGGGTTCCAAAATGTACACTTCCACATCAAAGCACCTTTTTTCCGCCTATTAGAAAGGATACTTAGGGATTTCCTTTGGGGGAAAGGAAGACGCAAAATAGCACTCGCCACCTTGGCGCTACCGTACACCCAGGGGGGAATCCAACTCCCAAACTTTGAAAAATATTATTTGGCAGTACAGTTTAGCTGTCATGATGCCTACCTCCAAGGAGCCAGGTCCGACCCAGCAACCCCAGAGGCAGGCATCATTTCCCCCAGGGAAGTGCCAGCGGGCCCAAGCTGGGGCCCTTTGGACACAGTCCTGGCGCCTTAGGCGCCAGGCTCATGTTGGACCCCTGTCCTGGCGCCTTAGGCGCCAGGCTCATAAAGCTAGACATGTGTTCAAGTGTTTTAAGGTGCACTTACCTGATGCAGACCATGCTGCTACATCCAGGCCCTCTTGAGGCCTGAATGGAACTACTTTACCTGTGGACCTACTTTCCCCTGGGTGTGGTCGGGGAAGGATACATACCTGATCGGTGGAAGGATACATACCTGGAACTTCTTCCAAAGCTATTTAAACCACGCCCGATCAGTAACTCACGCTTCGCGTTGTTCTGCTCCTCGCAGCTGGACGCTCACCGTGTCAGCTCCTGCATCTGGACTTCAGCCATGCCTGTCAGCATCCTGGGTCACCTGCTAAGAGAGAATTGGAGAGAAAGAAGACCTTACCTGCTAAAGCTGCATCACGGAGACTTCACACCGACGATCCTGAAAGGGAAGACATCATTTTAAAAGCATTTCGCTTCGATCGCTGCAGCGCTGCATTTCACTCATCTTTCCTGGGCACCTCCATCTTCAGCAGCGATCATCCGGAACCGCAGCCACTTCCCAGAGCTTAGAGAGAAAAAGACAAGAACACAAGGTGAGAGAAGGAAGGGAATAGGAAAAGCTCAGTTTCCTTCTAAGACTTACCTGTTGGGTCATTCCCATTTTATTTCGGGTCCTGCCGCTTCCTGGCATTCCGGACCCCGGCCCCTATGGGGAAAAAAGACAAAGACATTGAATGAGCGAATGCAAAGACATTACCCGAACGCTCATCCAGAACTTACCTGTCATTTACTGGAACTGCACGTTTCACTTCGGGTCGGCGCCATATCTCCGGCATTCCGAACTCCGGCCCCTAAGGGGAAAAAAGACATAAGCGATTAGCGCTTGCTGCAATAAGACAATGAACATTATTATAAGGCTTGAACTTTTGAACTTGCTACAGAACTCTTACAGCGCCTTACCTGAATAGTCAAGCTTATTTGAACTCCCATCAAACCTCAATCCAGTGAAGTAACTGGGTTTCAATGCGCCCCTGCATCAGAAGCAGGATGGAGAACTCATTCTTCCAGACCCTAAGGTAATACTCCCTTTTCACGCACAGGGGAATATTCCTGCGAGCCAGTGAGTCCATCTTCAGAGTCCTGCGCTTCACCATAGAAGAAGCATCAGCACTCGGAGCCAGACCTGCGCCTCCGTGGGAATCAGGTGAGCGTGACAGAACGCGAAGCCTACCCATAATTTCCCACCCGGGCGCTATGGAGACTTCCGAGACAGATCAGCTGGCCCAGCTTTTTGGGGAATTAAGGGCAGAAGTGCACTCAGCCCGCCAGGAGACTAACGCTCTCAAAAGAGAACTGATCCTATCTAAGGAAAGAACAGATGACCTGGCCAAAAGGTTATTGCAGGCCCAGGCAGGGCACACTCCTTTACCTAATTCCGGAGATACTTCCACATCAATGGGTTTGAATAACCCGGTACAAATCAATCTACCTGGACACATGCCTTTGGCCCCGCCTGAACGTTTTGCGGGGGATCCCAAGAAATATGCCGTCTTTATGAACCAATGTCGTTTACACTTTCTATGCAGACCCGGGGCCTTCCCTAACGACCAGACCAAGGTAGCCTTTATACTATCTTACCTCAGTGGCAGTGCTGCCGATTGGTCTATTCCATTGGTAAATCAGGATGATCCCATTCTCCAGAATTTTCAGGGTTTCCAGGCCAGCATGGAAAGATTGTTTGCTCGACACTCTCAAGGACAGGCCCTTGATAACGAACTGTTATCCTTACGACAAGGTAATCAGGATCTTCTGTCCTACGTTGCCACCTTTAATAGACTGGTTGTGGAAACTGGATGGCCAGAAAACAAAAGGATCACATTGTTTCATCGAGGCCTGCACGGAGAGCTTAAGGATGTTCTAGCTCAGATAGTAGATCCACTCCAGGTCTGCGCAGACTACATAGACTTGGTGGTTCAACTTGATCACAGACTTCAAAATAGAAAAGCAGATCGGTTCAAGTACGAAACCCGAGTACCGATCAAAACCCACGCTAACTCCAAGAGTACCGACATATCCGAACCTATGCAAATCGGCGGTGTTAAAGGACCATTAACACAGAAGGAACGAGAGAGAAGGCGGCAAATGCAACTTTGCCTGTATTGCGGGACTTCCGGTCACTTTCTTCGAAATTGTCCGGTTAAACCACCGAAGAAGGTGGTTGGAGTCACTGATAAAGATTTATTGACACCTGTTTCGGGAAACGACCTAGCCCGACAAGCGTAGGGGTCCGCTTGCCGAGCTTGAAAACAAACTCTTTGACCTCGCATTTTGTCATGCCAATGGTGCTAGTGGACCCAAAACAGCCTCAGCTGTTGCATGCTATAAAAGCATACATCGACAGTGGAACTATTGGAAATTACATAGACCGTGAATTGGCTTCCAGGATTAAGCTCCCTCTCCGCCCGAAAGTAACCCAAGATGTCATTACTACAGTAGATGGAACTGAAATTGCCTCAGGGCCTGTAACGCATTCCACTGTTGAAATGACACTGGTGGGTCAGGATGGACATCGGGAAGCAATCGTGTTTGATGTGATCAAGGCCCCACAATTTCAAGTAATTCTTGAATTCCTTGGTTAGAAACACATAATCCCAGAATCGACTGGCGAGCAAAGAAGATAAGTTTTCCTGATTGTGAACCAACTTGTTACCCAAGAAATCCAGTTATGGGTCTAGCCTCAGCAACTTCCACCCCTGTACAGCTACCGTCTGAATACCAAGAATTCCAAGACGTTTTTCAGAAGGAACAGGCTAACACGTTACCTCCCCATCGGTCTTACGATTGCCAAATCGATCTGGTACCCAATGCTCAACTACCTTGTAGTAGGATTTATGCTCTTACGGAACCTGAGAACCTACATTTGCGTCAGTATTTAGATCAGTACCTAGGCAATGGTTTTATTCGCCCGTCCAAGTCTCCTGTCTCCTCAGCTCTGTTCTTCGTGCCGAAAAAAGAGGGCGACCTTAGAACATGTATAGACTATCGCGCCCTAAATCAAATAACGATTAAGAATCGTTATCCTCTGCCCCTGATCCCTGAGCTTATCGACCAGTTGAAAGATGCTTGTGTGTACACCAAGTTAGATCTCCGAGGAGCTTATCACCTGGTGCGTATAAAAGAAGGCGACGAGTGGAAGACTGCATTCCGCACCAAATTTGGGCTCTTCGAATATCAGGTGATGCCCTTCGGTTTGTGCAATGCACCTGCCGCCTTTCAGTACTTTATGAATGATGTTCTTCGGGAACTTATCGACGTCTGTGTCATTGTTTATATTGACGACATCCTGGTGTACTCCTCTTCAGAATCCGATCACAGAAAACATGTTAGGGCAGTTCTTGAGAAATTGCGCCAGCACAGACTATTTGCAAAGCTCGAAAAATGCGTTTTTCATACCACAGAAGTGGAGTTTCTCGGATTTATCCTGACACCTCAAGGAGTCCGAATGGACTCGGAAAAGGTGGACGCCATCCTCAAATGGCCATCTCCTAGCTCGGTGAAGGGAGTTCAGAGCATGCTCGGCTTCGCCAATTTCTATCGAAGATTCATCCCGGAATTTTCCCGAACAGTCCAACCCATCACAGCTCTCCTAAAGAAAAACAAACGCTTTGAATGGACTCTTGAGGCCGAACAAGCCTTTCAGGACCTAAAAACCAAATTCACCTCTGCACCTATATTGAAGCACCCGCACCCAGATCTCCCTTACTTTGTGGAAACCGACGCATCCAGTTTGGCCATGGGAGCTGTCCTGTCGCAAAGAGACCCAGAAAATAACCAACTACACCCTGTGGCCTTTTGGTCCAGCAAATTTTCTCTTCCTGAAATCAACTACGCAATTACCGACAAAGAGTTACTGGCTATTAAATCTGCTTTCAAGGCTTGGCGTCACTACCTTCTCGGGGCAAGACACACCATCACCGTAATTACGGACCACAGAAATTTACAGTATTTAAAGACGGCCAAGGCTCAATCTTCACGACAACTCCGATGGGCTCTATTCTTTGCGGAATTTGATTTTGTAATTACCTATCGCCCTGGCTGCAAGAATGGTAAAGCAGACGCCTTATCCCGGATTGGCATGGAAGAACCCAATTCGAGTTTAGAACCTGTGCCAATCATACCAGAACAAAGAATCTTAGGCCTAACTTCATTACAAACTATTGAGGACATCCAAACGCAAGTAAAACAACTTCTAGACTCTTCAGCCTTACTGGAATGGAGTCAAAAGGGACTTCATTACAATCGTTAAGGATGACTTACCCTACTTCCAGGAGCGGTTGTTTCTACCTAGTAAAGAATTGCAAGAACTTGTTATTGCCCATCATCATGAATCATTAATGGAAGGACACCCTGGTATCGCTAAAACGGAGGAAAAAATCAAACGCCACTTCTGGTGGCCTTCTTGGAGAAAAGACATAAAGTCTTTTGTTTTGTCTTGCAGAATTTGCGCCCAAAACAAGGGTCAAAAGAAAAGGCCAGCCGGCCTACTTCAACCCTTGGATATTCCACCGGCACCATGGCACACCTTGTCAATGGACTTTATACCTGACCTGCCTCCTTGTGCTGGTTACAACACTATCCTTGTAATTGTGGATCTATTCTCCAAAATGGCTCACTTTATCCCTTTAAAAGGTTTGCCTTCAGCTTCCACCTTGGCCAAGGAATTTCTGGAGAATATAGTTCGCATACATGGTTTCCCTTCCATATTAGTCTCGGATCGTGGAAGTCAATTTATCTCCCATTTTTGGAAGAAGTGTTGCCAGCTAGCACAAATAGATGTGCGGCTATCCACCAGCCACCACCCCCAGACCGACGGACAAACCGAGAGAACCAATCAGACTCTCGAGCAATGGTGCATGTTACACCAATCCGAGTTAAATTGGAAAGACATCCTTTGGATCGCAGAATATGCATACAACAATTCAGTGCATTCTGGAACCGGACAAACTCCTTTTTATACTATGTATGGTCACCATCCTCGGACCTCTGATCTAGATCCACCTCTGACCCTGGAAATGCCCACAGTAAATCATCTGCACTCCACAATAACCCAAGCCTTCAAAAAAGCTGCAACTCATTTACAGCGAGCCAAGAAAAAGTATAAAGAAAACGCTGATTTGCACCGAAGTAAAACTCCTCCTTACCAAGTAGGAGATCAGGTATGCCTAGCAACGAAACATTTACCCTTCAAGGGCCCGCGAACTTTCAATCCCAGATTCATAGGACCTTATCCCATCAAGGCTATAATCAATCCCGTGGCCTTTAAACTGGATTTACCGTCTAACATGCGTATTCATACAGTTTTTCATGCATCACTTTTGAAGCCAGTACAACCAGGGACCCGACTGTCCAAGCCTCCAGACCCAGTTCAAATTGAAGGGGAATTAGAATTCGAAGTTAAAGACATTTTAGACTCCAAGGTGTTAAAGTCCAAACTCTTCTATCTTGTTGACTGGAAGGGATATGGACCTCAGGAGAGATCGTGGGAGCCTAGTAACCATGTTCACGCACCTCGATTAATACAAAGGTTCCACCGGAGATTTCCGAACAAGCCAAAACCCCCGGAGGGAACAACCTTGGGAGGGGCCTTGAGGGGGGGTACTGTCATGATGCCTACCTCCAAGGAGCCAGGTCCGACCCAGCAACCCCAGAGGCAGGCATCATTTCCCCCAGGGAAGTGCCAGCGGGCCCAAGCTGGGGCCCTTTGGACACAGTCCTGGCGCCTTAGGCGCCAGGCTCATGTTGGACCCCTGTCCTGGCGCCTTAGGCGCCAGGCTCATAAAGCTAGACATGTGTTCAAGTGTTTTAAGGTGCACTTACCTGATGCAGACCATGCTGCTACATCCAGGCCCTCTTGAGGCCTGAATGGAACTACTTTACCTGTGGACCTACTTTCCCCTGGGTGTGGTCGGGGAAGGATACATACCTGATCGGTGGAAGGATACATACCTGGAACTTCTTCCAAAGCTATTTAAACCACGCCCGATCAGCAACTCACGCTTCGCGTTGTTCTGCTCCTCGCAGCTGGACGCTCACCGTGTCAGCTCCTGCATCTGGACTTCAGCCACGCCTGTCAGCATCCTGGGTCACCTGCTAAGAGAGAATTGGAGAGAAAGAAGACCTTACCTGCTAAAGCTGCATCACGGAGACTTCACACCGACGATCCTGAAAGGGAAGACATCATTTTAAAAGCATTTCGCTTCGATCGCTGCAGCGCTGCATTTCACTCACCTTTCCTGGGCACCTCCATCTTCAGCAGCGATCATCCGGATCCGCAGCCACTTCCCAGAGCCTAGAGAGAAAAAGACAAGAACACAAGGTGAGAGAAGAAAGGGAATAGGAAAAGCTCAGTTTCCTTCTAAGACTTACCTCTTGGGTCATTCCCATTTCATTTCGGGTCCTGCCGCTTCCTGGCATTCCGGACCCCGACCCCTATGGGGAAAAAAGACAAAGACATTGAATGAGCGAATGCAAAGACATTACCCGAACGCTCATCCAGAACTTACCTGTCATTTACTGGAACTGCACGTTTCACTTCGGGTCGGCGCCATATCTCCGGCATTCCGAACCCCGGCCCCTAAGGGGAAAAAAGACATAAGCGATTAGCGCTTGCTGCAATAAGACAATGAACATTATTATAAGGCTTGAACTTTTGAACTTGCTACAGAACTCTTACAGCGCCTTACCTGAAGAGTCAAGCTTATTTGAACTCCCATCAAACCTCAATCCAGTGAAGTAACTGGGTTTCAACGCGCCCCTGCATCAGCAGCAGGATGGAGAACTCATCCTTCCAGACCCTAAGGTAATACTCCCTTTTCACGCACAAGGGAATATTCCTGCGAGCCAGTGAGTCCATCTTCAGAGTCCTGTGCTTCACCATAGAAGAAGCATCAGCACTCGAAGCCAGACCTGCGCCTCCGTGGGAATCAGGTGAGCGTGACATTAGCTTTATCACCAAGTGGCTAGCAGACGATACCACATCGGAGACGCCACTCTTGCAGCCCCTGATCTCCCTGTTGTATATGAGAGAGCTTACCTGCGCCCCACCCACCTGATACGGGATGCCCACCTCATGGCCACCCTAGGACGAAACATTTGGCACAGGACCGAAACCCTCGCCCATGCAAAGCACCAGTACTCCCCGGACATACCATTGATCTCAGACCTATGCAGATCCCCCGAAGATCTACAACACCTCAGCTACTGGGAAAAGAAAGGGATATACTCTTGGGGGGACCTATATACAGAAGGGGTGTTTAAAGAATTTGAAATGCTTCAGGAGGAAAACGGTGTCCATAAAGGCCAGTTCCTGTGGTATCAAAGGGTAAGAACTACAGCACGAACCAAGTGGACAACATGGCCGGAGGAACCAGAATCAAACCCCCTGATTACGTTACTGTATGCCTTGGGAGAAGAATGGAGGCTGGTGTCTCAGATCTACAGCCACCTAAATGACACCCCCAACCCACGAAGTGCTGATTTGAAAATCAGATGGGATGCAGATATGGGGTGGGAAATGACGGATGGAGAATGGGAAAGGGCTCTGACATATCCCAAAACAGTCTCCAGAAACCACAGATTTAGACAAATACAACTAAACCTGCTACACCGGACATACTTAACTCCATCCAGGCTAGCAAAATTCAATAAACTACTGCACTCCAACTGTGCATGGTGTGGAATGGATAATGCAGGCTTAATCCACATGTTTTGGGTGTGTGCCAAGACGCAGTCCCTGTGGACCGCCATACAACAGACAAGCGACAATCTGGGGTTGACCAGATACAAATGGACTCCCGAGGAGTGCCTACTGGGCACATACCCCAGACCGGCCAAACTTAAACACCTCACCAGACTAATGGATATTATGTGCATACTGGCAAAAAGGACAATTGCAATGTCCTGGAAAAAACCAGCTGGGCCTCAACAGAAAATTTGGCACAGTGAACTGAAACGCTGGGTACAAGCAGAAACGAAGGCCTGGGAAGAGAGTGTGGCCAGATCTACGGACGCCTCGAGTATGACCCTAGAGGCCTGGAAAGAACTCACAGGCTCCCTGTTCTACCCCTCTGATGACAAGCCCCCATGAACTAGAACAAATCCACTGAAGGCGGACCTAAGAACCAAATCGGAAGCTCCTGAGACCAACCAGCCACAACCCCATTGGGCCCTTACAGGCACGAGCCCCCTCTCCCTCTCCTCCCGATCAGCCTTACCCCTCCTGAGCCGCCAAACAACACTGGCTTAGCGGAAAACACTTGGAGACAGTTAATGTTGTAATATTAAGCTGTTAATGTTTTAAGTTGCAACGTGCTTTGTCCTCTAATAACTGACGTATTTATTGCCTTGTAATTGTAACATATAAATGCCAATAAACAAATTTGAAAATAAAATTTAAGAAAAAACAAACATAAGCCATAGCAATATATCGTCTGCTCCTCCTTCGTAAACCAGTTTTACTCTGGTCTCTCAGGGTTTATCCCCAAGTCTGTCAGTCTCATTGCTTGTTCTTGCCAGTTCATCAAAGAAAAAATCCCAAGTCTTTCTTTACGCTGCTCAAGGAAAAAGACAAGTCTTTACAGAAATCATATGTCTCAAGTTATTTAAAAGGAGGGTTTGACTGATTGAACCCTCAAGGTTCTCTTTGACCTATCTGTTGTAAAGTGCCAATTGTCTCGCTAGTGCTCTCTAGACCCCTCTGGCACTCTGACTTTCTTAGCTCTTGGGGCTGTCTCTTGGGCCTCTGCCAATGTGTAACACTTGTGTTTCTAGGGATCCCATAACCCTCCTAGATATTCTCTCTCTGGGGGTCTGACTGACCTGTATGTGGTTTTACTCCAGTTGCTTTCCTTTCCCCTTTCTTGCTCTGTTTTGCTCGCCTCCCTCCACCTTGGGCATCCCGGGTAACTTTACTGCCTTCAGGTGTGCCCCCGCGGAGTGGCCTCTCAGCAGGGATGATGCCATTCTCCAGCATGGGGTCTGGCATGGATTCACATGCTCATGAATATTCCCTGTCGTCAGGCTGGGAATCCTCGGTAAAAGAAAAAAGAGTTTCACTTTCATTTAAAAACTATATTTCTCCTCTAAACCAATCGCTGTCCTCTGGGTCTTACTGTCCCCATCCAATGACAGTCCTCTCCCTATGCCCCTACTCTGGCAGCCATCTTCAGATGTTTACTGCACGCTTCAGTATTGAACGTTTTTCATGTTTTCGATGGAAACAGTAATACTTTTGTTTCAAAGAAGCCTGTGTGCCCTTTTCTTCATTTTCCGACACCGGGGACCCGTTGTCGGTGAAGTTCCTCGCCCCTCAATGGCGAATATCATCGAAGATTCTACAAGGCCTTTTGGGGCTACTTCGCACCGTCCGGCCATGACGGAGGAGAAGGAGGAGGGAAGGTCTCCCTTCAGGCCCTGCACCAAATGCGGGCTATGGAATGTGTTTGTGGAATGTGATCGCCAGGGCCTCCGAGCTATTCCAGCTGGTACCCGAAGAAACCAATAGGGAGTGCTTCTTGTATTAAAGGCGCAAGGCCAAGAGGAAAATGATTGTGGCGGTGCCCCTTTTGGACGATATTTGGGAGGAAGGTCTGGCCATCATGAAGAACCCTTGCACGGCTCCAGCCAAATGGAATAGGCTGGAGAAGAAATCTAGGGTGCTGGACTATGCACCCAAGTGCCTGAGGTCGCAGCTTTCGCCGGATTCGGTGGTATCGGCGGACATGAGGAAACGGTCGGCCAACCCGTCCTCGTCATCTTCGGTCCCTCCGGAAAGCGAGGGGAAAAGGATGGCCGCCATGGGAAAGAAAATGATTTACACTGCAGCGTCCACTATCAACGTGGCCAACACACTGGCGATCCTGGCCAGGTACGACAGGGAATTGTGGCACAAGCTGGGGCCGATTCTGGAGTTCATCCTCGACAATAAGAAGATGGAGGCAATCGGTCTCTTCCAGGAAGGGGAAGTGGTATTGGATCATGCCATCACAGTGGCATTGGACGTCGCCGACATGGGATTCCGGCAAATGGGGAACAGTGTCTGCCTTTGTCACCAAGGTTGGAGGAAAGCCACATATTTCCGTCCGGAGGTCCAAGCAAAGGTGATGGACATGCCCTTCGACAGAGAGAATCTGTTTGGGAAGGTCATCGACGAGTCCCTCCAGGCCATCCAGACAGATACAGAGACAGCCCGTTCCATGGGCACTCTCCAGCAGCACTGCTCATCTCTTCGCTCCTCCAGAGGAAAGTCGAGCAGGTCTTCAAAAGGGTTCTCGACGTTGTACCAACAGCCTTTCAGATCCTCAACGCAGCAAGCCTACAGAGGCCTTTTCCAGGCCTACGGTAGCGGAGGACAGCGTCGCCATCACCCGCAGGGTCATCGTGCCCTGACTCGTGCCCCCTGGGAGGCCGGCTGACGAGGTTTCGTTAACAAGTGGAGAAAGATCACCACCGACAGATGGGTGCCGGACGCTTTCGCCCAAGGACACCCACTGGAGTTTAAACGCAGGTGTCCGCGGATCCCTCCGGTTACCTGTCAGGAGCAGCACATCCCTCAGCAAAAGGGGCGATAGAGGTAGTTCCCCAACAGCTCCGGGGCTCCGGATTCTACTCCACATACTTTCTGGTCAGAAAGAAGACAGGGGGCTGGAGGCCCATCCTAGATCTACGATCTGTGAACTAATACCTTAAGTCCTAAAAGGTCAGGATGGTCTTGTTGCAACATGTGCTCGGCCAACTGGAAAAAGGAGACTTCTTCACGTTTTTGGACCTGGAGGAGGCCTACTTCCATGTCCCCATTCATAAGAAACATCAGAAGTTTCTACAATGTGTGGTGCAGGGACAGCACTACCAGCTCAAGGCCCTACCTTTAGGCTTGAAGTCAGCCGCCAGAGTGTTCACAAAATGCCTGGCACCAGTGGCGGCCCATCTGCATCTACAGGGCATGCACGTATACCTGTGTCTGGATGACTGACCGATTCACGCCCGCTCGTCCAGCTATGCTTGTTACAAATGCGACCCCTATAGGAATTCCTGAAAGCCCGCTGGATACATGTGTCCGGAAGCTTCACCGACAAGATCTCTCTCAACGATGAGTTCCGTCAGGCGATAAGATGGTGGGACGTCTGCTCTAACATCACAGAAGGCACAGGATTTCAAAACCCCCATACCAGGAGACGGTCACCACGGGTGCCTCTCTGGAAGGCTGGGGAGCGCACACCAGACGTCTGCACGCCAGAGGCCTCTGGCTGCCATAGCAGAAGGATCTTCATATCAATATCCTGGAGCTACGGGCAATGTTCTTGGCCCTCATGTCATTCCTACCGTCCCTGAAAGAGAAGGGAGTGAGAATCTTCACGGACAACACCACCACCATGTTCTACATCAGGAAGCAGGAGGGCACTCGATCCCCGACACTCTCCGAAGAAGCGCAGGACTTGTGGCGCTGGGCCATCAGACAGGTGATGTTCCTCGTCCTCTTCCACCTGGCGGGAGTTAAGAGCACCATCGCAGACTCCCTCAGCAGGGAACTGCACTCCTGCCACGAGTGGGAGCTTTGTCAGGAACAGGTGGACCACCTATTCGTCAAATGGGGCAGGCACCAGATCAATCTATTTTCGACGGCGGCAAACACCAAGTGCCAGAAGCTTGCCAGTAGATTCCACTGGCCGGGGAGCCTGGGGGAATGCGTTCTCCTTCCCATGGCTAGAGCTGTTTCTGTACGTGTTTCCTCCATTCCCTCTTCTGCCACGAGTCATCAACACACTCGGACAGTGTCCATGCCAGATAATACTCATCACTCGGGTGTGGTCGAGGCAGATTTCATATCTGGACTTTGTCAGCCTGTCAGTGTCGCCTGCGGTCAAGCTGCCTGTGGTTCCGGATCTTCTCACCAGAGAAGGAGACTCAATCCTTCATCACAACCCAGGATCGCTGAACTTGAGGGCTTGGCTTCTGCAGCCCTAGAGTTTGGAGGATATAAATTGCCTGCTGACTGCAGGGAGGTCCGCGCCAACGCCAGGCCGTCGTCAACCTTGAAGTGCCATGGTTGCAAGTGGAGTGTTTTGCTTTGTGGTGCCGTCTCAGAAGATTACCCCTCTCAGCGTCACTGCCCCGCAGATCCTTCCATATTTTCTATCCTTAGCCAAGGCTGGACTGGCGCACGCCTCTATAAAGGTACCTCTGGCGGCTATCTCCCACTGCACCAGGTCTCTAGAAGATCTTCACTTTGGTCCCACTGATTTGTCAAGGAATTTCTCACAGGACTTTTTTGATCCTTCGGGCCGGTGAAGGCTCCTGCCCAGGCGTGGGAACTCAATGTGGTTCTGATGAGGCTCATTTGGGCCCCCTTCGAGCCTATGCATCAGGCCCCACTCAAGTTCTTCTCATGCAAAACGGCTTTCCTTGTGGCCATCACCTCTGCCAGAAGGGTAGGTGAGATCCAGGCCCCAACCTGCAAGCAACCATACCTGACTTTCCACGAATCGAGGGTGGTGCTGCGTACACACCCCTCTTTTATGCCAAAGGTTTTGTTGGAATTCCACCTCAAAGACCCTATGGTGTTACCTGTTTTGTTCCCGAAACCTTCCTCGCCCGCAGAAAGGGCCTTGCACTAGCTGGACGTTGTTCGTGCCCTGAAGTTCTGTGTGACACGCACGAAGAGTTTTCAGAAGACCTCACAACTGTTTGTGAACTTTGGTCCTGAGAACCATGGGAAGGCCTTGTCCAAGGCTTCCATTTCAAGGTGGCTCTCCGGCTGCATCACGCATTCATTCAAGGTTTGTTCCTTTCTTTCCTGCTGCCGTACTTCCAGAGGACGAGTTGTTCCTAGCTGTTGGGGTCATGGGGATTCCAGCATTAGCTTGAGGAAAAGGTATGGAAGCAATGTCAGTATGTTTTGGATTTCAACAAATGGATATACCATCAGTCTCTTTTACTCCTATATAGGAAGACAAGGCATTTCTTATAAGGAGTTACTAATAGGAATGGGAGTCCTTGTCCCTTTGAGGGGAGTCCCTCCCAGTGAAGTCCCACTTTCGCAAACCCCTAGGCAGGGTTTTGCTGAGTTGGCTCACCTTCCTAGCCTCAAAAAGGCATGGCTCCCTCCAGGGAGAAGGGATGAATTCTATAGATTCGTCACAGTACCCATTCACTAAAACTTGAAGAGCTGTAGGCGTACAGGTGATCAAGACTGCATCATCAGTGTAGGCCAGTAAACTTCTATTTCTGTCAGAAATGTTTGGCCTATTAGTCACTATTTATTTAGCTTGCTGGGAAGAGCATGAACATAAAGGTAAAATAATAGTGGATCCAGGACTCAACTTTGCCTGACTCCACGAGTTGACAGGAACTTTGGTGTCAAATTACCAGTTTGATAACAAACACTTGCTGTAGGATCTGTGTGCAGTGGAACCACTAGTTAGAGTAACAGCCTTGGCATTCCCAGTGTGTTCAGCTCTTTCCATAGTTAGCCGATTGACATGGTCACACACTGAACTCTGGTCCATCAAACCTAAAAAAATTGGATATATATTAAGAATACGCCTACAGTTTAGTAGATGTTCTATTGTCCCTGCACCTTCTCAGACCCAATTTATTTCTTGAGAAAGAATATACTTTGCTTTAATCCAGTTAAGTATTGTATTATACATTTTTCTGCTGAATCATTTCGCAGTAGAATCGATTATAGTTGTGGGACGATAACAACTGGGATCTAGCCTGTCTTCTTCCTTAAAGAAACGCAAAATCCTTGCAATTCTACAGCTGGCTGTAAATGGATCACCTTGTAAGATTGCAGTGAACATTCTAGTAAATATTGGCACATGCATAGCAGATTTATATTTAAAAACCTCTATTAAAATCATGTCAGGTCCATTACCATAATACGACTTCTTTTTTAAAGTGTGCAGCTTGTTCATGTACTTTTGTTTGCAATCGACTAATTACATAAACTTATAGTGTATATCGTCTCCAAAAAGGGTGGCTGCTCAATATTCAGCAAAAGCAGACTGGCGCACAGTAGCAAATCATCCCACAATTATTGGGGGTGAAGAGAACGGACAAAGACATACATATTTCCAAGTAAGTTTAAAAAAACGACCTTTTGCTGTCTCTGCAGCTTAGTCGTGGTTGAAAGAGTCTGGTAGACATGAACAATAGACAATAGTTAAATGAATTTTCCTCTTGTTTTGTTTCTTTTTGTTGCTCAACATAGAAAGAGGACAAAGTAAAAATGTTTGTGATAAAAACAATATCTTGGAAGATCCTTTTTATATTTGAATGAAAGCACAATGATTTGAAAAAAAAGCGCAAAGTGCAGATCAGAGTGCAATATTAAAGTGTTAAAGTGCAGAACAATAAGCTGAAACGTTTTTAATTTCAAACCACCAGACAGTTTGTATGGTCCATGCAAAGTAAAAAAACTGCTAGAAAAAATTGCTAGAAAAATATCTATGTTGTGGAAAGGACACAATTCAATTACTACCATAGTGGTAGTTATTCATGTATTTCAACCAATTTAAAGTAACAACACATATCATTCGAGAATCTAAACATTGTTATGGAATTGACTTGTTGGTTTATTCAAATAGATTATTAAAAGCCTTAGTGGCAATCAGCGATTTGGAATAGATTCATGAATCAAACAAATATGACTTTTAAATCATATTAGTCATAAAATGTGGTATGATACCTGGTGTATGCTATAACAGATACATAGTCTATATGTGTATGTGGGGGTAGGTGAGTTACGGGAGGGGAAAAAGGGTTGAGGGAGTGGGCGTGTGGGCTAGAGCTGGGGTATTGGGAGACCCCATTCAAAAAAGGGTCACGTTCATTTCGGCAGAGTCCAAGGAACTAAGTGCACACATTTAAAAAGGTGTCTATGAAAACACATACAACCCTTCAACACGTGTAAAAACAATGCCAACGCTGCCTACCTGACAAAATCTATTTATTGGCTGTAATGGAGTTCAAGCAGGAGGTGAAACCTGAGTTAACTGAAGATTATACAATTGCTTAAAATGCTTTACCCAGTCAGATGGAGAGGTCTTCATGTCATCTGATTTATTTGATATCCGTGAAGCCATTAGGTCATGTGATAAGATTTTTCAAAACGCAGCCTTGCTCACACTATGTGCTGCACAATATAGTTTTAAAAACTCTGTGGCCTCCACACATTTTTTGCCAGGTTAGTTGCGCCTCTGTAGTGCTTCCTTAGCTATGTTACCTCCAGAATTATCCCCGGCTTGGTCGTTTAATTAATATATCAGCAACTTCTTCAGATACACACAATCCTTTCTACCACCTTGCTAGATGGTTATAATGCCATGGTACACAATACTTGGACGTGAAAAACTCCCTAACTACTGACTTGAAAGGCATGTGTAATTTCAATTTCCAGTATGGAATTAGATAAACAAAGGTAATATATTTAGGATATGCAAACAAAGGGGGGTCTGGGAATCTCTCTACCAGCACGAACACAGCCCAATGACCTGTTCTTGGGTGAATAACCCCTGGGAGAGACTCTACCAAGTCTTTAGCTCACTGTCCCTTTCACAGAGAAGAAATTTCCCCACATATCAGCCTTTGTCCTGCCCAGGAGCAGTCCAGCGCCGAAATGCTAGGCAATTCTCCTCTGAACAAGAGTACCATCAGTAACCCCATACACGTGTTTCAGCCTTGTTGGGCATCATCAGTGAGGTGAAACTGGTGCCTCTCTAAGAACAGTGAGCAAGGGGTCCACGTCTGGATCGCCCTGTTAACTTAGGGTGAAACCCAAAGTTAATTTATGCAAACAAAGGGGGGTCTGGGAATCTCTCTACCAGCACGAACACAGCCCAATGACCTGTTCTTGGGTGAATAACCCCTGGGAGAGACTCTACCAAGTCTTTAGCTCACTGTCCCTTTCACAGAGAAGACATTTCCCCACATATCAGCCTTTGTCCTGCCCAGGAGCAGTCCAGCGCCGAAATGCTAGGCAATTCTCCTCTGAACAAGAGTACCATCAGTAACCCCATACACGTGTTTCAGCCTTGTTGGGCATCATCAGTGAGGTGAAACTGGTGCCTCTCTAAGAACAGTGAGCAAGGGGTCCACGTCTGGATCGCCCTGTTAACTTAGGGTGAAACCCAAAGTTAATTTATGCAAACAAAGGGGGGTCTGGGAATCTCTCTACCAGCACGAACACAGCCCAATGACCTGTTCTTGGGTGAATAACCCCTGGGGGAGACTCTACCAAGTCTTTAGCTCACTGTCCCTTTCACAGAGAAGAAATTTCCCCACATATCAGCCTTTGTCCTGCCCAGGAGCAGTCCAGCGCCGAAATGCTAGGCAATTCTCCTCTGAACAAGAGTACCATCAGTAACCCCATACACGTGTTTCAGCCTTCTTGGGCATCATCAGTGAGGTGAAACTGGTGCCTCTCTAAGAACAGTGAGCAAGGGGTCCACGTCTGGATCGCCCTGTTAACTTAGGGTGAAACCCAAAGTTAATTTATGCAAACAAAGGGGGGTCTGGGAATCTCTCTACCAGCACAAACACAGCCCAATGACCTGTTCTTGGGTGAATAACCCCTGGGAGAGACTCTACCAAGTCTTTAGCTCACTGTCCCTTTCACAGAGAAGAAATTTCCCCACATATCAGCCTTTGTCCTGCCCAGGAGCAGTCCAGCACCGAAATGCTAGGCAATTCTCCTCTGAACAAGAGTACCATCAGTAACCCCATACACGTGTTTCAGCCTTGTTGGGCATCATCAGTGAGGTGAAACTGGTGCCTCTCTAAGAACAGTGAGCAAGGGGTCCACGTCTGGATCGCCCTGTTAACTTAGGGTGAAACCCAAAGTTAATTTATGCAAACAAAGGGGGGTCTGGGAATCTCTCTACCAGCACGAACACAGCCCAATGACCTGTTCTTGGGTGAATAACCCCTGGGAGAGACTCTACCAAGTCTTTAGCTCACTGTCCCTTTCACAGAGAAGAAATTTCCCCACATATCAGCCTTTGTCCTGCCCAGGAGCAGTCCAGCGCCGAAATGCTAGGCAATTCTCCTCTGAACAAGAGTACCATCAGTAACCCCATACACGTGTTTCAGCCTTGTTGGGCATCATCAGTGAGGTGAAACTGGTGCCTCTCTAAGAACAGTGAGCAAGGGGTCCACGTCTGGATCGCCCTGTTAACTTAGGGTGAAACCCAAAGTTAATTTATGCAAACAAAGGGGGGTCTGGGAATCTCTCTACCAGCACGAACACAGCCCAATGACCTGTTCTTGGGTGAAAAACCCCTGGGAGAGACTCTACCAAGTCTTTAGCTCACTGTCCCTTTCACAGAGAAGAAATTTCCCCACATATCAGCCTTTGTCCTGCCCAGGAGCAGTCCAGCGCCGAAATGCTAGGCAATTCTCCTCTGAACAAGAGTACCATCAGTAACCCCATACACGTGTTTCAGCCTTGTTGGGCATCATCAGTGAGTTGAAACTGGTGCCTCTCTAAGAACAGTGAGCAAGGGGTCCACGTCTGGATCGCCCTGTTAACTTAGGGTGAAACCCAAAGTTAATTTATGCAAACAAAGGGGGGTCTATGAATCTCTCTACCAGCACGAACACAGCCCAATGACCTGACCCCCCTTTGTTTTGAATATATTTAGGATAGATTCCTTGTAACCATTGCTTCACTTAAATTTGAACCATTAACCCTGTTATTCTTAATTCAAACAATTGATTTCGAACTAACGGCCCAATTTGACCTCCCGCAAGAGCGAGCACCGGAGGGTGAAGAAGATGCCACGACAGAGTGGGTAGACGTATCGAACATAGCTGAAATTGAAAACGCCATTCTTAAATTAAAAACCTCAAGAGCCCCCGGTTCGGATGGATTGACCAACATAGATTTGAAAAAATCACCAAAAGCGTGGGCGGGCGTGATCAGCAAAATTTTCACCCACTGCAGGAACACTAATATGATCCCCGAAACTTGGCTGAAGGCGGTAATCGTCCCCATTTACAAGAAAGGTGGTAGAGATGACCCAGAAAGCTATAGGCCTATAGCTTTGCTGGACATCGTGGGGAAGATTTTCGCATTACAGCTACTAGACCACCTTCGAATCTGGGCCAAAATCGCTCGATGCAACGATACCTTCCAAACAGGTTTACAGAAACTCTGAAGCACTTCTATAAATATCCTACTGATCAACATACTAAAGGCCAAAGTGAGAGAAGGAGCCCCAAGAGTGTATCTGGCATTTGTAGATCTGTCGAAAGCCTTCGACAAAATAGATCGGGCAAAACTGTGGGCTAAGCTAAAATTCTGGGATTGTCCACCGGCAATTTTTAACCCTATCAAAGCACTGCATGCTGACACGAAAATCAGGGTGAAATTGAATAAACAAGGGGTACTGTCAAAGGAGATCCCGGTAAAGCGAGGCATCAAACAAGGATGCTCCATAGCTCCGGCCCTGTTTTTTGCTTATCTAGGGGATTACCATACTGATGAGGAACAAATCAGAGCCTTTCCCCCAAAAATTGGAAAAGCACAAATATCACGACTACTGTATGCTGACGATGCAATTATCATCGATCAAATTCAAATCGGACTCCAACGCAAATTAACAAACTTGGCGAAATACACGGAAACGAATCATTTGGAAATGAATACAGCAAAAACAAAAATGCTAGTTTTTGAAAAAACAACAAAGAAATCGGCACGACCACCAAAATGCTATTTGAACAAAACAAAAATTGAGGTTGTGAATGAGTT
This sequence comes from Ambystoma mexicanum, assembly GCF_040938575.1. Classification (NCBI taxonomy): domain Eukaryota; kingdom Metazoa; phylum Chordata; class Amphibia; order Caudata; family Ambystomatidae; genus Ambystoma; species Ambystoma mexicanum. Next base: position 729,984,171 of record NC_090924.1, read on the forward strand.
CCAATACCTGGGGGTGATCATCGACGGATCGGCCAGAGACAAAGCAATGCAAGAGCACCTATGGAGCAAGGTGACAACGTTAACAGTACAGACGAGAGCGGTGGACAGGAAATTTGGTAAATTCTCCATGCTACCGGCCATCAATTTCTATAAAGGGAAGGTGGTCCCATCAATCATTTATGGCATGGAAGCGTCATTAAACATCCCAAGAACTGTGTGGTAGAAGCTGGAAGGTCACGTCTGGAAGTTAGTACTGGGCCTACCAAAGTCAACTTCCATGCCCGCGATTAGGCGAGAACTGGGCCTCGTTTCCTTAGCCTCATTGGTAGAACAAAGTAAAATGAGATTATGGAGAAAAATCTTGATGACAGATACATTACCAATCTACAATATCATCGCAGAAGAACTCAAGAGTGGTTCATGTAAGGCTTTCAAGAAATGGCGGCAAGCCTGCAACTTATTTTGACCGAAATAGCCTGTACAGAAGAAGACCTGATATCCAACCCAGACCGGGTAAAACTGAAAATGGAATGGATGGACTGGATCAAAACAACTGAAAAAGCCAGTGCCAACAAACTATTGGCCAACCTTCCACCAACATTTATCAAAGTGAAAAAACCGCAAAATGATTGCCTGAAATTTCCAAACAAAGGTATGCGAGGCACGATTTTGAAGGCTAGACTAAATTTACTGAGGACACATGAAATTCTAGCAATTCGCAACCGGGCAATGGACAACAGCTGTCGTCTATGTAAGAATACTGACCAAGTGGAAACCTTGAAACATTTGACGCTTCTGTGCCCGAAGACCAAACAAAGCAGAGACACATATCTTCAACCTCGTCTGCAAGGGGCAACAATGCTAGACGAAGAGGTGCTGTAGTACAGGCTAATCTCAGGAGAGACAACACGTTGGTCCCTGACAATGGTGACGCTAATAGAAGCAGCCTTTCGAACGATAAACCAGCTAGGCTCCACCGAGAGGGCTACTTAAAACCAGAGAAATGCCTGATCTGAATCCGACTACCGAAGAGGGAGACGTCTGTAGCATGTAAAACCAAACAGAAAAATAGACTGGGATGAAAGGACTCCGGACTCAAAAGCACACGCCCTCACTTCGGGAATCTTTAAGTCGTGAAAAACCCTTGTAAAAATTGAACATTTATTTTTTAATTAAAATTCAAGTAAATAAAAAAAATATATATATATATTTCGAACTGTTAGATTAAGCGGATCATTATCACTTTTGACCTCTGATCAATATAGGAATCCTGAATATAGTGCCAGTCCTTCACTCTCACCAGAAAATAACCAATCACTGAATAACTTCTGTTGTTTCTAAAAGGGGTACCATTCTGGAATATCCCAAGTAACCTTCCATTTAGTGTCCTGGGACCTAATTCACTTAAAAAAGGCAAGATTATATCACATGATTTACTTATTGTAACATCACTGAGTTTGGCATGCTGTAACCAATATTGGAGTTCAACACTTCTACTCACGAACAATCTACCAATTTAAGGTTGAAGTCTCCCCCAATAAAAAACAACAAATGATTTGTAGCTTTTGCGATTACAGTACTTAAATAGTCTATTTGTGATATAAATAACCAGCACCTACTTTATTCCTCCTACTATTACTTTTTTATGTTGCTTGAGAGCAATAGTATCAGGAGCCTTCTAAAGCAGTTGGTACCAATGCCCTCATGGAGCATTATTATGTCAAATTTAAATACATAATCAACACATTGACAAACTGTCTATTAATGCCAGGAGTGTTCCAGGAGACTATGTGGTGGGATTCATCAGAAGAGGCAGCCAGGCTTAAACCCCATCGAGGAATAATGATGCATATAGTTATGTAGTAACTCCTTCATCTGGGCTGACATTTTATGAGGTTTGAAGGGTATAAAACCCATACAGGGTTTTATACAGGGCCCTAGGTTTCAAATCCATAAGCTTAGCTGCAGTTTATGAACCTGGGGACTTCCAGGGGACCATAGAACTCATATCACATGGCACCCTGCTATTATTTAATGCAAAAAAAGGCAAATGCCAATCCTCATGGAGATGATGATGCTTTTCTCCATTGTCAAAGAAGTTTTCAATTCTAGCGTCCGAAAGGTCATCACGTTTATTCCAAGACAGATTTCGTATCCTTGAGTCAGCAAAAGACGCCTTTAGGCTACAGGCCCCACAGCAAATATGGTTAAACAGACAAAGCATGAATAAGAACACTCTGCCAAGCATGCCCACAACACCTAAATAAATAGAAAACACACTAGAAAGTGTTCTTCTATAGGTATTCTTGTTTCCGTGAAAACAGCCCTTAAAGATAAATATAAGGTTTTGTTTCCTCAAATGCTCAAAGGGATCTTGGTGTGGGAATTTAGGTACTACAATTGGAGGACAGGAAGTTTCCTTAAATAAACCAGAGCACAATGGATATGAGATCATAGTTTCAGATTTTATGCCAGTTGACTCTTTCTGACAAGTAATCATGTGATTTTCATTTGTCATATCCATTGGATTCAGTTGACTCAGTCTTGGTGCATGTATCCTGTATGTGTTTCTTCATATGAGCATCAGTGCTCTTTTTTTTTTAAAGACTATTTTATTGAGTTTTCAGAATATAGTAATCAAACATTATCAGAACATTTCATTAACGCTCGTAATAAACTCATCAAACAGCCCTACTCCTTCAATTGCATTTGATAATCACAAATCATTAAATAGCCTGACATCATCTGTATGACCAAACAAAGATGAATATAGGAGGCAACCTTGTAGATTAACAGACAACAGAGCCATACAAGCATCAGTGCTCTTTTGCATGTGGCACGCCAATATTCTTCATGAGTGTTCTTTCTGTCAGATTGGCCACAACCTCACCATCCAATTTTGATCAAGGAGTTAATTGAAGGAACAACATGGTTACTACTCCATTGTGTAAGATATTTTATTAGATCCAAGCTCTTTTCTGCTAGAATTTGAATTCTTTCTTCTCTCAAATAAGTAACAAGGCGGGTAGGTTCATTGAGCAAAACCTCCAAACTCAATAGTTGTAAGCACAATGCTTCACAGGAGTCAGGGCTCATCTGCTGCATCGAAGTATACTTTTGTGGGGCATTAATACACCTCTAGATGCACACTCGCAGTCATTTTGCAGCTATACGTGCAAAGACAACTTTGAGTCCAAGTTATTATTGTTCCCCTGCAGATAACATTCAAACCATGTTAGTGGTTTTCGTTACACCATCAGCCACTGGAGCAATCATGGTTTGCACTGACATTTTTAACTTGGGGAGGAACTCCCTGATGCCATAAGTGTTTATTTTAACCCCCGCCCCCTGTTTTCATCTCCAAGCCTTTTTCCTTTGAACTTGCTGTTAGGTCCACCTCGCCCAGGAGCTCTCCTTCAGTACAATCCAAGGATTCTTCCATGGATCCCAACAAATCTATTGATGCTGATGATGTGCTGCCTGAATTACAACTGATAGAGCACATCTGCGATTCTACAGATCTTGTTCCTGCTAATGGGGGTTAATGGGTGTTCCTGCAGGCTTGTATCGTGCCTTGCAACATGCTCATTTGACTGGCTTTTCTTCATGGACTCTCTCAAATCTCTTCCATTCCCAAGCTTGCTTAACTTGAGGTTTTCATGCACCCATCCCTAATTGGTGTAGCCTTAGCACGTGGGATTCGAATAACCTACTGTAGCAAAGGCTGCAAGGGTGTAAAGATTGCTGGGGCCTCAGCAAGACCCTTTATGGTCTTAGCAGCCTTTTGTGCCTTGGTTGGCAGGACTATCCTTTTAGGTGAAGGGCAATCCATTTGCCTCTTCCTCTACACCTACACCTTTGCATTCTACTTGTCAGGCTCCCAACCCCGAATGCAGTAAATCAGGACAATAAGGCAAACAAGTATGCCTTCAACCTTCAGGCTATGACTCTGGATTTAGATTCTATTGTATATCTAGACCACTGCGACTTTCTTACAGTCTTTTTAGTTTTGGCTGCAAGGTGGCACATTAGCACCACTTTTAAGATGGAACTATTGCATTGGATTACAGCTAGGGGTAGCCGTTAGGTATTGTTTGGTTATCTACCCACTGTGATGCACCAGAAGAAGGAGTCAGACTAGAAATTAACATTTCAAGAGTGTTTATTTGAGTCCCTATTTCTTTGAGGGAATTTTCATGCCTAGAAAAATTTAACTAAGTGTGCTTGTCAATTGTCCAAATCAAAATCGTCCTCAATCCAAAAACTAGCCTCTATCTGGCCCTACCACTTTTCGATTTTTTTTATTTTATTAGGGATAGAAGGTTCCCTTCTAGTCAGGCTTCTTCTGGCCAAAACTAGTTGGGTTGCTCACAAGTACTGTCCATCAGTCTAGCATAGGTTTTCCATAGTTTGTCAAAGTAAGGGTTTTAGTCCTCTCTTCAGGTTCCTCAGAACAAGTTTTAAGTCTTTACACAAATCCAATGGTTCCAATTCCTTAAAAGGAGAAATGATTCTCTTAATGTGATTCCACCAACAATGTTCTTCACATTATTCTTGATTTAGGATTGAGAAATTGAGCCCTTCAAATTCCCTGATTTCTAAGTCTTGAAAATGTTGTTTATTTTTCTATAGCCCCACAAATCATTATGGCCCTCTGATTTACTTAACTCAGCAGGATCTCTCTTGGGTGTTTGCCTGTGTCCAGCAATTGGGTTTCTCTGGCTACCGTGACACTTTTGGCTTCTCCAGCTTCTTGTCTCACTCTCTTCAGTTAAGCCCCTTTTGTTCTCGGATTAGCTTAATTCGGGGATGTTAATGTTGGGAGGGTTTAGGAGTAAGACTCAGACACAAGGGTGGTATGTTGATTGGCAAAGACTTGTATTACTAACCAAAAGAATGTGGTTTTGGAGGAAGTCCCAACTATCCCCAACACTAAGAGGGGATTCCCTACCTCAACAAAACTAGCTTTTATTTAATTTATTTGTAATTGTTCATTTATAAGGTGCTTAATACCAACAAGTGGTTTCTAAACGCGAGATCGGGATTCGAACCTGTGTTGCACTGCATTGTCTTGCTTCCAAGACAAATGTGTTGCCCCTGAGCTATCCTTCCTCCCCAAGCTATGGCAACTATCTATCAGAATGTCCAAAGTAAAGTTCACCATCCTGTTCACCATCCTGTGTCCAAATCCTAATCTATCCATCACAAGCTAGACTCAACATAAAATGGAAGGGGAAGTGTCTTTTGGCTAGTCACCTGGAGCCATGCTTTGCAGTTCCAAATGAAAGTTCCAAAAGGTGTATAAAAGAACCAAAGTTCAACAAGGCACAAGGGGTTGATTTCCTTCCCCTGAGTCTTTCCATGAATTAGCAAAATTGTATCTTCGTCTTTGGTTGGCAGACCTGACTCCCAGGCCTTGCGACAAAAAAAGGAACAACCTAGACTCTCTCTCCCAAGCTGTAGTAGGTCCCAGACCTTAGTTGGCAGACCTGCCTCCTAGGTCCTGCAACTAAGAAGGAGAACCTGGATGCCTTTCCCAAGCTGTGCTGAGGGTCCCAGACCATTTGTGAGAAGACCCGATTTTCAGGTACTGCCTTTAAAAAGAGTAGCCTGGATGCCTTTCCAAAGCTTTTCTGAGGATCTCAAACCCTCTTTTCAGTACCCCTGATGGCGTCCTCACTTCCTTTTCCCAAACATCCTCTGCTCTGGTGGCCAGGGAAAGGCCATCGCTCTTGGATCCAGACCCTGGGGTTGATATGTGAGGGAGGATCACCTGGGTAGAACAGACTTGGGAGAGGATGTCTTTAAGTGACACAAGTTATCCCCCATTCCTTTTTCACAATGAGCCTTCAGTCCCAGCAGCCTTTATAGGTTACTGTCAACCCTTCCCCTTTCCTTCCTTTCAAAATGACCCTCGGAAATGCCATTATTATACTGGGACAACGAAGACCTCAACTAGAAGGACACCTTCTTATTTGGGCAGGTTAAACACACATCAACCTCCTCTTGTTAATACAATGAAATATCAGATCAATAACCAGACAAGGAAGAAACAACTAGGAGATATTGTGAGAAACTAAAGGGGGTCTCACCTACTGGTCCTTGGGGACTTGTCATCCAGGTGGCCCAGGATACGGCCATCGCTTTTGGATCCAGTTTCTGGGGGTGGACCAGTGCGGGAAGATCACCTGGGTGAGGGGTCTTCAGGGAGTGGGGGTGAGGAATCTCATTTTGAGATGGGGTATTCCCCGCTAATTTGTTTATCCAAACCATCCTATGTTTTGGGGTGCTACGAGGTCCCAACCCTCCTCCCCGTTTTTGCACAAACACTGGGCCGAGGAAGAGGGTGACTGAGAGTAACAACATTAACTTTCCCACATTGTACTGGACATGTTCCGCTAATCGGGCAAGGCAAAGTCAGGCACTTGATACCAATCAGCTCTCCTCACACGAATAACCCAAAGCCACACTCTGAGCAAGGTGGAACATGAGTACGAGCAGGGCTTCCGGGATAAGGGCAAACCTACTGGCGCAGAGCGACAGACCAAGGGATGAGAGCAGCGGGTCACCAACCCCAAGAGTTCCTTACTGGAGGTCATTGCCTCCAACAGGCCGTGAAAGACACGAGGACAAGGCCAGATCCCACAATTGAAGATTGCATTGTGTTTCAAGGTCGCCAGCAACCCTCCTGGGTGAACTGCAGAGTTGGGGGTACTAACCTTGACTCGTGAATTGTGAATCGCAGAATCAAGAAGAGATGCACACAGCCGCTGAGTTGGCAAGCAACCTATAAGACCGGTGTGTGTTGAAGTTTAAAGTAGCAACATTATATCGCAAGTGGAGGCTGCGTGCGTGTGAATGAAACACAAGGATAGGCAGACCTGTGAATGAACTTTGAAGTAAAAGGCAGCTGCCAAAACAGCAATACTAAGTAACAGAGTGGTCTGGCGAAAGGAAGTAGCCCAATTGAAAGTCTCTGTGAAAAGTAATTTGTTTGAAGGGAAATAAATATGAACAGCAAAAGTGAAAGAAAGAAGTTTAACTCCTGGAGAAGGGCAAAGTGAAAGTCGAACTGTAACCTTTGAGTCAAAGTGGTCCTGCAGTGGTCTGTAAAGAAAGCCATGCACATTCGAAAGTCTTTGACATCCACAAGTAGTGCAAGTTTGACAGAGGGAGACCTGAAGTGAAATAAGCTTGGAGAATGGAGCCACTTGCAAGTTTGTGTTGAACTTTATTGTGATAGGTCCGAGCCCGGCAGAGAGGGACCTACAAGAACTGTGTAGTGAAAGGTCCGAGCGCCACAGAGAGGGACCTTTGTGAACTTTTTGGTTGAAACATTATTTTGGAAGTCAACAAAAGAGACTTAAATGTGGAATGCCAGACGGGCCTCAATCCACGTTTTAGAACTGTTTCGCGTGTTGGAAGTTGAGCCAGAATGTGTCATCCTGCCTACAGGGACAGCCTTACTCCGTGAGGGCTAACATGGGCAGGTGAGCTGGTACAACCATAGTTAATCATTTGAACACTCATTTTTCCTTTTGCATACATTTCTCCTTTTTACACTTTTTTGTACAAAAGATAGAGCAGGCATTAGGTTTTGTTAGCATAGGCCATTTTGATTTGACAGACTCCACTCAGACTGCATTATTTATTATTTGATGGTCGAGACTACTCCCATCTTAGTTATAGGGCACAATAGGAGTTTCTCCAACCCCAACACTTTCAATAAAGGTTTTACAAATTGTACCCCTAGTGTCAGTGTCATACTGGTGATACCATACCTCCCCTACAATATGCACAATTCCATTCAGTCTTTACCTCTTTCTTACACATTAAATGTCCCACAGCCCTTTCACTTTAAGACTGGGATGAGGAGGAGGCAACTGGGAGTAATGCACACTTCCATTCATTCACACCACTACTTTGGTACTGAGACAAGGAAGAGGACTGTCGAGGAATACCACTGCAATACCCGGGTATGTCCCAATAACAGGATTAACTGTGATCCGGGAACTGAAGTAAAGGACTTGTACCTCCAACCAGTTAACAGGTCCCAAGTGCATAAAATGGGAGACCGCCAGGGAAAGAAAAAGAGAAACCTGCATGGAAATAAGGACACGGCTGGCAGACATGGAGCTGGCTGGAGAGTTTCCAGCGGGAAGGACGCTGTGTGCAGCAGAAGGGTGAAAGAGACGCTGGGGCTTGGAGTGGACCACAAGAGGGTCGAACACCTGCAGTCCCCTTTGCCATCTGTACCCAGTCGGAGCTGTGGCACACTGAAGTCTCCCAATCGTTGCAGGCCGCTGCAGCAAAGTTCGGGGACAAACACAAGCAGAGCGAAAGGAAGCTGGAAAGGAGAAACAAGATGCCCGGAGTATTGGCCGAATACCGGTGAGTGTAAATAAGGGAACACTCATACCGGGGAGCTCTGGGCCTGGAAGCAGGCATATGTAAATGCTGAACAAACTGAAAACTATGATGGTTGATTTTGGAGACCGAATTGACAGTTTTTGAATGCTGAACAAGCTGCCAAGTGTGATGAGTACTTTAAGAGTTCAACAAGTATTATTGAATACCGAACTAAAGGAAGATATGATGAACATTTGAAAACACAGCACAAGTGAAAAGCAAGTGATGAGCACTTATGAATAATGTGAAAGCAAGGTGGTGGAAAGGATGAACACCACAGAGTGAGTGACTTGTGTGAAATACACGTTGTGGCAAAGACAAGAGACTGCCAAGGATAATCAGAATTGAGTGATAACCAATGGGACCAGTTCAGAGAAAGAAAATCTGTATTGGTAAGAAAGCAAGAGGAATATATAAGCATAACAAAGTGCCAATGGTTATCGGTTGCGTGTCCTATAATTGGTGGACCGTGTGGTCCAACAACTGTGCCTAGACCGAGTGACCCCTGCTTGGAAAGAGCAAAGGAAAGCCAAGATAAAGAAGCTGTATTGTATAACAAGTTGCTGAAGTGAATGAAAAAGACAGTAATTTGTGTGAACTATTGAGAAACCTGGATGATTACGAAGTTGAACTGGAATTGTTTTTGAAAGTCAAGAGATTTGAACTGATTGTAGTTTTGAAGCAGAAAGAGATGAACTCTTTGGTAAGGGAACCCCAAGACTTTGTGAATTGTGTTGAATCCTTGGGAAAGGGAAACCCTGAGACTTGGTTAGATAAATTGAACTCTTGGCGAAGTGAACCCTGAGGCTTTTTGGAATGGTTCTGAACTTGGGGGGGGGCTGGAAAGTAAGCCAGGAGCACAGAATGTTATGTGGACACTATTTCTTTTGTTGCTGACATCCCTACACATTGTATATCTTTAGTTGTGAGGGCAATATAGGTTTTGGACATAGTCAGACTTTTGAGTTCAACTTATTGACAGACTATCCTTAGTTTCTTTAGGTAGGGAAATCTCACCTTAGTATAGGGCAAGTTAGGTCTTACTCCACCCTGACACTTAAGAAAAAGAAACCATTTTATTTAGAAAACGGAATCTGTCGTCTGTGTTTTACTTCATGATGCCTTCAAACCACTTGGTCCACTCTCCTGCCAAATAAGGGACTTAACGCTTTCCCTCTCACAGTATTGTTTATGACATCTGTTTGACCCACAGCCTTGGTTTACTTTCCTGCCAAGGTCTATTCGTCTTTACTGCTGTTCGGGAAGAATTTCTCTGGTATGGGTCTCCGACCCCTTCACCTTGTTGCTCTTGTTCAGCAACGACTCGCGCTATACTTATCTTAGGGCCTCCTGTACCCTCTGGGTCTCGCCAAACCTGGGTTTAGCCATCCTAGTGCCTGCAGGGTCTTGGCCGTTGTCCTCCGGTTGTTCGCAGGTCTCTCAGGATCTTTGAGGACTTTTCTGGCTCACCAGACCTTCTGTGCAGTTCAGCAGTGGTTTCCCTGCACTCAAGCACCCTCTGTCACTGGTGAAAGTATTTCCTCCTCTCTGGTATGCTTCCTGCTTCACGGGACTCTTGCGGGTGCTCGGCTCTTCCGGACACAGTCTGCTTCTCTGCTCTGCCCTTCTATGCATAGCCTTCCGGGCTCTCGGTCTGTGCCGAGATGAAGACGCCATTGTTCTCTTCTGTGAGAGGTCAGTAATTCGAGGCTGCCAACTGCTTGCATTTATATCCTAATTAAACATTTGATTAAAAGTAAAAAGTGCTAAATAATCCTCACTAAACCTACTCTAGTAGGGAGTTCCCTACCTAGTCTAAGTTCTAAGGGAATGACCCTTAGCATCAACAAAACTGGCCTTCACACTAAACAACAAAACATTCAAGGTAAAACATAAACAACATAAATAAGAGAATAACCAATAACCAGTGATTTGGATGATCCTCACCTGTCTTGGGTAGATCGGTTCCCCAGGATTGCTCAAAGTCAATTCCTCCCAAATGTTCAAAAAGAAAAGTAAAGTCTTTAACCAGTTCTTGTAAGTTCCAGATGAAAATAAAGTTCACCAAACAAAGATCCATTGGTAACAGTTTTTCAGCTTTCTTTTGAAAAAGGTTCCCCTTCTAATTCCAGCAAAGAAAACCGCACCAATGGTAATCCTGGATACCCTCCTTCCAGGATTGTTTTGCACAAATCGAAGAATAAAAACTTCTGCTTCAACAACTTATTTTATATTTTTGATCTCTGCAGTGTCTTAGTATAAATGTCAGGATGCTTCTTCTTGGGGTGTTGCTTTCCTCTTGACAACCCCTTTCTACTACCGTTACCATGGGAACAGGTTCCTTAGTACTACAGTATGCTACTACTTCAACCAGTTTTAGGGTAATATGCACTGACAGTATTATAGACGGCAATTCTACTCCAATGTGATACTTAACATTTGTAAGGTGTTTTAAATACAAGACTCTTCGACCCCCATAGGTAGGCAAGGCACTGCTCCTCTTTCAACTTCAACAGTGTCAGCATTACAGATTGTTGATTTAATTTTCTTACAAGCACCCATCTCCCTTCCCCAGCTTCATTCACACCTTCATGGTTCCAGTAGCTACCCTGATGCTTTGTTGCCACACTTCAGCTTTGGATAACAATGTCACGCTTGTATCAGAGGACACTGGACCTTCAACAACTTTAACAACCTCCAAATGCGGGTGAATAGATCTCAACAGGGCTGGTTTCAATATAGAAAGGATTTGTCTACTGTTTTTTGGCAACACTTGTTCTTCTCGTCAGTTCAACAACTTCTACATTCATAGAATACTTGTTCTATATGTTACAAGGATCAATCTTCACAATAGATATAGATTTAGGTGCACACAACCACTCTTTAAGGAAGATCTTTAACTCATAAACAATTGTGCTCCCCTTTATTAACAAAGAGTTATACTCTGGCTCTGGTCGGGAATCACAATTGTTCACACGCAACCTCTCTTTGATGGAATATACCCTATAATCATTTGTGAAGTCAGCTTTGTGTTTTCCGAGAGATTTGAAAAGCGTTACCCTTCTTAATTGGATACATGCAACCACTCCAGTAACATTTAAACAGTTAAAAAATGGAAAATGAAAGCTTTCTTTTATATGAGAGCAGTCCGACTTGCGTTAAAAGTGCACCTGATACATTTTCATTGTTAGCAGGACTCATCACATTGATGAACAACGTGTACTCTCTTCCACTCTTCTACAAGTTATTATACAGCTGAAAACAGTTACCAGCAAGGTTTTCAAAGTGGACCTGCACACAGAGCTTCACGCACCAGCTCCAGGAATACTGTGCTTGCTGGCTGCTTCCACTTCCCGACTTCTTTGCTTCTGCTATTACTTAAGGCACTCTTGGGACCCACACCCCTCTGAAGCTTAGGTGTCTTCGGTCCGACCTTAACCACACAGTGTCTCCTTTACTCATCTGTCCCTCTGCTTGCTTCTGTACAACGGCCTCGGGTTGCGGCACTGCCTTGGCTCTGCAGTCTGTGAGAAACCTGAAGGTGTTTCACCCGCTAGTCCCCAGGGATCTGTCATCCAGGTGGCCAGGACACGGCCATCGCTTTTGGATCAAGTTCCTAAGGGTGGACCAGTGCAGTATGATCACATGGATGAGGGGTCTTCGGGGAGTGGGAGTGGGACACTGGAAGTTGGGACCCGATATCCCCTTCCCTGTAACAACCTTTCCCCATGCGACCAGGTAGGAAACCTAGGAACTCAAACCACGCCCCCCCCTTTCCCAACACAGACACTTTCTCACAGACAGCTCACAGTGAGCAAAAACGGACTAACACCAGAGCCGTATCCCTGACATGTCCCAATACAGTGATCAGGCAACGTCAGGCAATTACTGCTCATTGCACACACCTGACTTCCATCACATCCCCCCACATGGATAAAAGGCAGAGCACGAAAGCACACTCTGAGCAAGGCAAAGCACGTGAGGAAACAGTGGTTCCAAGATGGCAGTTTAATACAAGGAGAAAGACGGTGAGACCAGGAGGGTTGCAAGGAAGAAATTGCCCATGACCTTTTACTTTCGCGAACCTTGGAAAGTAAGAAACCTAAGACCGGGAACTACAGCTGAACAAACCTGCTTTGTGTGTTAGAGGTACCCGGGGCTCTCCTGCGTCGATAACCAAGGCGGGGAGGAGCGGCTGCTGCCGTGGTACTGTCCTTGGCTCCTACAGAAAAGCAGCAGCAATAAAGACAGCATTGCTTATGAGTCGAATAGACTGATACCAAACCATCCTATGTTAGAACCAAGGTTGCAAGCAGCAACATTGTATGAAGAAATCTAAAGAGAATAGCGTGTGAAACGTATGTGACGAACGCTGCGAATATAATGGAAGAGGAGTGATTGAACTTTGGGAGGCCAAATAAGATACCATAGACAGAGTGCTTCAGCACTGCGTGGGTGCTCACTCGAAGGTCTCTGTCAGGTATTCAATTAATTGCCAACTATTGAAAGGGTAAATTTGTGATCAAAGTGATCCTGCAACGGGTCAAGCTAAATCCTGTGCACATTTGAAAGTCTTCATTAGTTGAAGCCTGCTACAATTGGTCTGAGCCCAGCTGAGGGAGACTAATTGTGATGTAGACAGGATCTTAGCCCGGCTGAGGGGAATCCGGGGTGAACCGTGAGTCACCCGAGAAAGAGTATTCTCTAAACATTGGAAAATGGAGATCTGAGCCTGGAAGAGGGGGATCCACGATATTGACTGTGAAATAAAAAGGGATCTGAGTCAGGCTGAGGGAGATCCATGATACTGACTGTGAGATAAAAAAAGGGATCTAAGCCCGGCTGAGGGGGATCCAGGGTGAGACACCCGAATTGAACACTCGAAAGAAGATAGGTACTTTGTGTTTATTTTGTTCTTGTACACTGGGGTCTCTGAGTCAAGACACTTTGGAAAAGCAAAGAGACTTACAGGCCCTAATGCTGGTAATGGAACTGTGTCCTTGTGTCGAAGAAGCCCGAGTGTGTGCTTTGCCCAAGTGAACCGCCTTGTCACGTGGTGAAAATGTGGAGAAGGGAGGCCAACTGCCTGAACATCCTGACATATAATTTTGTGAACACTTCTTTCTTTTCCATGAATACTACCTCTCACTATCTATGTTTAGCGGTAAGGATTGTCAATCGTTTCTTTTTAGTATAGGTCCTTTGCTTTTGTTTTTTACAATACTCCACTAGAACTGCATTATTATTATTTGATGGTCGTAGCTTGCTGCCATCTGTAGATTTAAGTTTAGTTAGGCGTTTTTCACACCCTTGTTAATGTTCAATAAACACCCTGGAACTGTGGTCACTTGTATCTGTCTTACTGTTGATACCATGCCTTCCCTACAAGTCACAGCCACTAGGTTGCTGCATGCTTGCGTCCGTTCGAGTGCACCCATTCCAGGTCATTCAGCTGGTGGTGGCTTTAAGAGGCCACCCTCTCCGATATTGGATGAAAGGGACGTAAAACTCCTGGGTAATTTAGCGCGAGACGCCGGTAGCCGGCTTTCCTATCCCCAGAGCAATTTGACCATCCTGACACTTTAGGGTACTTTACTGTGAGCCCAGCACATTGTCTGTGTAGGAACCAGCCTATGTACACTGCCATTCAAATGAACAGTTGTTCCAGTCATGATAAAGGGAATGACGGAGTGTGTCTACTCCCTACTTACCATGGCAAGAATGTATTTATATCTCCTGAAGAAGATGTCACTATAATAGAGTACAAACGTCGAAACCGTTAGAGAGGAATTTGGGATGAGGTCATGGTTGAAGATTCTTTGGACCCATCTCTTTTTGTCGGCCACTTTCATTATCTAATGTGGCGATATTGATTTCACATTCTTTCTATAAACTTTTTTGATGAATTATATGTCATGATTTTTATAGATTTTCGATTTTCTATTCATTGTTGTTCTGAATGAGTGAAGTGATGAGTGATGGATGTATGTGGATGAATGATTGCACGTTTGAATAAAATGAATTGTATTTGATAGATGTGTTCTTAAAAGTTCTTATCCTGCTATGTAATTTTTCGCAATAAGTGCTGATTAAATCACGATTTAAGTCATACCAAAAGATGTATCAGGTTCAATAAATTCCCTTGATACCCTTTTTCAAATTGTATCCTTTGGATGTATTTTTCCGCAATCAACAGCCACTAGGTGCACCTGGGAAGACTTTCAACCTTGTCACATCGATCAGTGCAGGCACAACCAAGCAGGGTTTGTGAACACAGAACTCTCTCAGCACTTGCAGGTGAAATCTGCTTTCCTCTTGCCCCGGCGTCCCTTAAGTGAACACACTTCCTCATGAACTGCCAGCCTCATACTCTTCTCTTTTTGCTACTACTACCAGCCTTCCAGATCCTTCTCCAGCTCTATTCTACTTCCCTCTTCTGCTGCAGCCTTTTACACTTCTTAGTTGGGACAGTTAATTTCAGGTGCAGGCCCTTATTGTTAATTGCCTGACCCTGGCAAAGACTGTTAGGTCTGTTTGCCTGACCATCACTCCAACATGCCTCTTCAGCCTTCTTCATCTCAGTCCCCATGGGATTCTCGGACATGTAGTTCATTTTAGTGGAATTAGGTTTTTCTGCTTCAGTAAATTGGCAAAAAGCCATCAAAAGGGAGGGCTCCCGGGGCAAGTTGAAAAGGGGTTCCTCTCATTCTTCCTGGTGTGATTTTGCCACTCCCATGTGATCTGCCCACAGTACACCAACCGCAGGATCTTGATCATAGAGCGCCTGCTTTCCCCTGGCCACATGAGGAGGGTCTCAGACCAGGTTTCTGCAGAGAATCTCATCAGATTCTTCACACTTCCCTCTCTTGTTTTGAATGACAGCTGGCCAATCGGATCATTCGAGAGACTAGAGCAGGTGCGGTGGTTCGCCTCAATGATCCTCATTGCTCTAGGCCTCTTCCTTGTCCCAGTGATCCCTGCTTGGGATGAACATAAAGAAATACATGGGGACACAAGGTTGGGTGTTAGGGGAAGGTCGATAATTAGAGGTGGGAGGGTCAAAGGGGTACTATGTTCCCCCGGGATCATCACTACTCTCAATGGGGTTCTCTCCTCCCATTAGATCCTCCCGCTGAGCACCGCCCCACTCCCGGGGGCCTCATAGGTAGGGGCTTCCACATATAAAGCAGTGACGATGCCTCAGGATTAATCACATATACCATCCCTCTCCCCGGCTTTCCCTTCTCGGGAGTGCTTGCTTCTCTTTGCTTGCCTGTCTCAGCAGTGTGAGAAACCTGAGGGTACTCCCACTCCTACTCCCCTTGGATCTTCTGCGCAAGTGGCCAGGGAAAGGCCATCGCTTTTTGGATCCTGATCCTGGGGTTGGAGAGGCGAGGGAGGATCTCCTGGGTCCATGCGGATCGGGGTGGGGTTCCCTCGGGTGAGACATGGTATCTCTCTTTCCCTGTTGACGACCAACCTAACCCTCCCCTGACCTTTATGGGCTATTATAGGCCAGCTCCCCTATTTTCCCCACATGTGACACTTGACAGTACTGAGACGAGGAAGAGGAGACTGAGAGTAATGCACCCTATGCCATGTCACCACTTTAGTACCGGGGCGAGGAAGATGCCTGAAAAGTATAGTGAAGGCATGTCTTCTTAATTATAGTCAGGCAACCCAAGTTGTAAGTCCACATCTGCAACCTGTCAAAAGGTTGCAGCTATATAAAGAGAGACCAAATATGCCGCAATAGGAGAAACATGAGGTCTGTGGGAAGGAGACCAGCAGGGGACCCATTTTCGGAGGAGGAATCCCTGGTGGGACCTGTGGAGGAGCCAGGACGCTCACCAGAAGCCCAGAAAGCCTATCAAGCCCAAAGCGAGTTGGGCGGTTAGGCTTTTGCAGAAGCCTCCGTGGTGAGAGTCTGGCAGCTGGAGCATCAGGAGCGCAGGAGAGAGGGGGACACTGCTTGCGTACAGATGGAGGAAGCAGGGCTACCAGCGAGGCCAAGACAAGCCACAAAGTGTGAGCAGAGCCCATAGCAGCTGGCCTGCCGACCTTTGAGGCTGGAAGAAATAAGCAGTGGGAGTCATCAGGGAACAACGCAGAAGTCCGGCGAGTGTCGGGCGAGGCACTCAGCAGCCAGGGGGGTTCCTAGCAGGGGGCAAAGAGGTACTGCTTTACCAAACTAAAGAAAAAACTTGAACTTAAACCTGCTGGATGCTGATTGAATACCGAACCAAATAGGAACTTGAAATTAAGCATATTGAACATTTGTTAAACACTGAACTTAATGCAACTTTACAATTAAGCACATTGAATATCTGGTGAATACAGAGCAGAATGAAATCTCACAATTAAGCTTGTTGAATATAAAATTAAGTAAAGCTTTATGGGAAAAGCAAATGATAAGACAGCCAAAGAGAAATTGCCCATATGACAACAACATATGAGAAAATGCACCAGGGTGAAAGAGTGCCATAGAAAGGTGGGACAGGAATAAGACCACCACAAAGTGAACTTGAAAAAGAAATGCAGTGCAGCAAGGCCAAAGACTGGCAAGAGGTGCCTGACATATTCTGGCAGAGCCTGGAGGCTACCGAGGAGAAGCCAGAGAAGTGTAAATAGTATCCATAAAGCCAAGAGGCCAACAAAGACAGGGATCCTGGTTGCGTGACCTGTGATGGATGAACCGTGTGGTTTGACAACTGTGCGAAGACCAGTGAGCCCTGAATTGCGAGAACCAAAAGACATTGTCGAACAAATCAAGAAGGGTCATTGCCAGTGAATGGATGAGGTAATTCAGGAAAATGGTCAAGCTGACCTTCAGCTGTGTTAAATATTTTGTTTGAAAGACTGGCATAAGTATAGCTGGCAGAGCTGAAGTCTCGGGTAAGGGAGCCCTGAGACGTGAGGCATTAAACATGTTGTCTTGAGAACAAAGTCTCAAGACTATTTTTCTTTGAAATGTGCTGCTTGATCTTGGGGAAGAGAACCCTGGGGATTGTGTGGAACTGTATAACCTTGAGTGGGAGAGAGGTAATTCTGGGACCTTTGTAGAACTGTCATGAACTTGGGGAAGGGGAGCTGAGAGCAGGAAAAAGCTCAGAACTTTGTTAATCAGTATTTTTTTCATTATTGATATCCCTACATGTTGTTTAGCTTTAGTTGTGAGTGCAAGCATAGGTTTTGGACACAGACAAATGTTTAAGTTGAACTCTTTGACTCAGACTTTCCTTAGTCTCGTTCAGGTAGGGACATCCCACCTTGGCATAGGGCAAGTTAGGCCTTGTACCATCCTGACATTGACTTTAATAAATCAGTTTGTTTTGAACTTTGAATCTGTTTTCTGTGTCTTGCTTCATGATCCCTTCACAGCAGTCTCTAGGCTTCTGGCATGGAGACCAGGGATTTGGTTTCCCCATTGCGCCCTGGTCTCGGGGTCACTTAATGGGCACCAGTTGCACCACGGCTGCTGTTTGGTTGCGCCACCAGGCAAGATGGTCTCTCGCTCGTCCTCGTCTCTGTCTCTGGTTCGGCGCTGTCGACCTTCACAACTCCAGCCTTCCAACATCTTCCTCGCATTCTGCTTTCTCTCCATGCTTCTGTTGGATCTGCGGTGTAGCATGGCTACGCCCGTCCAGGCCATTCTCAAATCAGAGGGTCGCCTCTGCGTAGGATTCTTCTCACTCCATTCCAGCTTCCTCATCTATTTTTTTCTCGCTGCTGTAGTCCCATTGGTGGGTTGATCTTCATCCGCTTTTGACTTCACGAGGATCCCAGCATTGCCATTAGCCAAATATTTGGGAGTAATGTTTGCATGCTGGGTGTGCCAATCCACAGCAATAATATCAGTCTTTTCTATTTCATATAGGAAGGCACGCTCTTTGTGGGGAGTTCCTGGTAGGAATAGGAGTCTTTTTCCCATTAAGCACAGTCACTCCCAGTGAGGTACCGGGTGGTGTTTGGGTGTTATCATGGGGTGTTCCATACTATCATGTTCTAGAGACAATACTGCCCCCAAACGGACTTTAGAGGCATCGGTCTGTAGGATACATTCTCAGCTAAAAGTCTGTCATTTTCAAGATGGGTTCTTGGTTTCTTGGGTTCTTGACACAAAACCTTTTCAGACCCTCAAAGCTTCTCTGATCTTCTTCTTCCTAGACAAGCTTTTGAGGTTGTGCATTTTTTAGTTTGTCTGTGAGATTGGTAGCCAAGGTGGAATAGTTGGGGATAAAGCATCGGTAGTAGCCTATGAATTCCAAGAATGCTCCTAGATCTTTTTTGTTCTTGGTTACAGGTGTTTGTTGTACAGCCTGACTTTTTCAGTCTCAGGTTTTATCAGCCCATTTCCCTCGAAATACTTCAGATATTTTATGGCCTACTGGGCCAAGTGGCTTTTCTTCCGGTTGGCCCCTAGTCTCTCTCTCTCCTGAGGGCTTGTGAGATTACATAGAGGTGGTGCATGTTTTCGGGCTAGGTTTTAATATGGATGACTATGTCATCCAAATGTGTCCCAGAGAGCAGGGTCTTAACACTCTGTCCATTGACCTCTCAAACGTAGCATGTGCTCCATGTTAGCCAAAGGGAAGTATTTTGAATTGGAAAACCCCCTTGGGTGTAGAGAATCAGTCGTTTCCCCATCAGCTGAATTTAGGGATATCTTCCAATATCTATTGATGAAATGAGGGTGGAGATGTACTTGGGTGACCCTAACTTTTCAACAAGTTCATCAATTTGTGGCATAGGATAATGGTTGACAGTAAAAATGGAGTTCAGTTTTCAGAAATCTATGCAGAACCTCAAATTCAGCGACATGTCCCCCAGGCAACGCTCCCTAATGAACATTTTGTCAGTGTGCCCTGCAGTCAAGGACCACTGCTCTCTCACTGTTCCGTCGTTAAGGACCCCGGATCACCCTGTCCTGTACTTTACCCTTTCCCTCTGCCTTGGGTGCCTGTTTGGTTCTTGCCTCCCTTACCCATCTCATACTTAACTACAAAATGCAATTTCTGTACCGATTGTTATATGTATCTGCTGTTTCTTAACCTCTCACTGACCACTTTCTGCTGCTTCTTATTGCCTAGCTCAAAAACCGAATTTAGGAACTGTCTCTAAATCTGTGAACCCTCCATTTCATGCTACATTGTAGTGCTTTACTGGAATTTCGCTTTCCACTGTGCTTTTAAATCTGTGCACCCTCCATTTTGCGCTGCATTTTAGTGCTTTACTAGATTTTCGAATGCGGATGTGCTTTCAAATCTGTGCACCCTCCATTTCATTCTACATTGTAATGTTTTACTGGAATTATGCTTTCAACTGTGCTTTTAAATCTGTGCACCCTCCATTTTGCACTGCATTTTAGTGCTTTACTAGATTTTCGAATGCGGATGTGCTTTCAAATCTATGCATCCTCCATTTGGCGCTGCATTTTAATACTTTACTGGATTTTCGAACTCGGGTGTGCTTTTAAATCTGTGCACCATCCATTTTGCGCTTCATTTTAGTGCTTTACTGGATTTCCGAACTCTGGTGTTCTTTTAAATCTGTGCACCCTCCACTTTGCACTGCATTTTAGTGATTTACTGGACTTTCGAAAACCAGGTGTGCTTTTAAATCTGTGCACCCTCCATTTTGTACTCCATTTTATTGCTTTACTGGAGTTTAGTTTCTGCTGTGCTTTTAAATCTGTGCACCTTCCATTTTGTGCTGCATTTTAGTGGTTTACTGGTTTTTCAAACTCAGGTGTCCTTTTAAATCTGTGCACCCAGTTTAGTGCTCTATAGGGAATTTTAATGTAGGTGTGCTTTTAATCTATGCATTGGCCGCTAGGCCACTTGGTGACTTCCCTTGCACTGCGCAGCTCCGCTGTTTGTCTCTCTCTCTTCTCCGTCACTTCCATGAAACTCTCTATCCCCACTATCTATTCCAACTGCCATTCAATAACCTATTATACCTCTCTTCCGAAGTCTGGAAGAAAAAAACTGAAAAAAAGCTCTTCTGGATTCTAACATAGGCCTACCTATTGCTGACACCTACGTTAATGCCACTTCTGGGCACCCTATTACAGACTTTTCTGTCCCTCCTCCTGACCTATGGACCCCTCATCTGGTCCCCACTCTCCCCCTTTTCTCCTCCTCACCCATTAATGGTGGCACTAGGCAGGAAGTACTCCTGGCATACTTCTCATCCTCTAGGTGTATCTTTAACGTCTATCACAATGGCACTTTCTTATCCAAAGGTTCTCAACCTACTATCCTCTTTCTTGGCTGGCACCTGCCCTCTCTCATAAACATCCTCCCTTCTCCTGCCACCCCTTCTTACCGTCCTCTCACCTCTCCACCACCACCGATGGGAGTGCCACACCCTTGAATCCTCCCTCGGAAAATCTTCAAAGGTGGTAACCAGCTTCACTTAGCTACTCTTAATGCTTGCTCTGCTGTCAAACACTCCTCTGACATTTGTCTCCTTCTCGAAGACTTTGACCTAGACGTCCTCGCTCTTACCGAGACGTGGGTCAATGCCAGCTCTATCGCTGCTCTTGACACTCTCCTTACAAGGAACAGCCTCAGATGAGAACAGTGACACAGACCCACTGGCTGAACATTGCAGTTTTGAATTTCAGATGTATTGGAACTCACAGAAATACAGCTATATATATATATATATATATATATATATATATATATATATATATATGTATATATATATATATATATATATGTATATATATATATGTGTATATATATATATATATATATATATATATATATATATATATATTTTCTTACTGTTTTATTCTCTGTTTTCTCCTCTTCCCTTCTCCCTTCTCCCTTCTCCCTCTCTCTTCCCGCTCTCCTTTACGTTTTTCTATGCACTTACTCTATCAGAATTGTCCCTGGACCTAGTATGATAGCAACAAATGTTTGTCTACTCCCTCTCCTCCTTTTATTCCCCCACACACTCCAGCACTATCTGAAATGGCGTCAGGCCTAGTACGATAGTCGCTTGTTTTGTTCCTCTCCCTCCTTTCTCCTCCCCCCTCCCTCACCTCTCGTTAATCTCCGGCTCTACCAGAAATGTCATGCCTAATACGGTAGTCACCTGTCTGTTTCCCATTTCCTTCCTATCTGTGTTTTAGCTCTTGCACTGGCCGAGTATGATAGTTAATTTCACATTCTTGTTGTTCATTGCCTGTAAGAATGTAATTGCGTTTTCCCTTGTTTCCTCCCTTGCCGTGAAGCGCTTTGAAACACATTGTGCATAGGCGCTATATAAATAAACTATCATATCATATCCTTCACGAGGGCTACAAAATCCTTGCCAAAACCAGAGCCAACAGACCTGGAGGTGGACTGGCCCTGATCTTACCACAGTGGGCCCCTGCCTCCATCATACCTACTCTATCCTACTCCTCTTTTGAATGTCTCGTCTGTAGGCTTGGGGTCTCGCTTACTCTCTCCCAACCTCACCACAATGTACAGGCCCCCTGGCCCTATCCCTCTCGTCCTCTCGGAATAGGCAGACTTCGCCACCTCCTTCTCAACCTTGGTGACTTAAACATCGAATCTACTTATAAAAAAAACGAATCCCAAAAGCTTGAATTACAAAATTGCAAAGCCGACTTGTTCGCATTTCGAAACTGAAGCTTTTGGGATTTTCTTCATATGTCCCCCGCTTAGCATTTAAGGTATGCGGGGAACACGCCTGCAACTTCCGCTCCCCTTGTACAGTATAATGGGAATTAGCCAGTTTTGTTTACTGCCGAAAGCGCAGTAAAGGTGATTTTATTTTTTTCCCTCGTGATTTTGGTCCGATACCTTCCACATCCAACTTGACTCCCTTGAATCGTCTACCTCTCAGTTCTGTGTCCTCTGTGACTCCCTTACTCTCTCCATTATCCCTCCTGGCATCACCCATCCTGGACGCCCTCATTTCTGGGGACATCCTAATCCACTCACCACCCCACTCTCCTGGACTGACCATTCTCTCCTTTCCTGCCGCCTTGGCTCCCTGGGCCCCCTTCCCGAGCCACACTCAGCACTGCCAGCCCCCTTCACCATCATCTGACCGATGAAGCGAGTGGCAGTTGCTGCTTTCACCTCCACCTTCACTCCTTACCCCTACTTCTGACTCTGTTCTTGTTAACCTGCAACTTTCCATCTCTGACACCTTTGACATCCTTGCTCCTGTCATGAGGTTATGCCTAAAATATGACTCCCAAGAACAACAGTTGGTACGACTCTGATTTAGCATCTCTGAAACGCAAGTGCAGAGTTGCTGAACGGAAAGGGCAGACCTTGGGTTCACTCTCTGACAAACTAGCCTGGTGCCTGCCCCAAAGGCAATATCGCTTCTCTATCCGATACAAGAAGCAAGAGCACATCCCAGCCCACATTTCTGGAGCCACTAACATCACGGCCGAACTTCCTTTCTAGGCCCCCTGCACCGATTTGGCCTCCCATTTCACATAGAAAACTCAGGACATCACTCTCCTCCACCCCCATCTATACTCCTGCGCCTGACTTCTTTGGCCCCCCTCCTTCCGCCCCCTCAGTCTCCTCCCTCCAGCCCATAGCACCGGATGAGGTCTCTAAAGTTGTCCGCTCTATGAGTATCCTCCAAAAAGGTGCTCCCCTGTTCTTCCAGAACCATTAAATACAAAATCTCCTCTCTCGCCCATGCTCTTGCTGACTACTGTAACCACTCCTTCGCCATTGGCTCTTTCTCTCTATCCCTCAAGCACTCTCTTGTGTACCCTCTTGTTTTGCTTTTGGCTTGGCCACGTGAGAAGAACATTTAAACTTAGTTTCCCAGGCCCCAGCCAAAACAAGTTATTGGACTTAGATAGGCAAGAAATCACACATAGACTAATTGTTATAGTAAAACCAAATAAAGATGGCTCATTATAGGCCCTTTATTCACACAATATATGTATATATGAACTTAGCATACACAAACAAACATATACATAGATATATAGAAACACAGATATAAATTGCTTCACCGTTAGTAAAGACGCAGAAGATACCTTCATCTTGGCCACTATGACACTGCTTAGTCCCTGAGCAGGTAGGCAAAGAGATCACTTGTGCTAACAGGGTCTGAGGCGGAGCTTCCTCCCTCTCAGCAAGACTGCATCACCCGGGGGGGCCAAGTTCTAACTAACTTTGTCACAGAATGCCCTCTTCTTTATGGGGGGCATGTCCCTGCCCTTCTCAGTTGTGTCTGCCCTCGGTCAAAGAGCAGTTCACAAGTGGAAGGGGCAGAGAGTGGAAAAAAAACAGTCAGGAGTGGAAAAACTCAGCGCCCCTCTCCATGCATTAATTCCCAGAACCTCTTATCATGCACCTGCATGACGCTCCGACTCCCTTCCCGTATTCGTCCTTCAGTGGACAATACCATAACTATTCTCCACACATTTATGTCGTTACTTGACCTTGCTCTGGTTTCGCTACTGAAATGCTTTTTTATTCTGCCCACGCATGCTTTTATTACTGTGATGGGGGATGAGTGTCCAAAATGGCTGTGCACCGACGCCATGTTGTTCTAGCTCGCATTTCGCACAAGCATTACACCTCTCTTAAAAATGCCTTCTGCTGACCCCTACTGCCCGGCTAACTATTGCCCTATTTTCAATACCCTCTTCCTGGGTAAACTCCTGGAGAAGCTGCCCCCCCCCCAACTGACTCTCCACACTGATCTTGGTGGTTGCCTCATGACCATCAATCTGGATTTCGGGCATTCAGAGGCACAGAAACTGCTCTCCTAAACACCTGTGAAACCATACTTGCAAATCTCGACTCCAACTCTCCTGCTGTCCTCATTCTCCTTGATCTATCCTCTGCCTTTGACATGATCAACCACTCTATCCTCATAAAACGACTCTGTCACACCCTCGGCATCACTGTCCGGGAACTGGATTTCCTCACTAACCACCCTTCCCATTTGCAACTCGGGCCACCGCCTCACTCTCTACCTGTGGCTTCCACCAGGGCTCTATCCTATCATCATGGCGCTTCAATATCTATCTTGCTCCTCTTGCTCACCCGATTTCCTCCTTCTCTCCTAATTTCCAGTGCTATGGCGATGAAACACAACTTTCCTTCAAAATTCCCTCTACTACTTCTTCTTCCTCCACTCTGATCCCTGATTGTCTGTCCACCATTCAGGCATGGTGTCCAGCTAACGATCTCTGTCTTAATGCCAGTAAGATGGAGATCCTTCTCATTGGGACACCTGCTCCCTCTTTTCCTCCTTCCATTTGGCCACCCGCTTTGGGCCCTCTAAGGTGAGGGTGAGAATACCGGCACCCTTGTTTCCAGACCGGCAAACTTAGAATGAGGCACCATGACTGTATTTTACTGTTTTGCCATTGTTATTATTTTCCCTGTTCCCTTCCCATTTAGCCTTCTGGCACTTAGAAACACAATTCTGTTGTACAAGGCGCCTAACAAATGTTCAATAAAATAAAATAAATAAAAATAAAGTCTTGTCCAGTTTTGCCACCAAAACGATCGGAGACAACCAGAGACTCTCTGATGGCTCAATGATGTCGGCCTTGAGCATTTCATTGAGCTCTGTTCCTTCTTGCCTCCAGGATCCGGTAAGGTTTCAAGTTTACCGTCTGCCCAGCTGGTGTATGAATATACTGGAAATTTGTTTTAAATCTGTGTGGAGGTCTTCTTGTTGGGAGGGTGGTAGATTGCTAGGTAGTAGCTGGGTTTCTAGGTCTTGGTCACAGTAGTTTTCTCCATTTGGGAAATCTTCCACTTTTTCAGTAGATTAGCATGGTATATCTGTGTCTTTTGACATCTATCCGGTTGGGCAGCTACATAGTTTAAGGGACCCTTTTTCTTCAGAATTTTATAGGAACCGTACCATTTTGGAACCATCTTATTTTCTGACACAGGGAAGAGAAATAAAACAGATTCACCTATAGAGAATGATCGTGCTACAGCTTGCCTGTCATGTAGAGCCTTCTGATGTTCTTGGCCTTTATCTAACTGATGTTTCACCATTTCCCTAACATCAGTCATGTGGGTTTTAGGTATTTGTGCTGTTCAGGAGTTGTGTAGAGTAGCCTCTTCTCTTTTTTCACTGATCTCTTTAAGCATGTCAAGTACATCTCGAAGTTCCCTTCCACATAACAACTGAAAGGAAGAGTATCCCAGAGATGCCTAACAGCAAAGATATCCCAGGGAATCATGATGTCCCAATTACGGCCAATGCACTCTACCCGTTTGTGGAGTATCCTTTTTAAAGTTTGATTGAACCTTTCCAGACGGCCATCTGTTTGAGGTTGTACAGTAAGGTACACAAGGTTTTGATGTGGAAAATGTCCTTGACCTCTTGCATAATTCTGGACATAAAGGTGGTACCTTAGTCGTGGTACCTTAGTCTGTGAGGATTTATTTGGGAAATCTGACTTGGGAAAGGGAGGGAAGCATATGTTTCAAGATTTGTTGACTTGTGTTGTTCCTGAGAGGGAACAGTTTGGAATACCAAGTAGCATAGTCAACAATCACAAGTATGAACTTGTTTCCCAATTTAGATGTTTCTAATGAGCCTACTATGTCGATGGCTATGTGGAAAATTGGTACCTCAATGATTGGGACCGGATGTAACGGGCCTGGGTTATCAGGTGGTTGTGGTCTTTTGGCAGATTTCGCAGGTTGAGAAATAACTCTTTACGTCTGAAAATACTCCCGGCCAGGGCATCACCTGGCTTTGGGGTTTTCCCTATTACCTGGTGGGTGATGGTTAGATGGGAATTTGCTAGCTCCAACACTATCCTCCTGTGGCTTCGGGAATCACCAATTGGGTTTGGAGAAGGCCGTCTCTACTGGTTTCCCATATATATATATAGTAACCCATTTTTAAAAATAAAAAAGGGTATGGCTTGCCTTTGCCGTGTTCTTCTGATGTTATACTCCCAAAGGCCTCAGTAAGGTCCGGATGATTCCTTTGGACAAAGGCACAGTCGGGTAACAGGGCAATGTCTTGTGAGGGTTCAGAAATGCGAGAAGGACACAAGGGTATAGTTTTCTCAATGTTTGCCATTTATTAAAATGAAGAGGGGTGAGATAACACCTATCTTTCCCTATCCTAATAAGGTAGTCCCTACCTAGAAAACTAAAACTAAAGGAAGATGACTGTGAGAAACCTGAGGGCCTTCTCACAAGTAGTCCCCGGGGATCTGTTGCTCAGGTAACCAGGGGAGGGCCATCGCTCTTGGATCCCAACCCTGTGGGCAGACAAGCGAGGGAGGCCCTCCTGGGCAGGGGGTCCTTGGGAACTGCAGGGAGAGCGTCCAAACGCGAGATGCAGTATCCCAAT
The DNA here is from genome assembly GCF_040938575.1 of Ambystoma mexicanum. Lineage (NCBI taxonomy): Eukaryota > Metazoa > Chordata > Amphibia > Caudata > Ambystomatidae > Ambystoma > Ambystoma mexicanum. Next base: position 730,010,922 of record NC_090924.1, read on the forward strand.
CGGTCGATAAGTGAGAAAGAAGTAGTCCCAGAAGCTTTTACGGGATATGTTGGTGCCGTCATCCCTGATCCAGGCCTCATTAACCCCTATCCAAGAGAGGACAAGAAAGGATTTTACTATAGGAAACTAGGTGAGAAAAAAGATCCAATAAGACAAAGACATGGTCTTAATGGAAGTATCCATTCGCCTTCCACTACTCTAGGCCACAGGGAATACTATCAAGTCCCATGCTTGTATGCCAGTATGTCAAGGTTACAGAGTGACCTACCGAGAAGGAAAGCTATCACTTTAAATAAAACCAAGGCTAGAGGATTTCCTATATCCCCAGTCAGTCACCTACTAATGTTTCACTAAATAAATAGAATCTACGGTCACATTTCATCTCCCCCTCCCCATTTTCAACAAATACTGAGAAGAAGAAGATACAACCATGTACAATGAGGATTACCCATAGGAAAAGCATTGGGAGGCAGGACAGGACCTACTACAACCTACCACTAGGCTGTCCCATTAATAGAGCCACGCAGAGTCAGGTACTTTATTCTGACTATTCACACCTGACTCCGCTTCACTCTTTACACCAGTATAAAAGGTGTGGTTCTGCCTAAGAGTAGGAGTGAGCTGGGGATGCTGACTGGACCAGATTAGCCAAGGTGCGGGAAGCAGCAGGAAGTGAAGCCTGGGGAGTCTGGAGGGCAGCGGTGTGCTGAGACGCTGGCCAGCAGTGTGCCGAGACGCTGGCCAGTGTGCTTGAGGGGCTGCACCGTGGCTAAGGAGCTGTGTCTCCAGAGAGCTGGATTGAGGCAGAGTGCGACCTGCTGTCCGAGTCCAGAGAGATGCTCATTTCCTTGCGACGTGTGCTGGTCCCAAGGGTATCTGACGGGCAGGTGGTGAGACACTGACCTCGACCCAGTGTAATCTGAGGAGACCGCTCACCAGCGCCCTGCTACCTGGTGAGTTTCGTGAAAGTGAAGAAAGAAACTCAGGAGTGTGCGGGTAGCCGGAGTGGGAGTGGACACAGACAAGATTTACAAGCAGCACGAAGGTAAAGAAAGCAGAAAGCAAGCGAGAAAGGAAAGAGAGCGGAAAGCAAGAGAGAAAGCAAGAAGAAAGATCGGTTAGTGGTGCAGAACTGAAGAGAGATAATGAGTGGAAGGTTTAACACAGATTGGAGCAAAATGACATGTGAAAGTTGCATTTTTTTCATTCCCGCCTAAAATGACCCAAATGGTTTTTAAGAAAAACGGTTGAAATACACTGATGAAAGTGTACTTTAAAGAATATAAGTAAAAGCAGCCCAGAACAGGAAAGAGGGTGCTAGTGACCCGACAGAATGGAAAAGTAAAAGTAAAAGTGAGAGAAAGTAAAGCAACCCAAAAGCAGGAAAAGAGGGTACAAGCGACCCAAAGGTTGAAAAGGGAAAGTGCAAGAGGTACGGCCAAGAAAGGAAGGTGCAAAGGTGCACAACCAAAGGAACTGAGTGTGCCAGGGGCACGATAAAGACAAGAGAGTGTGCAAGAGGCACCGCAATATAAAAAGACGGTGCCAGTGTGCACCATAGAACAGAAGGTGCGCAGGATGCGCGGTGAAGTGGAAAAGAACAGAGTGAAAGAGGCACAGAAGGGAAAAGGTGCTAGAAGAAAGGTATAGAGAATAAGGAGAGGGTGTAGGGGTCAGAGTGGTTGCGCCTGGTAGGAGCAAAGAGCCTGGCGTTTTCAAAAGTCTGTGATATTACCCACATGTAAGAACTGTACAGTGAACGGTACGTCCTGACAAGGAGAACTTTGTTTGTTTGAAGACAAAAGGGGCCTATGCTTGGGGTAGGGAACCGCAAGAGACCCAGAGACATTATGAACTTTATTGACTTGCTACAAGAACCCTACGTGGAAGGTTCCAAAGGCAACCCTTTTGAGTTGAACTGTTTTTGCACTGGCAGAACTACACCTATTGGTAAGGCTACCTGAAACCAGCTGTGGTTTGAATTTCCTTTTTCTTGAACCACTATTTTTTTCTTTAAGAAGACTTCCTATCACATTTTGTCAAAGTGAGGCCAAGCATAGGTTTAGACATGGACGGATTTTGGTTTTGGACTTTCAGACATCAACGGCCCTTAGATACATCAGTTGAGGGAACAATCCCTGTAAAGTTAGGGTCAGTTAGGTATTAACTGTTACCTTTGAGTCTATGTCTCTCTTGATACCATGCCTGTCTCACATGACACAGTGTCCAAAGGTCTTTGACCCTGACACTAATACATACAACAAAAGTATACAAGGAATATTTGCTGTCTTCAATTCAACAGAACAGTGTAAAAGTTCAAATTTATAGGTTTTAGAAAGTACTCCTTGTGACCAGGGTTGGGATCCCTTCCCCTGGAGCATTTCGGGAATACCCTTAGAAAAGTTCTGATTCAACAAAGTTCTCTTCAGTTAAACACAGAAGGTCTTTTCTCTCCACTCCGTCCTGCCACTTGGTAAGGCAAATGTCTCTCTCACAAAACACAAGTCCATAAACCAATGCAATTGTTTTCCTTAGGATGCAAAGCAATTATTAGCATATCACACTTATTCTTCAAATGGAATACTTTTGTCAGGATGGCACAGTAACTAACTTTGGTGATGCAACAGTTCTTTCCATCACACCTTTTTGTCATAACTTCTGAGGAGCAATGTCCAGCACTGACCTGTGACAGTAAGAGATGTCCAGCTGGTCTTGTTGATGCTGCGAGTGGAACAAAGCCCCAGTAAGCATCCAACTCCTATGATAGGAACAGGGGAGTTGTGTGCTCAATGGGCTGAGTCCAAAGGAAAAAGAAACAATGCAGGGAAAACCCCAATCCAGATGGTAAGGGGTTCAATGTCTTGGCGTGGAGCTGAAGAGTTTTAGAGAAGGAAATCCACGAGCAGGAGAATCCACTAGAAGACAAGCTGTTGGCTACTTCTGATATCTCAAGACCAGACCGGAAGCAAAGAATGCAGGGAGAGTCTTGAAAGGCAGCGCCAATAAGACATGGAACACACACAGAGCTGAGAGCTGCAGTGCCGGTGTCCACAGAAAGCAAGCAAAGCGTAGCAAGGCAAAGAGAAAAGGAAGACAAAGTTGCGAGGGGTAGTAGAAGGGAGACCTCAAGGCAGCAAAAAGGGAAACAGGAAGCAAGGATACCAAGAAGGGCAGAAGGTGAAACGGCCAGTGCCACGGAGCAAGGAAGGAAACAAGAAAATCTACTGTATAGTTTAACACAGGGGTGCACAACTGATTTTGACAGAGGGCCGAAAGTACCTTACATGAGGGCTATAGTGGGCCGAAAAGTAAATGTGGGCGGGGCGGTAGGCGGGGCGTGGCAGGAGTCTTTTTAAACCCTCAAGTTGTACTAAACACATGGAAAAAGAATGTTTTTGAGGGGTAACGATTTTTATTTGCATTTCAAACTTACATTTTGTACTACACATTTTCCATTGTTATAATTTAGTTCTATTTAGTTATTGTATCTCGCCTGTTTAATTAACTTATATATATTTTATTGACCCTAGATTGGACATGCCGTTATTTTGGACTGCTACAGTTTGCTCTTTGGGTTGCCCAAGAGGAGTATGGCCTTCGTTGAGTCAGGTTTCCTCAAAAAGCCAAAGATGAACATCTCCTAACTGTGCCTGTTTTAGCTTTATTATTGGGTTCACTCTTGGAGTGCAACACTATGCCCCATGGCCCCCTCACCCCCAACCAAACACTATGCCCCAGGGCCCCCTTTCCCCCAACCAAACACTATGCCCCATGGCCCCCTCACCCCAACCAAACACTATGCCCCATGTCACTCACCCCCAACCAAACACTATGCCCCATGTCCCCCTCACCCCCAACCAAACACTATGCCCCATGTCACTCACCCCCAACCAAACACTATGCCCCATGTCCCCCTCACCCCCAACCAAACACTATGCCCCATGTCCCCCTCACCCCCAACCAAACACTATTCCCCATGTCACTCACCCCCAACCAAACACTATGCTCCATGTCCCCCTCACCCCCAACCAAACACTATGCCCCATGTCACTCACCCCCAACCAAACACTATGCCCGTTGGACCCCTTACACCCAACCAAACACAATGCCCCATGTCCCTCACCCCCAACCAAACACTATGCCCCATGGCCCCCTCACCCCCAACCAAACACTATGCCCCATGGCCTCCTCACCCCCAACCAAACCCCCACCCCATGGCCCCCTCACCCCCAACAAAACCCCCACCCCCCAAATCAGCACACACTCTCAAGCATGCACCCATACAGACCCCAACCCCCCACCCCCCAACTCAGCACACACACAAACATGCACCCATACAGACCCGAAACCCCCACCCCCCAAATCAGCACACTCTCAAACAAGCACCCATACAGACCCGAACTCCCACCCCCCAACTCAGCACACACACAAACATGCACCCATAAAGACCCGAACCCCCCAACCCGCCAACTCCAAACCCCCCACCCCCCAACTCAGCACACACTCTCAAGCATGCACCCATACAGACCCGAACCCCCATCCCCCAACTCCAAACCCCCACCCCCCAACTCAGCACACACTCTCAAGCATGCACCCATACAGACCCGAACCCCCCACCCCCCAACTCAGCACACACACAAACATGCACCCATACAGACCCGAAACCCCCACCCCACAAATCAGCACACTCTCAAACAAGCACCCATACAGACCCGAACTCCCACCCCCCAACTCAGCACACACACAAACATGCACCCATAAAGACCCGAACCCCCCAACCCCCCAACTCCAAACCCCCCACCCCCCAACTCAGCACACACTCTCAAGCATGCACCCATACAGATCCGAACCCCCCACCCCCCAACTCAGCACACACACAAACATGCACCCATACAGACCCGAACCCCCCACCCCCCCAAATCAGCACACTCTCAAACAAGCACCCATACAGACCCGAACCCCCACCCCCCAACTCAGCACACACACAAACATGCACCCATAAAGACCCGAACCCCCCAACCCCCCAACTCCAAACCCCCCACCCCCCAACTCACCACACACACTCTCAAGCATGCACCCATACAGACCCGAACCCCCACCTCCCCAAATCAGCACACTCTCAAACAAGCACCCATACAGACCCAAACCCCCACCCCTCAACTCAGCACACACACAAACATGTACCCATAAAGACCCGAACCCCCCCAACTCCAAACCCCCAACCCCCCAACTCAGCACACACTCTCAAGCATGCACCCATACAGACCCGATCCCCCCACCCCCAACTCAGCACACACACAAACATGCACCCATACAGACCCGAACCCCCACCCCCCAACTCAGCACACAAAAAACATTCAAATCAAAACATTCATACACATCCGACAACCACCCCCGCATCTCAACATACACACAAAATACATTCAAATACAAACATTCATACACATCCGACACACCCCCCACCCCCGCATCTCAACATACACACAAAATACATTCAAATACAAACATTCATACACATCCGACACCCCCCCACCCCCGCATCTCAACATACACACACAAACATAAAGCAAAACAAGCCCGACACACAAACACAAACAGAGCACTTACCGGAGACGTGCTGGAAGGCTGGAAGGCAGGTAAGCTGGAACGCTGGAATCGTACTACGGCTGGCGTGGTCCAAGGCTGAAATGCCTTCCGGCATCAAGCCTTATGGACCACGCCAGCCGTAGTGCTGGCCCTCCATTGGTGCAGCACACACGCATTACGTGGCTCGTAGGAGCGACGTGGTGCGTGTGTGTGCTGAGCCAATGAGGGCCAGTGTTTTGTCCGGCCCGGAAGACAACAAAGACTTTCCTAATGGAGGGCGGCCGCGGGCCGCCCTCCATTAGGAAAGTCTTTGTGCCTCGCGGACCGGACAAAAGAGCATGGCGGGCCGCAACTGGCCCGTGGGCCGTATGTTGTGCACCCATGGTTTAACAGAACGAAGCGACGCAGGGAGTTACCTGCTGCCTGTGTTTAATACTGTCAGCGAGAAGATTCTCATCCCGTGCAGCAACGTGGCTCCTGGTGGCCATCTTGGTAAACACTAGAATGTTGCAAGGTTTCCCTGAAGGCAAACAAACCGTGCGCCATCTTGAGGGTTAAAATAGGCCAGCGGGATGTCTTCTATGCCATCGCTGTCAAAGGGACCAGGAACTGGCAGTGTTCCTAACACAACCACACTTCTTCAAAACATATTCTTCCTTCTTGGTATACTCGCCTGCCAGGACTAACTACTACTGATCCCTTTCCTGGTGTATTCACCAGCCAGGAAGAAAACTCCTACAACTGCAATTGGTCTTAGTGGCAATATTTGTTCCAAGGTACTCCACACCAGTATCCCATGTGGGGAGGGCTGAACAATTGCTGCCTCTTTTTATAGTCTCTTGATTTTTGGCAATGTGGGTTGCTAGTTTCCCCGAACTAGAAACTCAAGAAAGAAGAATTGCGCCCAAGTTGCCTCTTGTCTGCTTCTTGATGGCCCCTGGGTTACAGGTTTCCCAAAGTTGGTATCCCATAAAAGGGGAATTTTGCCCTTGTTCCCTCTTTAATTTAATTGGTCGGTATTCACAATTATGGGTTACTGCCAAATATTCTGCTCGGAATGCCCCGTGGTCACCTTTAACTTCTGGCCAACTCACTGGTCTCCTTTGGTGTCTCTGTTTCACTGTCCGCTTCTGTGGCAGACCTTCTGCCCACTCCATTCCCAGCTCTCACATAACTTCACTGTCTGCACAGCTCTTCTCTGGAGCTCTGCCAGCTACGTTGGGCCTCCATGTCCTTCCGCACACCAAAGCAACACACGTCGGGTTGGAACTACGTATCCCATACAGCTGGGCTTCTCCTCCCTTAGCTGTCCACGATGTCACTTACTACTGCGCGCACTCTGCAATACTGCACGCTGTTAAGGATTTGAATACGGCGACACACACCTTTTCTCTAGGCCCAGTATGCAGCGCACAACTGAAATGCTTATCTTTTTATTTATTTATTTATTTATTTATTTGCATTTATAAAGCGCACAGAACTGCCCTGGGGCATCGTGGCGCTGTTACAGCAGACTTAGTCATGAACACAAGCATAGGAATGTGTTTACAGATGTAACCGAGTTACATAGTACATTTCACATTGGTAATAAACATTGAGCTTAAAGGTTATGCTATGCTGTGGATACAATGCAAGCATGAGAGTGAATGTGGCAGACTTTAGCGGAATAGGAGGGTTTTGAGGTTTTTACGGAAGGTATGGTATGATTTTTCGTTCCTTAGTGAGGTAGGTAGGGAGTTCCAGTTTTTTGGTGCGAGGTGTTGGAAGCTGGTTCCTCCCGCCCTGGATCTTTGAAACGTGGGGACATCAATCATGTTGGTGCGGTGAGCTCTGGTGGGTCTGATGGAGGCTTTCGGTGTGATTCTTTCTGCGAGATAGGGTGGGGCATCCAGGGATAGGCATCTGTGTGTGATGGTCATGGCTTTGAACAGTATGCGTTCCTTCACAGGTAGCCAGTGGGCATCTCTCCTTGCTTGCGAGATGTGTTCTCTTTTTGGAATGGACAGTGCTGCCCGGAGCGCATTGTTTTGCGTGATTTGGAGTTTTTTTAGGTTGTGGGCGGAGGTGCCTAGGAACAGTGCATTGCAGTAGTCTAGTTTTGTACCTATAGTGGCTCTGGCGATGGACAGGCAGTTTTTGGCGGAGAGAAACGGCTTGACAGCATTTATCATCTTGGTGGTAAGTGCTGAGGAAGAGGCAATGGCGTTGACTTGGCGAGACATAGATAGTGAGGCATCTAGGTGAACGCCTAAGGTTTTAACAGACTTGGAGACTGAGATGGTGGAGTTGTCAATGTTGAAGGATTTGTATTGGGGGGGGAGTTTGTTGAGAATTTCATTGGTCCCTACTATGAGGATTTCGGTTTTGTCCCCGTTTAGGCAGAGGCCGTTGGCCGCCATCCAGGTTTGGATGGCTGTGTAGATTTTGGTTAATGCAGTAGCATCTTCTTCGTAGGTCCCAGTTAGAGGGAGTAGTACCTGCGTATCGTCTGCGTAGTTGGTGTACGCTATGTTACGACAGTCGAGGTCCTTGAAGAGAGGAAGGGTGAATATATTATAGAGAGTGGGGGCGGTGCAGGAGCCTTGTGGGACGCCGCAGTGGATGGTGGTAGGGGTTGCCGAGGCAGTGTCTGAGAAGACTTTCATGAGTCTGCCATTTAGGAATGAGGCAACCCATGCAATGGCTTCCGGGGAGAAGTGTGCTTCATTTTTTAGGTGCATGCCTAGGATATCGTGGTTGACAAGGTCAAAGGCGGCAGATAGATCCAGTAGGAGAAGGAGTGCCGGTTTGCCTTTATCCATAGTGTCTGCAAGCTGTATTTTCAGATCAAGTAGGGCTGACTCTGTTCCGTGACCTGGTCGGAAGCCTGACTGTCTTTTTCCTAGGATATGGTTGGTTTCGAGATAATCCTGGATTTGTGTGTAGGCCATTTTATCCAGAATCTTGAGCAGGAAAGGCACAGTGGTGATGGGCCTGTAGTTGGTAGCTACTTCAGGGTCGAGGGTGGTTTTTTTTAGAAGCGGGCGCACCCAGGCTTCTTTTAGACTGTCAGGGACAGTGTTGGCTTTGAAAGAGGCATTGATGAATGATTTAAGGAAAGGGGCGAGTGTTTCAGTGCAGTCTTTGATCAGGCTGGCGGGGCAGGGGTCTCCTTTACAATTGGATGGTTTGATCTTGTTCATTATCTCAATAACTTCGTGTTCTGTGACTTCCCTGAATTTGAACGGGGTAGTGGGGGCTTTGGTGGATGTGGTTCCCGAGCTAGGGGTGGGCATGTGGCTCGTGGTGGTGTGAGATTTGAGGTGCAGTGATAGGTTTTTGTGGTGCTCCTTAATTTTTGTTTGTAGGAGTTCAATTTTATTTAACAAGGCAGATTGTATGGAATTGCACCAGATTTGGTCTTTAACAATGTCTTGTGATTTGGTGGCCGGTGTGGTGAGTTCGTTGAAAATGGCGAAGAGTTCTTTGGATTCGGAGCTTGCATTAGCAATTCTATCATTATAAGAGACTGATTTAGCTGTGATTATGGCTTTTTTGTATTGGGCAGTGATTTTTTTGTAGGAGGATAGGGTGGCTGGGGAAGGCGATTTCTGCCAGGAGTTTAGAGCTTTTCTTTTCTGTGAGCGGAGTTCTTTGAGTTCAGTGGAGAACCAGGTGTTTGAGTGTTTGATAGCTTTGGCTTTTTTGGTCTGCAAGGGGGCAATGGCGTCAATGGCGGTGCTTATGGTGCTCTTGTAGATATCTGCTAATTCTGACGGGTCAGATGACTTGAGGTCTGTGGAGAGGATGTGAAGGTGGGGAGTAATTTTATCTTTAGTGAGATTTTTTACACATCTTGCCAGTGCTGGGGGAATGGGGTTAGGTTTGTTTGTGTTAGATACAGCGGGAATAAAGAAGTGAATGAGGTGGTGATCTGACCAAGGAGTCGGGGTGATGGAGCTAATGTCGACGTGACAGTTGTGGTCAGCTATCCAGTCCAGGATACGGCCTTTGTTGTGTGTGGGTGAGGTTATTTTTTGGTCGAAGCCTAGTTCTTTTAGGGCTAGTGCAAGAGATTTAGCAGGCTTGTCCTTTTTGTCGTTATACCCCAGGTTAAGGTCACCTAGAAAGATGCTTTTGGAGGTGGGTTTTAGGTTTTCTGTTAGGCGGTGTACAAGGTTCTCATGGAACTCTGTTAGTGGGCCGGGCGGGCGGTAGACTAGGTTGAAAGTGATGGTGGAGTTAGGGGAGAGGGCAATTTTTATAGCTAGAGAGTCTATGTTGTCACCTAGATTGGAGGTGATTTGTCTGGCCTCGAGGTGATCTTTCAGGATGAATGCTACCCCACCACCTACTGAGGAGAGGCGGTCTTGCCGGATAATGGCGTACCCCTGTGGGATAGTAAGGTTGAGGGCTGGCCCTGCAGCGCTGTGCAGCCATGTCTCGGTGATGGCTAGGATGTCGAGGTCCAAGCTAGTTAGGAGTTCGTGAATTTCAATGGCATGGGCAGGGATGGATCTGGCGTTTATGAGGGCACACTGTAGGTTGTGTGTGCGTTGGGCCGAGGTAGGGGTGGTGTTGAGTGGTGTTGCCGGGATGGGGTGCGGCATGGTGGGTTTAGGTAAGGGTGTTTTGACTGTAGGGGGTGGCGTGTTAGTCGTGTTAAGAGTGGTGGGAGGTGCTTGGTGGGTGAGTCTAGGGTATCTAGAACGGAGACCTAGGAGTTGGTTCCTGGTGTGGATGGGTCTAGTGTAGGAAGTTATGCTGGGTGGAGGATGACGTGCTGTGGGGATGCTTTCAGTGAAGAATGATGGTAGGAAGTAGGTGGGAGGAATGTTGGAGAGGAATGCCAGTGGGGCAGCTGGTGAGCTGGTGGATTGTTGAGGCATGGCGATGGTATCGTTCAACATGGCACAACTAGAATCAGAATGCAATGTGGGCAGCAAAATAGGGCACAGTATGCGACCATAGGGCACAACACAGTAGTGTGGTCTAGATACGACCATAGGGCACAACACAGTAGTGTGGTCTAGATACGACCATAGGGCACAACACAATAGCGTGGTCACTATGCGACCATAAGGCACAACACAGTAGTGTGGTCACTATGCGACCATAAGGCACAACACAATAGCGTGGTCACTATGCGACCATAAGGCACAACACAGTAGCGTGGTCACTATGCGACCGTAGGGCACAACACAGTAGTGTGGTCTAGATACGACCATAAGGCACAACACAGTATCACAGTGGCCGCTGGGCGACCATAAGGCACTACACAGTATCACAGTGGTCTCTGGGCGACCGTGGTAACGGTACTATTGTCATATGGCAGCATATTACAGAGTAAGGCAAGAGCATGGTTGGTTGGCTATGGATTGTGCATTAAATATTTTGTTGCAGTTCAGAAGCACAACGGTGCATGTGGGACCTTGGGCGTAGCAATGTTAGAAGGTGCTAGGTCAGGGCTCTAGCTCGAGGGTCGGGAGTGGATAGTGGAGGAGGGGGCAGTATGCTTACCCTGTAGGTGGATTGCAAGGGGTCCTGGCTCTAGGCTCGATGGTGCACTCCACCTGGAGCAGCACGGGCAGAGTTTGTGGCCCCTGGCTCCTGATGCTCCTAACAGGCTCTCAACAGGCCTTAGAGTGGCCTTGTAGCTGGCCGCCGGCGTGATCCGCCTGCCGGCGGATACAGCTGATTTCAACGAGGCTCAGCCTCGGTTTCATCCCGCGCTGCGCCCGGCATACGTGGGTCAGGCGGCGTGTGGGGACAGGGTCAGGCAATGTTGATTCAATATTGAGATAGTACACCACTCATATCACACCCCCTTTTCAAATACCCCAGGTCACAATGGACCATGAACCAGGCTGGTTGGTAAAATACAATATTTATTTATTTATTTTAAAATTCAAAAGAAATCACACTTTTTAATATGGAGCAGCAATCAGCAATGGGGTGATGATTACAATGAGAATGTGAGCAATGCACAGAGTTTAACCTTCTAGTGGAACAGATACACAGCACAGCAGAATAGGAGCACGTTTGGTTTGGGAAAGATAGCACCCAAGTTAGGATTTCCCCCTGCAGTGTTCCCTCAACCCACAAATAATTAATTCTGAGTGGATAAACAGAAGCAGCAGGTAATCGGGAATAATAGGCAAGAATCGGACTACACATTTGACCTTCCCTCCCCATATAAGAGAGAAAAACAGATTTTAAACCCCTTGCAATGTTATAAAATTACACTCGGAAATGGACAAATACATAATGAATGTGTGTGAAAAACCTTGAAGCAAATATTATTCCTCACTAAAGCCACAATGCAAATACACTAACAATCACAAAGAATGGATTACCAAAAGCATACATTTCGAAAATGAGTGGAAGGTTTAACACAGATTGCAGCAAAATGACATGTGAAAGTTGCATTTTTTTCATTCCCGCCTAAAATGACCCAAATGGTTTTTAAGAAAAACGGGTGTAATACACTGATCTGGAGTGCGGTTGGGGGATAGCTATAGATCACAGGTACAATATGGAAGTGAAAGTAAGTCCCTAGCTGGTAAATTGAGAGAGATATGGAAGGTAGAGTGAGGTTTGTTTTTAGGAAAATAGAGCAGTGAAAAGAGGAATCGGTTTTAAAATTGAAAGGCAAATCTTACTTAAACCAGATTTAATGGCTAAGAAAAAAGGAACGCCACCCGTGAATATAAGTTACGCTGCAGTTGTAACCCTTCACGCAATGTACCCCTTTTCTTAAGGGAAAATTAATTTATTTAAACACAATATCGCTAATGACTTAGGATCTATGCAAGAAAGAAATGAAAAGAAACGTGGCGCTAACACTAGAAATCAAGGGCAGGGTTGCAAGAATGATTGTGACAGTTTGAATAAGGTATCAGGCTAACGATAGAGTGATTTAGAGAGTGGGATAAGGACAAAGAAAAGATAGGCTATGGGTTTAGATGGGGTGGGAATTGATACTCACAGTCCACTTTTTAGTTTTTGGATTTTGGACAGTCAACGGTTCTGGTCACTACACGGCAGGGCGCATGGCAAACAGCTGGGCAGTGCTGGTCACCAGATGGCACTGGACTGGAAGGGCAATTCTGGTCACTGAATACAAAGAATCAGCTGGATGGCTGGTTGGCAGGATGCATGCAGTTAGTGATATCAGGATGCTTCCCAAAAACACCACAGCTTTCCCCCTTCAATGGGAGATTAGTGGGTTTTCAGAATTGAGGCCTTGCTGGAAATAGGATCAGCACTGCTTGGGTTTTGCAGTGGGCCCTGGAGTAGGGTCACCAATGTTTTGGCCTTGCAGTTGGGCTCTGGAGTCTAGATGGATGGAACAGGAACAGGACGATGGCGCAGGAAATCAGTCAGAGTGTGTGTGTGTGTGTGTGTGTGTGTGTGTGTGTAGAGTCTTGTCAGGGACTCTTATTTATCATACATAGTGACATCACCAAAGTATATGACTGGGGCAGGCTTAACTAAACACGTCTCTAACAAAGGAATTGGACAAGGGTGCTAGTCTCTGCTTCGCTCTCAGTTGGTTGGATTTCAGGAAAATTCTGTCAGATTTATGGTGTGAGTTTTACAATGTCCAAAAACCTCGCACAGTTACTTTAACTAAAATCTGATTCTGCCACAAACATACATTTATACAATTGCAATCTCTTAGCAAATTATATACACAGGTTACATATTTTTGTGCAGCACATTGCAGTCCAATCCGTGAGACCTTATTTTGCCCTTGCAGCAGTTTTTCGCGCTTTGTAATGGGATTTATAATACTCAAAATTCTATCCATTGGTGTGGATTATCATAAGGGATGTATGTAAAAAAATTCACATTTGCAACATAAATGCTTTTCTGTGTCCAATGTGTCAATTAATTCTACCAAGTCTTAAAAGAAAGTCCAAAAAATCACTTTTACACTGCGAAAATTCTAAATTTTTACAAAGTCTTGCTGCAGAGATAAAAGTCTTTAAAGTTTATTTATGAAATAGTCTTTTGAAACAAATGGCAGTCCTTGTCATATGATCATTTTTTTCCTTCCTTCAACTGCTGCCAACTGTCATTTCCTTCAAAGCAAGGTGGGGGGTTCTCAGCTTGATTGAAGGTTTTATTGCCCCTTCATACTTCAAACTTCCTGGCCCTGGGTGTCATGACCACTGTGAGGGGGCACAAGTTGTGCCACAAGCAGGCTCCCACCAGAACCCTGAGGGACTTAAAACCACTGCAAAAGGGCTCCTGGAGCCCGTCCTGGCGCCTTTGGCACCAGGCTCATATGTAGGAAGGAAGGGCTGTTCAAACTAGGTCCCATTTATGTACATGAGCCTTAAATCCAACATGGAAGCACCCACACAGTCTAGTTCTAAGAACCAGGCCATGTGGTCTAGTGTTTTGGGTGTGGCAGGCCTGGAACTACTTTCCCTGGTACTACTGGGCTATATAAACCACACTCTGACTGCAGAACACGCTTTGAGTTATTCTGCAACCCGCAGTGTGACGCTCACCGTGTCCAGCTCCTGGTCTTCAGCATCTTCCTGTAATCCTGCAAGAACAAGATTATTCTGTCTTACCTGAGAAAACACCATCCAGCACTCAACATCTCAACTGGGCTGCAATCTGTGGAAACCGAGAGAAGAAACATCACTCACCTGTGAGTACTAGCTTAAGGACTTCCGGCAAACTGCTACCACAGCTGCTGTTCGAACATTGCGACCTGCAATAACGAGAAAGGGAAAAACAATATTAGAATGCGTGCTTCCAAAACATCAAATTCCATCAGTCTTACCTGAATTCCATCGCGCTACGCCACGCTTCCATCCGGAGCACCACAGCAACTTCTGCAAAGGAAAAGAGACATATTCAGGTTTGCTTTCAATATAAAACAACCGCACAGCGCTGTACTTACCTTAACGGATTCCAGGGGCCTGTTTTGCATTGCGCTCTCATCCACTCGCAGCACCACAGCGGTCTGTGAGGAGAAGAAGAAGAAAACACAGGTTAGCTTTAAAAGACAATAAAGGCGCTGCGCTTCGCACTTTCTCTTACCTAGAAAACGTGCCTCTCCATCCGGCACGCCAGCATCAAGACCTTTGCACCTGAAAAGAAGGAGATAAAGACATTTTTTATTTTTTTTAATTTTATTTAAACAGATTGTGTGGTTTCCTTATTTGAAACCTTTAACCTGAGCATGTCCGTTCTTTCATCATGATTCTTCGTTTGGTATACAGTATCTTAGTAGCAGCGCTTGGTAGCATCTTATTAGTCCTGGGTTATGTTGTTGATCTCCTATGGTTTCTTAAGGATTAAAATCACTAATTTTATGAGTGCTAATGTCGTTTTCATTTTTTCTCCTTCTACAAGAGTCCTCCACCACTCCTCTACATTCCTTGTCATGTAGCTTCTAAGGTTGTCCCCCAAGCACTGCTCTCGCTCTTTCCTTAAACTGGTACACTGTAGTATGAGGTGTTTCAGAGATTCTATCTCTCCTTTTTTTTTGCACATTCTGCAGCTTTCCCTGATGTCCAGCCTTTTTCTTCTTTGTAATATTTCTCCTGTTGGTAAAATGTTCAATCTGAATCTCAGGAAAAGGTCTCGGAAGTACCAATTGGGGAATAAAGTCAGATAGCTCGGGATCTGATTCAGTTTTCATGGCTGATCCCAGAAGTCTTTGTAACCTTTATATTTACAGTTATCTTCTTGGGTTTCGATCCAATCTGCCATGTATAGTTTCTTTTTAGTTTTGTCTGGGTTAATCCATAAGTCATCCTCTGACTCGCTGAGGTTCACTAGGATCCCTCGACATGACTTTTGCCAGTCTGTTAGGATTACATCGGATTGATCTTTTGGGGCTTTTTTCAACACCCCAAATCCACCCGTAGTGTTTTCCTCAAGACATTTCCGATAGAAACATAGTGTTTTCCATACCACTATTGTTTTGAGTGATGTCAGAGCCAGCTCTCTTCTTATCTGCTGTATTGGGGCTGATTTAGGCAGCTGTAAAGCTTTCCTCCAAAACAGACCCTCCAGGATTGACCATGTTTGAGCTTGTAAGGGGATTGGTGATTCTACCCCATATGTTAGTATTGGCACCACTTTCATCCTATAAAAGGCTATTAGAGGTGATAAGGTAAATCTGCAGTATCTTTTACGCAGAATTCTCCCTTGGGCAGCTAGATTGGTTGCTTTTCTTTTTAGCCCAGCTATTCTTGGCGTATTGTTCTTCTTGTTGTCTATACAGACTCCTAAGTACGTGAATGCTTCGACTTCCAGGATTTTTTTGTTTCTCAGAGACCATCCTAGTTTTTTCCCTCTGGCTTTATTACCTCCTGGGCCTAACTTCAGAATTCTTGATTTTTCTGGGTTTATAACCAGGTTGTTTGAGTCCACATACGACTGTAATGATGTAAGCTGTCTTTGCAAGCCGATTTGGGTTTGGTCCATCAGGACGATATCGTCTGCGTAAAGCAGTCTCCCAATCGGCGTTCCTGCTATTTTTGGTGGAAAGCAGCGGGTGGACTCAAATGAATCTTCAAGATCTGACGTGAACAGGTTGTACAGTTCCGGTGCCAGCGGGCATCCTTGCTTTAAGCCCATTTTTATCTGAATTTCGTCTGTTAGTGTACCCGCTGTATCCAGTCTGACTCTGATGCTTGTGTCCGTGTACAAGTCCTTGATGTTCTCCACCAGTGACTGAGGACATTCCCAGTTTTCCATTTTCTTCCATAGTTTGGCTCTTTTTATGGTGTCGAAAGCTTTCGACAAGTCTACAAACGCGATGTAGATTTCTTGGTTTTTGTTCCTTTGTGTTCTGGCTTTCAATAAGTTAATCAGGAAAATGTTGAGTGCTGTGCCTCTCCCCTTCACAAAACACAATTGCCAAGGATCATGACGTCCACTTTGCTGTACCCAGTGGTTTAATGCTTTCAATAGTGTGGACGCAAATACCTTCCCCACCACGTCCAGTAATGCAATCGGTCTGTAGTTGTCTGCTGATGTTCTGAGACCCTTTTTGAAAATGGGTACCACTACTGCCTTTCGCCAGGAATCCAGGATTTTTTCTGTTGTTAATATGTAGTTGAATAGAAGTTGAAGGAATTTGGCCCATTCACCTATGTTGCTTTTCAGTATTACATTCGTGAGCCCGTCGGGCCCTGGGGCTCTCGAGTCTTTCAATTTTTTCAGGATGTTTTCTATTTCCTCAATATTGATATCTATTACTGCCTCATTTTTGTTTGTCATTGATTTCCGCTTTGGGTCGATGTAAATTTCCCCTTGCAGCTGTGTATAATACTTAACCCATGATGAAGCACTTATTGGGTTCATTTGACTTATTGCTTGAGGCTTCTCCGCTTCGTTGATAATTGCCCAAATTTCAGCTGTGATTTTAGATCTTATTTTCCCCAACATTCTTTCTGCGTCCTGGTTTAGCAATGTCTTCTTGTGTAAGTGTAGCCAGTTTCTGTACTTTTGTTTTAACTTATGTATCTCTTTACTCCAGTTGTCGTGTTTGGTCATTTTTAGTCGTCTAATATCTCTCCTTAATGCTTTTTTCCTTTCTCGTATGCGACTGTCATACTGATGTTGGTGAGTCGTTGTTTGATGGTTACTTCCAAGCTTCCTTTCTGTAACAAATGCTCTGAAAAGCGGGGTGTAGTCAATCCTTTTTTGGCTTTGTTCGTTTTCAAGCGTCGAGATCATTTGTTTTAGGTTATGGTTTAGTTCTCTTGTTTTCTCTGGTCTGATCCTTAATTTAATACCCCTTTGGTCTATGACCACCTTCTGGTTGTAGGTTCCAATCTTGTTATTGCTTATGTTTTTGCACGTCAGTTTTAACAGATTGTGGTCACTTTCTACTGTTGGGATTACTTTCAAGGTCTGGATGGTATCTGACAAGTTGCTTGAAATGCAAATGTAATCCAGGATCTCTACTGATTGTGTTCCCTTCCAAGTAGGTTTTGCTGGTTGGTCCCCCTTCACCTTTCCATTCAGAACGACACAGTCCCTTGATTGTACCATACGATTCCACATTGTTCCTCTTTTTTCCTTTGCTGAGGCAGTTGTTGTATCGTATTCGGATTGGTTGTCCTTGTTCAGGCATGAACAATTTAGATCTCCTGCCAATATGAATATTGGATCAGTCCATTTTTCTCTTTGTTCATCAATTAGTTCTGCTATTTTATCTGGTAGGTTTTCGTTTGATAAATTTGCTGGGTTCCAGTATATGTTGATCAATATTAGTATTTTACTGGCTTTTTTGACCAGCTGTAACACTACCATCTGGATGAATAAATTTGGGTTTGACTCCTCCAGGACTTGCCAATCCAGATCGTTTTTGATGGCTATAAGTAGGCCTGACATGGGTCTGTCTTTTTGACCTTTGACCGCTGGATTTAGCAGAACCACGTAACCTTCCAGTGTCGGTGGTTGCAACAGCCATGTTTCCTGTAGACACAACACACTAAAGTTCTCTTTTTGAAGCGCTCCCTTATTAAAAAGGTGGGTAGAGCCCCTAGTGTTCCAACTTCCCAGGCTCCATGAACCCACACTTTTTACTGTTTTATGTTATTGGGTGTTTGTTTTGTCATCAATCATGTTTTTCAACCAGAAACATTAACAAATTCCCACCATAAACAGAACAAAGACTTACAATTAACAAACCTACCTGCCTACCAGCAGATTCGGGGTCACTGCAGGCATGGGCCCAAGGAAGGCGTACTGCACCAGTGAAGCAACTCGGGCAGCTCACCAACAAACGTCAAGCGCCTCTGCACAAGAAATGCAGGACGGATAGCTCACCCTACAAATAACTAAGGTGAGAAAAGATCCCAGTGGGAAGGGAATCGGTCAGAGGGAGGTGGGAGATTCACCCATTAGAGACAGTTATCACAAATCCTCCCTTCTGTAATTGAAGATTCATTATTCAGCACTGGGAAACTACGCATCCAGGGTTCCAGATCTCAGAGCCTTCCAGACGCCCCCGGGGATATCAGGTGAGCGTAACAGAACTCAAAGCCTTTAAACCTTATCCAGCTGGGCGTCATGGAGACATCTGAAACTGATCAGTTAGCCCAGCTTTTGGGACAATTACGTGCCGAGGTACACACAGCCCGGCAGGAAACAAATGCCTTAAAACGAGAGTTAATAGTCACAAAAGACCGTACTGATGAACTAAGCAAACAGCTAGTACAAACACAGGCCGGGCAGGCTCCATTGCCCGGATTTGCCCCATCCGTCGCTACACCATCATCAGTCAGTCCAGTACAGATAACGTTGCCGGGAGCAGAGCAGTACCCGTGGCACCACCAGAACAGTTTAATGGAGACCCCAGAAGGTACGCAACATTCATGAACCATTTCTTTGTAGGCATGGGGCTTTCCCAAACGACCAGGCGAGGGTGGCCTTCGTGTTATCATATTTGAGTGGAAGTGCCGCAGACTGGTCGGTACCTTTAAGGAGCCAGGATGACCCATTACTGCAGAAATTCAGGGGTTTTCCACAGGAGATGGAAAAGTTATTTGCTCGACACTTGCATGGACAAGCTCTTGATAACGAACTCCTGTCCCTCCGCCAAGGGAATCAAGATTTGCTGATTTATATTGCCACCTTTAATAGACTGGTTGTAGAAGCGGGGTGGTCAGAAGATTAAAGAACCACGTTGTTTCATCGGGCCCTACGAGGAGACCTGAAGGATGTCCTTGCTCAAGTGGTAGGCCCCCCTAAAGACTGTGCAGAGTTTATCAACCTGGTAGTTCAGTTGGACCACAGATTACAGGATCGAAGAACAGAGACCAAAGTAGACTCGAAAATTGTGCCATGTACGTACGTTCAAAAGATAATGTTCAACGTCCATCAGAAAATACCACAGAACCCATGCAGATTGGAGGAGTACGACCCCCTTCAACCAAGGGTGAAAGAGACAAGAGGAAACAGCTACAGTTATGCCTATACTGCAGTAAATCGGATCACTACCTCAAAGAATGCCCAGTGAAACCTCCAAGGAAGGTGGTAGGCGCTACAGAGAAAGAAGATGATGGAAAACAATCGGAAAACTACCAGGCCCGGCAAGTGTAGAGGTCCGCTTGTCAAGCGAAAATGATGAGCCACAGACCTCACATTTCACCCTACCACTAATTTTGATCAATCATCAACGACCATCAGATGCATGCCATAGAGGCATATATAGACAGCAGAGCAGTTGGTAATTACATAGATCGAGATCTGGCAACAGAAATGGGACTTCCCTTATGCACAAAACCAACAACTGAAAAGGTAACTACTGTTGATGGTACAGAAATTGCTTCGGACCAGTAACCCAATGCACAACAGAATTAACCCTTCTGTGTCAGGATGGACATCAAGAAGCAATCACGGTTGACCTCATCAAAGCTCCCAAGTTCCGGTTGATCTTAGGGATGCCAGTGTCCCGAGAAGCCAAGTCAAGCCCAGCATCCCCGGAAGCAGGCTCACGACCCTCGTCCCCGGCTCCAGCAAACCCCTATTGGGGCCCTTTGGACCTTGTCCTGGCGCCTCTGGCGCCAGGCTCATAAGGAACCTCAGTCCCGGCGCCAGGTGCGCCGGGCTCATAATTCTTGCAAAGGTGCTTGGGTGGACCTACCTGTAGCAGACCATGCTGCATACTCACCTTTGCAAATGCTGGCAGGATGAAGTCCCCAGCCTTCTGCTGGGAGGAACTATTCCCTGAACTGGGACTACTTTCTTACCTGGGTGGGGCTGGTGCCACTCCTTAGCTCTGGAACACAGGAACTCTTTTACCTGGGCGAGGCTGAGGAAGAAGACACCCAATCACTCCAACACTATTTAAACCACACCCGATTGGGAAAACGTGCTTCGCGTTATTCTGAATCTGCAGCAGGACGCTCACCGAGTCAGCTCCAGCATTCCAGTGACATCTCCAGCTTCAGCTCAGCAACCTGTGGAAGAAAGACACGAGAACTATACTTAACATCCAGGAATCCAGACACCGGCAGAACCTGCAAGCAAAAGAAACATGCAACACGTTCGCAGCCGCGCTCACTTACCTGATCCATCTGTGCTTTCACGGATTCTTCGCGGCCTTCTCTTCAGCAGCCTAACGGCACCTGTAAAGACAAAGAACATTGTTAAGTAGGAATCGGGTGAAGGCGGCCGCATTTACTTTTCTTACCTGCTTTTGTGCGCGTATTACGATCTCTTCAACCGCAGCAGCCCGGCACCTGAAAACAAGAAAAGACATTATTAAGTGCCATTAAAGACTGCAAGAAAGCCTAACACTTACGTGTTTCCCCATCCGCGACTGGGAAAACGCCCGCAACATCTCAAGACCTGAAAACAGAAAACCAGGGACATTATTGAGGTGTCATTGAAATTCCCATACCTACGTACAACCGCACGTGTCGCGCTCTCAGTGACCGATGCCCCTCAGCATCCAGGCACCTGAAAAAGACAATGCAAAGACTTCATTAAAGGTGCCCATCTCTTCAAGACTATAAACTCTTTATACCTACTGGCATCCGCTCGTGCAGTAACGGCAGCATCACCTTTTGGCATCTCAGCACCTGTGCCACTTCTAAGGCCACAAAAGACTTTGAGAATCTCCAGTGACATAACTGGAACCCACGCACCCCTGCATAAATCGCAGGATGGAGAGCCCAGCATTTATACGCCTAAGGTGAGAGCTCACCAGGACATTGGACTTTCGGAGAGTTAGCGGAGGAAGTCCAGCCAAACAGTCATTAACCCTTTTTTCTTCCGCCTGCAGAAACCTTGCCCTGCAAGTTAGACGGTCAATAAGAGGAAGCCCAGTCCAGAGAGTCATCCGAGCTCTACGCTTCTCAATTGAAGAGACTATAACAGTTCAGCCGGGACCAGAGCCTCCGTGGGAATCAGGTGAGCGTTACAGAACGCAAAGCCCTCCAATAACCTCCTACCCAGGCGCTATGGAAACTTCCGACACTGATCAACTGGCCCAGTTACTAGGGGAATTAAGAGCTGAAGTACATGCTGCCCGCCAGGAAACGAATGCCCTGAGGAGGGAATTGATTATGTCCAAAGAACGAACTGATGACCTCGCCAGACAGTTATTACAAACACAAGCGGGGCAAACCCCTCTACCTAATTCAGGAGGGACCTATACCCCGGCGGCTTCAGCCAATCCTGTTCAAATCAATCTGCCCGGAAATGTGCCTTTGGCTCCGCCCGAACGCTTCTCTGGTGACCCTAAGAGGTTTGCGGTGTTCATAAATCAGTGCCGATTGCACTTTCTTTGTAGACCAGATGCTTTTCCGACTGATCAGACTAAAGTAGCCTTTGTGCTTTCGTATCTTAGCGGCAGCGCCGCTGATTGGTCGATCCCTCTGGTTACACAGGATGACCCGATTCTTCGCAATTTCCAGGCCTTCCAGGCCAATATGGAAAGACTTTTCGCAAGACATTCCCAGGGGCAGGCCCTGGACAACGAACTCCTTTCCCTACGGCAGGGCAATCAGGATCTTCTGGCTTATATTGCGTCATTTAACAGACTAATCGTAGAAACCAGATGGCCCGAGGACAAGAGGATCACGCTTTTCCACAGGGGTTTGCGTGGCGAACTCAAAGACGTCCTAGCCCAGGTCGTGAATCCCCCTCAAGATTGTTCAGAGTACATTGATTTAGTGGTCCAATTGGATCACAGACTACAAAACAGAAAGGCAGACCGCTCCAGGTTTGAAACTCGAGTATTCTCTAAGCCACTAACTCACACCAAAGGAGTTGAAGCCATAGAACCTATGCAAATAGGGGTCGTAAAGGGTTGCCTAACCCAGAAAGAACGCGACAGGAGACGACAATTGCCTCTATGTCTCTATTGTGGAAATTCAGGACATTTCCTCCGAAATTGCCTGGTGAAACCTCCGAAGAAGACAGTGGGAGCTTCTGATAAGAATTCCGAAAAGCCCGAGCCGGGAAACAACCTCGCCCGACAAGTGTAGAGGTCCGCTTGCCGAGCGTAAAAACCAGTTCTTTGACCTCGCACTTCATAATGTCAATGGTCCTCATAAATCCAGAACGACCGGATCATTTGCATGCCATTAAAGCATACATTGATAGCGGAGCGATTGGAAATTATGTAGACCGCGAGATGGCTTCCAGGATGAACCTACCCCTTTGTCCTAAGGTAATTAAAGAAATCATTACCACAGTGGATGGCACGGAAATAGCCTCCGGACCGGTAACCCATACCACCACACAAGTGACGTTATTAGGCCAAGATGGACATCGGGAGATAATCGTGTTCGATGTGATCAAGGCCCCTCAGTTCCAAATAATTCTGGGGATCCCTTGGTTGGAGAAACACAATCCTCAAATTGATTGGCGAGCAAAGACGATACAGTTCCCAGAGTGTGCACCTACTTGTTATCCTCGACCCAGTATTGGCCTAGCGGTAGCAACATCCGAAGGACCGCAATTGCCTCCAGAGTATCAAGAATTCCAAGATGTCTTTCAGAAGGAACAGGCTAATACCCTGCCTCCCCACAGATCTTACGACTGTCAAATAGACCTGATACCCAGAGCCACTCCCCCTTGTAGTAGAATTTACGCCCTTACGAGCCTGAAAATCTTCATTTGCGACAGTATCTGGACCAGTACCTGGCCAATGGATTTATCCGCCCATCAAAGTCTCCTGCATCCTCGGCTCTGTTCTTCGTACCTAAAAAAGAAGGTGACCTTAGAACCTGTATTGATTATCGTGCCCTGAACCAGATAACGGTAAAGAACAGATACCCCCTACCTCTGATTCCGGAACTCCTTGACCAAGTTAAGAACGCCTGCATTTATACAAAGCTAGATCTCCGGGGAGCCTACCACTTGGTACGGATTAAAGAAGGCGACGAATGGAAGACGGCATTTCGCACCAAGTATGGACTATTTGAATACCAAGTGATGCCCTTCGGACTATGCAATGCACCAGCCGCATTTCAGTATTTTATGAATGATGTCCTCAGAGAACTCATAGATGTTTGCGTAGTCGTCTACATAGATGACATCCTTGTGTACTCATCTTCAGAAGCAGATCATCGGAAACATGTTAGAGGCGTGCTTGAAAAACTCCGCCAACATAAGCTTTTTGCTAAGCTCGGAAAATGTGTTTTTCACGTCACGGAGGTCGAATTTCTAGGCTTTATTCTGACACCCAAAGGAGTCCACATGGACTCGAGAAAGGTGGACGCTATCATCAAGTGGCCATCACCTACTTCCGTGAAAGGTGTCCAAAGCATGTTAGGTTGCGCCAACTTTTACCGCAGGTTTATTCCAGAGTTTTCACGAGTGGTGCAGCCCATCACCGCCCTCTTAAGAAAAGACAAACGTTTCGAGTGGTCAACAGAAGCAGAACAGGCCTTTCAAGAGCTAAAAGCCAAGTTCACCTCAGCACCCATACTGAAACACCCACGCCCAGACCTCCCTTACATCGTTGAGACCGACGCCTCCAGCTTAGTAATGTGGGCGGTTCTATCACAGAGAGATCCGGAAACTAACCAATTGCACCCCGTGGCATTCTGGTCTCGCAAGTTCTCGGCGCCTGAAATTAACTACACCATCACAGATAAAGAGCTTTTAGCAATTGAGTCCGCTTTCAAGGCCTGGCGGCACTATCTCCTTGGAGCCAAACTCACTGTCACTGTAATCACCGATCATCGAAACCTACAATACCTGAAAACCGCCAAAGCTCAGTCCTCCAGACAGCTTAGCTGGGCACTTTTCTTTGCCGAATTTGACTTTGTAATTACTTATCGCCCCGGCAACAAAAATGGCAAAGCGGATGCCCTTTCCCCGATTGGAATGGGAGATAATATTGTCAATCCTGAACCTGTGCCAATAAGTCCAGAACAGAGAATCCTGGGCCTGATTTCTTCACAATCCATCGAAGATATCGAAGCAAAAGTTAAACAACTTGTGACCCCTTCGGACTTACAAAACTGGCAACTGAAGGGAAAGGACTTCATCATAAAAAAAGACCTGCCTTATTTTCAGGGACGACTATTCCTACCACATGCCGATTTACAAAAACAGGTAATCTCTTGCTACCATGATTCCTTGATGGAGGGCCACCCAGGCATTGCCAAAACCTCGGAAAAATTCAAGAAACACTTCTGGTGGCCGTCATGCAGAAAAGACATAAAGGAGTTTGTGATGTCCTGTGGTGTGTGTGCCCAAAACAAAGGTCAGAAGGAAAGACCAGCGGGTCTCCTGCATCCGCTAGACATCCCGCCACATCCCTGGCATACCCTCTCCATGGACTTCATCACCGATTTACCCTCCTGTTCCGGATACAACACTATTCTAGTAATTGTAGATTTGTTTTCTAAAATGGCCCACTTCGTTCCACTAAAGGGCTTACCTTCAGCTTCAGTTTTAGCACGGGAATTCCTTGAAAATATTGTAAGATTGCACGGCTTCCCTTCGGTTTTGATCTCAGATAGGGGGAGCCAGTTTATCTCTCACTTTTGGCGAAGTTGCTGTCGTTTAGCTCAAATCGATGTGAGACTTTCAACCAGCCATCATCCCCAGACCGACGGACAAACTGAGAGGACAAACCAAACTCTGGAACAATATTTACGTTGTATGCTACAGCAGTCGGAAAGTAACTGGAAAGATATCCTTTGGATAGCCGATTATGCTTACAACAACTCGATCCATTCAGGAACCGGAAAAAGTCCCTTTTACATTTTATATGGGATTCATCCTCGAACCTCCAATCTCGACCCGCCCCAAGATCTTGGAACGCCTGCCGTGGATCAACTTCACAATGCTATCACTCAAGCTTTCAAAGAAGCGACAATCCACCTACAACAGGCTAAAGAACGGTACAAAAGGGGAGCAGACCAACACCGAAGAGACGCCCCTCAATACCAGGTTGGAGATCAAGTTTGGTTATCCACCAAACATTTATCACTTAAAGGACCTCACACCTTCAACCCAAAATATCTAGGACCATATCCAATTACAGCCATAATAAACCCAGTGGCTGTCAAATTGGGTTTGCCATCCCACATGAAAATACATCCGGTGTTTCACGTATCTCTACTAAAACCTATGCAACCTGGAACCAGACTGAATAAACCTCCAGAGCCTATTCAAGTAAATGGAGAACCTGAATTTGAGGTTAAAAACATCCTGGACTCCAAGATCATCAAGTCAAAATTATACTATCTGATCGACTGGAAGGGTTACGGACCTCAAGAACGATCATGGGAACCCTCTGACCACGTCCATGCTCCTCGTCTAGTCAGAAAATTCCACCGAACTTTTCCCAATAGGCCAAAACCTCCGGGGAAGACAAGTTTGGGAGGGGCCTTGAGGGGGGTGCTGTCATGAGCACTGCTCCCGAGAAGCCAAGTCAAGCCCAGCATCCCCGGAAGCAGGCTCATGACCCTCGTCCCCGGCTCCAGCAAACCCCTATTGGGGCCCTTTGGACCTTGTCCTGGTGCCTCTGGCGCCAGGCTCATAAGGAACCTCAGTCCCGGCGCCAATGGCGCCGGGCTCATAATTCTTGCAAAGGTGCTTGGGTGGACCTACCTGTAGCAGACCATGCTGCATACTCACCTTTGCAAATGCTGGCAGGATGAAGTCCCCAGCCTTCTGCTGGGAGGAACTATTCCCTGAACTGGGTCTACTTTCTTACCTGGGTGGGGCTGGTGCCACTCCTTAGCTCTGGAACACAGGAACTCTTTTACCTGGGCGAGGCTGAGGAAGAAGACACCCAATCACTCCAACACTATTTAAACCACACCCGATTGGGAAAACGTGCTTCGCGTTATTCTGCATCTGCAGCAGGACGCTCACCGAGTCAGCTCCAGCATTCCAGTGACATCTCCAGCTTCAGCTCAGCAACCTGTGGAAGAAAGACACGAGAACTATACTTACCATCCAGGAATCCAGACACCGGCAGAACCTGCAAGCAAAAGAAACATAAGGTTAGCAAGTTGCAACACGTTCGCAGCCGCGCTCGCTTACCTGATCCATCTGTGCTTTCACGGATTCTTCGCGGCCTTCTCTTCAGCAGCCTAACGGCACCTGTAAAGACAAAGAACATTGTTAAGTAGGAATCGGGTGAAGGCGGCCGCATTTACTTTTCTTACCTGCTTTTGTGCGCGTATTACGATCTCTTCAACCGCAGCAGCCCGGCACCTGAAAACAAGAAAAGACATTATTAAGTGCCATTAAAGACTGCACGAAAGCCTAACACTTACGTGTTTCCCCACGTGCATCCGCGACTGGGAAAACGCCCGCAACATCTCAAGACCTGAAAACAGAAAACCAGGGACATTATTGAGGTGTCATTGAAATTCCCATACCTACGTACAACCGCACGTGTCGCGCTCTCAGTGACCACGCCCTCAGCATCCAGGCACCTGAAAAAGACAATGCAAAGACTTCATTAAATGTGCCCATCTCTTCAAGACTATAAACTCATTATACCTACTGGCATCCGCTCGTGCAGTAACGGCGGCATCACCTTTTGGCATCTCAGCACCTGTGCCACTTCTAAGGCCACAAAAGACTTTGAGGATCTCCAGTGACGTAACTGGAACCCACGCACCCCTGCATAAGTCGCAGGATGGAGAGCCCAGCATTTATACTCCTAAGGTGAGAGCTCACCAGGACATTGGACTTTCGGAGAGTTGGCGGAGGAAGTCCAGCCAAATGGTCATTAACCCTTTTTTCTTCCGCCTGCAGAAACCTTACCCTGCAAGCCAGACGGTCAATAAGAGGAAGCCCAGTCCAGAGAGTCATCCGAGCTCTACGCTTCTCAATTGAAGAGACTATAATAGTTCAGCCGGGACCAGCGCCTCCGTGGGAATCAGGTGAGCGTTACAGTTAGTAACTCAACATCCCCACATAGACTGGCGTGCAGAGGCTGACCTTTTCCGACGAATGCACCCATGCTTGCTACCCGAAATCTATACCACAGCCAAACCTGAAATCTGTTCAAGGAATAGCATCGGGGATCGCGGAACCAATGGACACCTTACCAAAAGAATATCAGGATTATCAAGATATTTTTCATAAGAAACAGGCTAACACATTACCGCCACATAGGCCCTATGACTGTCAGATCAACCTGATACCTGGTACACAGGTTCCTTCTAGTCGAATTTATGCACTTACAGAAACCGAAAATCTCCACTTGAAGTCCTATCTGGATCAATACCTGGCTAATGGGTTTATCCGCCCGTCAAAGTCACCGGCACCCTCTCCTTTATTCTTCGTACCCAAGAAGGAAGGAGAGTTGAAGACTTGCATTGATTACCACGCACTTAATCAAATCACAGTAAAAAACCGGAACCTCTGCCCCTTATCCTGGAACTGTTGGACCAAGTCAAGGATGCCCAAATCTACACCAAACTAGACCTCAGAGGAGCACACCACCTTGTAGGTGTTAAGAAAGGGGATGAATGGAAAACCGCGTTTCGCACCAAGTATGGCCTGTACGAATATTAGGTAATGCCTTTTGGGCTGTGCAACGCTCCCCCAGCATTCCAATACTTCATGAATGATGTATTCCGGGAATTAATCGATGTCTGTGCCCCGGTCTATATTGACGACATCCTGGTGTTTTCCTCCTCTGAAAGAGATCATGTGGAACATGTTCGCTCAGTCCTTGCAAAACTTTGCCAGCACAAACTGTACGCTAAACTCAAGAAATCCTCCTTCCGTGTCACTGAAGTTGAGTTCCTCGGTTTTGTTCTGTCACCAAAGGGAGTCAAGATGGATTTACACAAAGTAGATGCCATCCTTAATTGGCAGTCACCTTCTTCACTTAAAGGAACCCAAAGCATGCTCGGCTTTGCACATTTTTATTGCCGATTTCAGATTTCTCACGTACGCTAAACTCGAGAAATGCTCCTTCCATGTCACCGAAGTTGATTTCCTTGGTTTTGTTCTCTCACCAAAGGGAGTCAAGATGGATTTACACAAAGTAGATGCCATCCTTAATTGGCAGTCACCTTCTTCACTTAAAGGAACCCAAAGCATGCTCGGCATTGCAAATTTTTATCGCCGATTTATTTCAGATTTCTCACGGATAGTCCACCCAATCACATTGTTACTGAGAAAAAAACAACAAAAAATTCCAATGGACTGGAGAGGCGGAACAGGCCTTTCAAGAACTCAGGAAAAGATTCACCTCCGCGCCAATTTTATGACATCCTCGCCCTGATCTCACCTATGTAGTGGAAACTGATGCTTCCAGCGTAGCTATGGGAGCAGTTCTCTCACAAGAGATCCACAGACAGGCCAATTACACCCCGTGGCCTTTTGGTCACGTACATTCTCACCACCAGAACTTAACTATGCAATTACAGACAAAGAATTGTTGGCAATAAAATCAGCCTTCAAAGCCTGGCGGCAGTATCTATTAGGTGCCAGACATACCATCACAGTAATCGCAGATCACCGAAACCTTCAATACCTAAAGTCAGCAAAAGCCCAATCGTCACAACAGTTGTGGTGGGCTCTATTCTTTGCAGAATACGATTACATAATAACATACCGACCAGGAGTTCGGAATGGGAAGGCCGATGCTTTGTCTCGTATGGGTGTTGAAGAGAAAATGAACAGTACCCTGGACCCTGTTGCCATCATCCCAAGTGATAAACTACTGGGACTCACCACCACATTGACTGTGAGTGAACTTCAAGATAAGATTCAAACCTTAATCAACCTTGAGATCTTGCAGAAATGGAATTCCCAAAAGGAACATCACACGGTTCTGGATGGATTACCCTACTTCAGGGAACGACTATATCTACCAAGTAAAGATCTGCAAGAATTGGTCATGTCTGGTTATCACGATTCCCAGATCGAAGGCCATCCCGGAATTGCTAAGACTCCAGCCAAGGTTAAACGGAAATATTGGTGGCCAACCTGGCATAAGGACATTGCTCGATTTGTTCTATCCTGTGGGATATGTGCACAGAGTAATTCACAAAAACAGAAACCAGTTTGCCTCCTACAACCACTGGATATTCCACCGGCTCCCTGGCATACTCTTTCTCTTGATTTTATTACGGACTTACCTCCCTGTCAAGGTTTTAATACCATTTTGGTGGTTTTAGACCTGTTCTCTAAAATGGCACATTTCATTCCATTCAAAGGACTTCCTAATGCTACCGGTCTGGCAAAAGCATTTCTTGAACAGATTATAAAACTGCATGGTTTCCCCTCAATCCTAATCTCAGATCGTGGAAGCCAATTTGTATCCAACTTCAGGAGGAAATGTTGTACCATGACACAAATCGATGTTCGATTATCCACTAGCCATCACCAACAAACGGATGGACAAACAGAAAGAACAAACAGAAAGAACAAACCAGACATTAGAACAGTATTTACGTTGCATTCTGCATCATGTGGAAGAGAATTGGAAAGACTTGTTATGGATAGCGGAATACGCATACAATAACTCTATACACACCAGCACGAGACAAAGCCTGTTCTACACAATATCGGAAGACATCCACATACCTCTGAACTAGACTCCCCCACGACCTTGGAAATGCCAGCGGTAAAGACTCTACACGCAAGCATAAACCAAGCCTTCAAAAGTGCAAATGAACATTTACTGCAAGCCAAAGACAGACAAAAAAAATTCTCGGACCGGCATCGAAAGAAAGCTCCCGATTACCAAGTTGGAGTCGAAGTCAGGTTGCCATCAAAACATGTGCCCATAAAAGGTACCCGGACCTTTCGTCCAAGATATCTAGGACCCTATACCATCAAATCGGTGATAAATCCGGTGGCTGTCAAGTTAGCCTCACCACCAAGCATGCAAATTCATCCGGTGTTCCATGTGTCACTTGTAAAACCTATACAACCAGGAACCCGAGTCTTAACACCACCAAAGCCTGTGCTAGTTGATGGAGAGCCTGAATTTAAAGTTAAAAACATCCTGGATTCGAAACGTACCAGATCTAAACTATACTATTTAGTGGACTGGAAAGGTTACGGGCCTCAAGACAGAACTTGCCATCTTCTCCTTTGTGCAATGGTCCCACGGCATGTCTCCTCCCATAATGTTGTGGAGCCATGCAAAATCATCTGCTATAGTAATGTTCCAAGCCAGGAAAGACTTCTTCCTTTTGCTGTGTATCTGTTGTAAACTTTTTATGTAATGAATGTTCACTATATCCTGTGGCACTTGGTTTAACTCTTTTTCTTGTGACATTGGTATGCAGTCTTCTGTTTGCTCTTGTGGTCTGCTGGAACATTAGCCAATTCCTTGATTCTGGAGCTGCCACTGAAGTATTTCAGGTTGTTCATCTTTATAGATTAATTGGCAATAGAAAACATGTGGAAACACCTTTTGTGTTAACAGATGTCTTTTGAGACACTCCAGTAGGTGTGCTTTTGCCATTCCAAAAGAGTACTTGGTGAGACGCAGAGCTGTATGTTTTGGCTCATTCTATCACATTGTGACATATGATTCACTTGGCAGGGGCCTTTATCACAGCTCTGGTCCTAGTGAGATTGGAAATGAAAGGCCATTCAAATTGCTTGCACAGTTCAAAGCCTTAACTGCCTGGAGAAAGCCAATGTGAAACTACATTTTCCTCAGGACCTCTCTCTGGACATTTGTAGCATCGATCACAGCACAAGAAAAAAAAATATCCTTTCACTGTAACTCCTGGTTCTCGGATGAACTCCAAACTCTCTGCGCACAAAAGCGTCAGGTACAAAAAAACTGGAAAGCGGACCCAAATGAATTAAATAAGAACCTCTTCAAACAGATAGCTCTCCAATATAAAAAAGCTATAATTGCAGCAAAAGCAAACTTTTAACGAGAGGATCTCCAAGGCCAACTCGCAAGCTAAAGAGATATTCACAATCTTTAACAAACTGGTCATACCCCCGGCTAGCACCGATGAGATAATCAAAGCCAAAGCTTGGTGTGCTAGCATCCAGTCCACAATGCTCAATAAAATAGAGTTCCTCCAAAAAAAATTCACAACCACTGCAAAGCCCTCCATAACCAAAAGACTAACCCTCTCACACGAGCTAAGCGTAGCGATCCCCATCACGCCCAATTCGTCTTTAGAGACACTACCGAATCCGAGGTCCTTGATCTCATCAAACACCTCAAACCATCACTCTGCAAAGGAGACATATGGCCCCCAAATTATTGAGGAATGCGCTAACAAGCTTGCCCCTCTGGTTACTGCCTTCATTAATGCTTCTTTCCGAACAAGCTCTGTACCCAACAGTTTCAAAGAAGCTTGGGTATGCCCCCTTCTAAAAAAAGACCACATTAGACCCAGCTCAGCCCAACAACTACAGGCCTATAATGACAGTGCTGTTCCTTCTGAAAATCTTGGACAAGGCAGCTCACAACCAGATCCAACTCTACATAGAATCCAATTCTATACTGGGTAAAAGACAATCTGCTATCCGTGTAGGGCATGGAACAGAATCCGCCTTACTAGACCTAAAAAATCAAATCTCCCAGATCATAGACAAAGGTAAACCTTCCCTGCTCCTCCTCCTGGATGTATCGGCAGCATTTGATCTGGTTGATCATAAAACCCTAACTACCCATCTCACTCAGGCAGCCCATTTCTCTAAATAAGCAGCATCTTGGATTACGTCCTTCTTGGAAGACAGAACCATAAAGGTTTTCTCCAACCTAGCAAACGCCGACCCTACAACCATAAATTGTGGAGTACACCAAGGCTCATGTACAGCCCCCACCCTCTATAACCTCTTCACTAAACCCCTCTTCGACCTACTTGACTCAATGGGTATAGCATATACCAATTATGCTGACGATACCCAAGTACTCCTCCCACTATCTGGCTCCTATCACCAAGACGCCACTGCCTTACACGATATCTATGCTACAATCCAAGCATGGATGGCTGTCAATGGTCTATGTCTTAACCGGGATAAGACTGAAATTCTGATCCTTGGGCAGAAAACCACAATAACAAAGCTAAGTCCCCAATACGCCAACTTTAACATAGATAATTTCACCATCACTATATCCTCCTCTGTCAAGACTCTAGGTGTCCACATCCATGCAAACTTAGCGCCATAGCTTCCGCGTCAGTTTATAGTACCAAACTATTACGCTCACCTGATATTCCCGGGGGCGTCTGGAAGGCTCTGTGATCTCGAACCCTGGAGGCGTAGTTGCCCAGTGCTGAATAATGAATCTGCAATAACAGAAGGGAGGATTTGTGATAGCTGTCTCTAATGGGTGAATCTCCCACATCCCTCTGACCGATTCCCTTCCCACTGGGTTCTTTTCTCACCTTAGTTATTTGTAGGGTGAGCTATCCGTCCTGCGTTTCTTGTGTAGGGGCGCTTGACGTTTGTTGGCGAGCTGCCCGAGTTGCTTCACTGGTGCAGTATGCCTTCCTTGGGCCCAGGCCTGCTGTTACCCCGAATCTGCTGGTAGGCAGGTAGGTTTGTTAATTGCAAGTCTTTGTTCTGTTTATGGAGGGTTACGGTCCTGAGGATTGTTCTTGGGGAACCAGCAAGAGACGTACATGCTCCCAGGTTAGTGAAACAATTTCAATTACGCAATCTGGGTAAACCGGGTCCTGGGAGGAGCCCTGGAAGAGGAGGTAATGTCAGGAATCAGGGCTGGCAAAGGCGTGGAGTGCTAAAATTCAATTAAGACAATGGAGAC
Source organism: Ambystoma mexicanum (assembly GCF_040938575.1). NCBI lineage: Eukaryota > Metazoa > Chordata > Amphibia > Caudata > Ambystomatidae > Ambystoma > Ambystoma mexicanum. The sequence goes on from NC_090924.1 coordinate 730,044,169, forward strand.
TTTTAGGGCTTGGAAACTACAGTTCCCAGCATCCTTAGAGCTGTTCTGTAGTTCTGCACGGTGCACGCACTGCCAGCTGTCTTTAATCAAGAGCAGCTTATTAGCAGGCAAACGGCAGCGTGCAGGTGTGGCTTATTTTGGAATTTGCAGTCGGAGGCAGGCGGCCGCGTGTGGAGAGGAGCAAGTATGCCTGAACTCTGAAACTCTACATGGACGCGGGCCGGAGCAGGAGGGCGCGAGGTTGCTGAGAAGAATCACGGCATTTCGCTCGTTGTCTGGGAAGTCCCGCAGGGCTCCCCAGACCAAAGATAATTACTGGAGAAAGCACTTTGTTATTGGCAAATGTTGAATGGTGTTAGAAGTGAATTACGGCTGAGAATTTATTGTCTGGGAAGTCCCAGACCGAAGTTAAGTAGCGTAGCACATTCCGTTCATGTACTGCTGGGGAAATTCTGTGTGTGTCAAGTTAACCCTTACAGTGCATGCTGAATACAGCATATTTTGTAACTGGGGAAAGCCTCTTAGCATATGCTAGAGCAAGGGAATATTCACGGACAAAAACGCTATATGACATATGGAAATGACGTTCATTTTCACTAGTGCAGTGAACTAGTGGGAAAAGTAGCATCTATGTTTGTATGTTGCATTTGCTGCCCGAAGGGCCTTGTGTACTGTCTAACCATGATGGGGATTTTCCCTTATGTGTGTCTACATCATATTGCTTGCTTATGTGTTTTCTGGTGAACCAGCAGGGTGTGGTATATGTATTAAGGTGTTCTATATCATTAGTGCAAGTGGTATCACTGTTGGTTACATGTTAGATAGAGTAGGGTCCTTTCCTGGTGCTTCCCCCGTCCCATCAAATTTAGGAGTTCCTTACCCTCTTTCCGGTGTTCCTAATTCCCCCATCCTATCCACAACCTCTCCCTAACCCCTTTTCCCCCCATTGGCTGCCACGTGGCGACCTGTTTTTTATATCAGGCGCCTGTGCCAACCTCGGTGGGAGGGTCGAGTTCATTCGGCTTCCTTGGTTCAGGGGAGAGTGTCGATCTCTCTTCCCTTCCAGTCAAGTGTGATTGTGACACTCACGCCTGCACAGACAATCAGATGCCCACCAGAGCACCACAGTTCTAGGAGAAGAATTCCATGAGTATCTTAGGAACTTGAAAAGAGCGGCACGAGCCATAGCCAAGCAAATAGCCCCACCCGTTACACAGGAAAACGCCACAGATACAACCACCCCTGCCACAGATAGCCCAGACTGCCAGTTGATGACAGGTGACATGGTATACGTGAGGAGTTTTGTGCGACGGTAGAACGGGTCAAGGTTCCATGGTCCATATAAGGTAATATACTGCACGCCAACAGCAGTAAAGGTACAGGGCCTAAGGTATTGGGTGCACTTGACAGATGTTCGCAAAGCCCATGGGAGTACAGACTGTACAGATTATGAAGATAAGAGAAATGAGCAAAGCGCACAAACACAGAAAGCGAAGAAGCAGGAGTACGAGAATAAATAGTAAGCGCATAACAGGGACAAAACAAAGAGTAAACAGGAATAGTTAAAAGGATGCGCAATATTGATGAATAATGATACAAACTGTGACAGGATGATCCAAAACCAACTGTTGAAGTGTAAATAAATGAGAATAGATGTACCTCCATGCTCTTTCTTCTCCTTTTTCTTCAACTCTCTATCCTTTTTTTTTTGTTGGTATGTGCATATGCACCCATATGAGCATGATTTTTGTATTGCTGATCTTGCATTGACAGTGAATCGCCTCCCTTGGTTCCTCGCCCCCCAGACGTAAAGTGTGGTGAAGGGGAAGGAAGGGATGCAAGAATATTTACTCATTCTATGAAAATGAGAAGCAAGTGCAAGAAGAACCAAAATATGAGATAATTTACGAATAAGCGGTGTAAATATTGAAAGTCTAATATGCATGATTAACAAATGCTTGTATCTCGTTTATCAGGAGCTGCAATGGGCATTGAAGAGGCCCCAGCGACAACAAATAATAGTGTAGGTAGGAACAGACGACGAGGACATGTGTATCCTAGATATTCATATGAGTGTGTGTTGTTTGTGTGTGCAGTAGTATTCTTTTCGACACTGTTTGGCTTGTTCGTGTATTGGACAATTACCTATATTTCAATTGATGTGAGCCAGGGGGTGTGGGCATGAAAACAATCAAAAAAGGAACCCATTTAATTTGGAAGGGGATAAAATTAATCTGGGCCCATGTGAGTGATGAGAATGAAAACAACGGTACTTCAAACACCACCCTTAAACAGGCCACTCAAAAGCCCCAATATGTAAATGAATATGACTTTAGCATTTATACAATGAATGACAAACAACCAGCAAAGAGAGCAGTCATAAGACATATATGGCTATCAGCTACTACAATGTGTACACAGAGTGGGAGAGAAAAGAGGATGGCAAAACGGCCCAAGGGAGTGAGGGAGATGGATTTAGGAGGGAAAAGAGAGAAACACAACAGGAAAAGTGGGAAGAGCACTATAAAGTCGGCCTAGGCACAGTTGATGAACCTCAGCACGTACACCAAACAAACAAATGGTATGCTGACATGAGCAACATGGCAAAGCAAACAACTAACGAGAGTTGCTACGTGTGCTCACTTACACCCCATGCTTCAGGCACCCCAAAGGTTCTATTGCCACAAGAAATCCCATTTGCAGAGGCCCAGTGTCTCCTAGATCTTGCGCTATGTCAAATCAAAAATAATTTTCAAGCACACACCGTCTCATTTCAATTGTTGCAAAACGAGCAGACATGTTACTCCTGGCCACAAGGAGTAATGTGTGTAAAAGAACCTATTTTGGTGATGAAAGGTACATTGCACTCAGACAATAAGTGGCAAAATGAAGAAATACTATGCAAAGCAGAAGCACTGCGAGGGTTGTGCGAAGAAAAGCTTTCATGGGTACAAAGAACGTGTGCTCCCATATGGACTGAACATATAATGAAGCTCACTTGGGTTACAGCCATCGAGAAACCCTTCAAACTGCAAAAAGACATTTCTTGCGAACTCTTCTTCCGTGGGGAAGGTAAAAAGAACATGGGGGAAAATAAAAATTGCAGCAAGACTCTCATAATACCTGACATGAAGAAAGGCACAGCTGCAATGATGGACACGTATTGGGTTTCCGGTAACATGGCATACCTGCACCTCCCGCAATCATGGAGGGGTACATGCTCATTGACAACGCTGCATTCCGCGCTGATGGTAATTCCAGAAAGCCATATCCAAGGTGGAAGCACGCGAAAGGCGGCATCGACCGAACTTTCCCCAACGGCGCCTGACGGAGTTCCTGTGTATACAATGGACGAAGAAGGATTGCAGAGCACAATGCGGAGGAAGAAACGAGCATCAAACTATATCTCCGCCAAATCATCAGAGCTCTTGACACAGATCCCTGATCGATTCCGGTTGTTCAGCTCTGTTGAAACATTGTTCGCGTCCCTCGTTCCCAGTATCCAAGCGAGAGCGAATGCAAAGTGGCTTCAGATCACCAGATGGGAGCTCATCCAACTGGCCAACGACACTGAAGAGGGGTTCAATTTCATTAAACTGGAGCTCAGAGCCCTGCGACTAATGACCATGCAGAACAGGTATGTACTAGACCTGTTAACAGCAATCGATGGAGGTGTTTGCCAAAAAATCGAGAGCGCATGTTGCACTTTCGTACCCTCTGCAGACGCGGAGAATGGCTCACGCTCACACGTGATAGCAGTGGTGCACGAACTCAGGGAACATATGAAGGAAGAAGGAGGAACTCAGTCCAGCATCTGGCTCAACAATCTTTTTTCCTGGGTACCATCATGGCTTGGGATGACAGTGAAGCTCCTCATACCACTTATCGTCTTTTTGCTCCTCATTTTTTGTGTGTGCCAATTAGGACTCAGGTGCTGCGCCAATGCAGTTCCTAATGGTGCCCTGATGATGGTAACAATGGGCCGTGCAAATGCAGTGGCGTAAATCAGACACGAGGCAGAAGTGCAAATAGGAGATAATTCAGAGCCCAAATACAGGATGACTGCTGTATACAATACGAGGCAAAGGGTGGCTAATGTAAATCACACAACCATTGAGGTGCCTAGGGAATTACAGTGGTACAAGGAGGTATGGGTGGACCTGGAGGGAGATGGAGGGTGTATCTATAGGACCTGCACCCCGGACAAGTATGCCAGGAGGGGGGAAAGCCTTAGAGCGGTATGCAGAGCATGGATGCCAATAAAGAGAACACCAGCATGGGATGAAGCGATAGCAGAGGAGGAAGAGCGTAAGAGGTTGGGACAGTTACAATATTCGTTACTTAAGTAACAAAAGAGGGGATGGTTCGGAGGAGAGGGTCTTGGAACCCCCCGCCCTCCATTCTTCACACTTCCTGGGTAGGCCCAGCGGCGGCTGCTTTGGGTCCAGGACACCCGGCCCCGGAGCTCTCGTGCGGGAACACCCCTAAGAGCCATGACCCTCCCTCAAGACAGCACGAAACTAGAGTTCAACATGACTCCATTTTGTAGGTTACCGACTCCATTTTGTAATGGCAAGTCAGCCGTGAAGTTAAAACGCAGGCTGCAGTTCTCCCAGGCAGACACGCACAGAGAGCCAGCTACTCCCCCCAACTCCTCCCCTCTGCCGCCTCTGCAATGATTCGATTCTCATGAGAGACTAGCCGCGAGAATGCAAAAAACTTTACACTGTATCTTCTGCCTTCCGTCTTACTACTTTGACCCTGACATGGCCCAGCATAAGGGCCAGCACAAAAGTCATCCATCTCTATGAACCTGCCCCCCACCCAGCAGACCCTGGCCATAAAGAATACCTTCCCCACACTCTTTAAAGCAAGATCAAACAGTTGAAGCAACCCCCAAGTCTGTTTGATTGTTCGCGCCTTAGTAAAACAAGAGCCAAAGTGTCTTTCTCCATGTAGACAAGCGGAGTTACTTGCAGGCCGGTTTCTATCTTATGTGAATTAGTGCAAGGATTGTAGTAGAATAATAGATATGGTAACGCACTGTATAATATATGTATAGTAGAAAGCCCTAACGTTAGAATTCAATTATAAAGGTTTGATGTATAGTAACATATGGTACTATGCTGCTAATAGAAATGGATTGCCGTGACAATATGCATAACCAACATAACCCTGTACACGCCAGCATAAAGCTACCGCATCTTTTATTTTAACTATGACTACATGAATGATATTATGTGAAATTAACGCCACAACCAATTGCTCTGACTAGAATGTTCATATTATGACAATATGTGTTAAGTCCACATGTGCAGAACCTGAACCCTGAACTGTTTAGTGTAAGAATGGACACTGACCCTGGCATACGTCTACATTCCTAATGAGATTCATAACAATGAGGATGTTAAGCTCAATAGAATTATAGTGTGCCTTAAACAAATGCAACCAGAATGTAGAGTAATAGGCCACATGTAAAGAGCCCATATGTGAAACTCGTTTCTGAAAGCCTTGTCTCTTTATGCAATGCGGAATTGTACCACAAAGGTGTTTCGATTCCACTCAGGGTGTCAAAGGAGATTCGCAGAGATTTAATGATGTTTGAACAAACTGACCACTAACACCCCACAATGAGATTTATGTCCACAATGGTATGTGCCTTTTGTGACCTATTTTAAAGTGTAATTCCAGTCTTAGATGTAGAGCCCTCTTTGTTGTTTATCAGATGGACATTCCAGACCATGCAGTGACCTCAAAAGCCTCACCCTTCAGCCAATACATTTTGCATTGTATCAACATACGGTTAAGATGCCTGTTACCCTCTCAGAAGGGCCAGTAAGGAGGACGCGCACACGGAGTGGATGTAACAACTTCTTTATTCATCTAATCTCTAACAGGAACTGGCGCCCTCGCGCCTTACCCAGAACTCCCCGTTTCTCCTTCCCGCTCCCCAATACAATAACTCCGCCCCCCCAACGGCGGGGGCTGCACTCATTAACTCTCGAGTGCCTGGCAACACCACCCCCGAACAATATGTCCAAACATCAGAGTCAACACTCTTCAACTAGTCTCACCGGCTTCTTGACGACTCTCCGAGGCCTCTCGTCAAGGGCGCTTGGTCCCGGGGTTTCCGGGGCACCTTCTTCCTGACTCGGCTCGTCCGGGTCTCTTCCCGGGGGAATCCACGGGTCATCCCGCAGCTCTCGAGGTTCTGGAGAGACAGACCTTTGGGGCCCTCCTGATCCCTCTCGTCTGTTGTAGTGTTTGAAGTGTTGACAGTTCCTGGTGACAGCTCGATGTTGGTCCTCCGCTGTCACCATAGTGCCGTTGACTGCGGTTACCCTCATGGGGCTTGGGGCAAACCGCGGATCTGTCTTCCTGAGGGTTGGTTGTTGTACGAGCACTTCGTCCCCTACGTGGAAGTCTGGCTGCGTCGCATGGCGGCGTGAGTCAGTGTCCCATCTCGCTTTTTCTTTTACCTCTGCATCCTTTTGGAGCACCTCTATGTCAGGCGGTTCTTCCGGTGACAAGTTGTGAGGTATGCGGGTTCTCACCTTGTATCGAAGCATTAGTTCAGCAGGCGTCTTGTTCGTGGCTTCGTGTGGGGTGTTTCTATAATCCCTTAAGAGTCGGCACAACGCCTGGTGAGGGTCGACTGCCTCCAGCATGGCTCTTTGTCGTGTTTTTTTGATGGACGCCATGAAGCGTTCGGCCATGCCATTCGCTTGTGGGTGGCGAGGGGTCACCTTCATGTGTTTAAACCCTAGGTGTTCTGCTAGTGTCCTGAATTCGTAGCCACAGAATGGCGGTCCATTGTCAGATTTGACCATCTTCGGGATCCCCCACTCGCTGAATGCCTCTTCTATCACCGCCGCTACCTGTGGGAATGCAGTGGTGGTGACGGATTTGACTATCGGGAACCTTGAGTGCTCGTCTATGAGAAGCAGGAGGTAATCGCCAGCTTCCGTCGGCCCATAAAAATCCATTGCTACGCGCTCCCACGGGCGTTCTGGAATCTGTGTATGTTGTAGCGGGGGAGGATGTTCTGGAGGGGCAGTGCACTGACATGCATGGCAGTTTCTCACCCATTCTTCTACTGCCGTGTCCAGGAAGGGGAACCAGACATGGCACCTCAGCTGTTTCTTTGTGTTGTCCGCGCCCCTGTGGCCCTCATGTGCTATGTGCACGACCTCGTTCCGTAGCGTGGTGGGGATGACGATCTTGCACCCTCTGAGGAGGATGTCGTTGTCCTTCACAGCCAGCTCCCTGTGTATCCTGGCCAGCCGCTCAATTTCCTGTTTGCATGCCCCCGGGTGCGCCAGCGTCGCTCTGCGGTGGTCGTGCCACTTGTTGGCGGAGGTGAGGCTGATGGCGAGGGCCATGGTCGGGTCGGCCGCCGATGCGGCTGCAACTCTCTCGAGGGACATCGCGGGTGGCAGTGAGTTGGTGGAGATGAACTGTACGTAGGCGACGTCACCCTCTCGGGTCACTGGCGCCCCGACGGGGTGTCGTGACAAGTAGTCAGCGGGGTTGAGGTCACCCCCGGGGCGGTGTACTATGTCATAGTTGTATTCTTGCAGGCGGATGCCCCACCTCTCGATCCTAGGGGGCATCTTGGTGTGAGGGTTCCCAAACAGGGACAACAGGGCCTGGTGATCAGTGATGAGCGTAAACTTTTTGCCAATGACGAAATTGTGGAAATGTTCGCAGGCCCATACAACTGCCAAACTCTCCTTTTCCGCCTGGGAATAGGCAAGTTCCGGGGCGGACAGCGCCCTGCTCGCATATGCGATCACATGTCGTGGGTGAATGTCCTCCCCGCTGGTCTGGGCCAAGATGGCGCCGAGGCCCACCGGGCTAGCGTCCACGACAATTTCGGTGTGCCATGACGGGTTGAAGTACGCCAATCGGTGTGCCTCCGCCAGGGCACGCTTGATGTCAGAGAATGCCGCACGACACGCGGGGGTCCACTCGAAGGCTGCTTCCTTTTGCAGGAGTTTACGTAGTGGATCCGTGAGGGACGCGTAGTGGGGTATGTATCTGGCACAATACCCCGCCATGCCGAGGAACGAACGGACTTCGGCCACTTGCCGCGGCTCGCTCAGGTTGGTAATGGTGTCGACCTTGTCAGGGTCCGGGAGCATCCCTTCACGGGAGAAGATGTGACCGAAGAATTTCAGCTTCGATTTACTGAATCTGCATTTGGAGATGTTGAGGGTGAGACCCGCGTCTTGGAGTGCCGTGCACGTGGCAAGGAGGGCTCGGTCGTGGGCCTCTTTCGTCGATCCGAACACGAGGATATCGTCGCTGTAATTTAGGGTGCCTTTGATGGGTCTGATTACCTGCCGGATGGCCTCCTGAAAAATTTCAGCGGCGGACGAGATCCCAAAGTTCAGCCGCCGGTATCTGTAGAGGCCATCGTGGGTGGCGAATGTGGTGATGGGTCTGGACTCCGGATGCAGCTCCAACTCATGGTAACCTTGATTGAGGTCGAGCTTGGAGAACATCTGGGCGTTGTTCAGTTGGACGATCATGTCCTCGATGCACGGTCCTGGATGTCTCTCCCGTTGGATGGCGGTGTTTGCCACCCTCATGTCAACGCACAGACGTATCTTGCCCCCTTCCTTGGGCACGATCACAAGTGGTGACACCCACGGCGTCGGCCCGGTGGCTGGTTCGATAATACCGTCGGAGAGCAGTTGGTGAAGTGCCTCCGACACTGCCGTCTGTAGGTGAAATCCAACTCTCCGAGGGTGTTGCGGGACGGGGGTCACCGAAGGGTCGATGTGTAGCCGGATGGGGGGGGCCTTGAGCTTGCCCAGGCCTTTGCACAGCTTCGGGAAACCACTCGCAACGTCGGCCTGTGTGATCACATTTTGCGGTTGATGGCACGTGACAGTGCCGACTGAGTCTCTCGAGCTCAGGCTGTCCGAGGTTGCGGCAATGACGTCTCCCGCTCTCACATGGATTTCGATTAGTCCCAGACGAGATGCCGTGTGGTAACTGAGGAGGCATCGGCTTTTGGTGAGCGACCGGATGACGTGGATAGTCGTGTCGATCTGCCGGCCGTTCAGGAGGAAGCGTTGAGTGAAACATCCCACAGCCTGTAGGGGCGTTGCGGCACCCCACTGGAAAATTCTGGAACGGGGGGCCTCCAGTGCTGGTGGGTTCAGAATTTTGGCGTAGTCCTGTTCACCCATGATGTTGACGGTGGCGCCTGAGTCGATCATAAAAAGGAACTGTTGATTGCCCATCTTGACAGGGATTTTGGGGGCCTCTCTGGCTTCTTCGGTGTCCTGTATCAGGTTGACGAATTCGTCCTGGTCATACATGTCGTATGGCGGATCGTATGCCGCATCTTGCACGTCATGGTAGGCAGACCCATATCTGAAGTCTATCGGGGGGTGGTCATATTCGTCGGTGAGAGCTTGTGGCTGATCCGGTTGTTCAGGTTGCATCGGGTAACCTTGGGTTTGATACTCATCGATGGCTCTGATGTACCGCCTCTGTCCCCCTCCTGGTTGGCCGAATCTGGGCTGGTGGTATTGTGGGGACGGCGGACGGAAAGGTATCCTGGCCTGTGTGTGGGGTCTCACCGGCGGGAATGGTATGCCCTCCCGGCATACGGACTGGAAGTGGCCCTCTCTCCCGCAATTCGAGCATCGTTGTGATAGCGCTGGACACGCTCCGGCGTGGGGGAACGACATCCCACATCGATAACACTGCCGCTGTAGACGAGGAGCTTGCGTGGGCTGCGTCCTGTACGGGTATGGGCCTCTATCTCCCGGGCGGGATGGCTGCAGCGCCGCGACGGTTTCAGCAGTGTCCAATTTGGAGTGGGCCGGATTGCACATGGATGTGGCCTGGGCGTCCACCCTCTCGTGAATGCGGGCTAGTTCACTCACCTCTTGGATAGTGAGAGGTTTCTTCAGGAGCTGTTTCTTGAGGGCCGGAGACAGGCACCCTTCGATGACCCTCAGTCTAATGGCTTCTTCCAGTGAATACGCGTCAAATTGACAGTTCGCTCCTTTTACCCGAAGGCGGGTGATGAACTCATCTACCGTCTCTTGTGGCATTTGGGTGCACTTGTTGAATAAGTAGCGTTCATAGTCACGGTTGACTTCAATTATGAGGAGCTTGTCTAGCGCCTTGATCAAGTTCTTGAAGGTGTTTTGTTCTGCAGCGGGAATCGTTTTCACCACGGTTTTGATCTCTCCCCCCACCAGGTTGAGGAAAATGTCCCTGATGTTGGGCGATTCGCCATCGCCGGACCCCCGTACGTAGTGTTGAAAATCTTCCATCCAGTCAGTCCATCGCGGCCCTTTTGTGGACTGTGGGGTCATGGTGAAAGGTGGGGGTAGGCGTAGTTGAATCGGTTGCGTCGCACGGGGCAGTTGAGGTGAGCTGGGTCCGGATCCTGAGGTGGAGCCCCTTCTGCTCATGGCGACGTGCGACGGTAGCTCGTCGGGAGGAGATGAGTCAGGCCGTGGCGTACTTCAGTTGCCGGAGTGCACGTGGTAAAAATCCCCGATGTAGCGGAAAGAGGAAGGTGGTGGCACGTGTGCGGCCACTGAAGGAGCAGGAGGAGGTGCATGCGGCGGAGGAGCCGGTAGGCCTGCCGAGCACGAGCGTGGCGGATTGCCAAGGAGGAGGAGGACTCCGCGGTGCGCACTGGAAGACCTCGTCGCCAGTGTTACCCTCTCAGAAGGGCCAGTAAGGAGGACGCGCACAAGGAGTGGATGTAACAACTTCTTTATTCATCTAATCTCTAACAGGAACTGGCGCCCTCGCGCCTTACCCAGAACTCCCCGTTTCTCCTTCCCGCTCCCCAATACAATAACTCCGCCCCCCCTGCGGCGGGGGCTGCACTCATTAACTCTCGAGTGCCTGGCAACAATGCCTACCAACAGATCAAGCGTTGCATTTAATGGTTATACTCTGGCTTGTGCCCATAGATACAATTACTTGTACTTGCAAGTCTTTGAGTTCACTGGACAAGCAGATCATAGTAGTGAATGAATGGGAATGTGTGGCCACAAGGGCAAATGTCAAATTGTTATTTAATGCGTACCCAGCACAACATGTTGCCGATTTTACATGCCAATTCGATGAGCCCAGCTGACCGATCGACTCGAGAAGCGTCACCACTCCACCATGTGTCCTCAAGCCAACCAAGAGTCTCCAATCCAAAGGCACCTGTAGGTGTTCCTCCTTAGTGACCAATCCCAATCTATTATGTGCCCCGCATGGCCTTCCCCTTGTTCGATGACGATATTGGTGTAAAAAAACAATTTGTAACATTTTTTATGCAGAGCGCTCTCGGCGTGAGCAGAGTAGATTCTGCTTACCCTATTTACATAAAAAACCTTCTCTTAAAACCAGCACTTGGTCTTGGTCTCATTCCATCCAGGGATGTGTCATGATTGACTCTATTGAGTGAATTGACTGTATTTTTGGTGGCCTCTCACTTTCACTAGGTAGAATATTGTAGTTTGCTGCCATCTCACTTTCAGGGTAACTGATATTAAACCGCTCATGCGTTCAGCACCAATTGCACAGATAAATGCAACCAGCAGGTCACAGAACTAGATTTGCCATTAAAAGCAGTTGGCTGTGTTATCATGTAAATTTTCTTTTTTGTTTTTTTTAATTGACGTTTCAAATTTTACAAACAATGAACATATCCCCTACCCTTCACAACCCTCCCCCTGCCCTAACTGTTCCTCTCTACACTTCCTCACTCCCCACCACATTCTTATAATGTCCACAGAGAAACAAAGTCTATGCAATGCCTAAAATGTGCTGTGTATGTGGGCAAAGTGCAACAATGCAATCATCCTGTAGGAATTGCAGTACCATACCCCAGAGCTGTGAAAGCCTGTTGCATTCCATGAATAGCGTAAGTTAACTATACTATGGCAACAGGTTCCAAATCTTTACAAACCAGTCATGAACATGTGGAGAATTTTTATCTTTGCAATGTTGAGCAATTACCACTAACGCTGCCACCCTTAGAATAAATCAGTGCTGTTGTTAGAAGAACCTCAAGGTCCCTTTGGATGGATTGGAAAAGACATCACCCTTGCTATCTGAAATGGAAACCAAGATGGCACCTTCTTGGATCAGTCTTAAATAAACCAGAGTACCAGACTAGTCTTTTTCAAGATGGCGGCAACCACCTACCTCCCATTCCTATATTATCTCAAACAGAAGAACAGGTAGGTGCTTTGCTACTTTGCTCCGCTCTTTCATTAAAGTTAACTTATACACTGAAGTTCTTCTATCGCATTTCGCGAATACTCCTTTTCTCCAATTCTGTCTTGATTCTTATCTGCTCTGCCGCTGTGCAATTTCCTTCTGCTCTGCAGTTTTCCTTCTTTCTGTTTTCTTATTTAAGCTATCTTTCCTAGCCTATTTTCTTCAGTCTGTAGTTAATTAAACCCTTTCTCTAACTCGCCTTCTCTCCCTTTCTGCCTATTTTCCTTCGCGGTGTTATTCTGCTACCTTCCTTTCTACTTCGTGGTCTGACTCCTACCTGTTCCACAGAGTCTCCATTCAGCTCCACTGTTTCTTCGGTCCGGCTGCCTCCTGTCCCCGCCTCCTGCGCTGAGACATTCTGCTGCATTCCACCTTCCAAGCTTCACAGACTCAGCCATTCGGATCAACCGCACAAGAAAGACTTGCCACTTCTCAGAGAGCTATTCATCTCATCAGACGGATTACCATGTTCTCTCCTTGGCAAACAGTTTTTTTCCCTCAAGAGGGTTTCCTGAGGGTGCGGCCCACAGGGTGCACAGAGCCCAGTTACTGGTCTCCAAACATCCTTAGGGAAGCATTTGCTTACCACAACCCTTTCCAAAGGATATCTCAGCTTAGTTCAAAGGGAAGACAACCATAGTGAGTACCTTTCTCATTTCCATTTTGGATTATGATAGTTGTGATGGCTTTACGTTTATGTGTAGGCCATTTCATTTCCTCTGGTGTTGCAATACCGAGAAGCATGTCCTTTGTGTGGGCCAGCGACCGCTTTCCAAACATCAATTGATTATGCTTGTTAATAGTGCCCCAATAATTAGACAGTTCCGGACAGTCTCACCAGACATGTAACCAATCCCTATGACTGTTGCATTCCCTCCAACGTTTGTCTATGTTAATTAATTTCATCTTGTATAATCTCTGTAGAGTATAAAGCCATTGTAGCATGGCCTTGTACCATGACTTTCTAATCTGTTGGAATATCTCTCCATAATGTTTTCCATTCTTTGATGGAGATCGATATTCCCGAAGTCAGCTGCTAGTTTTGCACATATTTCAAGGACCCAACATTGCGGCTCATCTTGCAAAAAACGATATAGATTAGAAATAAGGTTTTTTTCTCCAGCGTCTGAAATTAAAAACCTCTCAAAAGCTGTTAACGGTCTAATGGCCGCAGTATTATTCGAGGGGGGGCTAACAGCCAATGTCAATGTGAAAATATTGATGTTTATCTAATTCTGTTAGCCCCAACACTTTTTTGCATTGATCTAACGGAATAGAATCGGAGCCCAGAAACATTTCCTTAAATTTAATGCAGTTTGTTTCTTTCCATTTGGGAAAGGATCCTTTTTCCAGGCCTGGTTTAAGTTGCGGGTTATTAAATATTGTTGAAAATAGGGAGGGATATGTTGCAATTTGGTATTGTCTTACTGCCTTGTCCCATATATGTTCAACTAGATTAGTAATCTGGCTGGCACGCATTTTCTTTGGGCGATCCTGTTTAGGAAGCCTTAGCAATTCTGCAATTTGCGGGCCACTTCTTGCTTTTTCCATTCTTGCCCAAATTTTTTTTTGGATGGTGAGGAAAACCATTCTCTCAGCACTCGTAAGCGTGCTGCCTGATAATATTTTACGAAATTAGGAAGTCCCAGCCCCCCCTTATTTGTTGGAGTCATGAAAGTTTTCATTGCCACCCGTGGGGTTTTATTGTTCCAAATTAATTTTGATATCATGCTGTGCAGCTCTCGGAAAAACCTTTGCGGAACAGGTATAGGGAGAGCCTGGAATAAATAGAGCACCTTAGGTAGTACTGACATTTTCACTGCATTTATCCGCCCCAACCACGAGATTGTTAACGGACCCCATTGCAAGAATAAGTGTCGAAGTTCTAAAAGAATAGGACGAAAATTGACTCTATAAACTAACAGTAACAAATTAGTTAAATAGACTCCTAGTAGTCTAATTTTGTATGTAGCCCACATAAAATTGGTATTTGTTGAGACCTGAGTTACCTGAAGCGGCGTAAGCGATAAATTCAATATTTCAGATTTAGCAGTATTTATTTTTAGACCCACCACTTCACCAAACTCTTCCAATTCCCGAGTGACCCCTAACAATGGCTCCACCAGTTCTGTGACCGTGACAAACATAGCATCGGACTAAGTCATTATTTTGTGGTATTCTGTCCCAAATGGTATCCCATGTATTTGATCTGTTTGTCTAATTTTACTTACGAAGGGTTCCAGATTTATTGCATACAAAAGGGGGGACAGTGGACAGCCCTGCTTCGTACCAAGCTGTAGTATAGTTGGAATAGATTTCTGACCATTTATTGATCATTTTATATTGGGGTCAATGTAGTTGACACGTATCATGTTAATAAAATTAGGACCGAATCCCATAACCTCTAAGACTTTAAACAAGGATGACCACTCCACCCTGTCATGTGCTTTCTCTGCATCTAGTGACCGGAAGAGCGCTGATTGCCGCTTCTTACTTGTTTTTTCGATCAAATGACATGCTCTCCTAATATCATGGGTTTGTCTGTATTTAATAAATCCAGACTGATCGGGATGGATCAAAGACGGTAAAATATCCACTAATCTATTGGCAAGAATTTTCATATACATTTTTGTGTCAAGATCAATCAGAGCTATATGTCAATATGATCCACATGCTGTGGGATCTTTATTAGCTTTTGGGAAAAGGATCATTTTAGCTTCCTCCGTAGGTGGCGTTATATGACCAGTACCCTTAAATGAGTTACATGATATATTCAATTTAGGGGCCGGTATCGATTGAAATGTTTTATAAAACAGGGTGGAGTACTCATCCAGACCAGGAGCCTTATTCAAGGCGAGATCGCAAATAACCTGTGAAATTTCTTCTATAGTTAACTCTTGTTTCAAAAGGTCACGCGCCTGGGGTGTGATCCTTGGGAGCTTAACCAAGTGTAAATATAATTCTTAAGCCTTCGTGTCTGGATTATCTGATTTATATGATATGGAGCAGAAATCCACAAATTATGTGAGTGTTTGTGAGGTTGTTGTGACCAGACCTCAAGAGTATCCTTCATACCCAAAATGGTGCGCAATGCCTGCGTTTGCCGCAATTGTCTGGCCAGCAATCAGTCAGCTTTGTTTGCCTTTATATAATATTTTTGTTTTGCGTACAGTAGAACTTTTTCCGCTTTCGTTGTTTGCATAGGCTGTAAACTCCACCTTACATTTCTATATACCTTCCTAATGCATAGAGTTCTGCCAGTTTCCATTTTTTTGTTATATGCTTCAATTCATCCTCTAATTTGGATTCAATGGCCACTTGTTGTTTGTGTCTGCGAGCCTCCTCCGAAAAAAGTTCCCCACAGAAATTGGCCTTAATGGCGTTCCATAATGCATATCCATGTATCATTTAGCTGAAAGCATTCCTCTATTTTACCCCCTAGTTTCTCACTTACCACAGCATCTCGAAAAAGTTCCAAAGGGCAAGCCCACAACTATATCCTTGTTGTTGTTCCTGTAAGGGAGATATCCACTTGCAGTGGCAACTGGTCTGACAGTGCAATTGGATGAATCTCTATTTTTGCAATCGAACCCTGCAGCATAGATGATGACCAAATATAGTCTATGCGTGAAAATGATTTATGAACATGGCAGTAATATTTGTATCCTTTCTCTGTCCCTTTCATTGTTACCCAAACATGGAAAACCGTTATCTGCTCAACTTTCCTCCGTGACCCTTGTGAGGGGGGGAATGTCCATATTGAGTTCTTATGCTTCTATCCCTATAAGGGTCCCATGCCAAATTAAAATCCCTGACTATTAACCTTTCTCCTACCATATACATTTCCACTTTCGTCAGTTTCTTCCTCAGAAACCTATCTTGGCCAGTATTTGGGGCGTACAGTAATACTAAGGTTAACATTGTTGATTATATTTCAGCTATGATAAATAAATACTGTCCCTCCTTATCTGCATTTTTTTTGAGTAATTTAAATTGTGACTCCTTCCTAATAGCAAATAAAACACCTGCCCTTTTCTTCTGGGCGTTGGCTTGAAAGAGAGTGGGATAGTGTCTTATATGAAGTCGGGACCTGCCCTTTTGTTTTATGAGTTTCCTATAGAGCTAAAACTTTGGGCCGATGCTGTGTTAGGAACGAATCTCATTTCTTGCATTTAGCTGGGGTATTAATCCCCTGAATTTTAAGTGATATACACTTGAATGCTTTGAGATTTTAACTTCAAATTTGTACACTTTGCCCTAATCTCTGACTTTGCTCCATGGTCATATATCCATAAACAAATGTGGTGTTTCCCCACCCTCAACCCCAAATATTGAACCTTGACCACCCCCCAACAAGTTTAACATTTACACCCAATAACCTTAGTCCTCCCCCTACCCCTCCCTGGTGTGACCCATTTTACCTAAAGTACCTACTACCATCGCTCCCCCACCATGGATCATCTCTTCCTCCAGTGTCCCCTCTAGGGTATCCTAACACTCTCTTCACCTCCACTCCACTGATTCCAAGTTGGAGTAACTCATCCTGAATCCATAATTTTGCTGCTTGCTTGGCACCAAACATCAATTTGCACTTCCGACTCCCAGTTAATTTTACTTTGTAGGCGTAGTCTGCGGACCTTTAAGACGAGGGATCCACCGGGTCCAGCATGGACCTCTGTTTTGTATGTCTCCTAAGTTCCGGCTTGGTTTTTCCCGTGAAGTTCCTGATGTGAGGTTGCTCCTTTGTAGCTGTTGAACCTGAACAAGGTCCCCTTTGTCCTCTTCAATTTTTAGCAGATCCATACCTTCTTCCCGGGAGATGACCCTATGTTGTCTCCCGTCTATTGCAAACGTTAAACCCAACGGGAATGTCCATCTATACTTGATTTTTCTGATTTGCAGCTTTTTCACCACTATTTGTAGTGGGGATGGATCTTGAAATAATTGTGTATTTGAGCTATTATTATATGTGATTGGGTCAACTTCCCTGGCTGCCCTCAATATCTGTTCCTTTTATGGGTAATCCCTACATGCTGCCAGCACATCCCTTGGTGGATTCTGTGATGAGATATTTTTGGACCCAGCCTATGGACGAGATCTAATGATACAGTCACCTCTTCGTCTAATCACAGTAACTCTTTAACAATAGAAATAACTGCTTCTTTTAAATCAGAGTCCCTGACCGTTTCTGCAAGGTTTCTAACTAGGATATTTGCCCTGCAAGACCTGTTCTGTAGGTCTTCGCCCTGTATCTGTCTCTATCTCTGACCAAGCACTCGTGTGGCGGTAACTAGTATATCTGCCATTCAGCAAGTCTATTTATATGAGGCGGACCATTGTTCCAAAAAGTAACCCACAATGTAATTGCGTATTTTACCAGCCTCTAAAGTTGTCTGGATCCATCAGTGCCTCTCGTACAGCATACATGCAGTATGACAGTATGAACGTTTTCTCCCCTTTAATCATGGCTGGGTGTATCCTTGATGTGTCCGCTTAATCCTCCGATGCGCCCCAGCGGGGGAAGAGAATCATTCAAAACAGCATGTCGACATTTGTTTTCATCCCCTGGTCTGTCATTGGAAGACAATGCAATGCTCGACCCCCTCCAAACCTTCATGCCCGGGGGTATTGCAGTTAAATGCTTGGCTTTAACAGGCCATTTGCTGTGCTCCCCAGAAATTTTTGTAGAGCCGAGCCGCGTATCGAATTCACAGGCATGGCCAAACCGCATGTCACCCCTCCAGCATCTAGATTTAGCTCAGAATTCCACAAAGATTGAATCAGGGAGGGGGACACCGAAACCCCGCAATGCAGCCCTGGTGTTAATTAAAATGGGAAACTTTCCGATATTAAACATTCGATGTGCCCTTTCTAAACAATTCGGGAGGAGCTCCACCGGCACACGCCCTCAGTGCACAGTGGCCATCTTGGCATCATCATGTACATTTTCAAAAGTGTTCACTCAATGTGATGCATCTTCCCCAACAAAAAAAATCTAGTTGACACTGAGATTTAGATAGACTAACCTAATCTTTACTGTAAACCATGGAGACATTGCAGTGTTTTACAGAAGCAATACTGTAGTTATGCATTACGCGACAAATTAAATCGCTTGGAATGGAATTCCATGACTGTTTTTAATAAAGTTACACATACTGGTCTTTGCCAAACAGGATTTACTTAGCTTAATCAAAGTATCAACCAGATTACTTCTGGTGTTCACTTGTTTGAAAAAGCAAAAACACCTCACCTGGCACTCCCACACAGGCCTTTGGCACTTATGAGTGAAGGAGATTATTACTATTGCACTCTCTCTCCATTAGCCCCTTTGAACTTGCAGTGTAAAGAGAAGAGGGTGGCGAGAGCCAAAGAGCAATTCAGGGCGGCAGTGCTTTCAATGAACAGGGTAACTTAAATAGCTAACTTTGCAACACAAGTGTCAATTTAATTAGCAAAGCTACAGAATTGAATAATGTGCAGTAAACACCCTCTCACAAATAAAACAGATGAACACTAACACACTGAGTTTCACTTGCATGCAAAGAATAGGTACATCAGCAACATAATCTGTGCAACGCGTTTCTCTCACAGAACAGGTGAGCTTGAGTAGACTTCACTCACACAAACAGAAAAGACGGATTAGGGCAACAGCAGTACACACTTTAAACACGTAGAACAGGTGGAATTGATCAGTGCATCGTTAAGCCTAGGGTAGAAGAGACCCACGCAGAAAACATAAGGAATGGGACTCCACAGTAGAAGCTCCCCTCACATAGGAAAGGGGCATTCTCGGCTCCCAAAATAGAAAAGCTATGTGGATCATTCTTTTCTGACATGGAACAGAACTATGGTGGGCCTCAACAGTACATAATTACCAAAGATAAGTCTTCAGTCACTGCATTAGATGTTCCACTCGTATAGAGAAAGAATTACGTTGGATGGAGCAGTGCAAACAGCCCCACACTGAACGGCTAAATGAAGCGCCTTAGAAGTGCAAGATACACTTGTATAGAATGGGAACAGCATATACCTCAGCAGCTCAAATTCCAATCACAAAGAATGTGTCCATGAGGAGATAATCGATAAAAGCTCCTGTTGTACTGCTTAGTTGGGCTTTACATATACATTCTGAGCAGAAAGCACAGGAGCTATGGTCACCTTTTTCTTACTGACTTCCCTCTTCCCTTGCCCCTCCCTTTCCTCACGCTTCCCGCTCCCTCCCATAGTCTTGAGCTTCCCTCTTAAAGGGGCTCTGTCCTTTTTCACTCATAACACCTCCCCCTTGCTTAACATGAGACTTCCTGGGTTACATTTGCTCAATGAGCCGTTGGGTTCTCTTTGTGGCTCGATGGGGCCTGCTTGGTTGCTTGTGGGTCTCCTCTGCGCTCTCCCGTTGCAGTGTTTCATGAGTCTGTGCTCTCTCTTTTTCCTCCCTCTTTCGCTTCCCCTTTCGTTGGTTCATGCTCTTCAAAGTATAACTCGTGGAGGAGGGATCCTTTGGCATCATTTTGCCGTAGTTCCTTGTCGTAGTTGTCACTTGTTCTTTGTCCCTTGTCGCTAGGATGGGATCTGCGCAGTCCATCTGTCCTTTGGCTTTGCTTGCCTCTCCTGCATCTTGTTTGGGCACGTGGTCCTTCTTGTGGGTTACTTCCAATGACCTATAGTGAATGCTGATGAGTGCGTGTTGTAGTGCTGTGTGGTGTCTGAGACGGGTGTGCCCTATGGCGGGACTCTGTATCATGCGGATGGCGTCAGGCACTCTGCGGTCTCCTTGGGTTGGGTCGCGTCGTGACTGTCTTTTTGGCTGCACTGTCTGTGCTGTCCTCCATTGGACGGCATGGTTTTAGGGTTTGTCTAGGGGGTGTTCTTCCTTCCTTGTCTGGTACAGTTGCCTTGTACCGATGTTTCCTGTGGCTTCCACATCCCCCCCGTACGATGTCTCGAAGGGTACCGAGTGGTTGCGAGGCTCATAGTCCTCTCGCAGAATGGGTGCGGTTTGTGTGCCAAATGCCAGTCTGTCCCCTTTTGGGTGGGTTAACTCAGGGTAGAGGGGGTGTGCATGCTTGTGACATCTGGGTGGGCTGGTCTTCATGGCCTTGATGTCTTTCCTGATGTCTAACCGTGCCCTCAGTGGACTCGGGTATCTTGCCTGGGCTGGTGGTGTGGGTTGGCATGTCAAGCTTTTCGGTGGTCCTGTTCTGCACATTGCCTGGAGGTGACCTTCCTGGCCACAGCACCAACATGTTCGTCCAAAGGCTGGGTATGATTGTCTGTGTGTGTGTTTCCACCCTCGCCCGTGGCATTGTTCTTTGCTGGGGCTTTGTTGCCAGTGTCTTCTAAGTTTCTGACTTCTCCAGGGTAGAGTGGGCTTAGAGTGTTTTGCGGTTGCCCTTCCGTGAGGGCCTCGATGGCGTCGCGTTCAACTTTTCTTTCAATGACGGCTGCCTGTGCGTCAACTCTCTCGTATGTTTTTGCCAGATTGAGTATTTTCGCTAGGGGTAGAGGCTTTTTGAAAAGGTGTTTTCTGAGCGTTGACGAGGTGCATCCTTCTATGATCCTCAGTCTTATAGCTTCTTCATCATTGAAGTTGGCGAAGTCGCAGTCCACTATCTTCTGCTGGAGACGTAAAATGAACTCTCCAATGGATTTGTGCGGACGCTGCCTGTTTTGGTTGAATGCAAGGCGTTCGTAGTCTTTGTTGGAGCCTACTATCAGCTTGTCATTGACTGCATCGAGGAGGTGTTGGTACATGGTCTTGTCTATTGCTGGAATTGTCTTGATGATGTCCTTTACCTCTTTTCCTACCACGTTCTTGAATATGCTGAGTTTGTTTGGCGGATCTTGGTTCCCGATTGCACCTAGAAAGTCTTCAAACTCTTCAACCCATTCTTCCCATCTTGTTCCTTGGTCGTGGTGCGGGTTTAAGGCGAATGGGTTGGACCTTCTCATGACGGCGGCATATGATGTGGGGCCCAGGTTTGCTAGGGCTTGCGCACCTGTGTCGGCATCTGCTTGTGCTTGGTCAATCATGGTGACCGGGTGTAATGGTGGATGTTCTCGTGGGTAACTTGTCCTTCGTTGTTCCTTGTCGGCCTCCCGCAGTAAGGGCTTTGTTCAGGTGATGTTGGGTGGGGTTTGTGATGTATTGGTACTGTGTGCGTTCGTATTTTTCCACCCTTATTCTGCTTTTGCGGGTCTGCGCGGTATCATGCCGCATCCATTTGTTGCTGTCATGGCGACACGTGCAGTAGATGTTTGTGTGGGCCCATAGACGGGCTTCTTGGGTCTCCTGCGGGCACTTTATCGTTGTTAGTCTTGCTGGCAGTGCTTTCCCGGGTGGCCACGTGTGGCGTGAGGCAGGAGGGCTGCATGGGCGGGCGGTTTCTAGGTACCCGCCAGTGCTGGGATATGTTTTACTGAGTTACCGGGCCTCAGTGTTGGCCCGTTGGTGTGCTGTGGCTGTTGCACACTTAAGTTTGTGGTATGGCTGTTGGTTGGGGTTATGGCGTCCCATGTGGCGCGCTGCTGGATGCACATCCTCTGATGGCTGCAAGGCATATGGATGGCCATGTCGTGGCAGTTTGGGACGGGGTTTACTGTGAGCAGTTTTGTGCTGCGCGGTCCCCGTCTTCCTTACCGTTCTGCTCCCAGTGGTCCCATTGTTCAATTGGAGCACTTTCTCACCCCGCCTCGTCCGTGGCATGGTGTCCTGCCTTCTGTTCTGGTCATTTCCGTTCCTGGTGGCATGCTCATGGTCCGTGACACTTGGCTGGGCACCCGGATGTTGTTGTGCCATCGGCCACGGGCACTTCAATGTTGTTGGGTCCTTCGAGTCCTCGGCTATGCCCACTCTCGTCTCTGTCGGGCTGGTCCCCGCTGGGCCGACGGTCTGCTTCACTTGCAGCTACGGGGGATGCCGGAGCTGCATCCGCTGTCTTCCGCTGTCTTCTTCCAGGCCCTTTCCGGTGTCGGCTGGGCCTTTTCTGCGCTGCTTCCTCACTGCAGCGTCTTCCTGGGCTGCGTACCGCTGTGCACACAGTAGCACTGCCGGTTGCTTCTTGGGGTGGTTCCTTTCCTTCTGCCGTCCTGCTGGGTGTTCCCAACCCTCCTTCACTCCTCTTGGGCACACTAGGCTCATCGACATACGGTTGGGCTTGTGCAACCCACCGTACTTTTGCTGCTGGGCACTTTTGTCTCTCCGCTTCACTGCTGCCAGGCTCTCCGACACTGCTGCTGCTGGGTCAGTCCTCGCAGCTTCCAGTTGCGGGGTTGCAGAGCTCCTTCCTTTGCTTCGGTGCGGACCTCTTCTTCTTCCATGCCGCCGGGCTCTCACTTTTCACTCTGTTGTTGCAGTACTCTGCGAAGGGCACTGCACGGTGGGGTTTCATCCATTGGGTTCCTGCTAGGCGTTCGGCCCACCGTTCTGCTGCTGGGCGCGCCGTCCCTCCTGCCGTATACCATGGTGAACGGCACTTCACTGCTGGTCGCATCGACCTCCTTGCTGCACACCGTGGTAAACGATGGCCTTGTCCCAGTTGTTGTACTGCTTAGTTGGGCTTTACATATACATTCTGAGCAGAAAGCACAGGAGCCATGGTCACTGATGACCTTCTCTTTGTTCCCCCTTTTTCTTACTGACTTCCCTTTTCCCTTGCCCCTCCCTTTCCTCCCGCTTCCCGCTCCCTCCCATAGTCTTGAGCTTCCCTCTTAAAGGGGCTCTGTCCATTTTCACTCACAACAGCTCCTCCCACATAGAATAGGAATAACATAACACAGTTGGAGCACCACTCACAAAGAACAGGAACAATTAAATGCCTCTGCAGCGCAAGCTCCTCACAGATAGAACTAATATAGCATTGCTAGCGACTAGTTCAAATACAAAGGCTAACTACTTCTGGAATCAGAGAAACTTCACAAAGTGGGAATTTAGTAAACCGTAATTAGAAGAAATTTAACAGTAGAGCAACAAATTATTTGTGTACCATTTCCCAGCCACTCTACAGCTGGTTCTGCCTTTCATTTTTCCTCTACAAAGGTCTGCTCTTTTGATCTCTTCTGTATATATTTTAATGTGTAAGACACAATTTTCCAAAGCCAGCTTCCAATCGGCTGAACTACTGTTGGTCAAACTCCCTCTCTCAACCACCCGCACCCTTCCACTCCATCTTATTTACCGGCCCCCTGGCTCAATCTCCTCCTCCTTCGAGGAAGACATTACCCTCCTCCTGACCCAAAATACCAAACTTGATTCTAAAATAATTTTGTTGGGAGATCTTAACTTAGGCATTCATGACCCAAATGACCCCAACGCCACAGCCATAGACAACTTGACTTTAAGCATTGTATCAATGAGCCTACACATAACAAGGGCAGAACACTGGATTGGCTGGCTGACCTAAACTGTACTATCACAATCCTCAACAATGCACCCTGTGCCTGGTCAGACCATCATTGCATTACATTTAGTATACAGGACCGCCACAAACCTGGTCCAGAAATAATCATAACATAACTCTAGACAACTTATTACCCCTACTCCAGCCTATCACCGACCCATCAAAAAACCTAGATAAGGACCTGTCATCCTTGGTAGACCTGTACAACTGTACCGTAAAACAAGCCCTTAATAAAATTGCCCCACTCAAATTAAGAAAGGCTAAACCCGAGGGGGCGCTGTTGCATGCACACTAGATGGCTGCCTGAAGGCTGGGCTTCTCTCCTGCAAATATTCTGTGCCATTGAATATCCTGTATCAGGGACTCGCGGGGAACCCACACGACGTGCACTTGTTCCCAATACTTATGATGATCTCCTGGAACAATCTTGGTAGAAATCGGACTGGATTTACCCAAGAAATATCGATTGCCAAATCAGCACTCTGAGCGGAGGCGGTGAGCCATGCAGAAGCTCTGCGCTACCACTGCGGGAGCCCGGGGTCTAGACAACGCAGCAAGGCCACTGCCGAGGCAGAGCCTATTTCGCCGTTGGGTGAAACTATCGTACTGTGTGGAGACCGCCTGAAGTGACACCCGGGCTACTTGAGTGTCTCTCTGCAGTGATTGCTGTTCACTGCTCTGTTGCCTTGCAGATTCAAGCTGGCCAGAGTTGGTGGGTGCTTGGGCGGGGGTTCCAGAACTGCCCGTAACACACACAGACCCGACTGACCTGCTCCACTGTGGGTCCGTTGAATAACTGCCCAAGAAGATGCATCGGATAGCTGCCGCCAGGTTACCCCGATACCAGGGCTGCGCACCCGTGAAGCTCTTGCGGCTCGCCACTACTCCTGCAGCTCCCCCCCACACAGGGCGGTGTCAGAACTCCCCACCGAGCTGGATCCGTTGAATTGCCGTGATTGCCTACTGTAGCGGTGCAGAGACGGGGTGCTGCTGCCACGGGCTCACCGGGTGGGCGTGTGGTGCCTGGTTGCCGTGATCCAAGGAAAGCCCGCAACGAGGGATTTCAAAGAGACAGCTCGCGAGGGGACAGCGGCTAGAATCCTTCGACTGAAGGGTACGACCCACACTTAGGTTTCGAAGGACTGGCTGCCAGGCCAGCACAAATCCATCATTCGGTAAGCTGAACAAATGGCATACCCCGTGTTCGCTTGACACTGTCGTCGTTGAGCTGACTCAGTTAAAGCTCGGAAATTACTGTGCAACATACAAGCTGAACCACGTACTTGTCTGAGCTAGGGGATCAGCTTGTATCCCTTGCTCTCCCGTCCTGTTGGAACTAAAGTGCTGAACGTGTGCCAGCAGGGTGTGGGGGGGCAATACATACTTTAAATACTGCTGAGACATACACGGTCTGCTGCTAAGATGATACGGAATGCAATGTCTGCTGATGTAAAGAGATAACGGCAGACGCAAGCCCATTGTGAAAGCTACATCAGGGTTAAGTGAGAGAACACAATTCCTTCAAGGGATATAATACTGCACAAGCGGGAGTCCCGGCACTCGCTGCTATGACAGAGATAGCTCCATAGAGACCTGAGACTTTGCCTCATGTACTACTGAGCTCACATATCACATTTTGAACCGTTTTTCAGCTGAGAACATCTGATCTGGTGCCTGCCTGTAGTCATACCCAGTCATTCGAATACCGCCTTATATCATTTATTGGAACTCCCACCTTGCCCAGAAACGGATCTGCTACTAGAGCTACACTTGGTGGTTTCACATGTCATGGGGGGTGTCTAATCACCCATAATAAGTTGCCAAATCCCCTGAAACAAGACACTATTGGGGGGATACGTGAAACATAACCTGCTGAACCAGAGTGAAAGCTGAGTAAGGCAAGCTCCACTGCATAGTTGTGTGAAGTGTTACGGGCCATTCCAGCAATACAGTACTGTAGTGACAGGAGGTCGGGCACCCGATAACACAGCAAAACTACCTGCACGGGAACCAATGGATTGGTCCCCTCGTATCGCACTCTTCCATTCAACACATCACGAGATGCATGGCGACAAGAAATTACCGGCCTGGGAACTGGCCGTAGGCTTACTTGACCCCCAGCCCCTGCCGCATACGTCCCTCGGGGACTGGCTCCACCTGCGTGTAAAGTTACCATGTGACACAGGCTCATTTAAAGTGCCTTAATACACTATTGCCTTAGAATATACCGACATTGTGGTGGTCGGCCGTGCTGAGGCTTGCTGAATAAACTTAACGGTTTCCTGCAGTGTCCTATCCTGGTTGTGGGGACGTTTCTGGGCCTACCACGTGGGGGGCTGACTGACACCTAGGCCTCAACCCCTCGGCGATGAAAAAAGGAGCCGGCTCCAAGAAGAAGACAGGGCCTGTGGACTCCTTTACGAACAGCTTGACCCCGGCCACCATGCCTGCGCCTCCGGCTGAACTGCCAACAACGTCATCCGAATAAATGCCAGATATGAACAACTACTCGCCACGGTACAGAGTGGGTTCATGTCGGTCAACGTTAAGTTGGACAACATTATTGCCACCATTGGCTCGTTGAAAGCCTGGGTGGAGTAGGAAAGCGCACGAGTGACAGAGGCTGAAGCGAGGATCAGCCATAATGAGGACTCCATCGGACAAAACACCCATAATATCACCCTACTGAAAGGCGAAATGGGCAAACTACGTGGGAAATGTGATGATTTGGAGTCTAGATCCCGCCGTAACAACATCTGTGTTGTGGGAGTAATGGAATCCTTCTGCAGGGGCCCCATGGAAACTCATGTAGAATCGTTGCTGAAATCCCTGTTTGGAGATGACGCCTTCTCAGAACATTTTCTGGTTGAGAGGGCCCATCGCACGTTAGCTTCGACGCAGAGGCCTGGAGCTGCGCCCGAACCATAATCGCCATGCTGCTGAACTACAGGGACAAGGACACCACACTCCGTCTGGCCAGAGAAAAGGGACCCCTCAGACATGCAGGGGACAACATACACATTTACCCTGATTTCGTAGCCGGGGTACAGGCACAGAGGAGATTGTATGACCAGGTGAAAAAACAACTTTGACTGCGACAGGTCCCAAATGCATTGATTTTCCCGGCAAAGCTGCGCATACAACATGGAGGCTGCGCTCACTTTTTTGAAGATCCCACGACAGCCATGGACTACATTTAGGCAACCATCCCGCTGCCGCGGCAGGGACAGAGACATTATCAGAATAGACCTCTGCATCCCGCAGAAGACAGGAGAGACCCGGCTGATTGATCACGTTGATTTAGATATACTTTATACGATTGTTTGAGTACAGATGTGGGTGCCCGGGGGGTACCAACAGACACTTCTTTTTTGTAGACCGGATGAGTGATGCTCCAGTGTGGCAGTTGTGAGCCGCGATATTATCACCTAAGGAATATTCCAGAAGTTGTGTATTCGGTATCATCATCAGGTTGGGTTTGATGGTGCAGGTGGGGGTAGTGGGGAAGTTGCCAGAAGTTGTATGATGGGGTTCATCATCAGGTTGGGGTGGATGGTGCGGGAGGGGGATAGGAGGATCATTTGGGGTAAGGTGTTTCACCCAAGGTACTATGTCAGGGCATGGTTGTTGGGACCTGTGGATTGTTGGGACTGTTGTGGGTAAAAGATCAGAGAGTTTCATCACTACAAGATCTGTACAATCGGCTGACAGGTGCCTTGGCACTCAAAGCGACACCTTTATGGAATGGCACCCACAACACGTGGTCATAAGGGGATAAATATTAAATTGCTCTCCTGGAATGTACCGGAGCTTCACAACCCGATTAAGGCCAGAAAGGTTGCGGCATATGTTATGAGACATAACCCTCAGGTACTGCTGCTTCAGGAAACACATGCACTTCAAAAAATGGTTTCCGGTTTTCTCCCACTTTGGGGCCCCCTCAGATATGGGACGGAATATTCCGCCCAGTCCAGGGGTGTCCTTACTCTAATACACCCTACAGTGGGCTTTCGTTATCTGGACAGCAAGATAGATGCCCAGGGCAGATATGTACTGGTTTTGGGGGGAGATATCTGGTCGGGTTGTTGTCATAGTGAATACATATGGGCCTAATATGGATGACCCAGAATGCTACTGCACAATCGGGGGTATGCTGGACACTGGGGAGGATGCACTGATATTGTGGGGTGGGAATTTCAATACGATCCTAGATATATCTCTGGATCAATCATCTACAACTCCTTGAGGTCCCACGAAAGCCGCATCCACCGTGAGACATATCATGTCTCAGGTATTCCCTACAGACGCCTGGCGGGCACTACATCCACTGTGGAAACAGTACACATATTATTCATCAGTACACGACTCGGAATCACGCATAGATTATTGGTTCGTGAGCTTGCCACTGGCTGGCTCGGTGGTTGTTTGCAGCATACATCACGTACCCTCTCGGATCTTTCTCCTATATCCATCACGCTGGCCCTACAGGACGACACCCTACAGGCTAGGTGATGGAGGATGCCCCCCGGGCACACTTAAAGATCCTCATATATGCGAAGAACTCCATACTGAAATAGAAGAATTCTTTGTGATGAATGAAGGATCAGTTGATGCATACTCCACGCTATGGCAGACCTTTAAGGTGTAGATATGAGGCATCATCATGGGCAAGTCCACTGGTTTACTAGCTGCTGTCAGGAGGAAGTGGGAATGGTTGAAATCAAGCTGGTAGGGCTTGAGACAGAATATAGTGCCACACATAACAAAGAGGTACTTTCCAAAATTCATGAGGCGATGGGTAGATTTTACAAGCTAGCTGATCAGTAAAACCTTTACATAGCCACCCCCTCTAGGGCCCGCAGGTATGGCGAGAGTAATAAGGCAGGGACATTTCTAGCCAACATGCTTAAAGCAGAAAGCCACAGAAACCCTATTGTTAGTATACAAACTCCCGCGGGGGATACGGTTAATTGGGAGGTGGACATTAATACCACATTTGCTGATTTTTACAAAGCCTTATATTCCAACTGAGATACTAAGTCCGTGGGATGAGATAACTGATTATTTGTACAGTATTGAACTCCCTACTCTTATCCCTGAGGTCCGGCTAGCACTGGACTCACCCATAACATTAGACGAAGTCATAGCCGCTATAAAGGCATTAACATCAGGTAAAGCCCCTGGTTCGTACGGTCTAGGTGCAGAGCTATAGAAAGAATACCACGACAAAGTGGGCCGATACTATTAAAAGTATGGGAAGAGGCAATGGTGCGGGGCTCGCTAACAACATCCATGCAAGAGGCGGTAATCGCAGTGTTGCTTAAGCCTCTGCGCCCTGCACACGACCTGTCTACTTATAGACCCCTCTCCCTCATTAACACAGATACCAAGATTTTTGCTAAAATACTCGCATCCAGACTCGTACCACATATGTCCTCGCTGATACACCCAGACCAGTCAGGCTTCATCCCCACGCGATCCACGGCCTTTAATTTAAGACGTCTCTTTGGTGTTATGGCCCAGATTAATCCCAAGGCCGACGCAGTGGTTGCAGCTTTAGACGCTGAGAAGGCTTTTGACTCTGTGTCGTGGTCCTATCTCTTTGCAGTGCTTAAAGATGTTGGAGTGGGGCAATATTTCCTCAGTTGTGTCCGACTCTTGTACACTACCCCTGAAGCCCGGTGTCACAGTTTGCCCATGGAAGGTGTGGCAGAAATGGAGACTCCACTGAGCCACAGCTGGTTTGGCTTTAGCGCTCTAGCCTTTCCCAGACTTCTGTATGAAGGGAGGTCACACCCCCTTCCCGTTGCGTTGCAACTCACTAGTTCAGTTTTTCGAACTGTCCCGCTTGTGTTTGAATTGCTCAGTATCCTCTGTGCCTTGTGTTTTGTTTTTCAAGGCAGGTACTTCTATGCTGCCCAATTTCTTACTACTCTCTCCCTGCTCTGTCTCCTACTTCCCGCACTCTCTGGCGTGCTCCTGTTTTCAATCTTTCCGCCTCTCCTTTGTTACATTTTACGGAATGCGGTTCCCTTCCCGCCGTCTCCGTCCCTTTTGGCGCATCTCTCTCTCTCTCATTTTTCCTCTTCCTGTTCCTGTTCGACCCTTTCTCTATATTGCCTTTGTGACATTAGTCTTCCTCCTTTTTCTCCCCGGTGCCCTCACTCCTTGCACGCCGATCTATTTGCTCTAGCCTTGCTGCATTTCCTACGCTCTACCCCTCTCTGCCTCTCTCTTCCACTCTCGCTCTGTACTCTCTCTCTCTCTCTCTCCCTCTCTCTCAAACTCTTTCCTAGCTGACCCTGTTTTCTTTCACCAACGTTCCGTTTTCTTACGCCCTCTTCTTCTATCACTTACCTTGGTTCCTTACCTGAGATTCTTTTCCATTCCTTCTGCTGTCCGTTCTTGGGGATCCTCCTCCTCAGCTTAGTTTCTCTCCTGGCTGCTCTGGGTCTCCTCCCTTCGCTTTCCTATTACCTTTTGTTAGTAGTCTGGAACGCTAGCTGTCCTTGGCTTCTCTTCATTGGTTGGAACTGCTCCTCATGGTACTGTTTTTTTTTTTTTATTTTTTTTTTATTTTTATATGGTTTGTTACAAACCTTTAAAAAAGTAAGAACAGGATGCAGCTGGGAAGACTGAAAAGGGCCATCAGCCTAGAAAGCCCACAAGAAGAGTGTGTAAACGCAGCTTAGGAGCAACCACCGGACTGGGAAACCCTCAAGGAGGATGATCCTATCTGTAAATCCCTCATATAACATGAATTTGGCGATACAGTGTTTTGAGTTAATTTTACGATCGCTAGAGCTTCAAGGCTAGGTGTTTTTAGGGAGAGAATGGTTCACCCACTTAAGCTGGTTGTTCACCCGTCTCTGATGGCTTCGGCTGTTGTAATTCCGAGTTAATTTCGGCCTTTAGTAACTTCTCCATCATTGATTCTAAAAAGAAGGTTAATTCAATTGTTAAGCTGCGATCTGCATCTTGGGAAAGTCGTATCCACCATTCTTCGGCGGACAATGAAGGCTTTGCCCTTATGAATCTTCCAAAGTGCTTTGTGCGTTCCTGTGTTAGACCGCTGCATGCCAACGTCAGATGTTTTAGCGTTTCAGTATCTTTCCCACAGAGTCGGCACGTTGTAGAGATTTGATTCTTGTCATTCTGTATGTTTAGATTTTCTCTGGTTGCAAATTGGTTGAGACGATATTTCATGAATAATGTTCTGCGTTTTCTGTCTGGAAATTTGTGTAAATATGGCTGAGTTTTGTTCAAATTTCTCTCACTGTTTGGCATCAGCTTCATGATTCTGTGTTTTTTGCATGTGTCACCCGTATCAATCCAATCTTGGATCCATAACAAGGTTTTAACCTTGTTCGGGTTTTCCTGCAGTAGATTTCTGTCCGCTCCTATATCGCTAAGGATTTTTTCGCAGCGTTGGAGCCACATTGAGAACACAGAATTACCATGCTCTGTAGCCGAGGGTTTTAGAATGTTGTATTGAATGCTCGGCTTTTTAGCAGATGCTTTACAGAATTCGCTTAAAGTGTTCCACGTTATCCTTCCATTAATAGACAGAAGACTCAGCTCATGTCTTATGCAGGCAGTTGGTACACCAGGCGGTAGGCACAAGACTTTTGACCAGAACGAATGTTCCAGAGAGGCCCATAGTTCTGCTGGACATCCAAAGGCACATTCAGCTCCATGGATCAGGGCCGGTATAACTTTTGTCTTATAAAATGTTAAGACAGGTGTTAGTGAGTGTTTCCCGAATTTTGAGTTAATGATGCACGCCTGCGCTGTCAATTGTTTGCATTTTGACTTAACTTTTCCCACCCATGGAGCATCGTTTATGCTTGAGCTGAGCAGCATGCCCAAATACAGGGATTGTTTTTTTTGCTCAATTTTTTCATCGTTCATTTTCCACGTGAACTTTTTTTTTCCAATGGGATCTTTATTCTTTTGCAGATCTTGTAGGATTAAGATTTCTGATTTTTGTGTGTTTACATTTAATCCGTTTAGCTGGATGTATTTCGCTAAGATCCTGAGTTTTCGTTGTAGGCCTATTGGCGTCAAGTCCAAGAGGACAAGGTCATCTGCATACAGGAGCCAATGAAGATCTGTTCCATTTACTTTTGGAGGAAAAGTGTTTGCACCTTTGTATGCATCACCTAGGTCTGAGATGAATAGATTAAAGATAATAGAGGCCAGGGGGCACCCTTGCTTCACTCCTCGATAAGTTTTTATTGGAGCCGATAGGGTGCCACTTTTGTCCAGCTTTATTTTTATCTCTGTGTCAGTATGTAATGCTTTTATTGCTGAAAGTAGGCTGAGTGGACATTGCCAATCAAACATTTTTTTCCAAAGTAGCTCTCTCTCTATGCTGTCAAAGGCTTGTGATAAGTCCACAAATGCCAGGTAGATCTTTTTGTTTCCTTTTATTGCTTCCATCTTGAGTAGATTTAGCAAAAGAAGATTTAGGCCACAGCCTACACCTTTGACAAAGCCCGCTTGGCGGGTGTCCAGATGACTTGACTCCTGAATCCAATCTTGAAGTTGTTTTTGTATTTGAGTCGCAAATATTTTTCCCACGACGTCTAACAAGGCAATTGGTCTGTAATTTTTAGGTTCGGCTCTTTTGCCTTTTTTGAAGATTGGAATGACAATTGCGGTTTTCCAACTGGTTGGGACTTTTGCTTCGTTAGCAATTGTGGCAAATAGTTTTGACAGAAAATTTGCCCACTCTTCAGGGTTTTGTTTAAGAATGAAGTTCGTCAAACCATCTGGTCCCGGTGCCCTGGAAGAGGAGCATCTTTGGATGCTCTGTAGGATGTCCTCTTTGTCAAAGCGCAAGTCCCATTTTGAGAGCTCGGGGAGCATCGGATCGACGGAGGTGCTTTTTTTTCGTATACTGAGTTATAGTGGGTGATCCAATCTTTTTCATTCACCATGTTTGCTTGGATTGCGTCTTGCGTGCAGTTGGTATTGTTTATTAGTTTCCAAAACTCTGAGGAATTTTTGTTATTGAGGCTGGCGAGCATTGTTTCGCTGTTGTTTTGATACATAATTGCTTTGTGCGAAATTTGCCAGTTTTTGTATTTCTGTTTGCTGATTTTAACCGCCTTCTTTTGTTGTTCAATGTTCAAATTTCTATGTTGCCTCAATTCTTTTCGCAGTTGTTGTTTTCTTTCGCGAACTTGTTTGTCATATCGGTGTATTGGTTGAAGAGAAGGTCTTCTCAACCCCGAATCTACCATCATAAATTGTTGTAGAAGGCAATTGTATTCGGCTCTCTGTTCTGTTGCACTCAGAATATGCTTGTCATAAGATTTTGTTAGGATCTTTACTTCATGGGGTTTTATTCTCAATCGGGATCTGTTGGGTTCAACATATATCTGATTGTGCCATTGTTGTGGCTTTTTGATGTTCGACATTTTGATTACCAGTTCTAGTTGACTATGATCACTGTTCGAGTTTGCTGTGATGTTGAGTGCAATAACTCGTTGTTGCAGACTGTCAGATATGAAGAAATAGTCGATGGTAGAGGTCTGCTTCAGAGATCTCCACGTTTTTTTTGGTGGAATATCCCCCATGATGTTCCCATTTAAGATGATGACATTTCTTTCCTCGAGCTCATCACACCATTTTTTTGCCAGATTTTGTAGCGGAGTTTTGGGTCCAGGCATCTTCGCCTCATTCACGCAGTCCAGATTAAGATCACCACAGCAGATAATGTTTGGGTTATGATGAGCACTGTTTATTCCATCAATTAGGTCGCACACCATTGTTATGAATTTGTAATTCCCTGCATTCTTATGATGCCAGTAGATGTTGATGATGTGAAATCGGGTTCTGTTGTTATTTACCTCATTTTTTGCTGCAATCACAGAATACTGTATAAAAGGTGATACGTTTGTTGTTTTCTCTAAATTCCAGCCAGAGTTCTTCTTTATCATTATTAAGAGACCAACGGATGGACGTCCCTTGGCTCTTGTGATGGCCGGGTTTATAGCCAGCTCATATTCATCAGATACAGGACAGGTTGCCATCCATGTTTCTTGTAGGCAGATAACGGTGTGATCATTACTCCAGTTTTTTGTGTCATTAAATAAATGTGTAAATCCTCTCGTGTTCCAAGAGAGTATGTTTATGAACGGGCCGTCTGGCCCTTGTTGGCGTTAGCTTGATTTGCTGCCCAAGGCACCTGCTAGCCAATTCCAGTTTGAGCACTTACTTTTAATTTCTGCACCTTGTGTTTTGTCATTTTCGATTATTGCTGGGTTTGAGTTTCCATTTATTGTGATTTTTATTTGTTCGCCAAATGTAAAGCGTACTTGGTTTTTGTCGCTAGACTCCTTTTCGATCTGGAGTATTGTTGGTCGCTCAGTTGCGTGCTCGCTGGTGGATCCTGGTTGACCCACATCAGGTTTCACGACATATTTGTCAAGTCTTTTGACATCTGCCGGGTTTTCACTTTGGGTGTCGATGGAAAATTTGTCTTCCCGTGATGTGTTTCTTTCTTCATGAATGTCAAATCCCAAGGTCAGTAGGAACTGGATCGCATTCAAGAGTAGGTCACATATTAGTCTGGAGTCAATGTGAAGCCGAACTTTGTCGTTTTGATGATCACTTACAAATTCGACTGTTTGAATGTCGTTTGACTCTATGGACCGAAGGCCGGGCACGTGATGTAATAGGCGAAGAACGTTGTTTCTGTTTAGCGTTAGGCCATCTTTTGTGTCTAAGATGCGTTCCAGAATCAATACGTGCCTCCCAGACTTTTTATGAATCACACTTTGCAGGTTATTTTTTTGAACGACTTGTCTGCTGGTACTGACATTCTTGTTAGTGATTGATCTTACTGTGAGATCCTTTGAGTATGTTTTAAACAAGGATTTGCAAGGTGGAGTGTGGCAACTCGAAGTTTCAGGGGCGTCCATCACCTTTGGACCTTCTATTGTAGTTCCGGAATCATTTCGGTTGTGAGATGTTTCAATCGGACCATTAGCAGCTCTTAGCCGATTTCTTTTCTCGTCTCGAACTTGATCTTTTGTTGTACTGGATCTGGGGCTTTTGGGTCTTCAATAGGCAGTATTAATTGGCAGATTCTTCCACGGCTTGCCATGTCTTGTGTGTGTTTTATCACCTGCTTATTCTCAGGTTGCGGAACACTTGGATTCTCAGAATCCTCCACAGTTTGCTCTTCAGTTTCCTCATTGCATGACTCTTCCTCGTAAGTAGAAAAGTCAAGGAGTTCACTCTGTACAAATTCTGCGCTGTCCTCTATGACAATTGTATCTTCTACAATAGGTTTTTCGTTTGTTTTAGAATTTGTCAGAGTTTTTTGGAGACTTTTGCTCGGCTGTTCTGCGTTTACAAAGACATTCACTGCCTTCAGGTTCCTGAGAAATTTTCTTGAGCCTAGATTATTTCGTTTTCTCTTACATTTTTGATTTTTTGACTTCTTTTCGAGTTCTTGACTTGGAATGGTCAGGTTGGGTTTCAGAAATATATCGTAGGTTTTTCCCTTGCTAGATTTTTGGCCAGCGCTATTTCCTCCACTTGAATTGGAGTCCTCCACTTCATTTGTTGAACGTAGAGCTGAAATCTCAATTTCATTTGGTGTGTTAAGGGTATTCGCACCATTTGTCTTTTCACCTGTAGACGGAGGAATTTGAGTGAGTTGTGGGGATTGTGGATAGATATCTCCAGATTCTATGATGCCATCAGCGTTGGCAGAGATTGTTGGCCACGCTTCTGCATGGGGAGTAGACTCCTGGACGACTGCGGTCTTCTCTTGTTCCAGTTGATTGCAGATATTTGGTTGGCACGTAACAGGGTAATTATTATGAGTAGCTTTCGCCACTTTTGGCAGTGGGCAGGAGTCCTGTGTAGTTTGTGACAACAGGGGACATGTAGTTCCCACGATAGGTGGTTCCATACCTTCTAATTCTCCAAGGCAGGCTTGTGTTGATTCTTTGTCTGGGCATTTAGACAGGCGTGGTGATGCCGTGGTGAGCTGGCTCACCAGTTGTTGATTCAGCCCCTCCGAATCTTTCTTTTGGTTGACCACAGACCTCGATGTAGATTGCAGAGATATCATTGTGTTTGAGTCCATTTCATCCCTTCTTATTTTTTGACTTTGTTTTAATAAACCCAGTGCCTCTTTGGTCACCTCTGCTAGAACTCTCTTATCTTCAGTATTATTTCTCTTTTGGTCTGCTAGGTCCTTAATGGACTGGTCTATTCTTTGAATGTTTCCCCATAATTTGGCAGATGTCATGGCTCCCTGGGTATCTGCAAGAGGCAGTCTCGAATTCATCAAGGCAGACAGGGTTGAGAGATCTTTTATGTTCTCATTAATTTGCTCATACATCTTGAGCATGGGGGCTATCGCTATTGTTAGTGAAGACATGACAAAAGGTCTTAATTCGTTTAGAGCTTCCTTGATTAATTTCTGAGCGTTTGCATCGTTCCTGCTTCTAATTGAAGGAGCTCTATTACTCAAGCGTTTTGGTTTTGAATTATACCTTTGTTCTTCTGGAGAGTATGCGAGAGATTCATCATTGCTGGAAGAGGCTGGCCGTTCTTCTGGGCTTAGACTGAGAGTTATCTTGGGTGAGGAACATCTCTCTTGGTGATTGTCGTTTAAGTTTAAGTTTATAGAAGAAGTATGGTTGATTAGCCTGGGTCTATTTTGTGAGCATTCGAACGGAGGTGACAAACTTTCAACCACCCGTCTTCTTTTTCTTGCGCCACCTGGCCAATGATTCCGCGGGGTAGAGACTTTGACTGGTATTGGTGGTGTTTGTTTTGTTCGACATGGTTCGTTATGTATTTCTTCTAGGTTGCATTTTGAGTTGTTGACTACAGCCGATTTTGAGTTTAGAGAGCCGTTTAGCTCAGTCAAGTCTAACAGCAGTTTGTTTACAATGGTCAGCGAATTTTGTTTTTTTGCAGGGGATTGCATACTTTTTTTCTTACTGTTGCTCTTGGGGCAAACAGGATCTGCATTTTCTTGTGGCGAAGCAGTCCCCGCCTTATCTTGGCGAGAAACATCATTGCGTCTTTCCAGTTTTTCAAAGGATGGATTATTAATTCTGTAGTTTAAGTCTGTCTCTTCCATCAAGTGTGAATCTGCCGTGCGCTCCTTGCGGCAGTCTGTGTGTTTTTCTCGAGTCTCTATAGTCTCTATGGTACAGTCTGTGTCATTTTCACCAGGCTCGGGTATGATCACAGGGTGAATGATGGGTATAAGGCGCTTTTGCGCAGGTTCGAAGACTCCTGGGCAGATCGGGGCGCATTCTAACCATTCACTTGTACATTCGGAAGTTAGGCGTCTGTCTCTTGGCATTGTGTTCACAGACAAGGGGTTCGCATCCAGTTCAGCCACCTGGGCGGCTCGCACGGCCAACACTCGCAAACGTGGCGGTTCAGATAAGGAGATTTCCCCCCCTATGGTCGCCGTGGAGACATGGTCACCCCACACCTTCCCCCAGGCATGCTGGCCGCCCTGATCTCTTGACGAATGGCAAACCAATGCATCATTCGCGGCAGCCTCCTCCTCAGTGCGCCAACTATTGCTCACTGCAGCTGAACTAACTCCCGCAGTTCCCAACATAGCAGACCTCGCGGAAGTTGACTGATTGTGCGGTAAGATCTCGTGGTTTTTAGTCACGGGGTGAGTTTGAGGTGGACCATCAGCTGTATTTTTCATATCAGTTGTCATGTCAGTTATCTCGAATACAGATTCATTAGCTCTCATATTTGTGCGAGTTTCATGTGACTTAAATGTTTTGGGGTAGGGGAGGGAGATTGTGCGAGGGGCTGGGGAAGAAAGACCGGATATTTTTCTTACTTGTGTAATCGCGGGGTCTTCCTCGTTTGGGCTCGTAGTGCTAGTTGTCTCCGAAGATACTCCTCGTTCGGTCTTGCGCAGCTGTAGACGCGTTAACGGGTGGTGAACACTTCGCGATGATTGCTTTTCGCGGTTCATATTAGCCATACACTGGATGACCGCGGGTTGACAGTGGGTGCCTCGGGTGCCTCGTGAGCCTCCAGAGACTCACGAGACTCTGCACCGACTCCGCACCGCTCCGCGGACAGAGGAGGTTTTTAAGTCCACACCCCTCTGTTTAGTGGTAGCAATAGAGGAAGGACAACACTTCTCCAACAGGAACTCCAGGAAAGCAGTGGGTCAGAGACTCACGAGACTCTGCACCGACTCCGCGCCGCTCCGCGGACAGAGGAGGTTTTTAAGTCCACACCCCTCTGTTTAGTGGTAGCAATAGAGGAAGGACAACACTTCTCCAACAGGAACTCCAGGAAAGCAGTGGGTCAGAGACTCACGAGACTCTGCACCGACTCCGCGCCGCTCCGCGGACAGAGGAGGTTTTTAAGTCCACCCCCCTCTTTTTAGTGGTAGCAATAGAGGAAGGACAACACTTCTCCAACAGGAACTCCAGGAAAGCAGTGGGTCAGAGACTCACGAGACTCTGCACCGACTCCGCGCCGCTCCGCGGACAGAGGAGGTTTTTAAGTCCACACCCCTCTGTTTAGTGGTAGCAATAGAGGAAGGACAACACTTCTCCAACAGGAACTCCAGGAAAGCAGTGGGTCAGAGACTCACGAGACTCTGCACCGACTCCGCGCCGCTCCGCGGACAGAGGAGGTTTTTAAGTCCACACCCCTCTGTTTAGTGGTAGCAATAGAGGAAGGACAACACTTCTCCAACAGGAACTCCAGGAAAGCAGTGGGTCAGAGACTCACGAGACTCTGCACCGACTCCGCGCCGCTCCGCGGACAGAGGAGGTTTTTAAGTCCACACCCCTCTGTTTAGTGGTAGCAATAGAGGAAGGACAACACTTCTCCAACAGGAACTCCAGGAAAGCAGTGGGTCAGAGACTCACGAGACTCTGCACCGACTCAGCGCCGCTCCGCGGACAGAGGAGGTTTTTAAGTCCACACCCCTCTGTTTAGTGGTAGCAATAGAGGAAGGACAACACTTCTCTAACAGGAACTCCAGGAAAGCAGTGGGTCAGAGACTGGTACTGTTTTGTGCAGAGGGTCAATCCAGCCTCTCCCAGGATAGGGTTTCTGCCTGCAATGACCATCAGCTACACTCAACAGATCCAGTCTCTTACAGCTCAGGGTTTTTTATGCCTGAATAGTCTTTTTCCCTGTAATTTGGGGCAGACTCCCTTGGGTCCGTTTGACTGTCTTCACAACCACAGTCAAGGTGGCCTCGGGTGGAGCTCGTCCCTATCTCTATGAACGGAAGAAGGGAAAGAAGACTACAGAGACAGAAGGAGACCAGAAATCCCATAAGAAGGAGAGAAGAAGAGAGAGGAAACCCCTCCAAGACTATTCTTCTGAGGATCCAGGTGAGGAGATACAGGGGGAGGAAGGCACAGACTCTGACAGCTTGCAATGCCTACAGACAATCATGGCCTCCCTGGAACAATATCAGGAGATAATAAATGCCATCCAGGGTCTTCAAGCAGAAGTCCAGAATCTTGAAACAGAGGACTTGAATTTAAAACAACAGGTAGCTGCAAGGGAAGACTCATGCAGTGACTTACCCCCCCTGACGTTCTCCTTTGGTAAATACGACGGTAACCGCAAATTATTGAAGGAATTTCTGGATGCCTGCATGGTTTATTTCACGTTCCGTCCTAAGGCATACGAACTGTCCAACCTGGTGGGGAATGCTTTGACATGGGCTACCCCGCTGATTACCCAGGCTGATCCAGTTATCAATGATTTCACTCAGTTCACCCAGCTTTTGAAGAACAGACTTGGGCGTCCGGAGGTTCAGTATTCCTCCTACGAGGCTCTCCTAGACATCCCACAAGGAGCACAAGATGTCCAGACTTATGCTTCCGCATTCAGTAAACTGGCAACTGATGCTGACTGGTGTGATTCGGCTCAACAAACCCTCTTTCGCCGTGGTCTACATGAGGATTTAAAGGATGAGTTACCAAGGGTAGCCCGCCCCGTTTCCTTTAGGGAACTGGTGACTCTGACCCTCCAGTTGTAATACCGAATCCAAGAAAGAAGACAGGAAAAGCGACGAACCAGATTCCCCCTTCCCACAGGAACTTCAACAGTAAGTCCTCCGAGACGTTCCCAGACAGAGGAACCCATGCAGATCGGCACAACAAGAGGTCCTCTGACACCAGAAGAATGAAAGCGTTGCCGAGATCAGGGCCTCTGTATGTACTGTGGATCTTCAAAGCATCTGCTTCGCAATTGCCCCGAAGTACCTCCCAGGCGTTCGGGGAACGCGTCACCCCAGTCTTGAGCAGGGAAAAGGTCCAGGCAGAGGTAATAGGTACCTGCAATGTCTTTCAACATAACAAGCTCCTTGACGACCATCGTCTTATGGTTTTTGCAGTCAGTCTAACTTTTGAGTCCGCACCAGCGGTGGAGATCCTTGCTATGCTAGATTGTGGAGCAGCAGGGAACTTCATAGGCATTCAGTGGGCACAAGAGCATCAAATACCTTTCCATCAGAAAGCCAGTCCTCTTTCCGTAGAAGGATTGGGTGGATCTCCACTTACGTCCGGGCCTATTGTTCAGGAGCCAGGCCCTGCCATTTTGTCCCTATTTCAACATCAGGAACAGATAACTTTTGATGTTATCAGGGACGCCCATTTTCCGGTTATTCTTGCTGCATCGCCACAACCCCAGGATATACTGGTCAGCTAATACCATTTGCTTCTCTTCAACGTACTGTGCCCTCCACTGTTTGCCGCAGGCCCTCCCTGTTTCTGGAGATGGCCTTGCGGTTCCGGTGTCTGCTTCAGTAGTGCAGTCGGTGCCCCCATACTATCAGCAATATGGGGTAGACATTTTTGAGGATAAGTTACCTCAATCTTTGCCTCCTCATCGTGCAGAGGACTGCAGTATAGACTTGAAGCCAGGTGCTTTGGTGCCTTTTGGTCGTATGTACCCCATGTCCCTCCCAGAAAGAAGGGCGCTCAAGGAATACTTGGATTCCAACCTCCAGAAATGACTTATTCAGGAGTATCACTCTAGAGCAGGAGCCTCCATGTTCTTTATCCCAATGAAGGGGACTACGGAATGGAGACCATGCATAGATTACTACGGACTAAATAGTCTGACAATACGTGGTCCTTGAAGCCGTTGAAGGGGCTGGCATTTTCACCAAACTGGACTTACGCAGAACCTACCACTTGTTAAGAATCAGAGAAGGCGATGAGTGGAAGACGGCGTTCTGTACCCCATTGTGACATTTTGAGTACAGGGTGAAGCTGTTCGGCCTGGTGAATGCCCCTGCTATCTTCCAACGTTTTGTGGACAAGATTTTTTCAGACCTGTTGTATGCATCTGTGGTGGTGTACTTGGATGACATTTTGGTATTTTCCTCATCTCTCTCTGAACATCGAAGAGACGTTACGGAAGTTCTGCAAAGGCTGAGAGAAAACCAACTGTTGGTGAAACCAGAGAAGCTTGCTTGTGAGGTCACTTCTGTATCTTATTTGGGATTCATTCTCTCCAAGGAAGGGGTACAAATGGACCCTGAGAAGGTCAAGGCTGTGCTACAATGGGCAATCCCCAAGAATACTAAGTAAATCCAACGATTTATGGGTTTATCAAACTTTTATCAGAGGTTTATTCCTAACTTTTCTGATGTCGTCCTACCCATAACTCAACTGTTGAAAAAAGGAAAGCGATTCTAATGGGATATGAAAGCAGATCAGGCCTTTCAGCAACTCAAGAAGGCCTTTACTTCTGCCCCGATGCTGATTCAACCCAACCAGTCCCTTCCATTTGTGGTGGAGACAGACGCTTCTGGAGGAGCAATAGGTGCCGCGTTACTACAAAAAGATAAAGACGGCGAGGAGCACCCAGTGGCTTACTACTCCAGGACACTCACTTCTAGCGAAAGAAATTATTCTGTCTTGGAAAAGGAGCTTCTGGCCATCCGCCAAGACTGCATTGAATGGAGACACCTACTACAGGGATCAACCCATCCTTTCCTTGTCCGCACAGGCCACCGTAATTTAAAAGTACTACAACAAATGGAATGTCGAAATTCCAGACACGCTCGCTGGGCCTACTTTTTCTCTCAGTATGATTCCAAAATCACCTATCTCCCGGGAAGAGAAAATGTATTGGCTGATGCTTTATCCCAGAGCCAGGAAGACAAATCTACTGATCCTCAGGTATATGAAGGTATACTACCCGGGAAAAGATTTCTAGGAGAGGTCCACTCCTTTTTGCAGGATGTCGAACACTCAACTAGATCGTCACAGATCCCACAGCATCATCTACGGCTATTGGAGAAGAGAGGGACGTTCTACTTCCATCGCGGGAGATTATACCTGCTGTCAAAAGACCTCAGAGTACAAGCAATATCGTGGTGTCACAATCTCCCATCTGCAGGGCACAAGGGCCAAGGTGCTACCTTAGATCTCATCTCAAGACAATTTTGGTGGCCGACTATGCATAAGGATGTCAAGGAGTACGTGGCGGGGTGTCCAGGGGGTGCTTCCAGTAAACACTCTACGTCAAGGTCAGTAGGACTCCTTCATTAAGAGCCACTACCGTTTCAACCTTAGCAACAAATCTCCACTGATTTTATTTTTGACCTGCCACCCTCATTAGGGTTCACAGCCATCATGGTCACGGTAGACACCTTGAGTAAATTAGCACATTTCTCCCCGCTTCCGAGCTTACCATCTGCTCCTGAAGCTGCTGCCATATTCCTGAGAGATGTGGCTTGCCCCTACCATAATATCCGACCGGGGTACACAGTTTACCTCAAGGTTCTGGTCCATTCTGTGCAGTACATTGGGTATCAAACGATCCCTATCCTCTGGTTACCACCCTCAAAGCAACAGGCAGACTGAACGATTAAATGCCACTTTGGAACAATATCTCTGCTGTTTTTGTAGCCAAGAACCGGAAAGATGGGCGTCTTTTTTGTCCATGGCAAAGTTTGCCTATAACAACTCCAAACACTCTGCCACCGGTGTTCGCCCTTTCCTTTTTACCTACGGGTACCACCCCAAACACATACCATATTTTGGTCTATCTTGGCCACGACTGTGCCTTCGTTGACCAACACCTCCATGAACTGCGACGCATACAAAAAGAAGCAGCACAGAAGTTGGAAGCCAGTAGATCACAATATGAGAGATACGCTGATGGCAAGAGATTGCAGAACCCCAAGTGGGTCATTGGTACCAAGGTGTGGCTGTCCACGAAATACCTTCCACGCTGGACTCATTTGGGGAAATTTGCAGCCTTTTATGTAGGCCCTTACCCGATCATGTCTCAAGTCAATCCAGTGGCCTTTCGTTTAAAATTACCACCCTGTCTCAAGAAAATACATCCTGTTTTTCATACTTTCCTTTTGAAGGCCTATAAAGCCAATCCCCTTGGCCGCAAGGGTCTTCGCCCATTGTCATACAAGGACACAGATCCTGAGGAGTACGAGGTAGAGAGGCTGGTGGACTCTCGGTACAAACATGGGACCTTCCAATACCTTGTCCATTGGAAAGGTTACTCAGCAGCAGAACGCACATGGGAGCCAAGAAGTCACATCCACGCTCCACAATTGCTTCGACTATTTCTTTCATCGTCTCCATCCGGGTTAACCCGGAGGAGCTTCGATAAAGAGGGGGCATGCTGTCACGGTTTTCCCATGGAAGGTGTGGTAGAAATGGAGGCTCTTCTGAGCCACAGCCGGTTCGGCTGTAGCGCTCTAGCCTTTCCCAGACTTCTGTATTTAGGGAGGCCACGTCCCCTTCCCGTCGCGTTGCAACTCGCTCGTTCAGTTTTTCGAACTGTCCCGCTTGTGTTTGCATTGCTCAGTATCCTCTGTGCCTTGTGTTTTGTTTTCCAGGGCAGGTACTTCTACGCTGCCCAATTTCTTACTACTCTCTCCCTGCTCTGTCTCCTACTTCCCGCGCTCTCTGGCGTGCTCCTCTTTTCTATCTTTCCACCTCTCCTTTGTTACATTTTACAGAACACGGTTCCCTGCTCGCCATCTCTGTCCCTTTTGGCTCATCTCTCTCTCTCTCATTTTTCCTCTTCCCATTCGATCCTTTCTCTATATTCCCTTTATGACATTAGTCTTCCCCCTTTTTCTTGCATGCCGATCTATTTGCTCTAGCCTTGCTGCATTTC
The DNA here is from genome assembly GCF_040938575.1 of Ambystoma mexicanum. Lineage (NCBI taxonomy): Eukaryota > Metazoa > Chordata > Amphibia > Caudata > Ambystomatidae > Ambystoma > Ambystoma mexicanum. Next base: position 730,087,974 of record NC_090924.1, read on the forward strand.
CTACACTCTACCCCGCTCCGCCTCTCTCTCTTCCACTCTCGCTCTGTACTCTCTCTCTCTCTCTCTCTCGACCTCTTTCCTAGCTGATCCTATGTTCTTTCACCAACGTTCCGTTTTCTTACGCCCTCTTCTTCTATCACTTACCTTGGTTCCTTACCTGAGATTCTTTTCCGTTCCTTCTGCTGTCCGTTCTTGGGGATTCTCCTCCTCAGCTTAGTTTCTCTCCTGGCTGCTCTGCGTCTCCTACCTGCGCTTTCCCTATTACCTTTTGTTAATAGTCTGGAGCGCTAGCTGTCCTTGGCTTTTCTTCAGCCTCTCACAGGACAAGGTTTCTGTCTGCAATATTTCGACCATCAGCTACACTCAACAGATCCAGTCTCTCACAGCTCAGGGTTTTTTATGCCTGAATCAGCTTTTTCCCTGTAATTTGGCGCAGGCTCCCTTGGGTCCGCCTGACTGTCTTCACAACCACAGTCAAGGTGGCCTTGGGTGGAGCTCGTCCCTATCTCTACGAACGGAAGAAGGGAAAGAAGACTACAGAGACAGAAGGAGACCAGAAATCCCATAGGAAGGAGTGAAAAAGAGAGAGGAAACCCCTCCAAGACTATTCTTCTGAGGATCCAGGTGAGGAGATACAGGGGGAGGAAGGCACAGACTCTGACACCCGGGTCCACATGAACTGCACCATCTCATCCCACTTTCCACTAGGTAGGGGCACCCGGCAGGGATGTCCCTTTTCCCCCATATTGTTTGCGCTTACGATTGAACCCATGGCTGAATTCATCTGGCCACACCATACACACATAGGTATCAGGATGACTGGGCCTCCTCAACTAATCTCCTATACGCTGATGACTCCTTGCTGTACGTACAGGACCCCAAAAATAACCTGGGACCAATCATGACAGATGTTCATATATTTGCAGAATACTCTGGATATAGGGTGAACATCTCCAAATCTGAGCTGTTTCCTTTAACGCCAGCTACGCAGGATCTATCCAACGTGGGCAGGTTCAAATGATCCCTGTATGGGTACGGTATCTAGGCGTGGTGGTGTCCAGACACAAACACACCTTGTACAATGATGATCATGAGACACTCTTGCAATCATTCACCATTAAGCTTCAGCTACGGTCCAGACTTCCCATCTCCTTATATGGCCAAGTAGCTCTCCTTAAGATGATGGTCCTCCCACAAATTAATTTATTGTTTTGGTAACATACCCACCTGCCTGGGAAAACATTTTTCAGGAAACTTCAATCATTAGCCTCCTCGTTCCAATGGGGTGGGAAGACATCCAGGATGAAATGGACAGAGCTGTTTGCGAGCTGTGGCATTTCGGCCACAGACTTTGAGCTATACTATTTAGTATCTCAAGCACAGTTTGCCAAACACTGGTTTGACCCTGAGGTCAGAGCAGCACATATTCCTACAGAGAGGTATGCAGCCTCCCCCTCCGATGTCCGCTTGGTTATATTCAGTCCTAACCACAAGGAATCGTGCAAGTTTGATCAAGTGAGCGCTACCGTGAATGCATGGTTCAATATTTATAAACTAGGATATGAGTAAAACAAGTATTAAATCAGCATACATACAAATAAACAATTGAGGTATCGGTACAAAAGCTCATACTTCAACACATAGGAATAGAACAAAATGAAGCCTCATAGGGGCTAAAAATCAATTGTGAAATAAGAAAGTACACAGTTGTGATTCACTGTCTGTACAGGTTAATCTATTAACCAACGATGCCAGTTAGATGATTCTGTTCCTATACAGAGACCAACAGTCTTGACATATTTCAGTTCAACGGTGTCACATATACAGAACTTTCTTCAGGAGAAAGGGTTTCACATTGAATTCCTATCCAGCATATAACATATGTGGGGACAACGAACAAGACCTTTCGAAATTAAGAGATAGGAAAAATAAGTAAGCTAGCAATGCTAATCTACCTCTCATGTGGTCCAATCAATGAACGTTGAACCAAATATCAAAGGGAAAAAAAATTACCTTGAAAGGGTTCTTGTGGGGGCGTACAACTCTTGAGATGGGTTATAAAAGGAGAAAAAATCTTCCTTAGGCGTAGCTGCAAGAAAAGCAAGGAATTAGCTTTTCGATCGCTCACAGTGCTAACTGGCATCTAACTGGCATCATTGGTTAATAGATTAACCTGTACAGACAGTGAATCACAACTGTGTACTTTCTTATTTCACAATTGATTTTTAGCCCCTATGAGGCTTCATGTTGTTATATTCCTATGTGTTGAAGTACCAGCTTTAGTACCGATACCTCAATTGTTTATTTGTATGTATGCTGATTTAATACTTGTTTTACTCATGTCCTAATTTTTTATTAAAACATTATTGATTTTGTATGTTAGGAGTTTGTTACTAGACCTGTCATAAATTGTTCTATTTCACTTATTCTTTAATATCTATCTTATCACGGAATAGATAGAACAGACACTTGCTACCGTGTGTTACTCAAGTGTCCACTGGGATTCCTCTTATATCTTTTGGTGCTTACAATGGCAGATTATCACAGGAACCATACGTACCCAGTGGGGAAACACAGTGCTGTGAATCTCAGGACAGCAAAACAGGTGGTACCAACATGGCAGAAGAGAGAACCCTTGCATATAGCAATGACTATGCACTGCCCTCATGAAGGCCATCTCTATTTTGAACCATTCTGACATGGAAGACCTCACACCTCAGCCCAAGGAATGGGACGAATTGATACAACTTTAAAAAAGACTAATACGTACTGAGCTACATGGGGCAATAATGCTCGAGTACCTAAAAAGTAAATCCTTACCCCATGGGGTCACTGTGCTTAACGAACCACGTCTATTTTTAGACAAAGAAAAATTTCATTTACAGTGGAGCTACATCGCAAATTGTTGTGGCAGAGACTGGTTGATTTTGATAATTGATACCGCAAAGGAAACCTCTGAAAAAATTGAAATCGATCTAAAAAAGATTGAAGAAAATATGAAACAACTTTTGTCACTTGACAATTATAAGAAAATAATAGAAGAAATAGAAAAAGAGATCAAAGATTTCAAAATAAAAAACACACAAGAACGGATACTGAGGATGAAAGAAGATCTGGCGCAATTCACCCATGAACAAGCTTTTCCATATTTGAATGCTAATTACCAGAACAAATCTTTGCAACAGACAGGATCCACTAAGAATAACAGAAGGGTTCGGTTTCGCAGCACATTGTATAGTACTAGCAATGATAGTAGCGACCCCGAGGAAACGGGGGAAGGTACATCAGCTGCAGCCCAACAAACACCAATGAGGGGACAAGGCCAATATAATAAACGCCGAGGCAATGGTGGACGTCCAGCTAATACCAGGCCTTTTTTATACCAAGGCCAAAATCGCAGCACATGGAACGATGGAACAAAACACACCAGAAACGGGAGTCGCTTCTAGTAAACCTCTCGGATTACCAACCTACCATCATTGAAGAGCACGTTTTGAATAAAGGTCTGGGCTTTGTCATCTCAAAACAGCATGATCCTTTTGAGTACCGCACAGACTTTAACAAATTCCTCAGGAAAATCCATCTTAAAGAATTCTTCGAGCTCAACGAGTTTGGATCCACTGACAGCACTGTGAACCCGACTGGCCTATGGAATCCGTCCACATTCTGCCCTCCTAGTAATAGTCATTCACCGGAGTCACAGGTCTTCAAAAGAAGAGTTTTAGCAGATATTGCTAAACTGGAAAAGATTCAACATAAACCTTTTCATAATCTTAGCAAATTGGAACGCGAGACCGTTCAATCTTTAGCATCTAACACTAAAATATTGATTAAAAAGGCAGATAAAGGTGGTGCCATCGTGATCCTCAATAGGACAGACTATCTATTTATTTTTTAATATCGTATTTTATTGGTTTTTATAACATACAACTGCTGGTCCTTACCGGGCCAGATCATAATAACAACAACAACAGTAACATTTGATGGTATACGTGCTCATACAGATTGCATACATTGCATAACATTTCTCATGGTGAGATCTCCGCTGCAGCGTTCATATCCCGTATCTCATGCTATCAAGGGCTTAAGGTTTAAGAGTTCATATAGTGTCTTCCCAGTGTTGCCAGATCCTAGTTGCCTTTTCAGGGCATCCACTGGCTCTATACACTCTCCTCTCAATGGCTATGCAGATTTGTACATCTGTGATCCACTGGTCTACCAGTGGCGATTGTGCTGCTCCCCAGAGTTGGGCTATATTTCTTTTGATTATCACAGTTGCGTTCATAAAGCATAGCTTTTCATATCTTGACAGGTCTAATTCGCTGCTTGCTCCTAGTAGCAATAGTTTAGGGTCCCTAGGGATTGTTTATTGTAGGACCTTCGTAAGGATATCGCAGCACTGTTGCCAGTAGTGACTAATATGTGGGCATTCCCATAATATATGAAAAAAGGTTCCCTCCTCTCTACGACAGCGTAAACAGTTTGGTTCCGTTATTTTACCCCAGCGATATAAGGCCACTCTTGGGTAGTAGATCATGTGTAATATTTTAAGCTGGACTAGCCTTAGTCTAGTCGAGATGGCGGTTTCATGGGGGTACATTAGGATCTGGACCCAGTCTTCTGGCATGATTTCCCCAACCTCCTCTTCCCATTTTGTCTTCAGCCGTGTCAGTTCTCGTGTGGCAAAGGAGGTTATAACATTGTACATCGCTGTGGTGACTTTCGCCTGAATATGGTCTGTGATTATGTTTCGTTCCAGTGGGGTACTATCTGGCATGTCGGAGAGGGCAGGGAGATGTTGTTGCAGTCCATGTTGGAGCTGTGTATAGTGGTATTGTTCCAACTCTGGGAGGTTAAAGGACAGAGCCAGATCCTCATAGGATCTAATATTGTCATTCTCTGCGATGTCCCCCACTTTTCCTATACCACATCTCACCCATGTGGGCCATTCCGGCAGTTTGGTTACCTTGGGGAGGTTCCCATTGTTCCCTAGCGGCTGTATTGGTGTGACCTTGTCTTCCCACCCTATAAAAGCGTGCGACTCCCTCCAGATACGAGGTGTCTGTGATGCCATTTTACTGGGACCTGCTCTGGGTGTTGAGGCATATATCTTCAGGGGGGGTGACGCTCGCACGTGCGGCAGCGTGGATTATGCATGCTGTGCGTCATTTATTACCGACATTTGGCTAGCCCAGTAATAAGTCTGTAGCCTTGGCAGCCCGATGCCGCCTTCCCATATGGATCTTTGTAGTATTCGGAGGGCTATTCTCGGTCGTCCACCTCCCCATAGAAGTTTTCTGAGTGTGCAGTCTATTTTTTGGAACGTCTTCCCCGGTATGTGGAGTGGGGCATTCTGAAGTATGTACAGGTAACGAGGGAGTGTTAGCATTTTAAACAATGCTGCACGACCCAACAGGGTCAGTGGCAGAGACATCCAGTGTTGTACTGAAAGTGGTCGGGGGCTGTTTTATATGGGCAGGGCTCTGGGGGTTGCATGCCTAATTGGTTTAATGCAAATATCGTAGATTTGGACCAGTTCACTTTCAGGCCACTAAAGGCCCTGTATTTCTGGAGTAGTTGCGTCACCACCGCACATGCCGTCCTGGGGTCGTGCATATATATCAACAGGTCATCTGCGTAAAACGAAACCCTGTCTTCCCAGTCCGGTCCCCCTGGGATTCCTCTCCATGTGGGTGCATCTATTAGGAGCTGGGCAAGGGGTTCCATGGCTAGTGCAAAAAGGATGATAGGCGGCAGCCTTGCCGCGTCCCTTTTCCCAAGGGGAAGGTTTGAGACGTCCAGCCATTCACCCTGACCTCGGCCATCAGTGCGTTGTATAGTAGTTGAACCCAGGATAGGAATTGCTCTCGGAACCCCATTTTACGCATTATCTCCCAGAGTGCCTCCCAGTGGACAGAATCAAATGCTTTTTCAAAGTCTATTGCGAGGACTCCCAAGGGAACATTCAGGGTCTGGGCGTGTTTAATGGCTAAGTGTATTCTCCGGATATTCATTCTTGTAGACCTGCCAGGCATAAAGCCACACTGGTCTGGGTGAATCAAAGATGGTGTGACCCCTTGTAGGCGTGTCGCTAATAATTTGCCACGTATCTTCGCCTCGGTGTTAATAAGGGAGATCGGTCTATATGAGCTACACTTGTCTGGGGGCTTATTTGCTTTGGGTATTACAATTATTGCGGCCTTTCTCAGGTCCGCTGGCAGGCTGCCCGTGATTCGGGCTTGTTGGTACATTTTGAGCAGATGGGGAGCCAGTTTGTTACCTTCTATCTTCTTCCGTGCTTCAATGGGAAAGCCATCCAGCCCGGGTGTTTTCCCAGATTGGAGCTGCATCATAGCGGTTATGATTTCATCTTCGGTGATTTCCTTTTCTAAGGTAGCAATTTGTTCGGTATTTAAGGAGGTGAGGGAGATCTCCTCCAACATAGAGACCTCAGGGGCAGATGCAGGTGCTCTATAATTTCTTGGCTGTGTCCCTCGTCCCTCCGTTCGAGCCAGGCAAGCATCTTCCCTGCCTTGTCACCCGTTTCGTATATTCTGGCTTTCATTGCAGAGTGTGCTTGTTTTGCGTTGTCCAGTGCAATGTTTTGAAGTTTCTTCTGCGCCAGGTGTTAGGGAGAATTCTCTTATAAGGCTAATTTCCCAAACATAGTGAGTCCCCCAGCAGCGTTGCTGGATTTTTGGGGTTTGTTTTTTTCTCCTGCTAAGAGTGAGACTCTTTTACTCCCACTCTTAGACATGATTTGAGGTATGTCTCTGACTTGTTATGTGCTTATGGGCTATGGGGTTTTCTTTTTACTCCATAGGATATCATCTGTTTTTCATGTGCGTTACACAGCACCCTCAGTGCAGTAACACAGGGGTGTCATAGTGACCCCCAAATATAGACTCCATACCCTGGGACTGACTACTGTCTCCCAGGGCATGTAAAGTCACCATTGACTTTACTAGTCCTAAATTATGAACAGAACCAGTACAAACCATCATATTGTGGAAGTACTGGAAGGTGTTAACTATATTGCCCCTGGGTCTGTTTTCAAGGGGGCACTGTCCAGTCCCCCCTTGTCGAGTTTCTGGCTGGTGGCAGTGGTTACCATGCAAAATATTCCACCGGAATATTTCCTATGGGATTTTCCCATTGATTTTAAACGCACCACTTTTTGGTGCAATGTTAAAGATACCGCCGGTTTATTTATTTAATATTAAATCAACGGTTGTTTTTTTTTGCCAGAAGTCTTTTATAAAATGACGTTCGTGTCCGTCTCTGTAACTCTGACCAAGGTCGAGCCCTTTGTTCCACTTTTTGGCGGGCTTCTCCACAGAAGCCCTCCAAATGGTGCCACTCTGTCTGGGTTCCACAGGATGTGTGGGTAGGGGAATTGGCACCCTGGACTGTGTTGCCTTAGCAACTCAAGTCACACTCTATTCTGATTGGCCCAGTGGTGAGCCACCCGGCTCACCACTTAGCAGGTTTGAGTGACAGCTAGGCTGTAGAATGGGGGTTTATCTGCATAAAAGCAGGGCCTTTGGGACTGGAACTTCAGAAGTCGCCACAGGAACTAAGAATCCGAAGAGGGAAGAAGCTGAGCCATCTGCAACAACGACACCACCGGTGGAGCCCTGCTGCTACAAACTCACCACTTTCCCAACGACAAGAGAAGATCTTCTGCTGGACGAGTCTTCTTCCTCTGAGCTGGTGGGACCAACCAATTCGCCCCTTTCGCCTTCCAAAGACGTCTCTTGGTCGAATCACACGTGCCAAGCACCCCGGCGGCCGGATAGCCAAGCTTCACCACTTTGACCGCGAATAAAAGGAACGCACCTTTTAACGACGAACTCTGCGGCTGGTTTCATCCCTGTTCAGTGCACCAACTCCACGTTTCCTCCTCGATGAGATCCTCTCTTCCCCTGGTCGAAACAACAAACTGCAACCACTGCCAGGAACAACTGCCACCGCTGGAGCTTCCTCTCTCTATAAGGTACTGTGTCCTACCTGGCCTCCCTTTCTTCGGTTTGCCCAAGGTGACCCTTAAATCCTTGGCTTTCCAACTGGGTTGGCCCCAGACCTTCTAACTTTACCTTCTTGAATCACCCCAACCTCTTTTGAACATTCTGCAAAGACTTTTAGTGCATTTTAAACCGTGTGATCCTGGGCACATTTCGCTTTGCTCCATTTAAAGTGGGCCTGGCCTATGAACTTTGGCTCTACAGTGTATACTGCCTTTATTCCCTTGCTGAGAACTCCTAAAAGTGTTGGGACCTGTTTTATTTCTATGCTCTGCCTTTTTCTCTCCCTTTAATTTAACTATTGGAGTGCCATCTAGGTTACGCGCTCACATCTGTTTTAACAAATCGTGGTGTTTTAACTCTGACTTGTCTAATAGTTATCAAAGGAGGTATGTATACTTTACCTGACTGTGTTTTAACTTGCTTTTGATTTAGAGTGCTAGTATATTGCCTAAAGTATGTTTTAAATAAATAATTATATACTTTTTATACAAAGCTCTGGTCAGTGTTTGTTTGCTCTACTGTGTTTTTAGCCCTATTGTGTATACACTATATACTACCCTACTCTTCTTGAGAGAAGTCTGACTGCTCAGCCACAGCTACCAGGTAAATCTGGGTGGTACAGACTGCTACCAATTGGGTTTACTGCTTACTCCTGTAGTCTTAATCTTTTTGCAGTGGTCCCTAAGGGAACTGCACAGGATTCTGCCTAACACCAGGATTAGTGCTCTGTTTGTGTCAGCGCAGTCTTGGCTTAGGTGTGTTGCCTCCGCTTGTTTTCCATTCGCTTCTGCCTCCTTCACTGATCTAGATATTTTCTCTTTTGTGCTGCAGTCCAGGAAATAATTTCCCCCTGTATCACCGGTTTGTAGGCTTCCCATAGTGTGATAGGACAATCTACTGATCCTTCATTTAGTTCAAAATATGTCATGCTAGCATCTTGTAGGCGTTCTACTAGTGCAGTAGAGCCCAGATGATAACTGTTCAATCTCCATGTCGGTGGAGGGATTGGCTTACATGTCGTTATCGACATGAGTAGAGGGGAATGATCCGAGATGCCTCTTGGGAGGTATTCTGCTTGTGTTGCTGTGTGTATTATTACTGCAGGTACAAAGAAGTAGTCTAGGCGTGATAACGATGCATATACCCCTGAGTGGTAGGAGTATTGTTGCTCTCTGGGATGCAGGTCGCACCACACATCTCTGATGCCAAGTGCTTCCACAAATGAGGTTGGTTCGGCGATTGGGGTCTCTGCTGCGTAGATGTGTGCGGTCCTGTATATTACTCATGACATCGTTAGAGTCACCCCCAAGGATCAGAATATCAGAGACATCATCGGACATCAAAGGTGTTATATCCTCAAGTAGTGTGGATTGTAGTGCAGGCGGGGCATAGATCGCCAATAGGGATATTGATTTATTCCAGAGTGTGCCTGTGGTGCATGTAAATCTGCCCCCGGTATCCTGTGTTGTTTTTGTGAGGGTGAGTGGCAATCTTTTGTGTGCAAGTATCAGTACTCCTCTGGCTCCCATCGTAAAGCCCACTTGTGTTGCTGTGCGATAGTTGGAGCGGTTGAACAGTGCATTGGCTGTGCCCGCCAAGTGAGTCTCAGTTAGGAAGACTATGTCTGGGCTATGCCTATTCAAAAGCTGTCGCACCAATCGTCTTTTCAGGCTGTTTCCTAATCCGTTCACATTCCAGGTGAGAAGCTTTAGGGTTCGGGTCTTGCTATACTGCAGAGGTACTTCAGTGCTCATGATTCTTGGTGACATCATGTTTTCCTGGGGTAGTAGTGTTGCCCCTATTCATTTTGTGGCGGTGGGCATCAGCTAGCGTTTGTTTAGTTTCCATTTTTCGTATGCTTCGATATTCCGTTGAGCTTTTCCACTTCTGAACTTATATCCAACTCCCCCCTCCCCACACTTCATCCCCAACTGAAGTATCTGTCGCCCCTTCATAACTTAATAAACTAATCCAAACTAAACTGGTTAATTACTATGTGGTCTCTTCGTTGTCAGGGGGGTGGATCCGGTGTGGTCGCCAGCCATTGCGTACTTTTTGATTCTTGTTACTGTTTGGAGCAGGAGCTCCGTTACGTTTCAGCTTACAGTGGTTGTGTCGGCTTCGGTTGTTATCAGATGGCTGTTGTTCATATCATTATGGCGGTATTCCCTCCTGTTGTTGCTGGGGTCTGTTCTCTGGTGGTCTCTCAGGGTGTAGCCCATTACGTTCGTCTCCTGTTTTCTTTTTAACGTTCCAATCGCCTGCTATGTGTCTCTCCGCCCAATTCCAGGCTTCTTTCGGATCTGTGAAGTGCACTGTGGTTCCATTGTGGAATATTTTGAGCTGGGCAGGAAACATCAGACCATATTTTGTTCCTAGTGCCTGCAGCCGTTTTTTGAGTGGATCAAGGACAGACTATATTAAAGAATGCGAAAGACAACTGTCTAACACCTCACCAAACATCTGCAGCTGCAAATTACCAACAAAGTCTCTAAGGCACAAGATCGTGGGTGGATATCCAAACAGGAGGCTGACTTTCTTATCAACACCAAACCGTCCATTCCCACTTTTTACTGCCTTGCAAAAATTCACAAAACCTTGGTGGACCCTCCGGGACACCCCATTGTGGCAGGAATCAATTCTGTATTGGAACCCCTTTTCAAAGATGCTGAATATTATCAAAAAGATGAGATCTTATCTGAAGGACTCTAGAGATGCTATTAATCATTTTGAGAACATAGAATTTGACCCTGAGACATCGGTGCTGCTTGGCCTAGACATTGCATTTGTTTATACTAATATTCCCCAACAGGCCACCCTGGAACCCATTGAATAGATTCTACTCGCCAGAGAAGATCACGATCCCGCACCTACTTCTTTTCTTATGTGGTGTGTTGAGATAGCATTGACTAAGAACTACTTTGAATTCAACGGCCGATTCTATCAACAAGTGGAAGAGACTACCACGGGGGCCACCATGGCACCCAGTATGGCTAATCTTTATGTGGAAATTTTCGAAAAAAACCCACATGTATAGTGATACTAATCCACATAAACATCAGATTTCCAAATGGACGAGGTACATTGACGACATCTTGGTCATCTGGGTAGGATCCCTTGAGACGGCCCAAGGCTTTTTCCGATGGATCAATAGTGTGAATAGACATTTACAATTCACCATGACGAGTTATCAGTTCACCACCAATTTTCTTGACCTTACTATTTTTCACCAGCAGGGAGTCTTGAAGGTGAAACCCTTCCATAAACCCACGGACAAGAACTCATTGCTAGATTACTCTAGTCACCATGTGAAGCATCTCAGGGATAACCTCCCTTTTGGGCAATTTTCGCAGCTTAAAAGAAATAGCTCTGACAATGCTATATATGAAGAGGAGGCTAAGACATTGACAAACAAACTATGCCTATGGGGCTATCCTAAAAGGTTGGTCAAAAAAGCGGCTAAACGTGCATTTAACAACAACAGGGAGGCCTTACCTGAAGAGAAACCAGCAAAGGAACAAGAAGACAGGCTGGTTTATGTAAATACCTTAACCAATCACAGCATGAAAATCAAATACATTATACTGAAGCACTGGAAGATTTTCGATACTGAAGATGTAGTCATGCCTACCCCTATTTTTGCTTTCAAGAAGAGTACCTCCATTGGTAATAGGGTGAGCAATAGCAAGCTGAAGTCTAACATCATCTCCCAGCCAAGTATCAAAACCATGTGGGGAATGACACCTATTGTAGGACATCACCCCTGCTGGAACTGCGGGGTTTGTAAACTCACTACCAAGACCACCAAGGTCGAAATAGGCACCAATAGACCGTGGAAACAACAGACAATGACGAATTGCAATACAGACCATGTTGTATACCTGATCAGTTGCAAATGTGGTCTACCATATGTGGGAAAAACCACTAGAAAAGTAAAAACAAGGATTTTCGAGCACAGAAGCTGTCTAAAGAATAGAATTGAAAACGCACCCATGGTTCAACATTTCACCACCATGGAACATGGATTTGAAGACTTCACATGGACAATACTACAAACACTTAAAAAAGACCCTACTATGAATCGAGATGCCAAACTATTTAAAATGGAACAGGAAATGATCTTCAGAATGATAGTGACCTACATGGGTTGAATGAATCAATTGAGTGGAATAAAATTAAAAACGGACACCTTTTTGTCTCCCAGCTTTACTCACATATGATGCCGCGGGCTTCCATTGCTGTGGATGTCCTGTTTCCCGCTCTGAGTACATGAGTTTTTTTAACCCTTGGTCCTTACTTTAGGGAGTATATCAATAGGCATACTCTGGCAGAAAATAGAGCAGCTTACCTCCTTATTCCACCATATTACACCACGTAACTGCAGGTGCTAACGGGGGGAGGACAAGAGACTCTGAAGGGGAGATTGGGGTCCATTACTATTATGATGTGTATTACCCTACTATTAAGGTCCCCGCATAGACACCTGTACTTCGTACATACCGCTGTGCCTCTGGATAATTTCATGTTAGAAATTGCATGTCAACATGTAATTGATTGATTGGAACCTGAGACCGTAATTACTCATCTGTCTTTGTACTTAGAGCTGGATCAGACACACTAGGCATGTCACGAGTAGTGTCTTACATGAACATTGCTAAATGAAAGTATGCCCATTAACATATGTCTAAACAGAGATCCGTGGTACATTTAAATACTGTTGATATTCTTTCAATTTGCTAGTTTTATTCATTCTGATGAGACATAATCCATCTGTTATTGTCATGATCTCTGCTTCCAAAGGGTCGGGGTTTTCCCGGCTCCCTTGGGGGCAGATCCGTGACCCGGGTTCCGAGTGCCAACCAGTCCCAATTGGGACCTTTTGGACCCAGTCCTGGCGCCAGTGGCACCAGGCTCATAAATATGCCCAGTCCCAGCGCTGGAAGCGCCGGGCTCATAATGCTTGGGTGGACTTACCTGCAGCAGACCATGCTGCTTACTTGCCTGCCAGTTGAGCCTCTGATCCTCTTCTGTTTGGAACTACTTTTCCTGTTGGGTGGGGCAGGAGCCACTCCCTAGATTCAGAACACTGGAACTCTTCTGGAAAGCAGGAACTCTTTTCTTACCTAGGCGTGGCTGTGGAAGGAGACACCTAAGCACTACAGGAGGCTATTTAAACCACACCCGATGGATGAATCTTGCTTTGCGTTATTCTCCATCCTCTAAAGCAGAACGCTCATCGTGTCTTCTGCATCTGATCCTGGGCCTAAGGAAAAAGGCTTACCATCCTGAATCCAGTCTTCAGCAACACCTATAAAGACAAGAAAGAACAGGTTAGCATTATGGTCTTCAGTGACAGCTCTTCACTTACCTGGTCCATCGGCTGTCACCAACGCCTCGCGCTGCATTCCGGCATCTGAAAGACAAAGGCTTACCTACTCTTCGTGCGCTCCGGAGGTCTTCACACTGCATTCCGGCATCTGAAAGACAAAAGCTTACCAACTCTTTGCACGCTCCGGAGGCCTTCGGCGCTGCATCCCGCATCTGAAAGACAAAACAAGGTGCGTTTAAAGACATTAGGGAACTTTAATACTCACGTGCCATTACTCCTTTCCACATCTAACCCAGTGGGTATTCCGGCACCCTGCAGCCGCTCCGAACTTGTACCTGCAAAATAAAAAGACAGTTAGAGCGCATCGTGAAGCAGGCAACAAGCGCTTACTTACGTGCTTCCAGGCGCTTCTATTCATCACACGGGCTCCATCTTCAACTCCCTTCAGCCCGTCATCCGCCATCGCCGGAACCCTGTAAAACAAGAAACATCATTACTAAAGACTTTAAAGACATTAGAATTACTCGAAACTTACCGTTCATGCAGTAAACGACGGACAGCAGTCCTCTGAAGTCAAGAGGCCTGCTCCCCTTATCCAGTGAAGAAACTGGTAACAGCACCCTGCCCCGAGGCAGATGGAGAGCACAGCGTTCACTTACCTAAGACATCTTACCCTTCAAGTCAGACATACAGTGCACAGAGGTCCAGCCCAAAGAGCCAACCGTGTGTTAAACATCACCTTTGCAGATACGGTATACGCCCAGTCAAGACCGGCGCCTCTACGGGAATCAGGTGAGCGTTACAGAAAGCAAAGCCTACCACAAAACTCCCGTCCAGGCGCTATGGAAACCTCGGATACCGACCAGCTAGCCCAGTTACTTGGGGAACTAAGGGCAGAAGTGCATGCAGCCCGTCAGGAAACGAACGCTCTAAGAAGGGAACTGATTATTTCCAAGGAGCGAACAGATGATCTCGCTAGACAATTGCTACAGTCACAAGCCGGACAGACCCCGTTACCCGCATCTGGGGGAAATCTTCCTTCTACATCTTCTATGAATCCAGTGCAGATCAACCTACCTGGGAATGTACCTCTGGCTCCGCCCGAACGATTTTCTGGTGACCCAAAGAGGTTTGCAGTATTTATCAATCAGTGCCGGTTGCATTTCTTATGCCGGCCAGCAGCCTTTCCAACTGATCAAGCTAAAGTAGCTTTCGTGCTTTCGTACCTTAGTGGCAATGCGGCAGACTGGTCGATCCCTCTAGTAAATCAAGATGATCCGGTCCTCCATGATTTTCAAGCTTTTCAGCTCAGTATGGAAAAACTGTTCGCAAGACATTCACAGGGGCAGGCCTTGGACAATGAGCTTCTTTCGTTGCGACAAGGTAATCAAGACCTTTTGGCTTATATTGCGTCTTTCAACAGACTGATAGTGGAAACTCAATGGCCTGAGGACAAAAGGATTACGCTGTTTTATAGAGGTCTACGTGGAGAGCTCAAAGATGTGTTAGCCCAAGTAGTGAATCCCCCACAAGATTGTTCGGACTATATAGACTTAGTCGTTCAAATAGATCACAGACTGCAGAACAGGAAGGCTGATCGTTCCAAGTTTGATGCTCGAGTATTTTCCAAACCGACAACTCCTTCCAAAGGAGTAGACCCCGGGGAACCCATGCAAATAGGGGGTCTGAAAGGTCCTCTAACACAAAAGGAGCGGGAAAGGAGAAAACAGTTGCAATTATGCCTCTATTGCGGAAACTCAGGGCACTTTCTTCGAGACTGTCCGGTGAAACCTGCAAGGAAGGCAGTAGGAGCTGCAGTTACCAAAGTTACAAACTCTGAGCAGGGAAACGACCTCGCCCGACAAGAATAGAGGTCCTCTTGCCGAGCGTGAAAACCAGTTCCGTGACCTCGCATTTCGTGATACCTATGGTCCTCATTAGCCCTGATAATCCGGATCGATTACATGCAATTGAAGCTTACGTCGACAGCGGTGCCATCGGCAATTATGTGGATCATGAAATGGTTTTGAGGATGGGAGTGGAAGAACACTTGATCAACCCTAAACCTGTACCAATCATTCCCGAACAAAGAATTCTGGGTGTAATCGCCACAGAATCCATAGAGGAAGTTAAGGATAAGGCCAGGCAACTTGTAACTCCAGCAGACATACAGAATTGGCATCTGCAGGGAAAGGACTTTGCAGTAAAGGACAACTTATTGTATTTCCAAGAACGATTATACCTACCCAGCACAGATTTACAGAAAAAAGTAATCTCTTGTTATCACGATTCTTTAATGGAAGGACATCCCGGTATGGTCAAGACCTCAGAAAAGATCAAGCGCTACTTCTGGTGGCCGTCTTGGAAAAAAGATATCAGAGACTTTATAATGTCCTGTGGAGTATGCGCCCAAAACAAGAGTCAAAAGGAAAGACCAGCAGGCCTCTTACGCCCTATTGACATCCCACCTCGCCCTTGGCATACGCTTTCTATGGACTTCATCACCGATCTACCTCCATGCTCCGGATACAATACGATTCTAGTAATCGTGGACTTATTCTCCAAGATGGCGCATTTCATTCCGCTCAAAGGCTTGCCAACAGCAGCAACTCTGGCCCGAGAATTTCTCGAAAACATCGTCCGACTGCACGGTTTTCCTTCGGTTCTAATTTCGGATCGAGGTAGTCAATTTATTTCTCATTTTTGGCGAAGTTGCTGTCGGTCGGCTCAAATTGATGTGAGACTATCGACCAGTCACCACCCTTAGACCGACGGACAAACCCAGAGGACCAATCAAACTCTGGAACAGTATTTACGCTGCATGCTGCAACAAACTGAAAAAACTTGGAAAGACATCCTTTGGATAGCCGAATATGCCTACAATAACTCTGTCCATTCGGGAACTGGGAAAACCCCGTTTTTTCTTTTGTACGGCAGTCACCCTCGAACCTCGGAGTTGGATCCTCTCCAAGATCTTGAAACACCAGCAGTAGACTACCTGCATTCTACAATCACCCAAGCCTTTAAGGAAGCTGTTTCTCACCTTCAAAGGGCTAAAGAACAATACAAGAAAGGAGCAGATCAACATCGGAAGGAAGCCCCTCAATATCAAGTGGGGGATCAAGTCTGGTTATCCACCAAATATCTACCTCTAAAAGGGCCACGCACATTCAACCCAAGATACCTTGGTCCCTATTCCATCACTACCATAGTAAACCCAGTAGCGGTCAAGTTGGACTTGCCCCCGCACATGAAGATACATCCGGTCTTCCACGTCTCTCTATTAAAACCTGTGCAACCTCAAACCCGACTAACTAAATCTCCAAAACCTATCCTAGTTGATGGAGAACTCGAGTTTGAAGTCAAAAGCATTCTGGACTCCAAGATCTCCAAATCTAAACTATTTTACCTAATTGACTGGAAAGGCTACGGCCCCCAAGAGAGATCCTGGGAACCTGCTGAATATGTCCACGCTCCTCGCCTAATCAAAAGATTTCACCGAACATTTCATGACAAGCCAAAACCCCCAGAGAAGCCCGGTTTGGGAGGGGCCTTGAGGGGGGGTACTGTCATGATCTCTGCTTCCAAAGGGTCGGGGTTTTCCCGGCTCCCTTGGGGACAGATCCGTGACCCGGGTTCCGAGTGCCAACCAGTCCCAATTGGGACCTTTTGGACCAAGTCCTGGCGCCAGTGGCACCAGGCTCATAAATATGCCCAGTCCCAGCGCTGGAAGCGCCGGGCTCATAATGCTTGGGTGGACTTACCTGCAGCAGACCATGCTGCTTACTTGCCTGCCAGTTGAGCCTCTGATCCTCTTCTGTTTGGAACTACTTTTCCTGTTGGGTGGGGCAGGAGCCACTCCCTAGATTCAGAACACTGGAACTCTTCTGGAAAGCAGGAACTCTTTTCTTACCTAGGCGTGGCTGTGGAAGGAGACACCTAAGCACTACAGGAGGCTATTTAAACCACACCCGATGGATGAATCTTGCTTTGCGTTATTCTGCATCCTCTGCAGCAGAACGCTCATCGTGTCTTCTGCATCTGATCCTGGGCCTAAGGAAAAAGGCTTACCATCCTGAATCCAGTCTTCAGCAACACCTATAAAGACAAGAAAGAACAGGTTAGCATTACGGTCTTCAGTGACAGCTCTTCACTTACCTGGTCCATCGGCTGTCACCAACGCCTCGCGCTGCATTCCGGCATCTGAAAGACAAAGGCTTACCTACTCTTCGTGCGCTCCGGAGGTCTTCACACTGCATTCCGGCATCTGAAAGACAAAAGCTTACCAACTCTTTGCACGCTCCGGAGGCCTTCGGCGCTGCATCCCGCATCTGAAAGACAAAACAAGGTGCGTTTAAAGACATTGGGGAACTTTAATACTCACGTGCCATTACTCCTTTCCACATCTAACCCAGTGGGTATTCCGGCACCCTGCAGCCGCTCCGAACTTGTACCTGCAAAATAAAAAGACAGTTAGAGCGCATCGTGAAGCAGGCAACAAGCGCTTACTTACGTGCTTCCAGGCGCTTCTATTCATCACACGGGCTCCATCTTCAACTCACTTCAGCCCGTCATCCGCCATCGCCGGAACCCTGTAAAACAAGAAACATCATTACTAAAGACTTTAAAGACATTAGAATTACTCGAAACTTACCGTTCGTGCAGTAAACGAAGGACAGCAGTCCTCTGAAGTCAAGAGGCCTGCTCCCCTTATCCAGTGAAGAAACTGGTTACAGCACCCTGCCCCGAGGCAGATGGAGAGCACGGCGTTCACTTACCTAAGACATCTTACCCTTCAAGTCAGACATACAGTGCACAGAGGTCCAGCCCAAAGAGCCAGCCGTGTGTTACACATCACCTTTGCAGATACGGTATACGCCCAGTCAAGACCGGCGCCTCTACGGGAATCAGGTGAGCGTTACAGTTATGAGCATGTTCCCATCCAGTGCAAGTTGTCCGAACACACCGTCTAATGGCGCTCACTGCCCTGCCCTTTTCCTTCTGCATGTATTGTGGGCTAGCAACATCGAAAAAGGACTAGTCCGGTGTTAGGTAACCATAGTTACCAGCACACCTGTACCGCGACGCATTAGAAGCGACTAAGCTCGCGTGCCGCCAGGGCAGTGTTTTTACCATACCGAATAGATATAACAGACACTTGCTACCATGTGTTACTCAAGTGACTGTTGGGATTCCTCTTATATCTTTTGGTCAATATTTATAAAAAAAATAGGACTTGTGAACCCGCATGACCCGGAAATCCCGTTATGGAATTTCCCCAATATTGCCCCTACGTTCTGTAGATCGCTGCAGAAAATGTGGGACCCGGCCAAACATTTAAAAATGCGGGATCTGTTCCCTGAGGGTAAATACATTGAGTTAAGTGACTGTGTGGATGCTATGAGGACTGGGCCGCTTAGGAGATTCCACTTTCATTGCATGAAGGCCGCGTTTGCAGCTAAATGGTCAACATTCCCCACAGAACTCCCTACACATGAATGTACAAGGGCTATAACAGCAACAGATGGGCGGAAGAAAGGGGTATCGGTTCTGTATGCTTTGGTTCAGGCACATTCACCTTCCCACAACGTCATGAAAGAGACCTGGGAGCAGGTTTTAGGGTATGCAATCAGCGGCCAGAAATCGCTTAGATGCTGCCAGCTCACCAGATCCATCTC
Source organism: Ambystoma mexicanum (assembly GCF_040938575.1). Lineage (NCBI taxonomy): Eukaryota > Metazoa > Chordata > Amphibia > Caudata > Ambystomatidae > Ambystoma > Ambystoma mexicanum. Next base: position 730,107,008 of record NC_090924.1, read on the forward strand.
TTTGAATTCCGGGTTGAGACTAATCCAATTTAAAGTGCTCAGTCAGTTACACTATTCCCCCGTCAAGCTTGCTAAATTTGTGGGGAATTGTACAGTGAAATGCCCGAAATGTGATGCTGCCAATGCAAATGCATACCACATGTATTGGGCCTGCTCCCTGGTGGGAAAATTTTGGGGCGAGGTGGCAGAAATCCTGGAGGAGATCACTTCTTTCCCTGTTTCCCCCCTCACCGCTAAAATACTTGTTTGGGGATATAGGTTAAGTGGCTGAAACCACTAGACGACTATTCAATGTGGCTTGTATGGTTGCTAAACAATGCTTATTAAAGAACTGAAAGTCCCTAGAGAACTTACTGTGGTGAATGAGTGTGAAGAACAATTTGTTTTGACAGTGTCTGCACCATGCCGCCCCAAAGACATCTGGCTCCCCTTCAGAAACTACCTCTGTAACATGCTGTCAGATGATGACTTCACCCCCTACAACTCCATAAACAGTAAAACCATGTTAGCTGTGCCTTGATGATAAGTTTGTTGTAATGATAAATAATACAGCCTGATCGCCTGACCCTCAATCCTCCCCATGGTACCCTTTCTACTTCCCTCCAGTCACTATAAAAGAAGTTGAAAACATCATAACTGGTCTAAAACCATCAAGATGCCAGGGAGATACTTGCCCAGCCTCAGTTATCAAGGAAGGAGCAAAAGATCTAGCCCCGTTCATCACTGCCCTGATTAACTCATCCTTTGAAAGCTGCTCAGTCCCAAACAACCTCAAAGAGGCCTGGGTTACGCCCCTCCTCAAAAAACCTAATCTTGATCCAAACGTACCCATTTTTTACAGACCTATAATGACAGTTCCATTCCTCTTAAAAAATACTTGATAGAGCGACCTATCTCCAAATACAAAAACACCTGGAGGACAACAACCTGTTGGTCCTGCTTGAATCAGGTTTCAGACCTAGGCATGGCGCTGAAACTGCCCTCCTGGATCTGAAAATCCAAATGGATTAAGCCAAAGTCATGGGCAATCTGGTCATTCTCCTTCTGCTGGACCTTTCAACAGCGTTTGATCTCGTTGACCATCAGATCCTTACCAAGCGCTTGACCTTAGCTGCATTATTCTCCCCAAACGCTGACAGCTGAATCCAATCCTTTCTCTCGAATAGAACAACAAGGGTCTTTGAACCTAAAACGTCTGCTGATCCAGTACCAATCTACTGTGGAGTCCCTCAGAGCTTGTGTGTTTTACCCACGCTGTACAACATTTTCACAAAGCTCCTCTTTGATCGTCTTGATAGCCTGGGTGTAACATACACAAATTATGCTGATGTCACCCAGGTCTTCATTAAGATCACTGGATGCTAGGATAATGACTCAAAAATGCTAAAGGATATTTACCTTGAAATTCAGGCCTGGATGGCTACACATAGCCTTTGCATAAACGACAACAAAACGGAACTTCTGATCATTGGATCTCCAGCTCGTCTAAACAGACTTGATGCATGATACAAGACTTTAAACATTGATGGAAACATCATCAAAGTTGCCAATGAAGTCAAAACGTTAGGCATCTACTTTGACTCCACTCTCTCCCTCAAATAACAAGTTACCATTACAGCTTCAACCACATCATACACCAAAAATTTGGTCAAGGCCCGCAAACCTTACTTGTCCACTAACAGCTGCCTCATGCTCGCCAGGGCTTTGAATTTTTCTAAATTGGATTACTGCAATACTTTATTCCTAGGCTCTATGGAACTCAATCTGAATAAATTATAAGTTCTTCAGAACAATGCTCTTAGATCTGCTTTAAAAATCCTACGTTCTCATCACATCTCTGCCATGAAGCGGGACGCACACTGGCTCCCAGTGCATGATAGAATCTTGCTGTGCATGTTAGTCATCACATATAAATGCCTGTCTAACACATCCTCTAAATATTTGGCTGACAAATTCACCAGGAACCAATCGTCTAGACCTACAAGATCCTTCTAATCACACTGCCTTAACATCCCCAAGTTGAAACTGAAAACTGCAGGTGGGTCCAGCTTCCCTGTGCTAGCTGCAAAGTGCTGGAACTCCCTCCCTACAGCCATCAGGGCGGAACCCTCTTTTTGGACCTTTAGATCTAATGTGAAAGCTTGGCTCTTTGCCCAGCAACATTAAACTTATCTCTTCCCGCTTCCACCACTTATATGTGCGAATTGCTCCGCTGCTGTTGTCGCCTCCCTGTATTTTTTCCTCTTGTTGGTATGGTGACGAATCTATAACCCATGTCAACAAACCTTGTTTTAACTGTCTCTATATGTATGTACGTGTAATAATGATCTAAGTCTAAGCGCCCAGATACCTCAGGGTTAGGTGCGCACTGCAAATAATAAACTAAACAAAACAAACCTGAGCAATTACACAAGCAGAGATGGCTTGTATGCTGTTTTGAAGTTTGATAGCAGAATTTTCTGTTGATTTAATGAAAGGTTTCATTTACTAGAACTAGTACTACTTAAATGTACGCCGGTTTTGTGATACAATGGCGCAGAGAGGCAAGTGCAATGCTAAAATTTATATCTAATCTCATGGTCCAATGTTGGCTAGCCCGAGCTAACGTTACATCATTCAAAGATCAGTAAACTGACTATTGACTGAGCTAATAATAAGCAGAGTGCTTTAGAAGGTGGAGGAATCCTGCATGAAGCACCACATAAACAAGAGAAGTACTATTCATAAGAAAAGACGCAGAGACAAGCGACAATTTGTGTAGATTCTGCCGAAATGAAATAGAGACAGTAAGACATTTGATAACTGCCTGCCCCAAACTCCATTCATTAAGATCTCTACACCTTAGGAAATTCGCACCTCTAAATGAGAACATGGATGAGTGGTGGTTTCGAATCTTGAGTGGAAGTTCTATTATCTTAACCTGTGCGGTGATCAACTTTATTGATGCCCTAAATGTCTGATAAGACATGTGGGCCAAGGGTCTGGCATAAGGATTGTATAAGGATATGTGTAAGGAACTGTGTGTTAGAACAAAAAAAGTTTATATTAAACTATGTTTAAAAAAAATAAAATAAACATTTTAAAAACATATTGCGATTGCCACTACTTAGTTTTTATTTGTTTTGCAAATGCAACCATTTCATTGTTATTTTGTAGCAGTGATTGCACTCGCTGGTGAGTCAGGTTTTGAATATTTTAAGCGTAGTCTTGATCATTTGAAAGCGTGGTTGGTGTAGTGAGGGCCCTGCTGCTGCTGGCCATTTACCACATTGACTCAAAGTTAAGATTGAATGGACTTTTAAAGTAGACATTGCATACTAATCTGTGCCCCAGATAAGGTTTTGATGTAGGAGTATTTGACAGTTTTAATAATTAGACTGTACATTTAATTGTTCTCCTGCACCTTGTTGTCTATTAACATATCACATAGATGCAGCTATATGATAAATGCACGCAACGCATGAACTCTGAAAATTACTTTTGTGCAATAAAAGCTAGCATTCACTGAAAACACATCATTTCTTTGTTAAAATGATGCTTCCCAGTTGTAACTATTTTTGTCCTCTTATTATTGCTACTATCCTAAAATGCTAGGAATCTAAATACTGCATGCATAAAGCTCTGCTGCTCCATGAGCTTATACAAACACAAATGGCAGCAGAATTTGAACAGAAAGTAACCATTTCTCATATGTGACAAATTCCTGGATGTTGTCACTTCTCCTCAAGTGAGGGAGCCCCTTCCCATGTGGCCAGGACGGTGAGGCCGCTACCCGATAGTCCCCCTGGGTTGGTGCACAGCGGGAGGATCTCTTGGAGAGAGATTTCCCCTCTGGGGATAAGGACAATTACCTGGGGTTTAGGCAGCACCCCACTGATTCCTTTCACCCCCCTCCCCCACAGAATTATCTCCTTCCCTCTCCTTTAGTATGGACACTTCAACCTGTTACTGCAGTATTAGCTTGGTACCACCTACTGGCAGTGCTCAGATACGATTTTGAGGTGGGAGTATTTTACTGCCTATTTTTAAACTTTGAGAGTAAATGGGATTTCAAGTGAGTAAAAATGACTTTGCTCCTTTGCAAGAGAGTAAAATGTATGTGACATCCAGCCGACGTGTGCAAAAAACTGTATGGAAATCATTACTATGCGTCAGCCTTCTGCATTGTGACAGAATACACCTTTCAATATTTCTCTAAGATCTGGCCATTTGATCTTTCCTGTATGTATTTAAATGTTGAAAACACCAAAACCTAGCCAATTGCATAGTAAAGCAAACCTGAATTGTATTGTGTGTTGTGAGGTTCGATAGCAGAATTGTCTTTTGATGTCTAATGAAAGTCCTCAATTCCTGGAGCTATTACTAGCTAGTACTCCATGCTAAATTATATATCTAATCTCATGGTCAAATGGTTAATTATATAGCACATTTGCATGGAACATATTTATCACAATTATAACCAAACCGCAGTTTGTACTCCTTTATCGACCTCGAAAGGATGCAAGGCTGAATTGGCCTTGCCGGGATTCGAACCTGCAAACTACAGATCACGCACAGATTGATGCAACGAACCCGCAACCGGCTGAGCTATCTTATTGGCTAACATCCTTTAGAGGTCGGTAAACTGAGTATCGACTGAGGTATACTAATCACAGTGCCTAGATGTTGGACAAACCATCTATGAAACGCTACATAAAGTTAAATACTTATCTGGATTATCACAGGGACATGTTTTGCTGAGATTTTGTTTCAATTACAAATGTAACTTTCGTTTATTTCTTTTTTGAACAGCGCTTGCACTTCCTGGAGAGTCAGGTTTGGGATGTTTTAATTGTAGTCTTGAAGATTTGAGAGGCTAGAACACATGTGATTGGTGGAATGACAATCACTCACCCTTGAGCAAAGACTCTGTTGCCACTGACCATTTTAAAGTAATGTACCCCATTGACTGCAAGGTTGAATGGGTGTAAACTAGACCGTGGATACTCATAATTTTGCACACTGTTTTTATAATTAGAGTCTACATTAAATTATAAGTGTAAATATTATCTGCATCCGCATGATTATGCACACAGCACTATGAAAAATGCAATTGCGGGATACTGGTTTGCTTTCACTAGAAAAAAGCATAATTTGTTACAAAAGATTAATTCTCATTTGCAACTTAGATTTCCATTTTATGAATTACACAATCCTAAAATGCTAGGAAAATAAATATGCACAGTGAGCTCCATGAGTATCAACACAGCAGAAACTGAATCGAAATAAACCATTCCTTTTATCACAGGGTGCAGTTTCTTTTTTTGAAAGGCTTCAGAGAAATACATTCTGTTTCAAAGGCTTTTCTCCATGGCTTGCAATTACATCCATGTAGATCAAAATCAAAATAAGTGTTCTGGTTTCTGTCAAGTAACCTGATCTTTGCACTGCCCTCTGCTCTAAACTCGTGTGTAAATGTACACAGGATAAAAATAAAGCTGTCGTATTTACAAGATTTTCATGTGTAAAAAGACCTGTATGCACCTTATCTGGAGGCCTGGGTGTAATGGATGAAGATGCATCTGGGAATTAGACAGGTTTGGACTGGGACATAAAAGGAGTGCAGACACCATTGAAACATTACTTTTCAGAGGAGACGGTTTGAGTACTATGTAAGGGGTGTTTTGGTAAAATATGTTGCAAAGAATACCTTTGAAAGTTTATTTGCTCACTAACATTGGTTAAAACTAGTGTAGTTGCTTATGAAACTGGTAGAGTCTAGCCAATAAATTGTCCCATTCTGGTAAAAAGAAAAAACCTGGCACATACTAGACTCATGGGCTGGCACTTTGGGCATTACCCTACAGGCCAGTTCCAGCCTGAAACTAACATTGTTGCTTGGGCTAAACATAGGTGCTGCTCTCCCATAAAATAATTTCTTATTGATTTTTTCATATGTATCTTTTCAGAATCCTATAAGATTTTAAATATATCCTAAGAATGTAATACATATTTGCATGTCATATAGGTTCTTGTAAAGTTTATATTGTTCTCAAAATCTCATTAGTTTCTCACCAGTTTTTACAAGCTATTTATAAGAATCATATGAGCCATTTTTGAGTCACTTGTAATGGAAATAATAATCAAAGAATATGCTTGTAATAGTTAAAAAAAAAATTAAAAACAAAAAAGGAATTATTTTCTTCCAGTGTACCATTTAACCTACCAGGTTGAGGATGTTCAGGCCAACGAGTTGACTTGACATGCAACCTTGCTATTGATAAACCCATGCTGTAATCTCTGAACAACGTTGTCTCTGTTCATAGAGCATAGCTTTTTGCATTGGAACCTTACTGTCAAATGCAGTCATGGATGAAGATACATCTGTGAAATAAGCAATGCTGGTTGCGATTAACATAAGTGATCCTCTCTCAGAGTCATTTGTAATAGAAATAAAGCTGAAATAATATTTTGATAACATTTAAAAAAAACATTAAAAAGTAAAAAGGTTCCTGATGTCCTCCCAGAACACAGCTTAACCAAACGGTTTGAGTATTTTTAAGCCGATGTGCAATCTTGCCACTGGTAACAGCATCCTTTGTCCTATGATCTACTCATTCTCACTTCAGAAAGCATAGCTTTTTGCCTTCTAACATAGGTGTCAATAGTGCAATGAATGAAGATACATCTTGGAACTATCAATGACGGTTAGGAAAAAACATAGGTGCTCTTCTCCCTCTCTCTGAGTAATTTGTGATGGAAATAACAGTAAAACAATATTTATATTCTATAACAGTAAAGAATATTAAAAACTGTAACACATTTCCTTACTGTACTGCTCCACCTACCAGGTTAAGTATTTTCAAACCAATGAGTGGACTGCAACATTATGGAACAAATCTAGGAAATTCACCCATTTGCCCAACGGGGACCCACCCTCTTTGGGACTATGGAGGTGGGGCTGCTATGAAATATCCTCCCTAGGGGACAGGGCAAGTGGGATGCCATTGGGGGTAGCCCCTCACACCCTCTGGGGACAAAGACTGCTGAAGCAGGTGTTCCCTTTCACCTTCCCTCACTGCAAAGTCCCAAGCATTCGTTAGGTATATGGGAATTACGCAGGGTAGACATGTGCAGGGTCCCTTTAATGTGGATGGCCTGGTCTCTGATTTGCCTCATTGTGAAACCCCGAACCAATGGGATGTCTCCTGCCACTCAAAAGTGGGTCAATAAATACACCAGGAGATTAAGAGAAGGAGAGCTCATCCGAGGAGTGAGAGACTCCGGCTTGCACTGCCACGTAAAGGAGCAAGTCCTGCCCCCCCCTCAGCAGGAGCCGAATGGGAGAGCCATGCAGTTGGCATGGTAGGCAGGGACCTGAAGCAACCCGCGGAGTACTGCCTCTTCACCAGCGGCGAAGATCCCGCCAAGCCCAGCACTGTCTGGCTAGGACACGACTTCCTGAGACAGAAGACATACCAGTGACTTGCTCCTCGCAGACTGGAGGAAAGTGCTGAGGAGACCGCCTACACAACCGAACCCCGCCACTGGAGTGAAGGTACACAGGACTGCATAGAAAGCAGGTGAAGGGCAGTGAAGCAGGCCCATAGGCCACATGGGGCTGACATTTAGAAGACCCCGAAGGGGGTAAACAAAACCATCAGAGAAACCATAATGAAAGTGGAGCCAAGCAGGCCCAAATCCCACATAGGCTGACATTCAGAAAACCCCAGAAGGGGATAAGAGAAAGCATAAGAGAAACCACAACCAAAGTGGGCCTCAGGCAGGCCCGTAGCCCACCCAGGTCTAAGACCCAAAAGAACCAAAGAGAGATTGAAAGGAACTACGAGCAGAGACAGAGCATATATTTGGCTGAGCAAGCCTGTAGCCTGCTCGAGGCTGAAAGCAGGAATATCTGGACATGAACAAGGAGGAAATGGTGTTTGCTAAAGACCAAGAGGTATGTGAAGAATTATGCGGATCCCACACTGAAAACCTGCTATAAGTCTCTTCCCAGGTGGCCAGGGGAAGGCACACTTCCTGATCCCTTAGCCCAGGGGTGGTGTATCACGGGAGGATCACCTGGGAAGAGACAGGACCCAGGGCGATGAGGAGATTCGGTTGGATGAGACACAGTATGTTTCCTTTGGAAGGAAGAATCTTCCCATGGTACCTAAAGAGGTAATAGCTTATTTTCATTTTAATGTCCCTAAACCTCATATAAGATGTAGGGTTGTTGACCCTAAGGTTGTAAAATATTAACAAACTGTACCAAAAGAAAGCTCTTTTTGGCTATCCCAAACCAAACACCTCCCTCAATCCCAAGGATACAATGTAAAGGAAAATGGAAATGCTGTCTTCAATAAACTGCTTTCCTCTATAACAGCTAATTCTCATAGTCTATCTCTTAATAACTTTCAGGAAATTAAATCTACCCTCAAAAAGTAACTTAAATGTTACAAAAACTAACTTTGTTGAAGGTAACTACAGATCCCAGAATTCGAGAAGTACTGGGATGAGGAAGAGGGCTGAGGCGGCATGCAGTTGTAACAGTCAGGCAATCAAGCCTAACAGCCATTGTAGTAGCCGGGCAATTGGGCCTAACAGCCCACACCTGAAGGAACATGGGAGGCATACAAGGCCCCCTCAGGGGCAGGCAAGAAGGAGAAAGAAGACACGAGGCTGGCAAACCAAGCAGAAGTGGGAGAACAAGAGAGAGCCGATTTCACCTCCATGTTCTGAGGGTCCTATTCCCCCAAACTCTCAAGTGCAGAGGCTGCTCAGTGGAAGACTTGCAGGATAGCTCATTTTCCACATGTGAGCCAGATTGTTGTGGTTGTCGAGCTGCTGACGTGCAGGCGACTGGGGAAGGAAGCAATTGTTAAGCAAATGGTCTTGTTAGTTAGAGGAACTGGAGACACCTGTTCAGGATATGGCTGTGAATCCCCAGCGAGTCTGAAGCAGCGAAGCCATAGTGGAATCCGGGAAAGCTGTGCGACCCACAGAGCAGGTGTTTCAGAAGCCTGTGAGTGAACCACAGCGTTCTAAAATATTGTATAATCCTTAATGGTAACAGTAACCAGCTCCTTAGCCACTCGCGTGAGACTTTAAACGAGTAGAAGTTGTTTGCTGTATGAAGAACGGAATTGTAACACACGCGTATAAAGTGAAGAGCTTCTTACAGGCATAAGAAGCTAACATTACCAAAACACATTGTTCTGCTTTTTAAAGACTATTTCTGTTCGAAAGAGTGGTTGTGTTTCCCTAATTAAGAAGAGGGAATGCTGATAAGTGTCATGATGCCTGCCCCGGAAGACCAGACCAGGCCCAGCAGCCCCGGAAGCAGGCATCATGCCACTTGGAGCATGCCCAAAGCCCCAGTTAGGGGCTGTTTGGGGAAAACAGCCCCTAACTGGCTCATAAAGGCTCATAAAGATAAAGTCAGTCCTGGCGCCATGGGCGCCAGGCTCATTATTGATAACTTACCTGAAGCAGACCATGCTGCATACTCACCTGAGGCAGACCATGCTGCATGAAGACTCAAGCCAAATGAGGCTTAGGAGGGACTATTTTACTGAAGGGACTATTTTGTCACTTGGGTGGGGCTGTGGAAGAATACTTACCTGGATCTTCTTCCAAGGCTATTTAAACCACTCCCAGACAGCTACACGTGCTTCGCGTTATTCTGCTTGCTGCAGCATAACGCTCACCGTGTTTTCAGCAGCTCCAGTCTTCAGCCACGCCCGTTTCAGTCCTGGGACTCCTGAAACAAGAAGACAAAAAGGATAAAGGTTAGAACAGGAGTTTTAACTTTAATCCTTACCTGAATCCTGATCCATTTCGCCACGGAACTGAAAGACAGAAGACTTTGAAGCATCGCTTCGCATTCCTATGGCGCCGTGCTGAACTCACCTGCTTGGTGGTACTTCAGCATTCCATCACGCTCTCTCCATCTCGCGGCCGCCCTCCGACACCTAAGGAGACAAAGTCAGCAAGGTGAGCAAGGGGACTCTCTAAGGCCATACAAGCTACCTCCAAGGACTTACCTGATTTACCACGGGAGGTACTCACCTCATTTCGGGTCGGCGCAGTCAACTCTGCTTCATCGCCGTACCCCGGCCCCTAAGGGGAGAAAGCAAGGACAATACCAGTTACCCCCACAAAACTTACCTGATTTACCACGGGGGTCTCACCTCATCTCGGGTCGGCACAGTCCACTCTGCTTCATGGCCGTACCCCGGCCCCTAAGGGGAAAATCACAATAGACTTACCTGAATCTTACCGAGTGCCATTTGGAAATCTTCGAGTGGAATTAATCGGCAACCTGCAAGGAATCGGACAGAGTGAAGAGCAGACATTTGAACTCTTATGAACAATTGGACTTTAGAGTCAATACTGGAACTCACCAATTCCTCTACGCCAGTGAAGTAACTGGCATTCAACGCGCCCCTGCGGTCGACGCAGGATGGAGAGCTCATCCTTCCAAACCATCAGGTGAGACTAAGGAGGGGACATCAAGAGTGATCAGTGGGAAGACAACGGGAGTGGGGAAGGTGGGTTGACACTCAATTCCACGGGTGGTTAATTCCTCTTCTCCTTTGCAGAAGAATGTTCTTGCGAGCCAGACAAACTAGGCTGAGCGGGCCAGTCCAGTCAGTCATCTCGGCGCTACACGTCACACTGGTGGAAATAACAGGGGCCCAGTTCTGGTCGACGCCCCCGTGGGAACCAGGTGAGCGTAACAATAAGTCTGAACATTTAACTTTGACCATACAAAAGTTACAATATTTGCAGTGGGAAAACTTCATTAAAGGATGGTCGTGTGTGCATAATTGTGATTCCAAAGGCGGCCTGAACTCTATCCTTTTCTTCTACAGGAATACAATTACATATCAATCTCTTGAAAACTACATCAAAGAGTGGTTGCATGTGCCTAATTGTAGTTCCTACAGTGGAAAACCTGAGGGTCTTCTCCTTCCCTCTCCCGGGGATCCTCTAAACATGTGACATGTGCCATTGCCTTTGGATTCCAACCCTGGAGGCGGACTAGCGAGGGAGGATCACCTGGCTGGGTAGAGGGTCCTCTGTGATTGGGAAGGGATTACCTGAAGGTGAGACATGGTATCCCCCTTTTCGAACACCCCCCTACTCGACATTCCCTCAGCCTATATGGCTTACTGTTCCCCAGACACCCACTTTGCCCATTCCTGTGACGAAAGGACTAAGACAAGGAAGAGGAGCATTTAACCACTATACTCTTCGTTTCCAAAACACCACAGTGCCATTAAAACAAAGAAAATACATTCAGAGGCACTCTACTGTTTCCATGAATGACCCACTAACAAGGTCAGGTGAAGTTAAGCACTAGGCGAAGATTATATCCATCTGAAGCCTGTTAATACTCCACAGGTGTATAAAATGAGTAGCTGCAAGAAACAGAACAAACAAGTTGGAGCCCGAGAAGGAACCTGAGTCAGAGAACGAGGTGATAGGCAATTGGGAAAGCATGAGCACCCGGGATCTGATGTCAAAGAATGGAGCGCTGAGACCCTTTATTTGAGAAGGCTAGAGAAAGCGTGGCATGGGAGCCGTGTTTCCTAGGAGCCAGAAGGGGATTGCATGGTATGCTGATCTCTGACGGAAAGTCCTTGAAGAGGTACTCATTCCCCTGGGCCAGTGAGGCAACCCAGGAGTGTCTGAGGGGCAGACGAGGAGCCCCTGACCTCGACACGACATAACCACAAAAGCTACGCTGAAGTAATCACAACCGTGAGTTCAAAGTGAGATGGGAGCCCGGTTGGTGAAAGACACAAAGCATGAGAGATAATTTGTTGCAAGTGAAGGACTAGCCTAGAATGAAAGACGCGCTGATGAGAAAACTTCAATTGTCCATTGTGAACTGTAATGTGAATACAATAATTGTGAAAGTGAAGGAAACAAAGTAACGGAGCGATCGCGTGCACTTTTGCACCTTGTTGAAAGACTCTGTTGAATTTGAATCAATTGAATGCAGTGGAGCTGTGCAAAGCTCTAAGTAAGAGCAAAATAGAAAGCATGAGAGGGGAGCTGCGCAAGATAGGAAAGTGAGCTGAAACCCCATAAGAAGCTATAGAGTGCATGGGGCACGACCCTGTTTGTGAACTGTGATAAATGTGAGAGTGCTGAGGGCACGATCCCATGAAGCCAAGGTATCAGAGTGGTCCCACACAGGGCTGAGTAAAACTGTGTGCTCTCGAAAGTCTCTGATATGAAGAGTTGTTGAGAACTATCGGGGAAGTGAACCATGTTTTTGAACAAGAGAATCTGATGTGAAGAGAAACCATTTAACTGTCCAGTTGTTAGAATTGTAGGGGAAGGAAACACCTGATGAAACCAGAGCAAGAGAGTCTTGTGAAAGCAAAATATTTTGAACTGTGAAATTCCTGAGAGAAGGTGACGAAAGTCTGTGGGGAAAGAAAGCCCTTAGAAACCTGAAGGAACATTGTGTGAACTATTTGAACCCAAGGAACATTGTTGAATCCCAAGTAACTCAAGCTTGGGTAAGGAAGTTGTTTGACTGCTCCAATGCCATCCTGATATTATTTTGACTCACTCTTCTATTTTGATTCAATCCTGTACACATTATTGTTCTAGAAGAAAGTACGGGCAAAAATAGGTTTGACACAGACATCTTTATATTATTTTGACTGACAGACATTTGACTACCTTTTGACTTAGTTTAATAGTTGAGACTGCTCCCAGTTAGAAATAGCACCAGTTAGGAAGTCTCCAACCACTTTTCAAGTTAATAAAGGTTTTACAAACTTGCTTCCTTGTGTCCATGTCTACCTTTTGATACCATGTCTACCTCACACTGCCAAAAGACTGAACCTTATATTTTTTATAAAAGTGGCATACCTTTCATTCACAAGACGTTAAAGATTGTAAACTGTTGAAGAGAAGAGCAAGCACTGCCCAAGACAAGAGGCACCCCATTCTAACAGTGAAACCAACCTTTCACAGAGTTAAAAAGCAATCCAGCAATACTGTGAACTCACTAACAATTAATTTGCCTAAACCGACAATGTTCAAATATTACTTGAAGCTAAGAGTGGCACCAAGGCTTCTGGGTAATTGTTTGGCTGAAAGCTGGCAGAAATGTACAAGTAGAGTTGAGGAAGGGGAATTGGCTGCTTGTAAAGACTTTTTTGAAGCATACTCAACCTGTAAAGACAGAAAGAAGTGAGTCTTAAATGCAAACCCAGGTTGCTATTGTGGGAGATAGACAAGAGTGGCAAACAGGCTGCCCCTTTGAAGCAAGCTATTCAGAGGAAGAGTGCCTTGCCTACCTGAAGAGGGTAAAGTGCTTTAAAAATCTAGCTTGCCTAAAAAGTAATTGAAGCTGTGGCAGTAGTCCAAAGAATTGAAACTAAAGAGGTATATCTGGTTGTCAGTAGATGCTACATTGCAGTTGTTGAAACGAAGGTGAAATACTGTGGGACAAAGGTGACTGTTCTCATGGTAACACAAGTAGAAATATAGTTGTGGAAGTAGAAGCAGCAGCATTAAGAAGTCATCCTGATAAATATACCATTTTGTATGTTGAAACTATAATTCAAGGAATCCTAACTGTTATCATTGATAGTGTGGATATTGTATTATCTTTTGAACTGTGGCAAGTCTTCCTGTGAGAGTGAAAAAGCATTGTGGCCAGTATTACCATTTGGGCTATTTTGCTAAAAGTGTAAAGATGATAACTTTACGCAAGACAGGAGATTTGTTGCCAATGGAGCCTATGTTCATGGACTTTGAATTCTGGGGAAGGGAAATCTCCCAGGACCTCAGATGGTCATTTAGGAAATATGAATGTTGGTTATGTCATGTTGAATTGCCATATTACTCACAAGGCTGCTTCCTGTCTGGCCCTGTCAGCCACTTCACGATCAGGCACCAGCTCCAGCAACTGGTGGAGCTTACCCATGCTGCACCAAGCCTGACTTCGCTGGAAACACCTTGAGGCCGACATCGGAGGTAAGCACTGATGTACATGCCTCCCCACCGACCCTTGCAATGGCTGAGTTCATCTCTCAGGCCTGCAGTGCACAGCATTGCAACCCGATACAGGAGAGCAGGCTACTCACTGAAATGGTTGCCACAACAAGCCATGGGCCAAGTCAGTCCACCTAATCATTGGCAATTGGCCGGAGCTACATGCAAATGGACCTATGGAGGAGCGCCGGCAGGCAAAGCCAGCCCCCTCCAAAGGCCCACTAGCAAGGCTGCTTTCTGTCTGGCCCTGACGGCCACTTCACAATCAGGCGTTGGCTCCAGCAACTAGTGGAGCTTACCCATGCCGCGCCAAGCCTGACTTAACTGGAAACATCATGAGGCCAACATCGTTGGTAAGCACTGCTGTGCATGCCTCGCCACCAACCCTTGCGATGGCTGAGTTTGTCTCCCGTGCCTGCAGTGCACGGCATTGCAACCCGATCCAGGAGAGCGAGCTCCTCACCAAAATAGCCACCACTGTTGCCACAATAAGCCTTGGGCCAAATCTGTCCACCTTCATCGTTGCCGATTGGCCGCAGCTACATGCAAATTAATCTATGGAGGAGCGCCGGCAGACAAAGCCTACCCTCTCCAAAGTCCCACTCACAAGGCTGCTTCCTTTCTGGCCCTTTCAGGCCACTGGAGGCCAGCGGCCAGCAATTCTCATGGAGAACACCACACTGCACACTGGTAAGATGCCCAAATGACATGCCTTATGTCGACATCGTTACCCCACCCTCACACTATTCCGCCCTCCCAGTTTCTGCCCAATGCGACGCTGAGCCGTGTCCTCTCGCACAAGATACTGGGCCTCCTTACGGTGTCGGTAAGCGTACCGGCACCATTGTTACCGGTACGGCACACTCTGAAATCTATGAGCGGCTTCCGTTCTGCCCGCCAGGTCGGACCTGACGGGCAGAAAGGCAGCCACTAACAGACTTTGATGGTAGCACCGGCACTGTTGCACATGGTGCCGGTGCTTCCGTCCTCCCCATTCCCATTGAGTCCTATGGGACTGGAGAGTTACATTTTCCAGCACTGGAAAAAACACAACTCCGGCGGCAGCCATGCCGTTTTTACCAGCACGGCTACCGCCGGAGTCGTAATGAGGCCCACTGCCTAACATGACCCCCAATATAGCCGGCTCGATAACCCAATGGTAACTTAAGCAAATGCACCTGAGAAGGTGCACAAACTGCAGTCAACCTCCTGTTTCATACCCACACGGCCTCGGACACTTCCCTGCTAGCCATTCTGGGTGCATCGTCCCTGCACGCTTGCGCTACTGCAACACTCAAAATAAGTCTTGCTCTAAACCTCCCGCTGACTCTAAACTCCTCCAGGACCACCGACAAAGCTCTCTCCCACTTGGTGACGTCAGCCCACGCTCCTTTGAAATCCTGGCGTGCTGGCACACTACCGACTCCCCCACTCCATAACCCAGGAAGAGGTTGTGCGCCTTATGCAACGTGAGCACTTCCACCAACCTCAAGACTGATCTTACCTTTAAGCACCCCTTGCACACTCCTTACTCAATGGCATTATTCCCTACGATTGCTAATACCCTGGATGACCCCAGTACATCCCTGCCTATTGCCTCCACTATGGAAGAGCCTATTGCTAATACTGTGTTTGAGCCTAGTGTGTCTGAGCCCACTGCCTCCACTATGGAGGAGCCTAATGCCAATACTGTACCTCAACCTACGTTGGCTGAGCCTATTGACTCCACTATGGAGGCGCCAATTGCCAATACTGTATCTGAATCTATTGTGTCTGATCCCACTGCCTCCACTATGGAGGAGCCTATTGCCAATATTGTATCTGAGCCTACTGTGTCTGAGCCCACTGCCTCCACTATGAAGGAGCCTATTGCCAACGCTGTATCTGAGCCTACTGTGTCTGAGCCTATTGCCTCGACTATGGAGGAGCCTATTGCCAATACTGTATCTGATTCTATTGTGTCTGAGCCCACTGCCTCCACTATGGAGGAGCCTATTGCCAATACTGTATCTGAGCCTACTGTGTCTGAGCCCACTGCCTCCACTATGTAGTAGCCTATTGCCAACGCTGTATCTGAGCCTACTGTGTCTGAGCCTATTGCCTCGACTATGGAGGAGCCTATTGCCAATACTGTATCTGATTCTATTGTGTTTGAGCCCACTGCCTCCACTGTGGAGGAGCCTATTGCCAATACTGTATCTGAGTCTATTGTGTCTGAGCCCACTGCCTCCACTATGGAGGAGTCCATTGCAATACTGTATCTGAGTCTATTGCGTATGAGCCCACTGCCACTTCTATGCATGAACATATTCCCAATACTGTGGATCAACCTACTACCACCACTCTGGTTGAGCCCACTGTCACTACTCTGCCCATCACCACCACTGTGCATAACCCATCATGCACCGCCAATACCACTTATGACCCATGCACACCTCAGCCTATGGCAAACATCCTAGGAGCGCTTATCAATGCCAGATCGATCCCACTCAAGCCCTCGATATCTCTGATCTCATCACATTCAACGAACTATATATGCTAGCCATCAAAGAGGCATGGCTGCACGCAGCCGCAGGCCCATCCCTATCCCTAGCCATACCGGATGGCTATTCAATATACAGGAAAGACAGACTCTTAGCTAAAGGAGGAGGGATGGCCCTCATAGCCAAATTGCATATGTCCATCAGAGAACTACCCAACCAAACCTTCTAGTCTGGCGAACGTTTGTCAAAAAAGTTATCTCTTCCCAACACTGCCGCGCTCACTATCCACATCATCTACAGGCCTCCAGGGCCCCTACTCATATTCGATAAAGACATCGCTCTTCTTCTCTCCAACAACACCAAACCATCCACTAGAATCATTCTAATGGGCAATATCAACCTAGGTCTCAATGATCCTGCAGACGACAATGCCCAGATGCTGAACGACATGATAGAATCCCTTGGATTCATCCAGCACATCCTCATTCCTACACACGACAAAGGTTGCACCTTAGATTGGTTGACAGACATGAACTGTAAAACTGACATCATCTCTAATACTCCATGCCCCTGGCTGGATAACAATATCATTACCTTCTCCGTCACAATCTCACACCAACCAACGCCATACCATAATTGGCCTTAGCCTCAATGTCAAGAGACACCCGTAACATCACACCTGAGAACATGCTCCCATTGATGATCCCCATCGTAGACAATCAACATTCAAGTCTGTGACCCCAACTTAATGGTAAAGCTCTACAACCAAATGCTCTGCCTAGCCATAGAGAAGGTGGCTCCACTGAGCACATGTAAAATAGCTCACCTGAACTCCTGGTACACCCCGATCTCAAAATTCTACGCTCCACCAAAAGAGTGGCAGAGACCTTGTGGAAAACGACACCTTCAGATGCCAACAAAACCCAATTCATTTCTGCGGCCAAAACCTATAAAGAAACCTTCCTACAAGCCAAAAGCAACTCCTACAATGAGCGAATAGCTAAAGCTAAAACGGGTACCAAAGAGTTATTTGCAGATGAAAAGAGGGTCTGAAAGCCAAACAGCCCTCTAATTGGTATTTGTCAAAACAGGAGAAAACACAGAGTGGTTGTGGTATGCCAGATGCAAGGTAACCAGTTTATTGCCGTAGACTGGGGAAAAAGCAAGACCAAAAGCCAAGCTCTCACTCCAACATTCTCAAATGTTTGAACAGACAACAGGAGTTTATATAGTACAAATGAGTCATTCCTATCGCTCCTGGCCATTGGCTCCCTCTCCTAAGCAACATATGGAACCTATATGTGTACAACTAGGGATTGGACAATCATTATCTAAGATCTCACCGATGAACCATCCCACAAAAAGGGCTACCTCATCATATCTGGAAATTAATATGTAGGCCCTAAATTACTTCTGCAGTGAAAAAAGAAATGTGTGCTTCATCATTCAGAATGTGGTCAAACTATCCATGAACTGGCTGCATGATGACATGTTTATGTGGGTGAGAGAGCGAGAGAGACAAAGGCATTGCCTTATTTTAATTAAATAAAATTGTCTGAATCACCATGTTAATGATCCAGGGTGTGTGCTACGACTGGCAGTTGAACTCGTCATGTCGATGACGAATTCTTCCTACCAATGTACCTCTTGGGGGTACAAAAGGACAGACTGAGAGGTCTATTGACCGAAAGATTGGTTGGACGCCCCAGGACAGAGCTGGCTGCAAAATAAACACACAAAGTCAGCACCAGAATAAGCAATGCGGAACAGTAATGCAGACAGGGAAGTTATCAATGGTAACCTGCGTGTATACCAGGAGTTTGCTTGAGAATAAGAGTGGTACTGAATTCCCGTTCCCAACCAAGAGAGGGTGTTACCCTGAAATCAGATGATGGAGGCAGAATATCAGAACGGAACCACCAGAAATAGGGTTGTGATGGCAAAAAAAAATAGCATGAACCTACAGACTGGATGGATGTCTTACCAGTAAGGGTAGTGTGTTCAGAGCTTAGCTACGGCACAAGGACGCCTAAATAAATGTTGATGTTTTCAATAGCAGTCGCCTGACCCGACGGCACAACGAGGCCTATGTTCCAAGGTAGTGCTCAATGCGGAAGTCTCTAGTCCGAGCACAACAAGTAGCAAGTTCCAAACTCAACGTGACCAAAGTATGTCCTGAAAGAGTTCTGTGTCAGCAATGCGTGAGCAATAGAAAACAATCCGTTAGGCAAAGGAGTCCAAGGACAGTTCCGGGTTGTGGTATTATGAGCAGTAACAGAAGCAAGACAGACGTAAGCAATCGCAGTTTGAGGGATGGTCCGAAATCAAGTAACCTAGAGTTCCGTAGACAAGACAAAGGACAACAGCGAGTAGCAAATCCAGGAGGCAGACAGTATTAGTTAACCATAAATACAAATGTTCACATAACACAAGAAAGCTGCTGATTCAACCAAATTCAGAAGCATTGCTACAGTGTTTGGGGTGGTGCTTTAAGGGCAAAATCACCTGATCTGCTATATGCAGCCCTGCCATAGTTGCGTGCATGATGACCGGTGTGCAGGGCACCATCATCTCCATGGCAACCCCCAACGCGAACGAAAAGATGTGCTGAGCGTTGGAGGTTTCCCAAAGCTTGCATTAGCATGCAGATGTTTCTCTTTGCCTGACAAGTGGGAAGAAGACAGGGTATCACCACTTCTATGAATGCAGCGTGCCTGATGTACAAATAGTGATGGTTTCCTCCTCCCCCAATGGCACACCCACATCTCGGGAGGCAAGCAAATGAGACAAGAGATCCGGAGCATGCAGATTGGACTCAGGTTCCCATGTCCGATCCTCCGGACCGTAGCCTTTCCAGTCAATTAAGTGCAGGCAAACCCCATGTGATATCTTGGTATCGAAGATCGCATTAACCTCATACTCCTCTGAGCCATGTACTGTAACTGGAGGAGGACGGACTGGCAGTCTGATGTCATCCGAACAAGGTTTTACTAATGGCACGTGAAACACCGGGTGAATCTTCCACGACAGAGGTAGCTCTACCTTTACGGCCAATGGACTGATTACTTCTTTAACAAGATAAGGACCAACAAAATGAGGCACTTACGGCCAGGAATGCAGAGGTTTCTGGTGGACAACCAGACCTGCAAACCAGGTTGATATGACAGGGCTGTCTTACGATTCCGATCTGCATAGATCTTAGACTGTTCCTGTGCCTCCGTCAAATGTCTTCGGGTGTTGTCATGCAGAGCTGAGAGGTCTCGAACACAGGCTTGGATGGCAGACATGATAAGTGGGTCCAAGAGCAGGGTTCGTGGGTGTTGTCCATACAAATTAAAGAATGGCGAAGACCCAGTGGAAGCATGGGTGGAATTGTTATAAGAAAAGTCTGCAGTGACTAATACTGAAAACCATGTTTCTTGATGTTGTAGAGTAAGGCAACGTAAATAATGCTCTAGTGTGGCATTCAAGCATTTGGTTTGTCTGTCCGCTTGCGGATGGTAAGCACTTGAATACCTCTCATCGATGCCCAAGGAGGTTGTGAGGTACCTCCAAAAACGGGAGGTGAACTGAGCTCCCCGGTCAGAGATTATAACATCTGGGAGACCAAAAAACCTGAACACGTTACGTAAGAACAGCTAAGCAAGAGCCAGAGCAGTTGGTAACCCTTGGCAAGGTATGAACAAGGCCATTTTGGTAAAAAAATCGATCACCATTCAGATAGTGGCGTATCCTCTGACCAATGGAAGCTGCACAATAAAATCCATGGAGATCATAGGCCAGGGGTGCTCCGGAACGGGAAGTGGTTGCAAGAGGCCCATGGGTTTGGCCATGGTACCTTTACATTGGACGCAAACAGAACAAGAGGCAGCATACTCCGCCACATCTCTATGCAAGAAAGGCCACCAACACCAACGTTGTAGTAATTCTGTGGTTTTCCGTCGACCATGATGCGCAGCCAAAAGAGAGTTGTGACACCATTGTAATGCGATGCGCTGAGTACCCGCATCCGGTATGTATATACGACCCTGGACATAAGGCAGTGAGTAGATAACATCCATATTGTACTCCGTGATCTCCACTGGTTTATGCAAAACCCATTCCTGAATGGTGGACTTCAACAAGGGTTTTAGAGTATACCCACACACCACCTGATTTGGCAAGAGTATGCTATCATCCCAAGTATCTGGCGGTGAAGCCCCATGCATCCGTAAGAGTGCATCAGCCTTGGAATGCAATGAACCAGGACGATAAGTAAGTACAAAATTAAGCATAGAGAAGAATTCATGGCATCTGACATGAGGACCAGTAGTGCACTTTACCAATTGCAAGGCCAGCAGGTTTCTATGGTCTGTATAAACATGGACAGGAGTAGCCATGCCCAAGAGGTGATGCCTCCAAACCATGAAAGCAGCACACACTTCCAATAACTCCTGCTCAGTGATGGTATAGTTCTGTTCATATTGAGTGAGCTTCCATGAGTGGTATGCCACCGGGTAAAGAAGACCTGAGTCGATACCTAATTGAGACAAGATCGCGCCAACCGCCACATCCGAGGCGTCGGCCTCAACATAGAAAGGGCGTTCAGAGTCAGGATGCTAAAGCACAGTAGCCATAGTGAACACGGCTTTCAGGGTATCAAACGCCAGTTGTGCTTCTGTACTCTAGACAAAAGGGCGCTTGTTGCTGGAAAGAGCGGTTAATGGGGCAACAGTAGCAGAAAAGGAGTGGATAAACCACCAATAAAAATGAGAGAATCCAAGAAACGACTGCAAGGCTTTCACAGATGTAGGAACGGGCCATTTCAAGACTGCTTTTATTTTCGACTAATTTTTAACCCTTCACTTGTGATATCGTACCCCAAAAACTCCACCTCAGTGGCATGAAAGATGCATTTCTCTAGTTTTGCGTATAAGTGATTGTCACGTATATGTTGCAAAACCGTGGACACATGCTGCACATGGGATTCGTATGAAGGAGAGTAAATCAAGATGTCATCTGAATACATCGTTTATGAAACACAGGAAAGTTGCAGGGGCGTTACATATGCCAAATGGCATGACCTGGTATTCAAACAAACTTTATCTGGTTTTAAATGCTGTTTTCCACTCATCACCCCTCAGAATCCTTACTAGATTATACGCTCCTCATAGGTCTAGCTTCGTGAAAAGCACAGAGGACCCAAGCTGGTCAAGCAATAATGATATCAGTGGAATGGGATATTGGTTACGTATCGTAACAGCATTGAAGGCTCAATAGTGTATGCAGAGCCGCAAATCACCCTCCTTCTTTGGGACGAAGAACAGAGGGGACGCGGCTAGGGAACAAGTAGGAATATGAACCCCAACGCCAGGGCCCTGTCCAGGTACTCTTTTAGTACTGCATCTTCTTTCTGAGTCAGGGAATAGATCTGTCCTGAAGGTATCTTAGCCCCCTTTACAAGATCTATCGGACAATCATACGGTCGGTGTGGAGGAAGGACTTCCGCCCCTCTTTTGTCGAAAACATCCTTACAGACTTCATACTCTTTGGGAAGTGATTCGACCGACACACCCACACCACAGAGGCTGAGTCCATCAAAGAATGTGACAAGGACTTAAATGTTCTACTTCCGAGGACAAACCATAAGCGCTACAGTGTGTTGAGCCAAACTCCACTGAACCTGCTCGCCAATCAACGACAGGGTTATGTAACATGAGCCATAATAAACCTAGAATGAGCTGAAACTGTGGTGCAGAAATAACATTGAATGTTATGACCTCAGAGTGACCAGGTGCAAAGTTCACGGTCAAGTCAATGGTATGTTCTTTTACCAACCCTGAGAGCAGTGTGGTACCATCCACACCATTAACCAGTTCTGGGCAATCCTTAGGAACCACTGGGATACCCCACTCTCGTGCATATTGTGCATCGACATAATTCCTGGTCGCCCTGGAATCCAGGACGGCCTCAGAAGACCAAGGCTCCCCAGAAGAAAAAGAAAGGGTGGTGGGTATCGTAAAAGGGACTGAGAAGCTGGAGCCCTGGGACTCCCTACTCGACAAAGTGGCTCTCTCTATTGCCGGGCTCTGGCATTTCCCTGTTTCTTGGGTTTCTTTGGACATAACCGTTACAAATGCTCAGAGGACCCACAATAGAAACACAAATTACTCTTCTTGCAATGTTCCCTTTCCTCAGAAGACAAGAGACCGCGAATCGCCCAGATTTGCATGGGTGCTCCATTCCCCGTGGGAGGAACCGTCAGAGTGGGAGGAATGGGTGGCAAGCCTCTTTTCTCCCCCTTCCTTTCCACCTTCTGCGCGTCTATTTGGAGAACCAGATCCAACAGTTGGGGAAAAGTGGTGGGCACAACAGGCACTGTAGTGAGGATGTCTTTCAAGGGGTCCAACAGTCCTTTATAAAAACAAGGCCACCTTCATTTCATCGGGCCACCTATTACAACCTAGCTACATATGCCAGAAGGGGTGTGTCCCCTTGCTGTAAACCAAGCAACTCCAGATCGGTGGCCTGAGACTTATAACATGTGTCGAAGACACGACTCATAGCAGAAATCAAGGCATCGCAGTCATACAACAGATGACTACCTTGTTCTAACAAGGGATTGGCCCAGACTGCTGCTGTACTACCCAAATATGACAATACGAAGGCCACTTTAGTGGTAGAATCCGGGAATGACGTTGGTCGGCACAAGAAGTGTAATCTACACTGATTAATGAAGGTCTGGAATGACTTTGGATCTCCATTGAACCTTCCTGCTGGTGCCAGAGGGAACTGTGCTGCCATGTAAATGGGAACGGTTTCCTGTCTGGCTGGTCTACCACCAGAATCAGAACCAGAAGCTGACGCTGAAGCAGGGGCATCTGCCCCTCCGGGCCACATCCCAGCCTGTATCTCATCGATACGGCATTGGGTGGCATCGTGAGCTGCTGCCATGTCAGCACATAGTTCTGCCACCAGCTGTACCAGGGTTGCCAGAGTGGCATTGGCGGCATCCATTGTATGTCGCAGGCTTCTAAATATGTCAGAATCACCCTGCTTATGATCCATGGGTGTGTGCCATGACTGGCCATTGAACTTGTCATGTAGATGATGAATTCTTCCTGTCAATGTACCTCTCAAGGATACAGAAGGACAGACTGAGAGGTCTATCGACCGAAAGATTGGTTGGACGCCCCGGGACACAGCTGGCTGCAAAATAAACACACAAAGTCAGCATCAGAATAAGAAATGCGGAACAACAATGCAGACAGGGAAGTTATCAATGCTAACCTGCATGTATAACAGGAGTTCCCTTGAGAATAAGAGTGGTACTGAATTCCCGTTCCCAACCAGGAGATGGCGTTACCCTGAAATCAGATGATGGAGGCAGAACATCAGAACTGAACCACCAGAAATAGGGTTGTGATGGCAAAAAACACATATCATGAACATACAGACTGGATGGATGTTTTACCATTAAGGGTAGGGTGTTATTGAGGATTCAATGACGATATGAGTCTTGAAAGGGTTCCCCTGAACTGCTGGCTCAAGGTCGCCTAAATCAATGTTGATGGTTTAAATAGCAGTCCCTTGACCCAACAGCACAAGGATGCCTATGTTCCAAGGTAGTGCTCAATGCGTAAGTCTCTAGTCCGAGCACAACAAGTACCAAGTTCCAAAATCAACGTGACCAAAGTATGTCCTGAAAGAGTTCTGTGTCGGCAATGTGTGAGCAATAGGAAACAATCCATTAGGCAAAGGAGTCCGAGGACAGTTCCGGGTTGTGGTATTATGAGCGGTGACAGAAGCAAGACGTAAGCAATCGCAGTTCGAGGGACAGTCCAAAATCAAGTAACCTGGATTTCCATATACAAGACAAGGGACAACAGCGAGTAGCAAATCCAGGAGGCAGACAGTATTCGTTAACCATAAATACAAATGTTAACGTAACATAAGAAAGCTGCTGATTCAACCAAATTCAGAAGCACCGCTTTGGTGTGTGTGGTGGTGCTTTAAAGGTGAAATCCCCTGATCTGCTGTACGCAGCCCCACCATAGTTGCGTGCGTGATGACCAGTGAGCAGAGCACCATCATCTCCATGGCAAACCCAACGTGCACGAAAAGACGTGCTGAGCGTTGGAGGTTTGCCAAAGCTTGCATTAGCATGCATACTTTTCTCTTTGTCTGATTTGAATGACAAGTGGGAAGAAGACAGGGTATCACCACATCCATGAATGCGGCGTGCCTTATGTATACATAGTGATGGTTTCCTGACACAAATAGCCCATGCTATCTCCCATGCAATGGTCTCTGAGTCCCAAGGATATGTTTCTCGCAACAGTGATCACCATCCTGCTCTTGACACTTTTATGAATAACTATTCCAGTGAGTCATCCTGCTTTCACCCTGCTAAGATCTTATGGCTGTAATTAGTAGTTGTTTCTTTAGTCGCTTTGTGCGTCCTTCTGTCGCGCCTAGCCGACTGCAGAAACATTAATCTGCCAACTCCTTCTAACTTCCTGGGTTTGCCAGTTCGTCCCATAACTTGAAATGGTTTGCTGTGTCTTTGCAACTTGATTTATCTGACAGCTGTTCCTTTATGCAACGCTCCCTGCAAAGCCTTGGCCTTGACATTTCTTTGAGGTAGCTACCACCTAGCTGGCTACAGCATTTTCCCTGATTTGTTCAAGCGTGCCTAACTGGGCTTTACTTAAAGCAGCAAAGCTGAATTCTCTGCTGGTACAATTTTATTTTTAAAATAGCATCTTGTCACGTTATGTTTCTTCTGCAGCACACATTGGCTTCTGCATTTATTTGTTGTCTACCGAGTCCTGCTGCATGCCTGGCACATAACATTTCTACATATAGGTACGCTGCAACCTCATTCCTACCTGTAGAAATGCTGCCCTAATTGTGTTGTGAGTCCCTTATCCTGGGTACATGCCTACCTGTCACCTAGTCTATTCTATTTAAAAAGACACTCTAATTGTGCAAGCTAATGCCTCCTCTGGCCCTACTTGTGTAGCGGAACAAACTATTCTTTTTGCCAGCTGCATTTCCAGAAGGATTTAAAGTGCACTTTCAAATGGGTCCTTTCTAATTTTGCAATTCCGTTTTTTTCTGGGGAAAGCAGGGGGCACCTGCTCTCTAGACAACAATTGCCCCACTACACCATCCTATGAGAAATTAAATCCTTAGTCAGCCCTCCAGACAGCTGCCTCAAAGACATTACTTGGTGCACGAATATCCAAAAGGCACTACTGGATAAAATCCTCGTACTCCAAAATAAAATGGCCTAAGAAAAAACTAAACTACTTGCACCAGATACTCCTCATACCACCCATATATTCTAACCACTCAATCAATTTGAATTCAGACCTGTAACCATATCAGAAGTTACTAAACTCATCGAAAGCCTGAAGCCGTCAAGATGCCAAGGAGACATATGCCCTGCGCTCTTCATTAAAGGCTGTGCAGTTGAACTTGCCCTCTTCATCACATTGCTCATTAATAATTTGTTCACACTTGGTACCGTCCCATATAACCTAAATGATGCTTCGGTCCTTCCACTCTTAAAAAACACCACACTTGACTATAACATACGTATGAATTACCAACTCATCACTACTCTACCTTTTCTCCTCAAAATTCTAGATAGAGCAGCATACCTTCAGATACAGACATTCTTCAAATTGAACAACCTCCTCAGTTTGCGCCAATCCGGTTTACACCCAAGACATGGAACGGAATCAGTGCTCCTAGACTTAAAAATCCAAATGGACGAGATCATCCACAATGGGAACCTAGCCATCCTACTCCTGCTGGATCTCTCCATTGGGTTCGACTTGGTGAACCACAAAATTCTATGCCAACACCTCTCATCAGCAGCCCACTTCGCCACCAAAGCTATAGCATGGATTTAATCTTTCTTGTCTAACTGCACAGTGAGGGTCTTTTCGAACTCAGCTGCTGCCACCCCAGCGCCAGTCCTGTGTGGGGTCAAGGTTCCTGTGTCTCACCAACACTTTATAACATCTTTACTAAGCCCCTCTTTGACCTTTTGAATGCTCAAGGTGTCTCTCACACCAACTATGCGGACGATACCCAGATCCTCTTCCCCATCTCTGGGAATTGCCACACTGACACAAATGCGCTTAACAAAACCTACCATATCATCCAAGCCTGGATGGTGCAAAATGATCTCTACATAAACATTGAAAAAACGGAGCTGCTCCTAGTGGGTGCCCAAACTCGCTTAAACAAACTGGATGACAGATACAAATCCTTCGCCATAGACGAGATTGCCATCCCTGTCATGAAGGAAGTAAAAACCCTAGGGGTCTACCTAGAGCCTACCCTTTAGTTAATAAGACAGGTTAATGCTACTGCCTCTGTGGCAGCCTATACCGCCAAACTCATTAATGCCTGAAGACCATGCCTTACTCCGGAAAGCTGCATCACACTAGCCAGAGCACTTATGCTGTCTAGACTAGACTATAACGTCTTATTCGCTGGTTCTACCACAGGTAATATAAAAAAAAAAGTCCGACAGAATAACGCCCTAAGAGCTGCCTTGAATATCCCAAAAAAGGAGCACATAACTTCAGACAGATGCAACGCTCATTGGCTGCCGGTGCGAGACCGCCTCACATTCAAAACTCTCTCCATCTCACACAAATGCCTAGAAAACAATGCGCCCAAATACCTCTCCAACGAATTCACAAAACCCACTTGCAACAGAGCCACCTCGTCCACCCACTCACACCTCCTGACCATATCCAAATACAAACGAGAAAAAGCAGGAGACCGTAGCTTCGTAGTCGTGGCTGCTAAACACTGGAATGCCCTGCCTATGGTGCCAAGATTAGATCCCTCCTACTGGTCCTTCCACAAGAACCTCAAAACATGGTTCTTCATGCAAGACCCCTAGTTCACAAGGCCAGCTCGCTCGTCCTTAATAAGATCCATGACTTTCCCACCAGGCAAGGGCCGCCAGCGTACCCATCCAGGCTATGACGATAACTACCTTCTGTACATACTGTATGTATGCTTGTTATGTAACCAGTACCCAGATGCCCTTGGGTTCGGCGCGCTATACAAATGTCAAAATGAATAAATAAAATACATATCTTTTCTTTATGTATTTGTAGTTTAGTGTGAGGGGCCAGTTATCCTGTGTTAGAGTGTATTCCCCTAGCATTAGGCTAGGGACGGAATTCCTCACAGAGTAGGGACAGTGAGGTATTTTGATATATTTTCTTTTATAATGAAATGGCATGTTTTGAGAAATCCTCAAACAGTTTTCTGCCTCGCATTAGTGACCCCTCACAGGTACAAAGTAAATTACCTCTTTAGGGTCAATATATCCCTGAGGAGTGGACAAACCAAGAACTGTTTTGGACTAACTGATGAAGTCACCTTGTGTCAAAGGAACATCAAAACCACACCAATACATAAGGGAAACCCCTCATGTTGGGTACAATGGGTTCAATAACTTTTTCACAAAAGTGTACCTAACATTTATCAAAATCCATATCAATTTCTGTCAATTTTTATAACAATAAATGTAAATCAATTTCTTGGAACCCAATGTTGTCACCCAATGTTATCAGTGTTATTGGTGTGATTCATTTTTATATAAATTACTTTTATTCTAAGTCAGTTATTTAGTGTAAACATTTACTCTCCTTTTGACATGTTTCTCATGAAACAAGCATTGTGCATGTCTTGTTCATCTTATTCAATTTTTGATTTTCCCAAACTAAAGACAATCCTATCATGTAAAGCATAATAAAATGAACAACACTTTCTTTTGCTTTCGTTTGCAGCTGAAAAGCCCCTCGGCCTTCCGTGCTTCGCTGCCTGGTCCTTGGCAGCCCCTGCTGAGCTGCTTCTTCTCATGTCAAGTCTTACCCCTTGAGTGCTTGGGATTTGCGTAGGGATCCTCTGCCGGACTCAGCCTTGCAGCCTCCCTCTTCTCTTCTCAAGAGCAACTGCCTTCTCCTCCCCTGCATGCTCCTTTTAAACACCTGTGAGAGGTTAATGTGTTGCGGGTGTGTGGTCAGGTTTAGGCCTGCCTGACCTTGCATGTCCTCGATAACAGGACAGCCTGTTATCAAAATAGGAGAGTCTGTCCTTTGTGTCTTAGTGTGTGGTTTTTCAGTACTCTTCATCCTTTCAGTCCCTCTCTTCCTCGTCCCAGTGTTTGTGTAAAAAAAGGGGGGTGGAGGGTTTGGAAGTCAGAGTATCCTAAAACATTGGATGGGGTAGCGGTATTAAAAAGGGGGGAATACCGTCTATCACCATTGGGTGGCCCACCCCCACTCCCCGAGGACCCCTCACCCAGGTGATCCTCCTGCACTGGTCCAACCCCAGGGACTGTTCCAAAGGTGATGGCCATGTCCTGGCCACCTGGGCAAGAGATCCCCAGGGACTAGACTGTGAGACACTCTCTGGTTTCTCACATCCCCTTCCCCAATGTGGATTGGACTGGAAGGTTTCACATGGCGATGGAAAGAAGATTTTATCTTTCTGAGCTAATGTGAAGCCGTAAGACTGATGGTCCATGGAATTCCACATGACCCTTGTGTTAGGTTCTTTTCCCGGTGGTACTGGATTCCTTCTCAATGTAAGGGGACCTTTTTTCTATTAATCCCCTTCTTGTTCCTTTTCTGGGCGCCTTGAAATACCCACTGGTTGAATTGGGGTAAGTTAGTTCCTAAAGCTATCTGACCCAGTCATTTTGGAATTAAGGCCACTACAAGCTGTAATAATTTTCCAAAGACGGAAATAGAAATGTTTGTTATGGGTTGAGCTTCATTACAGCTATGGATACGCCCTATGGATTATGTTCCTAAATGTTCCCGTCTAGGGAAAAGCAGACTTGGGTGTATGGCACACTCCTTACTGCCACTATCTAGTTGGGCCCAGATGTTTCTTTCACCTAGGGTAACAGGAATTCTATATGAGGTGTTATTTTCTGAAAAAAGAAACACATAAGATTTTGTTTCGCTGTTCTTTGCCCTTTTGTTAGATTTTCCTTGGTTCTTCTTTTTACTTTGAGCAGGGTTTCTGAGGCTTTTCTTCCCTCTCAACTGGGGTTTCACTCTTTAGGGCAAAAAGAATGCTAGGACAAAATGACTCAGTTTGATCCTCTCCGCTTAGTGAAAGGAATTTTCTGACAAGGTGGTGGTGAGTTTTATTTTATTAAGAGGGCAGTGTGGTATCTTATGACCAACCTTCCTACAGGAAAGACAAGATTTAAGCTTGGGACTGACGAGTGCCGGCTTTCCCCGATTTGATGGATTTGTTTCTTCCCCACAGGAAGACTCCTCTTCTAGCTCTCTCAGCTCAGGGTTCTTCTCAATCCCAAGTGGAGTTGGTGCTTTTAAATCCACTGGACAGGGATCATTGGGATGATCAAATTTCCCACATGTGTAATAGGGGTATGCTCCATCAAGGGAAAAATTCACCATTTCTATTTTCCTATTGTCATTTGAGCGTACAGATGGCCCTAGATTTTCTCTCTCTATATTTCCCTGAAGCTCTCATTTGGCTCACCACTCTCACAACCACCAATGGTCTTAATTACTTGCAAGCCATTGAGGATATCTAAAGAACATGGTTCATTGAGATGGTCAAACTCTCTGCAGGAATAGCAGGGCTTTTCAACCTCTAATGATGTTGAAGAAGAAAATGGACTCTCATTCTTTCTCCTACTACTGGGATCTTGGACTTCTAGATAGGTATTTATGGAGTTCTGCATTCATTTAAAGGAACGCTTTGCTGCTTGAACATGTGCTTTTTACTGCAGCATTTCTTGTGCCCTGTTTATCCTCAGCACTGCGAGCGCTGCTCTTGCTGAGGCACTATTTGCTTCCTGGAGGAGGCGGACCTGACTGCGGTCACGTGACGGACCACGTGACTTTGAAGGTCCTCTTAATCCCGGCACAACAGCCCGAGCGGGGAGTTCTGCATTAATTTAAAGGAACGTTTTGCTGCTTGAACGTGTGCTTTTTACTGCAGCATTTCCTGTGCCCTGTTTATCCTCTGTACTGCGAGCGCTGCTCTTGCTGAGGCACTGTTTGCTTCCTGGAGGAGGTGGACCTGACTGCGTTCACGTGACGGACCACGTGACTTTGAAGGTCCCCTTAATCCCGGCACAACCACCCTTGCGGCGTTAAGCCCTGGAGGCAGTAAGGGCTGGAGCCGCTGTTGTGCTGTTTGGCTGTGATCTGTGAGTAACTTGAACTTGGGTATTGTGCTGCATAATTCATTCTCAAGCACCTCTTCAGCTCTAAGGGTTTGGGGTGGAGAGTCGGACTCTGGCAGCTCCACAAGCTGTCGGCGTTCCCTACCCTGAGACTGAGCGCTCCTCCTGGTTCTTTTGACGACTGTGGCTATTCCTAAAATCAATATATTTTGATTATGTATTGACTAAGAACATTATCAATTCTAGTTCATAATACATGTTTTTACTATTTATTTTTTTTATTTTTTTGGGGGGGGGCTGCATAGATCTGTTTCTTTTTCTAATTTTAATCTAAGAGTGTTTTTGGGACAATTGTCATTTTTGCCTGAGGTCGCCTGTGGTATTTTTTTTTTTTGTGCAATATCTTTAGATCTCAGTGTTCATAATTTTATCGACTGTTGTGTACGTTGTTTTTGTGTATTTTAAGGAAAAAAATAATCATTGTAATTCAGGTTCACTTTTAGCTTAACCCATTATTGTTATTTTCTTATTTTCTTGGTAATTTACCCTCTGTCTCATCAGTTACTACTCTGTTAGATGTTCCCTCCCCGGCTATACTGGGGAATTTACATCATGTTCCTGTAGATGCCCCTTATCACCCTTTACTCCTTAAAACCCTGGCCCAGGCTCAAATTCATGTCAGCGATAGGTCTGAGGTACTCAATGCTATGGGTATTATTCCTCGCAATACAGCTTACAATAGCTGCATCTTTAATGGAACTCATGATATCTCGATAGATACACAGGAAGAACGTCTAGTAGCTACCTTAGCCTCTAATCTTGCGGAAGGTGCTACTCTTCAAAAGGATAAGGGCCATTTGGATTACTCTAACAACAATATGGTTAATATTGTTCTTTCAACACCTGCCCACCCTCATCCCAGGACGCCTATATTATCTGTTATGGCAGCTGACTCTGTAGCTAATGCCTCTGCATTACCAATGGTGACGGTCAGTGGGAACATTGTTTCTCCTCCCACTGAACCTTCGCCAGAGGTTAATTCCGCAGCTAGGGGCATTAATCATACTTCGACTATCCATGTTAATCTGTCTACTAATGTGGCTGGAACTCCATACACTCCTACAGGGAAATCTATACCTATTTTGTTCAAAACTCCATTCAACAAAACCCATAATCCCACCCTCAAAACAAAATCCAATCTGGGTATCCAAGGGAAACCAATTCAAGGGAAAAATATTTCACACTTCTTTGGAAAGAGGACTACATCTTGTACTCTTGTTAAATCTCTACACTCACTTCCAACAGTGTCTTCATTAGATCATACTAATCTAGTTGATGTAGTTAACAAATTGGAGATTGAAGACTCTTTAGCTCAGGATATTGACGACATCAGCATTATAGAATGTGCAGACAAGGCAATTGCTGATAGTCACCTGGGCCCCAATTGTAATAATACAAATAATGTCACCCAGCAAATCTGTGATGATTCCTTTGCAGGCTCTCCTTCTGATCTCATCAACTTTATTGATGAGTACACAGAGAAAAATAATTGGTTGAAAGAAAGGGGTCTACTCCCAGACTCAAAAAAGGATCAGGGCAGCAAATCTATCTTACATCATACTCTTTAAGAGGCAGATGAAAGAATTAAACTTTCTCAACCCACTATCTCGGCTCTGAATATGGTTCTGAGTTCCTTTGTGAGTTTGTATGATAATATATGGTCTGAGGTCAGATCTCGCTCTCTCCTCCTATCTGAAATCTATTCTAGGTTAGAGGGCCTTGACAGATTTGAAGAGTTAGTTAAAATTGTTAAGGAAGAACATCCACTTCTGTCCACACACGGCCTTGACCCAATCCCTTCTAATCAACTACCGTCTGAAGCTCATATCGTACATAAAGGGCTCACTGCGACCACGCCAAGTATGCAAGAGGTCGTTTTAGTTAAGGGCCTGGGTCTTACGGTCCCTCAAGGCCCAGCTTTGGATTTTTGTAGCCAACCTTCTATGATTTCGACAACTATTTCCGAGGGTATGCGAGAGGTCACTGGATCGAAGGCAGTACATCTTACCCCTCACACCAAACTTACTATGGTATTAATGGAGGAGAAAGTCCAAGAGGAATCGGTTGGTCCGCTTCCTAATCTTATTGTTCAAGGTCTTCCCCGTGTGGGAAGGTGTTTGGAACCGGTAGATACATCTAAGGGTGCCCTCATCGCCTCTTCTTTGGACTTCATATCTATTCCGACTTTAGAGAACCCATCTGTTCCCATTGAACCCATCAAAGAAATTTTACATCAAAATGTTTTGCCCTGTATAGGAAGGAAAAGGAAAATTACTCAGCAAATGAAGAAAATTAAAAATCAGAAGAACGTGAAAAATTTAAATTCATATACGAACCAATTTTTTAAAAATCTCTTCTTGGCAAATAATTTAGCTTCCTCATCTACTACTCCCGTTCCGAAGGGGACTGGGAATTCTGTTGAACCAGTCGTTTCTCTGACCCCTATTCCTACTACTGTGGCTACTGCGGCCACAGCTGACTTACTTCCCACTACAGCAGCTTTATCTCCCTTACCGGATGGTTTGGTTGAAGGTCCCTCAACTAACAACATTCCTTCCCTAGTAGTGGGACCTAATATTGAGGGGGTTGTGGACTCTGTGGCTTCTAGTACCTTGACAACAGATCCAACTTCACTAGAGCCGACCTCCATTAATGCCTCTACTGTGCTAACCACCAATATTATTGTCAAAGCAAAGGATTCCTCTTCTGCTGTAGTACTCCCTATTATTCCATCTAACTGCATATCAGGGATAGATCAGAGCCATTCAGAGATTACTCTGCCAACGATTACAGCAAACTTGGTTAACATTGATATGGTCAAACACTTATTTCGGGAGATACTGGTTCCTAAAACTGTATGTGGGGCAGTGCCTATGTCTAATATATGCCCGTCCCCGGATGGGGCTTCTTCTACCCCGCCCCTACCTTTAGGGCCATCGCTCATTGCTGTTACTGAGGGTCTTCCTGCTAATATTGAGCTTATAATGAGGGCGGTGATATGGGAGCTCGACTAGAGAGGGGTTTGTCTGCCCCTCTCTCTTTTAACCCAGCCTTTCCATGTTTGCCTATTGTTCGCCCGACTATGGGCCGTGAAGGTGTCCCCTTTGGGCCCGATTCTGTTCATTACAATACTTCCTTCAAATTATGTTAAAGATTTCCTGTGGGTCCAAATGTTATTCAAAATAGGACTATAATAAGAGGTGCTAGGGGCCCCGACTTGGCGGTTGATTCTTTAACTCAGTTTACTAAAAAGATCTCTGATTCTCTACCTGACTTATCAGAATCGAAAGTTCCTCATGATATTATACAGCTTACCAGCCTTTCGGGCCAAGATATGCCAATCTGTTTAAATCGTGGTAATAATTTAAAGATCTTTCATCAACTTCCCTCGCTCTCGCTCAACTCTAGCTATGACATGGATAGCATTTTTTTCCCCATTCAGGATCAGGTAGATGTAAGTAATATAATTCTTAAATCAAGAGTGGTTCTGGACTTGATCATGGGGCATAGGGAAGGGTTAAAGCAACTTGGCTTTGAAGCAAACTTACTGGAATCCACTCAGTTCTCCAGTAATAATGGAGGGGGTGCTGTCATGATGCCTACCTCTAAGGAGCCAGGCCGGGCCCAGCAACCCCAGAGGCAGACATCATTTTCCCCAGGGAAGTCTCAGCTTGCCCAAGTCGGGGCCCTTTGGACTCAGTCCTGGCGCCTTAGGCGCCAGGCTCATAGCGGACCCCAGTCCTGGCGCCTTAGGCGCCAGGCTCATAGAAGAGGATATGTGTTTAAGTTCTTGGGTGCACACTTACCTGATGCAGACCTTGCTGCTTCATCCAGGCCCTCTTGAGGCCTGAATGGGACTACTTAACCTGTAGGACTACTTCACCACCCGGGTGTGGTCGGGAAAGGATACATACCTGATTGGTGGAAGGATACATACCAGGAACTTCTTCCAAGGCTATTTAAACCCCACCCGAACAGACACACATGCTTCGCGTTGTTCTGCACCTAGCAGCTGGACGCTCACCGTGTCAGCTCCTGCATCCTGACTTCAGCCACGCCTGCCAGCACCCTGGAACACCTGCAAGGGGAGAAAGGAAGAGAATAGGAGAAGAAAAGCCCTTACCTGCTAAATCTGCATCCCGGAGTCATTTCTCCAACGGCCCTGAAAAGGAAGACATCATTTTAAAGGCATTTCGTTTCGATCGCTGCAGCGCTGCATTTTACTCACCTTTGCAAGGCGCTTCCATCTTCAGCAGCGATCTTCCGGATTCAGCTACGCCCCGGCGCCTAGAGGAAAAAAGACAAGAACAAAGGTGAGAGGGAGAAAAGGAATAAGGAAAGCTCAGTTTCCTTTTAAGTCTTACCTGTTGGATTATTCCCACTGCATTTCGGGTACTGCCGCTTCCTGGCATCTCCGGACCCCGGCCCCTATGGGGAAAAAAGACAAAGACATTGAATGAGCGAATGCAAAGACATTACCTGAGCGCTCATCCAGAACTGTTTCACTTTGGGTCGGCGCCATATCTCCGGCACTCTGAACCCCGGCCCCTAAGGGGAAAAAGACATAAGCATTAGCGCTTGTTGCAATTAGACAACGAACATTATTATTAAGCTTGAACTTTTGAACAGAACTTTTACAGCGCCTTACCTGAACAGTCAAGCTTACCTGAACTCCCATCAATCCTCAATCCAGTGAAGTAACTGGGTTTCAACGCGCCCCTGCATCAGAAGCAGGATGGAGAGCTCATCCTTCCAAACCCTAAGGTGAGGCTTCACGGGGAATCGTGGAGGAGGTATCGTGGAGGGTTGGAAGGGAGTGGGAGGCTTGAGCATTGTTCCACAGTTGGTAATACTCCCTTTTCACGCACAGGAGGGTATCCAACGAGCCAGGGAAGCCAGAATAGAGGGGCCCTTCCTGTCCATCTTCAGAGTTCTGCGCCTTCGACGCCGCGCCTCCGTGGGAACCAGGTGAGCGTTACAGAACGCGAAGCCTTACCACAATTTCCCACCTGGGCGCTATGGAGACTTCCGAGACAGATCAGCTGGCCCATCTTTTAGGGGAATTACGGGCAGAAGTGCACTCAGCCCGCCAGGAGACTAATGCTCTCAGAAGGGAACTAATCCTATCCAAGGAAAGAACTGATGATCTGGCCAAAAGGTTATTGCAGGGCCAGGCAGAGCACACTCCTTTACCTGTTTCTGGAGATATTTCTACAACAATGGGTTCGAATAACCCGGTACAAATCAATCTACCTGGACACATGCCTTTGGCCCCGCCGGAACGTTTTGCGGGGATCCCAAGAAATATGCCGTTTTTATGAACCAATGCCGTTTACACTTTTTATGCAGGCCCGGGGCCTTCCCCAACGACCAGACCAAAGTAGCCTTTGTACTATCTTACCTCAGTGGCTGTGCTGCCGATTGGTCTATTCCATTGGTAAATCAGGATGATCCCATTCTCCGGGATTTCCAGGGCTTCCAGGCCAGCATGGAAAGATTGTTCGCTCGACACTCGCAGGGACAGACCCTTGACAACGAACTGCTATCCTTACGACAAGGTAATCAGGATCTTTTGTCCTATATCGCCACCTTTAATAGACTAGTTGTGGAAACCGGATGGCCTGAAAATAAAAGGATCACATTGTTTCATCGAGGCCTGCGCGGAGAGCTTAAAGATGTTATAGCTCAGATAGTAGATCCACCCCAGGCCTGCGCAGACTACATAAACTTAGTGGTTCAACTTGATCACAGACTTCAAAATAGAAAAGCAGATCGGCTCAAGTATGAAACCAGAGTACCTATCAAGACCCACGTTAACTCCAAGAGTACTGACGTTTCCGAACCTATGCAAATTGGCAGTGTTAAAGGACCATTAACGCAGAAGGAACGAGAGAGAAGGCGACAAATGCAACTTTGTCTGTATTGCGGAACTTCCGGTCACTTTCTTCAAAGTTGTCCAGTTAAACCACCCAAGAAGGTGGTTGGAGCCACTGATAACGAGTTATTGACACCTGGTTCGGGAAACGACCTAGCCCGACAAGCGTAGGGGTCCGCTTGCCGAGCTTGAAAACAAACTCTTTGACCTCGCATTTTGTCATGCCAATGGTGCTTGTGAACCCAAAACAGCCTCAGCAGTTGCATGCTATAAAAGCATACATAGACAGTGGAGCTATTGGAAATTACATAGACCGTGAATTGGCTTCCAGGATTAAGCTTCCTCTCCGCCCGAAAGTAACCCAAGATGTAATTACTACAGTTGATGGAACCGAAATAGCCTCAGGGCCTGTAACGCATTCCACAGTTGAAATCACTCTGGTGGGTCAGGACGGACATCGGGAAGCAATCGTGTTTGATGTGATCAAGGCCCCACAATTTCAAGTACTTCTTGGAATCCCTTGGTTAGAAACACATAATCCGAGAATAGACTGGCGAGCAAAGAAGATAACTTTTTCCTGATTGTGAACCAACCTGTTACCCAAGGAATCCAGCTATGGGTCTAGCCTCTGTAACTTCCACCCCTGTACAGCTACCATCTGAATACCAAGAATTCCAAGACGTTTTTCAGAAAGAGCAGGCTAACACCTTACCTCCCCATCGATCTTACGATTGCCAAATCGACTTGGTACCCAATGCACAACTACCTTGTAGTAGGATTTATGCTCTTACTGAACCTGAGAACCTGCATTTGCGCCAGTATTTGGATCAATACCTGGCCAATGGTTTCATTCGCCCATCAAAGTCACCAGTCTCTTCCGCTTTGTTCTTCGTACCTAAAAAGGAAGGAGACCTTAGGGCCTGTATTGACTACTGCGCCCTAAATCAGATAACGATTAAGAATCGTTACCCTTTGCCCCTGATACCTGAGCTTATCGACCAAGTAAAAGATGCTCGTGTGTACACCAAGCTAGATCTCCGAGGAGCTTACCACCTGGTACGTATAAAAGAGGGCGACGAGTGGAAGACTGCATTCCGCACCAAATTTGGGCTCTTCGAATATCAAGTAATGCCCTTCGGTTTGTGCAACGCACCTGCCGCCTTTCAGTACTTCATGAATGATGTTCTTCGGGAACTTATCGATGTTTGTGTCATCGTTTATATTGACGACATCCTGGTGTATTCCTCCTCAGAATCTGATCACAGAAACCATGTTAGGGCAGTTCTTGAGAAATTGCGCCAGCAGAAATTATTTGCCAAGCTCGAAAAATGCGTTTTCCATACCAAAGAAGTGGAGTTTCTCGGATTCATCCTGACACCTCAAGGAATCCGAATGGACTCGCGGAAGGTGGACGCCATTCTCAAATGGCCATCTCCTAGCTCTGTGAAGGGAGTGCAAAGCATGCTTGGCTTTGCCAATTTCTATCCAAGGTTCATCCCGGAATTTTCTCGAACTGTTCAACCCATCACAGCTCTCCTAAAGAAAAATAAACACTTTGAATGGACTCTTGAGGCTGAACAAGCCTTTCAGGACCTGAAAACCAAATTCACCTCTGCACCTGTATTGAAGCACCCGCGCCCAGATCTCCCTTACATCGTGGAAACCGATGCATCCAGTTCGGCCATGGGAGCTGTCCTGTCGCAAAGAGACCCAGAAACTAACCAACTACACCCTGTAGCCTTTTGGTCCAGAAAATTCTCTCCACCTGAACTCAATTACGCAATTACCGACAAAGAACTACTGGCTATTAAATCAGCTTTCAAGGCTTGGCGTCACTATCTTCTCGGTGCAAGACACACCATCACCGTAATTACGGACCACAGAAATTTGCAGTATTTAAAGACGGCCAAAGCTCAATCTTCGCGACAACTCCGATGGGCTTTATTCTTTGCGGAATTTGATTTTGTAATTACCTATCGCCCTGGCTGTAAGAATGGTAAGGCAGATGCCTTATCCCGGATAGGCATGGAAGAACCCAATTTGAGTTTAGAACCTGTGCCAATCATACCGGAACAAAGAATTCTGGGCTTGACTTCATTGCAAACCATTGAGGACATCCAAGCTCAAGTAAAACAGCTTTTTGACTCTTCTGCCTTACTGGAATGGAGTCAAAAGGGTCCTCACTACACCGTTAAGGATGATTTACCCTACTTCCAAGAGCGGTTATTTCTGCCAAGTAAAGAATTGCAGGAACTTGTCATTACCCGTCATCATGAATCATTAATGGAAGGACACCCCGGTATCGCGAAAACAGAAGAAAAGATCAAACGCCACTTCTGGTGGCCTTCTTGGAGAAAAGACATAAAGTCATTTGTGTTGTCTTGCGGAATCTGTGCCCAAAATAAGAGTCAAAAGAAAAGGCCAGCCGGCCTACTTCAACCTTTGGACATTCTACCAGCACCTTGGCACACCTTGTCAATGGACTTTATAACTGACCTGCCTCCTTGTGGTGGTAACAACACGATTCTCGTAATAGTGGATCTATTCTCCAAAATGGCCCATTTTATCCCTTTAAAAGGATTGCCGTCAGCTTCCACCTTGGCCAAGGAATTTATGGAAAATATAGTGCGGTTACATGGTTTCCCTTCCATATTAGTCTCAGACCGTGGAAGTCAATTTATCTCCCACTTTTGGAAGAAATGTTGCCAACTAGCACAAATAGACGTGCGGTTATCCACCAGCCACCACCCCCAGACCGACGGACAAACCGAGAGAACCAATCAGACTCTCGAGCAATATCTGCGGTGCATGTTACACCAATCCGAGTTGAATTGGAAGGACATCCTTTGGATTGCAGAATATGCATACAACAATTCAGTGCATTCTGGAACCGGACAGACTCCTTTTTATACCCTGTATGGTCACCATCCTCGGACCTCTGACCTAGATCCACCTCTGACCCTGGAGATGCCTGCAGTAAATCACCTACATTCCACAATAACCCAAGCCTTCAAAGAAGCTACAACCCACTTACAGCAAGCCAAGAAAAAGTATAAAGAAAACGCTGATTTGCACCGAAGTAAAACTCCTCCTTACCAAGTAGGAGGTCAGGTATGGCTAGCAACTAAACATCTACCCCTCAAGGGTCAGCGAACTTTTAATCCCAGATTCATTGGGCCTTACCCCATCAAAGCTATTATCAACCCAGTGGCCTTTAAACTCGATTTACCATCCAACATGCGGATTCATCCCGTTTTTCACGCATCTCTTCTAAAACCAGTACAACCTGGAACCAGACTGTCTGAGCCCCCAGGCCCTGTCCAAATTGATGGAGAATTAGAATTCGAAGTGAAAGACATTTTAGATTCCAAGATAGTTAAGTCGAAACTCTTCTATCTTGTTGATTGGAAAGGATATGGACCTCAGGAAAGATCTTGGGAACCCAGTAACTATGTTCACGCACCACGATTAATTCAAAGATTCCATCGAAGATTCCCGCACAAACCAAAACCCCCGGAGGAAAAGACCTTGGGAGGGGCCTTGAGGGGGGGTACTGTCATGATGCCTACCTCTAAGGAGCCAGGCCGGGCCCAGCAACCCCAGAGGCAGACATCATTTTCCCCAGGGAAGTCTCAGCTTGCCCAAGTCGGGGCCCTTTGGACTCAGTCCTGGCGCCTTAGGCGCCAGGCTCATAGCGGACCCCAGTCCTGGCGCCTTAGGCGCCAGGCTCATAGAAGAGGATATGTGTTTAAGTGCTTGGGTGCACACTTACCTGATGCAGACCTTGCTGCTTCATCCAGGCCCTCTTGAGGCCTGAATGGGACTACTTAACCTGTAGGACTACTTCACCACCCGGGTGTGGTCGGGGAAGGATACATACCTGATTGGTGGAAGGATACATACCAGGAACTTCTTCCAAGGCTATTTAAACCTCACCCGAACAGCCACACATGCTTCGCGTTGTTCTGCACCTAGCAGCTGGACGCTCACCGTGTCAGCTCCTGCATCCTGACTTCAGCCACGCCTGCCAGCACCCTGGAACACCTGCAAGGGGAGAAAGGAAGAGAATAGGAGAAGAAAAGCCCTTACCTGCTAAATCTGCATCCCGGAGTCATTTCTCCAACGGCCCTGAAAAGGAAGACATCATTTTAAAGGCATTTCGTTTCGATCGCTGCAGCGCTGCATTTTACTCACCTTTGCAAGGCGCTTCCATCTTCAGCAGCGATCTTCCGGATTCAGCTACGCCCCGGCGCCTAGAGGAAAAAAGACAAGAACAAAGGTGAGAGGGAGAAAAGGAATAAGGAAAGCTCAGTTTCCTTTTAAGTCTTACCTGTTGGATTATTCCCACTGCATTTCGGGTCCTGCCGCTTCCTGGCATCTCCAGACCCCGGCCCCTATGGGGAAAAAAGACAAAGACATTGAATGAGCGAATGCAAAGACATTACCTGAGCGCTCATCCAGAACTGTTTCACTTCGGGTCGGCGCCATATCTCCGGCACTCTGAACCCCAGCCCCTAAGGGGAAAAAGACATAAGCATTAGCGCTTGTTGCAATTAGACAACGAACATTATTATTAAGCTTGAACTTTTGAACAGAACTTTTACAGCGCCTTACCTGAACAGTCAAGCTTACCTGAACTCCCATCAATCCTCAATCCAGTGAAGTAACTGGGTTTCAACGCGCCCCTGCATCAGAAGCAGGATGGAGAGCTCATCCTTCCAAACCCTAAGGTGAGGCTTCACGGGGAATCGTGGAGGAGGTATCGTGGAGGGTTGGAAGGGAGTGGGAGGCTTGAGCATTGTCCCACAGTTGGTAATACTCCCTTTTCACGCACAGGAGGGTATCCAACGAGCCAGGGAAGCCAGAATAGAGGGGCCCTTCCTGTCCATCTTCAGAGTTCTGTGCCTTCGACGCCGCGCCTCCGTGGGAACCAGGTGAGCGTTACAGGTGCAGAATATAGGGGTAATCTCACTATGGTATATCATCCGGAAAGAACCCCACAGCCCCAACGGAGGCAATTTATGCCCGAATCAAATGGAAACTTTCGCAACTGGGCACAGGTCACCGCAGGTCTGTAGAAATGAGTACCTTCTAATTAATTCAGAACTCTCTCCAGATGTTCTTCCTGTGAATAGCTTTGGGTTTCTCTCCTGGAATTCTAGAGGTAATTCTCACCTCTTTACGAACTTAGACACTGTCACTCTGATTAGGGCGTCACATTGTTTCTTTCTCCAAGAAACCTGGATGCTCTCAACTCCCGTTTTAGATGGGTTTGATACCTTTTCTCAAAATGCTAAACCCAGCTTGGGAGGGAGGCCGTCGGGTGGTCTTCTTATAGGATTAAGAACGTCTTTAGGTTTTAGGACTAAGGTGCTTTTGGACACACCTTTTGGTATCCTGGCCCTGGAGGTGTTCTCTCTTGATCTAACGGTTATTCTACTTCTGGTTAATGTATACTGGCACAAGGGAATCTCTCCTCTTGAGTCGTTTTTGCAAAAGTTAACGGATATGCTTCTTTCTTGGAGATCTTTGTACCCTAGGGGTAAACTGATCCTGGCAGGTGATCTTAATTCGAATTGCTCTATTTCTTCCGAATCCAAATATGACGACTTGGGATTGGCTATGGAGGATGATTCTCGCCTAGGCCTGAAATTCGCACGGGGTCGTCGTTGGAATTTTGCCTTGGATTCAGTGGGTCTAACTTGTCTCAATGGTTATTATGACGCTATTAATTTACCTCGTCCCACATGGCGTAGATCCTCATCAATATCTACCTAAGACTACGTGTTTGTAGATCACTCTCTCATTCCTCTCTCGTCTAATGTCGAGGTTTCTTTCAATTCATGGAGTGACCATGGTATCCTCCGGGTCTCATTTCTCTGTCCCTTTCCTACTAAGTTTTTGCCCGCAGGGGGTCCTACCCATCTCCAAACTGTGGGACAAGGGACAGGGGTACGTTGGACTCCTCTCAATATCAGTGTACTTAATC
Source organism: Ambystoma mexicanum (assembly GCF_040938575.1). Lineage (NCBI taxonomy): Eukaryota > Metazoa > Chordata > Amphibia > Caudata > Ambystomatidae > Ambystoma > Ambystoma mexicanum. The sequence continues at coordinate 730,149,613 of NC_090924.1, forward strand.
GTAAACTGATTTCTTCTTTTAACCATACTTCTTTCTGTTGGAAATTAGCAGTTTTCAATACAGTTCATTTTGATAGCTTTCTCAATGCTCTCCAGTGTAGTATTCATGGCCAGCTTAGGAAAGGTGCTTCTAAAATATCTCACCCTCATAGATTTGACCCGGAATTGGCTAATGTAAAGGGTCTCACTAGGAAACTCATTAGAGATTTACAAGCCCTAGATATTGAATGGACCGACAAGAAAACAAAAAACTATCCGCCAAAAATATAAAAATGATTGTAAGTCTAGAAAAGCTACTATGCTACAAAATGACGCGGAGCATATGCTTGCAGTGCTCATAAAACGAGATTTGAGGGCATTTTGGGTTACGGTATCTAGCTTAGACAATGCGACGGTGGCCGACCAGCTGAATGCCATCCCTGAGGTTCAATGGGTTGAGCATTATACTAAACTCTTTGACACTGGGGGTGAGGGATTCGTTTCCTGTCTTCTGGGGAACAACCCCTCTAACCACTCATGGAAGCCTCCTACTGACTCTGAGATAGTACTAGGACTCATTTCCAAAGCCAAGAAATCTAGGGCTCCGGGGCCTAATGGCCTCACTAACAACACATTTAAAGCTGAGCCAGATCTCTGGGCTAACCTTCTTTCTTTGCTCTTTCAAGATGTTGTTAATTCTGGGAAGGTACCCATTAGTTGGCAAACTGCTCATATTGTTCCAATCTTTAAAAGAGGCTTGCGTAACGAGGTCAAAAATTATAGACCTATTTCGCTTATTGATGCGGATTGTAAGCTTTTTGCCTCTTTGTTGCTCTCCCACCTTAACGTTTGGATCAGGGAAAATCATATTCTCCCCAAACAACAAACAGGCTTTAGGGCAGGCCACTCAACTAATCTCAATGGTCTTATTCTCAGCGCCCTGCAGACTTCCACCTGGGGTAAATATGATGGTTCTCTTTACGTTTCGTCTATCGACCTGTCAAATGCATTTGACCTGGTTATCAGGTCAAGACTATGGGAAAAATTAACCAAATGGGGCATTCCGGCCGGGCTTTTAACTCTTATCATGGCTATGTATGAAAATTCTGGGGTCCATATCAGGCTTGACTTGGCAGGAACCCTTTCCAGAAGGATAAGGACACGTATTGGGGTGAGACAGGGCTGCTCATTAACTCCCTGTCTATTTATCCTCTATATGGCTGATGTTGATGACTTTCTGAGAAATGCAGGCATGGTGAGTGCTGAACTAGGGGATCTGAGGCTCTCATGGTTGGCCTATGCCGACGATTTTCTTCTTTTTGATCAAACTAAAGTGGGCCTGCAGAGGCTCATTTGCAAATTTGAAGAATACGCCACTCTTAATGGGCTTAAGATTAACCCGAGCAAAACCCGTACTATGGTCTTCTCAAAGGGGAGAATGGGGAATAACAAAGTATGGAAAATAGGTGGTGAAAATATAATCAGAGCAAATAAAATTGTCTATCTTGGTTATTTGATTTTGGCCCAACCCTCGGCGATCGAACTTAGACGATTTCTTAGACACAAACTGCTCCCTCTCATCTCCCAATCCCTTAGACTATACAATAAATATGGCATGTTCTCCCTTAAGCCTGTAGTAAATTTCTTTAAGGGTAAGGTTACTCCAAAGCTTTTGTATGGAATGGAACTCCACTACTCGGCACTTTTGGCTTTCTGGGACTCTCTTGAGGGTATCTATTGGAGGAAAATTTTAAAACTGCCAAATTCCATTCCAACAGTGGCTATTAGGTATGAACTAGGGTTAGTCTCATTCCGAGCCAGGATTCTCTGGAGGGTTCTTTCACTTTTTTCAGCTTTGCTCTCTCCTAAACCTGATACTCTCTATGCTGATGTGGGCCACATGATTTCTTCTCAGGGACCTTTAGTCCAGAATTTATATCTTAACGCTTTTAGTGATCTCTGTGACAAGACCCTGTTGGATATTTCGTCTGATAGGGACACCCTACTAACGAATCCTAACAAGGTCAAGGAGTGTCTTTTCAGTCATGACTGGAGTAACACTATTGAACAATTACATTTGTATCCCTCTTTGAGAGACTTACAATTTGACCATAAGAAAAGAGGCCTGCTGTCTTTTATTCTGAATCAATTTCCCAACAGATATTATCGCTCCCTTCTCATTAAACTCAGATGGAATCTCCTTCCGACTCGGCAAGTTCTACATAAAAGGAAGGAGTTTTCTGATTTAGATCCTATCTGTCGTTTTTGCAAAACTCTGGGGGTGATTGAAACTGCTCGGCATCTCTTTTTAGACTGTACTGCTTTGACATCCCTAAGGGACAAATATTTAGGTCGTTTTAATGTAATGGGGCAAATGGGGGCGGACAATCTGATCTGGTCACAGTGTCTCTCTATTTCAAATATTAAGGATGGACTTGCTGTGGCTGGTTTTATCAAAGCTTTAGATTTATACGCCCCGTTGTTATGATTACACTTGTTATGATTATGCTTGTCTTTATGACATTTTTTTAGTTTTTGCAGGTTTACTCCTATTTTAGAATTTTGAAAATTTTAAATTTTAATGTCGGTATATTCTTTAATGCTGCACTGTACTTCGCACTGAACCTTTCAAATCTAAATTTAAATTTGTCCCTTATTCTCTGGAAATGTTAACTGGAAATTGGATCTATGTTTTAATGCTTGTTTCTATAATTGAAATTTAAATATAATGAATGTCTTTTTACTTCTTAAAGTCTTTTTGTGTAAAGGTTTCTTGTAAACCATATACAATAAAATTAAAAATAAAAAAATGCATGGATTCGGTGGAAGGTTACGAGGATCGGGGCTGGATCAGGGTTGAGAGTTCTGCATCCTCCTCTTGCTTCTTCTCAAGCCTGAGGCTGTACATGGATGTCTCGGTAGGGAAGATGGATGGTACTCCAGGGTGATCATTTTTGGTTGGGAGGTTCTTCTGGGGCTTTCCTAGCTCTTTCCAAATATCTCCTTTGGACCCGCAGTTCCCAGAGAGTTTCTTGTACCAATGGTGCCATCATTTTACCTCTCTTGATTTGTACAGTATTTTAAGAAGGATTCAGGAGAACCAATCTTATTTCCTCTCTCTGGGTTCAGATAGGTAACACTCTCAGCTTCCCTTTTTGTTCTGATTTCCCTAAGGGCATAAGGTATAAGAGTTGATCGAAGCTTCTGCCTTAAGCTCCAGGGAATTTATTTTTTCATTTCTACCGAGTATCTGACAAGTGTGAGGAAAGAAAAGGTTATAGGTGTTACTTTCTACACTCTTCTTGGTGGGAAATCCACTGGTCGCCAGACGCCGAGCCCGGTGATCCCCTAGGACCGCGTACGATAACTTTGTGTGACCAGGGATTTGGGCAAAGTAGACGGAGTAGATGCAGAAGAGGAGCCAAATGAAAAACATGGGTTGGTTAGTGCAGTTAATTCCATTGCTATTGGTCATGTGTAAGAAACCTGAGGGTATTCTCCCTCCTATTGCCCATGGATCCTCTGTGCAGGTGGCCAACGAAAGGCCATTGGTCATGGATCCCAACCATGGGGGTGGACAAGCGAGGGAGGATCACCTAGGTGCAGTGTCTGTGGGGACTGGGAGTGGGATGCCTTTGGGCAAGACATGGTATCCAGCTTTTCTGATGAAGGAGCAACCTAACCCCTCCCCCCAGAACCCTTATGGGCTATTACAAGACCTCTCCCCTCATTTTCCAACAATTCTACCTAACAGTACTGAGACGAGAAAGAAGCAATCAAGAGTAGTAAACACTAGTAAGCTAGTTTACCACTCTCGCACTGAGACGAAGAAGGTGTCTGTAGAGGGGTATGAGAACCAGGCATGTCCAGCTAAACACTTTCCAGATGGTCAGGCAATTAGGTTTAATGAGCAACACCTGAAAGGGATCAAAAACTATATAGATGCCTCCTCCGAGTCAGAGAGAGAGTCAACCCAGGAGTCAGAGTGGAAGTCAGACTGGAGGTCGGAGCAGAGGCCAAAGTGGAAGTCTTGACTGAGAATAGCTGCATTCTGTGAAAGAGGATGGAAAGCGAACCACTGTTGGAAGCTGTGGGAATTCCATCTGTGAAGCAGAATACGCTGAGATGTCAAAACCTGTAGGTGTCTCACAAACTACTACTCAGGGATCTGTCATCCAGGTGGCCAGAACACGGCCCTAGCTTTTGGATCCAGTTCCTGGCGGTGGATCAGTGCGGGAGGATCACCTGGATGAGGGGTCTTCGGGGAGTGGAAGTAGGACACCGGACGGCGAGGCGCAATATCCACTTCCCTGTAACAATGTAAAAAGGAATTGTGAAATCTAAGTGGTCCTGCAATGGGTCAAGCTAAACCCTGTGCATATTCGAAAGTCTTCGATAGTTGATACTAACTGAAATTGGTCCGAACCCGGCTGAGGAAGACTAATTGTGTAAGAGAAAGGATCTGAGCCCAGGTGAGGGGGATCTGGGGTGAACCATGAGTCACCCGAGTGAGCATTGTAAAAAGGGGATCTGAGCCCTGCAGAGGGGGATCCCGGCGGAAGACTGAATCACCTGAATTGAGTACTTGTAAGAGGAAAATAACTTCATTTATTTTGGTACATCAGGCCCTCTGAATCAAGCGACTTTGATAAGTAAAGAGACTTGGGCACAGATGACTCTGATGCTAGTGATTGAACTGTATCCTCGTGCAGATGAGGCCAGAGATTGGGCTGTGCTCGAGTGAACCTCCTTATCCTGTGCTGAAAACATGGGGAAGGGAGGCCAACGGCCTGAACATCCTGACATCATTTATGTGAACACTTATTTCTTTTTCATAAATGCTGCCTCCACACTATTTGTATTTAGAGATAAGGACTGGCAATAGTTTTTTTTGTGTATAGGCACTTTTATTTTGACAAGACACCACTAGGACTGCGTTATTATTATTTGATGGTCTTTAGATTGAGGATTAGATAGCCGTTTATCATACCCTGGTTGAAGTTCAATACACGCACTTGAACTGTGGTGAGGAGTGGGATGTTACTCAATTTGAACAAATTGAGAAACCCACAATTCCAGAAGCTTAGTCATAGAGACGTGGACCCCTCTATTGCTATGAAAGATTCAATAAAACACTCAAAATTATCCTAAGAAAGTTTGTAAGGAAGGACAGGAAGGACTGGGACTGTATGATCCCCTGGGCACTATTTGCAGTAGGAAAAACCCCTCAGGCATCCACTGGATTCTCCCCTTTTGAATTACTTTATGGTAGAGAACTTAGAGATGTCCTGGACATACTCCGGGAGACCTTGGAAGAAAGAGAAGAGACCCTCATTCCCTATCGCAAACCGCTACCAGATTGCGAGAGCATATGAGACTTGTTACAAATCTAGTCTATGCTCATATGGAAAAGGCCCAAATCCAACAAAAATCCACCTATGACAAAAGGGTAAACTTAAGATTGTTTTCCATAGAACAAAAAGTATTGGTCCTCCTGCCTACCTCGGAAAACAAACTTGTCTCTAAGTGGCATGAACCATATGAAATATTGATATGAACAGGAACCTGTATTAATAAGGTAGCACAAGCTGATGGGAAACAAAAGATCCATCTATAACATGTACATCTCTTAAAAGAGTGGGAGGAAAAGCCATCTGCCAACAATGCCACAATACAATCCTGTTATGGTACCTAAAGAAATAGATAACTTTGAATTAATTCCTCAAGAGCTATCTAATCAACAACAAAAAGATTGAAAGGATTTAGTTATACAATTTCCCGATGTATTCTCTGAGAAACCAGGAAGAGTGAAAAGCACTTATCACTACATTAGAACACTCAATGGAAAAGAGGTCCATCTGAAACCATATAGACTCCCGGAAGCCCCTAAACAGATAGAGGTTGAGGAAGTGAATAAAATGTTAAGAGCGAATATTATCAAAACCTCTTCCAGTCATGGTCCTCCTCTGTAGTATTGGTGACCAAACCTGATAATTCCTGGAGGTTTTGCATAGACTTCCACCAAGTTAATGCCATTTCTGATTTCGATACCTATCCCATGCCACGCATCAACAACCTAATTGATAAACTCAGAAACGCCACGTTTCTATCAACTCTGGACTTAACCAAAGGGTACTGGCAAACCCAGTGTATGGACCTGATTAGGAAAAGACAGCTTTCTCAATGCCCTTGGGACTGTTCCAGATCAAAGTCCTCCCTTTTGACTTAAACAGGACTTCAGCCACTTTGCAATGACTTATGGACAAAATATTACAACCCTACTCTGATTTCTGTTTAGCTTATATTGGCGATATCATTTATAGTAAAACTTGGGAAGACCATCTTTTCCATCTCTTTACTATTATGAGAGCCCTCAGAGAAGCTGGCCTAACTGCCATTACATCCAAATGCAGACTGGCCCAATAAGCCGTGAAATACTTAGGCTTCTTTGTAAGGAATGGTAGTGTCCAACCTCAACGCAGGAAAGTGAAGGCTGGAAGCGGTCGGCGGCTGTGCTCAACTAATCTGTGTATCACTATCTTCGCGAGAGTACGGAGCCGTCAGGAAGTCTTTGTCGGTTGCACAAATTGCCCAGACTACCTCAAAGGAAAGAAAGGCGTGTCCTTGAATGCCTCCCCGCCCTCTGTGTGGCGACGCCCCTTTGGCTTGAATAAATCTTATGCATCCAGTGCACCTGCACGCGCACTGTGGAAGTACTGTGAAGTACTGTTGACTGTTCACGGGGCGCTGGGTGCACGGTAGAGCTCCCATGATGACAAGCATCAGAAGTCAGCTTAAAACAACTGCGGGAGAGGTTGGTATTTTACCCCTCTCGTATAGTGATTGTTCGCTCGCTCTTCGATTCAAAACAGGAAGGCGGTTGTTTTCTGGCTTACGGGACAGAGGGTCTCTCAGATTGGACAACTCTGCATTTCGAACTGTGGCGCGGTCCTGAACGCCTTACGTATTGCTGTGACTTTGAATAACTAAGCACATACTTAATTCTGGTGCTGTTGAGGCCGTGCTGTAACTACAGCACGCATATTGAAAGTTGCAAAACGAAGGGTGTATCACACACTTCTCTGCTGTAGTAATTGGTTTGACATAGGAGACACCTGTCCACTCTAGAAAGGAATTCTCCTAACACAGAATCACCTCTGAAGGTGAATTGGCTTCCCCATGGGCTAGTCCCAATGGTTTACTCCCTACGCAGTGGTCGCCCTCCTTGGAAACACGTGGCTAAAAACAAAAACCCCAAAAATTCTAAAAAAACTGTCACTTCAAACCTATCACCTATTGTTGAGATTGTAAACATGAAGCAAAAACAGGGAGAGCATAGCATTGCACCAACCTGGAATTCTGCCACGGCAAACAATATAATCTGTCACGAAGTAGCTTTTGCGTACGCACGATCTCAGGCGGAATTAGCAATGTCAGCCCTCCCCAAACAGATAATTGCTCCTATAAGGGTGGTTTTGGCACGCCCGTCCTCATCTCGGAAGACTTTCCTGAGTATGAGAATGGACGAGCCTTCATCTCTGGGGGAGGGCAACACTGATCCATTGAATACTTTGCCCTCTGACAATTCAATACTTGCCCCGGCAGTTCTTGCCGCCCTTGAAAAACGAGTCCGCTTGTCCGACGGACTCTCAACCCCGGTTACTTTGCCCAGTTGTAAAAGAGCGGACATACACTTGCACTGCATGGAAAGTGTGATGTTAGAAATTTCCAACATATCCTCAAGCTCGACGATTCACCCTAACCCCCCCGCAATAACAGATCTCCACAAAGAGATGCCTTCCTCGGCTAAAACAGATCTAACCTTCCCGGTTGTAGGTGTTGCGTCTTCTCCTACTCCCAAGCCCCCCGCACCCCCACTAGGCTTTGATCTGTTGGACCCTTCAGACCACCTGCAGTCCTTAGAGGCTTCATACCCTGTTCTAACACGAATTTTGAATCTTCTTGATAAAGGTCATGATTACACCCATTATGAACTTAGGGACTGCAAGTATTCTTTAAATCAAATTCTATTCAAACTCAATAAACTGGAAGGTTTTATTTTCGCTGACTCCATCCATCTTGAAGGGCTAACTCCTTTGACTGGTGAGCTTGTACCTGCACGCACTGACAATCCAGTAAAAGGTTGATCTAGTGAGCATAGCCACCCAAACTGAACCGAGAGAACAGGTGTCTTCTGCAGCTATGCCACCTCCAACCCAACCAAAAAGCTACTAATTTGCGCAATCCTTTGCCCAAACGGTTGCTGCTCCCCTGGTCCCTTCCCAACATCACATTTTTACCCACGCCCAACTATGTGAAATGGTCTATACGAATACAGAAAAGATTGACCAAATACTTTTCTTTGTTCAAAAGAATCCTATCGAACGTCCAATTGAGTCCAAAGCGGTCCAAGGGGATGCAGAGGTGGATCAAATATTCCACCCTGACAGTCTGTCAGCTTTTACCAACCTCTTCTTGGAGCCCAAGAGTGATCCAACTAATCCGGATGGCAAGGATAAGGATAAGGATAAGAATGGTAACTCAGCCAGCGCTGGACAATTTTTCACCTCCCGCAAAGAAAAGCGCCTCTTCTTTAGAGCTCTAAAGAGGAAGGCGGATAGAAATCCCCCTTCTTCTGCAGCAAAACTACCTACCCCCAAAATAAATAAAAAAGGCAAAAACTAAAAAAAAAACAATCGTGAATCCATCCGAATGGCTAGTCCGGATCAGGAGGACAAACAGGTTCCAGAAACTGAACAGAAGATTTCCCCGCATGCCCCTCCCATTAAAACTGAAAAAGCTTGACAGCCCCCTGCTCAAAGTATCGGTACAGGTCCGTCATCCACAAATCATAAAGGAAAGTGCAATGTGGGTGACCGTAAAGAAACAACAGGGCCTATCTCAGTGCCTCATGACAAAACATCAACTACTGCTCAAACTCAGCTATCAACTTTTTTTAAGCCCATTGCTATTAAAGCTGTACAAGCAGGAAAAGAAGCTTGCCAAACTCCTTCCCATTATGAAGAGACACAAATATCAAAGTCTCCGTCCATCGTATCAACAGGCTGCACCCAATCCAACTCAATTTTGGGAAGGGATACAGACCTTGACCAATCTGATTATGCAAATATGCGGAATGCTTTCCAACTGGTAGGACCTTCAGTTGAAAAGCTGCCCCAAGAACCTGCATGTTCTCCAAAGCCCATAAGCAAAGCCAGTAAACTCTTTCCTACCATATTTGGCTGGAGGTCCGATCCGGACATTTACGGTAACAAACGTCTAAATCGTTCGGCTCTGCTGAAGGTGTTTAGGCAAATTCCAGCACTCAGAACGCTCCACTCGGCTGATATAGAATGGATCACTCTTCCCCAAACACACAATTATCGGATGGTATGTAAAGTACAAACCTCCATCATCTCTGATTTGATATGGCAACACAGGCGCGAACTACAAACAATTGGGCTCCTGCCGATACCATTCAAAATCCTTGATGAAGTGTCACGTTGATCACCTTCCGCCCCCTGCTCCTCCCCTGAAGATTCTTCTTGGCTTTCTTGGACACTGGATAGCTTCTTCCGTAGTACCTTGGAATGTTCCTTAGATGGCTTCTCCTTTGACTTCCTGTCATGCAAGTAAGGCCTGGCTCCCTCGGAGGCCACCTCGACAGGGAATGGGACCTGTCTTGAGGGGGGCCCCGAGGAGCCAAGCTCCAAAAAGACAGGGAAAAAGCCGATGGATGGCACAAAAAACCCTGCAGGCAGTTCCAGGAAGGATACTCGAGTCGAGTATAGTTGCAAGAGGCAGACCGGTAAAGTTCTGGGGTGACTTTCACTTCTCAGGATCACATATGAAGCAAACTGGAAAAGCCCCAGGAATAATATACCAGCAAAGAGTACGAGGTATTGGGAGAAGTAGTAGAGTACTGTAAGCTGCCACAGAAGGATCCGTAACAATTTCAGAAGAGAGCGGTGGAAGCAGAAAGGATAGAAAGAGAGGGAGAGACTAGAAGCCAGGTATAGTCCCAAACCCAAAGGATAGACGGAACCCCGAAGCTAATAGAGGAGAACGCGAGGAGGCGCGAGAGTGGCGGAGGAGACCGCGAGTCGGAACAGCGAGGCGCCGAAGGTAAGGAATCAGAGTGGAATGATGAGCGGCAGACGCCGCAGAAAGAAGGAAGCAAGGTAAAATCGTAGGCTGGGCAAGAAGAGTGAAGCGCAGGCAGAAAACGGTAGAAGGCTGGGAGGAGGCTACTCGGAGCAGTAGCCGAGCGAGCATATCGATGGAAATCACCGATACAACGCGCAGGTAAGTGGGCGGGGCTGGTTTAAGTAGCGGTGGCCGCCATATTGGTTGAGGGCTAGGCCGTTACTGTCAGGTTCTTCGTGGCAGTGCTTTCCAATCGTGCCATAGCTTCCAGGGGCGAATCATGACAGTATGGCCTCTCCCTCCCCGGAACCCCCCTGGTTTTCCTGGATACCTCAGATGAAACCTTCTTACGAGTCTGGGTGCGTGAAGATGGTACCTGGGTTCCCACGTCCTTTCATCTTCGGAATATCCCTTCCAATGGACCAGATATTGGAGTCTCCCTCGGTGGTAACGTGAATCCACTAAGTAATCAACCTCGTATTCTTGGGATTCCTTTACCTTAGGAGTCTTTGTCTTCTGAGTCTTGCGGTGAAAAGGATCCTCCTTGTATTCCTTGAGTAATGAGGTGTGGAAGACTGGATGTACTCTTTGAAGACCCTTAGGTAAGCGTAGTTCATAAGCTACAGGGTTGATCTGTCTGATGATGGGATAAGGACCCAGGTATCGAGGTGCAAATTTGCCTGTGTGTATCCATCTAGGAAGATGTTTGGTAGATAACCAGACTCTCTGTCCTGGCTTCCATTCTGGGTTGGACCGTCGACTTCTATCCGCCCATCTTTTCTGTGTGAGCTGACTGCCTTCCAGTGCTTCTCTAGCCATTCTATGAACTTCCTTGAGTTCAGACAACCTGTCGTCTATGGCGGGAGATTGGGTAGGTTGCATTCCGGTCCAGGGCAGTTGTTGTGGATGATACCCGTAAGTGCAGTAGAATGGACTCATGCGAATGGACGTGTGGTAATTGTTATTATAGGCGAATTCGGCCTGAGAGAGAAAGGCTGACCATCTTTCTTGTTTGTGACTACAGAAACACCTTAAATATTGTTCCAACCCAGTATTGAGTATCTCGGTTTGTCCCTTAGTTTGGGGGTAAAAACCAGAGGAAAGTGCTCGGCTGATACCCAATTGGTGACATAGTAACGTCCAGAATTTGGAGGTGAATTGGGTTCCGCGGTCCGAAATGATGGTCCGAGGCAATCCATGGAGACAAATGACATCTCTGAGAAAGATCGAAGCCGTCTCTGGAGCTGACGGTAGACCTGAAAGAGCAGAAAAATGAGCCATCTTGCTGCAGGTGTCTACAGTGACCATAATTGCTGTCTTATTCTCGGATTCCGGCAGGTCAACAATAAAATCCATGGAAATCAGTTCCCAGGGTCTAGTGGGTAGGATAGGCTGTTGCAACTGGCCCAAAGGTTTGCCTGTTTGGTATTTGTTAGCGGCGCATACGGGACAGGAGGTTACATATCTCTTAACATCCTTGGGTAGTCCTGCCCACCAGAATCTGCGGCTTATGAGTTCCTGTGTTTTCTTGATACCTGGGTGTCCCGCTAGGGGGGTATCGTGGCACCATGATAGTATCTGTTCTTGAAGCTCTCTGGAAGGGAGAAACAGCTCTGTACCATGGTAGTATAGACCGTCATTGGCCTGAGTGACGGAGGCGGGTATGGCCGGTAGATGACTGTATTGGGTTACCAGATCTTGTAGAAGTGGCACGACCCTAGCCATAATCTTCAGATTTGGGAACAAGAGGTCATGCTCTTGCGGTAGGTTGTTCTCCTCTCCTTGGCATCTGGAGAGTGCGTCTGCCATCTTGTTTTCAGTACCCGGTACATATGAAATGGTGAACTCAAATTGGGAAAAGTAATAGGCCCATCTGGCATGTCGAGCATTGGTGCACTCCATCTGCTGCAATACCCGGAGGTTGCGATGATCTGTAAGTATTTGGAAAGGATAAGCTGCTCCCAAGAGTAGGTGCCTCCACTCTTGACAGGCTGATTTTATGGCAAGTAATTCTCTTTCCAGAACTGAGTAATTACGTTCACTTTTCATCAGAGTCCTTGAGTAATAAGCGACTGGATGTTTGAGGCCATCGTCCGTTCTTTGTAGAAGTACGGCTCCCAGTGCTCCTCCAGACGTGTCTGTTTCTACGAAAAAGGGTCTTGTTTGATCAGGTTGTACAAGTATGGGAGCCGAAGTAAATAACTCCTTAAGGCGCAAAAATGCCCTCTTCTGTTATGGACCAAAAACGTACTTAACTCCTTTCTTGAGAAGACCGGTAATAGGTAACATCAGGTCAGAAAAGTTAGGGATGAACTGGCGATAGAAATTGGCTAAACCCAAGAATATTTGAACCTCCTTTATTCCTCTAGGTTCTTTCCATTCGATGATGGCTCTAATCTTCTCAGGTTCCATCTGGATTCCTTCCTTGGATAGGATATAACCTAGATAAGAAACAGTTGTTACTTTGAACTGGCATTTCTCGGGTTTTACCAGAAGGTGGTTAGACTGGAGTCGGTGTAACACCTGTCTCACATGTTCTTGGTGTTCTTGAAGCCTTTCAGAGTAGATAAGGATGTCATCCAGATAAATGACAACTGACACAAACAACATGTCAGAAAAGATTTTATCTATAGATCTTTGGAAAACAGCTGGGGCATTCACGAGACCAAAGGGCATGACACGGTATTCGTATAACCCGAATGGGGTTCGAAATGCGGTCTTCCATTCGTCGCCTGTCCTTATCCTGAGAAGATGATAGGCTCCCCTGAGGTCTAGTTTCGTGAAATAAGAGGCCCCTCTGACCGCTTCCAGAATGTCTCTGATTAAAGGCATAGGATAGCGGTCACGTACAGTGATCTGGTTGAGTCCCCTGTAATCAATACAAGGCCGCAATTCGGTGGTGTCTTTTTTGGGGATGAAGAATAACGATGCTCCCCCGGACGATCGGGATTCCTGAATGAGTCCGTTCTGAAGGTTATCGTCCAAGTAGATCCGTAAGGCTAGTTTTTCGGAAGGAGACAAAGGATACATTCTACCAAAGGTAACCACGGATCCTGGAAGGAGATCTAAGGCACAGTCCTCTGGTCAATTGGGAGGTAATAGCTTGGGTACAGTGTCCTGAAACAGCTCAGCATATTCCTGGTATCGTAGGGGAATGGCAGCTACCACCTTATGCTGGGGTGCTCGGTGCTCCTTGTTTTCTCCCTGGGTAGGGGGATTGATTGTACAGTGGTCCTTACAATAAGTAGAGTCAAAACGCACAACATTGGTGGTCCAATTGATCTGAGGGTTGTGACGTCTAAGCCATGGAATACCTATCACCAAAGGAAAATGTGCTGCTCGAATCAGGTCAAATATCATAGATTGATGGTGTTCTCCCAAGACCAAGTGTAAGGGTAAAGTCTCGGAATCTATGGGGCCTGAGGACAAGGGTTCTCCGTCTACCCCTTCTACAGGGATAGGTTTCTCCTTGCGTCTAATGGCGATTTGTTGTGCCTTAGCCCATTCGATATCCATAAAGTTACCTGCGTCTCCGCAGTCCAGCATGGCTAGAACTTCTATGGGGGAGGATTCTGTAGTCCATAGTTGAACCCGAAAGATCATCAGACTGTTGTCTTCCCTTAGTTCCGAGGGTCGGGTAAGGTTGCAAGGGCTGCTTCTTGTTCCCCGAGACCACCCTTGCAAAGGACCGAGGGTTGGAGTTTTCCTTTCTTCGTGGAGGTACTTCCGGGCAGTCCCTGAGTAAATGCTTCGAGGAGCCGCAGTATAAACAGAGACCGGAGTCTCTCCTTCTTTTGCCTTCTGCAGGCGTCAAAGGACCTCGGGCTGTTCCTATCTGCATTGGTTCTTCTGATGTCGGCATGTCTTTGGGAGGATGTGGAGCAGGGCTAGGTGATGGTAGATTGAGCCGAGGTCTCCTTCTTTCCTGTCGGCGTTCAGACAGCCGGTATTCCAATTGTAGGGTCAGTGTCATGAGATTTTGGAACGACGGTGGGCGAGCTACCCTAGCCAATTCGTCCTTTAGTTTGTCCTGGAGACCTCTCCTAAATATCGTTTGCTTAGCCGAATCAGGCCAGTCTGTCTTCGCCGCTAGTCTCAGAAATCGGGATATGTAGGTCTGCACGTCTGTGTTCCCCTGTTTCACATCGAGTATTGCCTCAAGAGAGGTGTATAGGACCTCAGGACGATCAAATCTCCCTTTGAAGAGATCCACAAACTGGTCATAGTTGGACAGAGCGGGGTCGTTTCTGGTCACCAAAGGGGTGGCCCAAGCCAAGGCATTCACCGTTAGGTTGGTGATAAGGAAACCGACCCTAGCTCTAGCAGTTTCAAATGCATAAGGTCGAAAGACGAAGTGAACTTGGCAGGCGTCTAAGAATTCCTTTAGACCGCCGGGATAACCATCATACTTTCCAAATGTAAGAGGCATAGGCGGCAAATCCCCTTGGTCATCTCTACGGAAGACCACTTGTTGGCGTAAAGCGGCGTTCTCAGTCTTCAGGGCTTGTACTTCTATGGTTAAACCCTGTAAGGCGGCAACCAACTCCTGGTACTGTTCCAGAGAAGCCATGGTTACGTTCGGGCGTTGTATTCTGTCACGTTGATCACCTTCCGCCCCCTGCTCCTCACCTGAAGATTCTTCTTGGCTTTCTTGGACACTGGATGGCTTCTTCCGTAGTACCTTGGTATGTTCCTTAGATGGCTTCTCTTTTGACTTCCTGTCATGCAAGTAAGGCCTGGCTCCCTCGGAGGCCACCTCGACAGGGAATGGGACCTGTCTTGAGGGGGGCCCAGCGGAGCCAAGCCCCAAAAAGACAGGGAAAAAGCCGATGGATGGCACAAAAAACCCTGCAGGCAGTTCCAGGAAGGATACTCGAGTCGAGTATAGTTGCAAGAGGCAGACCGGTAAAGTTCTGGGGTGACTTTCACTTCTCAGGATCACATAGGAAGCAAACTGGCAAAGCCCCAGGAATAATATACCAGCAAAGAGTACGAGGTATTGGGAGAAGTAGTAGCGTACTGTAAGCTGCCACAGAAGGATCCGTAACAATTTCAGAAGAGAGCGGTGGAAGCAGAACGGATAGAAAGAGAGGGAGAGACTAGAAGCCAGGTATAGTCCCAAACCCAAAGGATAGACGGAACCCCGAAGCTAATAGAGGAGAACGCGAGGAGGCGCGAGAGTGGCGGAGGAGACCGCGAGTCGGAACGGCGAGGCGCCGAAGGTAAGGAATCAGAGTGGAATGATGAGCGACAGACGCCGCAGAAAGAAGGAAGCAAGGTAAAATCGTAGGCTGGGCAAGAAGAGTGAAGCGCAGGCAGAAAACGGTAGAAGGCTGGGAGGAGGCTACTCGGAGGAGTAGCCGAGCGAGCGTATCGATGGAAATCACAGATACAACGCGCAGGTAAGTGGGCGGGGCTGGTTTAAGTAGCGGTGGCCGCCATATTGGTTGAGGGCTAGGCCGTTACTATCATGTTCTTCGTGGCAGTGCTTTCCAATCGTGCCATAGTTCCAGGGGCGGATCATGACATGAAGCTATTGCGTTTAATGAAACACCACTCAGCCAACCTGCCCAAATAATATCAACTGTAGTCGCTCCAAAAGAGCAGGGTGGGATCCAACCGGAAGTAATAAGCCAATTGGTTTTCCTCTCAAATGCCAGTAAGGACTGGTCATGGCTGACCTCCTTGGCCTCTACATTGAACCCCGCCATGGACAACATTCCCACGTAATAAGCCACACAAGATTTCCATTCTTTCATGGAACTCATGTGGCTTCACAAACCTTTACTCATGGTTCAATACGAGGTACGATGCCATAAATTGTGATATACTACTCTGCCAAGAAACCATGGCAATGCAAGGCATCGCATTGCCTGGCTTCTTTGTCCATCAAGTACCGGCTGTGCAAGGTCTAAGTGGCCGTCCGCGTGGCGGAACTGCCATCTGTATAAACACAAAATTGCACTCAATTACTCATGATGTTTATGATTCTCCACTGTTTCTAGCTGTTGTTATATCATTACAACCTTCTTCCATGGAATATTTTTTGTGTATCTTTATATCACAATCCCATCCGTTTAAAGATTGATAGTGCACTCATTCTATTAGACACACTCTTAGATAAAGTACTCACCAAATATTCGGCATGTAGAATAATGATTGGCGGCGACTTTAACGCCGAATGTTGGAAGCAACCCTCTACTAATATGGACAGTGAGCCCGCTTTTTCATCACAGGGCAGGGGCTGTATGTGGAATCGGCATTTAGCATTCTGGGATATAACATTTCTCCCAACTCAAAATCCAGGCTCAGAGTATACCTGCAAGAGGGGACCACATAGATCTTGCATTTCATTTTGCCATTTCATTGAACCTTCAAGATTGTTGCAACCACATAATAACAATAGATCCGGAATTTGGCGATCACATGTTAGTTCTGCTGACCATACACACTAATGTTGCTGTTCTAGATCATGATCCTAATCAGAGATTTTTGGAAGGTGATCGCACACTCTCAATTAGATGGAACAACCGTCTATGCGATAGAATTAACATTCACATTGATAATTGGCTTGATGGGCTTCAGGGCAGCTCGGGGAAGTATCAATCAATCACCATAGAACCAGCCAAATATTTGCAGATGATAACGCATATTATGGCTTTGATCCAAAATGAAACCAATAATCCAAACATTAACAACCGATCGAATGGCTGTCCTGAACTCCTATTAGCAAAACGTACAAAAAACGCAGAAATACGCAAACTTAAAAAAAAAAATCCTCTGTACACCAGAAGAATACGATAAGTTCAAAAGAACGATTTGTAACACATATCGTAACAAATGTAAAAACATTAAACGATACACACACAATTATGATAATCAAAAGATAATAAACTCTTTATTCCGCAATGAACGGCGATCAACATGGGCAATTTTAGGGTCAGACGCAAGTAAATTACCCCTGAACCAGGGTTCCACGATAACCGCAGAAATATGGGCCAACTTTTATGAGAACAAATTTGCGCTTTCATCTTGTTTCTCTATTATCAATGCAATTGAACCAATTCTTCCACAGTTGCCAATAATCCTGTGGTCACTCCAAGATATTGAGTGTGCAATTAATGCACTCAACTATTCAAAGGCAGCTGGTCTAGATGGCATCCCTCCCTGTGTCTTGAAACGTCATCCAACACTTTGGGCTAAACTACTGAAATCTCAATTCGATAATGTGCTAACATCCTTAGTTATTCCTCCATCATGGTTGGGTTCAATTATTGTACCCATATACAAAAAGGGGGAAAGGAGTAATCCCGCAAACTATCGGCCTATCGCTTTGATAAATGCGTCAGCTAAAGTATTTGCTATCTTACTTTTACGGGACCTCCAAGCATTTCTGAAAACCAATAATATCCTGTCTCGCTTTCAGATCGGCTTCAGAGCGCGGATGGGAGCCTCCCTTAATGCAACACTTATGGCGCATCTACTCGCCAAAACAAAGACTCCTGACACAGGGCCAATATATATGGCCTCGGTGGATCTAACAGCTGCCTTTGACTGTAGTGCGGGGCCTCTGTGGCAAAAAAGGTGGGCGATGGGTATTCCTGGCCATCTTATATACTTAATTGCCAAATTGCACACCAACACTGTGTACTTCATTAGAGTAAACTAAGCTGGAGCCACCACGGGTCCAATTCCGATTACACTCGGAGTCAAACAGGGCTGCAACCTGGCTGCCACCTTGTTTAATTTATATCTTTGCAGTATCAATGATATCTGGTTGCAACAAATCAGCTGACTAGGCCATCTAAAAATCCACTGGCTTGCATTTGCTGATTACATAGTCATCTTTGATCGACCACCGTCAGGTTTGCAAACTAAGCTTTCCCTGTTTGCCGAATATTGCTTATCTCACAACTTGCAGTTCAATGCAGGGAAATCCAACATCTTTCTGTTCAAAAACTTAAAGAAACGTTCATGTCCACGGATCTGGACCATTGGTTCGATTTCCATTCCACGGATATCCACAATTCGATACTTGGGTTACTTGATATCAGATTCAAATGCAATCTCAACTTGGAAGAGCATATTGAATCAAAAGGCAAAAATCCCCTCAACACAAATGCGCATGATATTGGTCAAGTATTGCAAGTTCTCCCTGCTTCCACTATTTGAATTTTACATCCTTAAAGTCGCGGCGATACTATTATATGCTCTTGACATGCGCTTGGCTAATATAGACTCCTTCCTTGATCAGTTACAAGGTCGAATTTGGAAGGGTGTGTTGCGTCTGGCGAACTCGCTTCCAAATGCGGTATTAAGACAGGAATTAGGACTGACATCATTGTCTTCCCGGTATAATTGGAGCCAATTAACAAACTTTGCAAATATGATATTTCCCCCGCCAAAATTCTTTATATGAAGATCTCGGGATGATGATTAACGACCTCAATCCCCCCTCCATTAAAAAATTCTATAGAAAAATGGAAGCTCTCTTAGATGCGATGGCATTAACTCCCGCTGATCTTGAATATCGCCATGTGCATGTCAAGATCCGCCTATTTGCGCACGACTGGTGTAAAACTTTTAATTCTTTGGATAGATTTAAGTCCTACAAAGAAGCTGCCAAATTTGCTACAGCTCATATTCCACATAAGCTATATCTACAGCAATTTCCTTGCCCTATAGCCAGGGACATGTAATCAATTGCTAACCTTAGAGAAAAACAAAAAATTGGATAAAGTCCACTGAAGCCTTGTCCGAGGACAGTTGCAGATTCTGTAAAATGACTAACTCGCACAAATCACTCAAGCACTTGATCATTTATTGTACCTATTTTGAAGTGCAACGTAAAGTAATATTTGAACTTGAACATGCGAATGACTCTGCTGAATCAAGAGAATGGCTTTGGTTGGTATGTATGTGGGGCTTGACAACTAAAGCCATCTTACGGCTTACGCGCTTTCTATCCATATTGAATGCTGATCTAGAAAAACAAACTGCTTACTATGCAAGCAATGTTGCGTAAAATTCCAATGAATTACTTGAGAAGCATTGACCCTGCTGACACATGGGCAATAACAATTTGCTGTATTTATGTTCAAATGTTCCAGTGAAGTAGTTAATGTCAAATCGTTACTGTCAAAGTGAAAATTGACAAGGGGATAAAATGTATGGGGCTGTTATATGTAAACCTAAAAGTGGAAGCGTAAGAATGGGGAGAAGGTACCACATGACAATCACTAGTTTGGCTCAAAATGTTTTTTAAGTATTTTTAATTTTTGTATTTTACATTGTCAATTATTCAAAAAACATCATGGTTAGGAAACTTTCTGTGGAAAAGTATATGAAAATGTGTAAATGAAACTTGTATTGTAAGAGAAAGTTGTAAAAGTTTGGTAATCAAACTACAAACAACGGTTTGACAAAAAAAAAAGAGATCTCAGAGCATTCTCATGGTTAATTGGTTATTAATGCAGGTTTATCCCAAAATTCTTGGACAGGACAGCTAGGCTGACAGACAAATTAAAGAACGCTGAACCCCAGAAATGTATTGGACTAACGAGGATGATATATGTTACAACAACCTAAAACAAAGCCTGTGCCAGAACCCGATCCTAAAGGTAGTAGATTTCTCAAAGGAATTTGTTTTACAAACAGACGCCTCCCTGCTAAGAGATCCCTATCTTATTTACAAGTCGCAAACGTTTCCCACATGAAAATAATTACTTTGTCCTGGAATTTGATGCCCTTGCCATCAAGTGGGCCATTATCCACCTTAGATACTACCTCCTAGGAAGAAAGTTCAGACTCATCACATATCATTCTACACTAGTTTGGATTAGCCAGCAGAAAGATTCTAACCCTCGAGTCATGCAATGGTTCTTAGACCTGAAACCCTACTGTATCACTGTGGAGCACCGAAAAGGCAAAGGCCAAGGAAACATGGATTTCCTTTCTCTGTTCCCGTATGAAACAGATGTGACTATATCGCATAGGGGAAGGGTATGTGAGAAACCTGAAGGTGTCTCACTGGGTAGTCCCCAGGGATCTGTCATCCAAGTGGCCAGGACACACCCATCGGTTGTGGACCCAGTTCTTGGGGGTGGACTAGAGCGGGAGGATTACCTGGATGAGGAGTCTTCAGGGAGTGGAAGTGAGATACTGATCGGCGAGAGACAGTATCCCCTTCCCTGTAACACCTTTTTCCCATATTACCAAGTAGAATACTTAGCAACTCAACTCCTCCCCTCCCCTTTCCTGACACAAACACTTTCTCACAGACAGTTCACTGTGAGAGAAAACAGACTAACACCGAGATGTATACTTGACATGTCCCAACTCAATGGTCAGGCAGAGCCAGGCAATTACTGATTATTACACACACACCTGACATCATCACACTTCCCCACATGGAAAGCACACTCTGGGCAAGGCAAAACACATGAGGAAGCAGCAGTCACAAGATGGCAGTTTAATACGAGGAGAAAGACAGCAAGACCAGAGAGGGTTGCAAGGAGGGACGTGCCCTTGACCTTTTCAGAGAAAGACTGTTACTTTCAAGATCCTTCGAGAATAAGAAACATAAAACCTGGAATTAAAGCTGAAGAAATGTGCAACGTTTGTCGGAGGTACCCGAGGCTTTCCCACGTCTATAACCAAGGTGGGGAGGAGCATTTGCTGCTGTGGTACTGTCCTTGGCTCCTACAACAAAGCAGCACCAGTAAAGTCAGCACAGTCGGTGATTCTGGGAGACTGATACCAGACTGGTCTGTGTTAGAGCTGAGGTTACAAGCGGCAACATTGTATAGAAAAATCTGAAGAGAATAGTGTGTGAAGCATATGTAACGAGCGACATGAATAATTAAACCACAGATGAGTGACTGAACTTATGAAGCCAAGAAAGATACCGTAAACAGAGTGGTCCGGCACCACGTGGGTGCTCATTCGAAGGTCTCTGTCTGTTAGGTATCCAACTGAGAGGTGGCAAATGTAAAAAGGAATTGTGAAATCAAAGTGGTCCTGCAATGGGTTAATCCCTGTGCACATTTGAAAGTCTTTGATAGTTGATACTAACTGAAATTGGTTGGAACCCGGCTGAGGGAGACTAATTGTGTAAGA
This sequence comes from Ambystoma mexicanum, assembly GCF_040938575.1. Lineage (NCBI taxonomy): Eukaryota > Metazoa > Chordata > Amphibia > Caudata > Ambystomatidae > Ambystoma > Ambystoma mexicanum. Next base: position 730,170,855 of record NC_090924.1, read on the forward strand.
GGAAGGATCTGAGTCCGGCTGAGGGAGATCTGGGGTGAACCATGAGTCACCCGAGTGAACATTGTAAAAAGGGGATCTGAGCCCGTAAGAGGGGGTTCCAAAGTAACGATCATTGTATTAAAGGGATCTGAGCACAGCGGAGGGGGATCCCGGCGGAAGAGTGAATCGTTTGAATTGAGAACTTGTAAGAGGAAAATAACTTTTTATTTGTTTTGGTACATCAGGCCCTCTGAATCAAGAGACTTTGACAAGTAAAGAGACTTGGGCACAGAAGGCCCTAATGCTAGTAATTGAACTGTATCCTTGTGCCGAAGAATCCAGAGATTGGGCTCGCTTGAGTGAACCGCCTTATCCTGTGCTGAAAACGTGGGGAAGGAAGGCCAACGGCCTGAACATCCTGACATATCATTAGTGTGAAAACTTCTTTTGTATTTAGAGGTAAGGATTGGCAATATGTGTTTTTTGTATAGGCCCTTTTCTTTTGACAAGACACCACTTGGACTGCATTATTATTGTTAGATGGTCGTAGCTTGCTCCCATCTGTAGATTTAGGATTAGATAGGTGTTTATCATACCCTTGAAGTTCAATAAATACCCTTGAACTGTGGGCCCTTGTGTCTGTCTTACTGTTGATCCCATGCCTTCCTAACAGTGTGTCTGGCGCTGGAGCATGGAAAGAACAATCCCAAAAGGAGTATTCACTTGACTTGGAAGAGTGTTTGAACTTGAGGAGGGGAACCCCAAGACTATCTGTGACACTGCTTTGAACTTGGAGAAGGGAACCCAGAGACCCATCTGTGATACTGCTTTGAACTTAGGTCTTGGGGTTCCCTTGCCCATTTGCGATATTACGGGAAAGGAACCCCAAGGGTTGTTTTGAACTGTTTCACTTTGAACTGGAGAAAGGTAATCTTGAGACATGTTTGTGGAACTTTCTTCTACTTGAAGAAGGGGAGCTGAACGAAAGCTGTGAGCTGGAAGAAGCTCAGAACTTTGAATTGAACACAATTTCTTTTGATTTTAATATCCCTACACATTGGTTAAATTTAGCTGTGAGGGCAAGCATAGGTTTTGGACACAGGCAGACTTTTAAGTTGAAATCTTGGACTCTGACCTTTCTTAATTTCGTTCAGGTAGGGAAATCCCACCTTAGCATAGGGCAAGTTAGGTCTTTTACCATCTTGACATTTGGTTAAATAAAGTATTTTGTTTGTTTGTTTTATTATTTATAATGCGCAACTTACCCTAAGGTAACAGGGCGCAGCAGTTACATGAATATGCAAAGCTTGGTTACAACAAAATCAATAATTACATACAGGTATTAAATACAAGGGTATATACAGATAGAACATACATATCGGCGGATGCTACAAGAGCAAAATACAGTGATACATACAGCATGCTTGTAACAGCACTATATACAGGTATAGGTGATAGTAAGGTGAATGTGTGCAGGTATACAATAGGGGTGGGAGTAGCAGTGGCTCTTCACAGTGGATCCTGTCTGTTTGCTGCATTTAGTGATCATTCGCTTTCAGCCACAGGATGGTGTTGGTCCTAAAGTTTTGGTAGGGAAGGTCAGTTCTCAATGTGGGTTGTAGGGAGTTCCACAGTTTAGCTGCTTTAACTGGGAAGCTGTTGCCACTGATTGTGGAGCGCTTGAAATTAGGAATAGAGAGGCAATCTTTATAAGCTGTTCTGGAAGGTCTCAGGGAGATGTGTCTATGGAATTTGTTGACCAGGTAAATGGGCGCAGCGTTATTAAGGGATTTATGGGTGAGTGACAAGGTTTTTAGGATAATTTTGTCATTGGTAGGGAGTCAGTTAATCTGTCGGCTACTCTCAGAGATGTGGTCTCTTCTGGAGATGCCTAATACCGCTCGAAGGGCATTATTTTGTAGAGATTGGATTTTTCTAATGGTAGCTTTGGTTGACCCAAGGTAGAGGGCATTGCAATAGTCCAAGTGAGACAAGATGAGGGCTCTAGCCAAGGTGGTGCAACTACTGTCGGAAAGAAATGGTTTAGCTGTGCAGATAAGTTTGCACGTGTAGGCCGTAGAGGACGCCAGAGAATTAACCTGTTTGGCAAATGAGAGGTTTGAGTCAAGGTAAAAGCTTAGCGTTTTTACTTCATGTCCTACTTTAATGCTGTTACCATCGATTATGAATGAGGAGTAGTCAGGTCCTAGTTTTTTTAGGCTAGAGGTGGTGCCCAGGATGATGAGTTCAGTTTTATCATCATTCAGGCATAGTCCATGCGTGGCTATCCATGCCTGGATGATGATGTACACTCTGTTCACCAAGGCCAAATCCATTTCATAATCCCCAGAAAGCAGGAGGAGGATCTGGGTATCATCTGCATAGTTAGTGTAGGTGATACCGAGATGATCTAGATCATCAAAAAGGAGGCTTGGTAAAAATGTTGTACAATGTAGGCGAGACACAAGAACCCTGGGGCACGGCGCAGGTGATTGGTATGGGGTCAGCAGCTGCTGTAGGCGAGAAAACCCTCATGGTTCTACCATTTAGGAAGGATCTAATCCATGTAATTGCCTTATCGGAAAAGTGTGCAGCTGTGTTAAGGTGGTTGCATAGAATGGTATGATCGACCAAGTCAAATGCAGCCGAGAGGTCTAGGAGGAGGAGTAGGGCAGCTTTGCCTTTGTCTCTAAACTCGTCAACTTGGGTTTTTAGGTTGATAAGTGCTGTCTCTGTGCCGTGTTGTGGACGGAAGCCAGATTGTCTGGCTCCTAGTAGATGGTGTACTTCCAAGTGTTTTCGAATTTGTACATAAGCAACTTTAGCCAGAATTTTTAGGAGGAAAGGTACTGTTGTGATTGGCCTGTAGTTGGTCGGCAGAGACGGGTCAAGAGTAAGTTTTTTTAAAAGTGAAAGTACCCAGGACTGTTTAAGATTTGTAGGGATGGTACCAGTGTAGAAGGATGCGTTGATGAGCTTCGTAATGAAAGGGAAGAGGTCTTGGGCTGCGTCCTTGATGAGCTGTGCGGGGCAGAGGTCGCCCTGACAGTTAGACGGTTTCAAGGACAGAATGATTCTTTCCACTTCGAGAATAGAAACTTTGGTAAAGTTGAATCGTGTGGATTCATTAGCAGTAATACTCTCGGTTGTTTTAGATGGGGGAGAGTCATTTATGGAAGCTCTTTTACTGGAGATTTTATTTTGTAAAGTGGATATTTTATTAGCTGGTAAGTTTTGGATCTCTGAGCACCATTTTTTATCTTTAATGCATGTGTCAATAGGTGCAATGGGGGTCTCTATTTCTTTGAGGATGGAGAATAATTCCTTCATGTTGGATTTGGCTTGGGATATGCGTGTGTCAAAGGAGATTCGTCTAGCTGGACATATTTCTTTTTTATAGAGGGATGAAAGTTTAGTGAGTTTGAGTTTGCTGGCTGCTGAGGGTAGTTTTTTCCAGGCGGCCTCGCAGTTTCTTTTTAGTTGCCTTAGGTTTTTTAAGAAAGGTGTAAACCATTTGTTCAGGTGGGTTTTAGGCTTACTTGGTCTAAGTTTGAGGGGGGCAATCATGTCTAAGGAAGTGGTCAGGATTGCATTGTATTCTTCGACCAATATCTCAGGATCCATGTTCTCTGGGAGCATGTTGAGGGTAGGGAGTAGGGCCAGGATAAGCCTATCCACAGTAATACTCTTTTTATTTCTGGTTAACGTTGGTGGAGCCCTGATGGCTGGTGATGGTGGGGGTGTAATGGTGAAGAACATGAATGACACAAGGTGGTGGTCAGTCCAAGCTAGTGGTGAGATAGAGAGGATATTAGCTTGACAGTTGTAGTCTGCCACCCAATCAAGTATTCAACCTTTATTGTGGCAGTTGCGTTACTTCTTTGGGTAAAGCCTATTTCTGAAAGGGTTTTGAGTGTAGTAAGGGCGAGCTGGTCTGATGGGTCATTAAAACCCATATTGAGGTCCCCAAGTACCAGTACTTGTGTAGAACTTTTGAGGTTGCTGGACAAAATGGTGTTAATGTCATCCTCAAATGTCCCAGGAGGGCCTGGGGGGGCGGTAGATCAAGTGGATATTAAAGGTTTAGGCATTGAAGAGTGGAACTTTAACAGATAACAGTTCACATGAGAGGACATCGATAGGAATGGCTAGTCTCATGGAGAGGCTACATTTGTAGATAATAGCGATGCCACCTCCTCTAGATTTTAATCTGTCTTGTCTTAATATAGAATAGACGTCCGGGACTGCTAGCATGATCATGGGGCCTGCTGCAGGGTGTAGCCAGGTCTGGGTGATGGCGAGGAAGTCTAAGTCCTCGTTTAAGATCAGGTCAGCGATTTCTGCAGCACGTGCTACTAGAGATCTGGAATTGATTAGAGCTCCCTTGATCTGAGGGTTCAAGGTGCTTATCGAGTGGTGAGCTTATGATGTTTTAGGTTTGCTATGCTTAGCTAGTCTATTTATAGGCACCAGGTTGGAGTTGGGGGCTAGGTTCACATTTGTGTTGGTTAGGCAAGGCCTAGTTCACATAGACCTTAATCCTATTGTGGTAGGAATAGATCTGATTGGGGGCTCATAAATTCTGGCTAATCTAGCACTTTGATAGTTAAGGTCAAACCACCATGCAAGGGCTTGGAGTGACAGTCAGGCATAGGCTTAGGGAGGCAGATAGTGGCAATAGTAGCAACAACCAGTGGGAAGGCACTAGCCACACTTCTTCAAAACAAATTTTACAAAGTAGGCAGACAATCGGTCTGGGCAGTTGGTTGACAATCAATCAATACAAAGGTAAGAAATCAGTAAAGTATATGCCACCACAGGTCGATACGGCATAAACCACCACAGATTAAGTTAGGGCAGGCAAGCGTTGAAGGCATTAGCCTTGTTTAAGAAGGTTTCCCAGGAGAGGTAGGCAAGCAATTTATAGGGGAGAGGTCAGCTTAGGCAGGCACGTTCAAACAGGGTTCGCAAACAATCAGTCAGGCAGATCAGTACAGGGCGCAGGCAGTTGAAGCGCCTGTTAGGGTAGGCAAATATCGCTAGGCGAGCATAGATAGGCACTAGCCAGATTCAAACAGATTTCCCAAAAAGGTATGCAGGCAATCAATACAAGGCGTAGGCAGTTCTATAGCCAGTTAGAGCAGGCAAACAAGGAGAGGCTCTAGCCACGTTCAAACAAGTTTCTCAGAAGAGATGAGGCAGGCAAACAATACAGGAACAGGCAGTTACAGGCCGGTTAGGGCAGGTAAGCATAGGTAGGCAAGCATAGTTAGGCAAACATAGGTAGGCGCTAGGCAGATTCAAAGCAGATTTCTCAAAAGGTATGCAAGCAATCAATACAGGCGCAGGCTGTTAAATGGCCAGTTGGGGCATGCAGACATTGAGAGGTGCTGGCCTCTGGTTCTTTTACTTAAAACTTTAAGCCTGTTGTCTGTGTCTTGCTTCATGATGCCTTCACACATGTCTTGTTAACTGTTATTGGAAACGGGTCGAGGTAATGTATGTCTCTGGTAAATCTGGAAAATGTCTGGCTATCCAAGGAGCTAGATGGGAAGGTACCCTGGCTATGGCTGTATCTGTCAAATCAGAAATAAAGGAAAGCGAGTAGTATAGTATAGACTAGGATCTTGGAATGGGTGTGTCTTGTGCCAATGCGAAATAAAATATGATTCAATGAGAGCCCATTACTTATCCTGCCAGATCCCTACCTGGTACCTCAAACCCTATGTGTGCAACTCACTTGTGCCCCTTCTCACTCTCGCCTGTTCTATTACGGGCGCTGTAACATGATTTGTTTCCTCCATATATGTGTCTTGTCTGCAACATTTCCCTATCCAGCTTCTGAAAAAAGCTGAACAGCTCGGTATTCCAGGTAGTGTAACAGGCAAACATGTGCTGTGACATAACAAGAGTCATCTGGATTTAGATTTGGCCAACACTGACAGGTTTGTCTGTAATGTCTGTAATGGGGGATGGAATAGGGCTCATGTCACTCCACTCGAACCTCTGAATAGATGCTACAACGCTGTAAGCAGTGCTTGGTGCTGACAGAGTGGGGTAGAGACCTGGTTCCGCAATAAGTAATGCTGTGTCTAGTCCCTGTGAGAAAGGGGTCATGTATGTCTAGAGAGGTGCCACTTGCTCTTAAATGGAGCCCAGCTCACTTTATATATACGCACTATCCGCTTAAAGCTTGTAAGTGTCTGAATAAATTGCACGATTATACTCAGGATAAATCACCTAGACACTTCTCTAGGCGAGGCACATTTGACCTAGATAAGATTACCGTATTGTGGAAAGCCCTGGAGAAGACAGGAGTGCAGGTGCAACAGCAACAATGGGATAGCTATTTAGACTGGTTCTCCAAGGCAACAAAGAGACAGTCAGAATCGAAAACCTGAGCCCTGAAAGACACACAGGAGAAGTTACAAGAGAAAGTCCAAATGCTAAAAACTGAGTACTCCAACCTGCATTTACCCAAGCTTACAATTGGTTTTAAGCGCTTATACCTCGTCAGCCAAGGGATATGGCCACTGAAGGAATTCTTTTGAGGACATTCTTGAAACTTTAAATGGCTATACTAAATCCTGCAACTGCCCTGCAACAGGGTAGTCCCGATCAGGTAGGTAGTTAGAGTTAGCCCTGACTCTACCCTGCACAAACCACATTCCTATGATCAGTCCACCCCAATTTGTTCACCTGTCAGCCCAACTCAGATACGGTCTGTCTCAAACGCACTACATGCCCACATTTCTAGCTTCTTTAGATCACCATCTTCAAACGCCCCTCAAACCTGTGAAGGTTTTCCAGGTTCCCCTGCGCATGGCAACGCCAGCGTATTCCCTCTAAGGCAACTCCTAGGAGGAGGAAATACCATAGTCACAATACATGCCCCATGAAGTGTGACCAATCTCTTCAACATTGACCAAAAGTTCCCCAAGATTCTGGAGGATCCTGTTAAGTTCCAGTATGAACTGCAGGTCATCATCGATTCTTAAAGACCCAATTCGTGCTGACCTAAATCAGCTGCTGAGAGCTCCCCACCCTATCAAAACCTTTTATATTACTTAAGCGACATTGGAACTGGCCAGAGGAGGAACCCCCACCACTGACGGTTTGGCATTTACTGACATATTAGTACAGACGGTCATTGAGATTTGCCTCTGAAAGACTGATTGGGCCAAGATCAGCACCTGCAAACATGTGAATTGTGAAAATCTGGTAGACTGTCTCGAATGATTGAAGCAATGTTTTGAGCAATATTCAGGAATTACTGATGCAGCATTTACCAAGAGAGACACAGACTGAAAAGTGTTTGTTTCAAAACCTTTATTTACTAAGGTTCCTGGGTTGGTGTAATGCCTGACTGGCCCTGACTCTGAAGGGATGGTTCCCTTAACTGGTGTTTCTAAAGGCCGTCAATGTCTAACTGTCCAAAATAAAAGTCTGTCTCTGTCTAGACCGATGCTTGCCCTCACTCTTTATACAAATGTGATAGGAGGTCTTTAAAAAGGAAACTAGTGGTTCAACAGAAAATAGGAAACCAATGTTGGTTTCAGGTGGTCTTCTCACTAGGTGTAGTTTAGTCAATGTTCCAAAAATGAGTTTAATCAAAAAGGGCTGTTCATAAGACCTTCTACACAGAACCCTTGCAATATTCCCAAATTCCTTCAGTGTCTTTGGATTCCTTTGGGTTCCCTTCCCCAAACTTCAAATTCCAAACACCACAAAAGAAATATAACACAGTTCCTTTTGATGCTCCTCGGGGTCCCCTTCCCCAAGCTTCAATCCTTTCAACACTACAAAACAATAAGTCTCCAACCTGGTTAGGCCTCTCTGGGTTCCCTTCCCCAAGCTCAGGCCACTTTCAGTTTCCAACACTAATTCAGTTTTGTCAGGATGTACTTTGCTTTCTTTGTTAGGCCTCTCAGTGTTCCCTTCCCCAAGCTTAGGCCCATTTATGTTTTCAAATACAAGTTCAACTGGTCAGGGTGTACCTTTCCTTGTAAACATAGTTCTTTCATACACACTTCACTTGTGGCACACAAAGACTTTCAAAACCACCTGGTTCTTTGGTCCTCCTGGGTGTGCCACTCTGATCTGTAACCCTTCCCTTTATTCCTTGCTCTTCTTTGTCAGCCTTTACCTTCAGGTGTTTCCTGCACTGCTTCTTGTTTTCCTTGGCTTCTTGCTTGTGCACACGTGCACCTTCTCTTTGCTGTTCCTTTTGTTCCACAGTCCATTCTCAAGGATTTCATTTGGGGGTCACCAGGGGTCGCACCTGTTCTACCTTGCTACCTCTATGGTCTCACTTGCTTAACCTAAAAAGCAAAACAAAAAGTTTTTGTTTAAATACATGGAAGCTGCCGGGCTGTGGGCAGCACCATGTGGCTCTTTGTTTCTGGAGTGGCGGTCTTTCTTGTTCAGGCCTCTTAAAAAAAAAACAGGGGATTCCAAAAGTGTAACACTTTGAGCACTGACCCTAAATAAGAAAGAATAGGAATAACAAATAATGTGTCTTTCTAGAATTCTATACAAGAATTGCTAAACTCATTAAAGGTTTATTTCAGGCACACTTCAGGGAGTGAGTCACTGATTTAGTCTGTTTTTAAACACCTCAAAATCACAATGCAGACAAAAACTTCCAAAAATCATTTGGAGTAGAATAAGCATCCATTTGGACTATGAATTTTGCTTTTTGCAAGTTGCATTTATAGTATGTTTTTTTCTGCCGTTGTTGCTGTTACGATTATCACAAGACACAATTCCATCTCTGTGTCCTTGGTCACTTGGCAAAATCCTTCTGCCTAAAAGTGTACAGTGTTGAAATGTTTGACCATAGCACATAAAGTGTCCCTTGATTGCATTATGCCACAATTAATGCTTTTTTATAATGTGTCTATATTTCCTATCTCCATGGCATGCTGTTCAGGATCTTTCTTTAGATGTATGAGATAACGAGTGCCCAAAGTACGGGATGCCGTGTGAGTGCGCTGCTTTCCCTGCTTCCCTGCGCTACTCTAAATTCTTCAATACACGGTTATGAATCCTCACAATGGTATGTATTTTGCCAATCTCTGAAGCCTGAAAAGTATATCCACGTAGGCTTGACATGTGGCCAACTTTGCACAAGACCTGCAGATGAACAGGCTTGCTGTTAAATCTGTTACCAGTTTAATGGTATCACTACAGAGTGTCATTTGCTTTCCAACTTTGAGAACATTCAGATATGTAATTGCTCATTTTACTATAGCCGCTGAGATGGGTTGAGCGCTCGCTGCTGCGAAGTGTGTGATCTGCAGGTTGCAGGTTCGACTCCCGGCAAGGCCAACTCAGCCTTTCTTTCTTCTGAGGGTAAATGAATGCCAACACAGGTTGGGGTATATTGTATGGATATTTGTTTTATATAAAGCGCTGACGCAAAAATGCTATATAATAACACATCATTATCATTTGGCGTTGGACGTCTACTTGCATTCACAGTAATTTGATAATATGGGTTTATACACACTGATATTAATAATACATATGGTGATCCATTATTGTATGAAATGTATATCACACTACAGTGATATTGTAGCCATATTTTTCACAGTGTACTTAGGAACAATGCTATGTGGTGCCACTTCCTGTTTGGTCAAGGGGTGAAATGTCCTGTTCCATCACTTCCCGTGATGTCACTTCAGGTGGGGTCAAATGATATCACTTGCTGTGATGTCATCAGAGGTCATGGGTCATGTGATGTCACTTCCGCTACCCCTGGCATTTTGCTGCAATGACATCTCTGTGAACTCTTGCACTTTCCTTTACTTTATTATCGCCTCTTGCGCACCTCACATCCTTAGTTCACTGTGCACTGTTGCACTTGTCCGGTTCTTTCTTGTGCTTCCTGCACGCTTAACACACTGTACTCTCTTTATCATGCCCACTTTGCACTTCTCTCCATTGTACATGCTGCTTTGCACTCATAAAACTCTTCACATGCCTTTCTTTTGCTTTTTCTTTTTTTCTGCGCCGTTAGCGCCCCTTTTTTACTTCTATGCTTTCTGTCCTTCACGCACTTTCAAACCTTTCCGCTCTGTGCTGCTTTAAAACTTTGTTTTTCACCCGCTCCGCTTCAGTCTTCTCTCTCTCTTACTGGGTAGCATCACGTTGACAAGCAGTCCCTCTGGATGCACAGGGTTGAGGTCAGGGTCTCACCACCTGCCCCTCAGACACCTTTGGGACCGGCAGTGAGTGTTTTTGCAAACGCCACCAGCAAGATACAGGCTGCCTTACTTTGGCTCCTTGGAGTCGGGGTTCCCTAGCCACGCTGCAGTCCCTCAGAAACACCAGGACAGGGCCTTGGCACGCCGTTCTCCTCCAGGCTTTTACTCCTGCTGTTGTCTTCTCCTTGGCTTCTCGGGTCCTGACAGCATCCCCAGCTTGCTCTCTTCCTTGTGAAAAACCACACCTTTTAAAGTTGAAAAAACAGTCAAGTGGAGTCAGGTGTGTGTGATCATTATTAAATGCCTGACCTTGCCTGACTCTTGGACATCTTTACTGCTCTTAGTTGCTTCCTCCTCGTCTCAGTATTTGTTGTAAATCGGGAAGGGGAGATGGGGTGAGATTGAAAATACCCCATGAAGGCTGAGGGAGAGTGGGTTGGGGTATTACTGGGACTGGGGAATGCCATGTCTTGCTCTTGAATATCCTCCTGCCAATCCCTTGTGACCCTGCACTCAGGTGATCCTCTCTCGCTTGTCCACCCTGAGGGTCGGGATCCGAAAGCGATGGCCCTTCCCTGGCCACCTGAATGGAATATCTTGAGGGAGTAGGTGGGAGAATACAGTCAGGTTTCTCACAAGTGTCACAGTTTGTTATTAGTATACAGCAGATGGTGGCTGAAGGGACAAAGTAAATATTGATTGATTGGGAAGGAAAGAATTTGACAGACGTTTTGTTGGCTTCACAGCATTTTCATGAGAAGTCAGAGCGACAAAAGGAAAGTACAGAAGCTAAGCTAATGGCATTACAAATTCAGCAATTGCAGCCCACCGAATGTAAAGGAGGTTTTCGATCAATGTCAAGGGGGCGGGGAAGATTACGGGGAAGGGGACAAGACCCCTCCCAACAAGGTGAACAGGGGAATGGTAATGAAAAGTACAACATGAATATGTATAATGGCCAGTGTAACTACTGCAAAGAGTTTGGTCTGAATAGACCAGACCATCCATCTTAGAGCGATTTTGCGATTTGCAAAATAACTGTGCAATCATCAGTTTGCAGCAATTGCTGCTATAAACATGAAAATGCCAGCAACAACAAACATATTTAACTCTGGGCTGCTGATAACAATCCAGCTCATCACTGCCCTCCCTGCTCTGTGTGAGCGGCCTCCAAGGTGATGGATTTCACATCCTGCTGCATTGTTTTTATAAGCCCCTCCTTTTCCACATTTACTTTTCTTAGCCAAATGCATTGCATTTTAGAGTTCAGAGCACATACTCTGACAGATAAAAGAACATATGGATAAAGTGATAAATGAAGTGCAGATCATTCTTAAATTGCCAGTTTGTCCATTTGTTAATGTAACTGTCACTGCAAAGTTAATGTCATTAGTTTCATCTGTAAAATGCAAAGTTCAGCTAAAGAAAAATGAAGGGGACAAACTCAATGAAAATAAAAAGTGTTTGGGGAGACAAACAAAGGGAGAAGTAATGAAGAATAGGAAATGGTGAGAAGAGAGAGGGGACAAGTGAGAGAAAACACAGAAGAAGAATGGAAGGTGAAACAAGTGAGCTATTGAAAATATGGGTGAAATGGAGGAAAGCAAAAGAGGAAACAAAAAGATGGGAAAAGGTGTGTGATGAATTTGATGATGTCATCACTTCTTTCCCAGGAGTAGCCTCTTCCACATGTGGCCAGAGGATGACAGCCGCTACCTGATCCTGACCCTGGGGGCGGCTATATAATGGAGGACCACATGGGGGAGGCGACCCCCAGGAGGATGACCTGGCATCATCGGATGAAACACATATCCCCTTCCCTTTTAAGAATATCCCCTCAATTCCTCATGCCTTTATGGCTTCCTGCGGTAGCCCCCTTCAATCAACTATAAAACCTGCTAATAACATCTTTCAGTATTGTGGGAATGAAATACCAAAAACTACCTATGATTCCCATTTGTATGGAAACCTTGGGAAGAGGAGGCTGAAAGTAGCAATGAAGATCAGGCAATCCGAGAAGCCCAGGATGTGCTCTAGTGGTTTGGAGTGCATGAGAGGTGCCGTGACATTTAAAACTCCAAGCCGGCAGATGAATCAGAGATGCTGGCGGAAGGAACCTCATTGTCTCAGCGCAGACCGAGTGGCTGCTGAGCCGCAGAGGAGACCATGGAGCCGGAAGACTCGGGAAGTTGGCAGAGGAAGAAGGACTGCAGAAGCAGGTTCGCTGTGCTGGGACCGTAGTGGGAAACAAAGAGAAGTCTTCCTGGCAATCACGGGAACCGGAAAGCAGTTCCAATTCTGCCCGAAACCAGAAAAGGGCTCAACAATGAAAAGGGAGCTGCAGAGGATGTGGAAGCCGCTATCTGAAACTTGTAAGCATGTGAAGTGGAGATTGGACACCGGAGAGCTGCTTGATGTTTACCGCAAAAGGACCGAAGAGAGCCAGGAAAAGCCGGTGAGTTATAGAAAGGGAAGCTGAGACACCGGGGCACTTTGGCAACGCTATTAAGGAAAGAGATGAGCAAGCAAAGTGAATGAAAGGGATTTGAGATCCAATATTTGAAAAGGAAGAATACCAGAAGAGAATGTAAGAAATAAGTACTGTCTAGTTTATAACTATATAAAGTGAATTGTGCAAAGAAAGCCCTGGCAGAAGAGAATACCAGGCAAAGTCAAGTTTGCAAATGTGTAAAAGTGAATACTATAAGAGTCCTGGCAGGAGAGTATACCAGGCAAAGTCAAGTTTGCAAGTGCGTAAAAGTGAATCACACAAGAATGCCCTGGCAGGGGCAAGCCAAGTTTGCAATGTAAAAAGTGTCCCACATTAAAAAGGCCTGGCAAGAAAAAATACCAGGAAAATATAGGTTTGTGAGTCAAATTGTATTAAGTGTGGAAATACACTAGCAGGGGAGTATACCAGGTGTCCTGCAAGGCTGGAGCCCTGGCTGTAGTTGTTTTGCTTTCAAGTTCTTTTGTTGAATAAAGAATCCCAAGGAAGACTCATACCCTTAGGATTGTGAATGTTTGAAAATACCTGGGGAAAGGAGACATTTTTCCAAGAAGTGGATTCCAATGGCAAGAGGAAGGAGATATCCTCTTGGGATATAAAGAACTGTGATTGTCTGGTTGATCTATCGTATTGGGGAAGAGAAACCTGGGTAAGGGAACCATTCCCTGGAACTGTGAATACTACGCGGTGGGAACTTTTGTGCTGGAGTTACACCTTTCTTTTGAACTTGAGCATGTGTGCACTTCCAATGCGAAGGACCTTACCCTACCATATCGGGAGGTTAGCTCAGGGGCAACGCGCTCGTCTTTGAAGCAAGATGGTGCAGAGCAACACGGTTTCGTGCTTAGAAATCTCTGGGTATTAAGCACATTATAATTAACCAATTATATAACACCATAGAGTTACTACATTTAGAATGTGAGGGCTGCAATAGGATTTTGGACAAAGGACATTTTTGCTTTGGACATATTCACACATGACAGACCTGAGTCAGGATAGTGAGGCATTTTCCAACCCCTTTTTACTTTGAATAAATGTTTGTAACACAATCATAAGTTATCTGTGTCCATCTCTCATTCCTGGCTCCTCATAGGTGATAGATATGTAAAGAGAAAGGACTGTTTTAAAGGGAGGTCAGGTGAAACAGAATAACAAGATTGACAGCTGGAGTAAAGGGGGATGTAGAATCTCTAGATGGACAGAACTAGCGATAGGGTGAACTGGAGTTAAAAGTGAGGAGTGAGTAAGAGTGAAGTGGACAGAAATAAAAACAGTGAGGGGGTCAAAGAAATTCATAAGCAAAGAAAGTAATGGGAGAAGGGAACAAAGAGAAGGGATGAGAGAAAACAGATTCAGAGAAAAAGATAGAGACCAAGTAAAGGGACACATAACAGGGAGAGAGCAAGGGATGAAGGAGGAGGGAAGAGTAAAATGAAAGGAGAGAGAATGGAAAAATAGCCTGACAAACAGATGGAGATGAAGTGGATAGAAAAGGCATGGTATGAGGAAGAGTGAGTGGAGAGACACAAATGTAATACTTAACAGTGCTTTATACAATCTATCTTCTCATAGACTGCCCCGTGGTAGTGCTAGGAAGTCCTCCCTCCCAAATCCTGGATCCACTACTGCATGAAATCCCATGCAAGGGGTACATTTATACATTTACAAGTGATAACTATGAATAAAGTTAATATTCTAAAATAGGCATGCACTTCAAACAAAGAACAAGAAAAACAAACTCTGTTCTTTCAAGCTTGGAATGGACATCTGGTACACTTTCTATTACTCTAAAGCAGGGCAACATACAAAAGGTGCTAATAATCACACCTGGGCCTCTAGGCAATTAAAATATGTGTTGCAAATATGCTAGAAAAAATAAATAAACGCACTGATCCGTCTAGCAAGTACCCCCGCGTTCTCCACCATCACTGCAGAATGCTCATTAGGATTGCCAAGGGGTCCATTAACCTTTTGCACTGCTCATTCCGCTTAATTCCACTGCTCCTTTTCTGGATTGTGCTATTGCTGGTCAAAAGGTTTCATGTCTTGTTGATAGTGGAGCATCATACTCAGCTTTGAAAGCCCCTGAATTTCATCACATGTGTAGTCTGAAGAAACTGTCAATGCTGTAGGTATTGGAAGTATGCCCATACCACACCCTTATCTCAGCAGCTTACTGTTACTTTGGGTCCTGTCTCTGACAAGCATGCCTTCTTGTGGAGTCTGTGTTCCCCTGTTAATCGGCTTGTATTAGATCGATTGTGTAGTTACAACATTGTTACATCAACAGTCTTTTTTTCTATGGGTATTTTACCGATTTTTGTATTTCTTGAAAAAGCTCATCGAAAAATATATGGGTTAGTGGGTAAGGGTATATAATGGGGTAAGGGGAAGCGAATAATGTTACATTAATAGGGGTGGGGAGGTTGGCGAGAGGACCCACCACCCTTAAAGTCACCCTTAAACGCAAGTGTAGGGGGGCTGAGAGGAAATGGGGGGCATCATGTGAACCCTCTGACAAACTGCCCTGCTGCCTGCTCCAAAGGCAGTACTGACTCTCTGTCCACACTAAGAAGGGAGCACACATCCAAGCCTGTGTCTCTGACACATCTAACAACTCAGCCGAACTCTTTAAAATCTGCAAGGAGCTGGCCAATCCTGCTGCAGCCTCTACCTCTCCTGTTCCCTCCCAGGCCCTCTGCACGGCCTTGGTCTCACATTTCATCTCTGAAAATCAGGACATCCGGTCCACCCTCTCCTCCTCTCCTCCTTCTTCCTCTACTTCTGGCCTTCTTGTGGCCGCCTCTCCTCCTCCCTTCTCTTCCTTTCCTTTGTTCACCCCTGACGATATCTCAAGACAAGTCCGATCTATGAAAGTCTTGTCAAAACAGGTTCTTCCCTGTTCATCCAAAACTATCAAGGACCACATTAACACCCTCGCTCCAGCCTTGGCCGACTTCTGCAACCACTCTTTCACCACTGGAACCTTCCCCTCCTGCCTGAAGCACTCCCTTGTGCACCCACTTCTTAAGAAAACCTCAGCCGATCTCTCCTGTCCAACTAACCATCGCCCGATCTCCATTACTCCTTTTCTGGGCAAACTCTTGGAAAAGCAGGCCATCTCCCAGCATAATCTTCACACTGAATCTGTTGGTTGTCTCCATGACCATCAGTCTGGCTTCAGAGAGGCCAGAAGCACAGAAACTGCTCTCATGAACATCTGTGAAGACCTGCTCTCAAAAATCAACACTAACCATCCTCCTGTCCTTATCCTCCTCGATCTCTCTTCTGCTTTTGATACTGTCAACCATTCCATCCTGCTCAACCGGCTCTGTGATAACCTGGGTATCACTGATCAGGCCATGGCCTGGCTGACCTCCTTTCTCTCTGACCGACCCTCCCAGGTCCAACTTGGATCCTTCCTCTCTTCTATCCATCTCTCTACCTGCAGTGTTCCCCAGGGGTCTAATCTTTCTCCTTGGCTGTTCAACCAATACCTGTGACCTCTCGCCACCGCATAGCTGCTCTCTGCTCCAACTTCCAGTGCTATGTGGATGATACTCCGCTCTCTTTCAGGCTCCCTTCAGCCACCTGTTCTCCCTCTCTCATCCCGGATTGTCTGTCCACAATCCAGGAGTGATGTGCCATCTTTGATCTCTGCCTTAATGCCAGTATGATGGAGATCCACCTCATCGGATCACCAGCTCCCTCCTTTCCTCTCACTCTCTGGCCGCCCACCCTGGGCCCTCCTCCTGCTTCGACCTGTGAGGCCAAGAACCTCTGGGTCATCTTCGACTCCACACTCTCCTTCTCTTCTCACATCACTGAGGTCTCTAAGAAGTCAAACCACCAGCTGCACCTCCTCAGAGGTATTCTTCCTTTTTTCACTTTCCCCTAGAAGCTCACTGTCTCCAGAGCTCTGGTCCATTCTAGGCTGGACTACTGCAACATCCTCTTTCTAAATCTCCCTGCCTCTACTCTCCGTCGTCTACAACTCATCCAGAAAAGGAGTGCGAGACTTGTCCTTGGCCTCAAGCCCAGGGATCGTATCTCTCCAGAACTCAAATCTCTTCATTGGCTCCCAGTGGCAGCAAGGGTCAAGTTCAAGACCCTCTGCATTGTCCACAAAGCTTTCTGGGGCCTGGGACCGCAATGCCTCCAACTCTCTCTACCGAGATATCTCCCTACTCGGGCCCTCCGCTCCTCCACCTCCAACTCCATGAGGGTCAGTCGCTTCTCCAAGCAACGAGTCAGGGGCAGATCACTTTCTTCGGTTGGCGCCTCCCTCTGGAACAGCCTCCCTGCCTCTCTGAAACTTGAGCAGAACCATCTCTGGTTCCGGAAGCACCTCCAGACCTTCCTCTTTGCTTCTGCCTTCTCTCTTCCTCACCCTCTGAATTCGTGCCCAGGTGCCTGCCTGTCAAGCTGCAAACTCGCACTGCCTCCTGGCACCCCCTTGCACTTGAAGTCTGTATCTGAAACCCTACCATCCCCTATCCTGCAATTATTAGGCACTTGTTGTCTGCACTTCTGTGCATCTGCACTTGCCACCCGTTGGCTGCACTACTTGTTTCTGTTTTTCCTTTGTCCTGCACTTCTCCATCCTCCCAGCGGCAATTTTACTTCCATTCAGACAACTGGTCATGCCTCTCATTTTGGGCTGCAGGTGGGGGGGCTCACAGGGAGGAGGGTAGGGGGTAGGAAATAGGGGGATGCAGGGGTGTGTGTGTGTGAAGCTTGTGTAGCGTACCCCCACTGAGAGTGTCAGCACTAAGAAGGTGCCTGTACCGTTCCCTGCTACCCGTGCCTCATTAATGGCAACTTGCATAACCACATCAGAGCGTAGCATGGTGTCGGTGTCACTGTGACACTGAAAAACTCCCAGCACCAGCAGCATATACTCTCAGCCCCTGCCCCCGGCACTTCTCCCCTCCCCTTTCCCTTGCACTTGCGCGACCTGAATGTCACTAGGGAACAATATTTACAATTGAATAAGTTCAAGGAAAAAAGGTGCTCTCAGAATATTCCTGTTTTTTGTCATCCTCTGCATAAAGAAAGAATAAATTTGTTCAAGCTCTGTTGTAGAATCAATCTCATTCTTTATCTAAAGTTATACAGTTCAACATAAAATGGACGCTCCAGAGTTAACATCAAAAAACGGGGAGGTTTTTGACCGGAAGTACAGAAAATATTTACAACACACGAAACCAAAAGTGTCTTGGTAAAACAACCACTTTATGTGTGCAAGACAAAATCAAATTCAAGTATCATTTGTCATGAAGTTCACATGAGAATAGCAAACATATAGACATTTGGACATTTATAACATCACATAAAGATTTAAACAAAAACAAGTCATTTTCTCTGTGTAAAGCAGCATAAATATATTGCAGTTGGGGATAGTGCGTCTACACCACGGTGTTTCAGCCGTTTCTAAGTGGGCTTAGTATGCCACATCTGGTGTACGCCCTTCATCAGGACGGGGGTCTGTACTGTATGATGTCTGCGCTGCAAGGGGAAGGGAGACAGTTGTCAGGGGAGTATTCATGCACCGATTATTTAAAGAAGAGTGAATCATGCGCTGTGTAGTATTGAAAACACACACAGCTTACCTATGGGTGTATTAATTCCACAGGTTCTGTTCATTAGAAGATGTATAAGCCACAAGGGCTAATCTCTGTCTGATCCTATTGTGAAAAACAGAAAGATTGAGGTTTCTTATTAGTATGAAGATCACCTTCGTAGGGATTGGAAACAACTCGGTCAAGGCGGGCACTATTTTCATAAAACAGACCTCTCAGCCGGAGGTGAAAATCCACTTTTAAATGAGCTTAGTTTCTTTTTTCTTTCAAGTGGCCCCGCGATCAAAAACCTAAATGGAGCGAGAATATCTAATTAATATTTTATCGCACTGAAGGCACCTCAATGATTCTAAATGTCTGCCGGGTGCGCGCAAAATGGCCTTACCTGTCAGGGTGCAGGACCTGCTCGCAGTCTGCCGCTGTAGCGTTCGAACTGCTGAGTCATTCTACGATTCACAGAAACCTGGCTAAGGCGTTAGTAATGCTGTTGCCAGGTCCCTGTGATCATTTATACGGCAGCCAGCTTAGATGGGGTTAGGTTGCCGCCGATAGTAAAAACGAGTGATAATGTTCCATCAATCGATAGGATTGTAAAAAGAAAGTATTTACATGTGTCCCCATGTCTACGGGATCCAAATGTGTAATTTAGACACTGGGCCTCATTCCGACTCAGGCGTTAAGGGGTTTACGGCGCCGTAAACGGCGCTGACCCTTAACGCCTGATTACAAGGTTCCCTTTGCGGGATGGCTGTTTAACGCCTGCTTTTTGCAGGCGTTAAAAGCCATGCCGCAAAGGGACCTTGGCGATAATTACGGCACCGTAATTTACGGTGCCGTAATTATCGCCTTTCCCCATTCCCATTATGCCCTATTGGGCAAAAATGGGAAGGGGGAAGGGGCCATTGGTGAATGGGGAATTACCGCCCCACTCACCTTGGAATGGGGCGGTAATTCCGCCATCCACCATGGCGGAATTGCAACCTTAGCGGCATGGACCATGGTGCTAATAGGTTAAAAAGGGGGTCAGGTTAAAGGAGAGTGATTCTGACCCTCCCCTTTGGCACTGGGTGCGGGACCTTATCACTAGGCGTAGATATGCTGAACGAATATGCTTGACCAGTACAAGTGAAGTTCTTAAAGCAGCATCACAGCAAAACAAACACTAAATAGTGCAAAAGGGTCCCATACAGAGTCTAATACAAAATATATTTGCATGAATGCTCCCCTGACAACTGTCTCCCTTCCCCCTGCAGCGCAGACATCATACAGTACAGAACCCCGTCCTGATGAAGGCCGTACACCAGATGTGGCATACTAAGCCCACCTAGAAATGGCTGAAACACTGTGGTGTAGACGCACTACCCCCAACTGCAGTATATTTATGCTGCTTTACACAGAGAAAATGACTTGTTTTTTTAAAAATGTTTATGTGATGTTATAAATGTCCAAATGTCTATATGTTTGCTATTCACATGTGAACCTCATGACAAATGATACTTGAATTTGATTTTGTCTTGCACACACAAAGTGGTTGTTTTACCAAGAAACTTTTGGTTTCATGTGTTGTAAATATTTTCTGTACTTCCGGTCAAAAACCTCCCCTTTTTTTGATGTTAACTCTGGAGAGTCCATTTTATGTTGAACTGTATAACTTTAGATAAAGAATGAGATTGATTCTACAACAGAGCTTGAACAAATGTATTCTTTCTTTATGCAGAGGGTGACAAAAACAGGAGTATTCTGAGAGCACCTTTTTTCCTTGAACCTATTCAATTGTAATTATTGTTCCCTACCAACGCTCCTGGGTAGAATAGGCTCCCAACCATGAGCCCTAATTTTTTAATCCTGAATGTCACTAGGCCTAGTA
The DNA here is from genome assembly GCF_040938575.1 of Ambystoma mexicanum. Classification (NCBI taxonomy): domain Eukaryota; kingdom Metazoa; phylum Chordata; class Amphibia; order Caudata; family Ambystomatidae; genus Ambystoma; species Ambystoma mexicanum. Next base: position 730,191,000 of record NC_090924.1, read on the forward strand.
AGATCATAGTTTTTTGTCCTCCCTCTTTTTCACCCTCCCTTGCCTTGTCGCGCCTTGAAACACTTGCGTATAGGCGCGTTATAAATGTCATATCATATCATATATCATATGAAACACCCCCTTGGGTAGAACTCAAACAGTCTGTTCTGAATAATAACACATTGTAATGTGTGATTGTAGGCCAGTGTTTAGTTGGTGCCTGGATTTATTTTATGTCCAAGACCGACCCCGGCTAGTTCCCAGATGCATCTTCAGCCATTACGCCTTTGACACCAATGTCATAATGAAAAAAGCTGTGCTTTTGGAAAAGACATGTTAGCTCCGAATTTAAAGTATCGGTTTAACATTGGTAGGATTTCAGGTTCAAGTCCACACATTTGTTTGAAAATAAACAAACTGGTAGGTTTAGGTTGAGCTCTGCGTTGGGAGAAAGTAGGTGACATTTTTAGTTTGTAATGTTTTTTTACTGTTATAAAAATGTTTTATCATTATTTCCTTTACAAAGGACTGAGAGAGAGAGAGAGAGAGAGAGAGAGAGAGAGAGAGCGAGAAGCACCTATGTTAAGCCCAACCGGCATTACTAGTTCCTAGATGCATCTTGATCCATTGGACATTTGACAGCTATGTCATAATGCAAAAAGCTACTGTATTTGAAAGGAACCTCAGTACCTCAGAGGTTAGACCAGTGAAAATGTTGCAGGTTCAGGTTCAAGTCCATACATTGAATTGAAAATACTTAAAATGGAAGTTTGTCTCATGGTTAGGGCTCTTATATCGATTAGTTACCTTGTGTACTGGATTTGCTGATGTCTTGGGCTCCTTCTTCCGCAAACTCAGACGACCAGAGTATAGATAGGGACGATCCTGACCAGCCACCACCTGCCAGCCTACCACATGTTTATGGGCGAGGCAAGGCGGAGTCCAGTAGGAAAACACGGTTTCCAGAGGAAATGTCAGTGGCTAAAAAAAAAACAATCCAAAGAAGGAGATGGTGGTAACCATAGAAACAAGTAGTGCAGGGATATTCAAGAGGTTACAGAGGTTCGCACAGAACAGAATGACAAGGAAGGGAGAAGGACTCAGAAGGACATGGAAGACAAAAAGGACAAGGGGGAACAAGCCTGCAAGGAAATGGGAAACAGAAGCAGGACAGCATCTTCCTCTGCAGAAAGTAGCTTCAGATGAGGGTTTGGATGCTACGGTCACTGTCTAAAATGAGACTGATGAAGTCGATCGGTGAATAGCGCATGCCATCTTGAAAAAGACTAGACCGCTGCATAACGATCGCCAAACGACGTAACCACACCAGTGTAGGGTTGCATCCATTTCCATCGTTGCCACAGCAACCACTGGGCCACCGTGACAGTTTGACCTGTGATTTGGGAGGTAGCATTTTTATTTCTTAATGTTTTTTACTGCTATGAAAATGTTTTATCATTATACTTTGCAAAGGACCCAAAGAGAGAGTGAAAACAGTGCCTATTTTATTCCAACCAGCATTGCTAGTTCTCAAATGCATCTTTATCCATTAAACATGTTACAGTTATGTCATAATGCAAATGAAATGCTATCTCAAGGGTGACCCAGTAGCTGAGAGATTTGAGCATGAATTTATCAATGGATGGGTTGCATGTGCAGGTCTATTAATTGGCTTAAAAATACTCCAACTGGTAGGATCGGAGGAAGTAGTTAAAATGTTTTGGTTTGAATGTTTTTACTGTTTTACAAATCTTGTTTCATCATTACTTCTTTTCTAAATTTCCAATAGAAAGAGAGAAGCACCTTTATTTATCCCAACCAGCATTCCTAGTTCCCAGTTTTATCTTCATTTCAAAGGTAATGCTTTTATGAAAGAACACCCAGTAGCTCAGAGGTTAGTGTGTGAGTTTACGAGTGGCAAGGTTGCATGTTCAAATTCTCACATTGGCTTGAACTCGCTCATGCTGTAGATTGTGGAATGTAGGTCGTGCTGTGCATTGGGGGGAAGTGGGTAAAATGTTTAGGTTTTAATATTTTTTACTGTTATAAAAATATTGTCTTATCCTTATTTCCTTTGCTAATGACCCAGAGAGAGCAGCACCTATTTGTATTCCAAATGGAAGTCCTAGTTCTCAGATGTCTCTTCATCCATTATAGTTTCGATAGCTTTGTCATAATTCAAAAAGCCATGCTTTATGAAGGAAGACCCTGAAGCTCTCAGATGAGAGCACGGATTTGCCAACTGTAAATTTGCAGGTTGAAGTCCACACATTGGCTTGGAAATACTCCAACTGGTAGGCTAAACTGTGTATTGGGAGGAGGTAGGTTACATTTTTAGTTTTTAATGATGTGTTTTACTGCTATAAAAAATATCATTTGTATCATTATTTCCTATACAAATATGCCAAACAGAAAACAGCACATATGTTTATCCCAAATGGCATTGCTAGTTCCCAGATGCATCTTGATCCATTATGCATTTGGAAGCTGTGCCACAATGTAAAAGCCTATGCTTTGTGAAGGGAGACCAAGTAGCTCTGAGGTTAAATATCATTTGCAATGTTGCAAGTACAAGTTCTCATATTGGCTAGAAAATACTCTAGGTAGGTTCATCGGTAGATTGGGAGAAAGCAGGTAAAGATTTTAGTTTTTATTGTTTTTTAATGTTATTAAAATATTGTTATCATTTCCTATACAAAGGACCTAAAAAGAGAACGCAGCACATATGTATATCGAAAATGGCATTACTTGTTATCAGATACATCTTCATCCATTACACCATGGATATCTATGTCATAATGCAAAAAGCTATGCTTTATGATTGGAGAGGTATAAGCTCAGAGGTCAGAGCATGGATTTAAAAGTGGCAAGAGTACAGGTTCAATCATGCTACAAGAAACACACATTGTGGGGATTGTGAATGAGACGATAGTAGGATCCTGGGAGAAGGCAAGGTATTATACATCCTACTCTACATACTCCAGAGAGATTATAATGCTCATTCATAAATATTTGGCATTTAAGGTGCTGAGACAGGAATGTGACCCGGATGGTCATTATGTCAGGAATGGTTGCACAGCAACAGCTCACACAAGTGAACGTCTATGGGCCAAATATTGATGACCCTATGTTTTATAAAAGTGTATTGGTCAACTGTTTTTTCCATTGTCACACCTCTCTGATTAACGCAGGGGACATCAATACCGTTTTAGATCCTGTCTTGGACAGGTTTGGGGGAAGAGTACAGCCGTTTTCCTTAGCCACACGGGAGATACTGGTGGGATTGTCTGACCTGGGTCTGCATGATATTTGGCGCCCGTTGTACCCTGAGGAACGTGACTACTCATTTTATTTGTCGGTCCATGACACAAGAGCAAGAATAGATTATATATTTGCTAGCTCAATGATTATACATATGACAGTGTAGGCCGCCTTACTACCCAAAACCCTTTTGGACCACTCTCTGGTGTTATCGAAGTGAAGAATGCAGGGGTTGACTGTCCCTAGGCCGTTGTGCTGCTTTAAGGTGCAGGAGCTGCGAGATATAGTGTTCAAGGGGGAGGTTCTAGACCGTATTACCATTTTTTTCAAAGATAATCTTGGTTCGGTCCCCTTTATGGGGATTATTTGGGAGACTTTCAAGGTTTGCCTACGTGGTCACTGTTTTGCTCTTGAAAACGGTGTACTCAAGGGGATTCAGCGGTGATTGGATGATCTTAAATAGATTTTAAAAGTGTGGCAGGCGGTGATGGATCAACCACCGGCAGAGAGTACTTTGGTGTCCATTTGGGGTGCCGTGAAGCAATTCCGAATAGAGGCTGATAGAGAAGTGGGATATCTGGCCTTTCCTCGTAGAGCCCTCGGGTATGGTGAGGAGGGTAGGCCCGGCTGCCGCTTAGCCAGCTTACTGAGGGGAGAATGGGTCCAGACAGATTTGCGGTGATAAAAGATGGAAACGTGCAGTTAGTGTCAGACCTGAAGTTGATTTTGGGAGTATTTCATATATTTTATGAGTCGCTATATAAGACTGCGAATGTCGAGGGTAGGGTAGGGTAGGATCGCTCTCTTTTGTTGCCGATCCCTTCATGAGGCAGTTGGCCAGTGATGTCAGAGTGACTCTTGATGAGTCCATTTTCCTCAGAGATATTTCAGCCGCCAACCTCTAAAGCTCCTGGCTCTGACTGAATCACAGTAGAATTCTATAAGGAGTTTGGGCCAAATGTAGCTACATACATGCTTCAGGTGTGGCAGGAAGCACTACAAGCAGGCATCTTCCCTCCCACATTAAGGGAATGTATAATTGATCTTATCCTAAAATCAGATAAGGAACCCACGATGTGCACTTCGTATAGTCGAATCTTGTTAATCAATCTGGATACCGAAAATGTTCTAGAAGTAGGATCTGATATGATATGGCAGGCATTCAAGTGCACGGTTCGAGGTATGTTTATTCGTCTGGCGAGTGGCTTGAAGAGAAAATGGGACAATACACAGAATGTACTGGAAGTGAAGATTAGGGATTTGTCAAGGGTTCTGATGGTGGATCCTAGGAGAGTGCACTTGCTTCCCGAGTTAAACAGGTTGAAAAAAGAGTTGAGAGAGCTAATGTCTAATAGGGTGGATAAGAGGTATTTTCATCAAAAATGCGCTTATTTTGAACATGGGGAGAAATGTGATCGCTGGTTAACGTACAGATTGAGGTTGAGGGAGTCTGAGCGCTCGATCATGTCTATTACAGACTCTAATGGCCAGGTCACTTTCACTCCGGAAGGTATAAATGATGTATTCAGACAGTTTTATGAGGAATTGCATAAGAATGAAACCCATATTGATGCAGCGAATGGAGACTTTTTGGAGGGTATTCAAGTACCAGATATTTCAGAGGAGGAGGCTACTTTACTAGAGGGAGATATCACGGTGGATGAGGTTAAGAAGGCAATTTCGAAATTGAATGTTGGTAGGTCTCGGGGGCCAGATGGACTGCCAGTGGAATTCGATAGGTGGTTGCCTAATTCTGCGTTGACTCTGTTGACGGACATGTATAAGACCTCCAAGGCTAGGGGTATACTTCCTGACACTACTAGACATGCTACTATTTCTGTCTTTTTAAAGAAAAACAGGGATGAATCACTGACGTCCAGTTACAGACCGATTAGTTTGATTAATGTGGACAATAAGATTCTGGCTAAGATTCTAGCTCTTCGAATAGAAAATCTTTTGCCTAAATTGATAGATCGGAATCAGTCTGGTTTTGTTAAAGGTAGGATGACGTCCAGTAACATGCGGACACTGCTTTGTACTATCGCGAAAGCGTCAGAGTTGTCGGAAGACTCGGCTGTCCTGTCACTTGATGCGGAGAAGGCATTCGATAGAGTTGATTGGCAATTCATGTTTAAAGTATTGGATATGATGGGTTTTGGGATTCAGTTCTGTTCTTGGATTAAACTGCTGTATACCAGGCCTACTGCTGATGTTAAAACTAATGGTCTGAGATCCAAAACTTTTGAATTGGAACGTGGCACAAGACAAGGATGCCCATTGTCACCTTTGTTATTTGTACTTAGTATTGAACCTTTGGCTGTAACTTTGAGAAATGAGGAGGGTTTACAGGGCATATATTGTTGGGGAATGCAGCAAAAAATGTGGTTATAAGCAGACGACTTATTATTGGTCCTCAAGAACCTTGGAGAGTCAGTGCCGGTTCTTATGGACATTCTTGAGGCCTTTCACCAGTGCTCTCGATACAAGATCAACTGGGGAAAATCGGAGGTTTTTACCATTGGTGCCACTGTGTGACAAACAATTTATTACCAAGTTGGGCTTTAAGTCGTGTGCTGATAAACTACTGTACTTGGGGGTTCGGATTTTGCCCAATGTTGCTGATTTTGTGAATGTAAATATGACTATGGTGTGCACTAATTTCAAATTGGATTTGGAAAGATGGTGTTTGTTGAACCTTTCCCTCTGGGGGAAGGTGAATGCTTTAAAGATGGTGTCGTCTCCTGGAGTAAACTTCGTTCTGAGTATGGTCCCATTAGATATTGGGAACATTTTTGGCGTGAGTTGGATAGACTCATGCAGGAGTTTCTGTGGGATCGCAAACCTCCGCGTCTGAAGATTAGCAAACTGCAATTACCTTTGTCCAAGGGTGGGCTGGGGGTCCCTAATTTCAAGGCATACCATCTGGCTTTTATGTCACGGAATATATTCGCTTTTCTCAAATCGGAGCATGACGATTGTGTGTGTGCAGAGTCTAGCCATGTAGGCCCTTTGTCGCCTGGGGCTGTGTTGATCAGTAGGCCACGTCGAGCTACGATGGTAGGCCCACTGACCAGGAGTTTGCAGAACTCATGGGTGTCATTGTGTGAGTGTTTGGGTTTCAATGCGTTGAAACATCTGAGTGCTTCCATTTGGCTGAATCCAAGTATTACACATGAGGGGAAAATTTTGTTCTGGCATGAGTGGTACCTGGCTGGGGTGCGGTGGATTGGTGATCTGTTCAATGGCTTGAATTGGATGACGGCTAGGGAGATACAGTTGAAGTTTGACATTCCTACTTTTCGCCTAGCAGATTATCGGAAGATCAGGAGGGCTGTGGGGGTTGTGGATATGGAAAAGAAAATCAATACAGACATGCTTGGTTGGGAGCCAGGGGTGAGTGGATGTGGCCTAGTTAGTTATGTTTATAGACTGGTTGTGTCCAATTATCGGGCTAATGATGCTTTAAGATTGGATTGGAATCAGAGAATTGGTGAAGATATTACGGAGGATGATTGGATGTGTATTTGTGAGAATGTGAAGTTGTGTTCTTTGAGTCTTTCAGACAGGTTGCGTCAAATAAAGATCTTGAATAGGACATACTGGACGCCTGAGAGAATGATGAAGAGGGGTATGTGCGACAATTCTGAATGTTGGGCATGCTTACACGAGGCGGGCACCTTCGAGCGTATGTTGTGGGAATGCTCAAGGGTGAGGGGTCTGTGGTTCAAATTTGACCAGATCTGTGAAAAGATTCTTGGAGAGAAGGTTCATATGGATTTTAAGACCATAGTACTGGGTAGTGGGGATTCGTTGGATGACCTGACTACTTCGCAGAAGAAATGGATCTTTTGTGGGGCAATGGTGGGGAAGAAACTAATTTTGAGACGATGGAAAACATCTACCCCTGTTACTATTGAGGAATGGATGGCAGAGATGCATTCTCTAGCTGATATGGAGAGAGTGGTGTATCAGAGAGAAAAGAAGGATGCGTTATTTAATAAGATTTGGGGCAAATTTCTTTTATTGTATTAGACCTGTTTATTGCTTATATTGTGACTCCTTGGGAGGAGGGGGGTATTTTCTGATGTATATAGTTTTGTTGGTTTTGTTATAATTATTGCATGATGTTATGTTATTGTACATATGTTTCTATGATATGAACTTTTTGAAAATAAAATGTAAAAAATATAAGGCTCATTCATAAATAATTGGCATTTATGGTGCTGAGACAGGAATGTGACCCGGATGGTCATTATTTCAGGAATGGTTGCACAGCAACAGCTCACACAAGTTAACGTCTATGGGCCAAATATTGATGACCCTATGTTTTATAAAAGTGTATTGGTCAACTGTTTTTTCCATTCTCACACCTCTCTGATTAACGCAGGGGACATCAATACCGTTTTAGATCCTGTTTTAGACAGGTTTGGGGGAAGAGAACAGCCGTTATAATTAGCTATACGGGAGATACTGGTGGGATTGTCTGAGCTGGGTCTGCATGATATTTGGCGCTCGTTGTACCCTGAGGAACGTGACTACTGATTTTATTTGTCGGTCCATTACACAAGAGCAAGAATAGATTATATATTTGCTAGCTCAATGATCATACATATGACAGTGGAGGCCCCGAACCCTTTTGGACCACTCTCTGGTGTTATCGAAGTGAAGAATGCAGGGGTTGACTGTCCCTAGGCCGTTGTGCTCCTTTAAGGTGCAGGAGCTGCAAGATATAGTGTTCAAGGGGGAGGTTCTAGACCGTATTACCATTTTTTTCAAAAATAATCTTGGTTCGGTCCCCTCTATGGGGATTATTTGGGAGACTTTCAAGGTTTGCCTACGTGGTCACTGTTTTGCTCTTGAAAACGGTGTACTCAAGGGGATTCAGCGGTGATTGGATGATCTTAAATAGATTTTAAAAGTGTGGCAGGCGGTGATGGATCAACCACCGGCAGAGAGTACTTTGGTGTCCATTTGGGGTGCCATGAAGCAATTCCGAATAGAGGCTGATAGAGAAGTGGGATATCTGTCCTTTCCTCGTAGAGCCCTCGGGTATGGTAAGGAGGGTAGGCCCGGCTGCCGCTTAGCCAGCTTACTGAGGGGAGAATGGGTCCAGACAGATTTGCGGTGATAAAAGATGGAAACGTGCAGTTGGTGTCAGACCTGAAGTTGATTTTGGGAGTATTTCATATATTTTATGAGTCGCTATATAAGACTGCGAATGTCGAGGGTAGGGTAGGGTAGGATCGCTCTCTTTTGTTGCCGATCCCTTCATGAGGCAGTTGGCCAGTGATGTCAGAGTGACTCTTGATGAGTCCATTTTCCTCAGAGATATTTCAGCCGCCAACCTCTAAAGCTCCTGGCTCTGACTGAATCACAGTAGAATTCTATAAGGAGTTTGGGCCAAATGTAGCTACATACATGCTTCAGGTGTGGCAGGAAGCACTACAAGCAGGCATCTTCCCTCCCACATTAAGGGAATGTATAATTGATCTTATCCTAAAATCAGATAAGGACCCCACGATGTGCACTTCGTATAGTCGAATCTTGTTAATCAATCTGGATACCGAAAATGTTCTAGAAGTAGGATCTGATATGATATGGCAGGCATTCAAGTGCACGGTTCGAGGTATGTTTATTAGTCTGGCGAGTGGCTTGAAGAGAAAATGGGACAATACACAGAATGTAGTGGAAGTGAAGATTAGGGATTTGTCAAGGGTTCTGATGGTGGATCCTACGAGAGTGCACTTGCTTCCCGAGTTAAACAGGTTGAAAAAAGAGTTGAGAGAGCTAATGTCTAATAGGGTGGATAAGAGGTATTTTCATCAAAAATGCGCTTATTTTGAACATGGGGAGAAATGTGATCGCTGGTTAACGTACAGATTGAGGTTGAGGGAGTCTGAGCGCTCGATCATGTCTATTACAGACTCTAATGGCCAGGTCACTTTCACTCCGGAAGGTATAAATAATGTATTCAGACAGTTTTATGAGGAATTGCATAAGAATGAAACCCATATTGATGCAGCGAATGGAGACTTTTTGGAGGGTATTCAAGTACCAGATATTTCAGAGGAGGAGGCTACTTTACTAGAGGGAGATATCACGGTGGATGAGGTTAAGAAGGCAATTTCGAAATTGAATGTTGGTAGGTCTCGGGGGCCAGATGGACTGCCAGTGGAATTCGATAGGTGGTTGCCTAATTCTGCGTTGACTCTGTTGACGGACATGTATAAGACCTCCAAGGCTAGGGGTATACTTCCTGACACTACTAGACATGCTACTATTTCTGTCTTTTTAAAGAAAAACAGGGATGAATCACTGACATCCAGTTACAAACCGATTAGTTTGATTAATGTGGACAATAAGATTCTGGCTAAGATTCTAGCTCTGCGAATAGAAAATCTTTTGCCTAAATTGATAGATCGGAATCAGTCTGGTTTTGTTAAAGGTAGGATGATGTCCAGTAACATGCGGACACTGCTTTGTACTATCGCGAAAGCGTCAGAGTTGTCGGAAGACTCGGCTGTCCTGTCACTTGATGCGGAGAAGGCATTCGATAGAGTTGATTGGCAATTCATGTTTAAAGTATTGGATATGATGGGTTTTGGGATTCAGTTCTGTTCTTGGATTAAACTGCTGTATACCAGGCCTACTGCTGATGTTAAAACTAATGGTCTGAGATCCAAAACTTTTGAATTGGAACGTGGCACAAGACAAGGATGCCCATTGTCACCTTTGTTATTTGTACTTAGTATTGAACCTTTGGCTGTAACTTTGAGAAATGAGGAGGGTTTACAGGGCATATATTGTTGGGGAATGCAGCAAAAAAAGTGGGTATACGCAGACGACTTATTATTGGTCCTCAAGAACCTGGGAGAGTCAGTGCCGGTGCTTATGGACATTCTTAAGGCCTTTCACCAGTGCTCTCGATACAAGATCAACTGGGCAAAATCGGAGGTTTTACCATTGGTGCCGCTGTGTGACAAACAATTTATTACCAAGTTGGGCTTTAAGTGGTGTGCTGATAAACTACTGTACTTGGGGGTTCGGATTTTGCCCAATGTTGCTGATTTTGTGAATGTAAATATGACTATGGTGTGCACTAATTTCAAATTGGATTTGGAAAGATGGTGTTTGTTGAACCTTTCCCTCTGGGGGAAGGTGAATGCTTTAAAGATGGTGTCGTCTCCTGGAGGAAACTTCGTTCTGAGTATGGTCCCATTAGATATTGGGAACATTTTTGGCGTGAGTTGGATAGACTCATGCAGGAGTTTCTGTGGGATTGCAAACCTCCGCGTCTGAAGATTAGCAAACTGCAATTACCTTTGTCCAAGGGTGGGCTGGGGGTCCCTAATTTCAAGGCATACCATCTGGCTTTTATGTCACGGAATATATTTGCTTTTCTCAAATTGGAGCATGACGATTGGGTGTGTGCAGAGTCTAGCCATGTAGGCCCTTTGTCGCCTGGGGCTGTGTTGATCAGTAGGCCACGTCGAGCTACGATGGTAGGCCCACTGACCAGGAGTTTGCAGAACTCATGGGTGTCATTGTGTGAGTGTTTGGGTTTCAATGCGTTGAAACATCTGAGTGCTTCCATTTGGCTGAATCCAAGTATTACACATGAGGGGAAAATTTTGTTCTGGCATGAGTGGTACCTGGCTGGGGTGCGGTGGATTGGTGATTTGTTCAATGGCTTGAATTGGATGACGGCTAGGGAGATACAGTTGAAGTTTGACATTCCTACTTTTCGCCTAGCAGATTTTCGGAAGATCAGGAGGGCGGTGGGGGTTGTGGATATGGAAAAGAAAATCAATACAGACATGCTTGGTTGGGAGCCAGGGGTGAGTGGATGTGGCCTAGTTAGTTATGTTTATAGACTGGTTGTGTCCAATTATCGGGTTAATGATGCTTTAAGATTGGATTGGAATCAGAGAATTGGTGAAGATATTACGGAGGATGATTGGATGTGTATTTGTGAGAATGTGAAGTTGTGTTCTTTGAGTCTTTCAGACAGGTTGCGTCAAATAAAGATCTTGAATAGGACATACTGGACGCCTGAGAGAATGATGAAGAGGGGTATGTGCGACAATTCTGAATGTTGGGCATGCTTACACGAGGCGGGCACCTTCGAGCGTATGTTGTGGGAATGCTCAAGGGTGAGGGGTCTGTGGTTCAAATTTGACCAGATCTGTGAAAAGATTCTTGGAGAGAAGGTTCATATGGATTTTAAGACCATAGTACTGGGTAGTGGGGATTTGTTGGACGACCTGACTACTTCTCAGAAGAAATGGATCTTTTGTGGGGCAATGGTGGGGAAGAAACTAATTTTGAGACGATGGAAAACATCTACCCCTGTTACTATTGAGGAATGGATGGCAGAGATGCATTCTCTAGCTGATATGGAGAGAGTGGTGTATCAGAGAGAAAAGAAGGATGCGTTATTTAATAAGATTTGGGGCAAATTTCTTTTATTGTATTAGACCTGTTTATTGCTTATATTGTGACTCCTTGGGAGGAGGGGGGTATTTTCTGATGTATATAGTTTTGTTGGTTTTGTTATAATTATTGCATGATGTTATGTTATTGTACATATGTTTCTATGATATGAACTTTTTGAAAATAAAATGTAAAAAATATAAGGCTCATTCATAAATAATTGGCATTTATGGTGCTGAGACAGGAATGTGACCCGGATGGTCATTATTTCAGGAATGGTTGCACAGCAACAGCTCACACAAGTTAACGTCTATGGGCCAAATATTGATGACCCTATGTTTTATAAAAGTGTATTGGTCAACTGTTTTTTCCATTCTCACACCTCTCTGATTAACGCTGGGGACATCAATACCGTTTTAGATCCTGTTTTAGACAGGTTTGGGGGAAGAGAACAGCCGTTATAATTAGCTATACGGGAGATACTGGTGGGATTGTCTGAGCTGGGTCTGCATGATATTTGGCGCTCGTTGTACCCTGAGGAACGTGACTACTGATTTTATTTGTCGGTCCATTACACAAGAGCAAGAATAGATTATATATTTGCTAGCTCAATGATCATACATATGACAGTGGAGGCCCCGAACCCTTTTGGACCACTCTCTGGTGTTATCGAAGTGAAGAATGCAGGGGTTGACTGTCCCTAGGCCGTTGTGCTCCTTTAAGGTGCAGGAGCTGCAAGATATAGTGTTCAAGGGGGAGGTTCTAGACCGTATTACCATTTTTTTCAAAAATAATCTTGGTTCGGTCCCCTCTATGGGGATTATTTGGGAGACTTTCAAGGTTTGCCTACGTGGTCACTGTTTTGCTCTTGAAAACGGTGTACTCAAGGGGATTCAGCGGTGATTGGATGATCTTAAATAGATTTTAAAAGTGTGGCAGGCGGTGATGGATCAACCACCGGCAGAGAGTACTTTGGTGTCCATTTTGGGTGCCATGAAGCAATTCCGAATAGAGGCTGATAGAGAAGTGGGATATCTGTCCTTTCCTCGTAGAGCCCTCGGGTATGGTAAGGAGGGTAGGCCCGGCTGCCGCTTAGCCAGCTTACTGAGGGGAGAATGGGTCCAGATAGATTTGCGGTGATAAAAGATGGAAACGTGCAGTTGGTGTCAGACCTGAAGTTGATTTTGGGAGTATTTCATATATTTTATGAGTCGCTATATAAGACTGCGAATGTCGAGGGTAGGGTAGGGTAGGATCGCTCTCTTTTGTTGCCGATCCCTTCATGAGGCAGTTGGCCAGTGATGTCAGAGTGACTCTTGATGAGTCCATTTTCCTCAGAGATATTTCAGCCGCCAACCTCTAAAGCTCCTGGCTCTGACTGAATCACAGTAGAATTCTATAAGGAGTTTGGGCCAAATGTAGCTACATACATGCTTCAGGTGTGGCAGGAAGCACTACAAGCAGGCATCTTCCCTCCCACATTAAGGGAATGTATAATTGATCTTATCCTAAAATCAGATAAGGACCCCACGGAGTGCACTTCGTATAGTCGAATCTTGTTAATCAATCTGGATACCGAAAATGTTCTAGAAGTAGGATCTGATATGATATGGCAGGCATTCAAGTGCACGGTTTGAGGTATGTTTATTAGTCTGGCGAGTGGCTTGAAGAGAAAATGGGACAATACACAGAATGTACTGGAAGTGAAGATTAGGGATTTGTCAAGGGTTCTGATGGTGGATCCTACGAGAGTGCACTTGCTTCCCGAGTTAAACAGGTTGAAAAAAGAGTTGAGAGAGCTAATGTCTAATAGGGTGGATAAGAGGTATTTTCATCAAAAATGCGCTTATTTTGAACATGGGGAGAAATGTGATCGCTGGTTAACGTACAGATTGAGGTTGAGGGAGTCTGAGCGCTCGATCATGTCTATTACAGACTCTAATGGCCAGGTCACTTTCACTCCGGAAGGTATAAATAATGTATTCAGACAGTTTTATGAGGAATTGCATAAGAATGAAACCCATATTGATGCAGCGAATGGAGACTTTTTGGAGGGTATTCAAGTACCAGATATTTCAGAGGAGGAGGCTACTTTACTAGAGGGAGATATCACGGTGGATGAGGTTAAGAAGGCAATTTCGAAATTGAATGTTGGTAGGTCTCGGGGGCCAGATGGACTGCCAGTGGAATTTTATAGGTGGTTGCCTAATTCTGCGTTGACTCTGTTGACGGACATGTATAAGACCTCCAAGGCTAGGGGTATACTTCCTGACACTACTAGACATGCTACTATTTCTGTCTTTTTAAAGAAAAACAGGGATGAATCACTGACGTCCAGTTACAAACCGATTAGTTTGATTAATGTGGACAATAAGATTCTGGCTAAGATTCTAGCTCTGCGAATAGAAACTCTTTTGCCTAAATTGATAGATCGGAATCAGTCTGGTTTTGTTAAAGGTAGGATGACGTCCAGTAACATGCGGACACTGCTTTGTACTATCGCGAAAGCGTCAGAGTTGTCGGAAGACTCGGCTGTCCTGTCACTTGATGCGGAGAAGGCATTCGATAGAGTTGATTGGCAATTCATGTTTAAAGTATTGGATATGATGGGTTTTGGGATTCAGTTCTGTTCTTGGATTAAACTGCTGTATACCAGGCCTACTGCTGATGTTAAAACTAATGGTCTGAGATCCAAAACTTTTGAATTGGAACGTGGCACAAGACAAGGATGCCCATTGTCACCTTTGTTATTTGTACTTAGTATTGAACCTTTGGCTGTAACTTTGAGAAATGAGGAGGGTTTACAGGGCATATATTGTTGGGGAATGCAGCAAAAAATGTGGTTATACGCAGACGACTTATTATTGGTCCTCAAGAACCTGGGAGAGTCAGTGCCGGTGCTTATGGACATTCTTAAGGCCTTTCACCAGTGCTCTTGATACAAGATCAACTGGGCAAAATCGGAGGTTTTACCATTGGTGCCGCTGTGTGACAAACAATTTATTACCAAGTTGGGCTTTAAGTGGTGTGCTGATAAACTACTGTACTTGGGGGTTCGGATTTTGCCCAATGTTGCTGATTTTGTGAATGTAAATATGACTATGGTGTGCACTAATTTCAAATTGGATTTGGAAAGATGGTGTTTGTTGAACCTTTCCCTCTGGGGGAAGGTGAATGCTTTAAAGATGGTGTCGTCTCCTAGAGTAAACTTCGTTCTGAGTATGGTCCCATTAGATATTGGGAACATTTTTGGCGTGAGTTGGATAGACTCATGCAGGAGTTTCTGTGGGATCGCAAACCTCCGCGTCTGAAGATTAGCGAACTGCAATTACCTTTGTCCAAGGGTGGGCTGGGGGTCCCTAATTTCAAGGCATACCATCTGGCTTTTATGTCACGGAATATATTTGCTTTTCTCAAATCGGAGCATGACGATTGGGTGTGTGCAGAGTCTAGCCATGTAGGCCCTTTGTCGCCTGGGGCTGTGTTGATCAGTAGGCCACTTCGAGCTACGATGGTAGGCCCACTGACCAGGAGTTTGCAGAACTCATGGGTGTCATTGTGTGAGTGTTTGGGTTTCAATGCGTTGAAAGATCTGAGTGCTTCCATTTGGCTGAATCCAAGTATTACACATGAGGGGAAAATTTTGTTCTGGCATGAGTGGTACCTGGCTGGGGTGCGGTGGATTGGTGATCTGTTCAATGGCTTGAATTGGATGACGGCTAGGGAGATACAGTTGAAGTTTGACATTCCTACTTTTCGCCTAGCAGATTATCGGAAGATCAGGAGGGCGGTGGGGGTTGTGGATATGGAAAAGAAAATCAATGCAGACATGCTTGGTTGGGAGCCAGGGGTGAGTGGATGTGGCCTAGTTAGTTATGTTTATAGACTGGTTGTGTCCAATTATCGGGCTAATGATGCTTTAAGATTGGATTGGAATCAGAGAATTGGTGAAGATATTACGGAGGATGATTGGATGTGTATTTGTGAGAATCTGAAGTTGTGTTCTTTGAGTCTTTCAGACAGGTTGCGTCAAATAAAGATCTTGAATAGGACATACTGGACGCCTGAGAGAATGATGAAGAGGGGTATGTGCGACAATTCTGAATGTTGGGCATGCTTACACGAGGCGGGCACCTTCGAGCGTATGTTGTGGGAATGCTCAAGGGTGAGTGGTCTGTGGTTCAAATTTGACCAGATCTGTGAAAAGATTCTTGGAGAGAAGGTTCATATGGATTTTAAGACCATAGTACTGGGTAGTGGGGATTTGTTGGACGACTTGACTACTTCTCAGAAGAAATGGATCTATTGTGGGGCAATGGTGGGGAAGAAACTAATTTTGAGACGATGGAAAACATCTACCCCTGTTACTACTGAGGAATGGATGGCAGAGATGCATTCTCTAGCTGATATGGAGAGAGTGGTGTATCGGAGAGAAAAGAAGGATGCGTTATTTAATAAGATTTGGGGCAAATTTCTTTTATTGTATTAGACCTGTTTATTGCTTATATTGTGACTCCTTGGGAGGAGGGGGGTATTTTCTGATGTATATAGTTTTGTTGGTTTTGTTATAATTATTGCATGATGTTATGTTATTGTACATATGTTTCTATGATATGAACTTTTTGAAAATAAAATGTAAAAAATATAAGGCTCATTCATAAATAATTGGCATTTATGGTGCTGAGACAGGAATGTGACCCGGATGGTCATTATTTCAGGAATGGCTGCACAGCAACAGCTCACACAAGTTAACGTCTATGGGCCAAATATTGATGACCCTATGTTTTATAAAAGTGTATTGGTCAACTGTTTTTTCCATTCTCACACCTCTCTGATTAACGCAGGACACATCAATACCGTTTTAGATCCTGTTTTAGACAGGTTTGGGGGAAGAGTACAGCCGTTATAATTAGCTACACGGGAGATACTGGTGGGATTGTCTGACCTGGGTCTGCATGATATTTGGCGCTCGTTGTACCCTGAGGAACGTGACCACTGATTTTATTTGTCGGTCCATTACACAAGAGCAAGAATAGATTATATATTTGCTAGCTCAATGATCATACATATGACAGTGGAGGCCCAGAACCCTTTTGGACCACTCTCTGGTGTTATCGAAGTGAAGAATGCAGGGGTTGACTGTCCCTAGGTCGTTCTGCTCCTTTAAGGTGCAGGAGCTGCAAGATATAGTGTTCAAGGGGGAGGTTCTAGACCGTATTACCATTTTTTTCAAAAATAATCTTGGTTCGGTCCCCTCTATGGGGATTATTTGGGAGACTTTCAAGGTTTGCCTACATGGTCACTGTTTTGCTCTTGAAAACGGTGTACTCAAGGGGATTCAGCGGTGATTGGATGATCTTGAATAGAATTTAAAAGTGTGGCAGGCGGTGATGGATCAACCACCGGCAGAGTGTACTTTGGTGTCCATTTGGGGTGCCGTGAAGCAATTCCGAATAGAGGCTGATAGAGAAGTGGGATATCTGGCCTTTCCTCGTAGAGCCCTCGGGTATGGTGAGGAGGGTAGGCCCGGCTGCCGCTTAGCCAGCTTACTGAGGGGAGAATGGGTCCAGACAGATTTGCGGTGATAAAAGATGGAAACGTGCAGGTGGTGTCAGACCTGAAGTTGATTTTGGGAGTATTCCATATATTTTATGAGTCGCTATATAAGACTGTGAATGTCGAGGGTAGGGTAGGGTAGGATCGCTCTCTTTTGTTGCCGATCCCTTCATGAGGCAGTTGGCCAGTGATGTCAGAGTGACTCTTGATGAGTCCATTTTCCTCAGAGATATTTAAGCCGCCAACCTCTAAAGCTCCTGGCTCTGACTGAATCACAGTAGAATTCTATAAGGAGTTTGGGCCAAATGTAGCTACATACATGCTTCAGGTGTGGCAGGACAAGCAGGCATCCTCCCTCCCACATTAAGGGAATGTATAATTGATCTTATCCTAAAATCAGATAAGGACCCCACAGAGTGCACTTCGTATAGTCGAATCTTGTTAATCAATCTGGATACCGAAAATGTTCTAGAAAATTTTAGCAGATAGGCTTCACCTGTATTTATCAAGGCTTGTTCACTTGAACCAATCTGGCTTTATTCCGGGGTTTTCCACTGCACTTAATTTGCAGAGATTATTTGCGAGTCTGCCACAGATAGGCCCGCAGGTGCAAGCTGTGGGGGCTTTGCTAGATATGCAGAAGGCCATTGACTCTGTGTCATGAAGGTATTTATTTTTGGTTTTGCAGAGAGTTGGGATGCCATGGGGCTTTTCACACATCATGCAGCTCTAATATTCGGATGTCACATCAAAGATTGGACTGTTCGGTCGACGGTTGGACTCATTTCAGTTGGGGTGGGGTACTTTCCACGGGTGTCCCCTGTTGTTTTTATTTGCCATTGCCATGGAACCTCTGGCGACCCGCATAAGAATACTGCATCAACAGAGAGGTATTGAGATGGAAGTTGCCCGGGAATTGATTTCTTTAAATGCAGATGGTATTATTCTGTAGGTTAAGGACCCTGTGCAGAATTGACTGCCTCTCACCGAAGAAATAGAGCTATTTGGGAACGTATCAGGTCTAAAATTTAATTGGACAAAATCCATTATATATCACTGCTGGCAGATTGCACAAACAGAACCGAAGGTTTGGACAAGTATAGATGCGAACAGTCTGAAGTAAGATACTGGAGTGTGAAAGTGAGTAGGGACCGTTCCTTTTTATTGCGGAATAACCATCTGATGTACTGGGAAAAACTAGGTACAAAGATCAAATGGGTTGCCCTTCCACTTACTTTTGGACTGTGTGGTGGTGATGAAAACAATTATATTGCCAAAGTTGTACTTTTTTCTGAATATTCTAGTCTGGCCAGGAATTACATTTTTTAGAGCTTCGGTCTTTGTTGCTAAGATTGGCATGGCATCCCAAACAACCTAGGATAAAATGGGAAAACGTTAACCAAATTGTACAAACATGGGAGTTTGAATGAGCCTGATTTAGAATTAACCTGCTTAGCTGCTTCGGCTTCTTTCGCAACATAATGGATGCCTGGTTCCCCTGAATCCACGTGTACATGTGGAAAGACACTCAATGTATCCTTTCTCTCCACCCGGCGGAATTGGTAACATTGAAGGTCAATGAGAAATGTCAGTTCGACCTGGTGGAGTACAGGTTCCATATACTCCCGATTTGTGTGTTTTGAATATTCAAGATATTGTGTAGCTGGTCACCCGGGTTTCTGTTGGAACCGACTGTAATTCCACTTTCTGAAATATATTGTGAACTTGGTGGGAGCGAATAGCATAGTGTCTAACATTTATGGTATGGTACAAGGCACAGCACCTCGGGAAAACCTTCTTTGCAAGAGCAAATAGGAGGAAGATGTGGGGTGGGAGGTAGATGACAAGACGTGGTCTTACGTGTGCATGAATACACACACAGTCGTGATGAACACCAGGTTTAAAGTAACACAATTTAAGGTGTTATATTGCATGTATTTAACCCCTGCCAAGCAAGTAAATTTGACAGTTCTGCTGATGGAAGATGCTCAGGTCGCTTTGAAGGCTGGATTTGTACATATGATGTTAACTTGCCCCAGGCTGTGGTCTGGTATCAAGTGATGTTAAAAACATGACAAATACTGCAGGTGGAGATTCCCAGGGAGGTTTTGTCTGCATGTTTGGTTGGTTCCCTGGACTGGGTGGGAGCGCCAGAAAGTTGCTATCAGTATGTTTACTGATTGCTAAGAGATGTATCATCATGCCGTGGTCCGACTGAGATCCACCTGTGATGGGAACATGGATGACTGATTTAACCTGGTGCAATGATACAGAACCCGAATTCTGCAGGTTGGCCCATGCTAGTTCTAGATCCAAAGACGTATGGGAGTCATTCAGAGAATATCTCAGACATGCACAACCTCAGGAAGATGAGGCTGAGGGTATTGCATAGCTGCAGGGGTGATTTAGAAATATGGTCAACTGTTGCCTTTGTAGAGGAGATTATAAAGGGGGGATCACATGGGAAGAGTCGATCCTATAAGGGCAGGAGTGAGACATTGTCAGATGAGACTTGGTATAACCCTTTCCCCTTTAGGGATATCCCCACCATTCCTCATGCTTTTCTAACTTATTGTTTTACAGAAAAGGAAACAGCAAACCGACTTGTAATTCACTACATATTCACGACCCAAGCTACACAACTCTGATGAGGAAGAGGCATAGAAGAATGAAGATACGCAGAGCCTGGAAACCAACAACATGTTACAGTTGTTGGAAGGAGTGGCGCTGTGGCAGTATTTTTAAAACCACAACAACTGTCGCAGGAAGGAGAGAAACTGATAGGAGCAGTCAACTCCTGTTGGAAGAAGGAATGGCTTGGCGCGAGCCCCGCTGCATGCTAGGCCATTGGATGAGGGAGGAGCAGACTGAGTGCTGTCCAACGCAGAAGGACTGCCGATACCGCAGAGAAGGAGATGCAGGAGAGTCGGAGCTCTCACATTGCATGGGCAGTGACAGTGGAACGCTGCTCCCAGACCTCAGAAGCCACACGAAGAGCAGAGAAAAAGGACGGGACTCTTCTTCAACCCGCTGGAAAATTGCAGAACCACGGAAGCTCGCAAGGGGCGCCGAAGCAGCTGCACATAACTGGTGAGCCCAGATGGGGAAATTGGGACACCGGGGCGCTTCACGGCAAATGCCTCACCTCACTGGAGAGGGCGGAAAGTCGTGTAGAGGTGATGAAAATTAACAAGCTGTTAAGAGGAAGGTTGCTAAATGGTTGGGCATTAAAAGCATGGCAAAGGCTGAAGTCTGGTGTGAGTCTAAGACCCACCCCCCAAATTGAGAAACCTGTGAAACTCTTGTGAGAAGCCCTGGCAGGATAGTCAACCAGGCACTTGTGTAGGAACCTGGAAGGGGAGTGCACCAGGTATTGTGTGAGTGTGGGACCCACACACAAATAGTGGAACTTTGCAAAGAGAAACCAAAGGAAGATGCAGGCCCTAGGATTTTGAATTGTATTTGTGACATTTTAAAGGAGAATCCAAAGGAAGATTCATGCCCTTAGGATTTTGAACTGCATTACATGTGCAAAGGACCTGGGGAAGGGACTCATTTCCCGGAAATGAATTGCAATGCCAAGAGGAGAGGGTTATCGTCATGGGCAACAGGCAACTTGAGGATTATTTTGAACTTTTTGTTTTGTTGGGAAGGAACCTGGGGAAGGGAGCCATTCCCAGGAACAGTGAATACCATCTAAGTGGAAGCCCTTTTAATGGAGTTGTACTTGTTTTTGAACTTGAACATGTGTGCCCTTTTCAAGCCAGAGAAAATACCCTTAACACCTTAGAGTTAGTTTTAGTATGTGAGGGCTAGGATAGGATTTCGGACACAGGACATTACTGCTTCGGACATCTTGACCCTTCATTTGTGGTTGAGGAGGGGACATACCTCCTAAAGTACGTACAATAAGACCTTTCCCAAACCTCTTTATTGTTTGAATAAAAGTTTGTAACCACAAACATGAGTCCTCTGTGTCCGTGTCTCATTTCTGGTTCCTCATATTTATTTTTATTTATTTTTTACATTTATAAAGCGCTCACACAGCCCGCAGGCATCGAGGCTCTGTTACAGGAATTGTTAGTTTTTCTTAGTTGTGTTTTTTCTTTGACTTAGTTACGTATTTATAACGCGCTTAAACACTCAGAGGTTTCTAAGCGCGGCCCGGGGATCGAACCTGTTGTTGCTTTGTGTCGTCTTGCTTCCAAGACGCGCACGCTGCCGCTGTGCTATCCTCCAGGGACAATATGGTGTCATAGTGGGATTGGGCTCATTTGACACAAACTGGGGAACCCTAGGGTTTGAAAAACTCAGTCACTGAGCTTCCGATCCATCAGTAACGACAGAAACATCTATCGGATTTGACCTATGAATGGCCTAGATGTCTTAGCAGGTGTCATAGATCCTGAATATAGAGGTGATGTGAAAATCTTCAAAACAGTGAGAAAGAGGCATACCAAATAAAGGCAGGAGAGAAAATAGCTCAAGGGACCTCGGAAAGTGCTTTGTTTCCCACACTAGAGAAAGTCAGAAAAACTGATAAAACTGAAAGAGGAGGAAAAGGCTTTGGGTAGGCATCTGAGGCAATACCACCAAAACCCCTTGGTGAGGAAGCTGAGACCATTTCTGATTTGGCATTTGCTCAGCAGAAGAATCCCTTGCTGCCAGAGGCTTCCCTACACATAGTATCTGAACAAGAGGGAAGACTGAAAGGGGGGCCATTCTTCTTTCTCGGACGTCGGCTATTATATAGAAGTGATCGTAGTTCCGAAGGTACTCATATATCTCAGATTGTGGTGCCTAAAAGTCACAAGAGAATGGTGTTGGAAATTGCCCACTCCCACTTAACAGGTGGTCACTTGGGAAAGCCAAGACAGCAAAGTCACAGGCACAGGTAAAAAGCCGGTTTTACTGGCCTGGAATCTATGCTGATGTGAAAGACTTCATACTTACCTGTGCCCTGTGTCAAAAGACCAGTTCCCAAATACCTCTTCCAGTTCTGCTCCAACCTTTGCTTATCATTGATGTGCCTTTTTCCTGCATAGGTTTGGACATAGTTTGGCCACTTAAGACATCTAGGTTGGGGACTCTTTACATCTTGGCAATTGTAGATTATGCTACTCGATACACAGAGGCTTCCCCATTACGTAACAATACGTTCAAACAAATCTTGAAACATTTAACCCCATTTTTTTTGTGAGTTGGTTTCCCGAAGGGGATCCTAACGGATCAAGGGACTACCTTCATGAGTCGATTAATGGGAGAGGTGAAGGAGATCCTACACTTTAAAAGGAACTCTGTCTACCTCCTGCAAATTGATGGACTAGTAGAACATTTCAACAAATCCTTAAAAATGACATTGGAAAATTGGTTGAGGCAATGGCAAAAATTGGGATATTATGAAATCCTAGACCCTTTTTGCCATCCAAAAACGCCACAGTCCTCAACAGAATTTTCACCATTTGAGTTACTGCGTGGTAGGGAGTCACGGGATGTCCTTGACATGCTAAGGGAGACCTGGCAGAGGAAGGAGGAAGCCCTTTTACCCACCTCATAAATGGCCCAATGTTTGAAAGAACACATGGCTACAGTGAGAGTGATAGTGCAAGCCCACGTGGCTAACGCCCAAGAAAACCAAAAGACTTCTTATAATAAAAAAGGCTTTACTTAGGTATTTTTCTATTGGACAGAAAGTTATTGTTCTCCTACCAACATCCCAGAGCAAGATGTTGTCTAAGTGGCATGCACCCTATGAAGTGATTGAGCAAACAGAGCCCTACAACTATCGGATTTTCCAACCAGATAGGCATATCAAGACCCATATCTATCATATAAACCTTCTCAAGGAATGGAGGGAGGATCATGTAGAAGTCACAACAGTGGTAATGACTAGTTTCTTAACAGAGGAGTCGGATAAAAACCTCTCTAATTCCTTCACACCTACCACAGACCCAGAAACAAGGCCTACAAGACTTATTGGAATAGTTTGCAGATGTCTTTAAAAATGAACCAGACAGAGTAACGTTTTTTTCCACTACATCCCCAGGTTGTCCATTTAAAACCATAATTGGATCCCTGAAACAAGGCAAGGGATTGTCATAAAGGAAGTGGAGAAGATGTTGAGCTCTGATATTATTGAACCATCCCAGAGTCCTTGCTCCTCTCCGATTGTACTTGTTGTCAAGCCAGATCAATTGTGGAGGTTCTGTATTGATTTCAGGAAGGTGAACACAGTGTCCCAATTTGAGAGTTATCCTATGCCAAGGATTGATGATCTGATTGATCGGTTGGGAGCTGCTGTTTTCCTCTCCACGATTGATCTGAAAAAAGGATACTGGCAAGTACCCGTTAACCCAGAGAACAAGGAGAAAATTGCCTTCTCCACCTCCATTGGACTAATCCAATTTAAGGTGTTACCCATTGGACTTCACGGGGCACCTGTCATGATCTCTGCTTCCAAAAGATCAGGACTTGCCCGACTCCCTTGGAAGCAGACCCATAACCCCGGTTCCGAGTGCCAGCCAGTCCCAATTGGGACCTTTTGGACCCTGTCCTGGCGCCAGTGGCACCAGGCTCATAAAGATGCCCAGTCCCAGCGCTGGAAGCGAAGGGCTCATAATGCTTGGGTGGACTTACCTGCAGCAGACCATGCTGCTTACTTACCTGCCAGTTGAACCCCTGATCCTCTTCTGTTTGGGACTACTTTTCCTGTTGGGTGGGGCAGGAGCCACTCCCTAGGTTCAGAACACTGGAACTCTTCTGGAAAGCAGGAACTCTTTTCTTAGGCGTGGCTGTGGAAGGAGACACCTAAGCACTACAGGAGGTTATTTAAACCACACCCGATGGATGAATCTTGCTTTGCGTTATTCTGCATTCTCTGCAGCAGAACGCTCATCGTGTCTTCTGCTTCTGATCCTGGGCCTAAGGGAACAAAGGCTTACCATCCTGGAATCCAGTCTTCAGCAGCACCTGTAAAGACAAAGAAAGAACAGGTTAGCACTACGGTCTTCAGTGGCAGCGCATCTCTTACCTGGTCCATCGGCTGTCACCAAAGCCTTGCGCTGCATTCCGGCATCTGAAAGACAAAGGCTTACCTACTCTTCGCATGCTCCGGAGGTCTTCGCACTGCATTCCAGCATCTGAAAGACAAAAGCTTACCAGCTCTTCGCACGCTCCGGAGGCTTTCGGCGCTGCATCCCGCATCTGAAAGACAAAAGAAGGTGCGTTTAAAGACATTGGGCAACTTTATTACTCACGTGCCATTACTCCTTCCCACGCCGAATCCAGTGGGTATTCCAGCACCCTTCAGCTTCTCTAAAGCTCCGAACTTGTACCTGCAAGATAAAAGGGACAGTTAGTGCGCATCGTGAAGCAGGCTACAAGCGCTTACTTACGTGCTTCCAGGCGCTTCTATTCCTCATGCGGGTTCGATCCTCAACTCTCATCAGCCCGCCATCCGCCATCGCCGGAACCCTGCAAAACAAGAGATATCATTACAAAAGACTTTTAAGACATTTGAAGTGCCCAGAACTTACCGTTCGTGCAGTTAACGACGGACAGCAGTCCTCTGATGTCAAGAGGCCTGCACCCTTATCCAGTGAAGAAACTGGTTACGGCACCCTGCCCCGAGGCAGATGGAGAGCTCGGCGTTCACTTACCTAAGGTGAGGGTGTTAACCTTTGGGGTTCTACAGGAGAAGAGAAAGGGAAGAGGAGAGAGGCACCCAATAACCCCAGTTCATTAATCCCATATTTTCTATCTGCAGACATCTTACTCTTCGAGTCAGACATACAGTGCACAGAGGTCCAGCCCAAAGAGCCAACCGTGTGTTACACATCACCTTTGAAGATACGGCATTCACCCAGTCAAGACCGGCGCCTCTGCGGGAATCAGGTGAGCGTTACAGAACGCAAAGCCTATCGCAAAACTCCCACCCAGGCGCTATGGAAACCTCGGATACCGACCAGCTAGCCCAGTTACTTGGGGAACTAAAAGCAGAAGTGCATGCAGCCCGTCAGGAAACGAATGCTCTAAGAAGGGAACTGATTATTTCCAAGGAGCGAACAGACGATCTCGCTAGACAATTGCTACAGTCACAAGCCGGACAAACTCCGTTACCCGCATCAGGGGCAAATCTTCCTTCAACATCCTCTACGAACCCAGTGCAGATCAACCTACCTGGGAATGTACCTCTGGCTCCGCCCGAACGATTTTCTGGTGACCCAAAGAGGTTTGCAGTATTTATTAATCAGTGCCGGTTGCACTTCTTATGCCGGCCAGCAGCCTTTCCAACTGATCAAGTTAAGGTAGCTTTCGTGCTTTCGTACCTTAGTGGCAATGCGGCAGACTGGTCGATCCCTCTAGTTAATCAAGATGATCCGGTTCTCCATGATTTTCGAGCTTTTCAGCTCAGTATGGAAAAACTGTTTGCAAGACATTCACAGGGGCAGGCCTTGGACAATGAGCTCCTTTCATTGCGACAGGGTAATCAAGACCTTTTGGCTTATATTGCGTCTTTCAACAGACTGATAGTGGAAACTCGATGGCCTGAGGACAAAAGGATTACGCTGTTTTATAGAGGTCTACGTGGAGAGCTCAAAGATGTGTTAGCCCAAGTAGTGAATCCCCCGCAAGACTGTTCGGACTATATTGACTTAGTCGTTCAAATTGACCACAGACTGCAGAACAGGAAGGCCGATCGTTCCAAGTTTGATGCTCGAGTATTTTCCAAACCACCAACTCCTACCAAAGGAGTAGACTCCGGGGAACCCATGCAAATAGGGGGCCTGAAAGGACCACTAACACAAAAGGAGCGGGAAAGGAGAAAACAGCTGCAATTATGCCTCTATTGCGGAAACTCGGGGCACTTTCTTCGAGACTGTCCGGTGAAACCAGCCAAGAAGGCAGTAGGAGCTGCAGTTACCAGGGTCACAAACTCTGAGCAGGGAAATGACCTCGCCCGACAAGAATAGAGGTCCTCTTGCCGAGCGTTAAAACCAGTTCCGTGACCTCGCATTTCGTGATACCTATGGTCCTCATTAACCCTGAACATCCGGATCGATTACATGCGATTGAAGCTTACGTCGACAGCGGTGCCATCGGCAATTATGTGGATCATGAAATGGTTTTGAGGATGAATCTGACTCTTTGTCCAAAGGCTGTAAAGGACGTCATTACTACGGTGGATGGTACGGAGATAGCCTCCGGACCAGTAACGCATACCACCCAAGAAGTGACGCTAGTAAGTCAAGATGGACACCATGAGAAGATCGTGTTCGATGTGATCAAGGCCCCCCAGTTCCAGATTATTCTAGGAATTCCTTGGTTAGAGAAGCACAATCCTCAGATCGATTGGCGAGCAAGAACGGTTCAGTTTCCAGAATGTGTCTCTACTTGTCACCCTCGACCTGGTGTTGCACTGGCAGCAATTTCCTCGGAGGCTCCTCAGTTACCTCCTGAATACCTAGAATTCCAAGATGTTTTCCGGAAGGATCAGGCTAACTCTCTACCTCCTCGTAGGTCTTATGACTGCCAGATAGACCTGATACCTGGATCTACTCCTCCTTGTAGTAGAATTTATGCCCTCACCGAGCCTGAGAATCTTCACCTCCGACAATACCTGGATCAATACCTAGCGAATGGGTTTATTCGTCCTTCCAAGTCCCCTGCTTCCTCAGCTTTGTTCTTCGTTCCAAAAAAAGAAGGGGACCTTAGAACTTGTATAGATTATCGCGCCCTGAACCAGATCACCGTTAAGAATAGATATCCGTTACCTTTGATCCCTGAACTCCTGGACCAAGTCAGAAAAGCATGCATATATACAAAGCTGGATCTTAGAGGAGCCTACCACTTGGTACGAGTAAAAGAGGGCGATGAATGGAAGACGGCCTTCCGCACCAAGTATGGGCTATTTGAATATCAGGTCATGCCCTTCGTACTTTGCAATGCCCCGGCCGCCTTTCAATATTTTATGAACCATGTCCTCAGAGAGCTCATAGATGTGTGTGTTGTTGTTTACATTGACGACATCCTCGTTTATTCTTCATCGGAAACTGAACATCGGAAACACGTGAAAATGGTCCTTGAGAGATTGCGTCAACACAAACTTTTCGCTAAGTTGGAAAAATGTGTTTTCAACGTGACTGAAGTTGAATTCTTGGGATTCATATTATCACCTAGCGGAGTGCGTATGGATTCAAAGAAGGTCGATGCAATTCTCAAATGGCCATCGCCATCCTCCGTAAAAGGTGTTCAAAGCATGTTAGGCTTCGCTAACTTTTACCGCAGGTTTATCCCCGAATTCTCTCGAATAGTCCAGCCCATCACCGCCTTGTTAAAGAAAAACAAACGTTTTGAATGGTCTACCGAGGCGGAACAAGCTTTCCAGAATTTGAAGACTAGATTTATCTCTGCACCGATCTTAAAACATCCTCGCCCAGAACTCCCCTACATCGTTGAAACTGATGCTTCGAGCCTTGCCATGGGGGCAGTTCTATCACAAAAGGACCCAGTAACCAATCAGTTGCATCCCGTGGCGTTTTGGTCCCGCAAATTCTCGCCTCCTGAAATCAATTACACTATTACTGATAAGGAACTTCTAGCTATCAAGTCCGCCTTTAAGGCTTGGCGGCATTATCTTCTGGGGGCCCGACACACCGTTACTGTGATTACAGATCACCGAAACCTGCAATATTTGAAAACCGCAAAAGCTCAATCCTCTAGGCAACTCCGTTGGGCACTATTCTTTGCCGAGTTTGACTTCATAATTACCTATCGACCTGGTACAAAAAACGGTAAAGCTGATGCCCTTTCTCGGATGGGAGTGGAAGAACATTTGATCAATCCTAAACCTGTACCTATCATTCCCGAACAAAGAATTCTAGGTGTAATCGCCACACAATCCATAGAGGAAGTTAAGGATAAAGCCAGGCTACTGGTAACTCCAGCAGACATACAGAATTGGCAGCTGCAGGGAAAGGACTTTACGGTGAAGGACAACCTATTATATTTCCAAGAACGGTTATACCTGCCCAGCACAGATTTACAGAAAAAGGTAATCTCTTGTTATCACGATTCTTTAATGGAAGGACATCCCGGTATGGCCAAAACCTCGGAAAAGATCAAGCGCTACTTCTGGTGGCCGTCTTGGAAAAAAGATATCAGAGACTTTATAATGTCCTGTGGAGTATGCGCCCAAAACAAGAGTCAAAAGGAAAAACCAGCCGGCCTCTTACGCCCTATTGACATCCCACCTCGCCCTTGGCATACGCTTTCTATGGACTTCATCACCGATCTACCTCCATGCTCTGGATACAATACGATCCTAGTAATCGTGAATCTATTCTCCAAGATGGCGCATTTCATTCCACTCAAAGGCTTACCAACAGCAGCAACTCTGGCCCGAGAATTTCTCGAAAACATCGTCCGACTGCATGGTTTTCCTTCAGTTCTAATTTCGGATCGAGGGAGTCAATTTATTTCTCATTTTTGGCGAAATTGCTGTCGGTCGGCTCAAATTGATGTGAGACTTTCGACCAGCCACCACCCTCAAACCGAAGGACAAACCGAGAGGACCAATCAAACTCTGAAACAGTATTTGCGCTGCATGCTACAACAAACTGAAAAAACTTGGAAAGATATCCTTTGGATAGCCGAATATGCCTACAATAATTCTGTCCACTCGGGAACTGGGAAGACCCCGTTTTTTCTTTTATACGGTAGTCACCCTCGAACCTCGGAGTTGGATCCACTCCAAGATCTTGGAACACCAGCAGTAGACCACCTGCATTCTACAATCACCCAAGCCTTTAAGGAAGCCGTTTCTCACCTTCAAAGGGCTAAAGAACAATACAAGAAAGGAGCAGACCAACATCGGAAGGAAGCCCCCCAGTATCAAGTAGGAGATCAAGTCTGGTTATCCACCAAATATCTACCTCTAAAAGGACCACGCACATTCAACCCAAGATACCTTGGTCCCTATTCCATCACTACCATAGTAAATCCAGTAGCGGTCAAGTTGGACTTGCCCCCTCACATGAAGATACATCCGGTCTTCCACGTCTCTCTATTAAAACCCGTGCAACCTCAAACCCGACTAACTAAATCTCCAAAACCTATTCTAGTTGACGGAGAACTCGAGTTTGAAGTCAAAAGCATCCTGGATTCCAAGATCTCCAAATCTAAACTATTTTACCTGATTGACTGGAAAGGCTACGGTCCCCAAGAAAGATCCTGGGAACCTGCAGAATATGTCCACGCGCCTCGTCTAATCAAAAGATTTCATCGAACATTTCCTAACAAGCCAAAACCCCCGGAGAAGCCCGGTTTGGGAGGGGCCTTGAGGGGGGGTGCTGTCATGATCTCTGCTTCCAAAAGATCAGGACTTGCCCAACTCCCTTGGAAGCAGACCCATAACCCCGGTTCCGAGTGCCAGCCAGTCCCAATTGGGACCTTTTGGACCCTGTCCTGGCGCCAGTGGCACCAGGCTCATAAAGATGCCCAGTCCCAGCGCTGGAAGCGAAGGGCTCATAATGCTTGGGTGGACTTACCTGCAGCAGACCATGCTGCTTACTTACCTGCCAGTTGAACCCCTGATCCTCTTCTGTTTGGGACTACTTTTCCTGTTGGGTGGGGCAGGAGCCACTCCCTAGGTTCAGAACACTGGAACTCTTCTGGAAAGCAGGAACTCTTTTCTTAGGCGTGGCTGTGGAAGGAGACATCTAAGCACTACAGGAGGCTATTTAAACCACACCCGATGGATGAATCTTGCTTTGCGTTATTCTGCATTCTCTGCAGCAGAACGCTCATCGTGTCTTCTGCTTCTGATCCTGGGCCTAAGGGAACAAAGGCTTACCATCCTGGAATCCAGTCTTCAGCAGCACCTGTAAAGACAAAGAAAGAACAGGTTAGCACTACGGTCTTCAGTGGCAGCGCATCTCTTACCTGGTCCATCGGCTGTCACCAACGCCTCGCGCTGCATTCCGGCATCTGAAAGACAAAGGCTTACCTACTCTTCGCATGCTCTGGAGGTCTTCGCACTGCATTCCGGCATCTGAAAGACAAAAGCTTACCAGCTCTTCGCACGCTCCGGAGGCCTTCGGCGCTGCATCCCGCATCTGAAAGACAAAAGAAGGTGTGTTTAAAGACATTGGGCAACTTTATTACTCACGTGCCATTACTCCTTCCCACGCCGAATCCAGTGGGTATTCCAGCACCCTTCAGCTTCTCTAAAGCTCCGAACTTGTACCTGCAAGATAAAAGGGACAGTTAGTGCGCATCGTGAAGCAGGCTACAAGCGCTTACTTACGTGCTTCCAGGCGCTTCTATTCCTCACGCGGGTTCGATCCTCAACTCTCATCAGCCCGCCATCCGCCATCGCCGGAATCCTGCAAAACAAGAGATATCATTACAAAAGACTTTTAAGACATTTGAAGTGCCCAGAACTTACCGTTTGTGCAGTTAACGACGGACAGCAGTCCTCTGAGGTCAAGAGGCCTGCACCCTTATCCAGTGAAGAAACTGGTTACGGCACCCTGCCCCGAGGCAGATGGAGAGCTCGGCGTTCACTTACCTAAGGTGAGGGTGTTAACCTTTGGGGTTCTACAGGAGAAGAGAAAGGGAAGAGGAGAGAGGCACCCAATAACCCCAGTTCATTAATCCCATATTTTCTATCTGCCGATATCTTACACTTCGAGTCAGACATACAGTGCACAGAGGTCCAGCCCAACGAGCCATCCGTGTGTTACACATCACCTTTGAAGATACGGCATTCACCCAGTCAAGACCGGCGCCTCTGCGGGAATCAGGTGAGCGTTACAGCACCAGGCAAATTTTAAATGTTAATGGACCAAGTCCTTCGGCAATACTCCTCTTTCTGTGGGGTTTATATCGATGATATAATCATTCATAGTAGGATGTGGAAAGAACACATGCATCCTCTCTACTTAATCATCAGAGCCTTAAGAAAAGCTGGACTTACCGCAAACCAGAAAAATGTCACTTGGCACAGTCAGAAGTCAAGTACCTCGGTTCCTTTGTGGTAAATGGACTTTGTTCAACCTCAACATGAAACGGCAAAGGCTATGCAGGAGAGCCCAATGTCCAAAACAAAGAAAGATCTGAGAGCCTTTTCAGGATTGGTTGAGTAGTATAGGCAATTCATTCCCAGTTATTCCACTATCACCTCTTGCCTCACTGATAATCTTAAAAACATGGAGCCACAAAAGATAAAATGGAGTCCAGAAGACCAAAACTGTTTTGACAAGTTGAAACAAATTTTATGCAGCGAGCCAGTGTTAAAAGTAGCCAATTTTTAGCAAAGAATTTATCTTACAAACAGACACTTCACATGTTGGGCTAGGGGCTGTTCTCTCCCAAGATCATAATGGCATCGAACATCCAATTCTTTTTATCAGTCAGAAATTATATCCAAGGGAAAAGAACGATGCCACGATTGAGCCGGAGGCCTTAGATATAGACTGGGCAGTTTCATACTTAAAATACTACCTCACTGGCAGAAAGTTTAGGCTGATCACAGATCATTCTCCATTAACATGCATTAGCTTTCGTAAAGACACCAATGCACGAGTTATGCGCTGGTTCTTAGATATGCAGTCCTATTGCTTCACGGTAGAACATTGAACATGAAGAGATCAGGGGAATGTAGACTTTCTTTCCCGTTTCCCAATAGATGCTGAAGGAACCGGCAGCATTAGGGGAAGGGTATGTGATGAATCTGATGAGGTCATCATTCCTTTAGCAGAGGTAGTGTGAGGGGTCAGAAATAGTGGCAGACACAAAGTAATAGTGTTTTCAACATCAGACATCTTTGTTAATGTAAACGGGTTGGATACAAGCCTATCTGTTCCTATCTTAAAGACAGTTTCCCTACCTAGGAAACTAAAACTAAAGATCAGTCTGCGTATTGTCAAAATTATATACACTGCACTTGTGTCCTAAACAATAATCTGACTCTCACATTAAAAATGAACAACTAAGATTGTAATGAAAGTGTCTATGATGTAAGCTTGGTAAAAAAGTGTTCAAATGCAAATAGATAAATTCAACAAAATAATCCTTGGATCCATAGACCCAGGATATCTCAGGTAAGATGGCAAAAGGGTCTCTTTCAAATAATGGTTCCTTAAAATTGGCAAAAATGTTTTTTTCAACCAACCACTTCTCAAGGATGGCAAACATGTATCTTTCAAACATCCACTTCCTAAGGATAGCAAAAATTTCTTTCAAAATAATAACATCTTATGGAGAACTTCCTGCCAGGAGGCCTTTAGTAGTTTTTTTTTAGATATCCTGGTGTACTCTCCTGCCAGGTTTCTTCTCACAATGCCTATGTCCTTTGTGTCTTTCGAATGTATTAACTGCTATACTCCCCTGCCGGGAATCTCTTTTTGGGGTCTGAAGATCGCCTGGTATACTCTCCTGCAAGGTATCTTCTCCCCAAATGCTTGCTGCCTGGTGTGCTTCTTTCGCCACGGCTTCTTTTGAATGTTCCCATTGTCTTTCAGTATAACACAGTTGTATTCCTTGACTGTATATACTTTTTTGGCCTACGGTATAACTTGCTCCAACTTTCCCCACATCGACATCTTATATATGGAGACGTGTTCAAGTTCAACCTTTTAATTTCAATAGTATTCATCTGCTTTTGGTAAACCTTGCTCCAACTTTCCCCTTATTGATATCTCGTATATAAAGATTTGTTCAAGCTTTGTCTTTTGACTCCTTCACTAGCATTCATTGACTTGTGTCAATACTTGCTCCAATGTTCCACATATTGAAATCTCATACATGAGGATTTGGGCAAATGATGTCTTTGTTTTGTACTTGGTCTGTATTCAAAATAAGTTCTTAATGGTTCACATGCCTTTTGGAATGGCCCGCAACATCTCTGGGCAGACTCACCGGTGTCTGACAGTTCCGCCGACCCGTGGCATGTTGCTGCAGTGAAGCTTTCACCTTGCAATGGCATTCTCTACTCTGCAGACTCTCAGCTCTTCTGCTGAATCTGCACTCGTCCGCCAGTAAGACTGCTGCTTCTGGGCGTGACTGTGCTGCCAGTAGCTTGGCTCTTGTTGCCGGTTCCCCAGTGGTCCTCTCCTGGTGCCTGCAGTGTCTTCTGTGGCCTCACACCACTTCAGTAAGCACTGCCTGCAAGTGGCAGTATGATAACACCTGCTCTCACCAGTACGCTCCCTTCCCATCCTTCTGAGTTGCCCTGTGGTTCCGCTTCCTTCTTCCGTTAGGCTTCGCTCTCTCTTGCAAATGTAGAGAAGCCCCTGAATGCTCATACAAGAAAAATACAACCCACTAGTGAAAAATGTCCCAGCACACCTCTTGCAAGGAGAACAAGGTTTATTCTCATCAAAACCAAGTACGCAGTAGCAAAGATCTCTGCTGCCAAGGAGCGCTCTGGCAAAATTAGTTCAAGCATTACTTTTTAAAGGTGAAGCGCGTCACAGTTGACGTACATTGCATAAGGTACAAATCCAAGTAGCTAGTTGACACAACCCTATATATACGTGGCCTGCTGTATAGGGGATGCCAAGTCATTGGTTTCAGCTCCTCCTGTCCGTCTTCTTCCACGTGGGGTTCTTCTTAGTACATCATCGGGCCCACAGCTCATAATTAGCAATTAAAAGTTACAAATCATAGCATGCCGTATCTGTTGGCCTAATGTGCACCTGGTACTGCATACACGGGCGCAGGGGCTACTTTCACGCTATCTTACAAACCCCACTTCAATCCCAGACGCATCAGCGCCGTTCCAGTTCTTTCCACCCCAGACTTAAATTTGTTACTTTCCCTCCCTGGCACCTCACAGCACAAATCACAGAGGCATAGGGTATTCTGTTATGATTTCTCTGATAGATTGACAATCTAACAGCTTTATAGTCGGTTGTCTGGGACTGACCTGTACTCTGGAATGTTGGGGTCTTGGGACAGGGGCATCTTGTTACTAAAACTTAGAATTTGGTCTGGGGTAGGTCAGAAACTAGTGCCCTCCTTCTCGTGGGACGGATGCTTGCAAGGGGCTCTTGGCCCCCGCATGGCCTTTTAGGGTGTATTCCGTCTGAGTTACGCGTGCTGTTAGTAATAGACGAGAGGTTTATGAATCTGCGTGTATTTTGGCCTTCCCCACTGATGCCCAAGCTCCTGCGTTCACACACATATTTCTATGTTTCTCGCTTGGGCCTACTGCCCTGGCTGCAGCGCAACTCCAGGGCCTTGATTTCAAGATGGCTGCTGGCCTCCTAAGATGGTGTTTCATTTTCTAGTATAATCTACAATAATAATGTACTACATTGCAGCTTTTATAGACCACCCGCTTCCCCTTGAAACTTTTCTGAGCCCCTACAATGCACTGTTAGGCCTCTGCCACATTCAGAACCTCTTCGGGGCCTGGGACGACATTCCCTCTTTCGTTAACCCTATATTAACGAACTGCCATGTAAGCCTTTTCCTCTCCTCCTACTCCTCTATTTTCTCCCTTTCCAACCTCTCAGCTTCCAAATATGGCGGGGATCCCTCCTTGGGTACCCATGCTTTGCACACAGACTGTAAGCTTTCCCCTGCTTGTGCATACTGCTCTAGAGTGCATGTCATGTAGATACACCCCCATCCCCTGCTAAGTCAGCCCAGTGTTCTACATAGTTCTCAGGGTCTGGTAGAGAGATGTGTGGGTACCTAGGGGGTGGAGGCGTTGTTCTTGTCTAACAATGTAGGGCTTATCAGGGTCATCTGTGTGTACTGCACTGTCTTTTGCACCGTGAGGTACCCCATGTACCCCAATGGAATCCATCATTGTTGCACTGCTAGGCATTGCTTTAGCACAACATCAATGTCCCAGTTGACAGGTGCAGAAGATCACCAACCTGAACACGATCACTGGTACCAGTATTTTCATGATCACTCCCATCCACGATGGTGCCCAAGAAAAAAGGTTGTCGAACTAGTGGCTTCTTTGGATGCCAGACTCCATTTGCATGTAGGTGCCAAGGGTGTGCAGGGCCTCCATTATATGGGTGAGGGACCCATTGTCAACATCCATTGGAGGCATGTCCATCTGGAATCAACAAACATTTTGCAGACCCTGCCTTCCATAGCTGTAAGCAAGTCCAGCACACAGCGGTTCTGCAACGTCATCATCCTGATTGCTCGCATCTCCATCTTTATAGCGTTGAGGCCTTGTTCTGTATCATTCACCAGCTGTATCACTTCCCAGTGGACAATCTAGAGCCACTTGGCTTTGGCAGCTGCTTGTAACCCAGGCAGTAGCAATGAAGCAAAATATTTCTCTTCTTTACTATACAGTCTGTATTGATCGGTTATTTCGGGTAAGTAGTTCGACCACTTCTTTTTCAGCAATGTTTCTTTCTTTTCCTTTTCTGGTAGGATACGGAATATGGGCCACTGCAGCAGAACTGTGGTACGGACATCTGATGCTGGTGTTGGGCACGACAAGCCACCTTGTCACATTTTCTACTGCTCTTCAGGGACAACCAGGAGAGCTGAGTCCAATGTGGCCAGCGAGCAGGTGCCCCTTCACAGTGGCAGAAACACCTGCTGGCTGCAGCCCCATTAATTGTCCATCACTGCTGCTGCCCCTTTCTTGATGTCTGAGAAGTATAGTGTCTTGTTGCACTTGTTGTTTGCACCTACGAAGATGCTTCCATTATTATGAAAACACAGTTCATATTCCCCTTGCTTCTGTACTTGTACTGGTTTCTCCATCACCTCGATCGACGTGACTTTAGCCACATGCTCATTAAATTAATCTCTGCATACAGTATTCACTTTCTGGATCACTTCTTCTCTGAATCGTATGAGGCCACATGCCATGCAACTCATTGGCCCTCATTACGACCCTGGCGGAAAGTGACTGACCGGACCGCCACAGCGTAAATAGCGTTTCCGCCATTGCACGATGGAGCAAAGTGCGGCCCATTCCGACCCATCGGGCACGAGCACCACGCCATG
Source organism: Ambystoma mexicanum (assembly GCF_040938575.1). NCBI lineage: Eukaryota > Metazoa > Chordata > Amphibia > Caudata > Ambystomatidae > Ambystoma > Ambystoma mexicanum. Next base: position 730,227,225 of record NC_090924.1, read on the forward strand.
GCGGAAGTGCAAAGTCCGCGATGGCGGAAATGACCCCAAAACGGCCCACACCGCCGCCGTACGGCGCCCTAGGTGCAATACCGCCACCCATCATAGCGGACACCGCAGTGAGCGCCAACCGGAAAGTACGGTGACCGTAAATATACGGAAACGGAAGTAAAAACATGGGCCCGGAACAGGAAACAACACCCCGTACACCTATAAAACCACAAAATACACACAACCACTAAAAACACCACCCTGAGACACATCCCAACCCGTCATCCACCCTAGTGAAACCAAGAAAAATGGGAAAAGTAGCGAAGAAAGCGTGCGACCGCAAGCGGCAGGTCCACTTCTCCCGTGAGGAACTCACCGTGCTTACAGAGACCCTCCAGGAGAATGCCGCCGCCGTCTTCTCCACGCAAATGACCAGGACGGCACTTGCGAACAAGAAGGCCATATGGGCCCTGGTGGCACAGCGGGTAAGTGCGGTGGGGACCGCACCCCGCAACCCACAGCAATGCAGGAAGCGGTGGGACGACCTGCGGATACGCGTCCGTAGCATACTTTCTGCCAACCGCAACATTGCCACAGCCACCGGGGGAGGATCGGAATCACCCATCAAGTTGACCCCCTGGGAAGAAATCTGTGCCTCCACCATTGGAATGGAGAGCATAGAGGGAGTCGGAGGGATGGAGAAAGGAGTGCAGACATCCGGAGAATCAGGTAGGTGGCCCAAATAAAACCATGCCAAATCCACAATGTCCAATCATGTGACTCACATGTGTCCACATAGCGCAACAGCAACACATGGCCAGGAGAACGTCCACACACATTGGCCTGATAGCGCACTTTAAAACTCACAATAAATACATAAATAAGTAAAAACCCCAAAAACACCCACTACACGTGCAGCAGGCACACCCTAACTGCAGGCTGCCAAACAACTGCACCCTCACTCCACACACAAATGAAAGCACCTCCAAGGCCCCGACCCAAATCACCCTCAGGTACCACCCCAATGCATGTGATACATTGCCATTCCAATTCCCACAGACCCATTAATAACGCTCGCCCTCCTTTACTCCACCACAGGGTCCGATCCAAACGACGAGCTCCAGGACACCCCTACCAGCACACCTGCAAAGAGGGCCAAGACCGACGGCCAAAGACCCTCCACCTCAGCTGCACGCATGAAGACACGGCAGCAGCACATATCAAGTGGCAGCACACAGGAGGGAACATCAACAGGCACCCCAGCAGCCAGCATGCCCACAACAGCACCACCACAGGTCCCCCCAATGGATGCCACAGAAGGTACTGCCTCTGGTGGCAGCAGCACCATAGGTGACACCCCATTAATGGCAGCATGCTCCGACACAGAAGACGGGGATGTCGAAGTCAGATCCATCCATGACCTGTCCCAATCCCCCTGTCTGTTCCATCCCGTACACCATGAGGATACCACGCAGGGGCACCCACAAGACGACGACTGGCCATCCCCCACAAGCCCTGTGGCAGGGCAACATGAGGCGAACAGCCCCTCTGTGACACCACCGCAAATGGCCATGGCCCAGCAGAAGCAACAGTCCCTCGACCAGTTAATCGTGCAACAGCAGCAACTGGCCACGCTCCTCAAGGACCATGCCGATGGATGTGGGGGCACCAAGGCAGACATAGAAACATCAACTGAGACACTTAGGGCACAAATGGAGAGTAGCACCGAGAGCCTGAGAGTCCAAATGGAGAGTAGCACCGAGAGCCTGAGAGTCCAAATGGAGAGTAGCACCGAGAGCCTGAGAGTCCAAATGGAGAGAAGCACCGAGAGCCTGAGGGGGGAACTGCATGCGACGTCCAAAGACGTATGTGCCGAACTTGCCGCAGTGCGCCGTGTGCTCACTGAGCTCTCACAAACCCTTAGGGACATGCATGGACGTGAGCAGGCAGAGACATCATCCGTTGCAAGTTCCGTCCAGGGCAGCCCCCAACGTAGATCTGGGAGGAACCTGCGCTCCACAGGCAGGGGTGCCCCTGATACCCGCAGAGGGGGCTTGCAATAGCGACTGCCCACTGACAATGAGCATCTTTGGACACTGGTGTTCGGGGGGGAGGTAGGAGGGTGGAGGGGGTGTGTTGGGCTCACTTGGGTGGCGGGTCGATAGGGTGTTCAACATGATATCACATATGCCATAAACAATGCACGATCAAACAATGAGATGTGTGGACAATGATCTTTGTGTACTAGGCCATCATAGGCGTACAGTCCATATTGTGCATGTACCAGACACACACAGTGCCACGAGTCCCGTGTCCATGTATCAGCCACCAGGCGTGAGTGCTAGAAGCATGCATCTATGAGATGCTGACGAATTTCACGGCCCTCCTGTGCCTCGCAGACTCCTTGAGGTGCTGCCACATCCCCACCCTCATCATGACCATCTTCAGGTGCTTGCAGTTCTGCGTCAGGGGGCATGGGCACATTTCTACGTACGCACATGTTGTGGAGCATGACACATGCCATCACCATCTTTGCAACCTTCTCATGGAGTGCCCCGCCAGACCTGCTGAGGCACCGGAAACGGGTCTTCAGTAGGCCGAATGCCTGTTCAATGACTACACGGGTACGTGAGTGGGCATGGTTGTAGTCCTCCTCATGCTGGTCCCGTGGGTTCCGGACTGGTGTGAGGAGCCATCTCTTCAGTGGATATCCGGCATCACCTGTATGTGGACGATAAACGAATTATGTGGAATGCCATTGCTACGTACGCACCCCCCCCCTTCCTGCCAGGTCATTGCCGCATCACATACCCCACATCATCATGCATGAAATGAGACTCACCGAGTAGCCAGGATCTGTTCCCTGCGTGTCGCTCCATGTAGCGTGGTATTGTAGAGTTCCTCAAGACCATAGAATCATGGGTTGATCCAGGGAATCGGGCACAACAATGTGTAATGATCCTGTTGGAGTCACACACCATTTGTACATTCAGTGAATGAAATTGTTTTCGGTTGCAGTACTGGGCCTCCATGGCATGTGGGACGACCAATTCCACATGGGTGCAGTCGATGGCACCAATGCAACCCGGTATGCCGCCAAGTGCATGGAATCCCACTTTTGTGTTGGTTATTTCCTGCTCCGAGCGTGGTAGAGAGATGTAGTCGTCTGCGTGCTGCAGGAGGGCATCGAGCACTTGCAATAGTGTCCGTGAGAACAGTGGCTGAGAAATGCCATGCAACTGTCCGACTGTGTGCTGGTAGGTGCCTGTGGCCAGGAAGTGGAGTACAGACACCACCTTCAGTAGGGGTGGGATGGCGGTTGGGCTATCTATCATGCTGACAAGGTCAGCCTGTGTCATGTCCACAATGGCGGCTATGGTGTCCCGGTCCAAACGGTAGAGGGTGTGGATCTGCTCATCAGTGAGGTTGAACGGATGTGCTCGGAGTTGTGGGATTGCGGGCTGCCTGCGTGGTGGTAGTGGCTGTGCTGGCAGCCCTTGCTGGCCCTGCCTTGCCCTCCTCCTCCTCCTGCGTCTCCTCCGTGCGGCCGGTTGTAGTTGGTGTTCGTCTTCTTCTTGGAGTTGGAGTACTTGCAGTGCTATCAGGTCCCCCAGGGCCAACATCGCGAGTCCTGCCGGTAGCATTTCGGAGTGGGTGTGGTTGTGGGAGGAGACTGGGTGTGCAAGTTATGTGTTTTCAGGCTGTATGGCCTCCACCTGTGGTGATTCATTCCACCTGTGCAAGCTGCTCTCCCCTTTGGGCGAGCACGTCCCGCACACAACGCTGCAATTCGAGGAATGGCATCTTGCTATTACAATCATGTATTAGTACCCGATGGCCGTGTAACATTGGTTGATATGTTCATTCGGCTATGGTCCCATTGTTTCACATGCATTCTTTGCAGTCGCGAACAGACTTGTGAAGGGTCAGTGGAACGTAGTACTCGAGTAACGGTGGACCCTCATGCATCACTGTACCGAGGTTCACCGACGGGCGGGGCCTCCCATTTGTGAGTGAAGGCAGTTGCCATTTTCACACACAGCCGCACTAGATGGATTAATTTGTGATTTCAAGCGGCCACAGATGCCTTTTCGACGTGATGTTGCAAATGAGGAATTCGAAGGGCGGCGCTTTCGGTCTTCAGCTAGCGGCGAGGAGATGCCCACAGGTCTGACTGCAAATATAACGTTCTATTGTTCAGTGTCCTTGGGACAGGGGCCATGGCGAGGATGCAATGATTGATATGAATAGTTTGGGATGCGCAATAGCGAAGTGGATGATGAGGCCGGACGTTCCCAAATACATGTTACTTCACAACACTGGAATTACGGGCTGGGGCACAGTGGATTTTGCAGGCTGCATAACGCACAGACTCAATGGAATTCTCACATGTTATGTGAGTATGGAAACAGGCGTTATCATTACGGGATGAGGGAATGATGAATGGATGCATGGACAGATGATTTGATACGGTGTTTGCCATGTACAGGGCTTCTTGGAATCTGTCCGCCTCCCCTGCGCTATGTGATGCAGGGCTGCCATAGTGGGACCATCGTCTATCTGGCCTTGTTGAGCCCTCCCTGTCTCGACGCGCCTTCAGACACTTGTGTCCATGCACGTTACCAATCCCATCTGATGGATTCTGTTTTCACAGTCGCATGCACAGGTACACTCGTTTGTGATGGTGTTTTCACCTCGATATGGATAGTTATGAGTCGCAAGTGGTTTTGGGGTGGTGATGATCCTTTGGAGTGGGCTAGCATGCATATGGCTGTGGATTTAGTGTGATCATTGAAGTGAGTTGTTCGAATGTAGTTCTGATGGCCATTCTATTCTTTTTCTTTTCTTTTGGTTGACAGGTATCTCCTCCCCTTTTGCCACTGCCATCTGTATGCCACTCCTGCAGATGGGTTTTACTCCCGACACCTGCTGCTTCGTGTTAATCAGTGGAGCAGCATTACGATCTTATGGGACGATCGCCAATGGGCCACATGCCCTTACGCAGTACTAGTGGCTCGGAGCAACATTTCGGCCTTTCAGCTGGACTAGTGCCTCCCTATTGGGACGGCCCTGCGGTTCTAGGCGCTTCCATGTTGCCTTTTCGTACGAGAATGTAGCCCCTGTGTACCATGAAGGAACAGGGCGTCACACAAGAAGTAGCTGGTCATTTATTGCGGATGCAGCCCACAATGGTGAAATGTGTTTTGGAGTTCATGGCCTAATGGCTGTATGGGCTTGGTGAATTTGTTGTGCATTAAATTTCTATTCTGATATGGGCCGTGTAGCGTTCTTCTTTGCAAGTGATGTGGCATATTCCTATTTGGGGAGCGATGTATTGTGAGGAGATCTGCATTGGGTTCCAGCTTCGGAGTATAGTTGCGTGGTACTGTGCTGGGCGCGTTTGCCTACGGAGCCCAGTGAGGTCAGGGGTGAGGGCTGCCAATATGACTGTTTGAATGATGTCATGCTCAGGGGCGGGGGATTGGGTTTTGTGTAACAGATGCCGGTCAGCCAGGTGGATTGGAGGAATGATGTGATTATCGGAATATTGCTGGTCACAGGTGCCTGTGTTTGCGTGCGTTTCTTGGTGGGAGACTGAGGTCATGTCCATTGGTATAGCTTCTGTATTCGTGCCATCTGTGCCCTGCAGCTCCCATTGGCCCCTCTTGTGATTCTTTTGTTCGTTGGCATGCATGGGTGACTTGTACATTTCACTGGTTGCATTGTGACTTCGTTGCACCTACGGGGAGTTGTACTATGTGGCCAGGGAGCGGTGTACAGGCACTCAGTGGGGCCGTTTACGGTTGATTCGCGATGCCGTACTTCTCACCATGGCGGAATGGTACTTTCCGCCGTGCTTGATGGCGTTAAGTACATGTCCGCTAGGGTCGGAATTCGCGTACCCTTGCGCCATGGTGCTAATTACGGTTTGGCATGGCGCGCGCGCGCGTACTTGGTGCAGTTAGCGTTGGCGTTCACTACGGTGTCGCTAATGGCATCGTACTTTACGGTGACGGGTCATAATCGCACCGAGCGCTATTCGATGGCGGTATTGCATTTCCGCCATCGTTTTTCGATTTCCGCCAGGGTCGTAATGAGGGCCATTGTCTCTTTCCATCTGTTTGCTACAAATCTCACACCCTCCAGCTTCAGGTAACGTCTTTGTTAACACTGTGTGCTTCTGGGGTTGCGGGCGCACTGCAGTTCATCCAGGTCTATCAACACGAGGTGTATGCTCTGTGCCTGAAAAGTGCTTTGCAACCTGCATAGTGTGAGGTGGACCAAACACTGAGCCTCCAAGAGTGGAACCTCTTGCAGCATTAATACCTTGGGGGCCCGGCACGTGTGGTATCAAGGAACAAATGTAACAACTCCCATTAACCCTCTTTTTACCCATCAAGCTTGCGTCTGCGTTCCAGCTATTGCTTAGTTCTGGATGGTGCACATCTTCAATAACATCTAGTCCTAAATCTCTATATTCATAACATTTTCAATTGTCTTTTAAAGCACTTGGATGGGATTCCATATGGAACGGCCGAAAGAATACTCAGATTGTGCATCATGTTAAAAAATACATTCGGAAATAATAGTGACATGGCAAGTTTAGTCATATTGTTCATTTGCTTCTGGGTGGCATTCATGTTACTCTTACTTATGTCAGTGACAATGGTGTTATCTTGATCAGGTGACATACTGGTAAAGGAGGTATTGACAATTGAAATGTTGAAAGTAGTAATGTTCCCCCTTTTATATGTCCACCCCATATAAAACTACACCCCAAATAAATCCTTAAAATAAACTTTGATAATGCAAATAGTCATGCTACACAGTGCGTAACACACATTTACGTAGAAGAGAATGTAGTCACTGTAGAATAGGGACGATATTGGTGGGGGCGTGTTCCAAACATATTTTTGTGCATAGGCAATATTCTTTAAAATTATAAAGAGCAAGTAGGACAGGAAGAGGAAAGAGAGAGAGAGAGAGAGAGATGTACAAATCAAAATAACGACAGAACATAAGTGCAAGTTGTGCGTAGCAGCATTATCAATGGGGAGTTGTAACTTGTCATCGTGCACAGAAGCTCAAAAACAGCACATATAAGATACATCAGTCACAGGTACAGCTTTCTCACATTTAATTTGTATTTACTCTGTGCCGAGGGTGTGGCATGGAGTGCTTTGCGGATGTCGGAAAGATGTATCCAATACCACAGCTCCCTAACCTTAACTGCCAGAAAAGTGGCATAGACAACAGTGTATGGACCGTTGTACCTAGACTCACTCCATCAGAGGATGAAGTTCTTCACATAGATTAGTGTGTGCATTTGCCACCCCGTTACCACCTCATGTGGTGATAAATGGTGATCTTTACAGGGCTGCGTGCCCATGCTAAACAAAGCCAGGGGCAAACAGTGCACCCAGTTTATCTTTAATGTGGTGCAATTTGACCATTGATCCTTTCTACAATTCCATTGGCCTGGGGGTGGTAAATTGTGCACATCCAATGCTTGATGCCCAATAATGCTGTTATCACCTTGAGCAGTTCATGGGTGGCGAATTGTGCACATCCAATGCTTGATGCCCAATAATGCTGTTATCACCTTGAGCAGTTCATTAAAGAAATGGGTGCCATTATCGGATCTTAATACAACACATGCTACCAAGCGAGGGAAAACCTCTCCAATCAAAAATGTGGTCGCACATTTGGTATCTGGATGTACACAAGGACCTGCCTCCACCCATCAGGAAAAAGGACACACGATCATGTTCATGTAGCACTATCCATTACATCTTTCACCCATGTCCGCGTAGTCGATGTGCAACTCATGGAACGGGCCAGTTGGGCGGGGCAGGGTACCTCGAATCATTCTCAATATGGGCCGGTACTGTAAAATTGACAAGTAGGGCACTTAATTACCATTTTAGTTACCATCTCCTGCAGATTGGGAACAAACCAGTCCTCCTGCATATCTGGAGCAATATAGTGTTTCAACACGTGGGATGGATGATGCAGCTGGTCCAAAGCTACTAGTAGCAGCTCATGTGGCATGACCACTTTGCCTGTTATTTCCTGCCACCACAATAAATCTGTCGGCGACTGTTTGCACTCCCTTTTTTGCCACAGGTCCATCTCTTCCCCTGGGGCACATTGCAATTCAATGATCTGGGCAATTGGTAACAAGTTGTAAGATTCGGGAAGTTGCCTCGTCCTTGTGCTATCACTGGGTATTCTGGGATGCTGGCCACAGGGAGATATTGTACTTGTGGTGGTGTTGCCTAGTAAGAGCTTGTCTGTATCATTGGTATGGGCAGTGCATTTCACCACTGCCATCATGGAGAGTTGAAATAGTTAATCTATTAGCTTGTCTAACAATACTGCATGTTGAACTGGGGACTCGTCGTCCCTTCTAAACCCTCTCCGCTTCCATCGTAGTCTCTTTTGCACAATCACTTCATATTCCCCATTCACTAGTTGAACAACCGCTGCGCCAGTATGCCTCAAACCAGTCCCCTGGTCAATAGTTGCTGACCCATCAATGGAAAGGACCCCACCCTCGGGCGGGCTGCCTTTTGTCCTCTCTTCCCCTTCGATTGTTACACAGTCATGCTTTGCAAGGTCTTGTCATTACACAATTATGGCAGAAAGGTGGCAGGGTTTACAGTCGTGAATCCTACTATGTGTATGTGTGGTCTAGACAAAATGACCTTGAATGCCAATGCCCGTTGTGTGAAAAGAGTTGATTTTGATCACTCTAGGATGGCAAATACAGCATACTCCACATACAGTGTTACCGAACATTCCATGACAATCGTGAAGCTTTTCTCAATTGCAAATGCTGCAGCCGCAAGCACCTGTTCTCAAGAGAACTGGCCCTGCATCACTGAATCTACAACTCTGTTGTAATAGGCCAATGGCTTGTGGCCGATACTGCTTTTCTGTGTGAGCACTTCAGTCATCATTTGACTATTAGAATGGGAAAACAGATGGAACTCTTGGGTATAGTCAGGAGTTGCCAGCACTGGTGCCGTACAGATAACCTCCTTTAGGTCATTGAAACTGGTAAGCATGTCGCTGTCAACATTATCTTTATCATGAGGCCCTGCAACAGGAGTCTGGTGTATGCAGCATAATCTAAAATCCATGTCCTACAATAGTTACACAGTCTGAGGAATTTCTGTATTTCTTTAACAGTTTGTGGCTGGGGGGCACTGCACACTGATGTGGCGCGCTCAGGTATGTTTTTCTTCCCATGGACAGATATCAGTTGTCCCAGATAGAGTACTTCCTGGAGGCAGTACAGTAGTTTTTCTTTGTCTACTTTGTACCCCTTGTATGTGTCATGACCACTGTGAGGGGGCACAAGTTGTGCCACAAGCAGGCTCCCACCAGAACCCTGAGGGCCTTAAAACCACTGCAAAAGAGCTCCTGGAGCCAGTTCTGGCACCTTTGGCACCAGGCTCATATGTAGGAAGGAAAGGCTGTTCAAACTAGGTCCCATTTATGTACACAGGCCTTTAAATCCAACATGGAAGCACCCACACAGTCTGGTTCTAAGAACCAAGCCATGCGGTCTAGTGTTTTGGGTGTGGTAGGCCTGGAGCTACTTTCCTTGGTACTACTTTACCTGGGCTATATAAACCACACCCTGACTGCAGAACACGCTCCGTGTTATGCTGCAACCCGCAGCGTGACGCACGCCGTGTCCAGCTCCTGGTCTTCAGCATCTTCCTATAATCCTGCAAGAACAAGAACAAGATTATTCTGTTTTACCTGAGAAAACACCATCCAGCACTCAGCATCTCAACTGGGCTGCAATCTGTGGAAACCGAGAGAAGAAGAAACATCACTCACCTGTCAGTACTAGCTTAAGGACTTCTGGCGAACCGCTACCACAAGTGCTGTTCGAACATTGCAACCTGCAATAACGAGAAAGGGAAAAACAATATTAGAACGCACGCTTCCAAAACATCGAATTCCATCAGTCTTCCTTGCCTTAACAGATTCCGGGGGCCTGTTTTTCATCGCGCTTTCATCCACTCGCAGCACCACAGCGGCCTATGAGGAAAAGAAGACGAAAACATAGGTTAGCTTTAAAAGACAATAAAGGCGCTGCGCTTCATGCTTTCTCTTACCTAGAGACGTGCCTCTCCATCCGGCATGCCAGCATCAAGACCTTCGCACCTGAAAAGAAGGAGATAAAGACATTATCAAATTCCCACCATAAACAGAACAAAGACTTACAATTAACAAACCTACCTGCCTACCAGCAGATTCGGGGTCACTGCAGGCCTGGGCCCAAGGAAGGCGTACTGCACCAGTGAAGCAACTCGGGCAGCTCGCCAACAAACGTCAAGCGCCCCTGCACAAGAAACGCAAGACGGATAGCTCACCCTACAAATAACTAAGGTGAGGAAAGAACCCAGTGGGAAGAGAATTGGAGGGAGGTGGGAGATTCACCCATTAGAGACAGTTATCGCAAATCTTCCCTTCTGTAATTGCAGATTAATTATTCAGCACTGGGCAACTACGCATCCAGGGTTCCAGATCTCAGAGCCTTCCAGAAGCCCCCGGGCATACCAGGTGAGCGTAACAGTATGCTAACAGCTGCAAGAGAGTGACAGAGTCATCCCGGCACTGCTGTTCACTGTCGCTGCACACCAACAGATCGTCCACATATTGAATCATACTACTGGCCACTTGGATGTTTCCTAGTTCAGCATGTAAGATCCTATTAAAGATGCTAGGGGATTCGCAGTACCCTTGGGGAAGTCTTGCATGTTCAAATGCATTGCGCTATATCTAAACACTGTGAGATATTGTGAGCCTGGATGCAGGGGTATGGAAAAGAAGGCATTCTTCAGATCCACCATAGTGAAATGTGTGGCTTGCTTGGGGATTGTTAGGGAGAATTCTCTTATAAGGCTAATTTCCCAAAACCTAGTGAGTCCCCCAGCAGCTTCCCTGGATTTTTGGGGTTTGTTTTTTTCTTCTAAGAGTGAGACTCTTTTCCTCCCACTCTTAGGCATGGCTTGAGGTATGTCTTTGACTCTTTGTGTGCTTATGGCTATGGTTTTTTTTACTCCATAGGGTATCATCTGTTTTTCATGTGTGTTACACAGCACCCTCAGTGCAGTAACACAGGGGTGTCATAGTGACCCCAAACATAGACTCCATACCCTGGGACTGACTACTGTCTCCCAGGGCATGTAAAGTCACCATTGACTTTACTAGTCCTAAATTGTGAACAGAACCAGTACAAACCATCATATTGTGGAAGTACTGGAAGGGGTTAATTCGATTGCCCCTGGGTCTGTTTGCAACGGGGCACTGTCCAGTCCCCCCTTGTCGAGTTTCTGGCTGGTGGCAGTGGTTACCACGCAAAATATTCCACTACACTATTTCCTATGGGATTTTCCCATTGATTTTAAACAAACCACTTTTTGGTGCAATGTTAAAGATACTGCTGGTTTATTTATTTAATATTAAATCAACGGTTGGGTCTTTTTGCCAGAACTCTTTTCTAAAATGGCGTTCGTGTCCGTCTCTGTAACTCTAACCAAGGTCGAGTCCTTTGTTCCACTTTTTGGGGGGCTTCTCCACAGAAGACCTCCAAATGGTGCCACTCTGTCTGGGTTCCACAGGATGTGTGGGGAGGGGAATTGGCACCCTGGACTGCGTTGCCTTATCAACTCAAGTCGCACTCTATTCTGATTGGCCCAGTGGTGAGCCGCCCGGCTCAGCACTTAGCATGTTTGAGTGACAGCTAGGCTGTTGAATGGGGGTTTTTCTGCATAAAAGCAGGGCTTTTGGGACTGGAACTTCAGAAGTCGCCACAGGACCTAAGAAATCCAAAGAGGGAAGAAGCAGAGCCATCTGCAACTACGACACCACCTGTGGAGCCCTGCTGCAACGACCTCACCACTTTCCCAACGACAAGAGGAGATCTTCTGCTGTAAGAGTCTTCTCCCTCTGAGCTGGTGGGATCAACCAGTTCGCAACTTCGCCTTCCAAAGACGTCTCTTGGTCGACTCGCCCGTGCCAAGCACCCCAGCGACTGGATAGCCAAGCTTCACCACTTTGACCGCGAATAAAAGGAACGCACCTTTTACCAACGAACTCTGCGGCTGGTCTCTTCCCTGGGCAGTGCAATGACTACAAGTTTCCTCCTCAACGAGATCTTCTCTTACCCTGGTCGGAACCACAACTTGCATCCACTGCCAGGAACAACTGCTGCCGCTGGAGCATCCTCTCTCTTTAAGGTACTGTGTTCCACCTGGCTTCCCTTTCTTCGGATTGCTAAAGGTGACTCTTAAATCCTTGGCTTTCCAACTAGGTTGGCTCCAGACCTTCTAACTTTACTTCTCGATTCACCCCATCCTCTTTTGAACACTCTGCAAAGACTTTTAGTGCATTTTAAACTGTGTGATCTTGGGCACATTTCGCTTTGCTCCATTTAAAGTGGGCCAGGCCTATGAACTTTGACTCTACAGTATATACTGCCTTTATTCCCTTGCTGAGAACTCCTATAAGTGTTGGGACCTGTTTTATTTCTATGCTCTGCCTTTTTCTCTCCCTTTAACTTAACTATTGAAGTGCCATCTAGGTTATGCGCTCACATCTGTTTTAACAAATCGTGGTGATTTAACTCTGACTTGTCTAATAGTTATCAAGGGAAGTGTGTATACTTTACCTGACTGTGTTTTAACTTGCTTTTGATTTAGAGTGCTAGTGTATTGCCTGAAGTGTGTTTTAAATAAATAATGATATACTTTTGATACAAAGCTCTGGTCAGTGTTTGTTTGCACTACTGTGTTTTAGCCCTATTGTGTATACTCTGTACACTGCCCTACTCTTCTTGAGAGAGGTCTGACTGCTCAGCCACAGCTACCAGGTAAATCTGGGTGGTGCAGACTGCTACCAATTGGGTTTACTGCTTACTCCTGTAGTCTTAATCTTTTTGCAGTGTCTCCCAAGGGAACTGCACAGGATTCTGCCTAACAGGGATGCTGCACAAAATGGTCATAGGGTTAAGAACTACAGGAACATCTGTCTGGATAATGGCCCTCATTACGACCCTGGCGGAGAGGGGTTTACGCCAGCGTAATGCATGGCGTACCTCTCCGCCAGACTACGACATTCCGTAGCGCCATGGAGATTTTTACGCCTGCTTTTTGCAGGCGGAAAAATCCATGGCGCTACGGGACTTGTTGTTAATTACGCCACCGTAATTTACGGTGGCGTAATTAACGCCTTCCCCACTCCCATTATACCCTATGGGGCAAAAATGGGAATGGGGAAGGGTAAATGGGGATTGGGGACTTACCGCCCCGCCAACCTCGGAATGGGGCGGTAAGTCCGCCAACCCCCATGGCGGTGTTGGCAGCTCTGCGCCATGGTCCATGGTGCAAATTGCACCATGGACCTCCGCCAGGGTCGTAATGAGGGCCAATGTCATTTAGGGGGTGGAGATCCTGGATAATTCTCAAACTCCCTCCTTTTGCCTTTTTTATTGGGTTTATCGCTGTGTTACATGGCAAAGTGGATGGTACAATAATCCCTTGGTCAAGGAGTGCGGGGATGGGGTCCCACATTCCTTCTTCTGCTTCTTTAGACAAGGGATATTGCTTTACTTGAGGCAGTACTGCACCTGGTTTGAGTGTTATTCTCACAGAAGTAACTCTCTGTGAGACCCCTTCATCATGGCTGTTGGTTGTCCATAGTCGCTCAGAGCCCTGCTCTAGATCTTTGTCAGTGAAGGAGGGTGGGGCGACAAGAGCCATAAAGGAAAATTGCACCTTGCGATAGTGCAAATAGTTTTTCTACAGGGGTAACCCCCACGTTCTGGTGATATTCCCTCCTACTAAGTGAGGATAAATAATGTGTATTTAAACAAAAGGAAGGAACATATAACAGACTACATCAACACAGTACATATCCTCAGACAGCAATTTCTTGTAGCAACCATGAAACAAATATAGGCTGCATTATGTGTTCTCAATAATCATCAAAAAGCAGTATTACCAAAAAATATCATTTTTAATATATTAATCACTCTTTAGCACAAGAAATACACTCATTTGTTTTAAAAAAACATATACACATAACATAGTCATATACATCTTAAAATCATGCCACCTCACAGTGTACAGAATTAAATGCCAAAAATTTAATTAGCACAACACAACAATGGCAACTCAATTGTTCACATTTCCCATTGTGTGAACCAGCCCAATTTATATAAGTTTCAGTCCTCTGTGTTTCAAAGTAACCGGACATTCATCAGGGGCAGAAGTAATCCTGTGCTCCAGGTCGATTCTTCCTACATATACACCAGGTTGCTATCTCTAAGGATACAAAGACAAACACGTATCACTAACACGGGCATAATCAGTGTAATCAGTCACCATAGCCAAACCCTAATCACCAATTGGGTATCTAGTACACACTACATCATGTACTGGATCTGCGGTCAGAAGAAATATATGTCTTTGACCGTATAAGCCAAGTCAGTACTGGCTCTTCACTATTACAGCAGTAAGTGAAATTCGTAAGTGAGTACCTAGAGGAATTCTACCAATGGCAGTATTTTTATTCACCTCCTAATCCCGAACACAAGGAATTTAGGGAATATCCAACCACATTAGAGCCTGGCACAACAACAGAAGCCGGCTCACCCACTGGTGTTAAAAACTGTTCTTTAGTTGGATACAGTCACAACTCCGTGGCATTGTCATCCAATCATCTTTCTTTCCAATTTTCTAAAACGGACTATCAATGCCTAAAATACAAAAAATTGAGGGTAAAATGCCTAGCCCCAGATGTCAAGTAAGCATCCGCTACTCTAATAAAGGCCAAAAAACGGGTCTTACCTATTCCAGCGATTTTCAATTCTCCGAAAAACACTACAGTGAAAGTCTGTATAGATAGGGCCTCTTCCTTCTACAATTCCTCTAGCTCTGAAAGAGTAAAAGTGCTAAGTAAATACATCGCAAAGGAAAGGAGCATCTTCTGCAGAGTGTTATGGTTAAAGTTACTTCCAAAGGCATCCCCTCGTTCTTACCTTGTCTATGCCAACTGATAACCTGCAAACAGGCCGAGTACTACATCTCACGCCCGGGATAACAGTGGATCAACACCCTGAGACTACGGCCCAAAAACCGTACTGAAATCCCCATTCCGCGGCACTCGCGTGACGCGATGACGTCATCACGCTCCGCGGAACGCGGTAACGCGATGACTTCACCACGCCCCGCGCCACGCGCATGGGAACACCCATTCAAATCAGGCAAAACATGCCCGAGTTGCTAAGCAACTAAGGCCACAGGTCCGCCAATGGAAAAAAGGGGTGTGACTCCCATCATACCAAGAGAAAGGGCAAAAATCCCAAACAAAACCACAAACGGATCAAATATAGTGGCGAAGTATGCAAAACATGTGAGGAAAAGGTGTATGCATTCTCCACCAGCTCTGAAAAGAGCATTAACTGACCCAGGACACGGGAAAAAGAGACCTGCTACCCCTGATCATGTCCAAAGAAAACCACAACAGAACATCACTCACAGTGGAAATTCTCTAAACACAGAGACAACCACATAGGAAACAACCCCTTGAGGCAAATTGTTTGTGGCCTGTATGACAACAAATTGCATTTCTTCACATAGAAATAGAGATTCTCCCTCAATGGGTACCAACAAACAGTGCAACACTCCTAGGACCTCCAAAGTCCCTTCAAGGTAACAGGTAACTTGCTTATCTGATGTTATGCCACTCGATGTTCTCATTCAATCCTGTGACATGACTGTTGGTAAGAAAGATAAGCTTTTGTTCCAGATTAATCAGTTTCCTATTAATTTCGTCTTGGGATCTACCCTTGATCTTTTTTAAGATACACCATTCAAAATCAGAGAAAGTATGTTTTTTATCTTCGAAATGTTTGACTAGAGGAGCTTTATCAGTATGATGTTTTAAACAGCTCCTATGCTCGATCATCCGAGTCTTGCACTTTCTGTTGATTTTGCCTATATAAATTAGGTCACACGGACATATAATCATATAAATTACATTTTCCGTTTTACAATTAGTGTGTTCATTTAGCACCCATTCAGAAGTGAGACCCAAATTCACAGTGGTCATTTTCTTGGTAAATGGACACATGACCCATTCTCCACATGGATGGTGACCCTTCACTCGAGGCAGACCCCACAATGTACTTTGGGCACCCTCCTGGCTAACCACCTGGTGTATGTCATTCTTCATCACAAGATTACAAATGTTGGTGCTCTTTTTGAAAGCTATCATAGGTAATGGACTGTTCATTGTCTTTTTCCAATTTTTACATATGATATTCTTAACTTTATAGGAAAGATTACTAAAAGTGTTGACAAACACCAATGGAGTCTCATGGTTAGCAGTGTCTTTCTTATTCTTTACCAGCAGAGCTTCCCGGTTGTTATTAAAAGCTCGTTTGGCAGACTGCCTGACAACTTTTTTGGGATAGCCCCTATCGATCAATTTGTCCATAAGTAAATTGGCCCCGGTTTCATAATCATAGTTGGTACTGCTGTTACGTTTCAAACGTAAAAATTGCCCAAAGGGCAAATTGTCCCGAACATGTTTCGCATGGTGGCTTCTATAGTGCAGTAGTGCATTTTTGTCAGTGCTTTTGACATACGGTTTAACCCATAAACGGTTATCTTGTTGGTAGATAGTGAGATCTAAATAGCTCACTTCTGAGGAGCTCAGTATCGCTGTGAATTTCAGGTATCTATTCTGATTATTTAACCATGTCAAAAAACTATTGGCTTCATCCATCGAGCCATGCCACAGCATAAACACATCATCGATGTATCGTAGCCATTGTGTTATTTGTTGCTTGAAAGGATTAATTTCTGAATAGATTACCGTTTGTTCCACCATATCTACGTACAGATTGGCCAAATTAGGAGCCATGGCGGCACCCATGGCTGTACCTTCAACCTGTAAGTAGAATTGTCCCAAAAATTGGAAAAAATTATTTGTCAAAGCTGTTTCTGCACACCATAAAATGAAGGCATTGCTCACAGGATGATTGTCCTCACGTTGAAGCAATATCTCCTCAACCACTTCAAGAGTTGCTCGTTGGGGAATGTTAGTATAAAGCGACTGGATGTCTAAGCAAATGAGTATGTCCTTGGTGTGATCAAAAGTGAGCCCTTCAATTTTCCCAATGGCATCTCTGGTATCTTGAACGTAGCTCTTCATTTTCATTACGAAAGGGCGTAGATAGAAATCCACAAATTTTGATAAGGGTTCCAAGATGGAACTCACACCCGACACAATGGGTCTACCAGGGGGTCTCACCAGATCTTTATGGATTTTTGGCAAGATGTAAAAAATAGGAGTTCTAGCGGTCTCTCTTGCTAGATAGTCTCCTTCCTGTTTACTAATCTGTTTTAAATCAACAGCTTTACCCACTTTCTCTTTTATCATTTTCATGATGGCAGGACCAGGATCTTGATCAATTTTGCAGTAGCTGATATTATCTGACAGAAGTCTATGACATTCCTCGATATAATCTTTTTTATTCAAAAGGACTATCGCTCCTCCTTTATCCGCCTGATGAATGACAATTTTCTCATTTTTACCCAAGCCTCGTAGTACGGCAATTTCTTGCTGACTTAAATTAGAGTTCTTGGGAATGCCTTTAGTTTCAAGTTTTCTCAAATCTTGTAAGACCTTTTTTTCAAAGACTACTGATTCAGGAGAATGTGCGTGATGGGGTGGGCACCAAGTCGAGAGATTTCTCAGGCCACTGTAATTTGTCTGAAGACTGGCTGGTTGATTTTCAAAGAATTCTCTAAGATGTACCTCGCGCATAAATGCACTGAATTCTAACCTGAATTCGAAAGGATTGTGATATTTTGATATCACGAAATTAAGGCCTTTGTTCAGACACCGTTCTTCATCATTAGTTAAGTTTTCACTAGACAGATTCACTACCAACCCCGGTGACTGCGTGTCTGCATCCGGTCTGTTTGCCACTCCTGCCGACTGTTCCCTCTGCCTAAAAAAGGTGGGCGTCTCGATCCATTCCTTGCTCCTGTATTATGGCCCCTTTGCATGGCAGTATTTTTCTTCCTTCCTCTCTGTCCCGCTCCATCAGTTTCTTCATTCTCGCCCGGTGTTTCTCCTTCATCGCTAGAACTATACAATGTATTTCTGAATCTCACCCTACGGTTCGGTCTCTGACCTCCTGTAGGTGCTCCAAAGTTGTAATCTTGTTGACATATTGAAAAGCTTTCTCATGTACAAAATTGGTTAGATCCTTCTTCAGTCTCTTAATTCTCTCTGAGCTAGATTTAGCTTTAAATGTTTGCATCTCTTTCAAGTGGGCTTCTAATTTGGTTTTGAATACTTCAATATCAAAGTTCTTCTTCATTTCTTCTTCCAAATCTTTTAAATCCACTAAGATCTTCTTGGTGGTTTCCTGGGCCGTTTCAATAATTAGAACCAGCCAGTCCCGCCCACATTTATTAGCTATATAGCTCCATTTTAGTTTGAATTCTGCATTATCTAAGAAAAGCCTCGGCTCATTCCGTACTACAAGGCCCTGGGGTAAAGCTTGATTTTTTAAGTATTCCAGCATGATTATGGCATGCAATTCAGTTCGTACCAATCTTTTACGAGTTTGAATGAGTTTGTCCCATTTGTCATCTTTACCAATATTTCCCAATTCATTATCTAACCCCGGCTCCGGTATGGAATTAAGGAGCTGGAGAATATAGTCTTCGGTATAAGCCAGACTTTTGTCAGATGTTGTCGTCATGATCCTAACTATAGCTTCAAAACACCTCGTTCAGTACTCAAAAACGTTTCTCACCTAACTTGCTAATGTAGTGGAACCCTATGAGACAAACGTAGCCTCACAGACAAATAGTTTTTCTACAGGGGTAACCCCCACGTTCTGGTGATATTCCCTCCTACTAAGTGAGGATAAATAATGTGTATTTAAACAAAAGGAAGGAACATATAACAGACTACATCAACACAGTATATATCCTCAGACACCAATTTCTTGTAGCAACCATGAAACAAATATAGGCTGCATTATGTGTTCTCAATAATCATCAAAAAGCAGTATTACCAAAAAATATCATTTTTAATATATTAATCACTCTTTAGCACGAGAAATACACTCATTTGTTTTAAAAAAACATATACACATAACATAGTCATATACATCTTAAAATCATGCCACCTCACAGTGTACAGAATTAAATGCCAAGAATTTCATTAGCACAACACAACAATGGCAACTCAATTGTTCACATTTCCCATTGTGTGAACCAGCCCAACTTATATAAGTTTCAGTCCTCTGCGTTTCAAAGTAACCGGACATTCACCAGGGGCAGAAGTAATCCTGTGCTCCAAGTCGATTCTTCCTACATATACACCAGGTTGCTATCTCTAAGGATACAAAGACAAACACGTATCACTAACACAGGCATAATCAGTGTAATCAGTCACCATAGCCAAACCCTAATCACCAATAGGGTATCTAGTACACACTACATCATGTACTGGATCTGCGGTCAGAAGAAATATATGTCTTTGACCGTATAAGCCAAGTCAGTACTGGCTCTTCACTATTACAGCAGTAATGAAATTCGTAAGTGAGTACCTAGAGGAATTCTACCAATGGCAGTATTTTTATTCACCTCCTAATCCCGAACACAAGGAATTTAGGGAATATCCAACCACATTAGAGCCTGGCACAACAACAGAAGCCGGCTCACCCTCGGGTGTTAAAAACTGTTCTTTAGTTGGATACAGTCACAACTCCGTGGCATTGTCACCCATCATCTTTCTTTCCAATTTTCTAAAACGGACTATCAATGCCTAAAATACAAAAAATTGAGGGTAAGATGCCTAGTCCCAGATGTCAAGTAAGCATCCGCTACTCTAATAAAGGCAAAAAAACTGGTCTTACCTATTCCAGCGATTTTCAATTCTCTGAAAAACACTGCAGTGAAAGTCTGTATAGATAGGGCCTCTTCCTTCTACAATTCCTCTAGCTCTGAAAGAGTAAAAGTGCTAAGTAAATACATCGCAAAGGAAAGGAGCATCTTCTGCAGAGTGTTAGGGTTAAAGTTACTTTCAAAGACATCCCCTCGTTCTTACCTTGTCTATGCCAACTGATAACCTGCAAACAGGCAGAGTACTACATCTCACGCCCGGGATAACAGTGGATCAACACCCTGAGACTACGGCCCAAAAACCGTACTGAAATCCTCATTCCGCGGCACTCGCGTGACGCGATGACGTCATCACGCTCCGCGGAACGCGGTAACGCGATGACGTCAGCACGCCCCACGCCACGCGCATGGGAACACCCATTCAAATCAGGCAAAACATGCCCGAGTTGCTAAGCAACTAAGGCCACAGGTCCGCCAATGGAAAAAAGGGGTGTGACTCCCATCATACCAAGAGAAAGGGCAAAAATCCCAAACAAGACCACAAACGGATCAAATATAGTGGCGAAGTATGCAAAACATGTGAGGAAAAGGTGTAGGCATTCTCCACCAGCTCTGAAAAGAGCATTAACTGACCCAGGACACGGGAAAAAGAGTTTTTTGACATGGTTAAATAATCAGAATAGATACTCTGCAGAAGATGCTCCTTTCCTTTGCGATGTATTTACTTAGCACTTTTACTCTTTCAGAGCTAGAGGAATTGTAGAAGGAAGAGGCCCTATCTATACAGACTTTCAATGTAGTGTTTTTCGGAGAATTGAAAATCGCTGGAATAGGTAAGACCCGTTTTTTGGCCTTTATTAGAGTAGCGGATGCTTACTTGACATCTGGGGCTAGGCATCTTACCCTCAATTTTTTGTATTTTAGGCATTGATAGTCCGTTTTAGAAAATTGGAAAGAAAGATGATGGGTGACAATGCCACGGAGTTGTGACTGTATCCAACTAAAGAACAGTTTTTAACACCCGAGGATGAGCCAGCTTCTGTTGTTGTGCCAGGCTCTAATGTGGTTGGATATTCCCTAAATTCCTTGTGTTCGGGATTAGGAGGTGAATAAAAATACTGCCATTGGTAGAATTCCTCTAGGTACTCACTTACGAATTTCACTTACTGCTGTAATAGTGAAGAGCCAGTACTGACTTGGCTTATACGGTCAAAGACATATATTTCTTCTGACCGCAGATCCAGTACATGATGTAGTGTGTACTAGATACCCTATTGGTGATTAGGGTTTGGCTATGGTGACTGATTACACTGATTATGCCCGTGTTAGTGATACGTGTTTGTCTTTGTATCCTTAGAGATAGCAACCTGGTGTATATGTAGGAAGAATCGACCTGGAGCACAGGATTACTTCTGCCCCTGATGAATGTCCGGTTACTTTGAAACACAGAGGACTGAAACTTATATAAGTTGGGCTGGTTCACACAATGGGAAATGTGAACAATTGAGTTGCCATTGTTGTGTTGTGCTAATGACATTTTTGGCATTTAATTCTGTGCACTGTGAGGTGGCATGATTTTAAGATGTATATGACTATGTTATGTGTATATGTTTTTTTAAAACAAATGAGTGTATTTCTTGTGCTAAAGAGTGATTAATATATTAAAAATGTTATTTTTTGGTAATACTGCTTTTTGATGATTATTGAGAACACATAATGCAGCCTATATTTGTTTCATGGTTGCTACAAGAAATTGCTGTCTGAGGATATATACTGTGTTGATGTAGTCTGTTATATGTTCCTTCCTTTTGTTTAAATACACATTATTTATCCTCACTTAGTAGGAGGGAATATCACCAGAACGTGGGGGTTACCCCTGTAGAAA
The DNA here is from genome assembly GCF_040938575.1 of Ambystoma mexicanum. Classification (NCBI taxonomy): domain Eukaryota; kingdom Metazoa; phylum Chordata; class Amphibia; order Caudata; family Ambystomatidae; genus Ambystoma; species Ambystoma mexicanum. The sequence continues at coordinate 730,249,047 of NC_090924.1, forward strand.
AACTATTTGTCTGTGAGGCAACGTTTGTCTCGTAGGGTTCCACTACATTAGCAAGTTAGGTGATAAACGTTTTTGAGTACCGAACGAGGTGTTTTGAAGCTATAGTTAGCATCATGACGACAACATCTGACAAAAGTCTGGCTTATACCGAAGACTATATTCTCCAGCTCCTTAATTCCATACCGGAGCTGGGGTTAGATAATGAATTGGGAAATATTGGTAAAGATGACAAATGGGACGAACTCATTCAAACTCGTAAAAGATTGGTACGAACTGAATTGCATGCCATAATCATGCTGGAATACTTAAAAAATCAAGCTTTACCCGAGGGCCTTATAGTACGGAATTGTCACAGCCTAGGTATGGTATCCCAGTTGTCGCAGATAACACTCTCCCAGTTATGGAAAAGTATCCTTCTCTCTTCGAACACGAAAAGTCTCTAACGTGATAGGCCAAAGACTTTCCCCCCCAAGAGCTCAGCCTACATGAATCTATTCCACCTGTCAGGCTGAGGGCTTGAATGAAAAGGCAGGAGCAGACTCAGCAGAGCTAAAGGAGGGAAGAGCAGAGCAGACGTTCAGAATGCAGCCAGGTATTGCCAAATGAACAGCAAACAAGACCCCCAAGTACCCACTCTTACCTGTTCCGTAAGAAAATGTACCAGTAACCTACTAGTATTGGACACAGAAGGGAAAGCTTATATCAACGGTGAAGGAGGAGTGCACCAGTGTATCAGGACATCAGTACTGCAAAGCGTCCCAAGAAGGTGTCCACAGTGCTCAAAAATAGACTCAGCAAAGCGTCCCAAAAAATATCCCAAAGCAATCCAATTCGGTTTCAGCAAAGCGTCCAAATATGTCCAGAGCAATCCAATTGCAGATTCAGCAAAGCGTCCAGATATGTCCAAAGCAATCCAATTGCAGATTCAGCAAAACGTCCAGATATGTCCAAAGCAATCCAATTGCAGATTCAGCAAAGCGTCCAGAATAAACAGTGCCCAAAAAAAATGTTTAAGCAAACAAAAAATAAAGGCAGAGGAAACAAGCGTTACCCCACGCTAGTTCCTTTACTATAGTATTCGAGTGAGAAAGCGTCACAGCCAGAGGACTTTAACAAGTGGAGGTCGAGTTGCAAGCCGAGTTCAAGGATTCCGGGGAAAGCAGTCGAGGAGGAACGGGCGTCGGAAACAGGGAAGGAAAAGGCAGAGGCGGAGGCTTGAATTAAGCACAGGGTTCAAGATCAAACAGGAGTTAGGAAACAGCGCTCGGAACTAACACAGTTTAGGAGCACTTGGCACTCGAACAGACAGTATTAAATACGGTCTTCAGAAGGCACGGCAACGTGGTACGTGCGTGTCACGTGACTAACATAGCAGGAGGATGGGAATTGTAGTTTTAGCGGGCTCTGTGTGTTGAAGAGCGCTCATATAAACGCCATGGCAATTTCCAATAAAAACGGGATGTGACAGGAATGAGCCGAGGCTTTTCTTAGAAAATGCAGAATTCAAACTAAAATGGAGCTATATAGCTAATAAATGTGGGCGGGACTGGCTGGTTCTAATTATTGAAACGGCCCAGGAAACCACCAAGAAGATCTTAGTGGATTTAAAAGATTTGGAAGAAGAAATGAAGAAGAACTTTGATATTGAAGTATTCAAAACCAAATTAGAAGCCCACTTGAAAGAGATGCAAACATTTAAAGCTGAATGTAGCTCAGAGAGAATTAAGAGACTGAAGAAGGATCTAACCAATTTTGTACATGAGAAAGCTTTTCAATATGTCAACAAAGATTACAACTTTGGAGCACCTACAGGAGGTCAGAGACCGAACCGTAGGGTGAGATTCAGAAATACATCGTATAGTTCTAGCGATGAAGGAGAAACACCAGGCGAGAATGAAGAAACTGATGGAGCGGGACAGAGAGGAAGGAAGAAAAATACCGCCATGCAAAGGGGCCATAATACAGGAGCAAGGAATGGATCGAGACGCCCACTTTTTTTAGGCAGAGGGAACAGTCGGCAGGAGTGGCAAACAGACCGGATGCAGACACGCAGTCACCGTGAAAACTTAACTAATGATGAAGAACAGTGTCTGAACAAAGGCCTGAATTTCGTGATATCAAAATATCACAATCCTTTCGAATTCAGGTTAGAATTCAGTGCATTTATGCGCAAGGTACATCTTAGAGAATTCTTTGAAAATCAACCAGCCAGTCTTCAGACAAATTACAGTGGCCTGAGAAATCCCTCCACTTGGTGCCCACCCCATCACGCACATTCTCCTGAATCAGTAGTCTTTGAAAAAAAGGTCTTACAAGATTTGAGAAAACTTGAAACTAAAGGCATTCCCAAGAACTCTAATTTAAGTCAGCAAGAAATTGCTGTACTACGAGGCTTGGGTAAAAATGAGAAAATTGTCATTCGTCAGGCGGATAAAGGAGGAGCGATAGTCCTTTTGAATAAAAAAGATTATATCGAGGAATGTCATAGACTTCTGTCAGATAATATCAGCTACTGCAAAATTGATCAAGATCCTGGTCCTGCCATCATGAAAATGATAAAAGAGAAAGTGGGTAAAGCTGTTGATTTAAAACAGATTAGTAAACAGGAAGGAGACTATCTAGCAAGAGAGACCGCTAGAACTCCTATTTTTTACATCTTGCCCAAAATCCATAAAGATCTGGTGAGACCCCCTAGTAGACCCATTGTGTCGGGCGTGAATTCCATCTTGGAACCCTTATCAAAATTTGTGGATTTCTATCTACGCCCTTTCGTAATGAAAATGAAGAGCTACGTTCAAGATACCAGAGATGCCATTGGGAAAATTGAAGGGCTCACTTTTGATCACACCAAGGACATACTCATTTCATTAGACATCCAGTCACTTTATACTAACATTTCCCAATGAGCAACTCTTGAAGTGGTTGAGGAGATATTGCTTCAACGTGAGGACAATCATCCTGTGAGCAATGCCTTCATTTTATGGTGTGCAGAAACAGCTTTGACAAATAATTTTTTCCAATTTTTGGGACAATTCTACTTACAGGTTGAAGGTACAGCCATGGGTGCCGCCATGGCTCCTAATTTGGCCAATCTGTACGTAGATATGGTGGAACAAACGGTAATCTATTCAGAAATTAATCCTTTCAAGCAACAAATAACACAATGGCTACGATACATCGATGATGTGTTTATGCTGTGGCATGGCTCGATGGATGAAGCCAATTGTTTTTTGACATGGTTAAATAATCAGAATAGATGCCTGAAATTCACAGCGACAATGAGCTCCTCAGAAGTGAACTATTTAGATCTCACTATCTACCAACAAGATAAGCGTTTATGGGTTAAACCGTTTGTCAAAAGCACTGACAAAAATGCACTACTGCACTATAGAAGCCACCATGCGAAACATGTTCGGGACAATTTGCCCTTTGGGCAATTTTTACGTTTGAAACGTAACAGCAGTACCAACTATGATTATGAAACCGGGGCCAATTTACTTATGGACAAATTGATCGATAGGGGCTATCCCAAAAAAGTTGTCAGGCAGTCTGCCAAACGAGCTTTTAATAACAACCGGGAAGCTCTGCTGGTAAAGAATATGAAAGACACTGCTAACCATGAGACTCCATTGGTGTTTGTCAACACTTTTAGTAATCTTTCCTATAAAGTTAAGAATATCATATTTAAAAATTGGAAAAAGACAATGAACAGTCCATTACCTATGATAGCTTTCAAAAAGAGCACCAACATTCGTAATCTTGTGATGAAGAATGACATACACCAGGTGGTTAGCCAGGAGGGTGCCCAAAGTACATTGTGGGGTCTGCCTCGAGTGAAGGGTCACCATCCATGTGGAGAATGTGTCATGTGTCCATTTACCAAGAAAATTACCACTGTGAATTTGGGTCTCACTTCTGAATGGGTGCTAAATGAACACACTAATTGTAAAACGGAAAATGTAATTTATATGATTAAATGTCCGTGTGACCTAATTTATATAGGCAAAACCAACAGAAAGTGCAAGACTCGGATGATCGAGCATAGGAGCTGTTTAAAACATCATACTGATAAAGCTCCTCTAGTCAAACATTTCGAAGATAAAAAACATACTTTCTCTGATTTTGAATGGTGTATCTTAAAAAAGATCAAGGGTAGATCCCAAGACGAAATTAATAGGAAACTGATTAATCTGGAACAAAAGCTTATCTTTCTTACCAACAGTCATGTCACAGGATTGAATGAGAACATCGAGTGGCATAACATCAGATAAGCAAGTTACCTGTTACCTTGAAGGGACTTTGGAGGTCCTAGGAGTGTTGCACTGTTTGTTGGTACCCATTGAGGGAGAATCTCTATTTCTATGTGAAGAAATGCAATTTGTTGTCATACAGGCCACAAACAATTTGCCTCAAGGGATTGTTTCCTATGTGGTTGTCTCTGTGTTTAGAGAATTTCCACCGTGAGTGATGTTCTGTTGTGGTTTTCTTTGGACATGATCAGGGGTAGCAGGTCTCTTTTTCCCGTGTCCTGGGTCAGTTAATGCTCTTTTCAGAGCTGGTGGAGAATGCCTACACCTTTTCCTCACATGTTTTGCATACTTTGCCACTATATTTGATCCGTTTGTGGTCTTGTTTGGGATTTTTGCCCTTTCTCTTGGTATGATGGGAGTCACACCCCTTTTTTCCATTGGCGGACCTGTGGCCTTAGTTGCTTAGCAACTCGGGCATGTTTTGCCTGATTTGAATGGGTGTTCCCATGCGCGTGGCGCGGGGCGTGGTGAAGTCATCGCGTTACCGCGTTCCGCGGAGCGTGATGACGTCATCGCGTCACGCGAGTTCCGTGGAATGGGGATTTCAGTACGGTTTTTGGGCCGTAGTCTCAGGGTGTTGATCCACTGTTATCCCGGGCGTGAGATGTAGTACTCTGCCTGTTTGCAGGTTATCAGTTGGCATAGACAAGGTAAGAACGAGGGGATGCCTTTGGAAGTAACTTTAACCGTAACACTCTGCAGAAGATGCTCCTTTCCTTCGCGATGTATTTACTTAGCACTTTTACTCTTTCAGAGCTAGAGGAATTGTAGAAGGAAGAGGCCCTATCTATACAGACTTTCACTGTAGTGTTTTTCGGAGAATTGAAAATCGCTGGAATAGGTAAGACCCGTTTTTTGGCCTTTATTAGAGTAGCGGATGCTTACTTGACATCTGGGGCTAGGCATCTTACCCTCAATTTTTTGTATTTTAGGCATTGATAGTCCGTTTTAGAAAATTGGAAAGAAAGATGATGGGTGACAATGCCACGGAGTTGTGACTGTATCCAACTAAAGAACAGTTTTTAACACCCGAGGATGAGCCGGCTTCTGTTGTTGTGCCAGGCTCTAATGTGGTTGGATATTCCCTAAATTCCTTGTGTTCGGGATTAGGAGGTGAATAAAAATACTGCCATTGGTAGAATTCCTCTAGGTACTCACTTACGAATTTCACTTACTGCTGTAATAGTGAAGAGCCAGTACTGACGTGGCTTATACGGTCAAAGACATATATTTCTTCTGACCGCAGATCCAGTACATGATGTAGTGTGTACTAGATACCCAATTGGTGATTAGGGTTTGGCTATGGTGACTGATTACACTGATTATGCCCGTGTTAGTGATACGTGTTTGTCTTTGTATCCTTAGAGATAGCAACCTGGTGTATATGTAAGAAGAATCGACCTGGAGCACAGGATTACTTCTGCCCCTGATGAATGTCCGGTTACTTTGAAACACAGAGGACTGAAACTTATATAAGTTGAGCTGGTTCACACAATGGGAAATGTGAACAATTGAGTTGCCATTGTTGAGTTGTGCTAATGACATTGTTGGCATTTAATTCTGTACACTGTGAGGTGGCATGATTTTAAGATGTATATGACTATGTTATGTGTATATGTTTTTTTAAAACAAATGAGTGTATTTCTTGTGCTAAAGAGTGATTAATATATTAAAAATGATATTTTTTGGTAATACTGCTTTTTGATGATTATTGAGAACACATAATGCAGCCTATATTTGTTTCCTGGTTGCTACAAGAAATTGCTGTCTGAGGATATATACTGTGTTGATGTAGTCTGTTATATGTTCCTTCCTTTTGTTTAAATACACCTTGCGATAGTGCACCATAATCTGACAGGGGATGCAGATAGCCAATGCAATTTCACCATCGTCAACCGGATCCTCAAACAACTCTGTATCTGTTACTTCTTTTAGGGGTACTGTTGGGTCAATACACAACACTGTACGCCATTCGCACCCATCTAGATCTGTCTACACCACAACAATCCTTTTTGCTGATACCACCAAGCCCTGCAAATCCAATGAGAGTATAGTCCCTGCCACAAGTTCTGGGGTCACAATGGGCCTAAAGATAAAATCAGATGGTACCCACCAACATGCTGTATTAATTTTGGGCACTGCGTCAAATAAAACCGTAATCCCGTTAACAAACATGTCAGGGTCAGCAGGGATACAGCGGACCACCACCTCTCCTCTGGCCTGAATTGTCATCATTGCTCTCATTGCACACATCCCTGGGGTGGCACCCACTATCCCCCAATTTGTAAAGGAGATGGTCATGTTCCATTTGCTCAGGATATCACATCTGAGCAAATTGACTGGGGAGGTCTCTGAATATTGTAAGGGTGCACGCACCACTTTTCCTCTTATTTTGATGGCTATTTCTTCTTTGTATGGAACCATGGTGACAGCCCAAGAGAAGCCTTGTGCGTCAAGATTTTCACCTGATATTGGGACGTTTCCCTCTCTGATGCATGATTTAGTGGCACCTGTGCCGACTATAAAGATTGATTGTTTGTATCCTATCTCAGCGCCCACCAACGGTTCTTCTTCAGGGTGGATAGTCATGGACAGGACTCGGCATGCAAGGGCTTTTTGTGGGCTGTCCTAATCAGGATATGTGTTGGTACCCGGGAACGTGAAAGGATTCCCTCCCACGACACTCATCCCTTGATACCGTGCCACAGCGTTATTTTGTAAGTGCGGATCCTCCATATGATTGGTTTGGTGGCCGCTTGTATTTGGACATAGGCCAGGGCAGGCATCTGCACCTGTGGGGGCTGCAGAGGTATCTGTGTGTATTCCTGATATATTTTGTATGGTATGGATGTGGACAAAGGGGGTGAGGGGAAGTGTTGTTGCACCAGGCCAAACGGGGCATATGGATTATATCCCGTTCCCATACTGCTTACGCATTTCCTCATAAAGTGACTCCAATTCATCAACCCTCGACACTGAACTGGGCCCGCTCTCCCTCTCGGCCCCTTTCCTCCAAATCCTCCTTTGCCCCCTCTGACCTCTCCACTCCTGCATTGCTGACCTCCTTGATACCACTCAGGATACTGCTGTAGCGGGCCACCCTTCCACTGCCCTCGCCCTCCGCCTGGCCAAAATACTGCTATTCTGAATTTCGCCCTGCGCTGCCACCTGTTCTGCCAACTCAGTGTTGCTACTTTTACCCCCCCTTCAAGTGCTATTTTTAATAGCTTCTTCTGTACCAGTTTTGCTTCCTCCGTCTGCACCCTTTGTGCCATTTCCTTCTCTCTTTAATTCATTTACAGTGGTATATAATTATAGTCTGTATTTCAGCCCACACCTTTGCCTCAGTGCCCACAATCTTCTCAAGTGCTTTTTTTACCTCCTTGGGCAATGCCCGCTTAGTACCAAAATAGAAAAGAGGAACTGATCATTCCCACTGGTCTCCCGTCTCCCCATCTCTTGCACTTTTAAAATGAACTGAGCAGGGTCTTCATCATCCCCCATTGTGCACTGCAAATCTGGTGTATTGGGGTATGCTCGCCGCAAGGTGCCCACACCTGTGCTCTGATATTGTTAAAGGGTGCCCCGTCATGTGTATCATCCTCTAGCTTAACTCCTGGATATCCCACCTTAACCCACACATCTCCAGCTTGGTCTCCCACTGTTGCTACAAGAAAACTTTGTATTTCTCCCACAGCTAAAGGGATCCCTGTGGTCTGTTTCTCGAAAGCAATATATCCATTTCCCATCCCCCACCATAAGAGGCGGGAGCGCCTTAATCAAGTTGTTCTTATCTATATGGGCCCAGGGTACATGCTGCGCCCCTCAGGGCTTTTATGCAATAATGGCGACTGTGTACCCACTGAGAACCTTGCTTTCCCGTCCATCACTTCACTTTTTCCTTGCTACTACCAGTTGCCCGAATCTGTTCCTTAACTGTGGGGGCCACAAACTCGATACCCTCTGGGTCATTTCTGGTGCCTCCTGCACCTCTTATATATCCCCTAACTCATCCAGGGTGTCCCATTCTCTGTCCTGCAACTCTCGGTCTGCATCCCCACCCGACTTCACTGTCCCGTAACCTACACTCTCTGCTCCTATGTCACTTCCCATCCATTTCTAAATGTCCATATCCTGTATTGCAATGCTGTCCAATCTAAACAAAACATTGCCAGCCTTCCACTGGTCCAGGACACACCTGGTTTGTTCCCCCTTCCCTAATCACTGTCAACTGTGCCCATTCCGCTTGTGTTGCTTCTAATGCCTCCTCTAAGTCTTTCTGTGGTTTGCTATCCCGTGGCATTGTAGTCCTGGTGTTGTTTTATATGGGGGTGGTGCTGTGGCGGGTGAAGGCACATAGGTTGGGTTGGTGTATCCCGTGGCTGGGAGGGTGGTGAGCGGGTAGACAAGCTAAGAACAAACAGTATTATCTGCGCCTTGAGCAGGATAAAATACCGAGCATTTAGTCGCCTGTATAACCCATAGAGATACCTGCAGTAGACCCCCATTAAAGGGAGGAGTACAATACATAAATTTACAAAACTGAGTAGACCTCCCTATAAAATAGGAGGGAGTAGAATACACTGAATTGAAAAAAAGAAAAACTACGTATGTGAGGAGTTCACTAACAACTAAGAGGCCAGTTTTGGCAATTTGAGTTAACTAATGATGCCGCTTTTTGCTTTGCTTCTAGGGATGTAGAAGCAAAGTCAGAGCGAACATCTACTCAGCAATTTACAATCCACATGAGTTACCTATTGTCAATGAAGAAGGGATGACTCACGACCTGGTAAGCAGAACTAGTCGATGTGGCTAGGCAACAAGGAGCTAAATTGCACTGACACCTGGGATTCAGAGTAGAGCTGATCTATGTCTTTTGTATGTTTGCCCAGAGCTCATACGGGGAAAGAGCAAACAAGACGATTAAGTCAACACAAGAAGTAAAACATATACTAAACAAGATCTCATATATGAAGTGGTAAGTGTGCCACCAAGTGAGAAACAGTGTTGTTCAATCATTATGGATGTGAGGACTACTTATAGTTATGGTTCCCATTTTCCATTCCCTTATAGGGTACCAGAAAAAAAGAGACCTGTATCAAAAGAAAGAAGAGACGCCGTCCCCAGAGCAGAAGATGGAGATTTAGTGAACTAAATAATGTTGTTGTCTTGTTACACCTTAGTTAGGGACAAGTCCTGAAGAAAGCAGACAAGTAATATCATTCCGCTGAAACCGGTTGACGACTCAGGGTCAGGGTGATGACTAGATCCACAAATCGGACTATTTTTGTCGAGTTAGGACAAATATTATCATTTTAGGTTATTAAATATGTATAAAATGGTGGACATAATATACCCACCTTTTAGGCTGAATAACACCCACAATCTCCTAAAAGGATTGTACCTGTTATTGATCAGCCATTTTTTTTAGCTGATAAGACACACCATTAGGAAGTAATTAAAGAGTGGTTTGACTTCCACAGGTGTTCACTTATTTTTTAGATCTTAGCAAAAGTAGTGAGTGAGGGTAGGGTGAATCTCTGTCTATCCCCTAACCTAGATAGGTGGCACTTTGCATGGGTATACAGTAAGGAGCAGGGCTTTCTTAGAGGTCAAAGTTACAAGTGAATAGCTCAAATATTGTCTGTCTGTTGTGTGATATATAGTTCATAGGGCAGATTGTGCTTGCCCATAGACTTTTCTAGTCATATAATATCTCCAAGATGCCCACCACCATCGGAACAAAGCCAGAGAAGAGCCACTGCATCATAAAACACTTGTGTAGAGGTGCGTTATAAATCCCATGTCACATCATATCATAAAAAGCTCTGTGATTAGGTAAGCGATGCATACCAACTCTGCTCCTATGTTGCACGTGCTCCTGTTTGCTTGATACTCCCTTTCTCTTTATGCCTCCAGTCTTTCATTGTCTTCCTGCTCTTCATGAGTTCCTGCCTTTTGTTCTGCCTACTTGGTTTCTGTGCTGAACTCTTTCTACGTGTTACCAGCAATTAATTTATCTTCTTGTTAGTCCATGCCCTTCCTGGTGGTCCTTGGGATTGCTCATTACCTGCCCTATGGTATAGCCTCTGTCTGGACATTGTGCTTTCTGGAGGAATTACTGGCTACAGTCATCTCTTCATCCTTTCTCCCTGTAAGGGTTTCCTCCTCATCTTTGGGGCTGTGCTTCCAGTTAAGTCCCAGCCCTCGGTCTCAATTTAGAGAGGTGAGGTGGCTTCTCAGGTACACAGGTCTTATCTCTACGCATTTCCACCCAGAGACACTTCAAAGGTAAGACCTGTCGCTGAGATCGGCTCCCGTTGGAAGAAGGAACGGCTCATCGAGAGCCCAGCTTCACGCTAGGCCTGCAGATGACAGAAGAGCAGACTGAGTGCTGCCCAACGCTGAAGGACTGCCGATACCACCAGGAAGGAGAAGCGGGAGAGTCAGAGCTCTCACGTTGCACAGGCAGTGACAGCAGAAGCCTGACCCCAGACTTAAGACGTCAGGAGAAGAGCGGCGAAAGGACGGGATGCTTCTCTGACCTGCATCAAAATTGCAGCAACCACAGAAGCTCGCGAGGGACAACAAAGCAGCCGCACCTAACCGGTGAGCCCAGCTGGGGAAAGTGGGATGCCGGGGCACTTCAAGGCAAATGCCACACGTTGGGGGATAGTGACGAAAAGAAATAAGCTGTTAAGAGGAGGGCCGACAGCCCATTATGCATTAAAATCATGACAAAAGGCTGAGATCTGGTATGAGTCTAGGACCTGCACCCCAAATTGAGAAACCTGTGAACCATTTGTGAGAAGATCTGGCAGGATAGTAAACCAGGCACTTGTAAACTATTGTAAGAAGCCCTGGCAGGGTAGTGAACAGGCACTTGTGAGTGAACCTGGCAGGGGAAGACACCATATTTTGTGTAACTTTGCAAAGAGATGCCAAGGAAGATACATGCCCTAGGATTTTGAATTGTATTTGTGACATTTTAAAAGAGAATACAAAGGAAGATTCATGCCCTTGGGATTTTAAACTGCATTACATGTGGAAAGGACCTGGGGAAGCGAATAATTTCCCGGGAGTAAATTGCAACGCCAAGAGGAGAATGGGTTGTCCTCTTGGGCTAGAAGGCAAATGAGTATTCTTTTGAACTTTTTGTTTTGTTGGAAAGAAATCGGGGAAGGGAGCCATTCCCAGGAACTGTGGATACCATGTAAGTGGAAGTATTTTTGTTGAACTTGAACATTTGAGCACTTTTCAAGCCAGAAACAATACCCCTAACACCTTAGGGTTAATTTTATATGCGAGGGGTAGGATAGGATTTCGGACACAGGACATTTTTTATTTTTGCTTTCTTTACACAGGACAGACCCTTTGTTGAGGTAGGGAAATCACTCTTAGAGTAGGGACAGTAAGATATTTCCCAAACCCCTTTATTTTTTTAATAAAGGTTTGTAACCACAAACATGAGTCCTCTGTGTCCGTGTCTCATTCCTGGTTCCTCACACATAGCATACATCCTGGCATCACCGGTTCTTGAATTATAAATTAATAAGTTATGATACTGCTGGTACTCCCCCCGTTAATGGCCAGGGAATGAGTCTGAAAGAGGTGTACACTGTTGTACACCCTTACTTCTTATCCAAGTAACTTTCGACTATGAGAATTCCTTTGTATTTTAATGCTCTATGTTATTGTTGTTTATGTGATACTTGTACGTATTGTGAACCGACCTAAATAAAAGTTTGTTTTTTTAAAAAAGAATACAGGTTCAAGTTCACTCATTGCCTTGAAAATATTAAAACTGGTAAATTGTGTACTTTGGGAGGAAGTTTGTAATGTTCAAAGGTTTTAATATTGTTTTACTGTTATAAAAATACTGTTTTATCATTATTTACTATGCAAATGACCCAAAGTGAGAGCAACGCCTACGTTTACATGAACCGGCATTGCTAGTTCCAAGATACAGCATCCATTATACAGTTAACAGCTATATCATAACACAAAAAGCTATATTTGGTTAAGTGAGGCCAAGTAGCTCAGAGATTGGTGTATGGGTTTAACAGTGACAATGTGGCAGGTCCAAGTCCACATATTGGCTTGAAAATACCCTAAGCCTTAAGTTGAGCTCTACATTCGGAGGAAGTAGGTGAAGATTTTCATTTTTTTATTGTTATGAAAAATATTGTTTTACTATTATGTCCTCTTCAAATGACCCAAAGAGAGAAGCATATATGTTAATCCCAACCAGCATTGCTATTTTCCAGATGTATGTTAATCAAATACACATCTGACAGCTTTGTTAAAATGCAAAACGCTATGCTTTCTGAAGAGAGACTCTGTAGCTAAGAGGTTAGAGCATGGGTTCACCACTTGCAAGCTTTTAGGTCCAAGTCCACCTACTAACTTGAACATTTTCAAATTGGTAGGTTGAGCTCTGCATTGGGAGGAAGTAAGTAATATTAAGTTTCTATGTTTTTTAACTATTATAAAAATATAGTTTTACCATTCTTTTCTATACAAATGACCCAAACAGAGAGCAGTACATATCTTTATCCCAACCAGCACTGCTAGTTCCCAGATGCATCTTCCTCCATTACACATTTGGCAACTATGTCAAAATGCAAAAAGCAATGCTTTGTGAAGGGAGAGTCAATTGCTCAGAGCTTAGAGCATGGATTGCGCACAGGCAAGATTGCAGGGTCAAATCATCAGATTGGCTAGAAAATGCTCAAAATGGTGGGTTGACCTGTGTATTCAGAGGAACTAGGTTATGTTTTTAGTTGGTCATGTTTTTTAATATTATGAACATATTGTGTTATCATTATTTCCTACACAAATGACGAAAAAAGAGCGAAGCACCTATGTTTATCCCAAACGCCATTGCTAGTTCCAAGTTGCATCTTCATCCATTGCACTTTTGACAGATATTATTATTATTACTTTATAATGGTATTTATTGAGTGTGTACCTAGATTCAGGAAGTAACAGAGCGCTTCATAGGGGGAAGAACGTGTCGAGGGAAGTAGAGCAACAAAGAAGTGGGGAGCTAAGAAAAGCAAAGCGGGTGGTCAGGCAATTCATCAGCAAGCAACCAGTGGGGAGTGGTAGGATGTGTGGACATAGGTAGGGTGTGGAAACATGTCATAATGCAGAAATCTGTGCTTTATGAAGGAAAACCCTGCAGCTCAGAGGTTAGAGCATGTGTACTCTAATACTCTAATCTTAGTTGCAGGGCTGCAGGCTCAAGTCCGCATGTTGGCTATGGCTGGTAGGAGGAGCTCTGCATTGGGAGGAGGTAGGTAATATTTTTAGTTTTGAATGATTTTACTGTTATGAAAATATTGTTTTATCATTATTTCCTATACAAATGATCCACAGATAGAGCCGCACCTATGTTTATCTCAACTGACATCGTTAGTTCCCAGATGCATCTCCATCCATAACACCTTTCACAACTATGTCATAGGGCAAAAAGCTAGGCTTTTGGAAGAAACACCTACTAGCTCATAGGCTAAGGCATGGTGTCACAAGTGGCAAGGTTGTGGGTTTCATTTGGCTTGAAAATACTCAAATTGGAAGGTTAAAATGTGCATAGGTAGGAAGTAGGTAATATTTTTAGTTTTCAATGTTTTTTGCTGTTATAGCAAATATTGTTTGATCATAATTTCCTATAGAAATGATCCAAAGAGAGAGCAGCACCTATCTGTATCCCAACTGATATTGCTAGTTCCCACATGCATCTTTATCCACTACACCTTTCACAGCTATGTCATACTGCAAAAACCTATGCTTGCCAAAGAGACACCCAGTACCTCATAGCTTAGAGCATGGGTTCACCTATGGCAAGGTTGTAGGTTCATATACATGCCTTGGCTTGAAAATATTAAAATTGGAAGGTTAAAATGGGCATTGGGAGGAAGTAGGTAACATTTTTAGTTTTTAATGTTTTTACTGTTATATATACATTTCTTTATTATCGTTGCCTATACAATGGCTCAGAGGGAGGAAGCAGCACCTATGTTAATCCCAACTGGAATTACTAGTTTCCAGTTGCATCTTCATCCATTAAACCTTTGACAGCTATGTCATAATAAATAAAACTACAAAATAAATAAAAGTACAGGTTTGCCAGTGGGGTGGTCAGAATTGCCTCCAGCTAAAAGCTGGAGGTAATTCCACCACTATACCAGCAGAAAATAGCCGGTATTACTGGCACCGATATTACTCGTGCCAGTAATACTGGCAAATCCCTCATGGAGTCCATGGAATGGGGATTACCGCTGTTACCGACACTCGTAATCCGGCGGTAATTGCACCGGACTGAGTGTCGGTAATGGTATTACCATTTGCCTATATGCTGGCAGAATTAACGCCAGGTTACCAGCATAGTTGTAACGGGTCCATTGGCTTGAAAATATTCAAACCAGTAAATTAATCTGTGCTTTGGGAGGAAGTAGGTACCATTTTATGTTTTCACTGTCATAAAAATATTTTCTTATCATTATTTTCTAGACAAATGTCCTAAAGAGAGAGAGAAGAACCTATGTTTATCCCGGCATTGCTAGTTCCGAGTTTTCATCCATTACACATTTGGCAGCTATGTCATAATGCAAAATGATATGCTTTCTGAAGGAACTAACCACCAGTATCTCGGTGGTTAGAGTATGGGCTTAACAGTGGCAAGGTTTCAGGGTCAAATCCTCACGTTGGCTTGAAATAAACTCAAATTCATAGATAAAGCTGTGCATTGGGAGGAAGTAGGTAATATTTCAATGTTTATTGCTGTTATATCAAATGTCATAGGGCAAAAATCTATGCTTTCCAAAGAGACACCCATTACCTCATAGCTTAAAGCATGGGTTCACCCATGGCAAGGTTGTAGGTTCGTATACACGTCTTGGATTGAAAATATTCAAACTGGGAATTTAAGCTATGAGTTTGGAGAAAGTAGATAACATATTTAGTTAATAATGCTATCAAAATATTGGGACTCATTCCGAGGTTGGTGCTAGTCATGGCGCTATTAGCGCCACGACTAGCACCATTACCGGTACCGTGTCTGCCCTGGTTCAATGGGGACTTATCAGTCTAGTCCGACCTTTGCAGGACCGGTAAATCCCCATTGAAAATGTCAATCCCCATTCCCATTTGAGCCCCCATAGGGCTCAATGGGAATGTGGAGGGTGCTAATAACGGTACCGTAAATTACGGTACCGTTATTAGCTCTGAAGTCCCTTTGCGGGTCCCGTCCTTAACGCCTGCTAAAACCAGGCGTTAAGGAAGGACCCGCAAAGGGACCTCGGAATAGGGCGCAAAGGGATTACCGGCACCGGTGTCAATCCCAGTGCCCGGTATCCCTTTGCGCCCGGGTCAAAATGACCCCCATTGACCCCCATTGTCTTATCATTATTTCCTTTACCAAGGACCCAGCGAAAGAGAGCAGCACCTATTTTATCCCACCTGGCATTGCTATTTTGAGGCTTGGACTAGCCTAACACAGCAATGCCCAAAGTGCCAGACAATGATTCGGTATTACCCAAATTGTTCCAACACAATTGTTCGAATGACCTAATTGACCGAAAGTCAAGGTTCCGAATTGACCTTTGCACCATTGAAGGCATATATATATATATATATATATATATATATATATATATATATATATATATATATATATATATATATATAAAATAGGGGTTGGGGGTTCTCCCGCATATATGTAACAATTGACCTTCACAATTCGGTCAATTGTGCAAAGGTCAATTGTAATTCAAACAATTGTAGTTCGAACAATTCGTATACAACCAATGATTCTGGTATGGGACAATTTTTTTGCCAAGTATTGGCCACATTTTTGGACAGACTGCCACAGTTTCGTAAGTTAGTACACTTGTTTCAACCAATCTTACTAAGCACATATGCTTTCAGCTGTATTATTTGCAACATATGTTACCAAATATATCCCCTTGGGTACAAATCAATAAGTATGTTCTGAAAAGTAACAAATTGTAATGTGTGATTGTGGGTCACTGCTTCATTGGTGCCTCGACTGATTGTATGTTAATATCTGTCCTAAGCTGGTTTCAAGATGCATCTTCATCCATTACACTTTTTATAGCCATATCATAACGAAAAATGCTACATTCTCTAATGAGACACGCAAAGGACAGAGGTTAGAGCATGGGTTTACCAGTGGCAAGGTTGCAGGTTGAAGGCCAAACACTGGCTAAAAAATATTCAAACTGGGAGGGTGATGTTTGTGCTGGGAGTACGTTGGTGGCGTTTGTAATGTTTTTACTATTATGAAAATGTTATTTTAGAATGATATCCTTTATAAATGACCAACAGACAGAAAACACCACATATGATTATACAAGCCAGCATTGCTAGGTTCCAGATGTATCTTGATCCATCACACCATTGACAGTTGTCATATTAAAAAAGTTAAGCTTTTTGAAGTCAGTAGCTCAGAGGTTAGAGCGTGGGTTTTACAAGTGACACGTTAAAATGATCAAATCCACACATTGATTTGAAAATACTCTAATGGGTTGTTTGAGTTGTGCGTTGGGAGAGAATAGCTAACCTTTTTCATATTTTCCTTTCATTTAAATTTGATTTTATCATTATTTCCTTTACAAATGGCCCAGGGAAAGAGCAGCAGCTATGTTTATTCCAACCAGCATTGGTAAATGCCAGATGTATCTTCATCCTTTAAACAATTGACATCTATTTCATAATGCAAAAAGCTATGCTTTCAGAATGGAGACATAGTAGTTTAGAGGGGTGGGATTACCAATGACACGTTTGCAGGTGCAAGTCCAATAATTGACCTTGTATGTGGAGCTGGGCATTGTGGGAACATAAGTTACATTTTTAGTCATTATATTTTTTACTGTTATAAAAATATTGTTTCATCATTATTTCCTTATCAACTGGCCCACACAGGGAGTAGTGCCTATGTTTATCCAAACTGGCATTGCTTGTTTCCTGATATAGCTTCATCCATCACACCCTTGACTGGTATGTCATGATGCAAAAAGCTCTGATTTTTTAAGGGAGACCCAATAGCTCAGAGGTTACAGCCTGGATCTAGCACTGGCAAAGCTGCAGGAACAAGTCCATTAATTGGCTTAAAAATGGGCAACCTGGTATGTTGAGGGGTTAATTAGGAGGCTGTAATGCTCACCCTGTATCCACGGGGGCACCACACGATACTGGATGGAGGTCTAAGCGCTACCCTGGACCCCTCTCTGCTTGGTTATGTGCCAGACGTTGTGTAGCGCCTATAACAGGAGAATGAAGGGTTAAGATACTGGTTCTGTGATGCGTGGACTCCCACCTCCCTCTGGTCCAAATCCCCTCCCTTGGGGTTTTGCTCACCTTAGGTTTTTGTGCGTTGAACTCTCCATCCTGTGTCTCTGTGCAGGGGCGCGTGGTTGGTGCGGGCATTCCGTGGATCTAGTTGCTTCACTGGTCCGTGTGCCCGTATGTCGGGTCTAGACCGACTGTGAATCTGACTCTGCTTACTGTCTTCCAGGTGAGTTATAATGTCTTTTCCGTCTTTATTCTGTCTCTTTCTTTCCCTCCGTTTTCTCTGTCTTCTCGGCGTCTTGCTCCAATATGCTCTTCCCTAACAATTGTTTTCAAAGGGATGGTTGCAATCTCAGAGTTGCCATCCCGATGGCGAAGACCGCAGTGAGTTACTGATGCGCAGAGCACTGCGCTGTTTATTGGTGTTAATTGCTAACATGTGTTCTCTTCTCTTAAGTAAGTGCTTTGTTAATGCTGACCTTGTTCCTTCTCCCTTGCAGGTTGCGGCGAAACCCGGAGATGGGCGATGTAAGAGAAGCAAAGGGTGCTGACAGGACTCGCTGCTTGCCCAGGTAAGAATTGTTATTAATGCTGTCCTTGTTTCTTTACCTTTGCAGGGTGCGGCGAACTCCGGAGATGGGCGAGGTAAGCGAAGCGCAGGATGGATTCAAGACCGGTTACTTCACAGGTAAGTGTTCTTGCTTGCTAATGCTGTTCTTGTTCTCTCAGGTTATTAATGGAATCCGGATCTAGGGCTTCAGGATCAGGGCGCAGGAGAAGCAGATGAGCAGGAGCTGGACACGGTGAGTGTTACGCTGCAGGAGTGCAGAATAACGCAAAGCGTGTTCTGCTGTTTGGGTGTGGTTTAAATAGCCCAGGTAAAGTAGTTCCAGGCCAAGTAGTTCCAGGCCCAGCCACACCCAAAACACTAGACCGCATGGCTTGGTTCTAAAGAATTGAGCTGTGTAATAGGCCTCCATGTTGGATTAAGGTCCAAAACTGGTATTGCTTTATTCTTGATAATGAGCCTGGTGCCAAAGGCGCCAGGACTTACTCCATGTAGGTTTCTGATGGAGTTGTAAGGCCCTTGGGGCCATTGTGAAAGGCTTTAGCCCCACTGCTGCCAGGGGGCTGTTATACCTGAGGGGGTCAGGGGCATGGATCGTGACAGCACTCCCCCCAAGGCCCCTCTCAAGGTATTTCCTCCGTCTGGCCCTAGTTTGGTCGGATGGTTCTGATGAAATCGTCTTACCAGGCATGGCGCATGGACATGCTCGCTAGGCTCCCATGTCCTGTCCTGAGGGCCGTATCCCTTCCAGTCCACTAAGTAGTATAACTTGGACCTGGTGAGTTTAGAATCTAGGATGTCCTTGACTTCAAATTCGGATTCTCTGTTAACCAGTACCGGATTTGGTGTTGTTTTGACCCGAGTTCCAGGCTGAGCAGGTTTTAAGAGTGACACGTGGAATACGGGATGGATCTGCATATTTGGTGGTAAAGCTAGTTTTACTGCCACAGGATTTATAATATCCTTGATGGTATAGGGCCCTAGATATCTGGGACAAAATGTTCGAGTTCCTCTTATGGGCACGTGCTGAGACGCCAACCAGACTTCATTCTCCGACTTGGTAGTCTAGGGCTTTTCTTCGGTGTTGATCAGAGAATCTTTTCTGTCTTTCTTTGGCTTGGATCAAGTGTTCTGCTGCCTTTTTGAAGGCTTGAGTGATGGTTGTATGTAAAGTCTTCACCGCAGGCATTTCCAAGGCTGTAGGGGTATCTTATTTGGAAGTACGTGGGTGCCTTCCACATACGGTATAGAATGGACTCTGTCCAGTACTGGTGTGTAGCGAGTTGTTGTAGGCATATTTGGCTATCCACAGAACATCCTTTCACCTTTCTTCCACTTGATGAAACATGCACCGTAGGTATTGCTCTAGTGTCTGATTCGTCCGCTCCGTTTGGCCATCAGTTTGGGGATGGTGACTAGTGGACAGACGAATATCGATGTGGGCAATTGCGCAACTCTTCCTCCAGAAGTTAGACACAAACTGACTCCCTCATTCCGAAATCAGGACGGAGGGGAAACCGTGTAATCGTACAATTTGCCTTAAAAACACCTTTGACAGACTGGATGAGTTTGGTAGACCCTTAGGCGGAATGAAATGGGTCATTTTAGAGAATAGGTCAACAACCACTAGGATAGTGTTGAACCCTCGACAGGGAGGCAGATCTGAGATGAAATCGAGGGAGAGTGTGTGCCAAGGTGCAGGTGGAATTTCCAGGGGTTGAAGAAGGCCCGCAGGTCTTTGTTTCTGGGATTTATTCTGTGCACAAATCCCACATGACAGAATAAACTGCGTAATGTCCTTTAATTCCTGGATGTCCTTCTATCAGGGGGTCGTGATAACCAGAAATAACTTGTTCTTGTAGTGCCTTATTCGGTAGATATAAACACCCTCTGAAATACGGGAGTTGGTTCTTTGTTGTGTAATGTTCACCTTGAGTGGTCCAGTCTTGTAGAGCCTCGGTGTTCATTAGGAGCCGAATTTCCTTTTGGAGTTCATCCAGAGATAACGTTGTTGTAAGTCCTAGTAGTTTGTCACCTGGAATAATGGCCACCGGGTCTGGGGTTGAATATGCGTTCTCATCAATACCCATGCGGGATAGAGCGCCGGCTTTTCCGTTCTGGACTCCAGGTCGGTACGTGATTATGTAATCATATTCTGTGAAGAATAAAGCCTATTGGAGTTAACAGGATGATTGAGCCTTTGCCGTGTTGAGGTATTGTAGGTTGCGATGGTCGGTGATTACTGTGATGGTATGTCTGGCGCCTGGGAGTTAATGCCAGCATGCCTTAAAGGCTGCTTTGATCGCTAGGAGTTCCTTGTATGTTATTGCATAGTTAAGTTCAGGTGTAGTAGGTTTTCACGACCAAAAGGCCACGGGATGTAACTGTCCTGTTTCGGGATCCCTCTGGGAAAGAACAGCCCCCATTGCCATGCTGGAGGCATCTGTTTCCACTACATATGGGAGATCTGGGCAGGGGGTGTCGTAGCACCGGGTCTGAGGTAAATCTTTTCTTGAGTTCCTGGAAGGCCTTCTCCGCCTCTTCTGTCCATTGTAACAGTTTGTTGTTTTTCGTAATAAAGAAGTGATTGGGTGCACATCCTGGGAGAAACCCGGGATGAATCGGCGATAAAAGTTTGCAAAGGCAAGCATACTTAGGACAGCTTTGACTGAAGACGGTGATGGCCAGCTAAGGATGGCGTCTACTTTGTGCATATCCATCCGGACGCCTCTGGGAGTGAGGACAAAACCAAGGAACGTGACATGGAAGGAGCATTGTTCAAGTTTGGCGTATAGCTGGTGCTGTCAGAGTTTTGCAAGGACGGAGCGAACATGCTTGACATGGTCCTGTTTAGAAGAGGAGTACACCAAGATGTCGTCGATGTAAACTAGGGCACATACGTCAATCAATTCCCGTAGTACATCGTTCATGAAGTACTGGAAAGCTGCGGGAGCATTGCAAAGCCCAAAGGGCATCACCTGATAATCATGCAGCCCATACTTAGTACAAAAGGCGGTCTTCCATTTGTCTCCTTTCTTTACACGCACGAGATGGTAAGCCCCCCAGAGGTCCAATTTGGTGTAAATTTGGGCATCCTTGACTTGGTCGAGCAGTTCTGGGATAAGGGGTAGAGGATACCGGTTTTTAACTGTTACCTGGTTTAGTGCGTGGTAGTCAATGCACATTCTCAAGCCCCCTTCCTTCTTGGGTACGAAGAATAGGGGCGAGGCTGCCGGGGATTTGGACGGACGGATAAAACCGTTTGCCAGGCCCAGATATGATTTCAAGTGGAGATTTTCAGGTTCGGTGAGTGCATAAATTCAACTACACAGGATTTGTGCACCAGGTACGAGGTCGATCTGACAGTCATATGGCCTGTGAGGGTATAAGGTATTAGCCTGTTCTTTTTGGAAAACGTCTTGGAAATCATGGTGTTCGCTTGGCAGTGTACTTGTTACACATAGTACCAATGTCTCTTTATCTTGGACAGGTGTCTCTGGGTCAGACGATGGCATTTCCACTTGGTAGCAAGCATGAGCAAACTCATTGGAGAAGGCTAATTTTTTGGCTCGCCAGTCGATGTTAGGATTATGAGCCACCAACCACAGCATCCCTAGAATCACCAGGCACTGAGGGGCCTTGATAAGGTCGAAGGCAATGGCTTCCCGATGTCCATATTGACACAGAAGGGTCAATTCTGCTGTGCGTTGTGTTACAGGACCAGAAGCTATCTCTGTGCCATCATCAGTGGTGACCTTCTCAGTTGTCATTTTCTGACAGAGGGGAAGCCCCATCCTTGTTGCCAAGCATTGGTCTATGTAGTTACCAACGGCTTCGCTGTCTATGTATGCCTCCACAGCATGCATCGGAGATGGTTGTTGATGACTGATCAAAATCACAGGCAGGGCAAGGTGTGAGGTCTGTGGCTCTTTTCCTTCGCTCAACAAATGGACCTCTACGCTTGCTGGGCCTGGAAGTTTTCCGACTCTTGTTCTCCTCCTTCTTTCTCTGTAGCTCCAACTGTTCTCCTAGGGGGGTTTACGGGACATTCTCTGAGGAAGTGACCTGATTTCCCGCAGTACATGCAAAATTGCTGTTGACTCCTTTTGTCTCTTTCGGCCTTGGTTAATGGGCTCCGTACCCCCCAATTTGCATGGGCTCCGAAGTGTTTTCTGTTGAATGCGGACTGTTCTCTTTTGAGCGTACATACACAGTCTGATTCTCCGTTCTGGCTCGATCTGTCCGATCTTGCAGCCTGTGGTCTAGCTGCACCACTAGGTTGATGAACTCTGCAAAGTCTTTTGGCGGGTTTACCACCAGAGCTAGGACGTCTTTCAATTCCCCCCATAATCCTTGATGGAATAACGTTATTTGTTTCTCCTCAAGCCACCCAGTTTCAATGACAAGTCTGTTAAAAGTGGCGATAGATGTTAACAAATCTTGGCTGCCTTGGCGGAGGGACAGAAGTTTGTTATCCAGAGCTTGGCCCTGGGTTTGTCGAGTGAACAGCTTCTCCATTTCCTGTTGAAACCCCCTGAAATCCCGCAGGAGTGGGTCATCCTGGCTTACTAACGGTATGGACCAATCCGCGGCACTTCCACTCAGATATGATAGAACGAAGGCAACCTGTGACTGATTGTTAGGAAAGGCTCCGGGTCTACAAAGAAAAGGGAGGCAGCACTGGTTCATGAATACTGCATATTTTCTTGGGTCTGCCGTAAAACGTTCCAGTGGGGCCAAAGGAACTGCCTCGGGGAGGACCACCTGCACTGGTTTGACAGATGTGGCTGGAACCGACGGAATGCTTCCTGGCAACGGAGCCTGCCCAGCCTGTGTTTGGAGCAATTGTCTGGCTAATTCATCGGTGCGGTCCTTGGTGACAATCAACTCCCTCCCAAGGGCGTTGGTTTCTTGCCGGGCGGAGTGCACCTCGGCCCGTAATTCTCCTAGTAACAGGGCTAGTTGGTCAGTCTCTGATGTTTCCATGACACCCAGGTGGATATATTAATTGAGGCTTCGCGTTCTGTTACACTCACCTGGTATCCACGGGGGTGCCACACGATACTGGATGGAGGTCTAAGCACTATCCCGGACCCCTCTCTGCTTGGTTATGTGCCAGATGTTGGGTAGCGCCTATAACAGGAGAATGGAGGGTTAAGATACTGGTTCTGTGATGAGTGGACTCCCACCTCCCTCTGGTCCAAATCCCCTCCCTTGGGGTTATTCCTCACCTTAGGTTTTTGTGCGTTGAACTCTCAGTTCTTCGTCTCTGTGCAGGGGCGCGTGGTTGGTGCGGGCTTTCCGTGGACCTAGTTGCTTCACTGGTCCGTGTGCCTGTATGTCGGGTCCAGACCGGCTGTGACTCTGACTCTGCTTACTGTCTTCCAGGTGAGTTATAATGTCTTTTCCATCTTTATTCTGTATCTTTCTTTCCCTCTGTTTTCTCTGTCTTCTTGGCGTCTTGCTCCAATACGCTGTTCCCTAACAATGTCTCTTTTTGTTTTCGCTGGGATGGTTGTGATCTCGGAGTTGCCACAGTGAGTTATTGATGAGCGGAACGCTGCGCTGTTTATTGGTATTAATTGCTAACCTGTTTTCTCTTCTCTTCTTTGTACAGGTTGCGGTGATGTTCTGGAGTGATGAGCGATCGAAGCGCTGCTTGCTCAGGTAAGTGCTTTGTTAATGCTGACCTTGTTCCTTCTCCCTTGCAGGTTGCGGCAAAACCCGGAGGTGGACAAGGTAAGAGAAGCGCAGGGTGCTGCCAGGACTCGCTTCTTGCCCAGGTAAGAATTGTTATTAATGCTGTCCTTGTTTGTTTACCTTTGCAGGTTGCGGCGAACTCCAGAGATGGGCGAGGTGAGCGAAGCGCAGGATGAATTCAAGACCGGTTACTTCACAAGTAAGTGTTCTTGCTTGCTAATGCTTTTTTTGTTCTTCCAGGTTATTAATGGAATCCGGATACAGGGCTTCAGGATCGGGCTGCCAGAGAAGCAGATGAGCAGGAGCTGGACACGGTGAGCGTTACGCTGCAGGAGTGCAGAATAACGCAAAGCGTGTTCTGCTGTTTGGGTGTGGTTTAAATAGCCCAGGTAAAGTAGTTCCAGGCCAAGAAGTTCCAGGCCCAGCCACACCCAAAACACTGGACCACATGGCTTGGTTCTAAAGAACTGAGCTGTGTAATAGGCCTAAATGTTGGATTAAGGTGAAAAACTGGTATTGCTTTATTCCTGATAATGAGCCTGGCGCCAAAGGCGCCAGGACTGACTCCATGTATGTTTCTTATGGAGTTTTAAGGCCCTTGGGGCCAGTGTGAAGGGCTTTAGCCCCACTGCTGCCAGGGGGCTGTTATACCTGAGGGGGCCAGGGGCATGGATCGTGACAGAGGCAATAAGTAACATATTTAATTTTTAATACTTTTTTACTGTTATGAAACTTTTTTAATCAGTATTTTTTTTTACCAGCTACCCAGTGACAGAGCTGAACTTATCTTTATCGCAACCATCATTGCTAGTTCTCAGACATTTCTTCAATCATCACACCTTCCACAGGTATGTTACAATGCAAACAGTGATGCTTTACAGAGCTCAGAGATTAGTAGTCCATGGGTTTTCCAATAGCAAGGTTGCTGGTGCAAGTCGACCCCTTTACTTGAAACACAGTAGGCTGAGCTGTGCATTGGGAGGAAGGAGGTCTCAGGGCCTTGATGGCAGAGGCGTGCCCACAAACCCAAGGGGAGAAGAGTGCACAAGAGACAGGAGTGTAAGGAGTCCTGCAGACAACAAAGGATAGGCAATAACTGTAGACACAGAACAAAGGCAGTGAACAGAAAGGGATACAGAGTACAATGTACTCAGAATGGGGAAAGCGTTTCCCACAGGGTTAGGGGAAACCCTTGCCTTCTGAACTGGTTACTATTACAGGGCCCCACGTCGAATGTTGATGGAAAGGAGCAACAGGAGTTGGGTGTCAGTGCCTGGACACTAAGACATGAATATGGAAACAATACTCACAAGACTGAAGCCTGTACGGGTCCAGCAGGAACTGAACAGTGACTACATACTGAACCAGGAACCAGCACATTGATAACAATATGGAATGACGTACAATATTGAAACACAACAAAGGATACACAAGCCAAATGATGACAAGAACCTTTGCTAGTAACCAGAGAGAGAGCTGAACTACGTTTACCCAAATCAACATTGCTAGTTCACTTATGAATCTTCACCCATTAAACATATAATAATGCAAAAAGCTAAGCTTTCTGAATGGGGACCCTGTAGCTCAGACAATAGAGCAAGTCCACCAGTTGGCTTGAAAATACTCCATGGTATCTTAAGATGTAATTTGAGAAGAGGGAATAAGTTACATTTTTAATTTGCTATGCTTTTTTACTGTTACAAAAATATTGTGTTATCATTATTTCCTTTACAAATTGCCTAGAGATAGAGAGAGCCACACCTATGTTTATCTCAACCAGCATTCCTAGTTCTCAACTGCATCTTCATCCGTTACAACTTTGAGATATATGATATAATGCAAAAGCAATGCTTTCAGAAAAGAGACCCAGTAGTTCAGAGGGAAGAGCATGGCTTTAGCAATGACAAGGTTGCAGTTCCAAGTCTACCCATTGGCTCTAAAATAATCAACCTCATATGTTGAGTCATGCATTGGGCGGAAATGAGATTTTATTTAAAAAAAATATTTTGTACTGTTATTGAAATGTGTTATCATTATTTCCTTTACAAATGAATTTAGGAGAGAGGGCATCACTTCTGTTTATCCAAAGCGGCATTGCTATTGCCAAGATGCATCTTCATCAATTAAACATTGTATAAGTATGTCCTAATGTAGAAAACTATGCTCTTTGAAAGGAGACCCAGTAGTTCAGAGGTTAGAGCAAGGGTTTAAGAATGAATGGTTGCAGGTGCAAGTCCACCAAGTGACTTAAACATGCTTAATCCAATAAGTCGAGCTATGCTTTGGGAGAATATAAATATAATTTTCAGTTTTTCTTTTTTTCTCACTGTTTTAGAAATATTATTTTATCATTATTTCCTTTACAAATGACCCAAAGAGCGAGAGAGCATAACCTAGGTTTATCCCAACCGGCATTGCTAGATCCCAGATGTACCTTCATCCATCACACCTTCCACAGATATGTCATGATGCACAAAGCTATGCATTCTGAAGGGACACCCAGAAGCTAAATAGTTAGAGCGTGTGTTTACCGGTGACAAGATTAAAGGTTCAAGTCCACACATTGTCTTCAAATTGTGTATGCCAACTGGCATTGCTATTTCCCAGATGCATCTTCCTCCACTAATTGTTTGACAGCTATGTCATAATGTAAAAAGCTATGTTTTGGTAAAGGAGACCCAGTAGGCCAGAGGTTACAGAGTGGGTTTACCATGGGCACATTTGCAGGTTCAAGTCCACACATAGGTTTGAACATACTCAAACTGGTAAATTGAGCTGTGCTTTGGCATGAAGTAGATAACATTTGCTTTTTATTTTTATAAAAATGCAGTTTTATCACCATTATTTTCTTTACAAAGGAGCCAGAGAGAGAGAGAGAGAGGGGGGGGGGGGGAGAGAGAGAGACAGAGAGAGAGAGAGAGACAGAGAGAGAGAGAGGGAGAACAGCACCTAGATATTTCCCATTAGGCATTGCTTTTTCCCAGATGTATCTTCATCCATCACACTATTGAGAGCTATATTTATAATTCAAAAAGCTATATTTTCTGACAGGTTAATGGTAGCTCAGAGGTTAGAGTGTGTGATTTCCATTGTTAATGAGGCAGGTTCAAGTCCACAAATTGTCTTTAACAAGCTCAGACTGATAGGTTGAACTGTGCATTGGGAGGAAGAAGGTAATATTTTTCCTTTTTTAGTGTTATAAAAAAATGTAATCCTTATTTCCATTTAAAATTACCCAAAGACAGCAAAAATTATGTTTATCCCAAGCAGCATTGGTAGATCCCAGATGCACCTTCATCCTTTAAACATTTGACAGCTATATCATAACGCAAAAACTATGCTTTCTGAAGAGAGGTAGAACAAGTGCCAATGGCAAGGTTGTAGATGCAAGTCCACTGATTGGCTTGAAAATACTCAACCTGGTATGTTGAGCTGTGCATTGGGAGGAAATGTGTAAAATGTTTACTTTGTAACATTTTTTACTATTACAAAAATATAGTTTTATCCATTTCTCAATTACAAATGACTCCAAGAGAGAGAAGCAGCACCTTTGCTTATCATAACTGGAATTGCGTATTCCCTGATGCATCTTCCACCATTACTCCTTTGACATCTATGTCCTAATGCAAAAAGATATGCTTTCAAAAGGGAGGCCAGTAGATCAGCTGGTACAGCATGATTTTACCAGTGGGAAGGTTTCAGCTGCAAGTCCAGCAATTGGCTTGAAAATAATCAAACTGGTAGTTTGAGCTGTTCATTTGAACTCGGTAATTTAGTTTTTAATATAGTTTTACAGTTATACACATTTTTTATGATTGGATCCTTTACAACTGACTCAGATAAAGACAGCAGCACCTATGTTTATCCCAAATGGCATTGCTATTTCCAGGCTCGGACTAGCCTATGTAGTAATACTATGGGCACATACATCAATCAATTCCCGTAGTACATCGTTTATGAAGTACTGGAAAGCTGGAAAGCTGCGGGAGCATTGCAAAGCCCAAAGGGCATCACCTGATAATCATGCAGCCCATACTTAGTACAAAAGGCGGTCTTCCATTTGTCTCCTTTCTTTACACTCACGAGATGGTATGCCCCCCCGAGGTCCAATTTGGTGTAAATTTGGGCATCCTTGACTTGGTCCAGCAGTTCTGGGGTAAGGGGTAGAGGATAACGGTTTTTAACTGTTACCTGGTTTAGTGCGTGGTAGTCAATGCACATTCTCAAGCCCCCTTCATTCTTGGGTACGAAGAATAGGGGCGAGGCTGCCGGGGATTTGGACGGGCGGATAAAACCGTTTGCCAGGTCCAGATATGATTTCAAGTGGAGATTTTCAGGTTCGGTGAGTGCATAAATTCAACTACACAGGATTTGTGCACCAGGTACGAGGTCGATCTGACAGTCATATGGCCTGTGAGGGTATAAGGTATTAGCCTGTTCTTTTTGGAAAAAGTCTTGGAAATCATGGTGTTCGCTTGGCAGTGTACTTGTTAAACATAGTACCAATGTCTCTTTATCTTGGACAGGTGTCTCTGGGTCAGAAGATGGCATTTCCACTTGGTAGCAACCATGAGCACACTCATTGGAGAAGGCTAATTTTTTGGCTCGCCAGTCGATGTTAGGATTATGAGCCACCAACCACAGCATCCCTAGAATCACCAGGAACTGAGGGGCCTTGATAAGGTTGAAGGCAATGGCTTCCCGATGTCCGTCTTGGCACAGAAGGGTCAATTCTGCTGTGCGTTGTGTTACAGGACCAGAAGCTATCTCCGTGCCATCAACAGTGGTGACCTACTCAGTTGTCATTTTCTGACAGAGGGGAAGCCCCATCCTTGTTGCCAAGCCTTGGTCTATGTAGTTACCAACGGCTTTGCTGTCTATGTATGCCTCCAAAGCATGCATCGGAGATGGTTGTTGATGACTGATCAAAATCACAGGCAGGGCAAGGTGTGAGGTCTGTGGCTCTTTTCCTTCGCTCAACAAATGGACCTCTACGCTTGCTGGGCCTGGAAGTTTTCCGACTCTTGTTCTCCTCCTTCTTTCTCTGTAGCTCCAACTGTTCTCCTAGGGGGGTTTACGGGACATTCTCTGAGGAAGTGACCTGATTTCCCGCAGTACATGCATAATTGCTGTTGACTCCTTTTGTCTCTTTCGGCCTTGGTTAATGGGCTCCGTACCCCCCATTTTGCATGGGCTCCGAAGTGTTTTCTGTTGAATGCGGACTGTTCTCTTTTGAGCGTACATACACAGTCTGATTCTCCGTTCTGGCTCGATCTGTCCAATCTTGCAGCCTGTGGTCTAGCTGCACCACTAGGTTGATGAACTCTGCAAAGTCTTTTGGCGGGTTTACCACCAGAGCTAGGACGTCTTTCAATTCCCCCCATAATCCTTGATGGAATAACGTTATTTGTTTCTCCTCAAGCCACCCAGTTTCAATGACAAGTCTGTTAAAAGTGGCGATAGATGTTAACAAATCTTGGCTGCCTTGGCGGAGGGACAGAAGTTCGTTATCTAGAGCTTGGCCCTAGGATTGTCGAGCGAACAGCTTCTCCATCTCCTGTTGAAACCCCCTGAAATCCCGCAGGTGTGGGTCATCCTGGCTTACTAATGGTATGGACCAATCCGCGGCACTTCCACTCAGATATGACAGAACGAAGGCAACCCGTGACTGATTGTTAGGAAAGGCTCCGGGTCTACAAAGAAAAGGGAGGCGGCACTGGTTCATGAATACTGCATATTTTCTTGGGTCTGCCGTAAAACGTTCCAGTGGGGCCAAAGGAACTGCCTCGGGGAGGACCACCTGCACTGGTTTGACAGATGTGGCTGGAACCGACGGAATGCTTCCTGGCAACGGAGCCTGCCCAGCCTGTGTTTGGAGCAATTGTCTGGCTAATTCATCGGGGCGGTCCTTGGTGACAATCAACTCCCTCCCAAGGGCGTTGGTTTCTTGCCGGGCGGAGTGCACCTCGGCCCGTAATTCTCCTAGTAACTGGGCTAGTTGGTCAGTCTCTGATGTTTCCATGACACCCAGGTGGATATATTAATTGAGGCTTTGCGTTCTCTTACACTCATCTGGTATCCACAGGGGTGCCACACGATACTGGATGGAGGTCTAAGCACTATCCCGGACCCCTCTCTGCTTGGTTATGTGCCTCTCTGCTTGGTTATGTGCCAGATGTTGGGTAGCGCCTATAACAGGAGAATGGAGGGTTAAGATACTGGTTCTGTGATGAGTGGACTCCCACCTCCCTCTGGTCCAAATCCCCTCGCTTGGGGTTATTCCTCACCTTAGGTTTTTGTGCGTTGAACTCTCCGTTCTTCGTCTCTGTGCAGGGGCGCGTGGTTGGTGCGGGCGTTCCGTGGACCTAGTTGCTTTTCTGGTCCGTGTGCCTGTATGTCGGGTCCAGACCGGCTGTGACTCTGACTCTGCTTAATGTCTTCCAGGTGAGTTATAATGTCTTTTCCATCTTTATTCTGTATCTTTCTTTCCCTCTGTTTTCGCTGTCTTCTTGGCGTCTTGCTCCAATACGCTGTTCCCTAACAATGTCTCTATTTGTTTTCGCTGGGATGGTTGTGATCTCGGAGTTGCCACGGTGAGTTATTGATGAGCGGAACGCTGCGCTGTTTATTGGTATTAATTGCTAAGCTGTTTTCTCTTCTCTTCTTTGTACAGGTTGCGGTGATGTTCTGGAGTGATGAGCGATCGAAGCACTGTTTGCTCAGGTAAGTGCTTTGTTAATGCTGACCTTGTTCCTTCTCCCTTGCAGGTTGCGGCAAAACCCGGAGGTGGACAAGGTAAGAGAAGCGCAGGGTGCTGCCAGGACTCGCTTCTTGCCCAGGTAAGAATTGTTATTAATGCTGTCCTTGTTTGTTTACCTTTGCAGGTTGCGGCGAACTCCAGAGATGGGCGAGGTGAGCGAAGCGCAGGATGAATTCAAGACCGGTTACTTCACAAGTAAGTGTTCTTGCTTGCTAATGCTTTTTTTGTTCTTCCAGGTTATTAATGGAATCCGGATACAGGGCTTCAGGATCGGGCTGCCGGAGAAGCAGATGAGCAGGAGCTGGACACGGTGAGCGTTACGCTGCAGGAGTGCAGAATAACGCAAAGCGTGTTCTGCTGTTTGGGTGTGGTTTAAATAGCCCAGGTAAAGTAGTTCCAGGCCAAGTAGTTCCAGGCCCAGCCACACCCAAAACACTGGACCACATGGCTTGGTTCTAAAGAACTGAGCTGTGTAATAGGCCTCCATGTTGGATTAAGGTCAAAAACTGGTATTGCTTTATTCCTGATAATGAGCCTGGCGCCAGAGGCGCCAGGACTGACTCCATGTATGTTTCTGATGGAGTTTTAAGGCCCTTGGGGCCAGTGTGAAGGGCTTTAGCCCCACTGCTGCCAGGGGACTGTTATGCCTGAGGGGGTCAGGGGCATGGATCGTGACAGAGGCAATAAGTAACATATTTAATTTTTAATACTTTTTTACTGTTATGAAACTTTTTTAATCAGTATTTTTTTTATCAGCTACCCAGTGACAGAGCTGAACTTATCTTTATCGCAACCATCATTGCTAGTTCTCAGACATTTCTTCAATCATCACACCTTCCACAGGTATGTTACAATGCAAACAGCGATGCTTTACAGAGCTCAGAGATTAGTAGTCCATGGGTTTTCCAATAGCAAGGTTGCTGGTGCAAGTCTACCCCTTTACTTGAAACACAGTAGGCTGAGCTGTGCATTGGGAGGAAGGAGGTGTCAGGGCCTTGATGGCAGAGGCGTGCCCACAAACCCAAGGGGAGAAGAGTGCACAAGAGACAGGAGTGTAAGGAGTCCTGCAGACAACAAAGGATAGGCAATAACTGTAGACACAGAACAAAGGCAGTGAACAGAAAGGGATACAGAGTACAATGTACTCAGAATGGGGAAAGCGTTTCCCACAGGGTTAGGGGAAACCCTTGCCTTCTGAACTGGTTACTATTACAGGGCCCCACGTCGAATGCTGATGGAAAGGAGAAACAGGAGTTGGGTGTCAGTGCCTGGACACTAAGACATGAATATGGAAACAATACTCACAAGACTGAAGCCTGTACGGGTCCAGCAGGAACTGAACAGTGATTACATACTGAACCAGGAAGCAGCAAATTGATAACAATATGGAATGACGTACAATATTGAAACACAACAAAGGATACACAAGCCAAATGATGACAAGAACCTTTGCTAGTAACCAGAGAGAGAGCTGAACTATGTTTACCCAAATCAACATTGCTAGTTCACTTATGAATCTTCACCCATTAAACATATAATAATGCAAAAAGCTAAGCTTTCTGAATGGGGACCCTGTAGCTCAGACAATAGAGCAAGTCCACCAGTTGGCTTGAAAATACTCCATGGTATCTTAAGATGTAATTTGAGAAGAGGGAATAAGTTACATTTTTAATTTGCTATGCTTTTTTACTGTTACAAAAATATTGTGTTATCATTATTTCCTTTACAAATTGCCTAGAGATAGAGAGAGCCGCACCTATGTTTATCTCAACCAGCATTCCTAGTTCTCAACTGCATCTTCATCCGTTACAACTTTGAGATATATGATATAATGCAAAAGCAATGCTTTCAGAAAAGAGACCCAGAAGTTCAGAGGGAAGAGCATGGCTTTAGCAATGACAAGGTTGCAGTTCCAAGTCTACCCATTGGCTCTAAAATAATCAACCTCATATGTTGAGTCATGCATTGGGCGGAAATGAGATTTTATTTAAAAAAAATATTTTGTACTGTTATTGAAATGTTGTGTTATCATTATTTCCTTTACAAATGAATTTAGGAGAGAGGGCATCACTTCTGTTTATCCAAAGCGGCATTGCTATTGCCAAGATGCATCTTCATCAATTAAACATTGTATAAGTATGTCCTAATGTAGAAAACTATGCTCTTTGAAAGGAGACCCAGTAGTTCAGAGGTTAGAGCAAGGGTTTAAGAATGAATGGTTGCAGGTGCAAGTCCACCAAGTGACTTAAACATGCTTAATCCAATAAGTCGAGCTATGCTTTGGGAGAATATAAATATAATTTTCAGTTTTTCTTTTTTTTCTCACTGTTTTAGAAATATTATTTTATCATTATTTCCTTTACAAATGACCCAAAGAGCGAGAGAGCATAACCTAGGTTTATCCCAACCGGCATTGCTAGATCCCAGATGTACCTTCATCCATCACACCTTCCACAGATATGTCATGATGCACAAATCTATGCATTCTGAAGGGACACCCAGAAGCTAAATAGTTAGAGCGTGTGTTTACCGGTGACAAGATTAAAGGTTCAAGTCCACACATTGTCTTCAAATTGTGTATGCCAACTGGCATTGCTATTTCCCAGATGCATCTTCCTCCACTAATCGTTTGACAGCTATGTCATAATGTAAAAAGCTATGTTTTGGTAAAGTAGACCCAGTAGGCCAGAGGTTACAGAGTGGGTTTACCATGGGCACATTTGCAGGTTCAAGTCCACACATAGGTTTGAACATACTCAAACTGGTAAATTGAGCTGTGCTTTGGCATGAAGTAGATAACATTTGCTTTTTACTTTTATAAAAATGCAGTTTAATCACCATTATTTTCTTTACAAAGGAGCCAGAGAGAGAGAGAGAGAGAGAGAGAGAGAGAGAGAGAGAGAGAGAGAGAGGGAGAGAGACAGAGAGAGAGAGAGAGAGAGAGAACAGCACCTAGATATTTCCCATTAGGCATTGCTTTTTCCCAGATGTATCTTCATCCATCACACTATTGAGAGCTATATTTATAATTCAAAAAGCTATATTTTCTGACAGGTTAATGGTAGCTCAGAGGTTAGAGTGTGTGATTTCCATTGTTAATGAGGCAGGTTCAAGTCCACAAATTGTCTTTAACAAGCTCAGACTGATAGGTTGAACTGTGCATTGGGAGGAAGAAGGTAATATTTTTCCTTTTTCGGTGTTATAAAAAAAATGTAATCCTTATTTCCATTTAAAATTACCCAAAGACAGCAAAAATTATGTTTATCCCAACCAGCATTGGTAGATCCCAGATGCACCTTCATCCTTTAAACATTTGACAGCTATATCATAACGCAAAAACTATGCTTTCTGAAGAGAGGTAGAACAAGTGCCAATGGCAAGGTTGTAGATGCAAGTCCACTGATTGGCTTGAAAATACTCAACCTGGTATGTTGAGCTGTGCATTGGGAGGAAATGTGTAAAATGTTTACTTTGTAACATTTTTTACTATTACAAAAATATAGTTTTATCCATTTCTCAATTACAAATGACTCCAAGAGAGAGAAGCAGCACCTTTGCTTATCATAACTGGAATTGCGTATTCCCTGATGCATCTTCCACCATTACTCCTTTGACATCTATGTCCTAATGCAAAAAGCTATGCTTTCAAAAGGGAGGCCAGTAGATCAGCTGGTACAGCATGATTTTACCAGTGGGAAGGTTTCAGCTGCAAGTCCAGCAATTGGCTTGAAAATAATCAAACTGGTAGTTTGAGCTGTTCATTTGAACTCGGTAATTTAGTTTTTAATATAGTTTTACAGTTATACACATTTTTTATGATTGGATCCTTTACAACTGACTCAGATAAAGACAGCAGCACCTATGTTTATCCCAAATGGCATTGCTATTTCCAGGCTCGGACTAGCCTATGTAGTAATACTATGGGCACATACGTCAATCAATTCCCGTAGTACATCGTTCATGAAGTACTGGAAAGCTGCGGGAGCATTGCAAAGCCCAAAGGGCATCACCTGATAATCATGCTGCCCATACTTAGTACAAAAGGCGGTCTTCCATTTGTCTCCTTTCTTTACACGCACGAGATGGTATGCCCCCCTGAGATCCAATTTGGTGTAAATTTGGGCATCCTTGACTTGGTCCAGCAGTTCTGGGATAAGGGGTAGAGGATAACGGTTTTTAACTGTTACCTGGTTTAGTGCGTGGTAGTCAATGCACATTCTCAAGCCCCCTTCATTCTTGGGTACGAAGAATAGGGGCGAGGCTGCCGGGGATTTGGACGGGCGGATAAAACCGTTTGCCAGGTCCAGATATGATTTCAAGTGGAGATTTTCAGGTTCGGTGAGTGCATAAATTCAACTACACAGGATTTGTGCACCAGGTACGTGGTCGATCTGACAGTCATATGGCCTGTGAGGGTATAAGGTATTAGCCTGTTCTTTTTGGAAAACGTCTTGGAAATCATGGTGTTCGCTTGGCAGTGTACTTGTTAAACATAGTACCAATGTCTCTTTATCTTGGACAGGTGTCTCTGGGTCAGACGATGGCATTTCCACTTGGTAGCAAGCATGAGCACACTCATTGGAGAAGGCTAATTTTTTGGCACGCCAGTCGATGTTAGGATTATGAGCCACCAACCACAGCATCCCTAGAATCACCAGGAACTGAAGGGCCTTGATAAGGTCGAAGGCAATGGCTTCCCGATGCCCGTCTTGGCACAGAAGGGTCAATTCTGCTGTGCGTTGTGTTACAGGACCAGAAGCTATCTCCGTGCCATCAACAGTGGTGACCTTCTCCGTTGTCATTTTCTGACAGAGGGGAAGCCCCATCCTTGTTGCCAAGCCTTGGTCTATGTAGTTACCAACGGCTTCGCTGTCTATGTATGCTTCCACAGCATGCATCGGAGATGGTTGTTGATGACTGATCAAAATCACAGGCAGGGCAAGGTGTGAGGTCTGTGGCTCTTTTCCTTCGCTCAACAAATGGACCTCTACGCTTGCTGGGCCTGGAAGTTTTCCGACTCTTGTTCTCCTCCTTCTTTCTCTGTAGCTCCAACTGTTCTCCTAGGGGGGGTTTACGGGACATTCTCTGAGGAAGTGACCTGATTTCCCGCAGTACATGCATAATTGCTGTTGACTCCTTTTGTCTCTTTCGGCCTTGGTTAATGGGCTCCGTACCCCCCAATTTGCATGGGCTCCGAAGTGTTTTCTGTTGAATGCGGACTGTTCTCTTTTGAGCGTACATACACAGTCTGATTCTCCGTTCTGGCTCGATCTGTCCAATCTTGCAGCCTGTGGTCTAGCTGCACCACTAGGTTGATGAACTCTGCAAAGTCTTTTGGCGGGTTTACCACCAGAGCTAGGACGTCTTTCAATTCCCCCCATAATCCTTGATGGAATAACGTTATTTGTTTCTCCTCAAGCCACCCAGTTTCAATGACAATTCTGTTAAAAGTGGCGATAGATGTTAACAAATCTTGGCTGCCTTGGCGGAGGGACAGAAGTTCGTTATCCAGAGGTTGGCCCTAGGATTGTCGAGCGAACAGCTTCTCCATCTCCTGTGGAAACCCCCTGAAATCCCGCAGGTGTGGGTCATCCTGGCTTACTAACGGTATGGACCAATCCGCGGCACTTCCACTCAGATATGACAGAACGAAGGCAACCCGTGACTGATTGTTAGGAAAGGCTCCGGATCTACAAAGAAAAGGGAGGCGGCACTGGTTCATGAATACTGCATATTTTCTTGGGTCTGCCGTAAAACGTTCCAGTGGGGCCAAAGGAACTGCCTCGGGGAGGACCACCTGCACTGGTTTGACAGATGTGGCTGGAACCGACGGAATGCTTCCTGGCAACGGAGCCTGCCCAGCCTGTGTTTGGAGCAATTGTCTGGCTAATTCATCGGTGCGGTCCTTGGTGACAATCAACTCCCTCCCAAGGGCGTTGGTTTCTTGCCGGGCGGAGTGCACCTCGGCCCGTAATTCTCCTAGTAACTGGGCTAGTTGGTCAGTCTCTGATGTTTCCATGACACCCAGGTGGATATATTAATTGAGGCTTTGCGTTCTCTTACACTCACCTGGTATCCACGGGGGTGCCACACGATACTGGATGGAGGTCTAAGCACTATCCCGGACCTCTCTCTGCTTGGCTATGTGCCAGATGTTGGGTAGCGCCTATAACAGGAGAATGGAGGGTTAAGATACTGGTTCTGTGATGAGTGGACTCCCACCTCCCTCTGGTCCAAATCCCCTCCCTTGGGGTTATTCCTCACCTTAGGTTTTTGTGCGTTGAACTCTCCGTTCTTCGTCTCTGTGCAGGGGCGCGTGGTTGGTGCGGGCGTTCCGTGGACCTAGTTGCTTTACTGGTCCGTGTGCCTGTATGTCGGGTCCAGACCGGCTGTGACTCTTACTCTGCTTAATGTCTTCCAGGTGAGTTATAATGTCTTTTCCATCTTTATTCTGTATCTTTCTTTCCCTCTGTTTTCTCTGTCTTCTTGGCGTCTTGCTCCAATACGCTGTTCCCTAACAATGTCTCTATTTGTTTTCGCTGGGATGGTTGTGATCTCGGAGTTGCCACGGTGAGTTATTGATGAGCGGAACGCTGCGCTGTTTATTGGTATTAATTGCTAAGCTGTTTTCTCTTCTCTTCTTTGTACAGGTTGCGGTGATGTTCTGGAGTGATGAGCGATCGAAGCACTGTTTGCTCAGGTAAGTGCTTTGTTAATGCTGACCTTGTTCCTTCTCCCTTGCAGGTTGCGGCAAAACCCGGAGGTGGACAAGGTAACAGAAGCGCAGGGTGCTGCCAGGACTCGCTTCTTGCCCAGGTAAGAATTGTTATTAATGCTGTCCTTGTTTGTTTACCTTTGCAGGTTGCGGCGAACTCCAGAGATGGGCGAGGTGAGTGAAGCGCAGGATGAATTCAAGACCGGTTACTTCACAAGTAAGTGTTCTTGCTTGCTAATGCTTTTTTTGTTCTTCCAGGTTATTAATGGAATCCGGATACAGGGCTTCAGGATCGGGCTGCCGGAGAAGCAGATGAGCAGGAGCTGGACACGGTGAGCGTTACGCTGCAGGAGTGCAGAATAACGCAAAGCGTGTTCTGCTGTTTGGGTGTGGTTTAAATAGCCCAGGTAAAGTAGTTCCGGGCCAAGTATTTCCAGGCCCAGCCACACCCAAAACACTGGACCACATGGCTTGGTTCTAAAAAACTGAGCTGTGTAATAGGCCTCCATGTTGGATTAAGGTCAAAAACTGGTATTGCTTTATTCCTGATAATGAGCCTGGCGCCAAAGGCGCCAGGACTCACTCCATGTATGTTTCTGATGGAGTTTTAAGGCCCTTGGGGCCAGTGTGAAGGGCTTTAGCCCCACTGCTGCCAGGGGACTGTTATGCCTGAGAGGGTCAGGGGCATGGATCGTGACAGAGGCAATAAGTAACATATTTAATTTTTAATACTTTTTTACTGTTATGAAACTTTTTTAATCAGTATTTTTTTTTACCAGCTACCCAGTGACAGAGCTGAACTTATCTTTATCGCAACCATCATTGCTAGTTCTCAGACATTTCTTCAATCATCACACCTTCCACAGGTATGTTACAATGCAAACAGCGATGCTTTACAGAGCTCAGAGATTAGTAGTCCATGGGTTTTCCAATAGCAAGGTTGCTGGTGCAAGTCTACCCCTTTACTTGAAACACAGTAGGCTGAGCTGTGCATTGGGAGGAAGGAGGTGTCAGGGCCTTGATGGCAGAGGCGTGCCCACAAACCCAAGGGGAGAAGAGTGCACAAGAGACAGGAGTGTAAGGAGTCCTGCAGACAACAAAGGATAGGCAATAACTGTAGACACAGAACAAAGGCAGTGAACAGAAAGGGATACAGAGTACAATGTACTCAGAATGGGGAAAGCGTTTCCCACAGGGTTAGGGGAAACCCTTGCCTTCTGAACTGG
Source organism: Ambystoma mexicanum (assembly GCF_040938575.1). Taxonomy (NCBI): domain Eukaryota; kingdom Metazoa; phylum Chordata; class Amphibia; order Caudata; family Ambystomatidae; genus Ambystoma; species Ambystoma mexicanum. Next base: position 730,287,640 of record NC_090924.1, read on the forward strand.
TTACTATTACAGGGCCCCACGTCGAATGCTGATGGAAAGGAGCAACAGGAGTTGGGTGTCAGTGCCTGGACACTAAGACATGAATATGGAAACAATACTCACAAGACTGAAGCCTGTACGGGTCCAGCAGGAACTGAACAGTGACTACATACTGAACCAGGAACCAGCAAATTGATAACAATATGGAATGACGTACAATATTGAAACACAAAAAAGGATACACAAGCCAAATGATGACAAGAACCTTTGCTAGTAACCAGAGAGAGAGCTGAACTATGTTTACCCAAATCAACATTGCTAGTTCACTTATAAATCTTCACCCATTAAACATATAATAATGCAAAAAGCTAAGCTTTCTGAATGGGGACCCTGTAGCTCAGACAATAGAGCAAGTCCACCAGTTGACTTGAAAATACTCCATGGTATCTTAAGATGTAATTTGAGAAGAGGGAATAAGTTACATTTTTAATTTGCTATGCTTTTTTACTGTTACAAAAATATTGTGTTATCATTATTTCCTTTACAAATTGCCTAGAGATAGAGAGAGCCACACCTATGTTTATCTCAACCAGCATTCCTAGTTCTCAACTGCATCTTCATCCGTTACAACTTTGAGATATATGATATAATGCAAAAGCAATGCTTTCAGAAAAGAGACCCAGTAGTTCAGAGGGAAGAGCATGGCTTTAGCAATGACAAGGTTGCAGTTCCAAGTCTACCCATTGGATCTAAAATAATCAACCTCATATGTTGAGTCATGCATTGGGCGGAAATGAGATTTTATTTAAAAAAAATATTTTGTACTGTTATTGAAATGTTGTGTTATCATTATTTCCTTTACAAATGAATTTAGGAGAGAGGGCATCACTTCTGTTTATCCAAAGCGGCATTGCTATTGCCAAGATGCATCTTCATCAATTAAACATTGTATAAGTATGTCCTAATGTAGAAAACTATGCTCTTTGAAAGGAGACCCAGTAGTTCAGAGGTTAGAGCAAGGGTTTAAGAATGAATGGTTGCAGGTGCAAGTCCACCAAGTGACTTAAACATGCTTAATCCAATAAGTCGAGCTATGCTTTGGGAGAATATAAATATAATTTTCAGTTTTTCTTTTTTTTCTCACTATTTTAGAAATATTATTTTATCATTATTTCCTTTACAAATGACCCAAAGAGCGAGAGAGCATAACCTAGGTTTATCCCAACCGGCATTGCTAGATCCCAGATGTACCTTCATCCATCACACCTTCCACAGATATGTCATGATGCACAAAGCTATGCATTCTGAAGGGACACCCAGAAGCTAAATAGTTAGAGCGTGTGTTTACCGGTGACAAGATTAAAGGTTCAAGTCCACACATTGTCTTCAAATTGTGTATGCCAACTGGCATTGCTATTTCCCAGATGCATCTTCCTCCACTAATCGTTTGACAGCTATGTCATAATGTAAAAAGCTATGTTTTGGTAAAGGAGACTCAGTAGGCCAGAGGTTACAGAGTGGGTTTACCATTGGCACATTTGCAGGTTCAAGTCCACACATAGGTTTGAACATACTCAAACTGGTAAATTGAGCTGTGCTTTGGCATGAAGTAGATAACATTTGCTTTTTATTTTTATAAAAATGCAGTTTTATCACCATTATTTTCTTTACAAAGGAGCCAGAGAGAGAGAGAGAGAGAGAGGGAGGGAGAGAGAGAGACAGAGAGAGAGAGAGACAGAGAGAGGGAGAGGGAGAACAGCACCTAGATATTTCCCATTAGGCATTGCTTTTTCCCAGATGTATCTTCATCCATCACACTATTGAGAGCTATATTTATAATTCAAAAAGCTATATTTTCTGACAGGTTAATGGTAGCTCAGAGGTTAGAGTGTGTGATTTCCATTGTTAATGAGGCAGGTTCAAGTCCACAAATTGTCTTTAACAAGCTCAGACTGATAGGTTGAACTGTGCATTGGGAGGAAGAAGGTAATATTTTTCCTTTTTTAGTGTTATAAAAAAAATGTAATCCTTATTTCCATTTAAAATTACCCAAAGACAGCAAAAATTATGTTTATCCCAACCAGCATTGGTAGATTCCAGATGCACCTTCATCCTTTAAACATTTGACAGCTATATCATAACGCAAAAACTACGCTTTCTGAAGAGAGGTAGAACAAGTGCCAATGGCAAGGTTGTAGATGCAAGTCCACTGATTGGCTTGAAAATACTCAACCTGGTATGTTGAGCTGTGCATTGGGAGGAAATGTGTAAAATGTTTACTTTGTAACATTTTTTACTATTACAAAAATATAGTTTTATCCATTTCTCAATTACAAATGACTCCAAGAGAGAGAAGCAGCACCTTTGCTTATCATAACTGGAATTGCGTATTCCCTGATGCATCTTCCACCATTACTCCTTTGACATCTATGTCCTAATGCAAAAAGATATGCTTTCAAAAGGGAGGCCAGTAGATCAGCTGGTACAGCATGATTTTACCAGTGGGAAGGTTTCAGCTGCAAGTCCAGCAATTGGCTTGAAAATAATCAAACTGGTAGTTTGAGCTGTTCATTTGAACTCGGTAATTTAGTTTTTAATATAGTTTTACAGTTATACACATTTTTTATGATTGGATCCTTTACAACTGACTCAGATAAAGACAGCAGCACCTATGTTTATCCCAAATGGCATTGCTATTTCCAGGCTCGGACTAGCCTATGTAGTAATACTATGGGCACATACGTCAATCAATTCCCGTAGTACATCGTTCATGAAGTACTGGAAAGCTGGAAAGCTGCGGGAGCATTGCAAAGCCCAAAGGGCATCACCTGATAATCATGCAGCCCATACTTAGTACAAAAGGCGGTCTTCCATTTGTCTCCTTTCTTTACACTCACGAGATGGTATGCCCCCCCGAGGTCCAATTTGGTGTTAATTTGGGCATCCTTGACTTGGTCCAGCAGTTCTGGGATAAGGGGTAGAGGATAACGGTTTTTAACTGTTACCTGGTTTAGTGCGTGGTAGTCAATGCACATTCTCAAGCCCCCTTCATTCTTGGGTACGAAGAATAGGGGCGAGGCTGCCGGGGATTTGGACGGGCGGATAAAACCGTTTGCCAGGTCCAGATATGATTTCAAGTGGAGATTTTCAGGTTCGGTGAATGCATAAATTCAACTACACAGGATTTGTGCACCAGGTACGTGGTCGATCTGACAGTCATATGGCCTGTGAGGGTATAAGGTATTAGCCTGTTCTTTTTGGAAAACGTCTTGGAAATCATGGTGTTCGCTTGGCAGTGTACTTGTTAAACATAGTACCAATGTCTCTTTATCTTGGACAGGTGTCTCTGGGTCAGACGATGGCATTTCCACTTGGTAGCAAGCATGAGCACACTCATTGGAGAAGGCTAATTTTTTGGCTCGCCAGTCGATGTTAGGATTATGAGCCACCAGCCACAGCATCCCTAGAATCACCAGGAACTGAGGGGCCTTGATAAGGTCGAAGGCAATGGCTTCCCGATGCCCGTCTTGGCACAGAAGGGTCAATTCTGCTGTGCGTTGTGTTACAGGACCAGAAGCTATCTCCGTGCCATCAACAGTGGTGACCTTCTCCGTTGTCATTTTCTGACAGAGGGGAAGCCCCATCCTTGTTGCCAAGCCTTGGTCTATGTAGTTACCAACGGCTTCGCTGTCTATGTATGCCTCCACAGCATGCATCGGAGATGGTTGTTGATGACTGATCAAAATCACAGGCAGGGCAAGGTGTGAGGTCTGTGGCTCTTTTCCTTCGCTCAACAAATGGACCTCTACGCTTGCTGGGCCTGGAAGTTTTCCGACTCTTGTTCTCCTCCTTCTTTCTCTGTAGCTCCAACTGTTCTCCTAGGGGGGTTTACGGGACATTCTCTGAGGAAGTGACCTGATTTCCCGCAGTACATGCATAATTGCTGTTGACTCCTTTTGTCTCTTTCGGCCTTGGTTAATGGGCTCCGTACCCCCCAATTTGCATGGGCTCCGAAGTGTTTTCTGTTGAATGCGGACTGTTCTCTTTTGAGCGTACAGACACAGTCTGATTCTCCGTTCTGGCTCGATCTGTCCGATCTTGCAGCCTGTGGTCTAGCTGCACCACTAGGTTGATGAACTCTGCAAAGTCTTTTGGCGGGTTTACCACCAGAGCTAGGACGTCTTTCAATTCCCCCCATAATCCTTGATGGAATAACGTTATTTGTTTCTCCTCAAGCCACCCAGTTTCAATGACAAGTCTGTTAAAAGTGGCGATAGATGTTAACAAATCTTGACTGCCTTGGCGGAGGGACAGAAGTTCGTTATCCAGAGCTTGGCCCTAGGTTTGTCGAGCAAACAGCTTCTCCATCTCCTGTTGAAACCCCCTGAAATCCCGCAGGTGTGGGTCATCCTGGCTTACTAACGGTATGGACCAATCCGTGGCACTTCCACTCAGATATGACAGAACGAAGGCAACCCGTGACTGATAGTTAGGAAAGGCTCCGGGTCTACAAAGAAAAGGGAGGCGGCACTGGTTCATGAATACTGCATATTTTCTTGGGTCTGCCGTAAAACATTCCAGTGGGGCCAAAGGAACTGCCTCGGGGAGGACCACCTGCACTGGTTTGACAGATGTGGCTGGAACCGACGGAATGCTTCCTGGCAACGGAGCCTGCCCAGCCTGTGTTTGGAGCAATTGTCTGGCTAATTCATCGGTGCGTTCCTTGGTGACAATCAACTCCCTCCCAAGGGCGTTGGTTTCTTGCCGGGCGGAGTGCACCTCGGCCCGTAATTCTCCTAGTAACTGGGCTAGTTGGTCAGTCTCTGATGTTTCCATGACACCCAGGTGGATATATTAATTGAGGCTTTGCGTTCTCTTACACTCACCTGGTATCCACGGGGGTGCCACACGATACTGGATGGAGGTCTAAGCACTATCCCGGACCCCTCTCTGCTTGGTTATGTGCCAGATGTTGGGTAGCGCCTATAACAGGAGAATGGAGGGTTAAGATACTGGTTCTGTGATGAGTGGACTCCCACCTCCCTCTGGTCCAAATCCCCTCTCTTGGGGTTATTCCTCACCTTAGGTTTTTGTGCGTTGAACTCTCCGTTCTTCGTCTCTGTGCAGGGGCGCGTGGTTGGTGCGGGCGTTCCGTGGACCTAGTTGCTTTACTGGTCCGTGTGCCTGTATGTCGGGTCCAGACCGGCTGTGACTCTGACTCTGCTTACTGTCTTCCAGGTGAGTTATAATGTCTTTTCCATCTTTATTCTGTATCTTACTTTCCCTCTGTTTTCTCTGTCTTCTTGGCGTCTTGCTCCAATACGCTGTTCCCTAACAATGTCTCTTTTTGTTTTCGCTGGGATGGTTGTGATCTCGGAGTTGCCACGGTGAGTTATTGATGAGCGGAACGCTGCGCTGTTTATTGGTATTAATTGCTAAACTGTTTTCTCTTCTCTTCTTTGTACAGGTTGCGGTGATGTTCTGGAGTGATGAGCGATCGAAGCACTGTTTGCTCAGGTAAGTGCTTTGTTAATGCTGACCTTGTTCCTTCTCCCTTGCAGGTTGCGGCAAAACCCGGAGGTGGACAAGGTAAGAGAAGCGCAGGGTGCTGCCAGGACTCGCTTCTTGCCCAGGTAAGAATTGTTATTAATGCTGTCCTTGTTTGTTTACCTTTGCAGGTTGCGGCGAACTCCAGAGATGGGCGAGGTGAGTGAAGCGCAGGATGAATTCAAGACCGGTTACTTCACAAGTAAGTGTTCTTGCTTGCTAATGCTTTTTTTGTTCTTCCAGGTTATTAATGGAATCCGGATACAGGGCTTCAGGATCGGGCTGCCGGAGAAGCAGATGAGCAGGAGCTGGACACGGTGAGCGTTACGCTGCAGGAGTGCAGAATAACGCAAAGCGTGTTCTGCTGTTTGGGTGTGGTTTAAATAGCCCAGGTAAAGTAGTTCCAGGCCAAGTAGTTCCAGGCCCAGCCACACCAAAAACACTGGACCAAATGGCTTGGTTCTAAAGAACTGAGCTGTGTAATAGGCCTCCATGTTGGATTAAGGTCAAAAACTGGTATTGCTTTATTCCTGATAATGAGCCTGGCGCCAAAGGCGCCAGGACTGACACCATGTATGTTTCTGATGGAGTTTTAAGGCCCTTGGGGCCAGTGTGAAGGGCTTTAGCCCCACTGCTGCCAGGGGGCTGTTATACCTGAGGGGGTCAGGGGCATGGATCGTGACAGAGGCAATAAGTAACATATTTAATTTTTAATACTTTTTTACTGTTATGAAACTTTTTTAATCAGTATTTTTTTTTACCAGCTACCCAGTGACAGAGCTGAACTTATCTTTATCGCAACCATCATTGCTAGTTCTCAGACATTTCTTCAATCATCACACCTTCCACAGGTATGTTACAATGCAAACAGCGATGCTTTACAGAGCTCAGAGATTAGTAGTCCATGGGTTTTCCAATAGCAAGGTTGCTGGTGCAAGTCTACCCCTTTACTTGAAACACAGTAGGCTGAGCTGTGCATTGGGAGGAAGGAGGTGTCAGGGCCTTGATGGCAGAGGCGTGCCCACAAACCCAAGGGGAGAAGAGTGCACAAGAGACAGAAGTGTAAGGAGTCCTGCAGACAACAAAGGATAGGCAATAACTGTAGACACAGAACAAAGGCAGTGAACAGAAAGGGATACAGAGTACAATGTACTCAGAATGGGGAAAGCGTTTCCCACAGGGTTAGGGGAAACCCTTGCCTTCTGAACTGGTTACTATTACAGGGCCCCACGTCGAATGCTGATGGAAAGGAGCAACAGGAGTTGGGTGTCAGTGCCTGGACACTAAGACATGAATATGGAAACAATACTCACAAGACTGAACCCTGTGCGGGTCCAGCAGGAACTGAACAGTGACTACATACTGAACCAGGAACCAGCACATTGATAACAATATGGAATGACGTACAATATTGAAACACAACAAAGGATACACAAGCCAAATGATGACAAGAACCTTTGCTAGTAACCAGAGAGAGAGCTGAACTATGTTTACCCAAATCAACATTGCTAGTTCACTTATGAATCTTCACCCATTAAACATATAATAATGCAAAAAGCTAAGCTTTCTGAATGGGGACCCTGTAGCTCAGACAATAGAGCAAGTCCACCAGTTGGCTTGAAAATACTTCATGGTATCTTAAGCTGTAATTTGAGAAGAGGGAATAAGTTACATTTTTAATTTGCTATGCTTTTTTACTGTTACAAAAATATTGTGTTATCATTATTTCCTTTACAAATTGCCTAGAGATAGAGAGAGCCACACCTATGTTTATCTCAACCAGCATTCCTAGTTCTCAACTGCATCTTCATCCGTTACAACTTTGAGATATATGATATAATGCAAAAGCAATGCTTTCAGAAAAGAGATCCAGTAGTTCAGAGGGAAGAGCATGGCTTTAGCAATGACAAGGTTGCAGTTCCAAGTCTACCCATTGGCTCTAAAATAATCAACCTCATATGTTGAGTCATGCATTGGGCGGAAATGAGATTTTATTTAAAAAAAATATTTTGTACTGTTATTGAAATGTTGTGTTATCATTATTTCCTTTACAAATGAATTTAGGAGAGAGGGCATCACTTCTGTTTATCCAAAGCGGCATTGCTATTGCCAAGATGCATCTTCATCAATTAAACATTGTATAAGTATGTCCTAATGTAGAAAACTATGCTCTTTGAAAGGAGACCCAGTAGTTTAGAGGTTAGAGCAAGGGTTTAAGAATGAATGGTTGCAGGTGCAAGTCCACCAAGTGACTTAAACATGCTTAATCCAATAAGTCTAGCTATGCTTTGGGAGAATATAAATATAATTTTCAGTTTTTCTTTTTTTTCTCACTGTTTTAGAAATATTATTTTATCATTATTTCCTTTACAAATGACCCAAAGAGCGAGAGAGCATAACCTAGGTTTATCCCAACCGGCATTGCTAGATCCCAGATGTACCTTCATCCATCACACCTTCCACAGATATGTCATGATGCACAAATCTATGCATTCTGAAGGGACACCCAGAAGCTAAATAGTTAGAGCGTGTGTTTACAGGTGACAAGATTAAAGGTTCAAGTCCACACATTGTCTTCAAATTGTGTATGCCAACTGGCATTGCTATTTCCCAGATGCATCTTCCTCCACTAATCGTTTGACAGCTATGTCATAATGTAAAAAGCTATGTTTTGGTAAAGGAGACCCAGTAGGCCAGAGGTTACAGAGTGGGTTTACCATGGGCACATTTGCAGGTTCAAGTCCACACATAGGTTTGAACATACTCAAACTGGTAAATTGAGCTGTGCTTTGGCATGAAGTAGATAACATTTGCTTTTTACTTTTATAAAAATGCAGTTGTATCTCCATAATTTTCTTTACAAAGGAGCCAGAGAGAGAGAGAGAGAGAGAGAGGGAGGGAGAGACAGAGAGACAGAGAGAGAGAGAGGGAGAACAGCACCTAGATATTTCCCATTAGTCATTGCTTTTTCCCAGATGTATCTTCATCCATCACACTATTGAGAGCTATATTTATAATTCAAAAAGCTATATTTTCTGACAGGTTAATGGTAGCTCAGAGGTTAGAGAGTGTGATTTCCATTGTTAATGAGGCAGGTTCAAGTCCACAAATTGTCTTTAACAAGCTCAGACTGATAGGTTGAACTGTGCATTGGGAGAAAGAAGGTAATATTTTTCCTTTTTTGGTGTTATAAAAAAAATGTAATCCTTATTTCCATTTAAAATTACCCAAAGACAGCAAAAATTATGTTTATCCCAACCAGCATTGGTAGATCCCAGATGCACCTTCATCCTTTAAACATTTGACAGCTATATCATAACGCAAAAACTATGCTTTCTGAAGAGAGGTAGAACAAGTGCCAATGGCAAGGTTGTAGATGCAAGTCCACTGATTGGCTTGAAAATACTCAACCTGGTATGTTGAGCTGTGCATTGGGAGGAAATGTGTAAAATGTTTACTTTGTAACATTTTTTACTATTACAAAAATATAGTTTTATCCATTTCACAATTACAAATGACTCCAAGAGAGAGAAGCAGCACCTTTGCTTATCATAACTGGAATTGCGTATTCCCTGATGCATCTTCCACCATTACTCCTTTGACATCTATGTCCTAATGCAAAAAGATATGCTTTCAAAAGGGAGGCCAGTAGATCAGCTGGTACAACATAATTTTACCAGTGGGAAGGTTTCAGCTGCAAGTCCAGCAATTGGCTTGAAAATAATCAACTGGTAGTTTGAGCTGTTCATTTGAACTCGGTAATTTAGTTTTTAATATAGTTTTACAGTTATACACATTTTTTATGATTGGATCCTTTACAACTGACTCAGATAAAGACAGCAGCACCTATGTGTATCCCAAATGGCATTGCTATTTCCAGGCTCGGACTAGCCTATGCAGTAATACTGCAGTGCTCGTAGAGCCAGCACATTATTTTAGTTTGGACTCTTATTTTGGGCCAGAATGGCCACCTTCTTTTGCCAGACTAGGACAGTTACTACACAAGCTTTACCCAATATTACTAAGCAAATATTCTTTCAAATCCATTATTTGCAAAATATTCCAAAAACAGCTCCTTGCATCATACTCAAATAGTCTGTTATAAAAATATCGTTTCATAATGATTTGTTTTACAGGCTAGAGAAAGAGCAGCACCTTTACTTTACAGACAGACAAGAGCATAAAAACAGGAGAGAAGTAATCATATAATAGCTAGTATTGCAAGCTGCAAGCATTGACTGGTGGGTACAGGGCAATGCCTGAAGTACCAGCCCAGGATTGCAGCATGGGCACGTTTTTTTGGCGAGGCAGGGCCACTTTCCCAGTTTCATAAGTGACTACATTAGCTTTAACCAATATGCTTTCAAATGCATTATTTGCAGCAAATTTTACCCAAACACCCCCTTGTGTAGTACTCAAATAGTCTGTTCTGAAAATTAACGAATTGTAATGCGTGATTGTGGGCCACTGTTTCATTGGTGGCTGAATCGAGTTTGCCTCCTAGTCCGACCCTGCACACACAAAAACATCTGCGTGGCTGCGGCCATAACTAACTACAAAAGACTTGCATGTGACCATTTTTTCTAGTGACCTTAGCCGCTTGAACTTCAAACTTTCTCCCCAACAAAACAAACATAGCAACACGAGGTCATCCTGGTGTACTGAACATCATGTAATTATGTTTGCACAAGGGTGCATTCTATAAATGTACCAAGAGTGCTTACACAAGCAACCACTCTCCGTTTTGGTAAACTGTGTTAAAACAGCGCTGCGATGTGCTTTTCAATAATTCACGCAGTATCACCGATGCTCAAACGGATGTGGCGCTCATTGTCTCCACTTCGAAAGGATGACATGTGACCTTGTCTTGATACGTACTTGTGACCCCCAGGATACCTAAATAATACTGCAGCTCAGCTGTCAAGAACCTTGAAAAGAATAGACGACCTCTTACAAATGAGGCGCGAAAAAAGGAGAATTAATTAATGCAACAAAAAAAACAGAACTGTGTGTGGAAATGTATACTTGTGTTTCTTAGAACGTGTACAAAATTATTAAAATAACCCGTTTCGCTGACACATTAGCTGAAGGAACGAGGGATAGTAAAAGGGGGAATGTGTTTATATTCCCGATAATCGAGCTAATTAGAATTGCCATGGTGACAAGCGGTCCAACATGTGAACGGAAGACATAATTTACCACTGTGATGATCAGTCGATAGAGATGTCAACGTATGTTTTATTTTTAAGTCCGTCGCATCGTGATGTGAAGAAAAAACGTACTGATTACCGAATGTAAAGGAGACCAGTGCCTGGCTTTTGGCAAGAGCAATCGTGCTATTTTTAGTTGGCAATTCCCCAAGGAGCACGGTTTGCTTTGCTGTCATTGGCCTCTCCAGCCACGAGAAGACGTGACAGATTAATAGGATTTTCAGCTAAGGAATTAAGATAGAGTGCAGCATTCATAATGCTGCTTAAGCTCTCGTCAAAGTGATAGAAAATGAGATAGTAAAATAATGGCTTAGAGATAGTAAATAATTTAGTCACATTTTAAATATGTATACACGACAGTGAGAACATTTTAATGAACTGATTTTGCAATTATTTAAATTCGAAGGTTTTATCTCAAACTGAAATCTTACGCAAAATATGTTGAGGTTCATGACGACGCCTTGTTCTCATTCCTCCTCCATAAATCATGTCCTCCAATTAATAACAATCTTGCTTTCCTATATTATGTTATGAAATATTTGTCTTGCACCCATCACCACCATAAAAAAAATATAATTTTCAAATCTCCTGCAAAATCTCAGTTGCAGGGGAAAAGGTGTAGAATACTTTTAATATTTTTTTTCTACTTGCTTTGGCTTCTGCAGATTTTAATTTGTCTAAGTGGTAAATCAATTACACTTTTCACCAAGGGTGGATGGATCAATGGATACCATGCATTAAGCGCCCCGTTGCACATGTGCAAATATACAGGTGTTGCATAAGGGCCACATCCGGCCCATACACGGTGTTAGCAAGTTGGAACTGGGCCATAGGTCAATATGGCAATGTCCACATTGTTGTTCTTACTGACCCTGGTGGGCCAGAGTGGACCCTTTAATGACTTAACAATAGAGGTGGAAGTGGCAGGACTAAAGGGAATAATGTTCCTCTACTTTTCTGTAGAACCAGCCATCTTTCCTTATTTTTGGTAGATTGGAGAGGAAAAGAAAGATGCAATACATTTGAATAAATACATGAATGAAGAAGAGCTCAATGTGGTTTTGGAGCACTCGTCTCTCACCTTTTCCCACCACATCTCACTCACCTCTCGTGCCTGTCGCTACCACCTCTATAATATTCGAAAAGGTTGCCCCTCCCTTACTTTCCATGCTATTAAACTTTTCATCTCCTCCCTTATCTTTTCTCGCCTCTTCTACTGCTCATCCTTACTTTTTGGTCTACCTTCTTCACATCTTGCCCCCCTCAAATCTATCTATCACTCTACCATCCGTACCCTCTGTCTCCTCTCCCCCGCGAGACTCCATCTCTGCTTCCTTATCCTCCATTGGTGGGCTCCCCTTTCACTCTCAACTTAAATTTCATTTTCTCTGCCTAGTCTTCAAATCTCTCCACGATCTTGCTCCCCCTTATCTCTCTTCCCTTCTCTCTTTCTACACTCCCTCTCGCTCCCTCCGTTCCGCTGACCACTTCCTCCTCACTGTTCCTCCCTCCCCTTGTGCCTCCTCCCGTTTCCGCTCTTTCCAACTCCTGGCCCTCCTGCACTGGAACTCCTTACCTCTCTCAATCCGCTCTATTCCTACCTTTTCCTCTTTCTGCACGTCCCTTAATCCCTCCTTCTCCATTCCCCGCCATGATACCCCTCCCTCTTCTCACTCCCCCTCTCCCTCCCTTTCCCTCTTCCCCCCTTAAGCCTCTCCCTTCTTTTTCCCCCACCCCATCCCCACCCTCACCCCTCCTTGCCTCCTCCTCCTACCCTCCCACCCCTTCCTAGATCTCCTCCACTTCTCTCCCCCTTCCCTCTGTCAAATTACTCTACATAATGTTTTATTGACTAATTCAAAATTGTAATTTGCTTCTTTTGTTACTGTTATTGTTATATTAAATGTATCCTGTTGTTGTCAATGTGCAGCGCTTTGGTATAAAGCGCTATATAAGCCTAATAAATACAAATACAAATACATGCGTCTCAGTCTGGGATTTACTGTTCTTCCGCTGCAGAGAACTATACCTGTTTATCGATATTGATAAGTATCACGTAATGTCTAACTCAATGACAAACTGGGGTACCTTATCAGTGCAAATACTTTCACTCCAGATGATGCTACACCAGCGGACCTGGATGATAAAAAGCTTGATCATGCTTAAAAAAGGATCTACTCAGTGACCAATTATTTTGTTCGTGTCCAGTCACTATTGGTAGATTTTCCAGGCTCTCTGTTCAGCATACAAGGAGGGATTTCCATGGTTCATTTAGTGGAGATCATGGAACACCAGTTCCAATACCTGTTACATACGACGTACAGCATTAAGTGAGGGACATCTTCAGGACAAAGCTTTGCAGTGGCAGCACAACACCAGCCGTGGTTGCGAAAGTGGAAAGCAGAGACTTCACGCATGAATGCACTAACCAAATTTCCATTCTTGAGTCCCTATCTCTTTGACCCATAGCTCAACTCCATCCTGGAAAAGTATTTTAAAGCTTGGATGAATCCCAATTTGGAATAAGGGAGAGAACAGCAGTTTACTACTAAACCTACAGCAAAGGATTCTTCTTTTTCAGTGCTCTTGCCGGTTGACAGAGGTTTCTTTCAAGGAATACGTTCCTCTGCCTGGGACTGCTCATCTTGACCTGCAGATCCTTCCCACGCTCCACCAAAATTATGACTGCAGTGACCACTGACATCATTTACCATTCATGGGATATCTTTACCATTTGTGAAGGCTGGGCAGGGTATCTCTGATTCCTGGATCAGGAGGTGTTACACCTTATTGTTATGAGCCCATTGTAGTAATAACAAAGGAAGCCTTACTGCTGTGAGTTCAATGGACTCCTCTAAAGAGAGCGATAATCGAAGATCACCGGCAGAACTACCAGGCAGGTTTTTCTCTATCGTCTTATTGCAAAAAAGCTAGTGAGAGAATTCCTCCCTGTTCTACATCTGAAGAGGCTAAACAAGTTTGTGGCATATGTGTCTTGTCGCATGCAACATCCACAGCATGTAATTGCATCAAATCTATTTAAAGATAAAGTAATTGCTATAGATTTGGAAGATGCTCGGCTACTTTTTGCTATAGGTGCATCCCATCAGAAATACCTGTGGTTTGAAGTGAGAACTGTTATCTACCAACTTTTCCTTCTGCTTTTAAAACTGGCAACAGATCCCAGGGTGTTCACCATTGTCCATGCTTACATTGCGGGGCTCTTCCAGGCAGCGGGCATCCCGATTTACTCATACTTTGATAACTGGTTAGTCCAGGAAGACTCAAGGGAAGCTACCATCATAATCTGCAAGGCGTTACAAAGTCATGGCTTCTGGATCATTTACAAGAAGTTATGTATGACCTTGTGTCACAGTGTTCAATTTATAGAGGTCTGTTCGGAACTGACATGGAGAAGGCCCTGCTTCCCCTACCGAGAGCCCTTACTCCACAGCATCACCTCGAAACCATTCCTCTAGATGACGATACTGCCAGTGAGGGCCTGGCTACCTCTTCAAGTGGATATGCCATCAAGAATGGCAACAGTTCACTGGGCTCCATTTGATTTGAAACATTGGCTATGCTATCTTCTGATTAATTAGACTACGGCACGCAGGGATTAGCACTATCTAATCCCAGTGCATTCAGCCATTCAGGATCTACTTGCATGGTGGGGCAATTTGGAAAAAAAGTTCATTAGGGTTCTGCCTGACCATGGAGGAGTAGGTAGTGATCTGGACAGAGACAAGTATCAAAATGGGGGAACGACACATTGGAATATCATATCCAAAAAGAAAGGTGGGGGCACCCCATTACTCACTGGCACCTGGGGATAATGAAATCATAAAAAAAAACACAAATTGGTGTCACATGAGAACCAATATAATAATCTCTTACCCAAATTTATAATTGATGTGTCATAATTAATATGACATCTCCATGTAAGAAGCCAGCCTAGAGTCACAGAAAACAGCAAAACTAATTTCCATGTATTTCTGTCTTTTTATATATACAATTATTTCCAAAGAAAAACACAGCCTCAACAACCACATGAATTTGGATGAGCATCATAATACATTAAAGTCACATAAACCAACCCATTCCCATATTCGTGCTCCCATCCAATCTAACTATCCGCACAAATACACACAATAATACATAACCTCACTGTGCAAAGAATGTCAACAAGTGCCAAGTGCTCAAGCCTTCAACCGAGGCTGACCATTTTTACATCAATAATAAATTGGGAAACAAACTTCTTCATAGATCTATATAACATTGAAAATCTAGTACCACCCATTCAGGTCTACTAGCTGAGTGTACTAGCTGAGGTTGCATTTCTATTCTGGGATTTCCATCATGTAGTAATGTATGAACAACCTCCATGCTAATTTCGACTATACAGTGAACCAATCACTGAGATGAACAGTCTTCTTCAATACCAAAAAGCTTTGATTTAAGTGTTGGGAAGGAGAGACGATCATCCCACACCACTGAATGGTTAAGGATAAGGCAAAGACCGTGAGATGTAGTGCAAGAGACCAAGGGGGCCAGCGGGGAACTCTTATAAGTTCTTTACACAAGTATGTTATTGCATGCTTTGTAGATGTAGCACATGTAGGGACAAACGCCATCTTAGATATTAGCAGCCATATTGAAACGTTAGGCCTAAAAAGCAGAACAGCAGCAAGCATCACACGCCGCAGAGATGAGGGAAGGAATAGGTTGTGTTCCAGGCATCGATGAGAAAGGCCAGAGTCGCAGAGATCAATAAGCCCTTCATTGTCTTAAAAGTTGCCAGCCTTCATGCTCTGGGAAGAATGTGCCCTGCAAGGCCATGGGAGGAGGGTGGATCGTCTCTGTACGATACAATCCCAAGAGAAGGAGGTTGTGGGCCTCCAACCCCCACTAGTCCCAACTCTAAGTTATAGCACCCAAAGGCCCTAGCCTTATGTCCCCTGCATTCCAAGGTACCAGCCAGCCCCAGACGACTTATCATAAAGCTGTTAGACCCCTGATGGATCAAGAAAAATAAAAAAGTAGGGCTTTCTTGCCTTCACTTCTGGGTCAAGTGATTTGTGCTGTGGGGTGCAGGGAGGGATAACATTATAGCCCAAAACGAGGGTGGAAGATGTTGGAGAGATGCCTGCCTGTCTGGAATCGAGTGAATACTGTGAGTTAGTATGACCTCGTTTTTTTCTCTTGGGCCCCTGTCTGCTTGTACCAGGTGCACTACCACAGAGATAACGATGTATTGTTTATTTTGTACATATTTGCCAATGAGCCACCACCTCGTGACCGATGACGAATGCAGCATCACCCACATGAAAGAAGATGGACAGATGGGGCTGGGACCAATGACCTGGTATCCCTTATGGTGCAGGCGGCCTATGAGTAGGGTCTCACCAACCCTCAGCGCAGGGTTCTACTGTATGTAATAATGTTACTGATGACGCTACGTACCTTCTTAATGTGCTGCTCATGCAGATTTCAGCAGCAGCAGAGATCTTTGCTGGTGCAATCCTATTATTTAGGAATACAATACTTTCTATCCTTGCAAGGGGTGTCTTTGTCCTTTTTCCCTACTGGGTTGTATTTATTCTGGTGTGAGCATTCAGGGGCATTCCTACATAAGCTCTAACTTATTTTCTGAAGGTCATAATTCTATGGTGAACTTGATCGCCAATTGCAATTTTTTCAACTGGTTATGTTAAACCTCAAACACAATCCCAGACATCAAAGGTCAATTAAACCAGACGTTCAGATGTATTCTCATGCCTACTCAATCAGGCCAAAAAATGTGTACTTTTTTTGGCCTGGGAAGACGTTTGTTTAAATAATTCTCGGCCGACTTGCAAAATTCACTGCTGACTCCATATCTTTGCAGATATAAACTCATAGCATCAATCTAAACCACAACTTCCGATGTATTCCAATGGTTGTTCAAACAGCACCAAACGAAGGACTTCAAAATAATTCTCATCTGACTAGATGCAAACTGGCTGCATACTAGATTTCACTGCGGACATGACCTCAATGTTTCTATCTTGTGAAACACTTGTGTATAGGCGCGTTATAAATGCCATATCATATCATATCATATCATATCATATCTTAACCTCACAATATAGCTCCGGTGGAGCGCAGTTGGTCCCATGTCATTGAAACATTGGAATGCATTCAGGCTCTCTGGTGCCCAGTCGTTGTTTCTTAGATGTAAAATAAAATTACATCAGCTTTTCATCAATTGGAAGCCTTATTTTTCTCATTTCGTGTTATTAGCCAAAATGAAGAGGCCTACCTTCTCTACATTAAGTCATTAAATTCCCTCTACAGTCAATAATGCATTTGACCTGGCTAGGATACTGCTACCAGAGTCCATATATCAGTTTCTGTTATAGGCTTTTATATTGCACCCATTACCAGTGTAGTAGTCTTATGGTGCCAAGGTTTGTCCAGATCGTGGTAGGAAAACTGTAGGGACTACCTCTGCCTAAGGACTCTCCAGACATTAATAGCTACATTACATGTGGAGACGCAACCCATCTCCCCGGATTTCAGCACCTTCACACATGAGGTGGTTGCCTGAAATCAGCTAAACATCAATATGGTCGTAGAAGTGGTCGTAGAAGGACCGGTCCCAACATGAGGAATAAAACTCTAGGTTCTAGGATCAGATTCAGGATAGGCTTTTGGGCACAGTTACTGAGAACAACTCAATCGATACAGTGGTGGATGCCGACAAAGCCGTAAACTATCCAACAGAATTCCTCAACTCACTCGACCCCCCGAATTGCCACCACATCACCTTTGACTGAAAGTTGGGTCACCCATCATGCTGCTTCGCAATCTCGACCCACCACAGGCTGTGTAATGGCACAAGGTTATACGTTAAGAAAATGCTGCCTAATGTAATTGAAGCAACAGTGTTCACTGGGTAGGGAAACAAAATGTTTTGTTTATAAACAAGCCTTACAACGAACATGTACTTTAGTAATATTAAACTTTAGGTCCACCTATCATGCTGCTCAGAAATCTCCATGTTGTTCTCACGTTATAAGTTTCAGAATGAGTTTTTAAGAAGAACAATACATTGTGTTGTGTAGTCTTTATGAGAAAACATTTTTAAAATGAGAATTAACCGAAAAATGAAGTGAATTTTTCTTTTCACCTTTCTTTTGGAGCCTTTCCGAAAAGCGTAAATGTTAATACCTTAAGGTAATTTTTATTTATACATTTTTTAAATTTGCAAGTTAGTTAAATAAAAACTTTTTTAGCAAAATATTTCCTTATCTTAATTCCCCTTCAAGTTTAGGCACCCCCGTTTCCACCAGGGTCTAGTAAATTGAAACACTCCTTTAAAAATATGACAGCTACAGCAGTCAACAAGGTCTTCTCGCCTCTCAGCAGTAGTCTGCCATTCCTCTGCTGTGAGTGTAGCGTGTCCTTCCAAAAATCGTTTAAAATATCTTGTCCTGACAAGCGTTAAAGCAATACATCTTGTGAACAGATGTGGGAGGTTTTCAACCGAGCCTGCGGCATTACAAAATCTGCAGCATATCAAGTTTGGACTGAGCCTAGCTTTCACCGATGAAACCTCTCTCGTTTTAAAGAGGTTCAATCTGATCCTCATAAATTGGGCCCTATAATTTGGGCCCGGTAATTTCCTTAGGTATTCTTGAACATTGCCCCTACATCTTGTTTCCTTCACAAGGTTATAGAAAAGTTTGAACTTGTTCACTTCATTGTTTGTTATAATCCAGTCTAATGTCTAGAGCTTCTTCTTGACTTTCCCTGGATTGAACCATAGTTCCTCCATTGAAGTACCCAACAGCCCCAGTGTGGCTCTACAGTCGTCCCCCCGCTTTGCCACCTCAGTGCCGTTTTCCCTCTTCAGCTTTGTTCTTATCATGGCCAGAATTGTTGTTCAATTCTCGTTTGTGCATTTTCCGAAAAAGGTCAGCCTTTGTCAATATACCACTGCTTTTAGGGAGCGCAGGCACATTTCTCGTCTAATTATCTGGATCAGTACTGCTCTTGGGATGCCCAAGACCCTCCTCCAGAAAATCCTGTCCAGATAAGCCCAAAGATTTTTAGGGAACCGGAACAGGATGTCAGCTCCACAGGTCAGCACTGAAACCGCCTTTGTTCTGTACATCTTGTGAGAAACCAAAGGGTGTCTCACCCGTTAGTCCCCAGGGACTTGTCACCGAGGTGGCCAGGACACGGCCATCGGTTTTGGATCCAGTTCCCGGTGGTGGACCACTGCAGGACGACCACCTGGGAGAGGGGTGTTCGGGTGTGGGGGTGAGGCGACCAATGGTGAGACACAGTATTCATCCCTTTCCTGTACACATGACCCATCCTATTTTATAGGATTCTCAACTCTCCCCCCTTTTCGCACAAACACTGGGCCATGGAAGAGGGTGACTGAGAGTTATGAGGCTGACCCTTACATACCTCATTGGACATGTCCCACGAATTGGGTCAAGCAAAGTCAGGCACTTGACTTTAAGTGCATACATCTAAAACCAATTAGCCCTCGCTGCACGGATAAAAGGTGGAACATAGAGACACACTCTGATCAAGGTGGAACACGAGCAAGAGCAGAACTTCTGGGACAAAAAGGCAAACCTACTGGAGCAGAGCAACGGACCGAGGGACCAGAGCAAAGGGTTGAGGACCCCAGGAGTTCCCTGCAGAAGGTTGTTGCCTCCAACAGGCCGTGAAAGACATGTGTAGAAGGCCATATCCCAGATGATAAGACTTCATCGTGTTTCAAGGATGCCAGTGACCCTCCAGGGTGAACGGCAGAGTTGGGGAGGCAAAGCCAAGCCTGTGGTATTAACCTTGACTTGCGAATTCGAACTAAAAAGACAAGAAAGGAATACACACAGCCGGTGAGTTGGCGAGTGACATGAAAGGCCAGTGTGCGTTAAGCAGAGATTGAAGTTACAACAATATATCACACAGTTTAAGGCTGCTCAAGTGTGGATGAGATGCAGAGGAAGGAAGACCTGTGTTGAATTTTGAGTTACAGATAGCTGTGAAGCCATCAATACTGAATGGTAGAGTGGTCTGGTGAAAGAAAGTAGCCGATTCGAAAGTCTCTGTGAAAGGTAAAGAAGCGATAAAGTGAATGTTGAACTTTTGTGCTGATGCTGATGACATCGAACAACCCAGACCAAGAGACACTGGGGCAAATAACACGAGAGTGTAGAGTGAAAGGAAAGTCGAAGTGGTCCTGCAGAGGTCTATAGTAAAAGCCATGCACAATCGAAAGTCTTCGACATTAAGAAAAAGTCTGAGCCTGACTGAGGGAGACCGGAAGTGTGATAATGTAACGCTCACCTGATTCCCACGGAGGCGCTGGTCTTGGCAGGAAGGTGTCTGTGACCCGAAAAGTGATGTGCAGGACTCGATTTGCTTCTGGGGCCGAACCTCTTCGCACTGTGTATCGAACTCGAAGAGTGAGATTTCTGCAGGTGAAAGAATATGGGGGTTAATGATCTGGGTTGTTGAATGTCCCTCTCTCTCTCTCTCTTCTTAGCTTCTCCGTAGAGCCCCCAGGTCAACGTGCTCACCTTAGATAAGTGAATGCTGGACTCTCCATCTGCGTCTGGTGCAGGGTGCCGTTGCCAGTTCCTTCACTGGTGAAACATAGGCCTCTTGACATCAGAGGATCGCTACCATCGTGAACTGCACGAGCGGTGAGTGTCTGGACACCTTTTTAGTCCTTTTAGTCTTTAGGTGCGCGGGCACGTTAATATAGAACAGGACTCTGTATAATGCTTTTTCCTATTTGTCTTGCAGGGCTCTTGAGATAGGAGATGGTGTGAAGAGAGCCGAAGTTGGAGCCAGAGCCTTGGAATGAAGCGCTTGGAAATGCGTATGTAAATGCAAGCGCTCTAACTGTCTCTTTTCCCTTGCAGCTGTGAGTTCGTGCTGAAGAGATGCTGGAAAACGACGGAGTATTTGCAGGCGTTCTACTGTGGCGAGCGCGATGGACGTGAGTAAATACCTGTCTAATGTCTCTTCGTTTGTCTTTCAGATGCTGGGTTGCAGCGTTGAAGAAATCCGGAATTCGCGGAGTGCCGGTAAGTAATAACAATGCTTTTGTCTTCACAGGCGGAGGTGCAGCGTGAAGAAATGTTCGCTGCCGATGGATCAGGTGAGGAAAGCGCTGCGTGTAAAGGTTGCAGTGCTAACCTGTTGTTTCTTGTCTTTGCAGGTGCTGCTGAATACTGGATACAGGAGTGGTAAGTATTGTTCTTGCAGGTTCAGGATCGGAAGGAAGAAAGGCTGGAACAGACTCGGTGAGCGTTCTGCTGCAGATGCAGGATAACGCGAAGCACGTTTGTTCAATCGGGTGTGGTTTAAATAGCCTTGGAGTGATGAGGCGTCTTCCTCCACGGCCCCGCCTAAGTAAGAAAAGAGTTCCAGTTCCAGAAGAGTTCCCGTGTTGTATCCAGGGAGTGGAGCTTGCCCCACCCAGGTAAGAAAGTAGTTCCTGTTCACGGAGGATTCCTATGTGGCTGGTAAGTAAGCAGCATGGTCTGCTGCAGGTAAGTCCACCCAAGCATCTTCATACATATTATGAGCCCGGCGCTTCCAGTGCCGGGACCGATGGCTTTGATGAGCCTGGTGCCACCGGCGCCAGGACAAGGTCCAAAAGGTCCCAGTGGGGACCGGCTGGTGCCTAAGATAACGGTTAGGGGCCTGCTTCCAAGGACGTTGGGCTGTTCCTGACTCCTTGGAAGCAGTGATCATGACAGCACCCCCCCTCAAGGCCCCTTCCAAGCGTGTCTTCTCCGGGGGTTTTGGCTTGTCGGGGTGATTCAAATGGAATTTCTTGACCAGACGAGGTGCGTGGACATGCTCAGAGGGTTCCCAAGACCTTTCCTGGGGGCCGTATCCTTTCCAATCAACCAGGTAATATAATTTAGATTTGGAGATTTTGGAGTCTAGGATGTTCTTTACTTCGAACTCAAGTTCTCCATCTACTAAAACAGGTTCCGGGAGTTCGGTCAATCGGGTTCCTGGTTGCACTGGTTTTAGTAAGGAGACATGGAATACTGGATGTATTTTCATATGCGAAGGCAATTCCAATTTAACAGCCACCGGATTAATTATGGTAGAGATAAGATAGGGTCCAAGGTATCTCGGGATGAAAGTGCGTGGTCCTTTTAGAGGTAGGTGCTTAGTGGATAACCAGACCTGATCTCCCTCTGCGTAGTGAGGGGCCTCTTTACGGTGCTGATCTGCTCCTTTCTTAAATTGAGCTTTAGCTCTTTGCAGATGGGCAGTGGCTTCCTTAAAAGCACGAGTGATCTCCGAGTGCAAGTGATCCACAGCAGGTGTTTCGAATTCTTGGGGAGGATCCAGGTTAGAGGTTCTAGGATGGTGTCCGTATAATAGGAAGAAGGGAGTCTTCCCGGTTCCAGAATGAGTCGAATTGTTATAGGCGTATTCAGCGATCCAAAGAATGTCCTTCCAAGGGTTTTCAGTTTGTTGGAGCATGCAACGTAGATATTGCTCTAGAGTTTGATTTGTCCTCTCGGTTTGTCCGTCAGTTTGGGGATGGTGACTGGTAGAAAGTCTCACATCAATTTGGGCTAAACGACAGCAACTTCGCCAAAAGTGGGAGATGAATTGACTTCCCCTATCGGAGACCAAAACCGAGGGGAAACCGTGTAACCGAACAATGTTTTCTAAGAATTCTCGGGCTAATACTGAAGCTGAAGGTAGGCCCTTCAGGGGAATGAAGTGAGCCATCTTGGAGAATAGATCCACGACTACTAAAATGGTATTATACCCTGAGCATGGAGGTAAGTCCGTGATGAAATCCATGGACAGGGTATGCCATGGACAGGGAGGGATGTCTAGTGGGTGTAAGAGACCGGCTGGTTTCTCCTTCTGACTCTTATTCTGGGCACACACACCGCAGGAGATTACAAAGTCTCTAATGTCCTTCTTCCATGATGGCCACCAGAAATGTCTTTTGACCTTTTCCATGGTTTTGGTTATGCCAGGGTGACCCTCCATTAGTGAATCGTGATAACAGGAGATTACCTGTTTTTGTATTTTCTCACTGGGCAAGTCCAATCGTCCTCGGAAATATGGTAGGTCTCGATCCACTGAGAATTCTTTTCCTTTTAATTGCCAGTCCTGTAAGTCGACCGGAGTTAAAAGTGATTTGACTGTAGTCTTAATGTCTTCAAAGGATTGAGCGCTGACCAAGCCCAAAATCCTTTGTTCTGGGATTATGGGTATTGGTTCTGGATTGGTCAAATGTTCATCTATTCCCATCCGGGAGAGGGCATCTGCTTTTCCATTTTTACTGCCTGGTCGATAAGTAATTATAAAGTCAAACTCAGCCAAAAACAGAGCCCAGCGAAGCTGCCTGGAAGACTGAGCTTTGGCTGTCTTCAGATACTGTAAGTTGCGGTGATCAGTCATTACGGTGACTGTGTGTCTGGCTCCCAAAAGATAATGCCGCCAGGCTTTAAAGGCCGATCTGATAGCTACAAGTTCCTTGTCTGTAATTGAATAGTTGATCTCGGGAGCCGAGAATTTGCGGGACCAAAAGGCTACAGGATGTAATTGGTGTGTGACCGGATCCCTTTGTGATAAAACTGCCCCCATAGCAAGACTAGAAGCATCTGTTTCTACGATGTAGGGGAGTTCTGGGCGAGGATGTTTTAGAACAGGTGCAGAAATGAATTTAGTCTTTAAATCCTGAAAAGCTTGTTCTGCCTCGGTAGACCACTCAAAACGTTTGTTTTTCTTTAACAGAGCGGTGATGGGCTGGACTATTCGAGAGAATTCAGGGATGAATCTGCGGTAAAAGTTAGCGAAGCCTAACATGCTTTGGACTCCTTTTACAGAGGTTGGTGAAGGCCACTTGATGATTGCATCGACTTTCTTTGAATCCATATGGACTCCGTTAGGTGACAATATGAATCCCAGGAACTCAACTTCAGTTACGTTGAAAACGCATTTTTCGAGCTTAGCAAAAAGGTTATGTTGACGTAATCTCTCGAGGACCTCTCTAACGTGTTTCCGATGTTCTTCTTCAGATGATGAATAGACGAGGATGTCATCAATGTAGACAACAACACACACATCAATGAGTTCTCTAAGGACATCATTCATAAAATACTGGAAGGCGGCAGGAGCGTTGCAAAGTCCAAAGGGCATAACTTGATATTCAAACAGCCCATACTTGGTGCGGAAGGCCGTCTTCCATTCATCGCCCTCTTTTATTCGTACCAAATGGTAGGCTCCTCTGAGATCCAACTTTGTATATATACATGCGTCTTTGACTTGTCCAGGAGTTCAGGGATCAAAGGTAACGGGTATCTGTTTTTAACGGTGATTTGATTCAGGGCGCGGTAATCTATACAAGTCCTAAGGTCTCCTTCCTTTTTCGGAACGAAGAACAAAGCCGAGGAAGCTGGAGATGTTGAAGGACGGATAAACCCGTTAGCTAGGTACTGGTCCAGATATTGTCTGAGGTGAAGATTCTCTGGCTCGGTGAGGGCATAAATCCTACTGCAAGGAGGAGTTGTTCCGGGTATCAGATCTATTTGACAGTCGTAAGACCTATGAGGAGGCAGGGTGTTAGCTTGGTCCTTCCAAAAGACGTCTTGGAATTCCTGGTATTCGGGAGGTAATTTGGGAACCTCAGAAAAGATTGCCGCCAGTGAAACATCAGGCCGAGGATAACAAGTGGTAAAACATTCTGGAAACTGAACCGTCTTTGCTCGCCAATCGATCTGAGGATTGTGCTTCTCTAACCAAGGGATTCCCAGAATGATCTGGAACTGAGGGGCCTTGATCACATCGAACACTATTTTCTCCCGGTGTCCATCTTGGCTCACTAACGTCACTTCTTGGGTGGCGTGCGTTACTGGTCCGGAGGCTATCTCCGTGCCATCCACTGTAGTAATGACGTCTTTTACTGCCTTAGGGACAAGGGGTAGATTCTTCCTTGATACCAGTTCACGGTCCACATAATTACCGATTGCTCCGCTGTCGATGTAAGCTTCAATTGCATGCAAACGATCCGGACGTTCAGGACTAATGAGGACCATAGGCACCACGAAATGCGAGGTCACGGGACAGATTTTAACGCTCGGCAAGAGGACCTCTACACTTGTCAGGCTAGGTCGTTTTCCTGCTCAGAATTTGTGGTACAGGTATCTGCGGCTCCTACAGCCTTCTTAGCTGGTTTCACTGGACAGTCTCGAAGAAAGTGCCCCGAGTTTCCGCAATAGAGGCATAATTGCAGCTGTCTTCTTCTTTCCCGCTCCTTTTGGGTTAAAGGTCCTTTCATGACCCCTATTTGCATGGGTTCCACAGTGTCAGCTCCCCTAGTAGAGGTCTGTGGTTTAGAAAACATTCGGGTATCAAATTTGGAACGATCAGCCTTCCTATTCTGTAATCTGTGGTCCAATTGGACAACTAAATCAATATAGTCTGAGCATTCTTGTGGAGGATTCACGACTTGAGCTAACACATCCTTGAGCTCTCCACGCAGGCCTCTGTAGAAGAGCGTTATTCTCTTATCCTCAGGCCATTGAGTTTCTACTATAAGTCTGTTGAATGAGGTTATATAAGTCAAGAGGTCTTGATTACCCTGTCGTAACGAAAGGAGTTCATTGTCCAAGGCCTGCCCTTGTGCATGTCTTGCGAACAGTTTCTCCATGCTGGACTGGAAGGCCTGGAAATCATGCAGAACCGGATCATCCTGAGTGACTAAAGGGATCGACCAATCTGCGGCGCTGCCACTGAGATAAGAAAGCACGAAAGCCACCTTGGTCTGATCTGTTGGGAAGGCAGCTGGTCGACATAAGAAGTGTAGGCGGCACTGGTTAATGAACACTGCAAATTTCTTTGGGTCACCAGAAAAGCGTTCAGGCGGAGCCAAGGGCACATTGCCGGGTAGATTGATTTGCACAGGATTTAAGGATGATGCAGAAGGCTAACTTCCTCCTGGAGCGGGCAAAGGTGTCTGTCCTGCCTGCGTTTGTAGCAATTGCCTAGCGAGGTCCTCTGTTCGCTCCTTGGAAATTATCAGCTCTCTTCTTAGAGAGTTTGTTTCCTGACGAGCTGCATGTACTTCTGCTCTTAGTTCCCCAAGCAACTGGGCTAATTGATCAGTGTCTGAGGTTTCCATTGCGCCTGGGTAGGAGTTTTGCGGTGGGCTTTGCGTTCTGTAACGCTCACCTGATTCCCACGGAGGCGCTGGTCTTGGCAGGAAGGTGTCTGTGACCCGAAAAGTGATGTGCAGGACTCGATTTGCTTCTGGGGCCGAACCTCTTCGCACTGTGTGTCGAACTCGAAGAGTGAGATTTCTGCAGGTGAAAGAATATGGGGGTTAATGATCTGGGTTGTTGAATGTCCCTCTCTTTCTCTCTCTTCTTAGCTTCTCCGTAGAGCCCCCAGGTCAACGTGCTCACCTTAGATAGGTGAATGCTGGACTCTCCATCTGCGTCTGGTGCAGGGTGCCGTTGCCAGTTCCTTCACTGGTGAAACATAGGCCTCTTGACATCAGAGGATCGCTACCGTCGTTAACTGCACGAGCGGTGAGTTTCTGGACACCTTTTTAGTCCTTTTAGTCTTTAGGTGCGCGGGCACGTTAATATAGAACAGGACTCTGTATAATGCTTTTTCCTATTTGTCTTGCAGGGCTCTTGAGATAGGAGATGGTGTGAAGAGAGCCAAAGTTGGAGCCAGAGCCTTGGAATGAAGCGCTTGGAAATGCGTAAGTAAATGCAAGCGCTCTAACTGTCTCTTTTCCCTTGCAGCTGTGAGTTCGTGCTGAAGAGATGCTGGAAAACGACGGAGTATTTGCAGGCGTTCTACTGTGGCGAGCGCGATGGACGTGAGTAAATACCTGTCTAATGTCTCTTCGTTTGTCTTTCAGATGCTGGGTTGCAGCGTTGAAGAAATCCAGAATTCGCGGAGTGCCGGTAAGTAATAACAATGCTTTTGTCTTCACAGGCGGAGGTGCAGCGTGAAGAAATGTTCGCTGCCGATGGATCAGGTGAGGAAAGCGCTGCGTGTAAAGGTTGCAGTGCTAACCTGTTGTTTCTTGTCTTTGCAGGTGCTGCTGAATACTGGATACAGGAGTGGTAAGTATTGTTCTTGCAGGTTCAGGATCGGAAGGAAGAAAGGCTGGAACAGACTCGGTGAGCGTTCTGCTGCAGATGCAGAATAACGCGAAGCACGTTTGTTCAATCGGGTGTGGTTTAAATAGCCTTGGAGTGATGAGGCATCTTTCTCCACGGCCCCGCCTAGGTAAGAAAAGAGTTCCAGTTCCAGAAGAGTTCCCGTGTTGTATCCAGGGAGTGGAGCTTGCCCCACCCAGGTAAGAAAGTAGTTCCTGTTCACGGAGGATTCCTATGTGGCTGGTAAGTAAGCAGCATGGTCTGCTGCAGGTAAGTCCACCCAAGCATCTTCATACATATTATGAGCCCGGCGCTTCCAGTGCCGGGACCGATGGCTTTGATGAGCCTGGTGCCACCGGCGCCAGGACATGGTCCAAAAGGTCCCAGTGGGGACCGGCTGGTGCCTAAGATAACGGTTAGGGGCCTGCTTCCAAGGACGTTGGGCTGTTCCTGACTCCTTGGAAGCAGTGATCATGACAGCTAAGGTAGGGGAAGGGAACCCCTAAAGGATGTGAATTAAACTTGGGGAAGGGAACCCCATACAAGTGCTGTGTTTGAAAGGTCCGAGCCTGACTGAAGGAGACCAGCGTGAACTTTTTTGTTGAACTGTGGTTTGAAAGCTGGGAAAGGAGACTGTAACGTGGAAGGCCTGGTGGGCATCGATCCATGTTTTGAACTGCCTTTGTTTTGAGAACCTGAGCCAGTGTGTGTCATCCTATTTAAGGGGAGTGCCTTACTCTGTGCTGTCCAACGTGGGGAGGAGAGCTGACTCAGCCACATTAATTCTTTATATTACAACACTGACCTTTCTTTGCATGCATATTCCCCTTTACACACTTTTTGTATAAGAGATAGGGCAGGCCTTAGGTTTTGTTAGTATAGGCCATCTTGATTTGAGGGATTCAACTAGGACTGTTTAATTTATTATTTGATTGTCGTGACTACTACCATCCTAGATATAGGGTAAAGTAAACATTTTTCCAAAACCCTGAAAATTAATAAAGGTTTTACAAATTGTACCTTTTGTTTCAGTGTCATACTTGTGATACCATGCCTTCCTTATATGTGGTGTTAGAAGTGGGATCTGGCTCAATTGATAAAAGTTGAGAACCCATGCTAGTAATTGTCATCCCACTGTAAGGGGAAAACAGGATAATTGAAGTTCTTGATTCTGATCGAATATCCACCATTAAGGAGCTTAGTTTAGTTTATTTCTTGTATAGCACAGCACGCCAGTAGGCCTCAGTGCGCTGACAGAACAAAAAACAATAATACAAACATAACATAAAAATACATAAAAACATGATCAGTACATATAAAGAGCAGTGGGAAAAAAGAATGTACAGATCTTTCAGAGTCATACAAAAAATCAATTCATAATAATTCTTAACTTAGTATGAGGGGACATGGTCTGCAAGTTTATATTTTTGTTCAAAAACAAGAGTAAACTGCTTAGTCCACATCCAATGATGATGCAATCTGTATTGTCTATGGTGCACCAGTTACTAATCTGCACGCTCTGAAGGACTCTCAAATCTTGGGTTCTGACGCAATTACGGCCCACTCTTTGATGTAACCAGGCTAAAATTTAGTTTTTGAGCACCTCCCTGGACTTGTGTTCCCTGGGCTTTTCAACGTTGGTGAGTATAATGTTTCTAGAGTCTGTGGCAAATCTCCTTAAAGTGTGGTCAGCTATTCTTGCCATACAGGACTTTT
Source organism: Ambystoma mexicanum (assembly GCF_040938575.1). Taxonomy (NCBI): domain Eukaryota; kingdom Metazoa; phylum Chordata; class Amphibia; order Caudata; family Ambystomatidae; genus Ambystoma; species Ambystoma mexicanum. Next base: position 730,316,267 of record NC_090924.1, read on the forward strand.
TTGAACGAATATTCTTTGAATATGAAAGATTGGATATAATAACCAACTTAACAAGTCTACAGGTACCACCATGAGAGACTTCACCCACATCTAGGGGCAGGCTTGGCTGCAATTTCCCAAAAAATAATTCCTTTTCTAGGAGACTCTTCGGAGCCTGTTTGGCAGCCTTGATGAGCCCTGCTCTGGATGTAAAGGGTTTGGCAAGACTTGTTCTCACTGGTAGGGTCAAATTGACAAGATTTATCCACGCTCGTTAAGCGTACCACAGGAGTTTTAAAATCCAGGGAATCAACCCATGCATGAAAATCTACAATATTTATACACATATCAAGGTCTTGCATGATATGCTCCTTAAAAAGCAAAAAGCTTCCTGAATTACTTAGGTCACCATTCAACCTCTTCGAAAAAAAACCTCTCGGAAAAGTCGTAGGTAACCGCCTCTGTTTTCCCAATGGATATGGTGTTACTGGAACCTGAGCAGGTACATAACCTTCAGGACTGCCAGTTCCCTTACCCTCTGACTGCTCCCCGATAGCACTCACGTGAACAACATGAGAGGGTGTCACATTATTCAATGGCTGCATGCACATAGGAGAAAATCCCCAGCAGAATCAACGTCTCCTCTAACAACTTTATTAGTGGAGTAAAGTGAATTTTTCTGGAGTCTTTTGGCCTCATTACAAGGTTGCTGGTCCGGTAAAAATGATGCCAGTATCACCGTACCTTTGGAGTATTCCGAGTCGCAATGCTGATGTGACCGGCATCGACAGGGACCCGCCGTGGCCGGCCACACCGTTGCCGGTATCAGCATTGACACGCGGCAGCCGTGTCAGTGACACCGACATGCCGCAATCAAGTCCACATTAAGAGGTTCACGGACATGCAAATACCGGCATGGACATGCCGGTAATAATGGATGAAATGATGCCATAAACACCGGCATGGCGGAGCAACCGTTAATAGGAATCTGGTGTGTGGAAACCTGCCACAGGTGCTCACAATCAGCACAGGTGGAGGCAATGGAGTCTGGCACAGAACAAAAGGAGCACTCCCACACACCACACTCCTCCCAAATCCACAATGCTACCATTAGCACTAGCCATACTGAAGCTGGAGGACATACATGCACAGCTACTCCTTGAAGGCAGTGAGCCAGAGTATGCAGCGGAGGCGCAGGAGGAGAAGGAGGGCGAGAATGGGCCAGCAGATAAGCATTGTGCAGGCAGTTGTACCCCGCAAGCAGCCAACAATCCCTTGCCAGCCCATTCAATCTAACCCCTGCTCAGATCTACACCCTGTACCGGCTGGACAGGGACACCATCACCACAATAGTGGACCTCCTACATGATGACCTGGTGAGCCTAATCAACATCCGGACAGCCACCCCCCTTGATGAAGGTAGTGTCTGTGCTACACTTCCTTGCCACAGGCACTTATCAGCACACTGTGGGGCAGCTGCATGGAATCTCCCAACCCTGTTCTACCGTGTGCTCACCCAGGTTCTAGCTGCACTCCTGTGCCACGTGCGTGAACACATTAGCTCACCACGGACTGCGGAGGAGGTGAATGCTACCAAAATAGCATTCCATGCACTTGCAGGCATGCCAAATAGTATAGGTGTGCTCGACTGCACACATGTGGAGCTGGTTGTCCGGCATGCTGTGGAGGTAGTGTAACGCAACAGGAAGCTGTACCATTTCTTGAATGTCCAGATGGTGTGCGATGCATGCAAAATAATCATCCATGACGCCATGGTGCTGTGCAACTCCATTCTGCCCCGCTGCATGTCACGACACGCTGGACATCGTACATGACTGTTGGGTGAGTCTAACCACAGGGGCACAAGGTGTTTTAAATGGGGGGGGGGGTGTGAATAGCATAGACGACCTGTCTGCTGGATGTGCCATGAGGGGTGTTGAATTGGGAGAGGAGAGAATAGCATAGGCAACCTGTCTGCTGGGTGGGCCATGAGGAGTGTTGAATTGGGGGGGTATGAACAGCAAAGGCAACCTGTCCGCTGGGTGTGCCCTGAGGGGTACTGAATTGGGGGGGAGGGGTATGAACAGCATAGGCAACCTGTCTGCTGGGTGGGCCATGAGGGGTGTTGAATTGGGGGGGGCAGCATAGGCAACCTGTATGCTGGGTGAGTCTAACCACAGGGCCATGAGGGGTGTCGGAACATAGAATAGGAATGCATGCACGAGGAGCACAAGTGCACACTGCATGCATTATTCCATCATCAATTCTGCAAAAACTTGTTAACATCACCGGGTATGCATTGAAGTGCAGAGAAACTGGGTAGGGCAATATCAGATGAGCAATTAGACCAAGCAACCGCATCATTCCCAACCTGCCCAACATGAAACCTCACACATTAAATGGAACAAGATCACACACAGCGTACTGGGTGCCCTGAACTGTGACTTATGTAAATGTAACAGAATGTGCAATACAGCGAATGCATGCAGATGTGCAAGGCCTTCACAGCCGTGTCTACATTCAATCAACAGACACAGTGCTCACACCAGCACATGTATCAGGAAAATCTCAAAACACAAACCACATGTACCACAATGCACCACTCTTAGTGGCAATGCATTAAATACATGATCTCAGCAAAGCAAATGACGAGTTATGATGCTCCGCCAGAGAGAAAACCATCTGCCACACTGAAAAAACATAGTCACTGCACTCATTCCACAGGTACACCGCAGATCAGTATGCCTGTGATGCCACCTTAAAGGACACCTCCAAGTAGAATGGGTCAAGCATGACAATGAAAAAAAAACAATTATTGAGCAGCACCAAGATATGATTGAGAGCTGTGGGAAACATCCAATGTTGCTTCATTCCACCATGCTAACACCCACCCTGCCGTATCACAGTAACGTAGCCTTTCATCCGTGATACAGTCTACCAATGGAGATCTCACCTTGTCAGATGGGGGAAGGTGTTGATGGACATGTACATGGAGACCTGTATACGTTGAATGCATACTGGGGATACCACTGTATTACATGAAGCAATTTAGGCAAATGTGTGAGTTGACACTGTAACTTGTGGACGTTGATGCATTGATGTTGACTCTGCGGGTAGGGACATGGTGGGTGTGACAGGTGTGCAACTGGTGCCGGTGATGTGTGCATCTTGACATGAGGTGTCTTTGGCCATGTGGTGGCACGGTGGTGACGGCAGCAGTTGAACAGTGCTGTGTGTCTGTGTGCATGCAGATGGTACTTGGTTGGGAAATACAGGGGATATGTGGGGTGTGTCAGTGGGGTTTGTTGCTTGTCTTCCTGGCAGGTACATTGTACTTGTGTGGAAGGTGGGTTTCAGTGGGTGGAAATGCAGCAGGGATCTGGTGCCACTTATTTGACATTTGGACTTCACTATTGGCTTTGGGGATACAAGATGTGTGTTGTGAGTTTGGGATTATGGTAACGGACACTCACCATCATCATTGGATGTTGGGACTCCCGTCTCCGCATCTCCTACTCCCGCTATGCTCTCCATGTGGAGTACAGTGCTGCAGGTATCCTCCCACGCCTGCAGTTTGATGGGGGATGGTGCACCACTTCCTGTTGCCACCCCCTGGCTGCGCTCTGCAGTGAGAAGGTTGCGGACACAGAGACGTAGATCGTCCCACCTCCTCTGACAATCTTGAACGGTCCGGGGTGTAGTCCCCACTGCCGACACTTTGCAGGCTACTTCCTCCCAAATGGCCTTTTTTCTAAGTTCTGCTGGCTGTTGCAGATCAGTGCAGAACACCACATTCGCATGCTCCACAGGTGTATCTGCCAACATGTTGAGCTCCTGCTCTCTGAAACGGGGTTTGCGGCGACGGACAGCACCTAGCCTAGCTGAAATGTTCTTCTTTCTCGGTAGCTACTTGATTTTCCAGCTAGACTCCTGTAGAATGAGGATTGCAATGGATTGCGTTTTAAAGATGGCTGCCTGTGCATTTCCTGTTCCGACGCGATGACGTTATTTCTGGTGCTGGTAATACCAGTAATTACGGCATCGTAGGTGCTGGAGTCGGTGTCTGCGGCATCATCTATGCAGTATCAGGGCTTTTGGGGCTGTTACAGGCATGCCGGTGCTACCGTTTCCAGCATTCCCGAATGCGCATGCATGCTGATTCTACCGTAGATTCCGACAGCAGTACTACACGGACATGGTAGCACCGGCATGCCGGTAATTTTCTTTTTTTACCGGCAAACTCATAATGAGGCCCTTTGTCTCCTTATTGACCTTAATGCCAAGACTTCAGTCAGTCGACTACGACTCCCACGAGGGACCGGGGATTCAGGTGGAGAAGAAGGTGTTCCTTGTGATGATTGTCCAGTCCACAGAAATAGGGGAGTTAGACTGTAGCAACATATCAGTGGCAGATTTTGGAAGGCAACTGAGTATTTGCTCTAGTAACTGACATTTTTCTGATACAAGTCAGGTAATGGCAAAGAGAAGCACTGTGGCCAAAAAACAGCAAAGCTTACAGAGAGGGCAGAATAACAGCTGGCAGAGAAAACGCAGAGAGCTTACCAGAGCGTACCGCTGTACAGGGTGGCGAACAGTAGCCGGCAACTGGCTACCAATGGTTGACCAATGGCCAGCTAAGCAACCGCGGTAAACCCACTGGGCAACCATGGGCACTCAAGGACGTAAAGGATACCCAATGCCTTCCTGCTGATAGCTGTCATTGTGGAATAGAGACGGTCAAAGACTCCAGGCGTGCCCTGCGTTGTCTGTGCCTCTGATCGTCCCGCTAGAGGAAAGGACCCTGCATCCGGTCACCGACGCCCAGCAAGCATCAAGCCACACCGCCTACCTTTGGCCTCCTCCGATGCAAGGCTGGGGCTGACAAGTGAGCTTCCTTGGTCTGGCGTTGGGAGATCTTATTCTCCCAACTTCAAATTCCGGTTAGCCAACAGGATTTCGTTTTCCAAAACCCAGGTGCTACTCGATACCCTACCAATAGCCCACTATCAAATACAACACTGGGACCAAATAGTCTAAAAAATAAGACCCTCCCACATTTTCGTTAGACCTAGCGCCTTAAACCCACCTTTTCGCAAAACTTTTTTTTCCGTTCCAAACCCCCTTCATCAGAATCAAGCTTGGAAGGGTCAGACGACTTCGAAACCTTCTCTGAAGAAGATGAAACCCTTTTCCTCTCTGAGTCAGAAAACCCAATAGAGGGAACCCTTAACCCTCCCAAAAATATGGTCAATATTGAGGCAGTCATAGTTCAACTGGCCACCCATCAGATTCAGGGGCTATTACAATCCTACCAGGAAGAAGAAGACCTAGGGAATTTATTTTGAATTTCGAGCGATTAGCTGAACAGCTTGGATGGGGAGAAAACTTTAAAAAATGCTACTTGGGACCTCTAATAAAAGGCGAGCTACAAACCGCCTATCAGTTACTTAATCTCGTTGTGGGAGCTACCTTCATATCCATCAAAGAAGGACTCCTTAAAAGAGTTAGGCCAGACCAGTTATTTGTATCAACAAAAACTAAGATCCATCAGATTAAACCCCGGTGAGACCCCCCCTGGAAGTAGGGGAACAAATTATAAATTGTAACGCTCACCTGATTCCCGTAGAGACGCCGGTCTTGACTGGGCGTATACCGTATCTTCAAAGGTGATGTGTAACACACGGCTGGCTCTTTGGGCTGGACCTCTGTGCACTGTATGTCTGACTCGAAGGGTAAGATGTCTGCAGATAGAAAATATGGGATTAAGGAACTGGGTTATTGAATGTCTCTCTCTTCTTCCCTTTCTCTTCTCCTGTAGAACCCCAAAGGTTAACGCTCTCACCTTAGGTAAGTGAACGCCGTGCTCTCCATCTGCCTCGGGGCAGGGTGCTGTAACCAGTTTCTTCACTGGATAAGGGGAGCAGGCCTCTTGACTTCAGAGGACTGCTGTCCGTCGTTTACTGCACGAACGGTAAGTTTCGAGTAATTCTAATGTCTTTAAAATCTTTAGTAATGATGTTTCTTGTTTTGCAGGGTTCCGGCGATGGCGGATGACGGGCTGAAGTGAGTTGAAGATGGAGCCCGTGTGATGAATAGAAGCGCCTGGAAGCACGTAAGTAAGCGCTTGTTGCCTGCTTCACGATGCGCTCTAACTGTCTTTTTATTTTGCAGGTACAAGTTCGGAGCGGCTGCAGGGTGCTGGAATACCCACTGGGTTAGATGTGGAAAGGAGTAATGGCACGTGAGTATTAAAGTTCCCCAATGTCTTTAAACGCACCTTGTTTTGTCTTTCAGATGCGGGATGCAGCGCCGAAGGCCTCCGGAGCGTGCAAAGAGTTGGTAAGCTTTTGTCTTTCAGATGCCGGAATGCAGTGTGAAGACCTCCGGAGCGCACGAAGAGTAGGTAAGCCTTTGTCTTTCAGATGCCGGAATGCAGCGTGAGGCGTTGGTGACAGCCGGTGGACCAGGTAAGTGAAGAGCTGTCACTGAAGACCGTAATGCTAACCTGTTCTTTCTTGTCTTTATAGGTGTTGCTGAAGACTGGATTCAGGATGGTAAGCCTTTTTCCTTAGGCCCAGGATCAGATGCAGAAGACACGATGAGCGTTCTGCTGCAGAGGATGCAGAATAACGCAAAGCAAGATTCATCCATGGGGTGTGGTTTAAATAGCCTCCTGTAGTGCTTAGGTGTCTCCTTCCACAGCCACGCCTAGGTAAGAAAAGAGTTCCTGCTTTCCAGAAGAGTTCCAGTGTTCTGAATCTAGGGAGTGGCTCCTGCCCCACCCAACAGGAAAAGTAGTTCCAAACAGAAGAAGATCAGAGGCTCAACTGGCAGGCAAGTAAGCAGCATGGTCTGCTGCAGGTAAGTCCACCCAAGCATTATGAGCCCGGCGCTTCCAGCGCTGGGACTGGGCATATTTATGAGCCTGGTGCCACTGGCGCCAGGACTGGGTCCAAAAGGTCCCAATTGGGACTGGTTGGCACTCGGAACCTGGGTTATGGATATGCTTCCAAGGGAGTTGGGAAAACCCTGACCTTTTGGAAGCAGAGATCATGACAGTACCCCCCCTCAAGGCCCCTCCCAAACCGGGCTTCTCCGGGGGTTTTGGCTTGTCAGGAAATGTTCGGTGAAATCTTTTGATTAGGCGAGGAGCGTGGACATATTCAGCAGGTTCCCAGGATCTCTCTTGGGGGCCGTAGCCTTTCCAGTCAATTAGGTAAAATAGTTTAGATTTGGAGATCTTGGCGTCCAGAATGCTTTTGACTTCAAACTCGAGTTCTCCATCAACTAGGATAGGTTTTGGAGATTTAGTTAGTCGGGTTTGAGGTTGCACGGGTTTTAATAAAGAGACGTGGAAGACCGGATGTATCTTCATGTGCGGGGGCAAGTCCAACTTGACCGCTACTGGGTTTACTATGGTAGTGATGGAATAGGGACCAAGGTATCTTGGGTTGAATGTGCGTGGCCCTTTTAGAGGTAGATATTTGGTGGATAACCAGACTTGATCCCCTACTTGATATTGAGGGGCTTCCTTCCGATGTTGATCTGCTCCTTTCTTGTATTGTTCTTTAGCCCTTTGAAGGTGAGAAACAGCTTCCTTAAAGGCTTGGGTGATTGTAGAATGCAGGTAGTCTACTGCTGGTGTTTCAAGATCTTGGAGGGGATCCAACTCCGAGGTTCGAGGGTGACTGCCGTACAAAAGAAAAAACGGGGTTTTCCCAGTTCCCGAATGGACAGAGTTATTGTAGGCATATTCGGCTATCCAAAGGATGTCTTTCCAAGTTTTTTCAGTTTGTTGCAGCATGCAGCGTAAATACTGTTCCAGAGTTTGATTGGTCCTCTCGGTTTGTCCGTCGGTCTGAGGGTGGTGACTGGTCGATAGTCTCACATCAATTTGAGCCGACTGACAGCAACTTCGCCAAAAATGAGAAATAAATTGACTACCTCGATCCGAAATTAGAACCGAAGGAAAACCGTGCAGTCGGACGATGTTTTCGAGAAATTCTCGGGCCAGAGTTGCTGCTGTTGGCAAGCCTTTGAGCGGAATGAAATGCGCCATCTTGGAGAATAAGTCCACGATTACTAGAATCGTATTGTATCCGGAGCATGGAGGTAGATCGGTGATGAAGTCCATAGAAAGCGTATGCCAAGGGCGAGGTGGGATGTCAATAGGGCGTAAGAGGCCTGCTGGTCTTTCCTTTTGACTCTTGTTTTGGGCGCATACTCCACAGGACATTATAAAGTCTCTGATATCTTTTTTCCAAGACGGCCACCAGAAGTAGCGCTTGATCTTTTCTGAGGTCTTGGCCATACCGGGATGTCCTTCCATTAAAGAATCGTGATAACAAGAGATTACTTTTTTCTGTAAATCTGTGCTGGGTAGGTATAATCGTTCTTGGAAATACAATAGGTTGTCCTTTACTGCAAAGTCCTTTCCCTGCAGATGCCAATTCTTTATGTCTGCTGGAGTTACAAGTTGCCTGGCTTTATCCTTAACTTCCTCTATGGATTCTGTGGCGATTACACCCAGAATTCTTTGTTCGGGAATGATTGGTACAGGTTTAGGGTTGATCAAGTGTTCTTCCACTCCCATCCGAGAAAGGGCATCAGCTTTACCGTTCTTTGTACCAGGTCGATAGGTAATTATGAAGTCAAACTCGGCAAAGAATAATGCCCAACAGAGTTGTCTAGAGGATTGGGCTTTTGCGGTTTTCAAATATTGCAGGTTTCGGTGATCCGTAATCACAGTAACGGTGTGTCGGGCTCCCAGCAGATAATGCCGCCAAGCCTTAAAGGCAGACTTGATAGCCAGAAGTTCCTTGTCAGTGATCGTGTAATTGATTTCAGGAGGCGAGAATTTGTGGGACCAAAATGCCACGGGATGCAACTGATTGGTTACCGGGTCCTTTTGTGATAGAACTGCCCCCATGGCAAGGCTTGAAGCATCAGTTTCCACGATGTAGGGGAGTTCGGGGCGAGGGTGTTTTAAGATTGGTGCAGAGATAAATTTAGTCTTCAAATCCTGGAAAGCTGGTTCCGCCTCGGTAGACCATTCAAAACGTTTGTTTTTCTTTAACAAGGCAGTGATGGGCTGGACTATTCGAGAGAATTCGGGGATAAACCTGCGGTAAAAGTTAGCGAAGCCTAACATGCTTTGCACACCTTTTACGGAGGATGGTGATGGCCATTTGAGAACTGCATCGACCTTCTTTGAATCCATACTCACTCCGCCAGGTGATAATATGAATCCCAAGAATTCAACTTCAGTCACGTTGAAAACACATTTTTCCAACTTAGCGAAAAGTTTGTGTTGACGCAATCTTTCGAGGACCATTTTCACGTGTTTCCGATGTTCAGATTCCGATGAAGAATAAACGAGGATGCCGTCAATGTAAACAACAACACACACATCTATGAGCTCTCTGAGGACATCGTTCATAAAATATTGAAAGGCGGCCGGGGCATTGCAAAGTCCGAAGGGCATGACCTGATATTCAAATAGCCCATACTTGGTGCGGAAGGCCGTCTTCCATTCATCGCCCTCTTTTACTCGTACCAAGTGGTAAGCTCCTCTAAGATCCAGCTTTGTATATATGCATGCTTTTCTGACTTGGTCCAAGAGTTCAGGGATCAAAGGTAACGGATATCTATTCTTAACGGTGATCTGGTTCAGGGAGCGATAATCTATACAAGTTCTAAGGTCTCCTTCCTTTTTTGGAACGAAGAACAAAGCTGAAGAAGCAGGGGACTTGGAAGGACGAATAAACCCATTTGCCAGGTATTGATCCAGGTATTGTCGAAGGTGAAGGTTCTCAGGCTCGGTGAGGGCATACATTCTACTACAAGGAGGAGTAGATCCAGGTATCAGGTCTATCTGGCAGTCATAAGACCTATGAGGAGGTAGAGAGTTAGCCTGATCCTTCCGGAAAACATCTTGGTATTCTAGGTATTCGGGAGGTAACTGGGGAGTCTCTGAAGAAATTGCTGCCAGTGCAACACCAGGTGGAGGGTGACAAGTAGAGACACATTCTGGAAACTGGACCGTTCTTGCTCGCCAATCGATCAGAGGATTGTGTTTCTCTAACCAAGGTATTCCTAGAATAATCTGAAACTGAGGGGCCTTGATCACATCGAACACGATCTTCTCATGGTGTCCATCTTGACTTACTAGCGTCACCTCTTGAGTGGTATGCGTTACTGGCCCGGAGGCTATCTCCGTACCATCCACCGTAGTAATGACGTCCTTTACAGCCTTGGGACAAAGAGTTAGATTCATCCTCAAAACCATTTCATGATCCACATAATTGCCGATGGCACCGCTGTCGACGTAAGCTTCAATTGCATGTAATCAATCCGGATTATCAGGGCTAATGAGGACGATAGGTATCACGAAATGCGAGGTCACGGAACTGGTTTTCACGCTCGGCAAGAGGACCTCTATTCTTGTCGGGCGAGGTCGTTTCCCTGCTCAGAGTTTGTAACTTTGGTAACTGCAGCTCCTACTGCCTTCTTGGCAGGTTTCACCGGACAGTCTCGAAGAAAGTGCCCCGAGTTTCCGCAATAGAGGCATAATTGCAACTGTTTTCTCCTTTCCCGCTCCTTTTGTGTTAGAGGACCTTTCAGACCCCCTATTTGCATGGGTTCCCCGGAGTCTACTCCTTTGGAAGGAGTTGGCGGTTTGGAAAATACTCGAGCATCAAACTTGGAACGATCTGCCTTCCTGTTCTGCAGTCTGTGATCTATTTGAATGACTAAGTCTATATAGTCCGAACAATCTTGTGGGGGATTCACTACTTGGGCTAACACATCTTTGAGCTCTCCACGTAGACCTCTATAAAACAGCGTAATCCTTTTGTCCTCAGGCCATTGAGTTTCCACTATCAGTCTGTTGAAAGACGCAATATAAGCCAAAAGGTCTTGATTACCTTGTCGCAACGAAAGAAGCTCATTGTCCAAGGCCTGCCCCTGTGAATGTCTTGCGAACAGTTTTTCCATACTGAGCTGAAAAGCTTGAAAATCATGGAGGACCGGATCATCTTGATTTACTAGAGGGATCGACCAGTCTGCCGCATTGCCACTAAGGTACGAAAGCATGAAAGCTACTTTAGCTTGATCAGTTGGAAAGGCTGCTGGCCGGCATAAGAAATGCAACCGGCACTGATTGATAAATACTGCAAACCTCTTTGGGTCACCAGAAAATCGTTCGGGCGGAGCCAGAGGTACATTCCCAGGTAGGTTGATCTGCACTGGATTCATAGAGGATGTAGAAGGAAGATTTCCCCCAGATGCGGGTAACGGGGTCTGTCCGGCTTGTGACTGTAGCAATTGTCTAGCGAGATCATCTGTTCGCTCCTTGGAAATAATCAGTTCCCTTCTTAGAGCGTTCGTTTCCTGACGGGCTGCATGCACTTCTGCCCTTAGTTCCCCAAGTAACTGGGCTAGCTGGTCGGTATCCGAGGTTTCCATAGCGCCTGGACGGGAGTTTTGTGGTAGGCTTTGCGTTCTGTAACGCTCACCTGATTCCCGTAGAGGCGCCGGTCTTGACTGGGCGTATACCGCATCTTCAAAGGTGATGTGTAACACACGGCTGGCTCTTTGGGCTGGACCTCTGTGCACTGTATGTCTGACTCGAAGGGTAAGATGTCTGCAGATAGAAAATATGGGCTTAAGGAACTGGGTTATTGAATGTCTCTCTCTTCTTCCCTTTCTCTTCTCCTGTCGAACCCCAAAGGTTAACGCTCTCACCTTAGGTAAGTGAACGCCGTGCTCTCCATCTGCCTCGGGGCAGGGTGCTGTAACCAGTTTCTTCACTGGATAAGGGGAGCAGGCCTCTTGACTTCAGAGGACTGCTGTCCGTCGTTTACTGCACGAACGGTAAGTTTCGAGTAATTCTAATGTCTTTAAAATCTTTAGTAATGATGTTTCTTGTTTTGCAGGGTTCCGGCGATGGCGGATGACGGGCTGAAGTGAGTTGAAGATGGAGCCCGTGTGATGAATAGAAGCGCCTGGAAGCACGTAAGTAAGCGCTTGTTGCCTGCTTCACGATGCGCTCTAACTGTCTTTTTATTTTGCAGGTACAAGTTCGGAGCGGCTGCAGGGTGCCGGAATACCCACTGGGTTAGATGTGGAAAGGAGTAATGGCACGTGAGTATTAAAGTTCCCCAATGTCTTTAAACGCACCTTGTTTTGTCTTTCAGATGCGGGATGCAGCGCCGAAGGCCTCCGGAGCGTGCGAAGAGTTGGTAAGCTTTTGTCTTTCAGATGCCGGAATGCAGTGTGAAGACCTCCGGAGCGCACGAAGAGTAGGTAAGCCTTTGTCTTTCAGATGCTGGAATGCAGCGCGAGGCGTTGGTGACAGCCGATGGACCAGGTAAGTGAAGAGCTGTCACTGAAGACCGTAATGCTAACCTGTTCTTTCTTGTCTTTATAGGTGTTGCTGAAGACTGGATTCAGGATGGTAAGCCTTTTTCCTTAGGCCCAGGATCAGATTCAGAAGACACGATGAGCGTTCTGCTGCAGAGGATGCAGAATAACGCAAAGCAAGATTCATCCATGGGGTGTGGTTTAAATAGCCTCCTGTAGTGTTTAGGTGTCTCCTTCCACAGCCACGCCTAGGTAAGAAAAGAGTTCCTGCTTTCCAGAAGAGTTCCAGTGTTCTGAATCTAGGGAGTGGCTCCTGCCCCACCCAACAGGAAAAGTAGTTCCAAACAGAAGAAGATCAGAGGCTCAACTGGCAGGCAAGTAAGCAGCATGGTCTGCTGCAGGTAAGTCCACCCAAGCATTATGAGCCCGGCGCTTCCAGCGCTGGGACTGGGCATATTTATGAGCCTGGTGCCACTGGCGCCAGGACTGGGTCCAAAAGGTCCCAATTGGGACTGGTTGGCACTCGGAACCTGGGTTATGGATCTGCTTCCAAGGGAGTTGGGAAAACCCTGACCTTTTGGAAGCAGAGATCATGACATAAATACTGTCTTCCTTTGGGTCGGTAAAACTCTCGAGGAGCTAATAGAAATGATCATCTTGGAACAGTTAACCAACTCTTTACCTCCTTTCTTACAAAAAGCAGTATTGCAATTAAATTGACCCACCCTTAGCATGGCTATTGAGACTGCCCAAAATCATTCAGACGCAGTAAAACATTTCTATTCCTTACATACAAACAAAGATAGAAAAGATCAAAAACAAACCTACCGCTTTCAAAACCAGACATTAGAACGAGGAGGAGGACTCTCTAAAACCTGAGAGTGGACTCCCCAAAAGAGAGGGTGGAAATAAAAAAATCTGACATCAATGCTAAGGAAGAGCTAAGGAGAGAAGAGCCCAGAAGGATTAAACCATCACCACCCATCTGCTTCTCATGTAGAGAAACAGGTCATTTGGCCCAGCATTGTCCCAAAAATCAAAAGGAGGAGCCTATGGAAATAGGATGCCTAAAAGGAGAGGAATGGGAAGAACAAGTGGAAGACCTACAAACCTTTAGCATATGTTTATGTCGATCCTCAGCTGCTGATTTTACCTATGAGAGAGCTCCGATAAATGGGAAGGTGGTGAAGGCATTAACATTCCAGCAGTAAACTGACAGCCATAAGAGCTGATTTGGTCACTCCAGCAGATCTAGAACATGCAACTATGGTTAGAGATACCTGTGTACACAGAGATAACAAGATATATCCCAGAGTACAAGTATACACTAATATCAGAGGTGAATCACGGCTAGTGTCATCGCCCATTATCCCGGTCTTCTGGAAGAGGTCATTATAGGAAGAGACTTCCCAGAATGTTCAACCTTTCTTCAAGAACTTCCAACTGCACCCAGAGAATTTACACCACAAGACCAGTGGCAATCTGATTTCTATTCACAGACCTCTCCGGTATGGGAATATATGGAAACAGACCCTTCTAAACATATTATTTGTATAAAAGCCCCTCAATCCCAGTTCATGGGCTTCTCACAGGGGACAAACGTCAACATCCAGCCCCTACCAACACAGCCAAAAAGGAACTGGGTGAATAAGCGAGAGTCCCTGGATAAAATGTTCCCTTGTCCTCTCCAGGGCCCTCAGATTAGAGGACCTCGGAGAAGAACAAACCTATCCACCTTGCATAGGACAAGGGCATGTGAGAAACTAAAGGGTGTCTCACCCGCTAGTTCTCGGGGACTTGTCATCCAGCTGGCAGGGACACAGCCATCACTTTTGGATGTCCTGGGGTGGACCAGTGCAGGAGGATCACCTGGGTGAGGGGTCTTCGGAGAGTGGGGGTGAGGCGACCGATGGTGAGACACAGTATTCCTCCCTTTCCCGTACACATGACCCATCCTATTATACAGGATTCTTCAATGTCCCAACCCCTCCCCCCCACATTTCACACAAAAACTGTGCAGAGGAAGAGGGTTACTGAGAGTAATGAGGCTGACCCTTACTTATCTCATTGGACATGTCGCGCAAAGTCAGGAACTTTACTCTAAGTGCATACATCTGATACCAATTAGCTCTCCCCTGTGAGGAACTAATGGTGGCAACAAGTAAGACAGACACAAGTGATCACAGTTCAAGGGTGTTTATTGAACAATTAATTCTGAATGCAGTTTGGAAAACACCTATTCTAAACCTAAATCTAAGATGGGGCAAGCGTTGACCATCAAATGAAAAATAAGGCAGTCCTAGTGGCGTTGTGTCAAATAAAAGGGCCTATACTAAGAAACCTACTGCCAAACCTTACAACTAATACAAAAATGGGTGTGGGATAGTTCTCAAGAAAAGAAAGAAGTGTTCTCAAATAATATGTCAGGATGCGGTAGCCTGAGTATCCCTTCCCCACGTTTTGAGCACGGGGTAAGGTGGGATCTTGGAGCACAGTACTGTCTCTGGCTTATCCAGCACAAGACAACAGTTCTAATGGCAGTTTTCAGGACCGTCGAGGGCCAGGTCTCATTTCACTTGAAAGTCTCTTGCCTTCGAGGACCTGATTTCTTCAACTAACAAAAACAAAAGTTCCTTCAACAAATGAAAGTTTGTTTCCAATGTTCGCTGGGTGATGGGTTCACCCCTGGATCCCCCTCTTCGGGCGTTGACCCCTCTCAATTGTTTCCCACTGTTTCACTTAAGGATTTACTACAAGGTCACCCTACAGCCTGGCTCAAACAGTCCCTCCTAAGGTCTAACAAGGAGAAAAAATCCCCCTGAAATTAACAATTTATATATGATGTCCATTCCCTAAGCACTAGGTGCAGAACTGTGTGTACCTAAAGGACTCTATTTTCTGGGACTATTTCTCCATCTCCGACACTTTTACTTACAGTGGTCATAAGAAATTGCAATCTTGCATGAAGTAATGTATTTGTAGTTGCATATCTCTGTTGTTCTTTTCCTTCACTCCATGTGTGAATAATTAACACTGCTGTGACTTCAATTGCCACATGTACACTGAACATGAAGTAATGCTGATACATGTCTGGTTTGAGTATTCATGTACTTAGGTAACTCAGCCCTGTATGAACAAAATGCACAGTCTATTGGAACCTCACTGATATATGTACCTCACTGTGTATTATGAGACAACCTGTTTCCTACATTATGAACCCCCTTGGGTTCTGTTCTACAGTCATACAAAGAATATTTTTATTCTGTTGTTTATTTTCAATAATGAATGTGTCCACTACCAGTAAAACAAATTGTAACTTACTCTGAGTGCATGTCCTACACTTTTTGACACAGCCCTGCATAATCTGCCAGCAATTAATATGCTGCCAGTGTGCCATGTATGTAATTTAATTTGCACTGTGAATTGGTGTGCAACCAAGTAGTATCCCTACAGCCAGGACCCTCTCTTGTGTATAACCTTTGACAGCCCACTGTCCTGTTCCTGTTCTGGGCCCCCCCTCCTGTGTTCTCTCACTTAGGGTGATGGCTTCACCCCTGGGTTCCACTCTTCTAGGCGCTGACTCTTCATGTATCGTACTCCACAAATCTTATTATTTTTTTTAAACAGCTCCAGCGGACATCCCTTGGCTGGGTTCACGCCTGTCAACACACTGTTTCTTGGAACTTTAGACTTTGCCCTTCTTGGGATTCACTTCCCTTGTTTCCTCTCACTGCGGGATTCACTTTTCTTTCTTTCACTTAGTTTGTAGATCAAAGTCTTTCGATTGTACAGGGATTTTTCTAGACCGTCAGTATGACGACATTGATCTATTCTGCTGGCTCTCCTACGGCCTGCTGTTATCGGTAGTTTCTCTCATATGGGGCTCAACCAAAGTCTCTTGAGTTAGCACCCACGTGGTGCCGGTTTCTCCCTGCAACTAGTTTCCCCCATTTGTTATAGTCCCCTCCTTTCACAGTTCATAGAACTTGGTTCAAACTTGCCACTTTGCGATTCTCACTCAACACAGCCTGGTTCCTATCGTTTTCCCTTTCGACTATCTGGCTGTGATGAACCGCCTGGCTTTTCTTCTTCATTGGAGTCAAGACCGGTACCACGGTCGTGGGAGCTTCCCTCGCTCCTGCTTATCGGTGTAGGCTTGCCCTGCGTGCCATTGACATCTGCTGTAAGACACTTGTGCTATTGTTCAAGGTCTCAGGCTCTTTTCCCCGAAGGTTCAGCAGGTCTGGGACGAAAGGAGCAAGGTCACTTCTCTCCTCGCTACCCTCTTGATTCCTGCTGCCTTTCTCCTTCTCTTGAACTGCCGCGCCTGATTAGCCGTCTTGTCGTACTGGCTGTCGTGCTCGTACTGTGCTTTCTGGCTCCACCTTTTATCCCTGTGGGGAAATGGAAAGGGCTGTCGGGTGTGTGTGATTCTGATCAATTGCCTGACTTTGCCTGACCCTTTCATTGGGACATGTAAGGTAAACGGCTCTGGTGTTAGTCCATTGTCCTTTGTGTTGTGCGAACATGTTCGTGTTGGAAAAGTTGGGGGCATTGGTTTGGAATGTCCTACGTGAG
Organism: Ambystoma mexicanum; assembly: GCF_040938575.1. Classification (NCBI taxonomy): domain Eukaryota; kingdom Metazoa; phylum Chordata; class Amphibia; order Caudata; family Ambystomatidae; genus Ambystoma; species Ambystoma mexicanum. The sequence goes on from NC_090924.1 coordinate 730,333,187, forward strand.
AGGATGGGGAAAATGTGTCAAAGGAAGGGGAATACCGTGTCTCAACCATCAGTATCCCACTCCCACTCCCCGAGGACCCTCCCATCCAGGTGATCCTCCCTCACTGGTCCACCCCCAGGAACTAGATCCAATAGCGATGGCCATCTCATGGCCACCTGGATGACAGATCCCCGGGGACTAGCTGGGGAGACACCTTTAGGTTTCTCACACCCCACACGGATAAAAGGCGGAACATAGAGGCACACTCTGAACAAGATGGAACACGAGCAAGAACAGAACTTCCGGGGCAAAGTCAAACCCACTGGAGCAGAGCGACAGACCAAGGGATGAGAGCAAAGTGTAAAGGACCCCAGGAGTTCCCCACAGAAGGTTGTTGGCTCCAACAGGCCGTGAAAGACATGTGGAGAAGGATGTATCCCAGGTAAGAAGGCTGCATTATGTTTCAAGGACGCCAGCGACCCTCGACTAACCTTGACTCGCGAATTAGAACTAAAAAGACAAGAAAGGAATGCACACAGCCGGTTAGTTGGTGAGTGACATGAAAGGCCAGTGTGTGTTAAGCAGAGATTGAAGTTGCAACAATATATTGCACAATTGAAGGCTGCTCGCGTGTGGATGAGACGCAAAGGATCAGATCTGTGTTGAACTTTGAGTTACTGATAGCTGTGAAGTCAACGATACTGAGTGGCGGAGTGGTCCGGCGAACGAAAGTAGCCCATTCGAAAGTCTCAGTGAAAAGTGAAATGTTTTTGTGAAGAAGTGATAAAGTGAATGTTGAACTTTTGTGCTTATGACATCGTACTACCCAGACCAAGAGACACAGTGTAAATAACACGAGAGTGTGGAGTGAAAGGAAAGTTGAAGTGGTCCTGCAGAGGTCTCCAGTAAAAGCCACGCACATTTGAAAGTCTTTCTACATGAAGAAAAGGTCTGAGCCCGATAGAGGGAGACCAGCGTGAACATTTTTGTTGAACTGTGGTTTAAAAGCTGGGAAAAGAGACTCTCACGTGGAAGGCCAGCCGGGCCTCGATCCACGTTTTGAACTGCCTTTGTTTTGAGAACCTGAGCCCGAGTGTGTCATCCTGTCTACGGGAACCGCCTTACTACGTGCTGTCCAACGTGGGGAGGAGAGCTGACTCAGCCACATTTATTCTTTATATTATAATGCTGACTTTTCTGTGCATACATATTCCCCTTTACACGCTTTTTGTATAAGAGATAGGGCAGGCATTCGTTTTTGTTAGTATAGGCCATTTTGATTTCACAGACTCAACTAAGACTGTTTTATTTATTATTTGATGTTCGAGGCTACTCCCATCCTAGCTATCGGGCAAAGTAGAAGTTTTTCCAAACCTCGAAAATTGAATAAAGGTTTTACAAATTGTACCTTTTGTGTCAGTGTCATACTTGTGGTACCATGCCTCTCTTACAATCTCTATTTTTGGTAACAGAGAATGCCGGCAAAACATGCATTTCAACATTAAGGCCTTTTTCGCTAGTGCAATTGCTTTCCCCTTTACGGAATACAGGGTATATGTTTACACTGAACTATTGTAGATCTGCACCCCGAGATACTAAAAGGATTCCACGGTGTCAATCACCTGAGTTCCCAGGCACCATTTAAAACGACTGTTTCCTCATTCTGCTCCCTATTTTTATTGTTAAAATCATTGTTTTCTCAGTGTTAATTTTAAAATCATTTTCCCATGCATATTCATTTTGTTTTTTCAGTTGCCTTTGTAAGCCTATCGCAGTGTGGTCCAGGAGTACTAGGTTGTCTGTGTACAGTTAATGGGCCACCTTGACTCCTCCAATTTTAGTAGGAAAAGATCTAGTTTTTTCCATGAAATTTGCCAAATCGAAAATGTATAGGTTAAATAATGCTGGAGCCAAGGGGCACCCCTGCTTAACTCCTCTCCGAGTTGGAATCTCTTCACGTAACCACCTGTTGACATTTAGCTGCACTCTCATGTTGGTGTCAGTGTGGAGAGTCCTTAGTTGGTCCAAAAGCTATTCCGGGCACTTCGAGGCTGCCAGTTTGTTCCATAGTCGCTGCCTGTTAATACTATCGAAAGCTTTTTAAAAGTCCACAAAGGCTAGGCGGATTTTGCACTTTATTCTGAGGACTTTGGCCCTCATTACGACCCTGGCGGAGAGGGGTTTACGCCAGCGTAATGCATGGCGTACCTCTCCGCCAGACTACGACATTCCGTAGCGCCATGGAGATTTTTACGCCTGCTTTTTGCAGGCGGAAAAATCCATGGCGCTACGGGACTTGTTGTTAATTACGCCACCGTAATTTACGGTGGCGTAATTAACGCCTTCCCCACTCCCATTATACCCTATGGGGCAAAAATGGGAATGGGGAAGGGTAAATGGGGATTGGGGACTTACCGCCCCGCCAACCTCGGAATGGGGCGGTAAGTCCGCCAACCCCCATGGCGGTGTTGGCAGCTCTGCGCCATGGTCCATGGTGCAAATTGCACCATGGACCTCCGCCAGGGTCGTAATGAGGGCCTTTGTCTTTTTGCATGGAGATTAGGAAGATCTTTACAAATCCAGTCTGGAAGGCATCAGCTAGGCCTTCTCTATGTGACCACTCATTCAGCCTTTAGTAATAAAGCTGCATACATTTTCCCCACCATATCTAAGAAAGCAATAGGCCGGTAATTGTCTGGGTCTTTTCTATTGCCGCCCTTAAATATCGGGATTACATTTGCCAATTTCCATGTGGCAGGGATATTTTGCGCTGCCAGCACGTTTTTCAAAATTAGCCCCAGCAGTGTGGCCCACTGTTCCGGGTTTTCTTTCAAGATCACATTTGAAAGATCGCCTGGACCTGGGGCGCATGAAACATTGGCATGCCTTATCAAATTTACCAGATCTTCCTGGTAATAAGACAAACACCAGGTCTTAGGTGGGATCTGCTGCTCCTACTCTCTTTGGTGTGGGCACAGTACAGAGATCTATAGAAACGTCTCCAGACTGCCTCCCCGTTCATTTGTACTTGATTAAAGTCCTGGCTTGCCAGTTTAATAAGCGCCCAGGTTTCTGCTGTGTTCTTTTTGCTGATGGCTTTCAGCATCTTCTCCACATCTTGTTGGATGATGACGTTTTTTATAGCCACTGATCCAGTCTTTGCAGTTATTTATTTATTTTTTTACTTCTTTTTATATGTTCAGCACACTGGATCTCTTAGCCATGCTAACAGCCTTCTTCGTTTCATGTTTTTTTCCAGCTACCTGGGGGTCGTAAGCGTGCTGGTGCCTTTAAAAGCTTTCTTCTTTATATCATTTTTTACCAGGACCAGGATTGGCATGTAGTTAGCAATGCTTGGTAGACATTGTCTATATCACACTTGAAGGGTAGTCCCTTTGATGAACCAATTAGGAAGCTGATTTTACAAAGCCACCCTCTCGTTGGGAGCCCATGGCTTTCGTGAAATTTGTTAGAATGAATCTACTAAAGGCACACAAATTAATATAAAATGAATGATTTATTCAGTAGGCCCATGGGTCCTACACAAAAGCAAAGCATACATTTAATGTATTCTGCTACAAATTAAGCAGATAAAGCAAATTAATAGCAAAACAGTAAAACCACACCTAGGACCTGTTGTTTATAGCAGTATGTTTAAACAAATATTGCATACTGAACAGCCTATTGTGCAAGCAATGAAACATATATGCAATTCATAGGCTTTGCAACAAAGAAACATTTTTGAGATACCACAGGTCAAAGAGTGAACATGACAGCGGATACTTGGCTTCAATTACAAGTCAATCGAATTTTCACAAGTATAGGGACTCACAGGCCGATTCATGGAATAATTAGCGCGGCGCAAGTGGGCAAAAACGTGCGAATCGCAGTGGAATAGCGAAAATCGCAGTGCAAGTGCGAAAATCGCACGAAAAGCAGCGCACATCGATTCATGGAAGGCCGTGCGCGAGAAAACCAGCGGATGTGAGATAAAAAAGTGCGCGGCGCACGTTGGCGCACAGGCCATCTAACTGCGTGCGCCAGGTCACAGCGAAAATCGCACAGGCCACAGCAAAAATCGCACATAGCGCGGCGCACGCGACAAAAGTAGGCGGAACACGGGCGTAACACTCGGAATGGGGAACAACTTGCCAAAACGTGGGCGTCACGGGGGAAGTACAGGGCACAAGTGCGCGGAACGCCCACACGCTCGCCTACAACACATATTCATGGAATAGAAAAGGGCAAAAAAGCACACGCTCAAACCAGCTCACAGGCACAAACACGACCGCCACAAGAAAGCAGGCGGTAGCGTCTCTGCGGCTGTAAGAAATGTGCGCCAAAAGGTGCGCCAACAAATAGCACCTATATACTGCCATGATGAATGTCCTATCCTGTGGCCCTCCAGGACAAATGACGTGCAAAGGGGTACCCACAAACACGGACACCCGCTGACAAAAAAATACGTGTGCGTGTATACCGGGGTGCACGGGAAGTCTCACTCGCGATTTGGCCGTGTGCGTGGATTTCTGGTGTGCGCAGGAAGTTCCACACGCGATTTCAGCAGGGTATGTGTATTTCATGGGTGCGCGGGAAGTTCCACACGCGATTTCATCAGGGTACGTGTATTTCAGGGGTGCGCGGGAAGTTCCACACGCGATTGGCCCAGTGCGAGCAGGGTACGTGTATTTCAGGGGTGCGCGGGAAGTTCCACACGCGAATGGCCCCGTGCAAGCAGGGTACGTGTATTTAAGGGGTGCGCGGGAAGTTCCACACGCGATTGGCCCAGTGCGAGCAGGGTACGTGTATTTCAGGGGTGCGCGGGAAGTTCCACACGCGAATGGCCCCGTGCAAGCAGGGTACGTGTATTTAAGGGGTGCGCGGGAAGTTCCACACGCGATTTCAGCAGGGTATGTGTATTTCAGGGGTGCGTGGGAAGTTCCACACGCGATTTCATCAGGGTACGTGTATTTCAGGGGTGCGCGGGAAGTTCCACACGCGATTGGCCCAGTGCGAGCAGGGTACGTGTATTTCAGGGGTGCGCGGGAAGTTCCACACGCGAATGGCCCCGTGCAAGCAGGGTACGTGTATTTCAGGGGTGCGCGGGAAGTTCCACACGCGATTGGCCCCGTGCAAGCAGGGTACGTGTATTTCAGGGGTGCGCGGGAAGTTCCACACGCGATTTCAGCAGGGTATGTGTATTTCAGGGGTGCGCGGGAAGTTCCACACGCGATTTCATCAGGGTACGTGTATTTCAGGGGTGCGCGGGAAGTTCCACACGCGATTGGCCCATGCGAGCAGGGTACGTGTATTTCAGGGGTGTGCGGGAATTTCCACACGCGATTTCAGCAAGGTATGTGTATTTCAGGGGTGCGCGGGAAGTTCCACACGCGATTTCATCAGGGTACGTGTATTGCAGGGGTGCGCGGGAAGTTCCACACGCGATTGGCCCAGTGCAAGCAGGGTACGTGTATTTCAGGGGTGCGCGGGAAGTTCCACACGCGATTTCAGCAGGGTATGTGTATTTCAGGGGTTCTGGGGAGTACCACACGTGAATTGGCCGTGTGGGTCCTCCCAGGTGTACGCTCCACAACCTCCACGGCCCCTGCAGGCAGCCCACACCACAGGGGACTACCCTGCACCCCTGCTCATGTCCCGCAGGCAGCCCATCCACCATGGGGATGCCCCCCAGCCAACCCACATGTCACCTTGCACTACTGATCAACAATGCATGTCCCCCACCACCCCCACCCCCCAGCCACCAGGGGCACCCACCACCAGGCCCCCACTCATGTCTCCCACCACCCCCACCCCCCTGCCACCATGGGCAGCCCCCACCAGGCCCCCACTCATGTCTCCCACCACTCCCACCCCCCAGCAGTGCAGGGGCACCCTCCACCAGGCCCCCACTCATGTCTCCCACCACCCCCACCCCCCAGCAGTGCAGGGGCACCCTCCACCAGGCCCCCACCCATGTCTCCCACCACCCCAACCCCCCAGCCACCAGGGGCACCCTCCACCAGGCCCCCACTCATGTCTCCCACCACCCCCACCCCCTGCCACCATGGGCAGCCTCCACCAGGCCCCCACCCATGTCTCCCACCACCCCCACCCCCCAGCAGTGCAGGGGCACCCTCCACCAGGCCCCCACTCATGTCTCCCACCACCCCCACCCCCCAGCAGTGCAGGGGCAGCCTCCACCAGGCCCCCACTCATGTCTCCCACCACCCCCACCCCCCAGCAGTGCAGGGGCAGCCTCCACCAGGCCCCCACTCATGTCTCCCACCACCCCATCTCCCAGCAGTGCAGGGGCAGCCTCCACCAGGCCCCCACTCATGTCCCCCTGCACCCCCACCCCCCTGCATCCAGGGGCACCCTCCACCAGGCCCCCACTCATGTCTCCCACCACCCCCACCCCCCAGCCACCATGGCCACCCTCCACCAGGCCCCCACTCATGTCCCCCTGCACCCCCACCCCCCAGCATCCAGGGGCACCCTCCACCAGGCCCCCACCCATGTCTCCCACCACCCCCACCCCCCAGCCACCAGGGGCACCCTCCACCAGGCCCCCACTCATGTCTCCCACCACCCCCACCCCCCTGCCACCATAGGCAGCCCCCACCAGGCCCCCACTCATATCTCCCACCACCCCCACCCCCCTGCCACCATGGGCAGCCCCCACCAGGCCCCCACTCATGTCTCCCACCACCCCCACCCCCCAGCAGTGCAGGGGCAGCCTCCACCAGGCCCCCACTCATGTCTCCCACCACCCCCACCCCCCAGCCACCAGGGGCACCCTCCACCAGGCCCCCACTCATGTCCCCCTGCACCCCCACCCCCCAGCATCCAGGGGCACCCTCCACCAGGCCCCCACTCATGTCTCCCACCACCCCCACCCCCCAGCAGTGCAGGGGCAGCCTCCACCAGGCCCCCACTCATGTCTCCCACCACCCCCACCCCCCAGCAGTGCAGGGGCAGCCTCCACCAGGCCCCCACTCATGTCTCCCACAACCCCCACCCCCCAGCAGTGCAGGGGCAGCCTCCACCAGGCCCCCACTCATGTCTCCCACCACCCCCACCCCACTGCCACCATGGGCAGCCCCCACCAGGCCCCCACTCATGTCTCCCACCACCCCCACCCCCCAGCCACCAGGGGCACCCTCCACCAGGCCCCCACTCATGTCTCCCACCACCCCCACCCCCCAGCAGTGCAGGGGCAGCCTCCACCAGGCCCCCACTCATGTCTCCCACCACCCCCACCCCACAGCCACCAGGGGCACCCTCCACCAGGCCCCCACTCATGTCTCCCACCACCCCCACCCCCCTGCCACCATGGGCAGCCCCCACCAGGCCCCCACTCATGTCTCCCACCACCCCCACCCCCCAGCAGTGCAGGGGCACCCTCCACCAGGCCCCCACTCATGTCTCCCACCACCCCCACCCCCCTGCCACCATGGGCAGCCCCCACCAGGCCCCCACTCATGTCTCCCACCACCCCCACCCCCCTGCCACCATGGGCAGCCTCCACCAGGTCCTCACAATCCCCAATCATGTGCGTTATGGTCAGCCTCCACAGCCAAAAAGCCCTACCAAGTAACCCATTCACCCACATGGAAATGGAAATTACATGTTACACCCCCAATGTTCATAAAGCTAATGAACCCATGTCCGTCACACACAATGGTTGCAATTGAATGGGAAAACACCCAACATGACATGCATGAAACCAATGAGATGATACCACACAGTGAAGTATGAAAACAAAATTGTATTAAAAAAAAGAAAGAATGCAAAAGAAATGAAACAAACTACAATGGGAATGAAAAAAAGATAAGCTGCATGTCCGTTTAAAAAAATAAAAACACCAAATCCTAATCCAAAATAATGTCGTCCAAAGTCAAATGAAAAATAAAATCAATCCAAAAACATCGAAGGGTCCATGAGCCCAACTGAACAAAGGAAACCTACAAAAAACCCTAACTAAAATGCAACTATATACAAAAAGTGGAGCAGTGTCCGTCGACTCCAAATCATAAGAACAAACAAAGGAAACCTAATACTAAAGAACTATATACAAAGGCGGCGGGCAAGTCCAGCGGCTCACTCCGTGGTGTTCCGGGCCAGGGCATCATCGAACTCCTGTTCGATGTCCCGGAGGCGGTCCTGTTCCATGGCCCCGAGGGTCCGCAGGGACGACGCCGTGTCCTCCTCCAACCCCCTGCGGATTGCCTCGAGGCACTCGGCCCGCCTCAGGGCCCTCCGCATGGAGTTCTCCGCCCTGACCATTGTGAGCCGCGCCTCTTCCGCCCGCCGCCGCTCCGCACCTATGGCGTGGCCCAACCGCTGCCACACGGAAGACACTCTCTGTCCTGGGTCCTCCTGCCCTCCGGCCGATGCCTGCCCCTCCGATGTTGAAGGCCCCGAGCCTTCATGGCCCCCACCACATTGTTGCTGCTGCTCTGCCTCTGCCCGTGCACTGCCTCCTGCTGCCTGCACATCCTCCGCCGGCTGGGGTGCAGTTGTTGATGTGGCCACCCCTGCTGGACGTCCGACTCCCGACTGTGGCAGGGATGCCTCCTCCACCAGCCTGGCCGCACCGTCAGAGGCAGCTCCACAGGGCACCCAGGTGACTGATGGGTGGGAAGATGGCACAGAGGACGACTGGCGCGTAGGGGGTCCAGTTGAGGAGGGGGTCGGAGCAAGCCCCATCAGACGGAGGAATCCGGCCTGGGTGACCTGTCCCAGCAGGCTGACGTGGTCAACGAGCCATTCGAGATGACGTGCAGTCTCTCCATGAAAAGACTGCAGGTCACCTCGCATGGCCCGTTGACGCAACGCCACACCAGCCAGGACAGGCTCAACCCGGACCTGGATAGCCACGTCCGCAGGCAGAGGAAGGCCAGTTGACGTCAGCTCATCCCCTGCCTGAAAACGGGTCTGGACGTAGGCATCCCTGCTGGTGCAAGATGATGCAGGGACAGGATCGGGGACAGGATTGCACACAGGCACCTCCGCGGCGGCCTGTGCTGCCTCCTGTCCCTGGTCCTGCACTGCACCACTAGCACCAGTGGGATCCCCACCTCCAGACCCCGTCTCTGGTGCTTGCACGGCCTCCTCCTCCGCCAAACCCCCCACCAACCTGGATGACTCCGTGCCATCTTCCCCTGTTGGGCCCTGTGGGGTCCCAGCTGCCCCTTCTGCTGCCGAGGAGTCCAACTCCAACCTCCGCCTCTTGGACCTCCCCCTGGTAGCTGTGGCCTGGGACGCGGCACCGGACTCGTCACTCCCCGACGAGATGACAACACGGGAGGGGAGCCGGGCCTTGCGTCTCCGGCTGGCGGTGGGATCCCCGCCGCTGTGCTCCACAGCACCTTCTCCGCCCTCTTCATCAGTTGACGCTGCAGACAGGGAGAAACAAAACACAGGCATCAGGGCACTGTACAATGGACACATACACACATGACAGTTGCACATGAGTGGCATTGGCAAACCTCAGACATGTCATCACAATCCCCAACACACATGTCATTGCAACTCGCACACATGAGCCATACCACAGCCATATCGCAACTGCCACCACCATCCCTACACATACAACAGCATGAGCAGCCAAAGGTGAGCCAGACATCACATGCAACACAGGAAGTGCACCACACATGTACACACACCACCACACTTGCATGCATGTGTACACCTCTGCCAAGTGTCGCACTGTTCAGACGGGCATCCATGTCACATCTGCCAATCAGGCTTCCACATACCGCTGTCACATGCATCCATGTTGCATCACTGTTGCACCCTTGTCAAATACACACACATGCACATGTACACAGTGCACATACATGCAGCCGAAAACAACATACATGCGTGACATCACGGACATGTCTACTTACATACACATTCATCCAAACATGTGTGCCCACACAACTGCATTTGGCATGCAAGCCTACACACACAAGCACCATCCATGTCTCACACATTACAGCCCTCGCATGTGTCAGCCCCACGGCCCTGTACACCCCCACCCATACTCGACCCCATACAAACAGATGTGCAACCTGCACACTACCGAATAATCACCACACGCACTGCTCACAATCAAGATGCATGTACACTCACCGCTCGACTCCAGACGGGTCTGCTTCTCTAGGACCTGGACGTGGAGCGCTGGGGATATGCGTTCCAGGACCCTCATCTGTTCTTCCGACAAGTGGCCCCGGCGCCCCTTGGCATCCGCTGCCTTCAAGAGGCGCCGGGCCTTGTTCAGGGTCCTGGACCTGAAGTCCTCCCAGCGCTTCCTGACATGTTGTAAGTCGCGGACTGCCACCCCCTCCACGTTGATGGCAGTCACGATGTCAGTCCAGATCCGAGTCTGTCCTTCCTTGTCGGCGCGGGAACTTCCGAAGAGGGCATCATACTGCCCCAGGACTTGCTCCACCAGGACACCAACTTCGGTGGCACTGAAGCTGGTGCCCCTCTGCCTCTCTGGCCGGGGGTTGTCAGTGGTCACAGATGGGGTTTGCCCCGACATGACAACCCCAGAGGCAGGAGTGGATGGGCAACTGGGTCCTGGGGCTGGGCTGTGGAGCGATGGAATCCCAGTCGGGAGTCTTCGGTTCCAGCAGGGGTGGTCACAGCAACAGCACCCCTGGCTGATGTGCAGGCAGCAAATGGCAGTGCACATGGGCAGCAGGCAGTCAGGCAGCAGCAGATGGCAGGTGGGAGCGTGCTCGGGGCTCTGGGGGGCAGTAGTTCGGCCTTCTGGGCAGGAGCGTGGTCTTCCGTGTGCTTACGCGTGGCCAGCTTGATACGGAGTGATTTTGCACGTGAAAAATCCAACACGTCTGCGTGTAATTCGAGGAAAGGCCCTTAGCGCGTAAACGCGTCGCCAGCGTATGCGCGTCTATGAAGTCACGTGCACGTTGAATTGGGCACACGTTTGAAAATGTTGCGTGTGAAAAAAATGAAAGACACGTCCGAGTGTCAAAGCGTGTAATTGGTGGGAATGGGCCTACACGCAGAAGTGACAAAGCGTGTAATTGGTGGAAATGGCCCTACACGCAGAAGTGACATAGCGTGTAATTGGTGGAAATGGCCCTAGCGCGTACACGCCGCGTAAGTGACGCTGGACGTGTGGGCCTGTATAAAAGGTACGTTTAGAACACCATTTCCTTGTACGTGCTTTTCGTGGAGAGCGAGTGGGTGAATTCTGTACTTCTTGTCATTTCACACGCGATTTACTTCACAGCGTTTCAAGTTCGTATTCCCTGTTACCTCTGACAGCTTTTTCTCTTTTTTCTCTTTTACTGGTTTACCTGGGCCTGTTCCCTCAAACAGTGTTCCCTTCTACTGTTGTCCTGTCTCCTCAGACAGCTTACAAATCTTCTTTTGGCGGGGGTGTTGCCAACCAAACGCGCTCCTTTTTCACGCTCTTTTACCTGGCAGACGGTGAGTCACGCACGTATCTAACATCTGTGCTTGCCCCGTGTGTAGCCTACCCCTTCAGAGGTCATTCTAGGCTGCGTGTGACACGCATACATTCATTCTTGTGTTACTGGGTGCCACAGCGTAGTGCAGGTTTTTCTTTCTGCACACGTGGTCTAGGAGGGGTTGCGTGCACGTCATCTCCCTTTTTTGGGGCTCCTGTGCGTAGCGTGACCCGTCATCTTTCCCCAGGGGTTACATTCAGCCTTGCAAGAGCACTAGGGTACAATTACCATCTGGTACCCAACCCCTTTGACCCCCAATTGCCCAGGACAATAGTTTACAGCCACTCCCATACGCACATTAACATCAGTGCCATGGCTGGGAGGCGAGGATTCCGTAAGGGTGGCAAAGGTGGAAGAGCCACAAGTGGTAGCCGTGGTGGATCCGGTAGGGTACGTGGTCGTTACTTGCAGGTTGAGCCTGTCCCCCCATGTGTGGAGGACCAGTCAAGGGTACCCATAATCCCCCCCCCCTCCCGTTGAGGCTGATGTGGCTGACACCATCCATGCTCAGCCCTTGTTGGACCAGCCCATTGTGGCACCAGACCTGGCTGACTCCATGGCTGACTTCCAGGTCAGCAGGCCTATGACACGTGCGCTGGTGCACGTTGATGTCATCATGCCACGTGCACCTGGGGCAGCAAGGTCATCTGCTGCCCCAAGTAGGCAGGGCGGAGAGACTGCAGGGGCAGCTGCGGCTCCATCCACCCCAGCTCTCACACACCCAGCCAGGACAGTGTCGGTCCTAGTCCATCCTGCTGACATTCCCCCTGACACCATTACACTTGAGCCAATGCCTGCACCAACTCCCATGCTGAGTGTGCAATCCCACACTCCTGATACAGAGTCCACCAGGGCTCCTGCCCCTAGTGTCCAGAGCGGCGCAGGACACTCAGGATCACCACCACCTTCCAAGCGGAAGAGGAAGAGTGCTCGTCCGGCACAGGCTGATGCCCCAGACACGGCTACACAGTCCGGCCCGTCGAGGAAGCCCAGCTTCACGGATGACGAACTGAATGCACTTGTCGAGTATGTGTCCGCACATGATAACGAGATGGTCATTGTTGCAGGATCCAAGACCACACCTGCACAACGCCAGGCACACTGGCAGACCGTTGCGGACATCGTAAGTGCCCTTGGAATCGTGAGGCGCACAGCCAATGATTGCTATAAGCGCTGGAATGACCTAAAGCGCAGGGCAAAGAGTAAGCTGGCCTCAAGTCATGCCGCAACTCTAGTGACTGGAGGTGGGTCTCCAGTAGTAGACATGGAACTCACTCCACATGAGTCAGTCGCTGGGACCTACGTCACGGAGGAACAGATCCAAGGCGTGGGAGATCTGCCTGATTACGAGGCATTGTCCGTTGAGTGCACATGCATGGGTGTGTCATCCATGTGCATGGTGTGTGTGAGGGCTTCTGTTTGTGTGCCAGGTGAGAGTGTGTGCGCCTGAGTCGTATGGGTCAGCCATGTGCTTCATGCAATACATCCTGCGCAGCTGCATTTGGCCATAGCAGTATCCCTTCTGCCAACAGTAGACATCTAGCCCAACTGCACGCCAGTTGCCCTTGAAGTGTCACCTTGCCACAACATTGTTGCTTATTTTTCACTGTTCATTCAGTCAGATTGTTTGCATTCCACCACTTTTACTAGGCATTTCGCAGTCCTCTAGTCACATGTCTGACATGGCTATGGTAAAGTGGAGTGACTTTGTTACCTGGATATCATTTGTTCACACATGTCCCTGTGCAATTGGACCATTTTGGACTGGCAGCTCCAGGTGAAAAATCTGACCTGTTTGAATTAGAAAAGCTATTACATGCGGGAACTGGACTGAATGAATAGGTGCTGCCCTCCTTTCCATCTTCACTCAATAGCAATGGTACATGCCATCTGTGTGATGGCATGTGTGTTTCACCTGGCAATCACAGGCCAATGTGTGATGCCACTGCCAGGCAGCATGCAGAAAATGTGTTCCTCTTCCATCTTGGTGTCATCAGTGTGTGCCATTTGCCTGCCCTTCATATGCAGTGAGGGTGCATGCATGGGAGGGTTTTAGTCATGTGGGACATGTGTCAATCAAGTACTGGTTCTCTTGCTTCTCAGCCCTCATTGTGTGCCATGGTGCTAATGCCTGTTTCCATTTCTTTGTTTTTATGTCTTTGCAGGGGAAGACGCACCTGATACTGCTGGGGTTGTGGAGATGGTGCAGACCCAGGAGGGGTCCGAGGGCCGACCAACCACCAGTGAGGGACGTGGTGTGGTGGTGGGTGAGAACCCACAAGTGCTGCAGGTCGTGCTCTCAAGGGGTGTCTTTGGCTGCACCTCCCCCGAGCTGTACTCAGGTGTTGATTCGGATAATGAGACCTACGTGCCGTCGCAGGTGAGTGTTCCAGGGAGGGATTCTGTTCTGTCCCACCCACCTGCACCAGGGTCAGAACCCTCAATGGGGATGTGAGTGTTGGCAGCTACGCCTTTGGTGGTTACGGATGCAGGGTCACACTCCGCGACATCTGATCCTGTTCCTGGGCCAGCAGATCAGAGGGGGAATGCAGTCCTGCAGCCTCAGGCAGTGCCGGCACAGCAAGGCGCAGTTCGCCTTGCCCCAGACAGGTGTGGTGCCCGCCGACGTGGTGGCCGTACGCCATCTGGCAATACCGCATGGGAGCAATCCATTTACGGTATGGCAACACAACAGGCAGCATCATCCGAGATGATGGCTCAGGCCATGGATAGGGTGGCCACTTCCATTGTCCCCCCTGAAAGGCTGATGGAGCGACTAGAGCAGGCAACCGACTCCATCTGCCAGTCACACAGGGAGGACATGTTGGGGTCCAACAGGGACAGGCGGGCGGCACTGGCGACTCTGCAGGAGGCCATCTCCATTGAGTCCCAGGCCCACAGGGAAGCCCTGAGGCAGGAGCTCCTTCACCTCAGGACGACTCTTGTTGAGCTTGAGGCTTCAGCACACCAAAGGACAGAACAGCAGCTGGAGCGTCTCACCCGTACGCTCTCAGCTGAGATGCAGGCAACGAGGGCGGAGGTCCGGGCATCCCGTGAGTTGTTGCATGGGGACCTCCGCACACACATCCTCCAGAACCAGACCTACCACACCCGCATGCTTGCAGCCATGGAGGAGCAGACTAGGGCCTTGCGTGGGCTGCCTCCCATAGTGCAACCACCTCCGGATGCAGCTGCACAGGGTGATAATAGCGACAGCAGTGATACTCCCACAATAGGGTAGCCGTGTGGGCCATGAGCCCATGGAGGTGTTTTTTTTTCCCAGGATCCACGCAGGTGGGTTCTGGTGTGCATCCTGTCCTCGGACCTCCTGGGTGACCTCCCCAACCCCCCTGGGCCCATCAATGGCCATTTTTTATTTTTTTTTATTTTTATTTTTATTTTTATTTTTAATTTTTTTTTCCCCATTTTTTTGGGACAATTTGTTGGCTTCCGTGGTTCCTGTGGGCATACGCTGCATTGTGGCTGGGCACATGCAGGCTTGTCATGTATTTGGTTCAGATGCTTGGGTTAGAGTCACACACACCCCTCCTGCTTCCCGTTTCCATGGGCTTGCAAAGGGTGTGCCCAAGTGACATTGACGTACATGGTGACATTGGACTCCCACTACATGTGTGGGTAGTCTAGTCAATACTGTGTATACATTCCTAGTGCATATTGCTGTTGTGTTGTACACTGCATGTTGCATTGATGTGTAACTCATCATCTGTGTCTTCCTCCCAATTTGCAGGTCCGTTCCTCATGTCTACACAAGGCCCTCTAGTTTGGAGATGGGGTCCATGTTGGCAGCAGTGCACCTACAACTCTACATGGCGCCATCACTGCCCAGTTGGTAGTGGTGGGAGTGCAGGCATTTCCAGGTGGTGATACTACTAATATATAACATTTGTGATGTCATGTTGATGGTAGTACCTGCTCAAGTTTGTTGTTGGTCCTGCATTACTGTGAGCATTTCAGGTGTTGCAAGTTTCAATTAGGGACACTCTACATTGTGACACTAGTGTCATGTTGTGGGGAGTAGTTTGTTTACCTGCAAATAGCATGACATGGCACGGTGTGCCGTGTGGCGGTGCTGGGGATGGGTTGGCTGACATGGCACTGTCCTCTTGTTGCATTTTGCAAGTGGGTATTCATTTTAGCTGCTTGAATGTGTTACTTCACAAAACTGCATTGGTGGTGTCTGTGCGGGTAGGGATGCACTCATTGTGACACTTCCAGGTGAACAATCTCAGGCTGATATGGTTTTCACGGTTCATTCTCCAGACATTCAGGATCAGTGTCAGGTTGAGTCATCATTGATTGTCAGATGGAATGTGCCAGGGCAGTGTGCACTCCACAGGGGTGTCATTTCTATGTGAAGTAATTAGCCACTAGCTGTGTACGGGCTG
The DNA here is from genome assembly GCF_040938575.1 of Ambystoma mexicanum. Taxonomy (NCBI): domain Eukaryota; kingdom Metazoa; phylum Chordata; class Amphibia; order Caudata; family Ambystomatidae; genus Ambystoma; species Ambystoma mexicanum. Next base: position 730,349,061 of record NC_090924.1, read on the forward strand.
CCTCCCCCCGTGCCCTTTCCCCTCCCATGCGCAGCGGCTGTGCATGTGGTTGGGGATGTGGGGCCACCACCATGTCCATGGCCAGGCCCCGGCGTGTTGCAACATTGTGCAGGACACATGCTGCCACTATGATCATGCACACTACTGGGGGAGCGTACAACAGCTGCCCGCCAGAACGGTCAAGGGAGCGAAAGCGTGACTTTAGCACTCCGAATGTGCGCTCCACTATGCCCCGGGTTGTAATGTGGGCTGTGTTATATCTTACCTGGGGTGGCGTGGTGGGGTTCCGAATTGGCGTCATCATGTGGGGGCTGAGAGGGTAGGCACTGTCCCCTGTGGAGGTGGTGATTGGTATCATTGGTGGGGTTGTGACCTTGCTCAGTATCTGACATGCATGCATGTGCAGTGGCATTCATACTCACCAAGCAGCCATGTATCGCCATGCCGCCCAGCTTCTAGGTCCCGGCTTAGGGTGGACATTCGGTAAATGAAGCTGTCGTGGGTTGACCCGGGATAGTTGGCAAATACTGAGGTGATGATTCCCTTGGCATTACATACTACCTGCACGTTGATGGAATGCCAGTGCTTGCGGTTCCTATAGATGTGCTCTGATGCCCTGGGGGGACGTAGAGCCACATGGGTGCAGTCAATGGCACCTAGCACTTTGGGGAATCGTGCCACACCGTAAAAATCCAGGGCGGCAGCATGCCTTTCTGCAGGTGTTCTGGGCAGGTATATGTGCCTGCGGACTGATGGGCGTGCAGTGATGATGTTCAAGACCTGGTGTAGGCAGCGTGACTGGGTGGCCTGTGATACCCCACCCACAATGGCACTTGTCCGCTGAAATGATCCTGTGGCCAAGAAGTGCAGTACATTGAGGACCTTCTCCAGGGGGCTGAGTGCTTGGGAGCACAGGGTGGGTGATGTGAGGTCATCCTCCCACTCACTCACCAGGTCCAGTATAATGTGTGGTGGAAACCTGTACCTCCCATGCACCTGGTCATCAGGCATCCCGAAAAGGCTGGTTCTGGGTGTGAATATTCTGGCCCTGACTATCCTCCTCCTCCTCCTTTGGTAGGCCACGCCCACTGCTGCTAGGAACGGTATGTTCATCCTGGGTATGAGCTTGTTATTTTGTTAGCGCGCAAATTAATGCGTTGCGCGTTTTGTAGGCGAGCGTGTGACCCGCGCACCCCTGAAATCCAGTACCCAGTCCAATAGCGTGTGGAAATTCCCGCGCACCCCGGGATACAGGTGCGCTGACGTACTTGCGTGTGTAAGTGCCCGCGCACCCCTGATATACACGTACATAGGCCAATCGCATGTACGCGCACTTTTGTCCAATTACACGCGATGACACTCTGACGTGCTGTCCAATAACACGCGATGACACTCTGACGTGCTATACAATAACACGCGATGACACTCTGACATGCAGTCTTTCCATGTGTGCTCTGTCATCACGTGCGGTGTGGGAAACACTCGTGCGGGTCACGTCACAGACGCGCTTACGCGCTGAGGGCCTTTGGTCCAATAGAATCGCGTATGCGTGCTGACGCGCTTACGCGCTAAGGGCCTTTCCTCGAATTTCACGCTGACGTGCAGACTTTTCACGTGCCAAATCACTCCGTATCAAGCTGGGCACGCGTATGCACACGGAAGACCACGCTCCTGCCCAGAAGGCCGAACTACTGCCCCCCAGAGCCCCGAGCATGGTCCCACCTGCCATCTGCTGCTGCCTGACTGCCTGCTGCCCACGTGCACTGCCATTTGCTGCCTGCACATCAGCCAGGGGTGCTGTTGCTGTGACCACCCCTGCTGGAACCGAAGACTCCCGACTGGTATTCCATCGCTCCACAGCCCAGCCCCAGGACCCAGTTGCCCATCCACTCCTGCCTCTGGGGTTGTCATGTCGGGGCAAACCCCATCTGTGACCACTGACAACCCCCGGCCAGAGAGGCAGAGGGGCACCAGCTTCAGTGCCACCGAAGTTGGTGTCCTGGTGGAGCAAGTCCTGGGGCAGTATGATGCCCTCTTCGGAAGTTCACGCGCCGACAAGGAAGGACGGACTCGGATCTGGACTGACATCGTGACTGCCATCAACGCGGAGGGGGTGGCAGTCTGCGACTTCCAACATGTCAGGAAGCGCTGGGAGGACTTCAGGTCCAGGACCCTGAACAAGGCCCGGCGCCTCTTGAAGGCAGCGGATGCCAAGGGGCGCCGGGGCCACTTGTCGGAAGAACAGATGAGGGTCCTGGAACGCATATCCCCAGCGCTCCACGTCCAGGTCCTGGAGAAGCAGACCCGTCTGGAGTCGAGCGGTGAGTGTACATGCATCCTGATTGTGAGCAGTGCGTGTGGTGATTATTCAGTAGTGTGCAGGTTGCACATCTGTTTGTATGGGGTCGAGTATGGGTGGGGGTGTCCAGGGCCGTGGGGCTGACACATGCGAGGGCTGTAATGTGTGAGACATGGATGGTGCTTGTGTGTGTAGGCTTGCATGCCAAATGCAGTTGTGTGTGCACACATGTTTGGATGAATGTGTATTTAAGTAGACATGTCCGTGATGTCACGCATGTATGTTGTTTTCGGCTGCATGTATGAGCACTGTGTACATGTGCATGTGTGTGTATTTGACAAGGGTGCAACAGTGATGCAACATGGATGCATGTGACTGCGGTATGTGGAAGCCTGATTGGCAGATGTGACATGGATGCCCGTCTGAACAGTGCGACACTTGGCAGAGGTGTACACATGCATGCAAGTGTGGTGGTGTGTGTACATGTGTGGTGCACTTCCTGTGTTGCATGTGATGTCTGGGTCACCTTTGGCTGCTCATGCTGTTGTATGTGTATGGATGGTGGTGGCAGTTGCGATATGGCTGTGGTATGGCTCATGTGTGCGAGTTGCAATGACATGTGTGTTGGGGATTGTGATGACATGTCTGAGGTTTGCCAATGCCACTCATGTGCAACTGTCATGTGTGTATGTGTCCATTGTACAGTGCCCTGATGCCTGTGTTTTGTTTCTCCCTGTCTGCAGCGTCAACTGATGAAGAGGGCGGAGAAGGTGCTGTGGAGCACAGCGGCGGGGATCCCACCGCCAGCCGGAGACGCAAGGCCCGGCTCCCCTCCCGTGTTGTCATCTCGTCGGGGAGTGAGGAGTCCGGTGCCGCGTCCCAGGCCGCAGCTGCCGGGGGGAGGTCCAAGAGGCGGAGGTTGGAGTTGGACTCCTCGGCAGCAGAAGGGGCAGCTGGGACCCCACAGGGCCCAACAGGGGAAGATGGCACAGAGTCATCCATGTTGGTGGGGGGTTTGGTGGAGGAGGAGGCCGTGCAAGCACCAGAGACGGGGTCTGGAGGTGGGGATCCCACTGGTGCTAGTGGTGCAGTCCAGGACCAGGGACAGGAGGCAGCACAGGCCGCCGCGGAGGTGCCTGTGTGCAATCCTGTCCCCGATCCTGTCCCTGCATCATCTTGCACCAGCAGGGATGCCTACGTCCAGACCCGTTTTCAGGCAGGGGATGAGCTGACGTCAACTGGCCTTCCTCTGCCTGCGGACGTGGCTATCCAGGTCCGGGTTGAGCCTGTCCTGGCTGGTGTGGCGTTGCGTCAACGGGCCATGCGAGGTGACCTGCAGTCTTTTCATGGAGAGACTGCACGTCATCTCGAATGGCTCGTTGACCACGTCAGCCTGCTGGGACAGGTCACCCAGACCGGATTCCTCCGTCTGATGGGGCTTGCTCCGACCCCCTCCTCAACTGGACCCCCTACGCGCCAGTCGTCCTCTGTGCCATCTTCCCACCCATCAGTCACCTGGGTGCCCTGTGGAGCTGCCTCTGACAGTGCGGCCAGGCTGGTGGAGGAGGCATCCCTGCCACAGTCGGGAGTCGGACGTCCAGCAGGGGTGGCCACATCAACAACTGCACCCCAGCCGGCGGAGGATGTGCAGGCAGCAGGAGGCAGTGCACGGGCAGAGGCAGAGCAGCAGCAGCAGCAACATGGTGGGAGCCATGAAGGCTTGGGGCCTTCGTCATCGGAGGGGCAGGCATCGGCCGGAGGGCAGGAGGACCCAGGACAGAGAGTGTCTTCCGTGTGGCAGCGGTTGGGCCAGGCCATAGGTGCGGAGCGGCGGCGGGCGGAAAAGGCGCGGCTCACAATGGTCAGGGCGGAGAACTCCATGCGGAGGGCCCTGAGGCGGGCCGAGTGCCTCGAGGCAATCCGCAGGGGGTTGGAGGAGGACACGGCGTCGTCCCTGCGGACCCTCGGGGCCATGGAACTGGACCGCCTCCGGGACATCGAACAGGAGTTCGATGATGCCCTGGCCCGGAACACCACGGAGTGAGCCGCTGGACTTGCCCGCCGCCTTTGTATATAGTTCTTTAGTTTTAGGTTTCCTTTGTTTTTTCTTATGATTTGGAGTCGACGGACACTGCTCCACTTTTTGTATATAGTTGCTTTTTAGTTAGGTCTTTTTTTTAGGTTTCCTTTGTTCATTTGGGCTCATGGACCCTTTTGAGTTTTGTACATAGTTCTTGATTTGATAGATTTTATTTTAAATTTGACTTTGGACGACATTTTTTTGGATTATGATTTGCAGTTCTTTATTTTCACACGGACATGCAGCTTGATTTATTTTAATTCCCATTGTAGTTTGTTTCATTTCTTTAGCATTCTTTCTTTTTTTCAATACAATTTTGTTTTCATACTTCACTGTGTGGTATCATCTCATTGGTTTCATGCATGTCATGTTGGGTGTTTTACCATTCAATTGCAAACATTGTGTGTGACGGACATGGGTTCATTAGCTTCATGAACATTGGGGGTGTGACATGTAATTTCCATTTCCATGTGGGTGAATGGGTTACTTGGTAGGGCTTTTTGGCTGTGGAGGCTGACCATAACGCACATGATTGGGGATTGTGAGGACCTGGTCGAGGGTGCCCCTGCACTGCTGGGGGGTGGGGGTGGTGGGAGACATGAGTGGGGGCCTGGTGGGGGCTGCCCCTGCACTGCTGGGGGGTGGTGGTGGTGGGAGACATGAGTGGGGGCCTGGTGGGGGCTGCCCCTGCACTGCTGGGGGGTGGGGGTGGTGGGAGACATGAGTGGGGGCCTGGTGGAGGGTGCCCCTGGATGGTGGGGGGTGGGGGTGGTGGGAGACATGAGTGGGGGCCTGGTGGAGGGTGCCCCTGGATGGTGGGGGTGGGGGTGGTGGGAGACATGAGTGGGGGCCTGGTGGAGGGTGCCCCTGGTGGCTGGGGGTGGGGGTGGTGGGAGACATGAGTGGGGGCCTGGTGGAGGGTGCCCCTGGATGCTGGGGGGTGGGGGTGCAGGGGGACATGAGTGGCGGCCTGGTGGTGCTGCCCCTGCACTGCTGGGGGGTGGGGGTGGTGGGAGACATGAGTGGGGGCCTGGTGGAGGGTGCCCCTGGGGGGTGGGGGTTGGGGGTGGTGGGAGACATGAGTGGGGGTCTGGTGGAGGCTGCCCCTGCACTGCTGGGGGGTGGGGTGGTGGGAGACATGAGTGGGGGCCTGGTGGGGGCTGCCCCTGCACTGCTGGGGGGTGGGGGTGGTGGGAGACATGAGTGGGGGCCTGGTGGTGCTGCCCCTGCACTGCTGGGGGGTGGGGGCGGTGGGAGACATGAGTGGGGGCCTGGTGGAGGGTGCCCCTGGGGGGTGGGGGGTGGGGGTGGTGGGAGACATGAGTGGGGGCCTGGTGGAGGGTGCCCCTGGTGGCTGGGTGGTGGGGGTGGTGGGAGACATGAGTGGGGGCCTGGTGGGAGCTGCCCCTTGTGGCTGGGGGGTGGGGGTGGTGGGAGACATGAGTGGGGGCCTGGTGGGGGCTGCCCCTTGTGGCTGGGGGGTGGGGGTGGTGGGAGACATGAGTGGGGGCCTGGTGGGTGCTGCCCCTGCACTGCTGGGGGGTGGGGGTGGTGGGAGACATGAGTGGGGGCCTGGTGGTGCTGCCCCTGCACTGCTGGGGGGTGGGGTGGTGGGAGACATGAGTGGGGGCCTGGTGGGGGCTGCCCCTGGTGGCTGGGGGGTGGGGATGGTGGGAGACATGAGTGGGGGCCTGATGGGGGCTGCCCCTGCACTGCTGGGGGGTGGGGGTGGTGGGAGACATGAGTGGGGGCCTGGTGGGGGCTGCCCCTGCACTGCTGGGGGGTGGGGGTGGTGGGAGACATGAGTGGGGGCCTGGTGGGGGCTGCCCCTGCACTGCTGGGGGGTGGGGGTGGTGGGAGACATGAGTGGGGGCCTGGTGGTGCTGCCCCTGCACTGCTGGGGGGTGGGGGTGGTGGGAGACATGAGTGGGGGCCTGGTGGAGGGTGCCCCTGCACTGCTGGGGGGTGGGGGTGGTGGGAGACATGAGTGGGGGCCTGGTGGAGGGTGCCCCTGGATGCTGTGGGGTGGGGGTGCAGGGGGACATGAGTGGGGGCCTGGTGGTGCTGCCCCTGCACTACTGGGGGGTGGGGGTGGTGGGAGACATGAGTGGGGGCCTGGTGGAGGCTGCCCCTGCACTGCTGGGGGGTGGGGGTGGTGGGAGACATGAGTGGGGGCCTGGTGGAGGGTGCCCCTGGATGCTGGGGGGTGGGGGTGCAGGGGGACATGAGTGGGGGCCTGGTGGTGCTGCCCCTGCACTGCTGGGGGGTGGGGGTGGTGGGAGACATGAGTGGGGGCCTGGTGGGGGCTGCCCCTGGTGGCTGGGGGGTGGGGGTGGTGGGAGACATGAGTGGGGGCCTGGTGGAGGGTTCCCCTGGTGGCTGGGTGGTGGGGGTGGTGGGAGACATGAGTGGGGACCTGGTGGGGGCTGCCCCTTGTGGCTGGGGGGTGGGGGTGGTGGGAGACATGAGTGGGGGCCTGGTGGAGGGTGCCCCTGGTGGCTGGGTGGTGGGGGTGGTGGGAGACATGAGTGGGGGCCTGGTGGGGGCTGCCCCTTGTGGCTGAGGGGTGGGGGTGGTGGGAGACATGAGTGGGGGCCTGGTGGAGGCTGCCCCTGTACTGCTGGGGGGTGGGGGTGGTGGGAGACATGAGTGGGGGCCTGGTGGAGGGTGCCCCTGCACTGCTGGGGGGTGGGGGTGGTGGGAGACATGAGTGGGGGCCTGGTGGAGGGTGCCCCTGGATGCTGGGGGGCGGGGGTGCAGGGGGACATGAGTGGGGGCCTGGTGGTGCTGCCCCTGCACTGCAGGGGGGTGGGGGTGGTGGGAGACATGAGTGGGGGCCTGGTGGAGGCTGCCCCTGCACTGCTGGGGGGTGGGGGTGGTGGGAGACATGAGTGGGGGCCTGGTGGAGGGTGCCCCTGGATGCTGGGGGGTGGGGGTGCAGGGGGACATGAGTGGGGGCCTGGTGGTGCTGCCCCTGCACTGCTGGGGTTGGGGGTGGTGGGAGACATGAGTGGGGGCCTGGTGGGGGCTGCCCCTGGTGGCTGGGGGGTGGGGGTGGTGGGAGACATGAGTGGGGCCTGGTGGAGGGTGCCCCTGGTGGCTGGGTGGTGGGGGTGGTGGGAGACATGAGTGGGGGCCTGGTGGAGGCTGCCCCTGCACTGCTGGGGGGTGGGGGTGGTGGGAGACATGAGTGGGGGCCTGGTGGAGGGTGCCCCTGGTGGCTGGGTGGTGGGGGTGGTGGGAGACATGAGTGGGGGCCTGGTGGGGGCTGCCCCTTGTGGCTGGGGGGTGGGGGTGGTGGGAGACATGAGTGGGGGCCTGGTGGAGGCTGCCCCTGCACTGCTGGGGGGTGGGGGTGGTGGGAGACATGAGTGGGGGCCTGGTGGAGGCTGCCCCTGCACTGCTGGGGGTGATGGGAGACATGAGTGGGGGCCTGGTGGAGGGTGCCCCTGGTGGCTGGGTGGTGGGGGTGGTGGGAGACATGAGTGGGGGCCTGGTGGGGGCTGCCCCTGCACTGCTGGGTGGTGGGGGTGGTGGGAGACATGAGTGGGGGCCTGGTGACGCTGCCCCTGCACTGCTGGGGGGTGGGGGTGGTGGGAGACATGAGTGGGGGCCTGGTGGAGGCTGCCCCTGCACTGCTGGGGGGTGAGGGTGGTGGGAGACATGCATTGTTGATCAGTAGTGCAAGGTGACATGTGGGTTGGCTGCGGGGCATGCCCATGGTGGATGGGCTGCCTGCGGGACATGAGCAGGGGTGCAGGGTAGTCCCCCGTGGTGTGGGCTGCCTGCAGGGGCCGTGGAGGTTGTCGAGCGTACACCTGGGAGGACCCAGACGGCCAACTCACGTGTAGTACTCCCCAGAACCCCTGGAATTCACATACCCTGCTGGAATCTCATGTGGAACTTCCCGCGCACCCCTGAAATACACGTACCCTGCTGATATCGCGTGTGGAACTTCCCGCGCACCCATGGAATACACGTACCCTGCTCGCACTGGGCCAATCGCGTGTGGAACTTCCCGCACACCCCTGAAATACACGTACCCTGCTGAAATCGCATGTGGAACTTCCCGCGCACCCCTGAAATACACGTACCCTGCTCGCACTGGGCCAATCGCGTGTGGAACTTCCCGCGCACCCCTGGAATACACGTACCCTGCTGAAATCGCGTGTGGAACTTCCCGCGCACCCCTGAAATACACGTACCCTGCTCGCACTGGGCCAATCGCGTGTGGAACTTCCCGCGCACCCCTGAGATACACGTACCCTGCTGAAATCGCGTTTGGAACTTCCCGCGCACCCCTGAAATACACGTACCCTGCTCGCACTGGGCCAATCGCGTGTGGAACTTCCCGCGCACCCCTGAGATACACGTACCCTGCTGTAATCGCGTGTGGAACTTCCCGCGCACCCCTGAAATACACGTACTCTGCTCGCACTGGGCCAATCGCGTGTGGAACTTCCCGCGCACCCCTGGAATACACATACCCTGCTGAAATCGCGTGTGGAACTTCCCGCGCACCTCTGAAATACACGTACCCTGCTCGCACTGGGCCAATCGCGTGTGGAACTTCCCGCGCACCCCTGGAATACACGTACCCTGCTGAAATCGCGTGTGGAACTTCCCGCGCACCCCTGAAATACACGTACCCTGCTCGCACTGGGCCAATCGCGTGTGGAACTTCCCGCGCACCCCTGGAATACACGTACCCTGCTGAAATCGCGTGTGGAACTTCCCGCGCACCCCTGTAATACACGTACCCTGCTCGCACTGGGCCAATCGCGTGTGGTACTTCCCGCGCACCCCTGGAATACACGTACCCTGATGAATTCGCGTGTGGAACTTCCCGCGCACCCCTGAAATACACGTACCCTGCTCGCACTGGGCCAATCGCGTGTGGAACTTCCCGCGCACCCCTGGAATACACGTACCCTGCTGAAATCGCGTGTGGAACTTCCCGCGCACCCCTGAAATACACGTACCCTGCTCGCACTGGACCAATCGCGTGTGGAACTTCACGCGCACCCCTGGAATACACGTACCCTGATGAATTTGCGTGTGGAACTTCCCGCGCACCCCTGAAATACACGTACCCTGCTCGCACTGGGCCAATCGCGTGTGGAACTTCCCGCGCACCCCTGGAATACACGTACCCTGATGAAATCACGTGTGGAACTTCCCGCGCACCCCTGAAATACACGTACCCTGCTCGCACTGGGCCAATCGCGCGTGGAACTTCCCGCGCACCCCTGTAATACACGTTCTCCGCTTGGCGTTTGCTGTTTGCCAGCCCGGTGAACTGGTCCAGGGTTAGCGCAGCCCTTTGCGATGATTTAGCGATTTTGATGGCTTTTCCTTGCGCGAGGGCGTTCTTGGGGGCGTTACTGGCGCTGCTGCAGGGTCGCTGCGATTCTCTGCGCCACGGCTGGTTTGGGAGCCTAAAATCCATGAATACGCTGTGCGCGGAAATGGGTGTTAGCGCACGTTCCTGGCGCACACAATCGCACGCGGACACTCTGCGCCAGCCGCTTGCGACACTTTTCTGCGAAATTCTATGAATTACCCTCTCAGTCCTTTGTTGCTGACCCTATCTAGCTAAATTCAACAGGGTACATGAACACCAATACTTCATCAATTATAGATATGAAATAAAGTAGATCTAGAAACATATCCCAGGTCGACTTTGTATATTCATTGCAGGGTGGGCAGTCATAATGTCGACAGTAAAAATGTCGACAGTCAAAATTTCGAAAAATAAATGTCGAAAAAAATAATGTCGACAAACAATAATGTCGACATTTTTTCGATATTTTTTCGAAATGTTCTATTTATTGTATAAATAGATAAATAAATAAATATATAACTAAAATGTGTTGAGTATGAGGGGTGAGAGGGTGGTGGGGGGTTTGGGGGTGGCAGGGGGTGTTGGGTGAGGGGGGTTGGGGGGGACACCCCCATAGTAAATGATACTATTTTTATTTATTTAATTATTGAATAAATAAATAAATATATAATTACTATGTGTTGAGAATGAGGGGTGAGAGGGTGGTGGGGGGTGTGGGGAGGTGGCAGGGGGGTGTTGGGTGAGGGGGGGTTGGGGGGGACCCCCCCACCCCCCCATAGTAAATGATACTGTTTTTTTTATGTATTTATTGAATATATAAATAAATAAATAAATATATAATTAGAATGTGTTGCGTATGAGGGGTGAGAGGGTGGTGGGGGGGTGTGGGGGGTGGCAGGGGGGTGTTGGGTGAGGGGGGTTGGGGGGACCCCCCCATAGTAAATGATACTCTTTTTGTTTAATTATTTAGTGAAAAAATAAATAAATAAATAAATAAATGTATAATTAGAATGTGTTGAGTATGAGGGGTGAGAGGGTGGTGGGGGGGTGTGGGGGGTCGCGGGGGGGTGTTGGGTGAGGTGTTGATAGTTCTAATTGACATTTTTTTGTCGACATTTTTTTTTCTAAAAAATGACTCTTTACATTATATGTATAGGATGTAGACATTATTGTTTGTCGACATTTTTTTTTCGACATTTTTGTTTGTCGACATTTTTTTTTCGACATTATGACTATAAACCTCATTGCAGCGAGACGAGCATAAAAAGAGACAATTGTGTTTCCCACTGATCCTTTGGTCATTTTTAAGTGACATCCTTTATTTACTATATCCAACTGGGGGTTTATTACGTGGGTGTGATTCAGCGCCTGGGCAGACCGCATCATTTTTAGTATGTTATGGTCGCTCGCTCTAGCGGGGGTACTTCAAAGGTGTCCATAGGGTCGATCAAGTCTCTGGAAACAAAACACCCCGCTACGCAACTTGCCGGTCTAGTTGTTACACAAACCCAGATCGTCACTGTAATGGCGTCCGTGCTTCTAATTACGTGAAACAGCCGGGAAGCCCAGACACGTTGCAACCCTCATGCTACGAGTAAGACGCTAGTGTGTTAGCCTGCACCCGCTCGTGATGACACTCCTGTTTTCTGCCTTGAATATTCCTTGACACTTCACTTCCAATATTTTTCCTTTCTTTGCTTGTTCCTTTTTACGTTGATTCCTACTCTATCACGCTTGCCTGTGTCCCTAGAGCCTCCACCTTGGCTGCTACTATTTTTGTTATTTTCCTGCTTCTGGTTTTCGCTCTGCATTTGTCTTGTTTGGTCTACTTTTGAAATTGATTTTGTTCCATGGGAAGACACCCTCTTTTCTGATGTTTATTTGTAATATTGCCCTGCTGAACACTCCTTGTCTAGTTATCCAGTGACAACTTGCTGTGAGCCTTAACTAAATAACTACTTTGGATCCTCCTTTTGCATTAACCATCATTTCTGAAATACCAGTTCCCTGGGATTTATTGAGCTTTGCTTGTTCCCCAAGTGCAGGACCCACCTTACTGTTGCCCCTGTGCCCTGCCTGTATACTTAGGCAAGCACTGTGTCAATGGGGCAGGATAGTCCTGATCTCTACAAGGAAAGCTCCTTTTCAACTAAGAAGAAGAAGATTAAAGGACAGAGGAGGCCAGTGTTCATTCCAGGAAGAGGTGAGACAGATACATAGCTCTCAACCATTTGTCTCGCAAAGGCAGGTGAAATCACCCGATTTTGTTTCTGGCGGGTGAGACGCCCATTGAAATGAATGGGCGTGCAGGAAACTTGGCGGGTGAGTCAGCCCTTTGCCAAAAGCGGGTGAGTTGAGAGCTATGCAGATATCACAACTGTGGGACCTGAGAAGAGGGTACAGAACAGAGCACACAGGGAAAACAATCTGAGAAAGTGACAAGAAGGATGACATTTCCAACAACACTCCCAATCCCACTCAGACAAGAAGCAAAAACTCCCACAACCTCGCACTCCATTCCACCATAAAAACAAGGAGCCATGCTCCCACCAAACCACAATACCCATAACGTCCTGCAACGAGAACAGGCCAACTCAGCAAATCACAACCCACAGTCCACGCATGCGGGCCCTGCAGTGAGACACTCCAAACAAGGGAACCAGCCCTAACACCACAACTCACCACAAAATCCATAAATCCTCAAGCTACAACCTTCTCCTCATCACACCGCCAACAAGCTATGGTGCGCTGAAAGGACAGTCACCCCTCACCAAACCATATACTGCAGGGCATCAAGTACCCACAACAACGCACCAATGGAAAGAGAGGACCACCCCCTCAAGTGTATCGGGTGTCGAACTCCAGTGTCCCCAAAAGCACTAGCAGGTAAACCTCCCAGGAAAAACGTCCAACTAACCTCCTGGTGTCCAACACCCCACCACCACAACACAACAACAGGCACTGGTTCAAACACCCCAAAGTTGCCAGGTGTCCAACACCCCAGTCATCCCGTGGCCAGGTCAGGCACTCCAGTGGACACTGCACCACACAATACAACAGTCAGATCAAGCCCAGTGGTGGACACTGCACTGCTTAACAAACACGCACACGGGTTGGGGCACCACAAACCCAGCAAGTGGTTTGCTAGGCCACAGGCTAGGTTTTACAAAACAAGACACAGAACATATAGCCTCACCACACAAAACAGGTAAATGAGCCTCCTAGGACATGGTAAGCAAGAGGTTCCTACTCTTATCGAGACCACGACCCAAGCTAAAAAGTTCATCATATTTGGTGATCCTGTGGAGGCAAAAATAGTAACACAAAACACATAATCAGAGATTGCTGTCACCATAGATAGGCACTGGCTAAATCTACAGAGACCATGTCATAAACCTTCTCACTCCCATTCCACCATCAGCTGACACACTCACTCACACTCAGAATAAATATGACACAGCCAGGGTTACCAGCAAACTCACCAAAGGCTACGCACGAATGCCAATTTTACAGGCTTCACATGACGATTCCCAGTAAAATAAACTGTTACTGAGTGGCAATTTACTCAAAGAAACACATTGCCCCAGCTGAGTTAATGACTGAAGGAATAACTGTAAAATCAATAGATATTTAGGCTAGATGAAACCATTTCCAGTTATCTTCTGTTTGAGCTGCCCTCTGACAGGAAACATGGTAATCAAGAACCCAAAAAGTGAGAACAGCTGACTCCTGCTGAACAGAACACAAATCCCCAAACGGATGCAACAGTACCTCAATTGTAGATGCTATCTTCTCAAAACAAAATGAAACAAACGCCACCTGCTGCTGCAAACCATAAACTAAACCAATGCCTCAGTACCTTTTTGCCAAGGAGAGCCGGATGCCAGAGAACCTTGCATGTAATGCCTCATGTCCAACTAGCGTTTTAAACATCGCACTGACTTCTTCATAACAAAACATTGCCCCTCATGTCCATGCGTAGGATTACGCACAGGCAGCAGCCTTGCCACAGTATTTGAAGCACAGGCAAACGCCCACAATGAAGATTCCCCCTGCTACAGCACAGGGAGCTCTTAATTCTATTAAAGACAAGGAGGCGAGCATTATGCTTCATCTTCTATTTATTCTACTCTCCAGCAGTTTTAACAAATAACAAAATTTCAATCTTTTCATTGAAATAAACATTTTCTTTTCTTTTTTCAAAAACTACATGTCCCATTAGTCTTAGGTCCCTGTAACCCCAGGGTCCTGGTCACGTGACCTAGCCCTTCCTCTTCCTGTACTCTTCCTCTTCTTGACTGCTTCCAACTGCAATCCAAACTAAAATTGGGCCGCCAACTAGGCCAACATAGTCTCTGAACTTTGATTACTCTGTCGAGCCAATCCATTCCAGCTTGCGGCTTCGAACTTGACTCGCGTACCTTCAGGTCGAACTCAACCGTTCTTCTGTTCATCTCCTAATGGCAGAAACAGCAGTACATGTTTAGGGCGGCGGATACACGCCCTATTCTGGGAGGAATACATGTAAGTCATCTTGAAATACATTGCACAGAATCATCCATCAATATCTAGGGCGGGAAAGTAATACTCGCCTCCTTGTCTTTAATAGAATCAAGAGCTCCCTGCGCTTTAGCAGGGGGAATCTTTATTCTATGTCAAGACGGAGGCGAAGGTTATGCTTGTTCAAAGCTTCTTATCACAGCTTCTGCTAGAGTATTAACCGGTCTAAAATAAAACGTTCTAAATGTGGTATCAGTAGCCCAATCAGCTGCTTTCAGAATATCTTGCAAAGTCACGCCTTGCCCCAGTGCCTTTGAGGCCATTGCACCCCTAACCGAATGCGCTCCAAATTTTGACATATCTATGCCTGCTAAGCTCATAAATTCTCTGACCCATCTTGCTATGGTGGCTGTTGCTACGCCTTTATGTGGCTTCCTGCGCGCTATCAGCAATTGGGTTGTTCCCATCGGTCTCAGCTCAGCTGTTCTACTCTCGTATTCTTTTATGCATGCGGCCACACACCACTTTGGATGCTCTTGCATGTAAGGGTAATTTATCGTGTAGAAGTCTGTCTTTGTTCTCCTGGCCAGATTGAACGTCACTCTGTCTGGTCCATATACTTTTCTAGTCACTTCTAGCGCTCTGACGTCTGCTACTCTACTACATGATACCATACATAATAGCATCACTAATTTTCCAGATAGCCTTTCTAACGACAGGTATCTATTACTGGGCCACTCTGCTAGTAATTTTAGCACTACTGCCACGTCCCATAAGGACTCGTATCTCAGCTGTGGTGGCTTCCTAAACCTTATTCCTTTTAGAAGTCGGATTACTGCCACATTCTCTCCAACTGGCACTCCCTCTACGGGTGTGTGACCTGCTGATATCGCAGATCTATACACTCCTATTGTTCTATAGACTTTCCCATCTTGCAGGAGTTCCGGAAAAAAATCTGTATCTCAACTAAAGGGGCAGAAATGGGATGAAGACTTCTCCTTCTGCACCATCTCGACCATCTGTTCCCTGCTGCGTCATAGCTCCTTCTAGTGGAAGGGACCCATGACTCAGCGATGAGGCGCGCAGCCTGCGCCGAAATTCCCGGGAGGTTCCAGCGTCTCCTGCTATCTTGTACGCCATCAGCGGCAGAGTCCCCTTCACTCTCAGAGGGTGAAACGACCCAACTGGGTCCTTGAGAAGGTTCTCTCCTTGGGGTAGAACTCTCGGGTAATCTGTCACTAGCTCCATGAGCGCTGGAAAACATACTTGTGATTTCCATATCGGAGCTACTACAATCAGATTTGCTGCTTCTCTGCGTACCTTTGACAGTGCATCATTATGAAAGGTTGGAATGCGTAGAGTATCTCTCCTCTCTAATCTTGCAGAAAGGCATCTACTCCTGCTGCTGCTGGGTCCAACCTCCAGCTGAAAAATCTTTCCTTCTGCGCGTTCAGTCTGGACACAAACAGGACTGTGTGAACTGGTCCTCAGCGCTCTTCTATCTGTCGAAAGATCTCTGTCTCGCATCCAGTCGCTGAAGTCTGCTAAATGCCTGGAGTTCCAGTCGCTACTACATTCAGCGAGCCCGGTAGGTATTCCACCACTACTGAGGTCCCCGACTCTAGGCAGGAGTGCCAAAAATCCTTGGCTAGCTCCGCTAATAATTTGGACTTCGTCCCTCCTAAGTGAGTGATGTACTTGACTGCTGAAATGTTGTCCATTTTCAACAGAATACATGAATTCACTTTGTCTTTCGTAAAAGCCCTGATTGCAAATGATCCGGCTAACTGTTCTAGACAGTTGCTGTGCAGTCTGAGTTCCTCTGCACTTCACCTGCCTCCAGTTTGGAGCTCTCCGCAACGGGCTCCCCCGCCCGCTCTGCTGGCGTATGATTCTATTACTATGTCTCCGGTTCCATGCTTCCATGTTCTGTAACCACCACTCCAGCTGTGTCCTGGACTCCTTATCTAGGGGCACCAGTTGGTGGTAGCGAAAGCCTTGCTGAAGGTGTCTTATCCTCAGCCGCTGGAGTGCTCGGTAATGCAGTGGCCCTGGGAATATCGCTTGATCGATGCTGCCAGCAAGCCTACTACTTGCGCTATTGTTCGCAGCGAGATGACTGTTCTGCTGAGACAGATTCTTATTTCTCTTTTTATATCTCTTACCTTTCTGTTCGGGAGCTCTAGAGTTTCTGTCCTGGTGTCTATGACGAACCCTAGGAACTCTATCCTCTTTGCTGGTCTCATCTCCGACTTCTTTCGATTCACTAGAAACCCGAGGGAAGTCAAGAGGTTCTCCACCCAGTTGATCTGATGGAGCAGCGTATCTCTGCTGCTTGCCATCAGCAGGATATTGTCTAGGTAGATAATGATTCAGATCCCTTTCTCTCTGATCACTGTGGCTACTGGTTTCATGAGTTTCGTAAACGCCCATGGCGGTGATGCCAGTCCAAATGGCATCGTCGCAAATTGCCATGATTGCCCGTCCCAGTCGAAGGCTAGAAAGGGACGGTAATCTTCTTGCACTGGTATCGTAAGATAGGCATCTTTCAGATCTATTGATGCCAGCCAGTCGCCCTCTCTGAGCGTGTCTCTGAGCTGGTGGGTACCCCCCATCTTGAAATGGCTGTAGACTACCCAGCTGTTCATGTCTTTCAAATTTATCACCGGCCTCACTTTCTTTCCTGTGGACCAGAAACATTTTGCTTATGAATCTCGGCTTTGCTTGGCATGATTCCATAGCTCGCTTTTCCACTAGACTCCGCAGCTCTGCTTACAGCAAGCCTTTCTCTGCTAGTGCTGAGACTAGTGGTTGAGGGGTTTGGTACTGGGTTGGGGTCTGTGTAAACTCTATGCGCACGCCTTTGGCTGTCTGCAAAACACAAGCGTCACTGGAAAGCGTGCGCCAGTTCTCCAAGAACTTTGCTGTCCTTCCCGTTACCGGCGGATAAGTGAAAACTCTCACCTTTGGGGAAGTTCTGCTCCCTTCCCTGGCCTCTGCTTCACCTTCCTCTAGGGAAACGGCCTCTTGGTGGAAAGAAGGTATCTGGTCGCCTGTTTTCCCAGTACTGGGCTCTGTTGGATTGAGGCTTTCTGGATGTTTGGTATCGAACAGTCGCTCTGCCTCTGTAACGGCCGGTCCCGCCAAAAACTCTTCCAGGGAAGATTTTCTTTATGGAAGTCTGAGCCTTCTCCAGGGAGGTATAGGTCCCTACAAACCTCCCCATCTCTTTCCCAAAGGTCTCTCCGAATAACAGCCCTAGTGCTGCTTCGCCCGCTTCGTACAATGACAAGTCTCCCAGTTTAGGGTCCATTGTGAGCAACAGCCCTCGTCTGCGCTTGAATGATATAGCACAGTTGGCGTTCCCTAAGAGGCATACCACTCTCTGTGCCCAGTTTGCTAGAACCCCTGGGTCGTCTACTTCTCCTGTGTCTTTTGCTCGCTTGGCTAAATCCATGATGCTAGCCAGAGGCCCAGCTAAATCTAGGACTTTCTCCTGACAACTTCGCCATGAGCGGTCAATCCCCTTCCTGGGGTCTCTGTTGGACTTGGCTACGAAGGCCAACATCTTAGGGTCCAGCTCTGGAGCTTCTGCAACTTTCCCCGGCAGTTCCGGCTTTGGGCACTCCGCCCTCATTCTCTGCCTCACTTCTTTCTCCAGCGCCTTGCGCAGTCTTTGGGTCATGTATTTTGCGACCTTCGGGGATGGCATCCATTCAGAGGATTTTGGGTTTCGGATGTCTTCCGGGTGAAACATATACGAAGTCTCCTCTTCCTCTAAGTTATTGAGTTTTCTCCGTTTTTTTTAGGAGGAGGCAGACTTCCCTCATCCCCTTCCTTATCGGCTTCCTCCTTCGAGGAGGTCGGAGAGTGTACGGGTTCCTCATCCGGAAGACATTCTTCCATCTCGCCCATATTTTCATCCCCTGGGTAGGGGGTCTCGAGGCTCGGCACCCCTGACTTATTTATGAAGGCTTCTCGCAGCCTATTAAAAGGGTTGGTAGCCTCTGGGGCTCTTGGAACTGCCCCTTCTGTCTGGCCCGGGGGGTCAGAAGAGTTCTTGCTCTTCCGGGCCTTAGTACACCCCTGTGGGTCCTCAGGCATGACCCTTGTGGACGTGCTTGCCCTTGCTGCTGTGCTTTTATCTTTCTGGCTCAGAAACAATTCTATTGTCTCCAATCTATCTTGTATGGGTCTGACCCCTTGAGCCACTGCCTCAATGAGTGAGTCCCCCAGCACCTCTTTAAAGCTATATGCCAGGTCTTCTGAGTACACTGCCCCATACTCCTCTTCACTCCACTCCACTCAAAATCTGCCATAATTTTGTGCTGTCAGGTGCCTGTCAATACCTTATTAGGTGTAGTGGCACGTCCACTGACTCACTTCTACTTGAATGAGGCTGCACCTCGACTGCCAGGCAGTTTCTGATAATGTAGGGCTTTAATATGTGCTCTCTGCAGTTAATATTGAGCTTTATGTTGCTCCATGTGGCTTTCAAATCCAATATTTTGCTCCATGTGCTTATTCAATTGCTTCTCCAACACTCTCCGTAATGAATTTAACAGTCAAAGCCATTCCGTAGTGCAAACTACATGTTGGCTCCTACCAAGCGAGGGAGGGGGCTCTGTGCTCCACGTTGCCCTGCAATGCTTTTCTCCGGCACACTGCCGGGTAGCCATGCCCCCACGAGGGTGGGGGCTGTAGTCTCTGCTGCGAGGGAGAAGGCTCTTCTCGCTACGCGGAGTGCTTGCTCCGCCCCTGCGAAGGTGGGGGCTGTTTGCTCGCTGCCGTTGACTACGACACAAAGGATAAGAGGCAGCCGGTGAGCCCCTGAGGTGCAGAGTAGTGCGGCACGGGGTCGCCGGTTCCTCTGACAAGAACTAGCTTGGCCTCTAAAAACACTGCGCGGCTTCCCCCCCGCGCTGTGCACATCATGGAAAAGTAATTCTAGTCAAAATGTTAGCATATCTAATCATTAGAATTGCTTTTCATACTCATTCACACACTACGTGCTACAGAGTTAAGTTAGAAGGGTACTTATCTCTGGAGAGCAGGAAAAGAAGAGGAAGAGCACAGGAAGAGGAAGGGCTAGGTCACGTGACCAGGACACTGGGGTCACAGGGACCTAAGACTAATGGAACATGTCGTTTTTGAAAAAAAAAGTTTATTTCAATTAAAAGATTGACATTTTGTTATTTGTTGAAACTGCTGGAGAGTAGAATAAATAGAAGATGAAGCATAATGCTCGCCTCCGTCTTGACATGGAATCTCCTCACTCCTGGCATCTCGTCACAGAAAGCATAGAACAAAAACAAAGGAACCTTGCAGCATCGGCGTCGCTCGCATCCCATCCATCACCTGTCAGCAACCTGGCACGTCGGAAAGTAGATGGGCGTTCCGACACGTCATCACAATTCTCTGGTCTTCACTGTGTGCAGAGCTCCAACACTGCTCCCAAGGACTTCGATCCCCAGTGTTCAACGGCTCCCAGCCCCGACATAGTGTGCCCGCTCACCGCCAACTCTTCCCTAGGAAATGCCGCCCCTGTAAGATACGGACCTCTGCCAACAGAGCACCAGATCACATGTGTTTTCCGACAAGCAGGGCTCCCTGAGCTGCTCCGCTTCGTGGCTCTTACACCAAATAATAAGACCGACTCAGGAAGTTGGCAAAAAGTCTCAGACTGTTTTATTTTCAATTGTCTAAAACAGGGAGTTATAACAGACATCAACAGACGTTTGATCGTGCTCTCAATGCATTTTTGTGGTTGGACTAAGGGGAACATCTAAGTATATTTTCTATAAGGGCTTGGGTTTTGATTGAGTCTCTACAGTCAGGTGGACTACTTATGCTCACCCCTAGTGCAAGCCATCTTCATCGGTTACTAGATACACGGTACACCATTGGCTCTCAAACTATAATGCCCTTTGTTATAAGGCCCTCTACAAATGGTTGGCACGCGTGATCCCTTCTGGAACATTCGTCTCACTAGCAGCACGTAAGCTGGTACCCCAATTAGCCCAATTTCTCTCATCGCTCATGCCGTCTCCCTTTCAGATTGCCTTTGAACTTTTCCTTGTAAAGTATTTTTTTGAGAATAAAAGGGAATAAAAGGGAGTATAGGCACAATCTTATCGCATTTCAGGTCTGCATGCACAACCCCTATTTCCATCCTTGACTCACGGGACAGGAAACCGTATTTTGGCTTGTTTTGCAGCATTCAATTGTCTTGAATTAATAATCTTGTCACTCATGGTGTTCTTTCTTGCAACTTAACAAGGGCTGATTCATCTTCTGATGTTCACTGTTCTTCAAGGATACATAACCGGTTCTTGGCTGCTCCATCCTTTGACACCAGGCCAGACACCTAGTTCAGGTCTTTCCTCAATCTTCAGCTGTTTTAATTACTGCAACACAGCTTTTCGATCCTTCCTATCTTCACGGGCCTGAGCTTACTAAATGTGTGACACCGATAACCAAAATTCTATATAATGGCGGCAACGTCTGCAGTCTATTCACTACGTATAGCTAGCCTTTAAGATCACTTAGTCTACTTGCATTGCTGCATCTGTACAGTTATAAAACAGCTTGCATTTTCTGCAGTGCTCTTCACACGTGCAAACTTCATTTCGCATATGAAAATGTACTCAATTCTTTACATCATCATCAGATTCTATAAGACCTATGCATCTTCTTCTTTGACCACTCTTCTCAGTGCGTCACGCTCATTTCTTGTGATGTCACCAGCCTCTCCTTCTCTTATCTTCATATTCCTTCAGGGATCTTCTCCAAGAGATTTGCACAAGGGTACATCATATAGGGCCTTCTCAATGGATACCTTTTCTCAAAGACTCTCTGTGGAATAGGCACAATCACTGGTGTCGTGCATGACGTAACTTCTGGTTTCCAGCATATAGGAAGAATGGGGGCGGGACTTCCTGCAGAGGCATTCAGCTGCTTCTCTGCACTCCCCCTCTGGTTGATTTATCGACCACTCCTTCATCATTCTCCACAGCTTGGGACCTTCTCTTGAAGAAGTGCTACTTCAGAGTCCAAATCTTTATCACTCCTTTCAGGGACACTGCTGATTTTACATGCTCATCTACACTCCAGGTCATGTAGCTACACTGCCATTAGGGCTACAATAGATCCATCGTCCCACATACTTCTTATGGTTCTTTGGATACAGGAACTTCGTTCCTTCAGGTGCTACAATGCTGGCCTTTACGCATTCTCTGATTTCTTCATCAGTCAATTCCTTGGGTCCAAACCCTGATTCGACATCGATCATGATCTTCATTCCTATTGCCTTCTTTGCTGTCTTCTTGCACTGTGTAATTATTATTCTAATCACACAGAATCCAAACATTATCATCACCAGTACTACTCCAAGAAACTTGAAGAAGATATTTGCCATCCATTGTGGAACCCATGAGAAGATAGACACAAAATAGCTGTCATCTGCATTATCTTCTGTCTCATCTTCCATCTGATCGTACAGTTTCGTCAGCAACGTTATGGCCTCTGTCAAGGTCCCATTCTCGTCATCATCAGAAGGTATGAACGTGCAACATGATTCTCCAATTTTGGCACAAACTCCTCCATCCATTGCTGTGATCATATCCAGGACATATCTATTCTGGAGGGTCATCAGTTTTATGGCCCTCAATTCTTCCTTGATAGCATTGGATCCCTTTATGGTAGTGTTAATCCTCTGCAGGAACTCCCAGCGAATGATCTGTAACCACTTCGTATTTGCCATTGTCTGGATCCCCGGCATAAACATAGTCATGAATATCACTGAAGTCTGGCTAAACCATATATGCTCATATGGAATAGCATCAAAGGCTTCTATCGATTTAACTGAGAAATAGTTCTGCCTCCTTGTTCGGTTGAAGAATTTCAGTGATCTTCACCTCCTTAAGTGGGCATCTGCTTTTGGAAACTCTCCTATGTTCTTGTCACTCTTTGGAATCACTAATGCTGGAACATGGATAAGCACTATAGAACACATCCCTCCCCAGTCTTTGGGCAGCTTCATGTAGGCTCTGGACCCACAAGCCCAATAATGATCCATCAGGATCACTGTTCCTGCTCACATTTTAGCAACATCAATTTTTATTTCTTTAATATTACAGTTTATTACAAACTTTTTAAAATAACAGAACAATATATCACATGTACGCAAATTTCACAGATCTTTTTCTTATTTTCCTCAAGCCTCCTACTGTTTAACTGCTCCATCATAGGTGTAGATTCCACCAGCAACATCCTGTTTACTTGTTCGAGATAGAACGTTAAGGCAAATGTTAATTTCTTATTCTCTCCTTCTGACATCCGCACCCACCATTCCTCTCCGCCAAGGGATGGTCTTTTTGCTCATTCTTGCCCAAAATGTTTTGTTCTCAAGTTTCTCAGTTCTGAGAAGTACAGCACTAAGTGCTTCAAGGTTTCCTCAGCTTCTTTGCAAAATCTGCATCTATCATTAAGTCATATGTTGTTTTGCCACAGTCTTAGTCTTTCTTTAGTCTGAAACAGATTTAGCCGAAACTTCAAGAATATGCCTCTATGATATTTTCTGGGGAATTTTTCCAAATAATTTGCTGGTTTGTTTTAAGCCTTAGCTTCTTGAGCTACTTGTTGCATACATCTGTGTTGTGCTCTCTGCTCAACCGTTTCTATCGAGTCTGTCTGCCACAATTTCTTCTTTACAGCATCATGATTACACATCAGTTATAGTCTGGCAGCCTCTGTTAATTCCCACATGACTCTTTCCTTCTCTTCTGAAGCACAACGTTGCATTGATCAATGGGATCACAAACATTGGACATGATTCATCTTCAACCTGCGTTAGTAGTTTGGCATACTTTGCCCACGGCTTCAAGCATTCATCGTTCACTTTCTGTACTTCTCATATATATTCATTCTTCAGTAAATGAGCTTTACAGGACATCAGTCCTTCTTCCCATCCCTTCTTCGATTTCACTCGTCCATAGATTAGCAACTGAGATCGTTCCCAGCATCCAGGCATCCAAGCTGTTTCTGGGTTATCAGGACAGTTCCTTGATGACCACCTCTTCTGATCCTCTCACCGGATACGTAAGCATTTTGTTCTTCCATGCAGGTTCCTTTTCCATCTGTGTAGTCTTGATATAGTCATCCTGAAATGGAAATGACCATTTCGCTCCCCATCGTAGAGCGGCCGAACTTCATTGAAATTGTCCTCTGGTCGTACATACTGCAAAATGAACAAGACATCTGGCATCTTGTTCCGGGATCTCCCTGGAAATTTAAGTTTGTCCGGTTTTAATTCTTAAGGTACGAGAGCACAAATGTAGCAACTCTCCTTAGACGTTCTCTCTCCCACCTTTTTCATGTGCTGGTACTACATGTTATTACCCAAGTGTACTGTTCTGCATTTCTCCTGTATCTCCCCCTCAAAATGTTTGCAGCCCACGGAAACAACTGTAAAGCAGCCTTATGCTGGGGATACAACACAAGGGGCCCTGGCTCATTGGTAACGGGCAAATCTACAAGAGTTCCTGGTGTGGGGAGAATCAAAGGGACTTCTGCCTTTTTTGGCTCAAAATAATAAAAAAGGTGAAACGTAAGAAAAAAAGGACACAAAGCCTAACTAAGCATATGTATATCGCAAAACAACATATTAATCCCCACCACTTATACCACTGTGGAACTTCTTGAGCTTGCTCATTCTCTGAAATCGTGTTAACTTCAACATTCCACATTTTTACTGCAATTTAAGGAAGGAAAAACACTTTACTCAGGTAACTGTATTAGATTAGGTATTTGCAATAATTCCTCTACTATTGCTATGAGCAGCCTTCTGATTACAGGGCTATTCTTAGGATCCTGTACAAAAGTGAGGATGTCCACATCTCTTCAAACAAGGGCTGGATAAACTTGAAGAATAAACACAAAAACAGTAAGCTCAAAACAATGCACACCACTTTCTGGGAGAACCATAAATTCAGCCAAACAAATATTCAGTAAGAAACGAATCACGGTACTGCTCACGTTTCCAATTCTTAACCAAGTGTTGTTGTTTAGGCGTAATCATGATACATCAGTATTTCTCTAAAGTTTATTCTCAAAGATTCCTGTGGCTCAAGCAAAGAGTTGCACGCCTGCTATAATATCTGTAAGGAGTGTCCAGGCAAACAGGCTTATGGCTTTGTCATGTGTGGTAATCACTTGCCCAATTTCAGTGTACCAAGTATTTAATCAAAGAACAACAAGCAAAAACACAAACAACCATATGTTCATTCAGAACGAGGAATAGCATTTATTTGTTTGCTTCCTTCTAATCTTGTTTTTCTTATTTACATAACTTTAAAAAGCAAAGGTCTTGGTGGTAAAGTCCATATTCAATTTGAATCCTTTTACCCTAAATGATGTGAACTCAGTTGTGCAGAGTGATGATGTGCCTTCACCTCCCGTGACTAGTGAAAAGTACATTGAGTTATACATAATCAGAAAATAATGTTTAAAATATTTTTATAAATCACATTTTTTAGGCAACCTATCAGAGTACATAGTTGCAATGCCGGACAAATAAGGGTGACCTATAGGTAGGTCAACGTCAGGAATTTAATCCATCAATCACATCAACAGAGGGCAGCCTATATCAAAACAGTAATAGGTCCCCGACGTTTCAGTAGATTTTACTTCATGAGCCTTCTTCTGTTTACTGAGATGTCTCCCTAAAGTTGGAACATATAAGGAGGCTCCCGTTAGTGACGATGTACTGTGCTGTGCTGGTTAAGCATATAGATGACATTTAAAAAGTAGTAAATACTACTAACACTAAGGTGAATTGAGAGGGGCAGGACAGAAAGGCACTAACCTTCAATATTCTGAAATCTCAGTCTCTCTTTGTGACATGAATTCTCTATTTTTTTAATGGCTGGAAAAGGTTGGAACTTGTTCTGCTGTGCCAGTGCTATGGGATAATATATTGAGCAGAGAATTAGGGAACTCCTGCTTGTTTGTTGGATTCTAGTTCTTTTGAATAGAGGTAGCAAGAAATGGGTATTTACTGTATTGCCAGATGTGAGTGAGCTGTGTAGCATCTGGGCGAGCTATATGCAGAAGTTGGTCTCTCAGCAATGCTCAGCCGTCTGGGCGGTTCACTGGCCGTACAGGAGAAAGGGAGAGGTCCTGCAAAGAAGGGTCTCTATTTAGATACGTATTAGCCAGTGTATGCATCAGTGCTGCTGGAGAGCCTAACTGTGCGCTCTTCTTACCTATTTACATCAAAGACAGCATCTCTGTGTAGGACTTCTGATTAGTACGCCTGTTCGTGGTTAGACGCGGGACGCTAATGAGTAAGAAAACGAGCTGTGACATACGCGGAAGTGCACATGAGTCGGGCTGTATAGTGTTGGTGTTCCGCGCATGTGTACTGGATGCGCGTCATGTTGCTATAGTGAAAGCCGTATATGCTACCACGGCCATGCCTGCTTGGAAGCGTAATGTATAATTACCTAGTTCTTACAATAAGAGGCTAAAAGCGATGAAAAAGTCTACCTCTGTTGCGTGCAGTGTATACAAAGTGTATAAAGGAATGTTGGTTACTGCACTCAATAATTGGAAGTCCGAGAGCAGCATGAGTGATTTAACATGCACTTGGCTGTGTCAAGTACAAGCTTTATAGCACTACACAGAAAGGGTTTCATTGTATAAGAGGCCTAGTACCTAGTACGTCTGTTGCTGTTGTCTTGCCAAACAGTGGGGTGTAGGCAGGGGGAAGCACTATGAGAAAAGAATCATGTGGACAAAGGAGTAGTGTGTTTGGAATAACTTTTTACATTACAAAAAGGGGTTGTGACCGCTGTGTAATACCGGTTGGAGGTCTAACCATATGGGCCATAGGGTTCTGCCTCATTTAGCTCATGGGCTATTGTATTTAATTTAAACATCCACCAGGCCTCTTTGTGATTGAGGGCACTGGGGGTGTTGGAGGAGGGCGGTACAGTGTCTAGGACCCACCATAGTATGTCGTCAGGGCTGTTTTAATTCCACAAAGTGAGTCACTAGGGGGGCAGTCAGAGTCCTGCATCTGATTTTGGACCTGTGCTCCCCTATACATTTGTGGACGTTTCTTTTGGTTTGACCAACATATCTCAGCTCGCAGGGGCATTCTATGGCATAGATAACATTAGTAGTTTTACAGTTCGAGAACTGTTTTAATTTCCAAATTCTATCCCCAATTGGGAAGGAGGTCATTTTTCTTGTAAATCTGCAGTACCTGCAGGTCCTGCATGGATGATGTCCTATGATCTCTCTCATGTTCCACATGAGTGATCTTGTGTTGCTATTATTCATTCTAGCATTGGTAAGCATGTTTTTTAAGTTCTCGGACCGTTTGAGTGCCATCCTGGGTGGCTTTTCTTGTGGGAGGTTTAATTGTACCAATGGTCAGAATTTCTTAATGAGTCCTTTCAGTTTCGTAGTTGTAGTGCTGAATGTTGACATGCAGGTAAGGATATCGTAATTTTCCTTCTTCTGATCTTTGGGTACTAGTAACGATTCTCTCGGTGTGTACTTTGTCCTTTTTCTGGTATGGCTGAGGAGTTTTTTGGAGTATCCCCTTATTTGTAATTTTTCTTGAAGGATAGTCGCATGTTTGTGATACTGAGTGATCTCGGTGCAGTTCCTGCGAAGGCGCAGGAACTGACCATATAGTAGATTATCTTTGAGGTTCTTGGGGTGATTGCTTTTGTAATGTAGGACGGTGTTCCTGTCTGTTTCTTTGGTGAACAAAGTACATGTAAGATGTCCGTTAGTGGGTTTGATGATGAGGTCAAGAAAGTTTAGCTCTGTGTTGCTACTTGTCATAGTGAATTTGATTTCCGGTGTTTGGTTGTTGATCCAAGTAAGCAAGTTCTCCAGATTTTGCTTTCCCCCTTTCCAGATCAGAATGACATCAACTATGTACCGATGACGTCTTCCTGTCACTAATTCGTGGGGTGTGATGGTCCAAACGAGGCAGATTTTTCAGTGTTAACTTGAGCTTGGCAATCCTTTCTTTAAGGAGGCAGTTGTGTTTCTCACATATTCCGTTCACTTGCAGGTGATAAGAAGAAGAAAACGTGTGCTTAATACTCAACAATAACCCTATCTGTTCAAATACTTCATTGACAAAATGTGGCCCATTATCGGATCTGAGCACTTCACGCACTCCCCATCTTGGAAAGACTTCACGTAGTAAAAACGTTGCTGCGCAAGTGGCGTAAGGGTGTGTACATGGACCTGCTTAAATCCACCTAGAGAAGGGACACACCACCACTATCAGATACCTATATCCACTCCGCACTTGCAGCATATCAACATAGTCAATATGTAAATGCTGAAAAGGACCATTTGATCGAGGAATTACTCCTCTAATCATTCGCAGTGTATGCCCAGTGGTAAACTTTTAACATACGATGCAGTTTACTACATAAAATGCAACGTGTTCTAACAGGTTTGGAACAAACCAGTCTTCTGCAATAGTTGCAGCAAGATTTTCCCTAGTTATATGCGCAGGGTAGTGCAGCTGTTCAAGCGCTACCCTTAACAATGTTTTGGCATCACCGACTTTCCAGTGCTGTCATGTTGCCATAATGCTTCTGTGGGGAATCAACACCCCCTTTGCTTTCATAATTCCTGCTCTTCCTGTGATGCACTGCCTTGAATCTTGCATTCTCTGTAAATTATTTACTCCTACGTCCCGTCCTCTTTCCTCCATACTTTTGGGACATTCTGTACTGTGGGACCGGCCTGAGCACTTTTCGTAAAAAAGCATCAAATTGAAAAATGTGTCCTTCTTCTCTTTTTACATGGGGTACCGCACGCAGCCGTAACCCGGCCCTCTTAGCTACATCCCGCGCATCACCCTTTAGTCCTTTTCTCCACGCGGTCGGAGATGGATGCACTTGCTTCACCGGGAAGACCTTTTTCTTTCCCGTTGTCCTTTTCTCCTGCTCCGGTTCTGTGGTTGCGTAGTCCTCCGTCTATGCCGGATCATTTGGGATTTGTCGCTTGTTCCTCTTGCGAACGTCCCTTTGCTAGGGCGGATGCCCATTCTCTCTGTTTGGTGTGTTTGGGACTGGATCACCGTTGGGACTCGTGTTTCTACTGCTATTCCCTTTGGGTTAGTGCACTTCAATGTCGTCTTCATCGGTGGGAGGAGATCTTCCAGAGAGTTCCTCCATCGCATTTTCAACTCTTCATCGACGGAAAGAAAAGACCCCCGGTAAGTTCCTTACTTTTCAAGGCACCGTGGCCGTGGGACTCCTTCCTGGGGTCCTTCAGGTCCGGCAGGGGCTTCAAAAGCTCTGCTGCCAGGGTTTCTCGTGAGGTGCCTTGCAGGCCTAATAGGCGTACCAGGGTTTTCTCTGAGGGTTCCTGTGAGGGTCCTGCCAATACCGGATCATGATCTGAGGTTCACCAATCAGGTGCTAATAGCC
The DNA here is from genome assembly GCF_040938575.1 of Ambystoma mexicanum. NCBI lineage: Eukaryota > Metazoa > Chordata > Amphibia > Caudata > Ambystomatidae > Ambystoma > Ambystoma mexicanum. The sequence goes on from NC_090924.1 coordinate 730,377,755, forward strand.
AGCCTAGTCGTGCTGAGGCGTTGGGTACCGGAGTTCGCTCCGAGGTCTCCTTGTTTGGAGCTTCCCACACAGACACCGGGGTGCATCCTGAGGCATCTGTTGAGGCTTTCTGTACCAAACCACGGTTCGAGGCCCCTCTCGGGGGAGCAATAAAGACCAGACTCTGTTCCGAGGTTCCTCTTATCGAGGGTAAGGTGTGTACCAACAGAACTGAGAGACCTGTTAAGGTATTGTCTGTGAGGTGGATTCCTCAACTTTCCTGTGTTACCGGTTCTGTTGAGGGGGCAAAGGGAGAGGTCGCCGACCGTTTCTCCTCTGTTACCGGCTTAGCTGAGGTTCCTCTCTTGGAGGCTAACCCAAAGGGTCACGACAGGATGTCCAGTAAACATCCCAGGCCCCATAATACCAGCTCTGCCGAGGATCCTGTCAAAGCTAAAGTTTCGATCAATTCCCTTGACCAGTCTGTGGGGTCACCTGCCTCACCGACACATGTGATGCAGTTCTTCTTAGATGCTCACAAAATGGCGGGCCTTCCTGCATGGTCTACGGCAGCCATTTTGGATTCTTCCCTCACACCCACGCTATCGACGGAGGGGGCTGGGAGCCTTCTTTTTGGGGGACAAGCTGGTCCACGGGACGGTGTGAATCCTTTCCGCCCTTCCTATGACTGGTGCACTCAGATGCCACTACCGCATACGGTCTTGCTTCCTCCTGCTTCTGCCCCACTGATCTATGTAGACCCTGTTGGTGGCCGGCCCTCTTGGCAGCCTTTCTCACTATGCTCGTGGGGGTATGCCCCTCATGAGCGGCCTCTACCCATCCTGGTTCTTAAAGTTTCAGCAGAGGATACCTTTTTTCGGAAGTTTCAGACTCTTATGAACACTGATCCCATGAGGGAATACTTTAAAGGCCTTTTTAGGGAGATCTACCCTCTGGTGCCACATCCTGCCCTGGCAGTTCCAGTCACGGCACCTGTCACTCCGACAGCAGTACCACCTCTACCTCCCGGTCCGCCTCCACCTCTTTGGCCACCGTTGTCTCCGGTTGACAAGACTCCAGCAGAGCGAGATGTCAAGTTGACGCCAGTGGCATCGCAACCGGCGGATACTGACATTCTGGACGACCCTCAGGCAGACCAGGATAGTGAGGACCAGCCCCGCTCTGTCGGAGCATTCCATGACCGGGTTCTGGACATGATGTCACTCCTTGACATACCAGTACCTGAGACACCTGCTCTGCAGGAAGGGGGGCTTTGGGGGGCGCTCACCTTGTCTCCACAGGAGCGCACCAGCCTGTTCCTACAGAAGGACGTTCTGGCCGAGGCCTGCAAAGTATGGGATAAACACTGGGCTACATATAAATAAGAGAATCTACGCCCATTACAGGCTTCACACCTCTGAGGAAGCAGCCTTGGCGTCATGTTCGCTCCCTTCTTCGATGGTGGTTGCAGCCGCCACTCTGCAATCCAAGCCAGCCTCTGCGACCTCTGCTGCCGCAGCTCAAGTTGTGGCCAAGGAAGACAAGTTGCTCGATTCCTTGGCCAATAAAGTTTTTTCCAACTCAGCGCTGCAACTGCATCAGGCTAACGCGGAGCTCATTTTGGCGGCGGTGAATATAAAACTGTGGAGGGACTTGGCGGACTTCCAGGAGTTCATTCCTGGGCACAGGCTGGAAGACTTTAAGGGCGGTTTGTCAGAGGCCAGGGTTTTGGCGCAGGATATGCTGGAGGCGGATGCGCACCATGTCGACACCTCAGCTCGAGGCCTCATGTTGGGGGTGGACACCTCTCGTCAAGCTTGGCTTCATGCAACAACGTTTTCAAAGGAGGTCCAAGATAAAGTTCTGGACCTGCCTTTTGATGGCAAAGAGTTGTTTCATTCTTCAACGGATGACGAGCTTACAAAGAAGGCCTGCATGCAAACTGCCAAGTCTCTGTCGGTGCTAGTGAAGCCTCCAGTCAACACTCAGAGATCTGGATCCCAGTCTCAGTCCTCCTCAGGCTTCAGAGGGTTCCAGGACCGCAGGTCTCGTAGGACTGATCTTCCGAGAGGTAACTCCCGTCGGAGACAGCAATGAGGTCGGTTTTTCTCTCTGTCTTCAGCCTCCTCTTCAGGGACAGGTAGTCTCTCAGCCGAAAAGTCTGCAAAATGATATTTTTTGGTGCTCGCACGAGACTCCGGTGGGAGGACGAATCTCGTCTCATCTGGAGGCGTGGCAAACCATCACCGAAGACCGATGGGTTTTGTCCATTCCTCGGGCGGGCTTCTGCTTGCCCCCCCCCCCCCCCCCCTCCACCCTTCAATCCTCCTTATCAGCAGTCAGGGATGCCCTCCCTCAGAGCCGAGGTTCAGAAGCTTCTAGACCTCAAGGCGGTGGAACCCGTTCCCCTACTGGAACGAGGGGAGGGCTTCTACTCTCGTCTGTTTACAGTGCCCAAACCCAACCAGGCTGGCCTGAGCACCATTCTAGACCTTTCCCAGTTCAACCTTTCTCTTCCCCAAGAGAAATTCAAGATGTTCACGCCCTGCCAAATGAAGTCCTCTCTTCAGAAGGGCGACTGGCTCAGTGTTGTGGAACTTCAGGACGCGTATATTCATATCCTGATCTGGAGCCTGCATCAGAAATGTCTGCGGTTCGCTCTGGGAGAGGAGCACTTCCAATTCAGAGTGCTCCCTTTTAGTCTCAGCACAGCACCGTGTGTCTTCACGAAGATGATGTCGGTTATCGCGGCTTTTCTACGGCTACAGGGTATTCATGTGTATCCATATTTGGACGACTGGCTTCTGCGCAACCGCTGTTCAGTGAAAGCCTCGAGCAATCTTCAGTCTCTCCTTCAGCTCCTGTTTGGGCTTGGGCTGTCGGTGAACTGGCGGAAATCCTCCATGACGATCTCTCGGGACATGATTTTCCTGGGTTTCCGTTGGAACACAATCGACTGCAGAGTGTACCTGACTGTGGACAGGATGGCGGATCTGTTAATCACATGTCAAGTTTTCATTCAGTCAGAGAGCATGTCAGCCTGGTGGTTCCAGAGGCTTCTGGGCCTCATGGCCTCATTAGTGCTTGCTCTTCCCCTTGATCGTCTCAAAATGTGACTCACGCAGATGACTCTTCGGAGTTCCTGGCTTCAGGCAATGGACCCGGACACCAAACTGATTCCTGTCCCACCCTGCATGATGACAGATCTGCTATGGTGGTCATCTTCCAGCAATCTGTCGGTGGGTGCTCCTTTTCAGGAGCCCTCCCCTCAAACGACCATTACAACGGACTCCTCCCTTATCGGGTGGGGCGCAACAATGGATCATCTTCAGGTTTTTGACTTGTGGTCGCCACAGGACAGACAATTTCACATAAATTATCTGGAACTTCTGGCGATTTTCTTGGCGCTCAAAGCCTTCAAGCCAGTGATTGAGAACAAAGTGATCTGCATCCCCACAGACAATGCAGTATCCAAGTTTTACATCAACAAGCAGGGGGTACCAGGTCACCTCCCCTTGTAGATCTAGCCATTCGGATTTGAGAATGGGCCATTCAGCACGATGTTTGGCTGATGGCTGTGCACATTCCTGGCCAGCTGAAGGTGACTGCAGACTCTCTCAGCCGGCGAGCGGTGGTCAGCTACGAGTGAGAGCTGAACACGGAGATCCTCTCCGACCTTTTTTGCCATTGGGGCACTCCAGAAGTGGACCTCTTTGCAACGTCATCAAACAGAAAACTTCCTCTTTATGCTTCCAGGAACAGGCTCGGAGCTTCTTCCCTGCGTGATGCTCTTGAGATTCCGTGGCACAACATGAGGGCCTATGTCTTCCCGCCTCTTCCTCTGATTCACTGGGTGCAATGCAAGCTCAGGAACATGGCAAATTACACTCTCCTGTTCATAGCCCTGTGGTGGCCAGCCAGATTCTGGTTTTCGGAGCTTCAGCATCTGTCAGTCTGCTCATCGATCAAGCTTCCGCTGATTCCTGACCTGCTTCACCAGAGCGATCAGCAGATGTAGCACCCTTCACCGCAATCTTTCAGCTTGGCGGCCTGGTGCCTGAGTTCAAATCTTTAGAAAGTTTCATTTTGTCCGCAGATAATATGCGGTTTATCCAGGTGGCTACAAAACCTTCGACGAGGTCTCAGTATACGAGCAAATGGCTCAGTTTCTGTCACTGGTGTTTAGCAAAGCAGCTGAACCCCAGAGAAGCTACCATCGACATGGTCCTGTCATTCGTTCTCATCTGGCAACTTCAGGCATACATGTCTTGCCTTGTAGGACTTATTTGTCGGCTATCGCTGCTTACCTGTCCATGGACTCTTGCTCTTTTTCATTGACAAACCCTGTCATTAAAAGACACTTTGCAGGCCTATTACATCTTTATCCACCTGTGCGCAACCCGCATCCAAAGTGGGAACTGAATGTGGTCCTCACTGCCTTATGCCATAAATCTTTTGAGCCCATGGCTACGGTGGACTTGAAGTTTCTTTCGTGGAAAATGGCTTTTCTGATTGGGGTGACTTTGGCAAGGCGTGTAAGCCAGCTTCAGGCCTTGTCGGTAGAACATCCATTCCTCACCTTTCACAAGGATCAGGTTGTCCTCCGGACCAATCCTTCTTTCCTTCCAAAGGTGTTATCAGATTTTCATCTGAACCAGTCTATTTCCTTACCCGTTTTCTTTCCAGACCCGGCCTCAGATGCCGAGAGGGTATTGCATAATTTTGATGTCAGACGAGCCCTAAAGTTCTATTTGGACAGAACATCTAAACTGAGGAGCTCTTCCCAGCTCTTTGTGACCTTCAGAGACCCGAAAGGAAATCCGGCCTCGAAAGCAACTATCTCTCGATGGATTGCTTCCTGTATTTCAGAGGCGTATACCGTTCAGTGCCTTCAGCCTCCAAAGGGAATTCATGCCCATCTTGTGGGGGGCAAGGCGGTTGCTGTTGCCTTCCAGAAATATGTTCTCTGGGAAACCATTCGGGCAGGCGGTTCTTAAAAACCTCTTTCAGTAAAGGAGTTACATCCACCCATTTTCCTGTCAGGAGTGCTTGGTAATCTCCCAAAAGTATGGAGGAAAGGGGACGGGACATAGGAGTATAACAAAGTTACTCACTGTAGTGACTACCTTACTCCTAGTACATAGTCCCCTTTCCTCCATACTCCCACCCGCCGTCCCTTCTAATAAGTATCCTCTATTATTGCTTAAATGGTATCAGACCTGGCGATAGAAAAGGACTGAAGAGCGATGCGTGGGGCAGAGCTAAGGAGGGCGGAGTTACAGCCGTGTGCGGTACCCCGAGTAAAAAGCGAAGGACACATTTTTCAATTTGATGCTTTTTTACAAAAAGTGCTCTGGTCCCGTTCCACAGGATGGAATGTCCCAAAAGCATGGAGGAAAGGGGACTATGGACCAGGTGTAAGGTAGTCACTACGGTGAGTAACTTTGTTCAAATCCTTTGTTCACTATCATAATCATGACTATCTTCTCTTTGACATCTGGAGTGTCAAAACTTGAAATATCTGGTGAATACACAACCCTTTTGGCTTCTGCATCTGTGGCTTCGTTCCAGCAAGAAATAAAGTCAGTTTGCTTATAATGCGCTGCGCATTGAACTATCACTATGGATACTGGGAGTTGTAGTGCCTTAAGAAGCGTGTCCAATAAGGATACGTGCTGCACTTGAGTGCTGTCCGCTCAGAGGTAGCCCCTCCTTTTCCAACGTGCCAGCCCTGCATGCACAGTTGACATCACATAGGCGGAGTCACTGTACACTGTTACTTCCTGTCCTTCATAATTCCCGAGTGTGACAATAAGCGCTACCATTGCTGCCGCATGCGCTGAAAAGTAAGACAGTAGTCTTGCACTTGCTACTACTTCAAACTCGCCATTTGCTCTGTGCCTCACTAGAGCTGTGCCAGAATGTCTTTCTCCACTTGTTTGATTAATTTTCGAAGAACCATCAATAAAGAGAATTTCCCCTCCTGCCAACGTGTTTTCCTTTATGCACAGTATATCATCATAAAACTCTACATAATTTGCGCACCCTCTGGGAATTACTAAAACAGGAGCTGTACAAATTGCTTTCTTCAACTCTTCAAAACCTTCCTCCATTTCCTCAGTCCATTCTATTTTCTCCTTGTTTGCCCGTGCTTTTTTTAAACCCTGCAAAAGGGGTCTTGTATACAAATTGTAGTCAAACTCCCAGGCTCTTACATAATTATATAGCCACAAAAACGGTTGCATCTGCTTTACTGTGTGCGGTTTCGCCGTCTTCATGATCGCCTCAGCTCTTTCAGGTGTTAACCTCTTTCCCTCATATGAAATCAACTGGCCTATGTATTACACCTCTTCTTGGCAATACTGTAGCTTCTCTTTGTTTATTTTGTATCCTTTGTCTGCTAGGATAGTCATCAACTGAATTGAGTCCTGCCTGCAGTCATCTTCTGTGGTTCTACAAATTAAAATGTCATTTACGGATTCCAAGATGGCCGTCGGCAATGTGTAGACGTGCTGACGGCAGCTCCAGAACCTGAGGCCTGGTTCAGGCGGCCCCACCACCCTCGCCCCCCCAGCACCGAGGAACAGTGCCTGGAGGTCAAGAAGCACCGGGATCACAGTGGTGCAGCCCCTGCTGTGCTCAGGAACTCCTGAAGCGCTGTCAGGGAGACGCAGCTCGGAGGAGCGGGTTTCCCTCCCCCCTCCTCCCAAAAGGCAGGATGAGTGCTGCGGGCCGGTGTGAGGACCCGCGAGGAGGAGCTGGAGCCCCGGCATGGCACCGGAATCGCGCGGAAGGCGGGAGCGGTTGATCCCTGCCCCCCCCGTGGAGAGTGAGCAGGTGAGTAGAAGGACCGTGGTGCTGGGGGAGGCCCAGCCCAAGGGGCATCAAGCGAATACAGTGGAGGCAGGGGAGGCGCACCGGTGGGCCTCTGGACTCTGGAGGTGTGTGGATAGGAGGGGCGGGGGTCCCACCCCCCGAGAGGCACCCATATAAGTGGCCGCGGCAGCCTGCTGGGGACCCCATTGAGAGGTGGCGGCCAGTGGAGGCCCCAGAGGAGGGGCGGACGGAGCCCAATAGCAGACGGAGCCTCTGGCACGGACAAGGTGACCGAAGAGTGGGCACTGGGACGTCTGGCGCCTCCCCCCGGAAAGGCGCCTATACAAGTGGCCGCTGCGTCCTGCCAGGTGCCTCATTGAGAGGCGGGCAGCAAGTAGGCCCCAGAGGAGGGGCCAACATGGTCTACCAACAGACGGAACCTCAGGCAGGGACAAGGTGATAGAAGAACAGACTCTTGGCCGCCTGACGCCCCCCTACCTGCATCAAGCCCATGCCGGAGCAGAGGTGAGGAGTGTGGTAGTGGGAAAGCAGGGGAGAGAGGAGGACTCAGTACACCCACCAAGTGAAGATAACAGGCCCCTACACAGGGGAGGAGTGTGGGGTACGGGTGTTGCCCAGAGGAGCGGCTGGGAAGGAGCAGGCATCAGCCGCCACTGAGGTGAACAGAGGGAATGTTGGCGAGGGCGAGGTCCTTGCTGGGTAGAAGACCCCCACGCAGCTTGAGTGACCAAGGACCTGGAGGACAGTGAGGCCCCCCAAACGAGGGAGGGGGTGACAGCACAGCACAGCACACAAGATTGTAGGGGCGGGGCGGTCCCCACGGTGGCAGACGGAAGAAAGGCCCTCCATGCAATAGAGGAGACAGTGGGGAGCTCGACCGCCGGTGTACAACGCCGCTAAGTCGCGGAGGCGACATGCCTTCCAGGTCCAAGCTGTTCATCCTGTGAGTGAACCAAGGGCGCTTTGACTGCACTCTGGCCAGCAATGGAGGGCTGAGATCAGAGGGCTGAGATCAGAGCAAGGAAGGTAGCAAACAGCCGAGGGAGGCATGGGATAAGGAAGGACTTGAGGCCTCGATGCAGATGACGAGACAAGACCTCAGAGGGGAAATGCAGAACTTGAGGGACTCACTGGCCAAAACTTTTCAAGAGCAATTTCAATTGATGAGGAGCGACCTAAACGCGGCTTTGCGAGAACTGCGACAGGAGACGGCTCAGCTGGGGGAGAGGCCAGATCTATTGGAAAGGGGCCTCCAAGAGTGCAAAAGGGACACAACCGCAAATGGTGAGACCATAGATTGGCTGGACATTGCAACAAGGAACTTGGAGGCAATGATCAAAGACCTGGAGAACAGATCCCGAAGGGTCAACATCAGGATCAAATCTTTGCTGGAGGCCGTCACTGATCAACAACTGAAGGGGGAGGTCCAGGGGGTCTTTGCGGGGCTCCTGGGGGGGAATCCCCAGGGGCGATTGAATTAGACAGGGTCCACAGGGTGGGCCGGACCCCGGAAGGACTAAACACCAGGCCACGGATGTTTTGGCGGCTTTTGCCCGGTATAGCCAAAAGGAGGCAGTATTGAGAGCGGCAAGGCAGAGTGAACCAGTGCTTTACAAAGGACAAGAAATCTCCTTGTTCCAGGACTTGGCCGCCAGTACGCTGGTGAAGAGAAGGCAAATGGGCCCGGTTGTAAGGGAGTTGGTCAAGAAGGGGAAAAAGTACAAATGGTCCTTCCCATTCGGGTTGGTGTTCGAGTGGGAGGGGAGCCAGAGGCGAGCTACTACCCTTCAGGAGGCTGCCGGTATAATCCGACTAGATCTGGAAAACAGGGGGGCCATGGGGGGGTCCCTTCAGCCCGGGGCAAACAAAGGGAGAGAGGCAGACCATGGGAATGGTCCACGGTGGGGGAGGGGTCTCGAGGAAGGAGGAAGGTGGCAATGCGGGGGCCAGCTGCGGGGGACTCTGACGGAGTCAAAGAGGGGAATGGTGGTGATGGCGCGGGGTAGACTGGGGGCACAGATTCTCGGTAGGAGGCCTTATCTTGGGGGTGGTGGGAACAGGGGCTTTCTATGGGGGCCTGGGAAGATGGAGTTGAAAACATCCTGGAACGAGTAAGGGCATGAATGTCCGAGTGGGAGGAGGGACGGGCAAGGGGGATGGGGGAGGGGGCGGTCTCACCCTAAATTGGGGTTTCAGGGTGGGGAAGGGGGGAGGGGAGGGAGGGAGGGGCGCTTCGGGGGAGCCATAGCTGTCAATGGAGTAGGATGGACTCAGGGGAACTCGGGGGGAATGGGGGATGGAGCTAGGAGGGGCAGAAGGAGGGAGAGGAGATCTGTGCCCCCCTCAGGAGGGGGGTACCCCAAGGGAAAACCCGGGATAGGGTTGGCGAGTTGGCTAAGGAAAGCGCACCGTGGTTTAACACAGCCTTTAGGTGGTTAACACATAATGTGAGGGGGCTAAACTCCCCTCTCAAACAAACAAAACTGGAGCAATTTACCAGGTCTCATAAGCCGGATGTGCTGACGTTGCAAGAGACTCATTTACTACGGCAGGAACAGGGCCGATTGCGACTGAAGGGCTTCCCAAAGATATTGTTTGCATCGGGTCCTACGAAGAAAGGGGGGGTAGCCCTGGCTTTCGGGAGGGGGGTTAACTGAAGACCCCAGCATATTCTTAGGGACACTAATGGGAGATACATTATGGTAAGGGGGGAGATAATGGGCTCGTGCTATACCATTGCATCGGTGTATGGCCCTAATGTGGGTCAGGACCAGTTTCTGCGTGAAACCCTGGGCATCTTGGAGAACTTCACGAGGGGACAAGTGATACTGATGGGAGATTTCAATCTTGCTTGGGATAGGAGGCGGGACCGGTCCCAGCATGAGAGAGGAGGGGCGGTGTGGTGGCTTCTCCCCAGCTGATGGAGAGATGGGAGGAGGCCGGGCTACGAGATGTATGGAGTGCACTACGGGGAGAAGAGAGGTTCATATTTCTCTCTGATGTCCACAGAACCCAGTCCCTAATTGATTACATCTGGGTATCCGCCAGCCTGATGGGGGAGGTGGAGTCTGTTGAGGTGGGCCCTCTGGGGATAGCTGACCACAAGGTGGTGCAGATGAAAATGTGGCTGGGGAGGCAAAGGCCGGGGCTGTGGAGCTGGAAATACACGGGGGACCTCCTGAGGGACCAAGTGATACGGGAGGAGATTGGAGGCAAGATCCAGGACTTCTTTAAGAGGAACAATAGCTCGGACACGAGTCAGAGCACAAGTTGGGATGCCTTCAAGGCAACTTTGAGAGGGGAACTCATTGCTATGAAGGCGGAGAGAAATAGGCCACTGAGAGGTCTAGAAACTCAGTTGGAAAAGGAGGTCGGGGCCACCAGGGCGCGGGTACGGGAGACACCTACACGCAAGGCATACAGGGAATATAGGTTGGCGGAAGGCCAGCTGGGGATTTTGAGGACTAAAAAGACAGAAGAAGCAATGCTCAGGGTGAGGCAAAAATTCTACGCAAAGGCCAATAAGGCAGACTCACTCCTGGCTCGCCTTCTGAGGGAACAAAGGGAGCAAAAGGTTATAACGGCCATCAAGGACGAGGGGGGAGAGAGACTTCCCCGGGCCGAAGAGATAAAGGGGAGACTAGCTGAATTCTATGAAGCGCTATACTCTTCACAGTGACCACACCTTCAGCCACCGAGAGAGTTCTTGGGGACCTTGCCTTTCCCGCGACTATCTCGGGAGGAAGGTGAAGATCTGGGCCGACCTATCACGGAGGACGAGGTGAGAGCTACCATGGTGTCACTCCCCCATAACAAAGCTCCAGGACCCGATGGTTACCCAGCCTCCTTCTATAAAACCTACTCCCATCTATTGGTCCTGCATTTAACACAATTATTCAACACGTTTGGAGCTGGGGGCGAAATTACCCCTTCGATGGAGGAGGCCAAAATTATCCTTTTCCATAAAGTGGGGAAGGACCCGGAAGAATGTACTTCCTATCACCCTATTGCACTTATAAACACAGAGGCAAAAAATGTTGCCAAAATATTGGTGAAATGCCTGGAAAAGCACCTACCCTCACTGATCCACCAAGACCAGGCAGGTTTTGTGCTGGGAAGGCAAACCGCCGATAATATCAGGAGGGTGGCTCATTTGGTGGAGAAGTCCCGTAAGATGACCACTCCGGCGATCCTCTTAGCGCTTGACGCTGAAAAGGTGTTCGATCGGGTGGAGTGGTCGTTCTTATTCCAGGTGATGGAAAAAAATGGGCTTGGGGACAGGGTTCATAAATATGGTCACTGCTAATTATAAGAATCCCACGTCGCATATTTTAGTGAATGGTGAAATGTCTCAACCATTCAGTCTGAAGCGGGGGACGAAGCAGGGGTCCCCCCTCTCCCTGCTGCTTTATGCAATATACTTGGAGCCCCTTCTCCTTGCAATATGAGAGGCAGATAATATTCAGGGTATACCATTCGGGGGAGGCCAGCATAAGGTAGCATCTTTTGCCGATGACATGTTGCTCACATTGACGAACCCAAAGGAGTCCATCAAGGCAAGCATAGAATTACTAACCAAATTTGCGGGTTAACTTTCAGAAATCAGAGTTAATGAACCTGTCCTTAGGGGAGCATGAAGCAAGGGAGACAAGGGCAATTTCCCTGTTCAAATGGAGTCCGACTGGGCTGCGATATTTGGCGGTCAGGATAACCCACTCGCTGGGGGGCTGGTATGGGGCGAACTATAAGCCCATGCTATTGGCAATCAAAAAAGACTTAAGGAAATGGGGCGCCCTAAGGATATCCTGGTTGGGAAGAGGGGCAGTTCTCAAAATGGTGGTTCTCCCCCGTTTACTCTATTTCAGGCCATTCCCTTGCCTGTCCCGGAAAGCTTTTTTAAGAAATTAGATCGGGCGGTCAAGGAATTTGTTTGGGAGGGCAAGAGGCCGCGCTTGTCCAGGCGACTACTAATGGCATCTAGGGGGAAGGGGGGCCTGGCTTTCCTCGATTTTCGCTGCTACCATGAGGCAGCACAGCTTAGGGTAATCAGAGAATGATTCTCAGAGGATTATCTTAAGCATAGGGTAAAAATGGACAGAGCTGTAGCTCGGCATCATTTGGGGGAGGTACTGTGGCTCCCACGAAGGCTGAGACCGCCCCAACTTTACCTAAGTGCTATTTCGAAGGGAGTGGTGGACAGCTGGGACAGAGCGGTGGAGAAGCAGGGGATTACGACCTTCCCATAGCCGTTCACCCCCATCTTCTTTAACAGGGACTTCACACCGGGGTTGGAAAAGGGGGCGTTTCTGAAGTGGGAGAGTGGGGGCTGCAGAACTCTGAGGGACATGTTCTGCGGCAAAAAGGTGAAAACGTTTGAGGAATGCAAGCAGGAGTTCGGGGTGTGGGAGCGGGAGAGGCACCGTTACTTCCAGATTAGGCACTGGGTTATGTCTGAGGAGGTAAGGAAGGCCGCAATTTGTGACCTAATGCAATTTGAATGGTTTCTACTAATGCACGAGGGGTCCAGAGGGTTAATCTCGAACCTTTATAGGCAGATAGAGTACACAGGCCCGAAAATCACCTGGGCGTACATGAGTGGTTGGGAACAGCAACCGGGGGTCAGAATGGAACAAGAGGACTGGGAGAGGTAATGGAAGCAGGTACCAAAGGTGGCAAAGGCAACCCAGTTGCAGGAGGCTTGGTATAAGTATATGTACGGCTGGCATTACACTCCGGCCCGCCTACATGCAATGTACCCGGCAACCTCAGGGAAGTGCTGGAGGGGATGTGGGGGAGAAGGTACAGCAACTCATATATGGTGGGACTGCCCCATTATCCGGCCTTCTTGGTGCGATAGCGCATGGGCCCTATCACAGGCACTGGGGGAGGGAGCCAGCCAGGATCCCTGGGAGATTTTACTGGGGAAGAGAGGGCAGGGGGGCGAAGAGGAGAGGCGAGGAAGTACTAAGGCGAAAGTGATCTTCACTTTGGCGGCGATGGTGGAAGAGTCCTACGATTCCGAAAGAGCAAGACTGGTTAAGGAAAATGTGGGATATAGTTTCGATGGAATGGGCAACTCATGCAGCCAATAAAAAGTTGGAGAACTTATCTGCGGATTGGGGAGAGACACTGGACTATCTGAAAGGGGAATTTAGGGAACAATGTTGCCCTCAAAGACTAAAGCTGTTGGACATCTACGGTTAAAAGGCTGGAAGGGAAATGATCGGGTGGGAAGGACCATTGGCGCTGTGGTAAGGGTTGGGGGAGAGGGGGTTCAGTTTGATGCTGTTTTGATCTGATTTTTCTTCCTTGTTTATTATGAGGAAAATAATAAAAAAGAAGTTTTAAAAAAAATGTCATCTACATACTGTTTCACAGCACTCCTCAAATTAATATTGCCTATGTCCAACTGTAGGACCCTGTTAAAGGTTGATGGGGACTCACAGTATTCTTGGGGGCAGCCTAGTATGTTTCAGATGGGTCTGGCAAACGTAAATGAAGTCAAGTCTTGTGAGTCTTTGTGCAACGGGATTGAGAAAAACGCATTTTTCAAATCGATCACCGTGAAATATGGAACTGCTACTGGGATACTGCACATTATCGTTGCCGGGTTAGGAACTAAAGGAAATTCTGCATCTACAATCTGGTTAATCAGTCTCATATCTTGTATAAATCTCCACGACCCTCCCTTTGATTTTTTCACAGGGTACACTGCAGTGTTGCACGATGATTCTGACGGCACCAAGATCCCTTGTTCCATTAGTGCTGAAATAGTCTTAAAAATACCCTTGTCCACCTCTCAAATTGGGTACTGTCTTGCTCGAGGTGAAATTACTCCTGGTTTCAGCTTTATTTTAACTTCCCCTAGCCCCTTCAATAGGCCTACATCATAATGGCCTGTAGTCCATAAGACGCTTGGCACTTTCTCTAAGTCTTCATCAGAAAATGCTGGGCGCTGCCGCATTATCGCCATTCACTGTGGGATCTCCTTTTTCTCTATTCTAACCCAATATGTGATGCCCATAAAGAACACTACTTCATCATTTGTTGGGTCATCTCTAAACATGTCATCGTTAGTGACATCAGTCCAACTACACCCTTCTTCAATAGCTATCACTATTATCCATGGTACACCCTCGCCATTCGTTCCTTTGAACATTGCCATTTCCCCTTGTACTATGGCTGCATCTAATTCTTTAGAGATGGTATGTCCCCCCTCTCTGTCCATGGGTATCTGTGGTCTTAACAAGAATTTGTCAGGTATTCGCATAGTTTTTCCCACTAAGGCAGGTAGCCATGTCAATAGAATGCTTACCCATAGAGGAAAACCTCTAGCTCTATTGGAACGCCTCGCAGAGCCATTTGCCCTGTGAACGCCAGTATAAACTTGCCCACATTCATGTAATGTATCCCAGGAGTAGAGCACCTACCCTCACTGATCCACACTATCGCATCCTCAGTTAAAGAAATTGTCATGTTGAGTTTTGTCATCAAATCTCTTCCCAATATGTTAACTGGCGTCTGCCGTGAATACCACAATGGAACAGACATGTCACACCCTCCTATAGAGACTGGTAATTCATCAGTAAAAGGAACTTGACTCGTAGCTACAGAGAACCCTCGAGCATTCATGGCAATTCCCGACATTGGATATTTTCCCTCTCGTATACATGAACGAGTAGCCCCAGTATCTACTAAAAATGAAAAAGATTTGCCTCCCAACTTTCCAACCTGGCTGCCCCAAAGGACTTGTGGCCAAGGCAAATGGTACTTCCATTCCCTTTCGCCCGCAACAGCCACCTCCTCACACTTCCCTTATACCTCCAGGCCCCAATCATACACTCACCCAGCTAACCACTCATATCTTTAAGCCCTGCATCCCAAAAGTAACCCCCAACCAAAATGTGCAATGCACCTATACCTTCCCATGAGTAACAATGAACTGACAACGGGCAAAGAACTGACGTCAGGGAAATCCCCCCAGGGAAATGATCACGCCCTTGAATCAGTTGCCCACTTCATAACTCTGTGCCCAATACCCAGTGGTCAAAGTGTACGAAAAGAAGTAGTGGAACTGCGTTCTGTGCTGGCCCGCCCCCACTTCCCACAAACCCCATCGCCACACACTGCCAAGCGCAATACAAACCCGATACCTGGGTCCCGCCTTCCCCCCATTCCACCCCCACCAGTAGGTAAAGGCTTAAAGATAAGGCCCTCATTACCTTTATTCATTGCCACCCCACCCCGGAACATGCAACTTTACGCACCCTTCCTTTTCTAATCCCCTACCATTCACACCTCTGGGCATACTAAAGATTAAAACCACCTACCCATTTAACTGCACGTACAGCAGTTCCTGCAGTATTTTTTTTCACCTTTAATTGCTGAAATGCAAAAGAAACATTCTGATTACTGCAGAAGCGCTATGATGGGGCTTGATTTAATGTCCTGCTTCCATTTCGGGGCACACCTTTCCTGTGTCCCCTGTTGATGTTTGTCTCCAGAGCCTTGCCGCCTAAGGCATGTCACGTGACAGGGTGGAGTCAAGTCAGCTTGCGCCTATGTATTGAAATAAAAGTCCACATTAAAGTTCTTTGGCCACATATTTTCAAGTGAGGGACTACAGCATGATCCAGACCAAGTGCAAGCCCTTATTGCCACACAGACACCTACTTCAACCTCAGAAGTACGATCATTTCTGGGCATGGCCAGCTACTGCACAAGATATATTTAAGATTTTGTGTCAGTCAGAATACCACTCGCATCCTCACACGAAAGGGGCAAGAATTTGCCTGGTCAACGGAGTGTGAGGATGCCTTGAAAGAAATAAAATCCTGCATTTCATCCGCTTCCTGTATGGCCTACTATGACCCCGACCTGGAAACGGAACTGACATTAGACGCAAGTCCTGTGGGTTTAGGTGCTATCTTGGCGCAGTTTAAGCCAGGCTCATCCTCGCCAGATTATGGCATACGTGAGTAGGAGCCTATCGACAACTGAATGTGCATATCCTCAACCCGAGAAGGAAAGCCTAGCGTAGTCTGGGCTGTGTGAACATTATCATTTGTTTTTGTATGGGAGAAAATGTACTATCATCACCGATCACCAGGCACTTACAACTATTTATGGCAAGCCAAATGCTAAAATGCCTCTGCAGATTGCACGCTGGGGGCTTCGTTTGCAGGAATAATCATTTGACATTATTCACAGGCCTGGAAAAGACAATAACCCAGCGGATTTCTTGTCGAGCTACCCGTCACCTGCGAAAGAAGAAACTCAGTCATCTAAAGCATTAACTACATAGTAGATCATGCACTCCCAAAGTGCATAACTATTCCTGAAATCATAAAGGAAATAATCAAGACAGAATGCTGTCTCAAGCCAAGGACAAGGTAACATCAGGAAGATGACGTGTGTCATGCGAAGGTGACGCCCGCCTGCCAGAAGAAGAGCAAAAGCGCTTAAAAACGTTCCACTTAATAAAGGACATATTATCAGTCACCCTCCAAGGGCTCCTACTGAAGGAGAACAAAATGGTAATTCCTGAATCACTACAAGATCGAGTAATCAATCTAGCTCACACAGGACACCGAGGGATCGTCTCAACTTCGAACAAAGGCATGGTTCCCGCAGATGGACATTAAAGTACAGAAGGCTCTTGAAACCGTCGGCAGCTGCAAGGCTGTAGCCCCACACACATTCCCAGAGTCCTTACAAATGACACAGATGCCATTGAAGGTGTAGGATGAAGTGGCGTTTGACATGTTTGGACCACTAGCTAATTGCAAACAGGTACTGGTAGTCATGGACGAAATGTCTTGCTTTCCAGAGGTACACATGGTTCACTCAACGGTAGCACAGGCAGTCATACCAGCATTTGAAAAACTATTTGCTGACTATGGTATTCAAGCAACAGTAAAGTCGTACAACGGTCCTCCATTTAGTGGGCATGAGTTTGCAATGTTTGCTGAATACCTAGGGTTACAACACCGGGAAGTTACACCCCTGTGAAAGCGATGTAAGGGGCGGGGTTGCAGTGCCCTGTGTGCCCTGAACAAGAGGCAGTCATCGCCGTGCAGATGGAGGGGTGCCTGCACTTGAGGTGCCCCGGCCGCGGCCCTCATTGAAGAGGGTGCTTGTGCGGCCGGGGTCGGTGTGTGCCTGCACCCCACTGTGTAAACAGCAAGAGGAAGTGATGCAGCGCGAGTGAAAGACACACCTCCCACCTGGTGAGGAAGTGGTCCTGAGGGTGGATATGTCCCTCAGGCAACGAGCCCGGGCCCTGTGAGATGAAGCTCCTGGATCGGAGCGACCAAAAAAAACATTTTATAAATAATCGAAGAAAGGGAGGCCCGCGGTGGCCCCAAAAGGGAAAAAGGGGGCATGGCCTAAAATGAACCCGGGCCTGCGGTGAAAAGAAAAGGCAAAAGAAACTCCCCACGAGCACGTTCCAAGTGAGGGACTGTGCAAGGCCAGCTGCACAAGGACCACCCCGAGCCGTCCGGCAGTGAAGCGTGCCATGCTCCATGGCGGAGATGAGTGTTCCGGGTTGGTGCCGGAATAATATCAAAGAAGCCTCTGGGTTTCAACTAGGAGGTTGAAACCCGCCGCACCCCGGACAAGAAGGGGTGTGGCCCACTTCCACCCGAGCCTGCAGCAGCTGTAAAGAAAAGCAAATCAAGAATGCGGACGAAGACTGTGAAGGATGCTGTCTGTTTCCTGGCCAGAGTGCTTCCCAAGACACCATTGGGAAATGGGGGACCACAGCAACAGAACAGGGGGCAGCCATGAGGGCATGCCCATACCTCAGCTCGCCACGGTCATCAGCTGTGAGCAAGGCAGGCATTAGGGACGGAAGCAATCCCTTCCCTCCTCAACCAGTAACAGAGGAGGAGGGTGCGACAGCCTGACACTAATCCAGGCTGCCTGGTGGTGCGAAGTTGGAAAAAGGAGGGTCACACGAGGAACTGTTTGCCATCACGCATCAATGGGGAGGAGCCGAGAGGCCGCTCCAGTGGCCCAGATAGCGGGAGGGGCAGAAGAGAGGGCCTGCATCCAGTACCCTGCCCACTGAGCACTGGCCTGGGCACCCTTCGGCCGAGAGGGCCTGTCTATGGGGGGTGTTGGCCGCAGGCTCCAGGCAGAAGCAACATCATACAATTGCATAGTGATGACAGTGTGGAGCGGCCCACCCTCACCAGGCGGGTGCAGGCCCCATGCCAGTATGTTGTAGGTGCGAGCGCCACCCCAGAGCCAGGCATGGAGGAGGGTTGCAGCTCTCGTGACTGCTTGTGCGCCCTCTGCCGTTGGTAGTGTCCAGCAGCACCCCGAGGCAAAAGGGGAAGTGAAGAGAGTGGCCCGTCATCCCGCCACCAACCCAGCAGCCTGCCGCGATCCTGCCCCCACTAGCTAAGGACTAGGCTGCTGTGGGGCCTGGTACCTTCAGGTGCGGCTTTGCAGGCCCTTGAACTCCAAATCGCCCTGAAGAGATCTCAAATGTTGGACTGGTATCCGGTGGACCTGCAAGTGCTCAAAGCGGACCCAGTAATCGTACATAGTAAGGCTGGGAGCCCGCAGACCTCAACTGGCCCAGCCAAAATTTTGTGTCCAGCTGTGTTCCTGCACTTGTGGGTTTTGCAGTGATGGGTGCCAGTGGCGAACAATGGTGTTGTGTCAGTGGTGTACGATACACTCACCCAGGTTAATAAAGGGTGTGCTTGCATGTGGAGTTTCTAACGTGTCGCCAGTAACTCAACAACCCGGATTGTCGCGCCGGGGTGACCTGGGCCCCTAAGTGTGTGAAGATTAGTTGCAGTCATAGCGAAGTATTAATATGTGTATTTGTGGAATGATGTTATGTTTTTTGGTCGTTATGAAAAAGGAGGAGTGTTATGTGTCACCCCCTTCTTGGAGCATGGTAGCTCCCAGGACTCATGTAATGGTCACATGGTGTCAATCATGTGACCAACTTAATAAAAGGGACAAGCCGTTTCTGGCTCATCAGTCGAACAAAGAACTGACTCTGGCGTGTTATTGAAACCACCATGCTGGTGCCACACTGCATGCAGCAGGCCCACTGGCGTGGCCCTCTTTAAGGACAGTGCCCCTGCTGGGCAACACAGTCCCACCTGAATTGGAGCAGCCCTGGCCTGGGCGCCCCCAGAGCCGGGGCTACAGTGTGCTGGGTGCCCCCAGTGATGGTGTCCTACTCCGGTGATCCAGAGCATGCAGGGTGTGCCCTGCTGTGTTCATGCTGTGTGGACGCAGCTTTACAGTCCATGTCGGTTGATCCAGACATCTCTGATGGCCCGCTCCGGTGATCCGGGAGTGGGCGACAACAGTGGAGTCAAGTAAGTGTGCGGCTATGTATTGAAATAAAGAGACGTGCATTGCAACAGTTCCGTGTCTCTCGTTTTATTAAGGCCTTGATTGTAATGCTGGAATCCTGCAGGGTTTCCTACAGAAAACACAACACTTGAATGGGCTTTGTCTCAAGCAGGCAACTGAAAAAATAACAGCAACGTAGCAGTTCCCCAATAGCTCACAGTGATGTGAGGTTGGGGCTCGTCCAGCGGGTCCCCGATTTTAATCCCCAGTCAGGGGAAAGAAAAACACAAATGCCCCTGCTGTTTAAGGGAAATGCGCCTTTTGTTTGTTTAAGGCAAATGCGGCTGCTGTTTAAGGGAACTTTCAGTGCACTACACTGAAGTGCAAGTTTGAACTTCTTCCTACAATTTTATTTTAAAACGTAGCCATTCCGGAACGGTTCGCATCCACTTCGACCACTGCCAATCCCTCCGGCTCATAGGGGGCTCAGCCTCCCACACTCACAAGATCAAGAGAGGCCGTGGATGCAGGTCATACAGTGCATATGCTCCACAAAACAGGAAGGGATGCATGTGAGATAATCCTCTCTCTCACCCGTGTCCTACACCATAAGCTTGGGTACAGTCTGGGTCCCATGGCACTGTACATGGAGAATAAGAATCGGGCACTGCACGGTGTAGTTTGCGTGTGTGCTTGTTGGGGCATAGGTCACAGATGGAAATGGCAGCTGCACAAACCATATGCATGCACACCCAGTGGAAATCGGCAAACAAGCATTGTCAGCCGATAGTTTAGTCTTTTGTTAGAAAACGGTCCCGGATTCGCATCCCTCCCGTTTCTCTATCCTCTCGCAGGCAGCAACAGATACGCTTACCTGGTAAAATACGGAGGGGAGCGCTGTTTTGTCCACGAGCCAACTTGGGCAGACGCGCTCGTCTGAAACCACCTTACGGACGCTTTGTTTGGAAGTTGCCATGGCGATTACGGCAATGGGCGCAGCATGTCCCACGTGATTCCTTACGTAGCGAGTCACGTGATCGGGGTATTGCCGGAAGTCCGGTATTTAACTCCTCCTCGCCCTCCACTCAGCGCTTCTGATTGTGTTTTGACAGCAGTGTTTGTTTTTTCTCTTGGATTTACCGGTACCTTGATCTCGGATTGCTTCTCTTGGATTTTGCGCCTGGATAGCCCTTATATTGATGTTTTCTTGGATATTTTCGACCTCGGACCGTTCTTGGATTGCCTGGCTTTGTGATTTTGTGAGTTTATTCTTGATTCTGGACTTGGGTGGGTTCAAGACCGCTTGCTACCTGATACTTCTGCCTGTTTCTCCATCATTCCTGGGGCTCTACTCTACTGTTGTCTTATTCCTCTTCTATACTATTCTTCTGCTCCTCATCTACTACCCTCTGTCTGGCTCAACTAGGGTCTTAGGCGTCCTCGTGCCAGCGGGCACAGGTTTGGGTGCTGGACTAGAGACTGCCTAGGCACCTTAGGCATCCTCGTGCAGGCGGGCACAGGGTTTCGGTGCTGGACTAGAGACTGCCTTGGCACCTTAGGCGTCCTCGTGCCGTCGGGGTAGGTGCATGGGGCATTGGAGCTACTTACCACCAAACTGGACTTCGTTTACAAGAGGCAACAAGGACAAGAATTCACCTGGGGGTCTATAATTTCCCGGACACACTGGTAAGAACTCCTCCCTGCCTTTGCCATTTTTTTCTCTGTACCTTTTGTTATCTGCTATGCTAAAATACCTTTTTTGTGGTCTACAGAACCCATCATTCCTGAGGATCAAATTGTACGAAACTTCTGTGGTTAATGTTACGTTCTTCTGCAGGTTAGTGTTCTGTATGATGTGAGGTATCACTAGAGGTTTCTATACTAGTTGGTAATTAGTGGTATTTCTTCTGCAGTCTTCAGGAGTTGTCCGGAGCCCTCGTCTTTGTGCAGCTGTTGCCGTTCCAGCAAGGTCATAACATCTTTCGACCAATTGGTTTCTCAGTATGTCCTTGCATACCCCTGAGAATCACATTGGTAGAAAGAATTCTTTACTTCACGACGCGTTCAACAAGAGACAATCTATTAAAGGATTCTGACAGAATCAGAAGCCGCCATTATGGATGCAACTAGTGACCCGTTGGCCGCTCTGGTCCAATTAGTGGCTGAATTACGTGCCGATATGACAGCCGCCCACACTGATACCCATCGACGCATTGATGAAATGCAGGCTGCGATCAGGGAGGTGACCGGTGGGCCCCAGCCCTTGGCATCTGCTGGTGCTTCAGGTCAGGCGGGGCCCTCAGCTAGGCCAGACTCTGCGCCTGTTTACATGGCCGCCCAGTTCCCGCTTGCCCCCCCTGAAAGGTTTTCTGGAGACCCCAAGACCTTCCGGACCTTCATTAATCAATGTAGGTTACATTTTTTGTGCCAGCCTGCCTCTTTCCCGGATGCAACTACTAAAGCAGCTTTTTTTTTATCGAACCTCGGGGGTATGGCCGTAGTTTGGGCTAACCCCTTGTTGGAACAGGGCAGTCCGCTATTGTTTGATTGTGATGCTTTAATCAATGCTATGACTCGGGTTTTTGATACTCGATATAAGACACAGGCCACCGATTTAGAACTATTAAATCTACGTCAGGGAGACGCTCCTCTGTTATCCTATCTCGCCAAATTTAATCAGCTGACTGCTGAAACCGGTTGGCCAGAAGAAAAGAAGACAGCGTTGTTCTACAAGGGGTTATCAGATTCTCTGAAGGATACTATAGCTACGGTCCTGGTGGTTCCTACATCATTCCCTGAATTTTTAGATTTAGTACTTGTTAGGCGATCCTCTGCACACCAGGCCACGACACATCAGAACACTGCTCACATTCCCCTAACATCTCCTCCCAAGCTTCGAGGCTCAAGTGATTCGGTGAAACCACAGAACCGAAAACTCCGTACCAGTGTACGGGCTCGATTGCAACCCTTTCTGCATTGGCAACTGCCTTGGAGATCGTATAGCAGAAAGGGCGGCCTTACGTCTTCACGCCGGTCACGTGATACGCTATGGCGTTCCCCATGTGATCTTGGTGGACGTCACATGATCCAGAGAAGTCACATGACCCAGGGGCGATCAGTATAAAGGTCTGAGAGACAGAACGCTCATTGCTTCTCAGCTGGCTTCGGACACTGTTTGCCGTTACATCTTGCTTCTTGTTACCTTGATCACGGAACTCTATCTCGGACTCCCTCGGACACCCCTTGGTACTTTTGCTTGGAACTGTTTACCTGTTGCCGGATATTTGGACTGCACCTCGACTTGTCTTTGGATCATCCCTTGGTACCTTGCTGATCTTCTACGCCTTTTCCCTACTGGGGATTCAAGTCAAGCCCTCACTCCCACAGGTGGCTACTCTTCATCCACGCTAACCTGCGGTTCTACTATTCCAGGGACCGCCGCTTCTAATGAGCCTCGAACCTCCCTACTAGGTTACCTGGGTCTCCCTTACACCAGATAGGTAAGACACTTTAGATTCTTTTGTTTACCTGCCTGTATTGTGATTGCCTGGTGCTTAACCTCCTTCCTTCTTGACAGCAGCATCGGTGTTCCAGAGGCTCCGTGGATCTGGGAAGACATCTCTCACCTGTGGCCTCAAGGGTCGCACAGCGGGTTTCCATTTCGTTCCCCTGTGCGTCACTTGGGGACGGAGGTCTCATCGGTCTACACGACACTCAAGTCAGAACAGACTGAGAAGCCGTATAGTCGTGTTAGACGATGCAGGGATCCACGGACGAACCCATAACTGCTTTAGTTCAGGCAATTACAATACTAAGGGCAGATATGGCCGCCGCGAACACAGTGATCCACCAAAGGCTGGATACCATACAGAGCGTTCAGCATTCCCTTCCTGCAGACCCGGAGTTTGGAGAGGGCAGCTCCTCCCCTACACCGCCAGTACCGACTCCAATAGTCCTCCCAACTCCTTCCCCCCTGGCTGCTCCTGAACGTTACCAGGGTGATCCCAAGACATTCAGAACCTTTGTTAACCAGTGCAAGTTACATTTCTTATGCAGGCCTTCGCTTTTCCCACGTCCACTGCTAAGGCCGCCTTCGCCCTTTCCCATTTAGCTGGAACAGCTGCCGCTTGGGCTAATCCCCTGTTAGAAAACAATAGCCCGGTTCTTTATGACTTTGATTTGTTGGTCCTAGAAATGTCCCGAGTATTCGATACTCGACACAAGGCACAGTCTAGGGATTTGGAGTTGTTGGAATTGACTCAGGGCAAAAGAACGCTGATAGATTACATCACCAGGTTTAATCAGCTAGTTGCGGAAACATCATGGCCAGAAAATAAGCGGGCGGTGGTCTTTTATAGGGGGTTGAGTAACACCATGAAAGATGCTTTAGCAGTAATCCCTTCTATGCCTACTCAGTACCAGGAATTGGTTGATCTCGTCCTGCAGGTAGATGCACGCCGAGCGGAGCGTAGAGCTGAATCGGGGGCCTCCTCCTCTCCTCCTCTTGTTAATACTCCCGTTTCCGTTACTGAAGAACCTATGCAAGTGGGAGGGGTACGCAGTCCTATTACAACATCTGAGAGGGAATGAAGAAGGGTTGATAATGCGTGCTTTTACTGTGGCACCACTGGACATTTCGTGAAAGAGTGTCCTCGACGTCCCAAGAAGAGTCAGGTTTTTCGGATGGCTCGACCTTAGAACCGGAGACCAGGTCGAGTGTCCCATCATCTTCTCCGGGAACCCCTCTTAGCTTTGCTCGTGTTCAACCTATCTCCGTAAAGGCTACTCTATGTCCCTCTACTGGCCTTCTACATGCAGTCAATATCATTATTGATTCTGGTGCCACTGGTAATTACATAGATATTGATTTGGCCCATTCCCTCAATCTACCTTTAGTGGTAAAAACACGACCGGAACCTGTCCAAGCCGTAGACGGCTCCGCATTGATTTCTGGTCCTGTTAGACATCAAACTGCACCCCTCTTGTTGAACATACAGGACATACACACAGAAACCTTAAGTTTTGATTTGATCACCGCACCTCAATTCGGTATCATACTAGGGATACCCTGGTTACGTGAACATAATCCATTGATCAATTGGCAAGCAGGCACTGTACTCTTTGAGTCCGATATTTGTCAGAATTATTGTCTCCCGATCCATCAAGCCCCTGACACACCCTCTCGGGTCTTGGGAGCCCTAGCACAACTCACGCTGACGGTTGACGATCCAGAAGTCATACAGTCCCATACTGTTGGGGGGTTGGTGTCTGGGATCCCGCCAGAATATCTGGCTTTCGAATCAGTTTTCGATCGAGGCTCGTCTGAGGTACTTCCTCCACATAGACCTTATGACTGCCCAATCGAATTGCTTCCTAATTCCACCGTTCCTTCGGGCAGGATCTACTCTCTGTCTCCTTCGGAGGAACTGGTGTTAAAAGAATATGTACAGAACGCCCTGCGTTTAGGACACATCCGCCCCTCCACTTCACCAGCGGCAAGTCCTATCTTCTTTGTACCTAAGAAGGAGGGGGATTTACGTCCTTGTGTGGATTATCGGCGTCTTAACGCGATCACCAAGAAGGATAGATATCCCATCCCGTTAATCACTCCACTCTTAGATCATTTAACACATGCTTCCATTTTTACCAAACTTGATCTACGCGGCGCATACAATTTGGTACGCGTTCGCGAGGGAGACGAGTGGAAAACTGCTTTCTGTACTCGTTACGGATTGTACGAATATCTTGTCATGCCCTTTGGCTTATGTAACGCCCCGGCCACGTTCCAACGATTCATGAATGACATTTTCAGGGATATTCTGGATGTGTACATGGTTGTGTATTCGGACGACATTCTGATCTTCTCTCGTGATCTGGATGATCATGTAAAACACGTCCGAGAAGTACTAACCCGTTTAAGCAAACATTCCTTATTTGCCAAACCTGAGAAATGTCAGTTCCATAAGACCTCTGTTGAGTTTTTGGGTTTCCACATCACCCCTGGGGCGTTATCCATGAACGAATCTAAGGTCAAAGCAGTCTTAGATTGGCCAGTACCTCAAACACTCAAGTCCTTGCAGGCCTTTTTAGGATTCGCCAACTTCTATAGGCGTTTCATCTCTTCCTTTTCCACGATTGTAGCCCCACTCACGGCCCTGACTAGTCCTCGGGTACCATATCAGTGGCAGAGAGAACAGCAGGAGGCTTTTGAGACTCTGAAAACCGCCTTTACTACCGCACCGGTACTCCAACATCCCAATCCGGATCTTCCGTTCATAGTCGAGGCAGATGCCTCTTCCTTTGCCCTCGGGGCGGTGCTGTCACAAACGTGTCCTAATACCGGCAAATTACATCCAGTGGCATTCCACTCCCGTAAGTTTTCCAGTACTGAGTCTCATTATACCGTTACGGAAAAAGAACTCCTGGCGGTCATGGACGCGTTCCGTGTTTGGCGTCATCATCTTCTGGGGGCTAAGTATCCTGTCACAGTATACTCCGATCATCGGAACCTACAGGATTTGGCCTCCCTGAAATGCATTAATAGCAGACAGGTCCGATGGCATCTTTTCTTTTCCTCCTTTGACTTCCGTATTATGCACCGTCCTGGAACGGCGCATGGGAAGGCGGATGCCTTGTCACGTTCCCCGGGGGGGGGTCCAATTGCCTACGTTCCCCGACACTGTTCTCGAAAAGAGTCATGTGATTTGTCTCTGTACTCCCTCATTGTCACTGATAGACTCGGTTCGATCCTGGACTAGCGATCATTCTGACCAGTTACGAGAATGGGATCCGGTATATTCTGATGGTTTACCTTTCGTACATGAACGCCTGTTCCTTCCTACACCTGATACACGTAATCTTGCCCTTGAGTGGTCTCATGACGCTCCCTTTAATGCCCATCCCGGACAAGAGCGCACTTTAGACCTTCTCAAGCGTTGGTGTTGGTGGCCTTCTATGAAGCGCGATGTGGAGTGTTACGTCAGGTCTTGTGCGGTATGTGCTCAGGCCAAACATCAAAGGGGTCGACCGATTGGGTTGTTGCTTCCGCTTCCGGTACCTCCCAGGCCCTGGCATACATTGACAATGGATTTCGTTACCGATCTCCCCAAGTCGAAAGGCTTCGATACCATCTGGGTAGTGGTGGACACGTTCACAAAAATGGCCCGTTTTGTTCCTTGCAAAGGTATCCCTTCGGCCCCTGTCTTGGCGGACTTGTTTTTTGAACATGTGTTTATGCTATTCGGCCTCCCTTCGGTCATTGTTTCCGATCGAGGTTCACAGTTCACCTCTCGGTTTTGGAGATCCTTGACGAAACTTTTGGGCATTGATACGAGGTATTCTTCGGCCTATCATCCGGAGACCGATGGTCAGACCGAAAGGACGAATCAATCGATGGAACAGTACCTTCGTTGCCTCATATTGCAACACCAGTCCTCTTGGTTGGCCGTTTTGCGGCTTGCGGAGTTCGCGTATAACAATGCGGCTCATTCAGCTACTGGTTATTCTCCTTTTTACGCCCTCTATGGTCAACATCCCAAGGTTTTGCCGGTCCCTGATGCCTCTGGTTCTTCGAATCCTGCGGCCACGACATGTCTTAGGGATCTTTCTGCTATTCATGCGAGTACAGTGGTTCATCTCACTGAAGCAAAGGCCTCTATGAAGGCCCGTGTGGATGGCAAACGTCGTGCTGCTCCCCCTCTGGTGGTGGGTTCTAGGGTCTGGTTATCTTCCCGACATCTTCGCCTAGTGGGTTGCCGGAAATTGCTGCCTCGCTTTGTCGGGCCGTATGTGATCTCACAGGTTGTTAATCCGGTGGCTTTCCGTCTAGTACTCCCCAGCTCTTGGCGTATCCATCCTGTGTTTCATGTCTCCCTCCTCAAACCCTGTCCTGACTCAGTCCGTCTTCGTACCCCTGTTGCGCCGGTGTCCTTGACCGCTCCTGATGTTTTTGAGGTGTCGGCCATTTTGGGTTCTAGATGGTTTAGGGGTAGGCTCCAGTTTCTGGTGGTTTGGACGGGTTACGGCCCGGAGGAGCGTTCGTGGGTTTCCGCATCTGATTTGAACGCCCGGCGGTTGGTAGCCCGCTTCCATAGGGATCATCCGTCCTGCCCACGGGGTCGTGGGCCGTTGGGGGGGGGCTATGTTAGGCGATCCTCTGCACACCAGGCCACGACACATCAGAACACTGCTCACATTCCCCTAACATCTCCTCCCAAGCTTCGAGGCTCAAGTGATTCGGTGAAACCACAGAACCGAAAACTCCGTACCAGTGTACGGGCTCGATTGCAACCCTTTCTGCATTGGCAACTGCCTTGGAGATCGTATAGCAGAAAGGGCGGCCTTACGTCTTCACGCCGGTCACGTGATACGCTATGGCGTTCCCCATGTGATCTTGGTGGACGTCACATGATCCAGAGAAGTCACATGACCCAGGGGCGATCAGTATAAAGGTCTGAGAGACAGAACGCTCATTGCTTCTCAGCTGGCTTCGGACACTGTTTGGCGTTACATCTTGCTCCTTGTTACCTTGATCACGGAACTCTATCTCGGACTCCCTCGGACACCCCTTGGTACTTTTGCTTGGAACTGTTTACCTGTTGCCGGATATTTGGACTGCACCTCGACTTGTCTTTGGATCATCCCTTGGTACCTTGCTGATCTTCTACGCCTTTTCCCTACTGGGGATTCAAGTCAAGCCCTCACTCCCACAGGTGGCTACTCTTCATCCACGCTAACCTGCGGTTCTACTATTCCAGGGACCGCCGCATCTAATGAGCCTCGAACCTCCCTACTAGGTTACCTGGGTCTCCCTTACACCAGATAGGTAAGACACTTTAGATTCTTTTGTTTACCTGCCTGTATTGTGATTGCCTGGTGCTTAACCTCCTTCCTTCTTGACAGCAGCATCGGTGTTCCAGAGGCTCCGTGGATCTGGGAAGACATCTCTCACCTGTGGCCTCAAGGGTCGCACAGCGGGTTTCCATTTCGTTCCCCTGTGCGTCACTTGGGGACGGAGGTCTCATCGGTCTACACGACACTCAAGTCAGAACAGTACTTCAGATTGACGCCCGACGGGCCGAGAGAAAAGGGGAAAAGAGGGCAACTCCATCCAATCCTGCTGGTCTTACTGTCCCCGTCACTGGGTCTGAAGAGCCTATGCAGATTGGTACAGTCAGAGGCCCATTAACAATGGAAGAAAGAGAAAAACGTAGACGAAACAATCTGTGCTTCTACTCCGGTTCTGCTTATCATTTGCTTCGTGCCTGCCCAAAGAAACCCCACAAATCGGGAAACGCCAAAGCCCGGCAGTAGTAGGAACCCCTACGCCGAGCTGTTCTATGCAGGGTTCCTGTTTATCTATGCCTTTTTATGTCAACATTACATTGAGTTATCCGCAGGGAGTGCCTTGGAGTTCCGAAGCTGTCCTGGATTCTGGGGCCACCGGAAATTATATTGATGTTCAGTACGTCCAGACGTGGGGAATACCTCTTCTGCCTAAGGAAGTTCCAGAGGTAGTGAATGCTGTTGATGGTTCTACTCTTCTTTCGGGATTAGTTACGGAGCATACCACACCTTTGCAATTAACCATAGGTATCGAGCATTCGGAAACCATCACTTTCGATGTCATTACGGCACCTCAATTTAAACTGATCTTGGGGTTACCTTGGTTTAAGCTCCACAATCCAGTTATTGATTGGGTTACTGGGGCTATTAACTTTAATTCTCAGCAATGTCTTGCGAATTGTAACTCGGCTGGTTCCGTAATTACAGCTCCCAGTAGGGCTTTACTGGATTCCGCAGCCACTATTGGTGCTGTTGTTAACACCACTCTGCCTGCTGAATATACCCAATATATAGACGTTTTTGATAAAGGAAAAGCTGAGAAATTGCCTCCTCATCGGCCATACGATTGCCCGATTGATCTGAAACCAGATGCCAAAGTACCATCGGGTCGCATTTACTCTCTTACCCAAAAAGAGGATGCTGTCCTAAAGGATTATCTGAATAAGGCTATGGAGTTAGGTTTTATCCGTCCTTCTCATTCTCCATTTGCTTCCCCTTTGTTTTTTGTACCTAAGAAGGAGGGTGAATTAAGACCCTGTATTGATTATCGAGAGCTTAATGCAAGTACTATACGGAATCAATCTCCTATCCCTTTAATTTCTGTTTTACTGGATCAGTTGGGTTCTTCAGTGGTCTTTACTAAGTTGGATCTTAGGGGGGCTTACAACTTGGGGAGGATTCGTCGTGGCGATGAATGGAAGACAGCATTTAAGACCAGATATGGGTTGTTTGAGTATTTGGTAATGCCATTTGGACTCTGTAACGCCCCGGCCACTTTTCAAAACTTTATTAATGACGTCCTTCGTGACATGATCGACAGATTTGTCATTGTTTATCTCGACGATATACTAATTTATTCCCCATCTATGGATTTGCATGTGCGCCATGTTTCGGAAGTGTTACAGCGCTTGCGAGATCACCACCTTTTTGTGAAATTGGAGAAGTGTGTCTTTCATGCTACCCATGTAGAATTCCTTGGATATGACATTACTAATGAAGGAGTCCAGATGAGTAGAAATAAGGTCAAAGCAGTTTAAGATTGGCCTATACCATCTACCAGGAAGGAATTACAGTCTTTCTTAGGATTCTCCAACTTTTATGGCTGTTTCATTAGACACTTCTCGTACATTACTTCACCACTCACTGAACTAACCAGTAACAAGAAACCATTTGTTTGGAACGATAACGCTCAACGAGCATTTGAGGCTTTAAAATCAGCCTTCACCTCTGCTCCTGTTTTGTTACATCCTAACGTCCAGCAACCTTTCTATGTTGAAGCAGATGCCTCTGACTTAGCTGTAGGAGCGGTTCTCTCCCAGCCTTGTCCTGATTCAGGCGATCTTCATCCAGTAGCCTATCATTCACGAAAGTTAACACCTTATGCGCAAAATTATACTATCACAGAACGAGAATTGCTGGCGATTCAAGAAGCTTTTACGGTGTGGCGGCATCACCTCTTGGGCACTAACATTCCAGTTCAAGTATATACGGACCACAGAAACCTGTTGGCCTTACAATCACTGACTTGTACCACTGCCAGGCACGCCCGTTGGCATGAGTTCTTTTCTATGTATAACTTTACTCTGACTTACCGCCCCGGGGCTTTGCATTCTAAGGCTGACGCCCTATCCAGAATCCATGGAGGTTCTATTTCTCGTATACAGGATGGGTCTCTGATGCTGCCTACTCAAGTGGTTTGTGGTTGCGTATTACAGCCTACTTTGAAGACGACTCTCCAAGCCTGGGTAGCAAAGGAACCAGCGGAAATAGCAGAATACAACATGGACATTGTGCACGGCCTGCCTCACGTCCAAGGTCGTGTTTATATGCCCGATCATGACTCTCGTTATGCAGCTATTTCCTTATGTCATGACGCTGCCATCGCGGCGCACCCTGGTTCGCAGAAAACCCTAGAGCTCCTCAAACGTTGGTGCTGGTGGCCATCAATGCGGCGAGACGTCTCGCAATACATATCGACCTACGTGATTTGTGCCCAGTGCAAATCCTCCTCGGCTAAACCAATGGACTACTACAGCCATTACCGGTGCCAGTTAGGCCATGGGCAATGATTTCGATGGATTTCGTAGTAGAGTTACCATTGGTCGAAGGTTTTAATACTGTTTGGGTGGTGGTGGACAGTTTTTCCAAAATGTCCTTGTTTGTTCCTTGCCAGGATCTGCCCTCTGCTTCTAAGCTTGCTCAAATGTTTTTGCAACATGTATTTCGTTTTTTTGGGCTACCTGAAATCGTGATTTCTGACAGAGGCTCACAATTTATGTCACGCTTCTGGAGGCACCTCATGTCCTCGCTGGGGTGGATGATCGATGTTCCACAAACGGATGGCCAAACTGAGCGTGTTAACGCTACTATGGAACAATATCTCAGATGCCTCATTCTCGAGCATCAAGAGTCTTGGTTAACTGTTCTCCCTATGGCGGAATTTGCGTATAACAATTCTAGCCACTCATCTACAGGAACGTCCCCTTTTTTTGCTTTATATGGCCAACACACTCGCACTCTGCCTTTGGACTTGGTGCTTCCCGCAGACTGCCCGGCTGTGCATTCATGTATCAAGAAGCTGTCTGCGGTTCATGCTAGCGTTTTGGAACATCTAGTACAGGCTCAGGAGCAAGCAAAGTTGTACGCAGATCGTAACCGCCGACTCTCACCTGATTACGCTCCGGGCATGCGGGTCTGGCTCTCTACGAAGAACCTACGCATCCCGGTACGTCGCTGTCTGCTGCCACGTTTTGTTGGCCCTTATGTTATCAAAGAAGTCTTGAATCCTTTGGTGGTCAAGTTGGAGTTACCCCGCTCTTGGAGGATACATCCTGTGTTCCACGTATCCATGGTTAAACCCTGTGTCGACCAGACTAGAATTACTGCTCCACCTTCCCCGGTGCTTGTCCAGGGAGTGGAGGAATACGAAGTCAACGCAATACTTGACTCCAAAGTCTCTCGTGGGGTGAGATATTTTTTGGTGGATTGTAAGGGTTACGGGCCCGAGGAGCGTACCTGGGAACCTGCGAATAATATACATGCCCCCTTGTTGGTTTCACAGTTTTTGGCCTCTCGGAGCTTAGGGGGACCTTTGGGGGAGGATACTGATTCGCGTCCCTCCCGTTTCTCTATCCTCTCGCATGCAGCAACAGATACGCTTACCTGGTAAAATACGGAGGGGAGCGGTGTTTTGTCCACGAGCCAACTCGGGCAGACGTGCTCGTCTGAAACCACCTTACGGACGCTTTGTTTGGAAGTTGCCATGGCGATTACGGCAATGGGCGCAGCATGTCCCACGTGATTCCTTACGTAGCGAGTCACGGGATCGGGGTATTGCCGGAAGTCCGGTATTTAACTCCTCCTCGCCCTCCACTCAGCACTTCTGATCGTGTTTTGACAGCAGCGTTTGTTTTTTCTCTTGGATTTACCGGTACCTTGATCTCGGATTGCTTCACTTGGATTTTGCGCCTGGATAGTCCTTATATTGATGTTTTCTTGGATATTTTCGACCTCGGACCGTTCTTGGATTGCCTGGCTTTGTGATTTTGTGAGCTTATTCTTGATTCTGGACTTGGGTGAGTTCAAGACTGCTTGCTACCTGATACTTCTGCCTGTTTCTCCATCATTCCTGGGGCTCTACTCTACTGTTGTCTTATTCCTCTTCTATACTATTCTTCTGCTCCTCATCTACTACCCTCTCTCTGGCTCAACTAGGGTCTTAGGCGTCCTCGTGCCGGCGGGCACAGGTTTGGGTGCTGGGCTAGAGACTTCCTAGGCACCTTAGGCGTCCTCGTGCCGGCGGGCACAGGGTTTCGGTGCTGGACTAGAGACTGCCTTGGCACCTTAGGCATCCTCGTGCCGTCGGGGTAGGTGCATGGTGCATTGGAGCTACTTACCACCAAACTGGACTTCGTTTACAAGAGGCAACAAGGACAAGAATTCACCTGGGGGTCTATCATTTCCCGGACACACTGGTAAGAACTCCTCCCTGCCTTTGCCATTCTTTTCTCTGTACCTTTTGTTATCTGCTATGCTAAAATACCTTTTTTGTGGTCTACAGAACCCATCATTCCTGAGGATCAAATTGTACGAAACTTCTGTGGTTAATGTTACGTTCTTCTGCAGGTTAGTGTTCTGTATGATGTGAGGTATCACTAGAGGTTTCTATACTAGTTGGTAATTAGTGGTATTTCTTCTGCAGTCATCAGGAGTTGTCCGGAGCCCTCGTCTTTGTGCAGCTGTTGCGGTTCCAGCGAGGTCATAACATCTTTCAACCAATTGGTTTCTCAGTCTGTCCTTGCATACCCCTGAGAATCACATTGGTAGAAAGAATTCTTTACTTCACGACGCGTTCAACAAGAGAAAATCTATTAAAGGATTCTGACATCTTTTTAGTATTGTTCACTGTAGTTTGCATTCAAAGGTGTTAGCGGCCAGCTGGAGAGAGAGAGAGAGAGAGAGAGAGAGAGAGAGAGAGAGAGAGAGAGCAAAGGTGTGAGGGAGGTTGCAAGAAGGGATGCAAGGGCGAGAAGTGATGAGGGATGCTGTATGAAGAAGGGCGGATGCCAATGAGGCTGATCATGAGGTGTGAACATAAGTGGCTGATAGCGCCAGCGGGATGCAAAGTGGGCGAGGGTGCGAGAGAGGAAGAATGAGGGAAAATAGGGGTCTGAGGAGAGGATTCAAGAAACGATGCATGCAAGAGTGCCAGAGCTTGAGAGGGTGCACGCCAGGGAACTCCGATTTAAATTGCCGTTTCTTCCTTGTGTCTGTCATCTCCACGGTCTCCCGAAAAGGCCTCCCTCAGGTGGAATATTGGAACTCAGGAGGCAATGGAATGGGCCGAAACTTCACTACCTGGATGGTGAGAATCGATGCAGCATCAAACTTGAATTTTAGATGGAACAAATTGCAAAAATAGACACAATATTGACGAATTCCGAGAAAAGAAAATTCTTGCGCTCTCCCAACATTTGACATGCAGTAAGCAATCTGAAGATGTCCACCACGGGTGGAGCTAAGGGGACCTGTCTACATGGCTGTGGGCAGTATGACCCAAAAGACTATAATATAGTACTAAAGTGACAAGCAGTTTAAAAAATGTAAAGGTACACTGCTTATTGAGGATTCCCAGCCTAAGGAAGGGGAATATTCAAGAGTGTGCGAATCCATGAAAGAGCCAATGCTGGAGAAACAAAGATTTTTTAGGGGGTGATGTATCTAAAGAGGACACAGATATAATTTTCTATCTGACATTAATATTCCTTGGTACGAGACAGACCCATGCATCTTCGGGGAACAGAAATATGTCAAGCTAAGAAAATGGCATGTGTATATCCAAGGGAGCTACAGTTATGTCTTTCCATGAGTCAGTGACATGCCTTTCCATCCAGCAGAAAAGACATGTTCAAAGGACAGGTCCAGGTATCTCTAGTGGGTTGAACTCTGGTATTTTGACTGGATGGGAGAACGTATTTCCTGGGAACAGTACAGATTGTACAAAATAACTAGACTTAGGGTTTCATTGAAGCTCTTAATGTGAACTTTCTGTCGTGGGCCTGTGTGAGGTGCACGTTTCTTGTGCGTGCTGAATTAAAGGTGTGCTTCTTTTATTATACTTACATGGGCATTTCAGTTCTCATGCTCTTGGGATTCTGTGTCAACATTGTGGCTGCTTAAATCAGGCTCAAGCGGCTTCTGAACTAGCAGTGCCAGCTTTTGCCAGATGTAGTGCGCCCGAAGCTGCTTTTTTATGGTCATTAATTCACTGAACGGCTGTGATGAAGGTGTGTTTCAGTGTTTCAGACAAAGTATTGTGAAATGTGCATCCATTATTTCCATTTCACAAAAGGCATACTTATTCAGTCGTATAGAGGAGGCCAATTTTGGGATGTCCTTGAAACTTTGGTTTTGAATCGCTGGAAGTGTTTAAGAGCCATGTCAAATTCAAAATTGTTGTAAATGTTGCGAGGAACAATGTTTGTCTTCCGTGCTACTTGTTGGATACAGAAAGTGGTCTTCTACATTGAAATGCAGACTCTGTTTATACTGTTCGGCCAAATAAGTTAAAGGTACAGCATTGTTGTAGTTAGTGCGATTGTATGGTATGAAAACCCAAAGACATGGGGCCTCATTACAAGTGTGGCAGTCCAGCATCTAATTCCTGACCGGCATACTCTGAGTCGCGATGCCACAAACTGTGTCACAGCAAGTGACTAAACGTATCCGGCAGCACCATGAATGGAATCTGTGGAATGACGCGTCGGCCGTGCCTGAAACACCGGCACGGCGGTAGTATGGGCACATTCCGAGTAGTGTTTTAACGGAAACACCATCATAACAGTGGCAGTGGCACCATGATGACTGTGCTGGAAACACTTGCATCGCGGACCAGGTGTTAAACAGTGTCGGGTGTACAGGAACAGGTCACAGGTGGCCGAAATCAGCCCAGGTGCACACCATGAGCACTGCAAAAGCACAAACGGACCACTCCCACACCCCTTCCAACGCAACCATTGCAGCAGCAGTAGCAGTAATGGAACTGGAGGCCCTGCATGCAAGGAAACAACTGAGAGAGGCAGAGGAGGCGCAGGAGGAGAAGGAGGATCATGTTGGCTATGCATAATAACAATGGCCAGCAGGTAACACCCTGCAGGCACCCACCCATAGCCCTCATAAGGGCCACAACCCTCAAACTCAACCAAACACAGATCCACACCCTGCACCGGCTAGACAGGGACACCATCACCTCCATAGTGGACCTGATTCACGATGACCGGGTCAGCCTCATCCAGATCCGTACTGCCACCACCCCTGCTCAAGGTAGTGTCTGTGCTACACTTCCTTGCAACCGGCACCTACCAACACACTGTGGGTGAAGTGCATGCGCTATCCCAACCCTGTTTTTCGAGGGTCATTTTTCAGGTTCTGGATGCCCTTTTGCTGCACTTGTCAGATCACATAGCCCTACCCAGAACACTTGACCAGGTCAATAGCATCAAAATAGCTTTCAATGCCCTGGCTGGCATGCCCAATGTAACTGGTGCATTGGACTGCACATATGTGGAGTTGGTGGCCAGGCATGCCATTGGGGCAGTCCACAGGAACCGTAAACTTTACCACTCTCTCAATGTGCAGATGGTGTGTGATGCACACCACCTCATCACCCATTGCTGTGCAAGATTTCCAGGAACAACACACGATTCTATGGCGCTGAGGAACTCCACGCTGCCAGGGTACATGGCACATCACAGCCAAGAGTGTACCTGGCTGCTGGGTGAGTGTAATTCCCAAAACATGTGCACTTTGGAATTGTGGGGGACGGGTAATAACGTTCACCAGTGCATGTGTGCAATGCAATGTCATACCCACAAACTGCATGCCTGATTTGAAGGGCATGACTCGCATGTGTGAAATGGCCAGACGGAGCATGCGCAAGCATAATAACAGCAAAGCTGGACGGGCACATGAAATGCAATACATGTACCAGAATGCATCACACCAGTAGAAAATACCACTACAAAAACACACTGAGCACAACCCCCACCGCCTGCAGCACATCTGTCATCCCAATAAAGTCCTCCCCACCACTAGCATACCCCAAAGCATGTAGCCAGTTCACGTGCCTGTTACAAGTGCACATAACCATATGCATGTGACATGATTGGCAACTAATTAGTAGGAAATATGAAAGGATGGGTGATATAAACATCGAACGACATGCAAATGGAACCCAAAATGGCACACGCAATGGTCAAAGTTGAAGGTGGCATAGGGATAGTGGTATAGGTCAAGGTTGGTGTGAATGGGCCATGGAAAATTGATAGTAAACCCCCCCTCACCTTGCTTAGTGACCAAGGCTATTGCCTCAAAGTCAATCGTTATCCTGCCATCTCCTTCTCAATGAAATAAAATTCATTTTTTGTTCCTCTCCGTGCATACATCCATATTGATAAGTTTGCATTAATCATAGTTGATCCTCAACCACTACCATGCTGCATATCATGAAATGTAAAATGCTAGTAATGAAATCCATGAACGTCAACACATGTTATCCCCTGTCTGCATACTAGGTCTCTGACGGCTGGCAGGGTCAGACCTGTCAGGCACACCGGCTGTGACAGGCAGAATAGGATTTTGCCGGCCCGGAAACAAGGCTCCTGGTAAGGCCACTGGCACACTTTGATCAATACAAGCCAAATTACCAGTCCCACAATTTCATTCCATTGACATTGGTGTATGTAGACAGAAACCCAGCACATCACAGATTCAGCTCCATACTATGCGCACAAATTAGAAACATCAATTTCCATTCACAATGCGCAGGATACTAGGGTCATCTGTGACATATACTACGTCTTGTGCCAATCACATGGAATAACTTACATCTGTAAACAACCAACATGCAGACTGTACTAGCATGATACTGTATTCACAATGATTGCGCCCCCTTTCTGTCCCTCCTGTGCAGGTGATGCTGGATACCCCTTGATGCCATGACTGATGACCCCCGTCAGGCAACCACAGAACCGGCACGAGCAAGGCTGAAATCGTGCACATATCAGGACACAGTGCACAATCAAGCAGGCATTTGGCTTCTTAAAGGCAAGGTTCTGCTGCCTGAGCAGATCAGGGGGTGCACTGATGTACAGCCCTGTGAAGGTGGGAAAGATAGTCCTGGCCTGTGCCATTTTGCACAACATGTGTATCAGGCGCAACATCCCACTTCCCCCGGACATGGACATGCACCCAGCTGTGGTGGAAGATGAGAATGACAGTCATGACAAACTGGCCTTGCCACATCGCATGGATGGCCGTGATGCACTAATCAACCACTATTTCACAGCACACAAGCACATGGTCTAGGCCAGCTATCACACTCTGCACTGTACAGGGAAATAAAAACTCACTCACACTAAGAATGAAAGTTCAGTCATGATTTCTATGCAACACCATGTGTAATATTATGAATGAAATACAAAACAAATATGAAACTGCGCCCACCTCCCCAACTATCCCTCCCTACTCCCCCTCCCCAACTATCCCTCCCCACTGTCCCTCCCCAACTATCCCCCCCACTCCCTCTGCCCAATTATGCCTCCCCACTCCCTCTCCCCAACTATCCCTCCACAACTTGTGTCACGTCGTCCATGTAGTGCCTGCCAAAGACACATCCAGGGCACATGTTCGTTGTGTGCCTATTTGCGTACCCACTTGCCATCTGGCGTGCAAATGTGTGCAGTGGATGACAGGTGCATCGACCGCCACTTTGGGCTGCTCTGCAGTGAACGTACAGTCGTGGAGCTTGTGGATGGTGTGTGTGTCTGCTCTGTGGCCCGTCTATCCAGGGATACCTGAAGGGACACTGCCATGGTCTCGGCAATGGAGGACATAATACTATCTCCCTCACGTACCCTCCTGGCCATCAGGATGGTGGCAGTTGTTGCACGTCCAAGGGCACATGCATTGCGCCGGCCACTTGCCTGTACACGTTCCTTCATCAACTGTGCCTCTTGCAGGTGCTGCTGCACTAGGGCAGTTGAGGCATTATGCCATTCCTCTATACAGTGTAGTCAGACTTCCATTTCCCTGACACTGGGGAAGGGCGGGCGTTGTGGGCTCATGAGATTAATGAGGCTTAATTGTGCTGGCTCTTAGCTTGTGTGGTCGCTGGTCTCCCCTGTGTTGTCTCCAGCATTGTCGGCTATGTCCTCATCACTTGATTCATGCCCTTTTGCATATGGCTGCTGTGATGGTGGTGTTGTTACAACAGCAGTTGGGCTGCCTGGATGGGCACAGCAATGGTGCGGTGGCAGTTGGGGCTGCCTGGCTGGGCGCAGCACTGGTGACAGTGGTCGCAGCTGTGTCCTGCATGGTGGTGGTCCATGCTTTCCTGCTGCAGCAGCGTCTGGTGCCCTTTGAGGAGCTTGCATGGCCCACTTCACTGTGAGATGATGTGCCTGAGGGAGTCAGAAAGGCATGTTGTCAGTGAGCAGTGTGGATTCAGGAAGCACAGATACATGCATTATGTTGGTCGTGGCCGTGCTGTGTCGGGGACATGGCGTGGTACACAGCATGGTGCACACATGCTGGTGTTATGCATTCTGAGCTGCAGGATGTGTGATGTTTATACATGATAGACAACTGTGCTGTGGATACTGTCGTAGTGTACTGCCACTTGCTGGGAACGGTGTTAGGGGGGGTTGGCCGTTCCCACTGTCGGATGTTAGGGTGGGGAGAGGTGTGGTACGGATGGGGCAAGCTTGGGCTTGCTGCATGGACCAGTTGCAGGGCCAGTATGTGCATTTGTGATCACGGGTCCGGCTGGCTGGGACGAGGGGGACACACGTCATTGACATTGTGTGCAAGGGTGGTCATATGTGGATGGGGTCAGTACTGCTGTGTTTTGCTGCCAGTGGGAGCACGGAGGGCACACATGCAGTACGCTGTGACAGGGTGATGTGTGTATGTGAAGGAGCAGATGCTTGACCACTCCGCAGTACAGGGTGCCAGTGCGGTGTTCAACATGCATTTCAGGCATGGGCCATTCTTACGTGGCCAGGGTGTATGTCCATGTATGCAACCTGGATGTTGGTTCTTGTGGGGGGGGTGGGGGGAAGGCCATGCAGGATGTTTTGGTGGGGTGGCCAGTGCAATTCCCATTTCAGTGATATGTTGGTACAGTGGTGGGAGCAGGTTGACCAGGGATGTTGATTATTACATTGGGGTTACATGTACTCACCGGCCTCTTCGGGTGTCCCGGCTCTGGCCTCTGCAGCGCTGACCCCTTTGATTGACTCCAGGTGCAGCACACTGCTGCACCTCTCCTCCCAGGGCATCAGGCGTATTGGTGATGTGCTCCCGCCACCTGTGGCCATGCCCTGTCTCCGCTGGGCAGAGAGGAGGTTCCGTACCTCAGGCGGAGGTCGTCCCAGCGCTTGTGGCAGTCTCGCACGGAGCGTGGTGTTGTCCCCAGTGCTGACACCTTCTGTGCTACCTCCTTTGAAATGCTCTTCTTGTGCAGCTTTCTTTGCCTGAGCTGTTCACTGCTGAATAGCTCCTCTGCATGCTGGACAATGATGTCCGCAAGCATGTTGAGCAGTGGCTCAGAAAAGCTTGGTTTTCACTTGCGGGTCTCACAAATGTATTTATTTTATTTTCCACTTATTAGGCACTTATACAATTAGCAAAACTGTTTCAAAGTGCTCACAGGGCAAACAGAGTGTGGACAGGGGAAGGTAATACAGCACGAATAAATAATTGCATTAATAGTACAACAAATCATGAGAATAAAGAAAAGGGAGACAAACCTACTATGCTTTGAGAGTGTTCAGAACGAACAAGTGCAGGAGATGAAGGGGTGAGGGATAAAGTGCTAAAAAGATCATGGTGAAGTGCTAAGGGTAAGTGCTAAGAGGAGAAGAACGTAAGTACATAACGTAAGTGTAACCACCCATGGGTATGGTGTGCCAAGTAAGTGCAGCAGAAGACAGCGGCTAGGATGAGCGATGTGGGGGGACAAGGCCCTGAGGACACATAAGGGCCCTGCACATCAGTCACGCTGCTGTGAGATTAGCAGGAAAGAGAGGAGGAAGAGGTAACGGGAAAGGTCTTGAGGTTTTTTCGGAACATAAGGAGGTCTTGCCCAAGATGCAGAGGGAGAGGGAGGCTGTTCCACAGGAGGGAGCCAGCTGAGGAAAGTGATCGCCCACCGGCTCTCTGTTTAGCAAAACGCTTAACCTGCAGGGAGTTGGTGCCGCAGGAACGGAGGAGTCTAGAAGGAGTGTATTTGGTCAGGAAGCGTTGAAGATAGAGTGGTCCCCTACCCAAGATCGCCTTGTGTATGATACAGAGGGATTTGAATGTGATCCGTTCTGAGACTGGGAGCCAGTGAAGGCTTTGTAGGGAAGGAGAGATGTGGTCCCTGGGCTTGAGGCCAAGGATATGTCTTGCTGCCCTATTCTGGGTTAGCTGGAGGGGTTGCAGGGTGGTGGTAGGAAGATTAAGAAGGAGGCTATTGCAGTAGTCTAGCCTGGAGAGAACCAGCGCATGGTTAACATTGAGTCTCTGGGGGATGGTGAGGAAGGGTAGAGTCCCTTTGAGAAGGAATAGTTGAAAGTGGGACTTCTTGACAATGTCATGAATATGAGGGATGAAGGAAAGGGAGGAGTCAAAGATGACTCCAAGATTCCTAGCTACAGTGGAGGGGTTGGGGGGCCATGGAGGAAGGACAGTGGGCAGGGAAGAAGTAAGGTGCAGGGGACCCAATAGGGAGAATATCAGTTTTACTGGCATTGAGGCAAAGGTCATAGGCAGTGCACCAGGCCTGGGTGGCAGAGAGGCTGTCAGGGATGAAGGAGGGTGCAAGGGCGTCAGAAGGAAGTTTTAAAGAAAATGTGTGTATCGTCAGCGTAGCACTGGAAGTTGGGGGAGAAGGAGGAAATGAGTCGTGCCAGCAGAGAAAGGTATATGTTAAAGAGCCAGGGCGAAAGAATGGAGTTTGGGTGACGCAGCAGGTAGTGGAGGAAGAAGGGGAGGAGAAAGGGCCCAGGATGGGTTTGGAGGACGGTTAGTTAGGAAGGAGGTGTTGTCAATTATTTTGACTTTTCATGGTGTTTCCGTGATGCCGGTGCCACGTTTCCAGCCTGCCCGAATGTGCGTGCCAGACTACCAGTAATCATCCGTTGATTCCGGAATCACGGGTTGCTGGAAACGGTGGCACCGGCATAACTGAAACTAGGAAAACTTACCGGCAAACTCAGAATGAGGCCCAAAGCATGTAAATTGGACAAAGGAATTACATGTTCTTACAATGTCTTCAATCTATAGGGTAAGCGCCAGAGTTAGTTATTAAATCTGACCCTTTGATTCATTATTTTGCTATCGTTCGATGATATGCAATCCTTTCAATCTATGTCTAATTAATTTGTTAGGGGAATAATGTGCAAAAAAAGGAGAAATGATTGAAACATCTGGAACTATCCTTAAGCATGTATTTTCGTCCTAGATTCCCATAAAGAATCATTGTAGGCTTGCTCACTCCCCCAGTTAAGTGGTTGCATAGTAAGTTTTTATATATAATAAGGATTTCTGTCTATTTTCCTCGTATTTGCATACATTAACATAACACATGCATCTTATTGCAGAATCGCTCTCCATATGTACTTATAAACATATCTCAGTCCTTGACTCTCCTACTCCCTCGACATACAGTCACGGCACACATCCACTCATCTGACATCTATGGACTGCTATTAGACACCTAGCCACTCCGTACTTACTTTTGTGCTGGCTAAAAATGCACACACGCATTTTAGAATCCTTCCTTCACAGCTCACATCTCGGACTATGGTCCTCCGAAGGGCATTCATCCCCACAGCACTTCGAGGCCATACCAGTGGCAGTAGG
Source organism: Ambystoma mexicanum (assembly GCF_040938575.1). Classification (NCBI taxonomy): domain Eukaryota; kingdom Metazoa; phylum Chordata; class Amphibia; order Caudata; family Ambystomatidae; genus Ambystoma; species Ambystoma mexicanum. Next base: position 730,419,869 of record NC_090924.1, read on the forward strand.
CGCTATACAAATGCATATAACATAACATACTAGGTCCAGTGGGTTATTTCAATGAAGTCAACCTAGGACTCAGATATGGGGCTCAGCTATGTAAATTCAAGTCCCACAAGCACTGATTCAGCCCTGAATCAATTTACAGATGCTGAATTCAATACCAGGCAACATTATCAGCTATTATAACAGTGCTTATAAGGAGAGGAATCCGGTATGAAGTGGTCTTTAAAACACGCACATACACGCACATACACGCTTGCACGCATTTAGCCACACACATATTTCGATATGTATAGATGTTTTTATGATTCATCATAGGTACATTGCAAAGTGATTTTCAGCAACACAAAAAATGACGGTTTACATAATTGTGGCTCTCTGTTGTTTTTGGTCAGTATTGTCTGTTTAAGTAGTGCACAAATAGGGTGGTATTCTGTATTATGCTTGGAAACACAACACATAATAGGAATGTCATCTATTTTAAAAGCTTAAACGGGTTTTATCTGCTGAGAACTAAAGACCCTCGTGATGTAGAAAGATTTGTTCAAAGGATACATTGGGCGTGATTCACCGAAGCGATTTATAATGGTGCAGTCCCGTAGGAAAACGCTCCGTGAATCGGGTTGCGTTGTGCCTGATCATTCCTGCACCTTAAGAACATGACCTTTGCCAACATGCAACATACGACCTCTCTGGTGTCATCTCAGCCACGAGTAACACTGAAGGAAATGGTTGCTAGTTTCAAGACAATGGGGGTCATTCCGAGGTTGGAGGTAAGGAATTACCGGCACTGGTAAGGGTGCCGATGCCGGTAATCCCTTACCTCCGTATTCCGAGGTCCCTTTGCGGGTCCTTCCTTACCTCCTGCTTTTAGCAAGAGTTAAGTACGGGACCCGCAAAGGTACTTGGGAGGTAATTACGGTACCGTAATTTACGGTGCCGTAATTACCTCCTTCCCCATTCCCATTGAGCCCTATGGGGCAGAAATGGGAATGGGGAAGGGCAAAAGGTGAATGGGGAATTACCGGTCCCTCCAACCCTGGAATGGACCGGTAATTACCCCATTCACCATGCCGGATTTGGGACGGTTTCAGAGGCAACCATGGAGCTAATTACTCCATGGTTAGCTCCAAATCCGGAATGAGGCCCATTTGTCCCTCGACTCTGTCATTCACCTGTCCAGAGAGTAAATACCTGTCCATAGAGTGATCTAATAGACACCCTTCTTCCCCAGCCAGCAGCAAGAAGATGGCAAAGAAAAGTGGAATAACATATATATGTAATAAATATCTGTCGGATGTCTTGGAGGAGTCTGGGGTGCCATTAATGTATGTACATGCACACCTGTATCCCTGTATTTATTTCTGATTGTTTATGTCCTTTTAACTCATCCCCTTTGACAGCAGTGCCTGGCAAATACCAATCTAATACGTACACACATGTAAACATTGTTGGCTAGGTCAATGCTTGTTTTCAATACGACTTCAGTGCAAGGAACAGATATAAATCAAGTGTTAGACGACAAACCTGGTTAAGGCATTTTTATCCCACCAGTTTACAGCTGCAATTAAGCCATTTACTCTCAGCAGACTACTTAGAAATAACACTTGACAGTCGAAAGTCTAATTTTACAGCTTGATAGGGCTAACTCAAAGATAACCCTGGGAGATGTGTTTTAGGCAGGGAGGGGCAGGTAGTGGGTGGAAGGGGCTACAGGGACTAACATGGCAATGGGCAGTCAACAGGTGGGTTATACCCAAACAATGGCCACAGGCTGTGTGTCCCGCCTCACATGCCAGTCTCCCTCCTAGCTGTACTCCAATGCAATAATTTCGGCTTGTAGGTGGTGATTAAGTGCCACCTAATAGCTAAAACAAAACACACAGATGGAGAGCAGGACTGTGCGCTAAGTGATAGTGGCCCTTGGGGTAATGGATGATACAAAATATATCCCAAAGACAAAATAAATCCCAGGCAAAATAAAACCCAGAATAACAACCAGCTGGAAAGTGGAGCATTCTGAACGGTGCAGCAGGTCCTGGGGGATGGATGGCTACATCACGAGAAAGAGATAAAAGGGTGGCTTCTCACCCAGTCCTGGGAGTCTATGCAGTCCTTTTGTTTCCCTGGTCTTACAAGAACCTTCAACCATAGGAACTGTATCCTCAAGGGCAGGTTCCCAAGTGTTCATTGGAGACATTTGTAACCCGAAAACTTGGTCAGCCCTCACACAATTGAACTGCAACACAAAGCTAGGGTGTGTGGTTCATTGTGGGCAGAATGTGCATAAAGAATTCTGTAAGCTATCAGTACCTGCATTGCTGTACATAACCATCGGCAGGAGTGCGGTTAGCCAGGCACTTTCTGTGATCTGATAAGGTGGAAGATGTGTTCTTAGATACTGCTTGCTATATTGTTGCAAGAATTATGACGAAGAAGGGGGTAAGAAGTAATGGCAGAATACATTGGCTAATAATCATTGATCTTAGTCCACTCTACTCATGATAGTCATAACGTCCAACCTTTCCTTATCCTAAGGAAGAAAACAGAAGAGGGGATCTGAGACGGGTGGCACTTTATGATCCCAGCTAGGGATCTTAGAAAATTGTACACATTTAAAAAACGTATTGATTATATCTGTCTGGTAAATTGGGAGTCAACCAGAATGTTACCCAGATATGTGATCCAGCTACTATTCAAACAATTTCTTGCAAAGAGTTCCGAATTGTGACCCAGCATGTTAGAAAAAAGAAAAGGTATTTCAAGGCACAGGTGTTTGCACACAGCATGGGCCCCTCCTGTAATAACAATGTGTGGGCCATGAAAAGCAAGTAGCACAATGGCCCTCTTTCTGAGTTAGGTGATAAAAATGATAGTGAAATTACGGTTACCGGCAATGCGTCTGGCAGAATTACCTCCACATTAGAAGTGGATGGGTAGGTGCACCAACCATCTGTGGTAAAGGTAATTCTGCTACCGAGTGGTAATTCTTCCAATATTTCACAGAAATACTGCTACCACCAAATATTTGCGGAATTAGCGCTGGCGAAAATAGCATCAAAAATGAAACAGGAAGCTGCACGGCAGCCATCTTTAAAAACGAACAACCTCAAGGCCAGGGTACGGTCACTGCTGGTGCAACATCACAGGGACAGCTGACACAGCTAGAGGCACATTTGTGCCCAAGCTCACCCCATGGGAGGAGACAGTGAGCTCCATCCTCCATATGGCTGTTCTGGAGGGTGTAGGTGTGGATGAGGTAGCTGCCAGAACAACACCTGCAAACCATGCTGAATAAAGGTTCAACCTACTGCGAAGTAAATAACCCATATACAATGGGAAGCTACATATTGTTGACAACATTACACATGCACGTGCCCACCATCAATCCAGCGGCCCCAGCAATTAGTGCAGTACAATGTCCATAGCCATACACATTGTCATGCAGTTCACACATTATATCAGCAAATGCCCAAAAGCAATATTGTACATGGTGTGCCTTTGACCTGGTGTATCCATGAGATCTCTAGTAGCACCCAGGAACCTTGGCTCCATTGCCTCCTGCATATATCCACCAAAAACATGATGGCCCTTGATCACCACATCTGGGGAGACAGCCATGCAATGCACAACTTTCATAACATGGTGCCATCTCATGTCTGTCAGACATTCATAATGCCATTGCCAACAAGCAGTTGCCACAAGGGCAATGCAAGATTAAACACAAATCAATCAGGGGGCACAACATGACAAGTCCCTATAAATGTCTGGCGCAACATTCCCAACACCCACATGTGGCTTGCAGGTTGTCCACTTGCATTGTGTAGCCAAAGAACATGACCCAGTCAACATTTTCACAGGCCCATCTGTTCATGAAACACAAATGGCAAACATCTCGTCGTACCATCGCAGCAGGGTAAATGGGCATGTAGGGCAAGATGCCACTCACAGACAGCCCATGTGTAACAGCAACACACGGTACCAAATCAATGACATGCAGCACCTAAGAATGAGGCAAAATACATTGAATAGACAGTACAGAACTTAAAAGTGAAGTGACAGCATCTCACATCTCTCCCAACAGGCACTGAAGGCAGCCAAGCATCAGATGAGGGGCCCAGCACATCTTTGGCACACATCAAAGGATGTAGTGTGGGGATCTGCTATTCGGGGTACATCAACAGTCAAGTCACCCACAGCCAACTCCTTGCTGGTGCCCACCATAGTACCATCCACCAAGCCTGTGGAACAGACCACCAGTACCATCCCCACTATAGATATGAGTGATACAGATGGGGACACCACTGCTTTGGGGAAAACCACTACTGGACAGCAAGTGGCTGTTGCCATTACCATCACTGCACCCACTGTCACTGCCACCATTACAAGTGTAGTTGTCAAAGTCAGTGGGGAAACAATCTGACAGACTCCTTCCCATTTCCCCCTGTCCCTTTTCACCAACACACCCTCTCCCATATCCAGTCGTCCTGCACTACTAGGGCACCCTGAAGAGGTGTCTGACACTGGCACTGATGACAATGGCACACCTGTTCATGTTGCACGTCCATCAGGGAAGGAACAGACCCCCTCATCCCCGGTAAACCAGATCTCCCTGGCCATGATTTGGAAGAAGCTCAATGCCATGGCAGAGGAACAACTGGACCATTCACAGTCCATGAAGGATGCTGTGAGGGGACATCGAGACAGGTGGCCAGCACAATGGACAGGTAGAGAAGCCACACAGGTGATGGCTCAGCTGCTATCACTGTGGTTGGGCCATGTCAGCCAGTAATGAGACTGCAATCACCCTCACACTGCAGCACATCTGGGGGATACTGGCAGCTCCATTTCTGCAACGCTCACTGAAAGTTCCATCCCCATCACTCCGGTATGGAGATCCCAGGGTTTACTGAATCGCTTTCCACTGAGCACCCCACCTGTCTGGTGGAGACACTTGAACCTTCACTTTAGAAGTCTAAATGTGCACTCAATGCATGCACTGGTCTTCTTGTGTGCCTCATTAAAGGCTGTTTCCTGCAGTGTACCAATGTTCTTTACCTGTGACATCAAACACGGTAACAGCGGATAGTTTGAGTCACTTGCAACAGGTAGAAAGGACAGTGTTGAACATGACTATTTGTCTACTAAGTGCTTGTTTCAATACCTATTGTGCTGGTGGCCTTTGTGTGCTCAGATGAGTTTTAGGGTAACACCCTGTACTTCACTGAGGGTGGGGGAGTAGTGGCTTTCAATGGCAACAAGCAGGAGACTGCAGTGTGTCCTGCATCACTGTTCATGTGTTTGTCTGTTTGGGCATCACTCATGAAGATGATACTATGGCAATGGGGCCAAGGAATGTACTGGTGTATCTCTGTGCATTGACTGTGAAAGGTTTGTTGGATTTGACAGGGGCATTGATTGTTGCCAGCAACCATGTGCCTGCTTTCATGCATGCCAGGATCGCATACAGTGTTATCTAGTGACTCTAGTCGGGGGTAGTTGTGCGATGGGCCATGGGCTGTTTGAGGCTATATGGTAAGGGGATTATGGAACCTGTAGTTTCCCCTCATTTTTTCTCATGGCTGTACCCATGTGTGCTTCTGTGCTGCATCACTGTCAGATTTACTACTTACATAAAAGCCGGGTACGCTGTTCTCTGCGTATGTTCATATATGTAGAGAGGCTGCTGTTCCTCAAGACCTTGGCATCATGTGTGGAACCTGGAAATAGGGCACAACAGTGACTGATGGTGAGATCTGCATCATATCATCCGAATATTCATGGAGTGTTTCTGTTTCATATTCCACTAGCTGGGTGGGCACCAATGCCACATGTGTGCAGTCAATTGCTGCCATGACATTAGGGAAATGGGCAATGGTGTAGAAACGTGCCTTGGCAGCATGCACTTGGGCCTGAGTGGTGGGCAGAGAGATGTGCTGATGGGTATGCCTCATGAGCACAGCCAAAATGTGTTCCAGTACTTTGCAGACTGCTTGATGGGGCATGCCATGCAGCATCCCAACAGTCCACTGAAATGTGCCTGTGGCACAAACATGGAGGAAGGATACCAACTTCAGCAGAGGCGGGATAACGATTCTGGTGAGGATGGTGCTCTGGACGTCAGCTTCTAACAGGATGAGCAGGTCTGCAATGGTGTTCCTGTCCAAGTGAAACAGCAAGACTAATTGTTTATCAGTCAGTGTCCAGGCGGATGGACAGACATTTGGTATGGCCGGCCTAAGCAACACACATCTCCTCTGCCTTTCTGGTGCCTGTTTCCTTCCCTGATGTGGCCTTGCATGCCGCTGGAGCTCAATGAAGAGTAGCAAGTTTTGGATGCTGTAGTTTAGGTGTGATTTTGGCTGCCCATTGCTTGGAAGTGTGTTTGGGGAGGGTGTGGGCCCTAAATACACTTTTGCTGGTAATTATCGGCACCTTTGTATTCATTTCCATCACCTGGAGGTTTTTACCTGCAGCCTTTGGCCCCAGAGAATACACTACCCCTCCCCTCAATGTCCTCCATTGGCTCCTTGTCAGGCGATGGTCCACTTTCAAAGCCATGTGCATCACCCACGGGGCTATGTACAAGACAGGCCCAGAATACCTACAACACAAACTCACCCCGTACAAACCCATCAGAAACATGAGATCTGGTACCACACTCCTCCTGGTCACCCCCCCTTCAAATCAACCAGATTAGGGGGCACCTGCGTTTCTGTCCTAGCACCCATGATATGGAACACAATTCCTCTTAGCTTCCACTGCTTCGAGGATCTCCTTGCCTTTCGGAAGGCCATCAAGACCTGGCTCTTCCCTCCTGTGCCCTGATAAAAGTGAACCTGTAGGCCCTTTAAGCGAGGTAGCGCTCTATGGAATGGATGGGGATACAGATATTATTTTGCACCAATAATAAAACCGACTCAGGAAGTTGGCAAAAACATAACTGTTTTAATTGCAATTGTCTAAAACAGGGAGTACAACGGACATCATCCGACGTTGCACAAGCATTCTCAAACATTTCACATAGAAAACATAGCTTTATACTAAAAATTCATCATCACTGACGTCATACTATGTGGCAAAATAAGAAAACCTATTTGGGACTGTGATAGGATTAAGGGCAACATCTAGGTATACTTTCTATGGGGGATAGGATCGTGATTGGATCTCTAACATTAGGTGGACAACTTTTTCCCACCCCTAGTGCAAGTCATCTTCGCTGTCATAAAATACACAACATTTCATTGGCTTTCAGACTATAGGGCTCTTCGCTATGTGGCCCTCTATGATTGTTGGTACGCTTGTACCCCTCTGGAATATTCCACTCGCTAGCAGCACACAAGCTGGTACTCCAGGCGCTTCTAGGTGGACTTGACCATGCCTTCCCACCACATTAGCCCATCATCCATCATCACTCCTGCTGTCTGCCAACTGAGTTTGTCTTTGAACTCGGCCTTGCAATAGCCTCACTGTGCCTGAGAATAGAAGGCGTGTGAGCATGGTCTTATCTTCAGTCTCGACGTAGCTTAACCACAGTCTATTTTCATCTGGACCATGTGACAGGAGACCGTGTTTCAGATACTTTCGTCGTATTTAATACTATTAAATGAATAAGACATGGCAGTTCCAGTGTGTTTCCATTACACCTCAACAGGAACTTGCCTTGCTTCTCACGTTCATTGTATCTTCTCGAATAGATAACCAGTTTTTGGCTGCCCCAACCCTTGACACTGGGCCAGACAAGCCTTCCAGAATCTTCCTTCATCGTCAGCTGTTTTCCTTCGACTGCGCCACACTTTCAGCCCTTCTGTTCATGGGGTCCTAGTTTGCTAAGACACGTCGTGGAACATCCAGATTCTATATACACCTATATATATTGGGGGCACCGCTTGCATTCTATTCACTACGTATAACTAGCCTTATGATTACTTATTCTTCTTGCATTTCAGCAGCTGTACAGTTATAAAGCGATTTATATTTTCTTCAGTGCTTTTGTTCGTGCGATCTTCATTCCCACACATGAAATGCTACTCGACTCTTCACTTTGTCATCAGATTCTATAGGGTCTATATACTTTCTTCTTCGGCATCTCTTCTGGGTGCGTCACCTCTTCTTCATGTCATTTCACCAGTCTCTTGCCTTTGCCACTTCACACTTCTTCAAGGACCTCCTTTAAGAGGCTGTATTTTCTCTCTTGATACGTCATGAAGGGCTTTCTTAATGGATACCTTTTTTCGAGGATCCTTTGCGGTATAGGTTCCAATACTGGCGTGCATTTTGCAATTTTTGGCTTCCAACGTATAGGAAGAATTGGGGCAGGACTTCCGGTAGAGGCACTTGGCTCCTCCTCTACAAACCCATTCTGCCCCTCAAGCCTTCTGAACCCCCTGCCAGATAGGTTGGGGCATCAATGAGTCAGTCAAAGAATATACTGAGCAACGCAGTAGAAAGGACCCCAGCAGACCACAGGACATGACCCACACCAATGTCAACGAAACAAGAAACCAACCAGGATTCACAGGTACATATCACATTGAATATCAATGGAAAATAGCCACTGACACGGCCAACTACCCACACACAGCTGCAGTCATACAATACTTAATGGCACATCACCCAACACCTCTGCCATTAGAATGCAGCTAATTCTGACGACAAAAATATGGTCTAGCTGGACACATAATCAGTCACCTGGACATGGGTCACAAGCAGGGACTTGTCCACCCCTACCAACCGTCATACTGGCTAAATGCACACAAGCATTCAAAACTTCTCTGAAAAATCTCCCATATAACAGACTTCGGTCCACTGAGGGTGTTCACCTACAGCGCTTTGAGGCCATACATATGTGAACAGGTGGTATTCAAATGCCATATTACATTACATTTCTTATGTGGCCATGGCAGAAAATCTGCTTTTGTAAGTAACAATATAACTGAAAGCACACGAAATGTGACAAACTCTCAACCAAGACACAGAAGCTAAAATAGCCTATTCTGTGGACTGTGGCCCACGAGAGTCTCAATCATACTTCTGCTCCCAGTACCTTTTACAGAGGAGAATATCTATTTGAAGATAATTCTTGTTCAACCCACAAGGGCCGTTTGGTACCGAAATGCTAGAAAGCCTCCTCTGAACAAGGGTACAACCAGCAACCCCAGACACTTATCTCTGCCTGTTGGGTGTCATCAGTGAAGTACAGCTGATTATCTTTAAAACTGAGAGCAGGGTGGCCTACATCTGGATTAACCGTCCACATGTAAGGTATAGGCATGCTCCCGTTGATGTCCCTTATAATGCTAAGTCCCCCATAATGCAATTTTGTATTTCATTGTGAATGCCTTCTCTTATAATATGTATGTGCTCATTGGCTTTGCAATGGCAACGTGCCAAGTTAAGCTGGTCATGACTTCCCACATCCGCTGAATTTCATGGGTTTTGTTGCTTTAAAGCTCCTCAACTTAACTGCACTTTAACAAAAGCTTTTCAATGAATTTCAAGGGTTTTGGCATACCATATTTTTTTACAGCCCACCAGTCATGGCCTTCGACCATGTCCACTGTACATGTTCCCCCAATATGTTTCTTTTGGACCCACTAGGTGGCCACGGCTGAAGGGCGTGGTCAATATGCATGTCTTTTAGGCCCACTAGCCAGGGCCTTCGGCCATGCCCACTGTACATTTTAAAACAATACTGATGTACTTAGATTCCCAATCAGGTTTTCTTTCATAGCCGCTGTGATCCCACCGAATAACCGTGCCTATGAGAAAACATTTGTGCTCTGAACTTCGTTCCCAGTCCCCCAACTCCCCAATTTCACATAGTGTCCTATTTCCCCCTCCTCAACTTTAGCCTGATGCCATTGCATCCTTTCTTCTCCTCCAAATAGCATTTTTTCCACTTTGCATTTTAGGATAGCCATGGCTGTTCCCGTAATAACCACGGTTATCTCTTGCATCTCATAACCGGGGTTATTTTCGCATAACCCAGGTTATAGTAGAAAACGATCGGGAATGAAAATGCATCACATGGATAACATGTGCTATTTTACAAATAAGCAGGGTTAATTTATGAATAACTGGGATTATTTTTAGTACATTACTATTATCAGGGTTATACTCACCGTGGTTATGGGAAAACAGTAAAAAAAAGAGAGTTACAAAAATGCGATTAATAGAAAGAAAAGTGGAATGCTACAGCTACAGTGGGGTAGGGGTAATATCTCTGGCAGAAGACTATGGCTACTGGGATGATTCAAGGAACTGAATGGCACAATATGGAAAGTGGACACGTCTAAAGCCTATGGCTATTGGGCTCCAACAAAACCTATAGGGGCAACATGCTAAGGGACCACTGAGAAAGGCTTTGGCCACTGGCCATGGCTAGTGTACCCAAAAGAAACCTAGTGGTTTGTCCACGGCCGAAGGCCATGTATAGTAGGCCCTTTTAGGAAACCTATTGGAGCAATATGTAGAGTGGCCGTGGCCAAATGTGGGAATGAAAGGTAGTGTTTTAAAAGACAGAGTGGGTATTTTATTTGCCATTTTTACTGATAACCACGGTCATTCGCAAGCCGTGGGCGCCTACAGATAACCGCAGATATTTGTAGTACATTGCCATGATAACCGTGGTTATGGGGAAAAAGAACAAAAAAGAGTTACAAAATTGTATAAATACAAACAAATTTGGATTTTTACAGCTATGGTGAGGTGGGGGGTGAAGGTGGACATGGCCAAAGGCTGTGTCCACCTAGCGGTTCCAAAAGAAACATATTGCGGGAACATGGACAGTGGACACGGCCGAAGGCCATGGCTAGTGGCCTGTAAAAAAACAAGTGTATAACAAAATCCTTGAAATTCACAGAAAAAACTGTAGATAAGGTGCAAGTAGGCTTTACAGTCAAACATGAAACCGAACTTTAAAGTTGGTGCAATTCCGGTTTTTACTTCTTTGGAGCGACAGTATGTAACATGTGTGGGGATTCTTTTAATGTTGCTCATTGTGTTTTCTTTTACAGCGTCCGAGCAAGAAGTGAAGTACTATGCTGGGTTATGTTGGTATCAGGCCAGTGTAAGAACGTTCCTGTGTGTCTCTGAAGTGCTAGGCATGCAGTTCTCTTTTACACTAATATGCGAGTATGGATATGGGTATTAGAGATGTACATTTGGTTGCATTTAACAGATATTTGGCGCTCTGAGAATTAATTTGGCTCATTGGTTTTGTGTTTCTTTCTATTTACCCTTTTCTACTTGCTGGGCCTCAAACACGCTATAGCTTGACTCTGGGAGATTGAGTCTCCATTTTGAATGAAGAAAGGTCCACTGTACGATGGATGAAAATTTACTATTTTACAGGTAGCCATGGTTGGCTAGGACTGCTGGTGATCCAAATTATTTTTGCTATAAATAATTATGGGAATGATTTTGTTTATAAGGGTGCATGGGACACTGGGTCTTTCACTGGGTGACCCTATTTTGGTAGTTTAGTCGTCTTGTACTCACCTTTGAGGTGTGGTGATGGTCACACTTAGGTGTGATGTATGTTTTTATGTACGAAAAGTGGTTTTATTCATTTATTTGTTTTTCTTTCAGTTATTTGTACTTGACATATATTAGTGTCTACAGTTGAATAGTGTTTTCCATTGATTGATGATTTCTGCTTTCATTCTGGCCCTGAGGAAGACTGATTTTTTTAGAGTCGAAACTAGGAACATGTATTGACAATTTTTTCCCAGTGGACTTTACAGTACTACAGGCCACTTCTCATTGGAATATATATTTTTGCGCCTTTTGGGGCATCTAGTTGGCCGCACTATATGAGTTCACAATATTTGAGGTATGTACCATAGGTCTCAGGTTAGCTTTCTTTATAAACATACATTCAAGTGCATTACAGCTGCTATTATGTACTGCTTGCACACACAGACTGTTTGTTCTATATGTGATAATTGCCCATTAGCACCATCGATGGATTGCATATATTATATCCATGTAATATTTTATGTTTGTTGCTTTGATGTCATTTAAAACTGCAATCATTTTAATGAATGGGTTGATTTTGTGCAATGAACCTTTGTAATTATGTAATTAACCTTTTTTTACTGTGAATTTGATAAGATTATTGTTTTTTTTGTTTCCATTAGTGGGTATTCGGTGTGTCCTCTGCTTTACGTACTGTGAGGGGTCAGTAATGCGAGGCGGATAACTGTTTGTTGATTTACCAACATTTGCCATTTTATTAAAGAAATTATGCAAAACAATGCCTCACTATCAGTAGTCTGCTGAGAACATCCCTGCCTAACCAAAGCTAAGAACACACTCTAACACGGGATAACTGGCCTTGACACTAAACAACAAATACACAAAGAAAATATATGGTAATGCAACATCACATGAACTACAATCACAGTCTTTGAATAACCTTCTAAATTCCTAGGTGATTTCCCTTCCCCAGGATTCAAAGTGAGGTCTGTTAGAGTTCAACCAAAGATAGACATGTTTCAAATCAGTTCTTGGTATTTCAAAGTCAATGAAAAGGTTTGTTTGATCAAAGTTCCACTAGCAAATGTCTTCTTCTTGGTGAAATATCAACTTTTTAGAAATAGCACCAATGGTAATCCCAGCCACAATGCTTTGTCACCTTTTTTTAAAGAAGATTTGCCACAGTTCAAAAAGAAATGCAATATCCGCTAGCACCAGTGAAATACAGTTCTTGGTTAAGAGTTTGTATCATCTTGGTTACAATTTTGAGCTTCACAATGGTATATTTGTCAGGATGACTCAATAGTGCTGCTTCTTCAACCTTTAACAACTTCACTTCTATTTAATCTACCATGATAACAGTCACCTTTGTCTCACAATACTACTCTTGATTTGCAATACTACAATACTGCATTCACTGACCATCAGATATACCACTACTGCTTCTGTACTTTGGACTCCTACCACACCTTCAGGTATTTGCACATTTATACAGACGCCGACTGTAACGCTCACCTGATATCCACGGGGACGCCACTCAGTCTGGTTGGACCACTCCGACCTCGAACCCTCTCTCTTGGACTCTTGTTCGGCAGAGGACCGGGTCTGAAAACACAGGAATTTAGGTTTATCTTATTGTCTCTTCCTGCCTGGAGCCCACCTCCCTTGTGGACCCAACTTCCCCCCCTAGTGTTCTCCTCACCTTGCTTTATTGTATGGTGCGGCCTCCGTCCTGCTTCTTCTTGCAGGGGTGCGTTGTTGGATGGGCGCGTCACAACCTAGTTACTTCACTGGTGCGGGCCCACTAAGCCCAGACCTGCTGCGACTTCAGATTGTTCAGGTAAGACTGCTGGTTTGGCAGTTTTGTCCTTTACTTTGCAATTTCCCCTATTAATGTAGCTCTTTCTTCCTCAGGTGCAAGAAGAGTTCTAGCGGTGCCGTGCTGCTTGGGGCTGCGCACGAGATGGTGAGTGAAAGTGCGATGCGCAGCGCTATGTGCTTTTTCTCATGCTGACCTGTTTGTTCTCTCTCCCTTGCAGGCCACTGCAAAGTCCCCAAAAGGATGCCGCTGAGAAGATGGAGTGCGGTGAGTAAAGCGTAGCCTGCACCGCCTTCTTAATCTTTTGTGTGCTAATCAGTGTGTCTTCTCTCTTGCAGGTCATTCTTGAGGCCCGGAATAAAAGTGGGCCGAGGGCCATTTAAACCCAGGTAAGCGTGCAATGTTTTGGCTCTTTCCAGTATTGGAGAATAAATGGAGAATAAATGCTTACTAATGCTGTCTTTTCGTTCTCTTTTCTTCCCAGGTTGCAGCTTCTTCAAAATCAAGGGAACGTCGCTGAGACGGAAGATTCTCAGGACCCAGGAGCGGAGGATAGGAGCAGGATTAACTCACAGGTAAGTGTAGACTAACAGTGTTTTTGTTCTTCCAGGTAACCGGCTCCGGAATGCTGGTGAAGATCCGAGCTGAAAATGGTGAGCGTCACGCTGCAAAGTGCAGACTAACGCAAAGCGTGCTTCTCAGGCTGGGCGTGGCTTATATAGCCCCCAGGTATCCCAGGTACCCCTGGGTCTGACCACACCTAAAAGACTAGACCGCATAGCTCGGTTCTAGGACTGAGCTATGCGGGGGCATCCATGCTGTGCCAAAGGCTATTGCCAAGCCCAGTTCTCAAGTTCTTTTGCTTCACACATGAGCCTGGCACCAAAGGCACCAGGACTGGCTCCAAGAGAGCCTTGGGCGAGATGGTGGGGGCCTTTAAGGCCATGGTGGAAGTTTGTGGCGCAGCCCCAATGGCTTGCCTATTAGGGCCAGGGGCAGGGGTCATGACAGCAACACAATATACTTCAAAGTACTTCAACAACTTCAAACAGGCAACGCACTCTTCCTCTGAATAACTCTCTTCAAAAAGGGCAGCCTCTTTGCATCTGTCTGCCACAACAATAACAACCTGAGTATGCCTGGGAGACTCACTTCTCTCTGTCTTCGACGGTCTCTGCCACTACAGGTTGTGTCAACTTCAAAGCGGTCTTTGCAAGCAGCCAGTCTGCTTCCCCAACTTCATATCCAACTTTCTGACAGTGATTAGCCCACTTAATTACCCAGAAGCCTTGATGCCACTCTTTTAGCTTCAGGTAATAATTGCACATTTGTATCTTAAGCCAGTGCACTATTATTAACTTCACAGTAGCGTTAGATTGCTTCTTAACACTAGGAAAGGTTGGCTTCAGTGTGAATATGCGGAGACTCTTGACTTGGGCAATGTTTGTCTTCCTCAACTGTTATACACTTTAAACTTCTTAAAATTAAGGTATGTCACATTACAATAAAGAACAGAATTCAGTCTTTCTTTGAACTTCAGAATTAGGCACATATGACCACTTCTTGATGTAGTTTTCAGGGTTTAAATATTGGTATTTAATTGTATTTCTGGGAAAAGGTAAAGGATAGAGTTCAGGCCTCCTTTGGGAATCACAATTGGGCACACGCAACCATTCTCTGATGTTGTTTTCACAAGTTACAGATTGTAACTCTTGCATTGTTAACAATCAGTATTCGTTAATGGCCCCAGCAGCGTTTCCTCTCTTTAATTAGGGACATACGACTACTCCTTCAAACAATAACAGTCTTAGAAGAGCAGAACGATAGATTTTGTTCACTTTTGCTTCTCACGCGAGTAAGGAGGTTTACCATTAGACACGAGTGCTACATTTCCATTGTTCAATGTATTTCAGAAGCAACGAACGGGGAACATGGTTTGGAGTGCCATTGATGGGGCAGCTCTACTTAGAGCCTCTGTGCAGAGCCAGGCCCTAAGGCTGTAATTCGCAGGCAAAGTGTAGACTTGGGTGCTGATGACAGGTGAGTCCCTGGGGGAGATGCCCAGGAGCATTTTGGCTTGAGCAGAGCTGGCAGGAAACCCCTAATCCTGACCCTGGTCTTTCTAAAGCTCCGGCGGGAGTGTTTGGTGCGGTGAGCCAAGATAGCGGCTGCCGACCCGCACCAGTGATTATCTGCGGCCCAGTGGGGTGCAGCGTCTGTCCCCTGCTCCAAGCAGCATCAGCACACCATAGCGGACTGCCCCTGGGGGATGGAGGTGGGCTTGAGTGGTGATCCCCGGGGATTTCCTGATCTATGCGGGAAGAGTACGACCACCCCAGGGCCACCGGCATGCTGCAGAAGTGAACCCTGGTAAGGAGGCAATGCCAGGCAATCCTTTAACAGGCTCCCAGGCAGAAGTGGTACAGGAGCTCCGGTCTCCAGCCGGCCTGTAACCAGACATGCCTCTGAAATGCAGCCGTGTGCAGGGGGAAGCCTTGCCCTCCCCGGGTCCAGGCAACAACGTTGCTATCAGGAGATCAGGAGTGGAAGCTTACAGGCATCACAGAACGCCATTACTCAGGCCTCTCACACGTATAGACGAAGTTTGACCTGGCTTGTATCCACCTGTGAGAGGCCCTATGCATGGCAGACGTACCTTCAGGGGGAGAGGCTGCAGATTCATTCCTCCCACCAGTCTCTGAGAAAGCTGGCAAACAGTGTGTGGAGGGTGCGGGCATGCCACACAGCAGCAGTCCGGATTCCTGGCAGCTCCCCGGGCAATGGTGAGTAGTGCGCCTAGTTTGGGGCAGCAGAAGATAATGGCCCAAGTGACGTGAAAGCCCTGCACAGCGTGGCTCTCTGGCAGTTCACCCCAATATTCGAAAAAAATAGATATCCCACAGATGCCTGATTTCAAAATACTTTGGGTTAAGTATCAATTTAACCTTAATTCAACTATCAATATTGTAATTGTCTATAGGCCACCTCATAGAGCTGGGATTTTGTCACAAACTTCAGTGACTTTTTAGCAACGATATTAAAATCCAGTACTAAAACCATGATTGTGGGGGACTTTAACTTTGGTTATTACAACCTATTGGATGCTACAGCTATGTTACTAAATGCACTGTTGTCTGACCTAGGGTTTAAACAGCATGTTAATTCCTCTACGCATGAAAAAGGGAGAGCCCTACATTGGATACATGTGTATCGAGGATGTGTATAACTGTCAGTGCCCATGGTCCAGACCACCATCTTCTGAATTGGAACTTGACCATCTCTCCTATCCAAAAAAACTTTAAGGAAGGGTGCAGGGCAACTTTTAGAAACATCCATAAGCTTACCCCGACAGCCATGGCTCCTTTCTTGGCATCTCTGCCAAATGATTTAACTGGGTTTAATTCAGCAAAAGAACTCTCTAACATTTATCGCAAAACATTAGCGTTAGCAATGGAAAGTTTAGCGCAAGGAAAAATTGAGCGTAACTACGAAAACAACTGACAAAAAATGGTTTAAGCCAGAATTGCGACTCCTTTGGAAAAATGTGCAGACGTCATTAAAACATTGGGATAAAACCAAGACTGATGAGGATAAACTCATCTATGTGGAGGCCGCCAAAGCCTATACATTGGCCATTGTTCGTGCTAAAAGAACTTACTACGATCTTCGTATATCTGGAACAGCATCCAGCACAAAGGAACTCTTTGGGATCCTTAAGGAGCTGGAATCTCCTGTATCGCCACCTAGTCAGGTGTGAAGGATGCTGCCTGTGTTAGTTTGGAAAACAAATCTCTGCCATCTTCTTGCCCCCACCTCCGGGCAACCAAGCACCGGTCTTAGACAATCTCCTAGGGGGGTGTGGATCACTATACCCCCCCTTCTTTTGTATTGGTAGGGCCTATGTGCACTGTGTTACTCCTATCTTACGCCTAATAACATACACCTATCTTACTTCTATGGACACAAAAACATAAGACACAAAGAAAACACATGAATCAATTCAATTATAACAATGGAATACATGTATTTATGCACAGCAAAGCATAATGCAGACAATTCTAAACTCTAGCCAATATCGAATTTGCACCTTTTATGCTTCTGTGCAAATCTACCATGCAATAACTATAAGCCTTTCAGGTTTCTAATGCAAGCCTCTGATGCAAGCTTGTGATTCTAATGCAGTCTAATGCAAGCGTCAAACATCCAACAATCCTCTCCTTCATGCAGAATCAAACCTCTCTAATCCACACCATACTTCACACTCACTCTCTTAAGACAATCCCTGTCTGATCTCCCCTTTCTCCCAAACCCAATGCTCTTTGTGTGAGTCTCTGTTCTAATCATGGGCATAATTCTAGGGGGGGACAGGGATGCCCGGGCCCCCAACTTCCGTGGCACACCATTCTGTCCCCACTCATTTTGGCTCAGGTACCTCCTCTTCAGATGTCATGTCTTCCCAAACCCATCAGCAAAGCCACCCCAGAGGTTGTAATCAATCAGTTTGTCTAGGCCATGAACCATACTTCCCATTTGCATCTCTCTCCTCTCCAGCTCTCTCTTTGTCAAGCCAGGTCTCTATGCACAACTCTGCAATCAGCCAGTCAGCAGTGGCAGGCCCCTCAAGACCTGGTCAAACGACTGCCTCTGACAAGCTCTGCCAAGCTCTACCAAGCCATCGGATTCTGCTGCACCAAGACATCTCTCCCTCAATCTCAGAACTGCAGCTCCATCCAAAACTCCATCAGCAATTAACTCGAACGAACTCCATCTGTATCTAACCCCATTCTCCAACAGCAACTACCAGCAACTACCAACGACTACCAGCAACTACCAACGACCTCCCGCAACTACGGGCTCTCTTCTCTCTTCACCTCTGCTTATACTAATCCAATGACACACTCATTTCTCCATGGTTACTTACATTCTCAAAGCTAAGAATGTCTCTTTCTGTGTCAGCATTAATAATACCTGCCAGTCTGTGTTACGCGTATTTCGTGTTCTGGTCACTACGTTCTGTGTCAAAGTGACATAGGACATCATATCTCTGCCTTGGCCTTCCGGGTCTGCGGTGCAAAACACCATCTATTCCATCTATTTCTCCATTCACTCCACTGTTGGCTCTCTCTGAATCACGAAATCCTCTCTTAGTGCCCGTGTTCAAAGCATCTCCTTGCCTGAAAAGGCTTCTCCCCATGTCGCACTCCCTCCATGACCCCAACCTTTGCTGTCTCCGCGGAGCACAGAGCTCAAGCTGATTAGCCAGGCCATCTCTCCACTAAGGTAAGAGTTTGTGTTATCTCTCTGCCTGCAAAGCTACTGTTTACAAATTCCTTCTTTCACTAACTCATAACAATCTCTCTGCACGGAGCCCAGTGGCGCTTCTGTGTCTCCATCAGAAATGGCTCCAAATGCCAGCTAAATGCTTTCTAACATTCTCGAATGTAGTGCCCAACACAGTCAAACAATACCAAGCACTATCCTCAAAGCATCATGCAAATTCTAAGTGCACACTCAATACACAGTATCTATACATGCATACATGTGCACATGTAACTACAAAGCATAACAATGTGTCATTCTAAATGGCTCTACATGGCATTTCAAATATGACAGTGTGTCATTCCAGGCCTCATTCATTCTCTCTAGTGTCCAGCATGTTTCTCTCCCAGCCTAAGCGCTACATTCTTATGCATAATGCAATAACATTTTAAGCAAACCCTTCATATAACAGGGCCTATTTCTCTCTTCAAATGCATAAATGCAAATGGCTAATTCAAACTAAGTGGCAGTCTAATAATGTGGATAGTATAATGATGCTACTTCTTCATGTACTACTAAACAGGATGCAATAATGGATAACTAAACATGATGAATGAATGACTGGATTCCTAAAGGGATAATACTGGGTAACAATGAGTAATGGTTCTCTAATGAAGAGTACTGATTCTCTAATGATAACAAACCCAGGTATCCCCATTTTATCAGATGCTACAATCTCTCCTCTTATCGTTCGATAATCATTCCCAATTATATGTCATAACATAACATAACAATGGGGTATGCCAATACCAAGCAAATTGCGGAAGGAAAAAGCATATTATTTCATGATGCAGAAAAAACCCTTTTTAAAAATGCAAGCATTTCACTCTATCAGTGGCAAGCTAAAATATGAAATGCATAGCTGCAAATGTGTCAGAAATCAGAATAGCATAGCCAAATTTCTCATAGCAAAAGTCAAGTCAAAAGTGTCTACAAGCCAAAAGTGTGAAAGTGTCTCTACAAGCAGAAAACGAAAATGCAATTCATAGATCAATGCATGTGTACTGTGGATACATGTGTTTCCATCTTTCAATGTATCAAGCACAAGATATGACAATGTCACTTTCACAGGTGTCAAAGGTCAGTAACCAAACAGGCTAAACATTTCAATACAGATCAATGCATACATATCATTGTATGCATCCAGTGTATTGGTCATATAGGCCAATTCATTTACTATATTCCAGTCCAAGGTATTTCCAGGTCACTCATGAGGTATGTGTGTCCTCACATATGCGCACAATTCCAGGTCAGCACAAATCCAGTTCTAATGCAACAGTTTCAGCAAAGGAATGTAAACAAAGGTGCAGTGTCAACGAAGCAAGTGTTCACAAATCGGGTAATGTGTTCATATCAGCATATCACTATGAGCATATCAGTATACAGCAAAAGTTTTCAAATTTCAGGTAGCACAAAAGTGTACAAGCCAATTCAGGCTGGCCTGCTTAATAAATGACAACAAGCTAATGAGATTTTGCACAGAGCTCCAAAAAGACAGGAGCAAGCATCAAATGTTGGTACTATATGCGTCCCATTTGTCCCCATGGGGTGATCAACACATGCTCTTCACTTTTCAAAGGTAGCACCGAAAAACCGCGTGTCAGAAACTGTCAATTTGCACAGATTATATGCTCCCTTTTCCCTAGGCCTTCATTCCCATTTCATTCAAATTGGGGGAACAAAGGCGAGTGCAAAAAAGCACAGGTGCACTCGTTCAGAGTGTTTGCATGACAATGCAGATGGTTACTCTCCAGTGCAATTCCATGCACATTGCCCTTGGCCTAGGCCAAACTCCAGCTTCAAATTCTCTCCTTCCTCGGCAGGTCATGCTGTTGCCAGTTGTTGCCATTCCATGCCAGTTCCATGCTCTGTGTCAGGAAAGGAAGCAGGCGATGGATATGGCAGGGGAAATGTGCACAAAATACACAGTAAACAACCTTGAATATAACAACGTGCATTCAATACCCAAGACTCGTGTATACCACTATATGAAAAGGAATGTAGGGTAAGCACTTAGAACCTCCTTATGACTGAAAGGAAAGTCGGCAAACTCCTTACCCACTATGCTATTACAGATACTGACAGCGCTAAGCCCACGTAGAGGGCAAGCAGGGACAGAATCTGTAAGCTGACACTCTAGACGGTACTGAATAAAGAATTTGGAAACAGTACTCACAAGGACCGGAATGACCACATGAATGCCAGTACTCACGAAGACCGGAAAGACCACTTGGATGTCCGTATTCACGAGGACCGGAAAGACCACTCAAAAGTCAGTACTAACCCACAACCCTGTAAATCAAACAAGAATCCAGAAGGCAGTAAAGGCAAAGAGTGAGGATAACTAAATACCTAAACCCAAGTCAAGAGGCAAGAAGGAATAGTACAGTGTGGAAAACAAAAGATAATCACACAGGAGCTAGTTACAACAGCTTCCCACACCTAATAATAAAATAGGAAATAAATGTAAAAGTGTAAAGGAAAACATGGCATGGATCCCAATAGAAGGCAAGGATCAGGAGCAGTGAAAACGATATCAAAAGGGAAACCTTCCCACCCATCCAAGGTGAAAAGGCAGGAAACTAAACCTGTAAAGGAAAGATTAATGCAACAAGTCTTTCAGTAGCAAAGGACAATTTCTAGGAAACAGTGAACACAGGCAATTGGGCTACAGCAAAAGGAAAGCTCAGAGAAAGGCTGCCTGCAGACAGAGAAAGGGAGAAAGGGATTTCCAAAAGGCAGAAATCAATTAGGCATACAAATACGAATTCCAGGACAAGGAACAAGAAACACTAACTAGAAACTGGGCACAAAAACTAGGAACCAGGAACAAGGGACCAGTCAAGACAGGAACGCTGCAACAATGACCAGCGCTGGACTGAAGCAGACTGAGGCTTTTAAAGCTGCTTAACGAGCACACCCCTCAGGCGTGTCGCCTGCTGCACCTGCAGCCACAGGTGTTGCCTATCCTCCACCCAGCCTTGTCCTGCAAGGGAGGAGGTGAGGCAGTGAGCCAGGCATTCTGGGAAGCATAGTCATTAGATTAAAGCAGCAGTAGCATGCTGGCTGCCAAAAACCTGGAATGGATCCGGAAGGGAAGTAATTTGGGAAATAAGGTTTTAGCGCTCCCAATTCATCAGGACACTGTAGCATAAGGTTCGGAGGAAATGTCCAGTAGGGAAGAAACCCCAAAACATGCCCCCAAGTGGCAGGAACGGGAGCGAAGGGAGCGAGCCGTGACACTATACCCCCTTCCACGGCCGACTCCAGGCGGCCGTTACTCGCACAAAACATCATCTTTCCATGACAGGAGCGCTTTGTCTTCAGAAGTGGTACTGACGGAAACGATGACCCACGTACAGAAGCAGAAGGACTGGAATGAATAGAATCAGGCCGCAGTCTATAAGAGCCATAGGTGGGTTTTCGGTGAGGAAGAGACTCATGGGTCGAAGAAAGGCATGAAGGACTTGCAGGACCCGAAGCAGAGTTGGAAGGTCCAGGAAGCTTGGTCACTGGAAGAGGATATGCATACATCCTTGAGGAGAGAGGCAGGCTGGTGCTACATGCCTTAGACAATGGTAGAAGTTCTGTTAGCCTCACTGCCGAGAGTGGACACACGGGAGGTGAGGAAACAGCAGGTTTCAGGAAATGTTTATGTTCGGAAGAGGAAGGTGGCGGCTGAGGTAGAGGTTCGGATACTCTGTCATCCATCTGGGTAAAGGTTTGTGGTTGAAAGTGACAAAGATTTGCCTGCATAAGTTCCTTGCCTTGGAGGTCTGGAGATCCAATGGGTTGTACGAGGCTGGTACTCCCATTGACAGTCATGTAGCCAGTCAAGTAGCCACCTTGTTGCACGTGGGATACAACCGCAGGAACGTTTGGCATACTGATAGGAGTGTTAGACACAGTACTCGGAACATCAGGCATACTAGCAGCGGGAGCAAAAACAGGCACATCTTGAACTGCAGCAGACATTCCCCTCCTTTGGCTACTAACACCCAACTGGCGCTGCAGCTGGAGGGCCGTGCCCGTCCCTTTCCTCAGGCTCATGTGGGATCCGGCAACAAAAGGGTTGTCAAGCGGTTGATCCAAACCGGACTCCAAACGCGGACCGTCCAGCCCGCTATCCTGGTCGGCTACTCGTTCGGTGACTGGGCCGTGGTGGATGGCATCCGTTTCTCTCTCGTAATACTCCAGGCAAGTCCAGCGGCCTCGCATGTAAGGCCCTTCCGAGTCGTGAGCCGGCTTGATGTTTCTGAAGAGAGAGCTGGCAAAAGTCTCAGGCTCAGATGTTGCATATTCGGGAGGCGCTGATGCTACAGTCCAGTAGTTAGGAGAATTGTTTTGTGTACAAGGCAGACATTCTGGTGATCCCCCTGAAGCATAAGAAGGGCAAGATGGACGTTCATCAGTAAATGGTTGGGATTCAGGAGGAATCTCTGGAGCAGAGGAATATGCAGCAGGATCTGACAGTGTAGACAGGTACACCTCCGATATTGGCAGCGAGGCTGAGCAGGATACAGGTCTCTCATGAACTGAAGCCAAACTAGCAGTAGGCTCTGGGACCGAAGACATGCATTTAGAATGTACTACCGGAGGCTCCATGGCTGAAGGATAATCTGCTGGATGAGTCACTGTAGCCGAAGACAAACATGCCAGAGGAAATTCTGAGGCTGAGGGCATGCAAGCTGGAGCCGTCTTGTTAGCTGAAGACAAACTTGTCAAGGTCTTTGGCTCTGACTGCGTACATGGTGAAGGCTCTTGGGTGACTGGCAGACATAGCACTCTTTTATTGATCGAAGATACGTGTGCCAACGATGACTGCAGAGCTGTGGACAGGATTATTGAAGAGTCAATGGTAGCAGGAGGACAGTCTGAAGTCCCAGAAGTCGACAGACACACCTGTGGTTCAGGAATGGAAAGCCCCTTTAAGGCAGTTGACCCCTTGGCACCAGTAACCAAAGTCTGAGCTGTACCCCTGCCGTCCCTCTCCTTAGTGGATGACACAGAGGCTCTTCCTTTGTAGAAGTCAAAATCAACCAGAGGAATCACCATAGTAAAGTCTCTGTTAATCAGGATTTCGTCAATTGACCATTCCTCTGTCTTAGCTTCTGAAAGTGGCTGATTAACAATCAACAGTTCAGGGATCGCCTGACGGGTTTTTGGTTCAGTAATCTGTGGAATGAGTCCATCAAAACATGTATTCTGCACTGTCTTTGACTGCTCGTAGTGATCGAAATTGGCAGAAGGAAGAGGGAACACAGAGGTAGCATCGTTTTCCACATCAGCTTGAATGTCTACTTCAGTCTCAGCAGCTAGATCAAGGGCAGAACCTAAGCCTATAGTTGTAACTGATTCTGTGTATGCCACCATTGTGGATTGTGTTTGGAAATCAGAAGCATGTATGTGTTCAAGCTCAGAGTTATGACAAACTGCTACACAGGAAGCTTCAGGTAAAGGAGTGGCTTGTGAATCTTCAGCTAACAGCAATTCCTGACAAACGGTAGGACAGTTTTCAGAACCTGTGTCCTGAATAAGCGCTGTGCTTGAAAAAAGACTTTCACTCCCAATAGATCTTACATATTGACAAGTATCATGATTTACAAAAGTCTCCGCACTCAGGGACTGAACAGTATTCACTTCATCAACGGATAAAGTTGGAGGTGTTTTCAGAAAAGACTGTAACATCTTATTCTCCTCTTTTAAGGAAATGTATTCTTGTTTTAACTCCTCAAATTCTGCTTTTAGCATGTCCCGCATTAACTGTACATCCCTATCAGTAGGCACAGGGGAAGGCATGGTGGCATCAGGGCTGGATCCTGCCCTAGCCATCTGGAAGTGCATTGATTGTATATTGTCATCTACAGCTTGCAGGTCTTGTGATCTATGCTCTCTCTTACCGACGTGGTCTGTGTTTCTTTTAAGCAGACTATTGGCATCAGACCCCTTGGCATTAGTGACCACAGTCAGAATCTGTGCAGAGGAGTAAGCTGTAGACTGAGGGCAGAAAACAGAAGATATGCAAGAAACCCCTCCATTCTTCATGTTTGAATCATGAAACTGTTCAATCTGAGGTAAAGCACAACCAGAGTCATGGGGTTCAATAACAGAGGTACTTGTGTGTATAAATTCTAGCAGTGTGTTGTTTTCCACTGCTAGGGCTTGTGCGGACATAGACTCTGGATCAGAATTAAAGACAGAGCTAGGATCAGGCAATGTACGATGGGTCACCCAGTGGGAAAAATACTTTGCACGTAAATACCCATTCGTGTCAAGGAGTTCATTTAAGTCAGGAGCAGAGATTCGATTTTCACGGGTAATTGTAAGGGAAGCTTTCTGTATAAACTTGGTAGAGGCCTTGCTGCCTTTCCTTCGTAATCTGGCCATGTTCAAACGGGAACAACGGCTGGTCATTCTGTCAGGAAAGGAAGCAGGCGATGGATATGGCAGGGGAAATGTGCACAAAATACACAGTAAACAACCTTGAATATAACAACGTGCATTCAATACCCAAGACTCGTGTATACCACTATATGAAAAGGAATGTAGGGTAAGCACTTAGAACCTCCTTATGACTGAAAGGAAAGTCGGCAAACTCCTTACCCACTATGCTATTACAGATACTGACAGCGCTAAGCCCACGTAGAGGGCAAGCAGGGACAGAATCTGTAAGCTGACACTCTAGACGGTACTGAATAAAGAATTTGGAAACAGTACTCACAAGGACCGGAATGACCACATGAATGCCAGTACTCACGAAGACCGGAAAGACCACTTGGATGTCCGTATTCACGAGGACCGGAAAGACCACTCAAAAGTCAGTACTAACCCACAACCCTGTAAATCAAACAAGAATCCAGAAGGCAGTAAAGGCAAAGAGTGAGGATAACTAAATACCTAAACCCAAGTCAAGAGGCAAGAAGGAATAGTACAGTGTGGAAAACAAAAGATAATCACACAGGAGCTAGTTACAACAGCTTCCCACACCTAATAATAAAATAGGAAATAAATGTAAAAGTGTAAAGGAAAACATGGCATGGATCCCAATAGAAGGCAAGGATCAGGAGCAGTGAAAACGATATCAAAAGGGAAACCTTCCCACCCATCCAAGGTGAAAAGGCAGGAAACTAAACCTGTAAAGGAAAGATTAATGCAACAAGTCTTTCAGTAGCAAAGGACAATTTCTAGGAAACAGTGAACACAGGCAATTGGGCTACAGCAAAAGGAAAGCTCAGAGAAAGGCTGCCTGCAGACAGAGAAAGGGAGAAAGGGATTTCCAAAAGGCAGAAATCAATTAGGCATACAAATACGAATTCCAGGACAAGGAACAAGAAACACTAACTAGAAACTGGGCACAAAAACTAGGAACCAGGAACAAGGGACCAGTCAAGACAGGAACGCTGCAACAATGACCAGCGCTGGACTGAAGCAGACTGAGGCTTTTAAAGCTGCTTAACGAGCACACCCCTCAGGCGTGTCGCCTGCTGCACCTGCAGCCACAGGTGTTGCCTATCCTCCACCCAGCCTTGTCCTGCAAGGGAGGAGGTGAGGCAGTGAGCCAGGCATTCTGGGAAGCATAGTCATTAGATTAAAGCAGCAGTAGCATGCTGGCTGCCAAAAACCTGGAATGGATCCGGAAGGGAAGTAATTTGGGAAATAAGGTTTTAGCGCTCCCAATTCATCAGGACACTGTAGCATAAGGTTCGGAGGAAATGTCCAGTAGGGAAGAAACCCCAAAACATGCCCCCAAGTGGCAGGAACGGGAGCGAAGGGAGCGAGCCGTGACACTCTGCCAGTCCCATGCTCTTCAAATGAGGGACCAGCCAGCGTTGAATGTGAGTGCAAATTTCAAAGCATCATGGATCAATGCTCAATCTCTTTCACTCAAGAGACAATACTTCACTGATTTTAAAACGTGGATCAGGAATTCAAATGCTTTCAGAGCGTGTTTTCCTGCTCATTCCCGCATTTCTCTCTTTCTCCTCAGGCACAAACCTGTCTGGTTCTGGTTCACAAGGAAAGGCATTCCAAATGGATTCTCTTCTCGCTGCATATTACAAAAGCTGCTCACAAAACAATTTCTTTCTTCTTCTCCGCTGAACAATCTTTCATTGCTCTTTCTCTCTCACTTGGGCACAGAATGCTGCAACGTGTCTTCTCTGCACAGTCAGTCACGATCTTCACTTTCCATGGCAATAGGTGTCATGACACGAAGTCTGGGTAGCAAGCAGATTTTCTGGGTACATTCTCAGAGCAGAGCCATTGGATAAGGCCACACCCTAAGGCCTCAAATCGGTCAGTCAGCATTCCCCAAAAGTGCTGCTGCAAAGCATCGCAAAAGGTCAGATGCCAATGTCTCATCATTGCTGCAAACAAATAGCCATGATGCAAAGTCACAAGTTATCAGCCATCATGGATCTCGAACAGACTGTCATCAAGGTCTGGTCAATCTGGTCTGGTCAGTCTGGCCAATCTGCTTTCAGGCGTCATGCTGCTGCCAATCATGGTCTGGTCAATTCCTGCTGCGATGCAATCTGGTCAGTCATCAATGCAATCTCGGTCTGGTCAAGGTGTCTCCAGATTTCATGCAAAGAAAACAAGTGCAAGTATCAGTCTTCAATCAGATTCAGGTGTAATCAAAGCCAAAAATAAAACATAATTTCTCATTGTGCGTTGCAGTGCACATCTAGTTCTACACTTTCCCATGTCTCTCAAAAGACCTCAATGCTAGATCCCTCAGTGTCTCAGTCAGCTCTGTCAATGTGTCAGTGCATATATCAAACTATGCCTGCCTCTCCATGCTGCTCAATGCATGCATGCTTAATGCATGACTCCTACAATTTCATCTCTTTCCTTCTCAAAGCAAAACAAATAATTTCACATACTCCACACAATAATACACCTTCAAAAATTGCACATTCAAAAATGTCTATTGCACATTCAAATGCTGCACATTCAAAACTGTCACCACTACATTTCTCATTCATTAAATTACACCCGATATTATGCATTTCCATGTCTGTGTCACTTCCATGTCAAAGCTCAGTAGCTATATAGGCCTAGGGTTTGTTCTAGCCACACTCTCCCCTTTTTTCATCATTAAGTATTCACAAAGCTGAACAACTCCGTGCTAAAAAAAAAAACAAATCGGTTTCATTCAAACAAATACTGCCATATATAATATAATGCGATTCACATTCAAACAACATTCCTGCAATGCACTGCTAACTCCTGCATCAAATAAACAGTCTGCTAGTCCTGTGCAATGCCTAATGTCAACAAACTTGTTTCTCCATGCACTGTCTTCAAACTAAAAAAAATGCATAAAATCCAAGGTCTAAAAACATCCAATTTTAGCACGAACAGCGTGATGCACGTTCTGCATCAATGCTATCAAAATATCTGTCATTAGACAATATTTATTTTCACTTGAAAACATAGGCAAAATACTGCTACTGCCAAAAATGTCATTTCTATTCAAATCAAAAATCTTCACATAAGTGCCTTCATGCACATAACTGTTTTCACGTCTACAGTTTCACAATGCCTCAAATCTACATAGCCAAACACTTTATGCATTCTCTCTTCATGTCGTTGCTGCCCTATCAGTGGAACAAACTGCTTTCTGGATCACACTATTTCGGTCATTATCCTTAGGTAACTCTTTCTCCCCACAAACAATATTCATATCTCTAGGAACTCTGTTCCCGCCCATCACTGCTGATGAAATGGATTTCAATGGGTCTGATTCTGCTGGGACATTTTCCAAGTTTCTGATCAAATGTCTGAGACGACATATTACTGAACTAGTGATTTGCATTCAGAGTGTCTCATCTCTATGGGCTCATCTCTGTCATTTCTGTTTCACTATTCATTTCTCGTATGGTTGGCGCCGGTGATACATGCCAGGCGTCAAGCATATTTTTGAGCCGGTTTCTCATTGCCTTCAGGTCACTAAGAAATGTGCTCATACTGCAGTTTCAATTATTCACCCTCTGGATTTCTCTTCAACCAATCTCACAACACTTCAGTGAGTTACAAAAAAACAAGTTCCAAGACTTTTCCTAAACAAGCAGGTTCTAATCTACGGCAACCTTGCCAAAAATGTGTGCACACATTTTCAACCAAATGGAAACCAAACAGAAGTCAGATTTCACCAAAAAGTGTCAGTCTCCACGGATTTCCAAACAAAGTACCACAAGCATCTTCAAAAAAAAATCTGTTTCTCTCGGCTAAAGAAATGTACATATATTCATAAAACATTGCCAGTCATAAAATACTGCTCTCAGTCAATGTCAACCAAATGTCAACCAATGTCAACCAAATTCCGGATTCAAAGGTCAGTCAGACAATTACGTTCCCCTCCTACGGTGAACAAAATTGTGGACAGCATGCTCTAACTTCAATAACATCCCCAAGACAGACAAAACATGAAACATAAAAAAATCTATTCCCACGACGAACTAATAGAAAAACAAAACACAGTTGCAGTGTCCCCTTCATTTGTTAGTTTGGAAACAAATCCCTACCATTGTCTTGCCCCCCCCCGGGCAACCATGCACCGGTCTTAGACAATATTAGACAATCTCCTAGGGGGGTGTGGATCACTATACCCCCCCCTGCTTTTGTATTGGGACGGCCTATGTGCACTGTGTTACTCCTATCTTATGCCTGATAACATACACATATCTTACTTCTATGGACACAAAAACATAAGACGCAAAGAAAACACATTAATTGATTCAATTATAACAATGGAATACATGTATTTCTGCACAGTAAAGCATAATGCAGACAATTCTTAACTCTAGCCAATATCGAATTTGCACCTTTTATGCTTCTGGTGCAAATCTACCATGCAATAACTATAAGCCTTTCAGGTTTCTAATGCAAGCCTCTGATGCAAGCCTGTGATTCTAATGCAGTCTAATGCAAGCGTCAAACATCCAACAATCCTCTCCTTCATGCAGAATCAAACCTCTCTAATCCACACCAATCCACACCATACTTCACACTCACTCTCTTAAGACAATCCCTGTCTGATCTCCCCTTTCTCCCAAACCCAATGCTCTTTGTGTGAGTCTCTGTTCTAATCATGGGCATAATTCTAGGGGAGGACAGGGATGCCCGTGCCCCCAACTTCCGTGGCACACCATTCTGTCCCCATCATTTTGGCTCAGGCACCTCCTCTTCACATGTCATGTCTTCCCAAACCCATCAGCAAAGCCACCCCACAGGTTGTAATCAATCAGTTTGTCTAGGCCATGAACCATACTTCCCATTTGCATCTCTCTCGTCTCCAGCTCTGCCTTTGTCAAGCCAGGTCTCTATACACAACTGTGCAATCAGCCAGTCAGCAGTGGCAGGCCCCTCAAGACCTGGTCAAAAGACTGCCTCTGACAAGCTCTGACAAGCTCTGCCAAGCCATCGGATTCTGCTGCACCAAGACATCTCTCCCTCAATCCCAGAACTGCAGCTCCATCCAAAACTCCATCAGCAATTAACTCGAACGAACTCCATCTGTATCTAACCCCATTCTCCAACAGCAACTACCAGCAACTACCAACGACTACCAGCAACTACCAACGACCTCCCACAACTACGGGCTCTCTTCTCTCTTCACCTCTGCTTATACTAATCCAATGACACACTCATTTCTCCATGGTTACTTACATTCTCAAAGCTAAGAATGTCTCTTTCTGTGTCAGCATTAACAATGCCTGCCAGTCTGTGTTATGCGTGTTTCATGCTCTGATCATTACGTTCTGTGTCAAAGTGACATAGGACATCATATCTCTGCCTTGCCCTTCCGTGTCTGCGGTAAAAAACACCATCTATTCCATCTATTTCTCCATTCACTCCACTGTTGGCTCTCTCTGAATCACAAAATCCTCTCTTAGTGCCCGTGTTCAAAGCATCTCCTTGCCTGAAAAGGCTTCTCTACCATCTCCCCATGTCGCTCTCCCTCCATGGCCCCAAACTTTAGTGTCTCCGCGGAGCACAGAGCTCAAGCTGATTGCATCAGAGGCTTGCATTAGAAACCGAAAGGCTTATAGTTATTGCATGGTAGATTTGCACCAGAAGCATAAAAGGTTGTCAGTGCGTCCTTAGCCACTATTAATTCCCTATGCAGGGCGTTGGTCTCCTGTGTGGCTGAATGCACCTCAGCACGTAACTGCCCCAACATCTGGGCTAACTGGTCGGTTTCTGACGTTTCCATGACGCCCAGGTGGATTATAGTTTGCGAGGCTTCACGTTCTCTAACGTTCACCTGATATAAAACGGGGACGCCACTCAGTCTGGTTGGACCATTCCGACCTCGAACCTTCTCCCTTGGACTCTTGTTCAGCCAAGGACGGAGTCTGAAAACACAGGAATTTGGGTTTATTTTATTGTCTCTTCCTTCCTGGAGCCCACCTCCCTTGTGGACCCAACTTCCCCCCTAGTGCTCTCGTCACCTTGCTTTATTGTATGGTGCTCTTTCCGTCCTGCTTCTCCTTGCAGGGGTGCGTTGTTGGATGGGCGCGTCGCAACCAAGTTACTTCACTGGTTCGAGCCCTCTAAGTCCAGACCTGCTGCGACTTCAGCTTGTTCAGGTAAAACTGCTGGTTTGGCAGTTTTGGCAGTTTTGTCCTTTACTTTGCAATTTCCCCTATTAATGTATCTCTTTCTTCCTCAGGTGCAAGAAGAGTTCTAGAGGTGCTGTGCTGCTTGGGGCTGTGCACGAGATGGTGAGTGGAAGTGCGATGCACAGCGCTATGTGCCTTTTCTTGCGCTGACCTGTTTGTTCTCTCTCCCTTGCAGGCCGCTACGACGTCCCTGAAAGGATGCCGCTGAGAAGATGGAGCGCAGTGAGTAAAGCGTAGCCTGCGCCGCCTTCTTGATCTTTTGTGTGCTAATCAGTGTGTCTTCTCTCTTGCAGGTCGTTCTTGAGGTCCAGAATGGAAGTGGGCCGAGGGAGATTTAAACCCAGGTAAGCGTGCAATGTTTTGGCTCTTTCCAGTATTGGAGAATAAATGGAGAATAAATGCTTACTAATTCTGTCTTTTCGTTCTCTTTTCTTCCCAGGTTGCAGCTTCTTCAAGATCAAGGGAAAGTCGCTGAGAAGGAAGATTCTCAGGACCCAGGAGCGGAGGATAGGAGCAGGATGAACTCACAGGTAAGTGTAGACTAACAGTGTTTTTGTTCTTCTAGGTAAACGGCTCCGGAATGCTGGTGAAGATCCGAGCTGAACGTGGTGAGCGTGTTACACCTCGCCCTCGGCCGCGCCATGTTTCCAGGGTCCTGCCTCGTTGCTCTCGTACGAGCAAGAACAATCGGGGAATTTCGGGCAACACTAAAATAAGGGACAGGAAAGTGATCGCCCTTCATAAAGGGTTACGGCGCCGGCATGCGCCCTTCCTATCGCGCTGGCAGCTGCCATGGCAAATAACTACACGAACTACAACATCCAGAAAACCTGCTACGTTGTAGTGCTCGGCGTTGAGAGGGGAGCCTCATTTTCAAACGATACGCCTCTTGTTGTTATTTATTCCACCGCGGCATACAGAACGCTGCTTCTGTTTAAAGTTACAACCGGCATACTTTCTGAAGTGCCCTCCCGGTATCTTGAATTGTGAAGTCCTTGTTTTCCCGTGTACCGACCCTGCCTGCACACGGACTCCTTATTCTGAATCCCCGATTGAACTGTTTTCTGACCACCCGTGTACCAGACCCCTTGCCTGCTTTCAGAACTCTTGGACACTGATTCTGCTGTGTTTCGTGACCGCTCGTGTACCAGACCCCTTGCCTGCTTTCGGAACTCTTGAACACCGATTCTGCTGTTTCATGACCGCTCGTGTACCAGACCCCTGCCTGCTTCCTGGACTCTGAGACAGTAACTACTCCGGTAAGAGAAACTCTAATTGGAACACCATTTTTCTGTGGAATTCGACTTCCTAAGTGCATCTTCTGAACGCTTTGCTGTGGTGCACCATCCCGAAACCAGTGCGACCCTCGTTCCGTTCGGGGATAGCTACCTTACTAACCTCCCTATTTTTTATTTTATACTTTCGTTGTTTTCCAGGACTCTTTCTTCAATCCTATTTCCATCAGGGGTAAAGTATAGTTTTTCTTGGTTTTTCCATACTGCAGAATTATACGTTAGCCATATACTAAGACCTCTCTACTTTATAGGTTACTCCGGTTCCTTTGGCTTAAGGGGAGATTAAACCAGGTACTACTAAAGGGGAATAGTCTTGGGAATAAACCAGTTTCATTATTGGCAGATTATTTACTTGTTATCCTTTCCTTTACAGCCTGGGTTTGAGACGGTCGGTTCTCCCCGCTTTTTTGATCGATCGGTCCCCTTGTCTGTACAGTTCAGCAAGTGGTCATATCGGTTTAAAGAGCTCATTCCCTCACAGAGAGGAGGCTTGGGTAGGAGGCTCCAACCCTAGCTCCTTCAAGCAACTCCCCAGCAATAGAGGTCCGGCCTGTTTACGCACTCTCCATATCGGTGAGTAACAGAAACAGAAGCCATGGAAGAAGTTGATCCTTTAACCACCTTGGTCCGCCTGGTATCCGAACTTCGTTCTGATATGACAACCGCACATAGTGCTCTCCATCAAAGGATCGACAATTTGCAGAGTTTCCCAAGCCCCCACGCCCTGGGGGTGGATACGTCTGCTGCTACGGCATCAGGTTCAACCGGTCCCATACCCACTGCCTCTGGCTTTACGACTACCCCGGTGCTTATGGCTACTCAATTCCCACTGGCCCCCCCAGAACGATTCTCCGGGGATCCTAAACATTATCGCACGTTTATCAACCAGTGCAAATTACATTTTCTCTGTCGGCCCACTGCTTTCCCTAATTCTACAACGAAGGCAGCTTTTGTTCTCTCTCATCTTGGGGGTACCGCAGCCGCTTGGGCTAATCCGTTACTGGAATCTAATAGTTACGTCCTATATGACTGCGATGCTCTCATCACGGCCATGAACAGAGTATTTGACACCCGCTATAAATCCCAGGCTACTGACCTGGAGTTCCTCAATCTGCGTCAAGGCACATCCTCTTTGTTTGCATACCTTACTAAATTCAATCAGTTGGCAGCTGAAGCTGATTGGCCGGAGGAGAAAAAATCAGCCGTGTTTTACAAAGGGTTGTCAGAGGAATTGAAGGACGTTTTGGCCACAGTACCAGTGGTTCCAACCACTTTTGGTGAACTATTAGACCTGGTATTACAAATAGATGCTAGAAGAACCGAAAGAAGGGGTGAACGCAAGTCACCAGCCCCTGTTACTCTCCAGGTGGAACAGTCTTCTCCTTCTACTTCGCTTCCCGAACCTATGCAGATCGGGGCAGTAAGAGGTCCTTTGACTTCTGCACAACGGGATTATCGCAGAACGCATAATTTATGCATGTATTGCGGATCTGCTGAACACCTTCTGAAAGACTGCCCTAAGAGACCTGTCAAAAAGCCGGGAAATGCCAGAACCCGGCGATAGACAGGGTCCCTACGCCGGGGGTGCTTTCTTTGGACTCTCATGCTGCTGTTGCTATTCCTGTTAGCCTTCCTGTGGTATTTACCACTGATGATAGTACCTTTACTTCCTTGGCGATCATTGATTCCGGGGCCACCGGGAATTATATGGATTACGATTACGCCACAAGTAAGAACGTTTCGGTTGTCTCTAAAGCCCAACCCGAGGCTGTCCATGCTGTGGACGGTACATCCTTGGTCTCTGGCCTAGTTACACAAAATACCTCCTTAATTCATATGCAAACCAGGGAAGGACATGCTGAGTCGATCTCCTTCGATCTCATTAAAGCCCCTCAATTCCAGGTCATCTTGGGCATCCCTTGGCTGCAACATCATAATCCAGCCATCGACTGGACAAGAAAAACGGTGCAGTTTCCTTCCACTGAGTGTAACGAAAAGTGTTTCCTAGACACTAGTGTGTCCTCTGAGTCTTCTTGTCAAGCCTTGGTAGCATCTATGTCCATGATTGGAGCCATTACTAAATCTCCCGAAACCGAAATCCCTCCTGAATACAAGTCTTTCTGTGATGTGTTTGACAAGGGAGGGGCAGACCACTTGCCACCTCATAGGCCTTACGACTGCCCAATCGATTTACTGCCAGGTGCTAAGGTCCCGGCGGGTAGGGTCTATTCCCTCACGGTTCCAGAAGATAAAATATTAAAGGAGTATATTGACAAGGCATTGGCCACTGGGTTCATTAGACCTTCCAGGTCCCCTGCGGCATCTCCGCTCTTTTTCGTTCCAAAAAAGGAGGGCGACCTCCGCCCCTGTATTGATTATCGGGCATTAAACGCGGTGACGGTAAAAAATCAATATCCCCTCCCGCTCATTTCAGTACTCTTAGATCAGCTTGGTTCTTCTGTAGTCTTTACCAAGCTGGATCTTAGGGGTGCATATAATCTCGTTCGAATGCGAAAAGGGGACGAGTGGAAGACGGCATTCAAAGCACGCTACGGACTGTATGAATATCTGGTGATGCCGTTTGGTCTCTGTAATGCCCCAGCTACCTTCCAGGCATTCATGAATGATATTTTCCATGACTGTTTGGATCAGTTTGTTGTAGTATATTTGGACGATATCCTCATATATTCACCCTCCAGTGAGGAGCACACGAGGCACGTGCAAATAGTCTTGCAACGGTTGAGGGAAAACCACCTGTTTGTCAAAGCTGAAAAATGTGTCTTCAACTCCACTGAAGTGGAGTTTCTTGGCTACGACCTGACTAGTAGGGGTATAAGGATGAGTCGCTCTAAAGTCAGGGCTGTATTGGATTGGCCTGTTCCTACATCGATTAAAGCCTTGCAATCCTTTCTGGGGTTCTCGAACTTTTATAGGCGCTTCATCCGTTCTTTTTCTTCTATATCTGCGCCATTGACGGCTTTGACCAGCTCTAAGAAATCCTATCAATGGAACCAGGAGGCACAAAGAGCCTTTGACACCCTTAAGGCAGCTTTCACTTCCGCCCCAGTGTTACAGCACCCTAATCCGTTACTCCCATTTTTGGTGGAGACCGACGCCTCTGGCTCGGCTATTGGGGCGGTTCTATCTCAAAAGTGTCCGGATTCAGGGGAAGCCCATCCGATTGCATTCTTCTCAAGAAAATTGACGCCCTATGAGCGCAATTACCCAATCACAGAAAGGGAACTCCTAGCCATAAAAGACGCCTTTTCCGAATGGCGGCACCATCTTTTGGGGGCTCGACATCAGGTCACAGTTTTTTCGGATCATCGGAGCCTTTTGGCGTTTAAATCAATGAAATGTCTTACTGCACGACAGGCTCGCTGGCATCTTTTCTTTTCTCAGTTTTATTTTACCATCACATATCGCCCGGCACGATTGAATACTTGTGCAGATGCTTTGTCACGTATT
The DNA here is from genome assembly GCF_040938575.1 of Ambystoma mexicanum. Taxonomy (NCBI): domain Eukaryota; kingdom Metazoa; phylum Chordata; class Amphibia; order Caudata; family Ambystomatidae; genus Ambystoma; species Ambystoma mexicanum. The sequence goes on from NC_090924.1 coordinate 730,455,874, forward strand.
GCCTCCCATTCTGACAACAAAACCTCTGACAAACCGCTCTTGTTACCACGTAACGTTGTTTGTGCCTGCACTCCTCAACCTAGCCTGCGGACTTTGGTTTCGGATTGGGTCTCCGAGCATAAAGAAGAATGTGAGAGACTCAAACTTGATGTGGTTCAAGGCCTACCCTACATCCAAGGACGCTTGTTTGTGCCTCCAGGACAGGCACGACTACGTGCTCTGGCCTGGTCTCATGATTCCCTATGTGCGGCTCATCCGGGTCAGCAAAAGACGCTGGAGGGATTACGCCGTTGGTCCTGGTGGCCTACCATGTCAAGAGATGTGATTGACTATCTGGCATCCTGTTCTATATGTTCCCAATGCAAGGTCTCCCGCTCCAAATCTGTGGGTTTGTTACGCCCTCTCCCTGTGCCTCACAAACCATGGTACATGGTTTCCATGGACTTTATTGTGGATTTACCTCCTGTGAAAGGTTTTGACACCATCTGGGTAGTAATTGATTACTTCACCAAGATGGCGTTGTTCATTCCATGTACAGGTCTTCCTTCTGCCCCTGTGTTGGCTTCCCTTTTTCTCCAGAACGTTTTTCGGTTCTTTGGATTGCCTGCCATCCTGGTTTCGGATCGTGGTTCTCAATTTACGTCACGTTTCTGGAGGGCTTTGACTGCTTCATTGGGTATTGACGATCGGTTCAGTTCTGCTTATCATCCTCAGACGGACGGGCAAACCGAAAGGGTAAATGCCACCCTTGAACAATTTCTCCGGTGTCTCTGCCTTCGTTTCCAAGCATCCTGGTTGACGATGCTTCCCTCTGCCGAATTCGCTTACAACAATTCCATGCATACCGCCTCAGGGGTTTCCCCCGTTTTTTGCCCTATACGGTTGCCATCCACGATCTTTACCGTTTGATCCTACGCTTCCCATTGATAACCCGGCGGCTCGGGACTGTGTAAGGGAATTGGTGACGACCCGTAGTACGGTTCGCTCTCATCTGCTTCTAGCTCAGGCCAGGGCAAAGAAAAATGCTGATCGTCACAGAAAACCGGCACCTACTTACAAGGTGGGCATGAAAGTTTGGTTGTCCACCCGTAATTTGCGGATTCCTGGCAAACGCTTGTTGTTACCTAAATTCGTGGGTCCTTTTCCCATTATTGAGATCATTAATCCAGTGGCTGTACGCCTTTCTTTACCTTCCTCGTGGAATCAACATCCGGTATTCCACGTATGTCTCCTGAAGCCTTGTCCACCCTCTGTTCGGCTACCCGATCGCCCTCCTCCGATTCAAGTGGATGGGGATGAGGAATACGAAGTGGCGGACATCCTGGATTTCCGTCTCCGTAGGGGGCGCCCCTTTTATTTGGTGGATTGGAAGGGTTACGGTCCCGAAGACAGGTCCTGGGAGCCCTTGTGCAATATACATACTCCGGCTCTCTTGCGCCGTTTCCATGCACGGAGGGGGTCTGCGCCGCCTTTGGGGGTGGATGCTGTTACACCTCGCCCTCCGCCGCGCCATGTTTCCAGGGTCCTGCCTCGTTGCTCTCGTACGAGCAAGAACAATCGGGGAATTTCGGGCAACACTAAAATAAGGGACAGGAAAGTGATCGCCCTTCATAAAGGGTTACGGCGCCGGCATGCGCCCTTCCTATCGCGCTGGCAGCTGCCATGGCAAATAACTACACGAACTACAACATCCAGAAAACCTGCTACGTTGTAGTGCTCGGCGTTGAGAGGGGAGCCTCATTTTCAAACGATACGCCTCTTGTTGTTATTTATTCCACCGCGGCATACAGAACGCTGCTTCTGTTTAAAGTTACAACCGGCATACTTTCTGAAGTGCCCTCCCGGTATCTTGAATTGTGAAGTCCTTGTTTTCCCGTGTACCGACCCTGCCTGCACACGGACTCCTTATTCTGAATCCCCGATTGAACTGTTTTCTGACCACCCGTGTACCAGACCCTTGCCTGCTTTCGGAACTCTTGGACACTGATTCTGCTGTGTTTCGTGACCGCTCGTGTACCAGACCCCTTGCCTGCTTTCGGAACTCTTGAACACCGATTCTGCTGTTTCGTGACCGCTCGTGTACCAGACCCCTGCCTGCTTCCTGGACTCTGAGAGAGTAACTACTCCGGTAAGAGAAACTCTAATTGGAACACCATTTTTCTGTGGAATTCGACTTCCTAAGTGCATCTTCTGAACGCTTTGCTGTGGTGCACCATCCCGAAACCAGTGCGACCCTCGTTCCGTTCGGGGATAGCTACCTTACTAACCTCCCTATTTTTTATTTTATACTTTCGTTGTTTTCCAGGACTCTTTCTTCAATCCTATTTCCATCAGGGGTAAAGTATAGTTTTTCTTGGTTTTTCCATACTGCAGAATTATACGTTAGCCATATACTAAGACCTCTCTACTTTATAGGTTACTCCGGTTCCTTTGGCTTAAGGGGAGATTAAACCAGGTACTACTAAAGGGGAATAGTCTTGGGAATAAACCAGTTTCATTATTGGCAGATTATTTACTTGTTATCCTTTCCTTTACAGCCTGGGTTTGAGACGGTCGGTTCTCCCCGCTTTTTTGATCGATCGGTCCCCTTGTCTGTACAGTTCAGCAAGTGGTCATATCGGTTTAAAGAGCTCATTCCCTCACAGAGAGGAGGCTTGGGTAGGAGGCTCCAACCCTAGCTCCTTCAAGCAACTCCCCAGCAATAGAGGTCCGGCCTGTTTACGCACTCTCCATATCGGTGAGTAACAGAGCGTCACGCTGCAAAGTGCAGACTAACGTGAAGCGTGCTTCTCAGCCTGGGCGTGGCTTACATAGCCCCCAGGTATCCCAGGTACCCCTGGGTCTGACCACACCTAAAAGACTAGACCGCATAGCTCAGTTCTAGGATTGAGCTATGCGGAGGGCATCCATGCTGTGCCAAAGGCTATTGTTAAGCCCAGCTCTCAAGTTCTTTTGCTTCACACATGAGCCTGGTGCCAAAGGCGCCAGGACTGGCTCCAAGAGAGCCTTGGGCGAGATGGTGGGGCCTTTAAGGCCATGGTGGAAGTTCGTGGTGCAACCCCAATGGCTTGCCTATTAGGGCCAGGGGCAGGGGTCATGACAGCAACACGATATACTTCAAAGTACTTCAACAACTTCAAACAGGCAAGGCACTCTTCCTCTGAAAACTCTCTTCAAAAAGAGCAGCCTCTTTGTGTCTGTCTGCCACAACAATAACAACCTGGGTATGCCTGGGAGACTCACTTCTCTCTGTCTTCCACGGTCTCTGCCACTACAGGTTGTGCCAACTTCAAAGCGGTCTTTGCAAGCAGACAGTCTGCTTCCCCAACTTCATATCCAACTTCCTGAAAGTGATTTGCCCACCTAATTACCCAGAAGCCTTGATGCCAATCTTTTAGCTTCAGGTAATAATTGCACATTTGTATCTTAAGCCAGTACACTATTATTAACTTCACAGTAGCGTTAGACTGCTTCTTAACGCTGGGAAAGGTTGGCTTCAGTGTGAATATGGGGAGACTCTTGACTTGGGCAATGTTTGTCTTCTTCAACTGTTATACACTCTAAACTTCTTAAAATTAAGTTATGTCACATTACAATAAAGAACAGAATTCAGTCTTTCTTTGAACTTCAGAATTAGGCACACGTGACCACTTCTTGATGTAGTTTTTAGGGTTTAAATATTGGTATTTAATTGTATGTCTGGGTAAAGGTAAAGGATAGAGTTCAGGCCTCCTTTGGGAATCACAATTGGGCACACGCAACCATTCTCTGATGTCGTTTTCACAAGTTACAGATTGTAACTCTTGCATTGTTAACAATCAGTATTCGTTAATGGCCCCAGCAGCGTACTCTCTCTTTAATTAGGGACACACGACTACTCCTTCAAGCAATAACAGTCTTAGAATAGCAGAACAATGGATTTTGTTCACGTTTGCTTCTCACGCGAGTAAGGAGGTTTGCCATTATACAAGAGTGCTACATTTCCATTGTTCAATGTATTTTAGAAGCAACGAACAGGGAACTTGGTTTGGAGTGCCATTGATGTGGCAGCTCTACTTAGAGCCTCTGTGCGGAGCCAGGGCCTAAGGCTGTAATTCGCAGGCAAAGTGTCGACTTGGGGCTGATGACAGATGAGTCCCTGGAGGAGATGCCCAGGAGCAATTTGGCTTGAGCGGAGCTGGCAGGAAACCCCTAATCCCGACCCTGGTCTTTCTAAAGCTCCGGCAGGAGTGTTTGGCGCGTTGAGCCAAGATAGCGGCTGCCGACCCGTGCCAGTGATTATCTGCGGCCCAGTGGGGTGCAGCTTCTGTCCCCTGCTCCAAGCAGCATCAGCACACCATAGCGGACTGCCCCTGGGGGATGGAGGTGGGCTTGAGTGGTGATCCCCGGGGATTTCCTGATCTATGCGGGAAGAGTACGACCACCCCGGGGCCACGGGCATGCTGCAGAAGCGAACGCTGGTAAGGAGGTAGTGGTACGCAATCATTTAACAGGCTCCCCAGCAGAAGTGGTATGGGAGCTCCGGTCCCCAGCCAGCCTATAACCAGACATGCCTTTGAAATATGGCAGTGTGCGGAGGGAAGCCTTGCCCTTCCCGGGTACAGGCAACAACGTTGCTATCAGGAGGTCAGGAGTGGAGGCTTACAGGGATCACAGAACACCATTAGTCAGGCCTCTCACATGTATAGAAGAAGCTTGACCTGGCTTGTCTCCACCTGTGAGAGGCCCTATGCATGGCAGACGTACCTTCAGGCGGAGAGGCTGCAGATCCATTCCTCCCTCCAGCCTCTGAGCAAGCTGGGAAACAGTGTGTGGAGGGTGCAGGCATGCCACACAGCAGCAGTCCGGATTCCTGGCAGCTCCCCGGACAATGGTGAGTAGTGCGCCTAGGTTGGGGCATCAGAAGATAATGGCCCAAGTGACGTGAAAGCCCTGCACAGCATGGGTCTCTGGCAGTTCACCCCAATATTCGAATAAAATAGATATGCCACAGATGCCTGATTTCAAAATACTTTGGGTTAAGTATCAAGTTAACCTTAATTCAACTATCAATATTGTAATTGTCTATAGGCCACCTCATAGAGCTGGGATTTTATCACAAACTTCAGTGACTTTATAGCACCAATATTAAAATCCAGTATTAAAACCATGATTGTGGGGGACTTTAACTTTGGTTATTACAACCTATTGGATGCTACAGCTATGTTACCAAAAGCACTGTTGTCTGACCTAGGGTTTGAACAACACGTTAATTCCTCTATGCATGAAAAAGGGAGAGCCCTGCATTGGGTCCTATCGCAAAACATGTGTATTGAGGATGTGTATAACTGTCAGTGCCCATGGTCCAGACCACCATCTTCTGAATTGGAACTTGACCATCTCTCCTATCCAAAAAAACTTTAAGGAAGGGTGCAGGGCAACTTTTAGAAACATCCATAAGCTTACCCCGACAGCCATGGCCCCTCTCTTGGCATCTCTGCCAAATGATTTAACTGGGTTTAATTCAGCAGAAGAACTCTCAAACATTTATCGCAAAACATTAGCGTTAGCGATGGAAAGTTTAGCGCAAGAAAAATTGAGCGTAACTACAAAAACAACTGACAAAAAATGGTTTACGCCAGAATTGCGACTCCTTTGGAAAAATGCGCAGACAGCATTAAAACATTGGGATAAAACCAAGACAGATGAGCATAAACTCATCTATGTGGAGGCCGCCAAAGCCTATAAATTGGCCATTGTTCGTGCTAAAAGAACTTACTACGATCTTCGTATCTCTGGAGCAGCATCCAGCACCAAGGAACTCTTTGGGATCCTTAAGGAGCTGGAATCTCCTGTATCGCCACCTAGTCAGGCGGTGAAGGATGCTGCCTGTGTTAGTTTGGAAAACAAATCCCTACCATCGTCTTGTCCACCCTCGCCGGGCAACCAAGCACCGGTTTAGACAATCTCCTAGGGGGTTGTGGATCACTATACCCCCCCTTCTTTTGTTTTGGTAGGGCCTATGTGCACTGTGTTACTCCTATCTTATGCCTAATAACATACACCTATCTTACTTCTATGGACACAAAAACATAAGACACAAAGAAAACACATGAATCGATTCAATTATAACAATGGAATCCATTTATGTATGCACAGCAAAGCATAATGCAGACAATTCTAAACTCTAGCCAATATCGAATTTGCACCTTTTATGCTTCTGGTGCAAATCTACCATGCAATAACTATAAGCCTTTCAGGTTTCTAATGCAAGCCTCTGATGCAAGCCTGTGATTCTAATGCAGTCTAATGCAAGCGTCAAACATCCAACAATCCTCTCCTTCATGCAGAATCAAACCTCTCCAATCCACACAAATCCACACCTTACTTCACACTCACTCTCTTAAGACAATGCATGTCTGATCTCCCCTTTCTCCCAAACCCAATGCTCTTTGTGTGAGTGTCTGTGCTAATCATGGGCATAATTCTAGGGGGGGAGGGGCAGGGATGCCGTCCCCACAACCTCCGTGGCACACCATTCTGTTCCCACTCATTTTGGCTCAGGCGCCTTCTCTTCAGATGTCATGTCTTCCCCAAACCCATCAACAAAGCCACCCCGCTGGTTGTAATCAATCAGTTTGTCTAGGCCATGAACCATGCATCTCTCTCCTCTCCAGCTCTGTCTTTGCCAAGCCAGGTCTCTATGCACAACTTTGCAATCAGCCAGTCAGCAGTGGCAGGCCCCTCAAGATCCGGTCACACGACTGCCTCTACCAAGCTCTGCCAAGCTCTGCCAAGCCATCGGATTCTGCTGCACCAAGACATCTCTCCCTCAATCTCAGAACTGCAGCTCCATCCAAAACTCCATCAGCAATTAACTCGAACGAACTCCATCTGTATCTAACCCCATTCTCCAACAGCAACTACCAGCCACTACCAACAACTACCAACAACTACCAGCAACTACCAACGACCTCCAGCAACTACGGGCTCTCTTCCATCTTCACCTCTACTTATACTAATCCAATGACGCACTCATTTTGCCATGGTTACTTACATTCTCTAAGCTAAGAATGTCTCTTTCTGTGTCAGCATTAGCAATGCCTGCCAGTCTGTGTTATGCGTGTTTCGTGTTCTGGTCACAACGTTCTATGTCAAAGTGACATAGGACATCATATCTCTGCCTTCGCCTTCCATGTCTGCGGTGCAAAAAAACAACTATTCCATCTATTTCTCCATTCACTCCACTGTTGGCTCTCTTTGAATCACGAAATCCTCTCTTAGTGCCCGTGTTCAAAGCATCTCCTTGCCTGAAAAGGCTTCTCTCCCATCTCCCCATGTCGCTCTCCCTCCATGGCCCCAACCTTTGCTGTCTCCGCGGAGCACAAAGCTCAAGCTGATTTGGCAGGCCATCTCTCTACTAAAGCAAGAGTTTGTGTTATCTGTCTGCCTGCAAAGCTACTGTTTACAAATTCCTTCTTTCACTAACTCATAACAATCTGTCTGCACTGAGCCCAGTGGCTCTTCTGTGTCTCCATCAGAAATGGATTCAAATGCCAGCTAAATGCTTTCTAACGTTTTGGAATGTAGTTCCCAACACATTCAAACAATACCAAGCACTATCCTCAAAGCATAATGCAAATTCTAAGTGCACACTCAATACACTGTGTCTCTACATGCATACATGTGTACATGTAACTACAAAGCATAACTGTGTCATTCTAAATGGCTCTACATGGCATTTCAAATATGACAGTGTGTCATTCCAGGCCTCATTTGTTCTCTCTAGTGTCTAGCATGTTTCTCTCCCAGCCTAAGCGCTACATTCTAATGCATAATGCAATAACATTTTAAGCAAACCCTTCATATAACAGGGCCTATTTCTCTCTTCAAATGCATAAATGCAAATGGATAATTCAAACTAAGTGGCAGTCTAATAATCTGAATAGTATAATGATGCTACTTCTTCATGTACTAATAAACAGGATGCAATAATGGATAACTAAACATGATGAATGAATAACTGGATTCCTAAAGGGATAATACTGGCTAACAATGAGTAATGGTTCTCTAACAAAGAGTACTGATTCTCTAATGATAACAAACCAAGGCATCCCCATTTTATCAGATTCTACAATCTCTCCTCTTATCGTTAGATAGTCATTCCATTCTATATGTCATAACATAACATAACAATGTGGTATGCCAATACCAAGCAAATTGCGAAAGGGAAAAAGCATACTATTTCATGATGCAGAAAAAACCCTTTTTAAAAATGCAAGCATTTCACTCTATCAGTGGCAAGCTAAAATATCAAATGCATATCTGCAAATGTGTCAGAAATCAGAACAGCATAGCCAAATTTCTCATAGCAAAAGTCAAGTCAAAAGTGTCTACAAGCCAAAAGTGTGAAATTGTCTCTACAAGCAGAAAACGAAAATGCAATTCATAGATCAATGCATGTGTACTGTGGATACATGTGTTTCCATCTTTCAATGTATCAAGCACAAGATATGACAATGTCACTTTCACAGGTGTCAAAGGTCAGTAACCAAACAGTCCAAGCATTTCATTACAGATCAATGCATACATATCAGTGTATACATCCAGTGTATTGGTCATGTAGGCCAATTCATTTACTATATTCCAGCCCAAGGTATTTCCATGTCACTCATGAGGTATGGGTGTCCTCACATATGCGCACAATTCCAGGTCAGCACAAATCCAGTTCTAATGCAACAATTTCAGCCAAGGAATGTCAACAAAGATGCAGTGTCAACGAAGCAAGTGTTCACAAATCGACTAATGTGTTCACTGTGAACATATCAGTGTTCAGCAAAAGTTTTCAAAGTTCAGGTAGCAGAAAAGTGTACAAACCAATTCAGGCTGGCCTGCTTAATAAATGACAACAAGCTAATGGGATTTTGCTCAGAGCTCCAAAAAGACAGGAGCAAGCATCAAATGTCGTTACTATATGCGCCCCATCATTTGTCCCCATGGGGTGATCAACACATGCCCTTCACTTTTCAAAGGTCGCACGGGGAAAACCGTGTGTCAGAAACTGTCAATTTGCACATATTATACGCTCCTTTTTCCCTAGGCCTTCATTCCCATTTCATTCAAATTTGGGTAACAAAGGCGAGTGCAAAAAAGCACAGGTGCACTCATTCAGAGTGTTTGCATGACAATGCAGATGGTTACTCTCCAGTGCAATTCCATGCACATTGCCCTTGGCATAGGCCAAACTCCAGCTTCAAATTCTCTCCTTCCTTGGCAGGTCATGCTGTTGCCAGTTGTTGCCATGCCATGCCAGTTCCATGCTCTGCCAGTCCCATGCTCTTCAAATGAGGGTCCAGCCAGCGTTGAATGCAAGTGCAAATTTCAAAGCACCATGGATCAATACTCAATCTCTTTCACTCAAGAGACAAAGCTTCACAGCTTTTTAAACGTGGATCAGGAATTCAAATGCTTCCAGAGCATGTTTTCCTGCTCATTCCTGCATTTCTCTCTTTCTCCTCAGGCACAAACTTGTCTGGTTCTGTTTCACAAGGAAAGGCATTCCAAATGGATTCTCTTCTCGCTGCATATTACAAAAGCTGCTCACAAAACAATTTCTTTCTTCTTCTCTGATGAACAATCTTTCACTGCCCTTTCTCTCTCACTTGGGCAAAGAATGCTGCAACGTGTCTTCTCTCTTCGTAGTCAATCACAATCTTCTTTCAATGGCAATAGGTGTCTGTCTGGGTAGCAAGCAGATTTTCTGGGTACATTCTCAGAGCACAGCCATTGGACAAGGCCACACCCTAAGTCCTCAAATCGGTCGGTCGACATTCCCCAAAAGTGCTGCTGCAAAGTGTCGCAAAAGGTCAGATGACAATGTCTCATCATTGCTGCAAACAAACAGCCATGATGCAAAGTCACATGGTGTCAGCCATCATGGATCTCGTACAGACGGTCATCAAGGTCTGGTCAATATGGTCTGGTCAGTCTGGCCAATCTGCTCTCAGGCGTCATGCTGCTGCCAATCATGGTCTGGTGAATTCCTCCTGCGATGCAATCTGGTCAGTCATCAATGCAATCTCGGTCTGGTCGAGGTGTCTCCAGATTTCATGCAAAGAAAACATAAGTGCAAGTATCAGTCTTCAATCAGATTCAGGTGCAATCAAAGCCAAAAATAAAACATAATTTCTCATTGTGCGTTGCAGTGCACATCTAGTTCTACACTTTCCCATGTCTCTCAAAAGACATCAATGCTAGTTCCCTCAGTGTCTCAGTCAGTTCTATCAATGTGTCAGTGCATATATCAAACTATGCCTGCCTCTCCATGCTTCTCAATGCATGCATGCTGAATATATGACTCCTACAATTCCATCTCTTTCCTTCTCAAAACAAAACAGAACAAATAATTTCACATACTCCAAACAATAGTACACATTGAAAAATTGCACATTCAAAAATGTCTATTGCACATTCAAATGCTACACATTCAAAACTGTCACCACTACATTTCTCATTCATTCAATTACACTCCATATTCTGTATTTTCATGTCTGTGTCACTTCCATTTCAAAGCTCAGTAGCCATATAGGCATAGGGTTTGTTCTAGCCACACTCTCCCCTTTTTTTTCATCATTAAGTATTCACGAAGCTGAATAACTCCATGCTGAAAAAAACAAACAAATCGGTTTCATTCAAACAAATCTGTCTGCCTGCAAAGCTACTGTTTACAAATTCCTTCTTTCACTAACTCATAACAATCTCTCTGCACTGAGCCCAGTGGCGCTTCTGCGTCTCCATCAAAAATGGCTTAAAATGCCAGCTAAATGCTTTCTAACGTTCTCGAATGTAGTGCTCAACACATTCAAACAATACCAAGCACTATTCTCAAAGCATAATGCAAATTCTAAGTGCACACTCAATACACGGTGTCTCTACATGCATACATGTGTACATGTAACTACAAAGCATAACAATGTTGTTGTATTGTGCCTGTCTGAGGTGAGGTAGCTTGAGATGTCATGTGGAACGTTTATGTGTGGATGATGGAATATTCTGAGTGAGTGTTCTGTGTAGAGGCGGTTACAGCTGGCTGGCCCTGGGTGATGGGAGCCGGTGTTGTCACAGCTTATGTCCTTTATGTCTTCATGTGGATATGTAACTAAGAACTTGGAAATAAACTTACCTGAAGAAATCTTAAAGAGCCTGTAACCTGCTTTTTAACAATGGCGACGAGTTGGTCTTTGGTAACCTACGTGCCACGAGCTGATGGACTGAGGACCCTGCTGCGGAGGGTGCAAGAAGAAGCTTCTGGAGAAGGACAACACCGCCCCCAAAAACTGTAAGTCCCATCACCCAGGGTGCAGGGGGAGCCAGAGGATTAAAGCCCCATCTTTGGTTGGACCGGCGCACATAAGTAGTGGGCAAGCCGGGCCCCAGGGAGTCTTCAGGGAGAAGCCCTGACATGGCTCCCCAGAGCGCAGGGGCAGGAACAGGAATTGGGCCCCATTGCAGAGGGATCTGCTCCAGGATCAGGAAGGAGGACTGCGTCCCAGGGTTCAGGGGAAGTCCAAGAAAGAGGCCCCTTTTTGGATGGGCAGCTCCTAAGTAGGAGGCAGAGCTCTGCCCTGGGGGCTGGAGATGGCGCTGGACCAGCAGGTGAAAGATAATACTGGCAATACTGGGAAATTGATGTTGAAAGCAAATGCTGTACCCTGATCCTCCGTGAGATGTAATGAAGAGCTAGCCCACTGGGAGGAATGTGATGCTTCTCTATGTTTTTTTTTTTTAAGTTGGAATGGCAATAGAAAAAAAGAGACGCTGCTCTGTGTTTGGGAAATGGATGTGAATTTGACATGAACAAGGAGGACTGTTTGCCTGACTACACGTCACTCCCATGTCATGTGCACTCATAGCAATGGGGAGCTGTTGTTTTAAACGGTGTCCTTCTCACGAGATAATTGCAGGCTTTGAAGTTATGGGAGCCTGGCAGCACCGTACTGTGCTTATCATGCACATCATGTTTTTGGCTGTCTAAAACTCTGGTGATTTATGAGCCTTTTGTGGCGAGGTCTCCTGGGAAGTGAACGACCGTTGGCCTATGAAGCTCTGCATAGCCCTGCTGAGCAGTAGTGACTGATGATGTCACACATGCAGCAGGGGGAGATGGTGAAGCGTAGAATGTTCTTTGGAATGTGCTATTGTTAGATCTTCGTATTATAAGTGCTGTTTGCCCTGAGGATGTAAAAAGGGAAAGTACTTTAAGGAATCTGACGTTTGGCAAGACGTGTCTTAGAAGGAAGGAAGCTAAATATGTGTGCAGCTATGTTAAGGCAGGAATGAATAATGCTTAGAACATGGGAACCCTATGATAAGAATCGGATCCAAGAGACATGGTTTGTTTAGGTGCCAAATGCGGTGGTCTATGCTTGGCAAAAGAGACATTTTCGGCAGATTGTGATGCTGGCATGCCGCTCCGTCTCAGTTACAGAGGCGACAGGTAGCGGCCAACAAATAAGGTGACATTATTAGGTCATGACAGTATGGTGGGGTATAGGCTTGTGCAGAGAGTAACAGCCATAATGTGGTAGTTTGGAACTTTAATATACCTATTTAAAACTGACGGAGCATTTTGCATGTGCAGGATGGTGAGTGCCTTGGTGTGATGTGAATCTGTAGAATGGGGGCACTGCGAGGATGCAAATGAGTTTGTGTTTATAGAAGATATACATGCATCTTAAACGGCGCTGTTCTGTTATGTAAATGGGTAAGTGAAACGGTAACAATATAGTGTGGTAATATGTTGCATTGGAGGGTATTTAGCATAATTCTTTTGAGGAATTGCAGGTTTCTAGTGCCAAGCACCATGGCACATGGACACTAATGTGCATAAATCGTTGCTCTTAGTGTAAGATGGGTGGTATGTGTATGAGTGTGATAGCTTTAATCATTTTGAGGATTTTCAGCTATATTGCACATGTCAGTAGAGCCTGTGTAAATGGCTATGGACTCATAGGTTCGCTTAAGAGCCTACAAATGGCTATGGACGTTTTACTTCATAAAAGTGTTAGTTTTGGGGATTTTACTTACTATGAGCAACATGGTTTTGTAATCAAATGTGCACAACGCAAATGTTTTCAATGCGTTTTATGTATTGTTTACAGCATATGGTTGCAGCATTCTATGATTTTGGAATGCATGTTATGATGAATCTGACTCAGATAGGTTGGAGAGAGTCAGTGAGTGTTGGGTATTGGGTGGACTCACATTCAGCATGGAAGTGTTGCAGTGTGAAATGTATGGTTTGAATTGTTTGGCTAATGTCAGTGGGGTACATAGTTTTCCTTACATTGTTTTGGTTTGGTTTGGGTAGTTACCTGTCGTGGTAAAAGTTGAACATCCATGCAATTGTTCTAGAGTGAGGTAGAGCCTCGACTCTTTCAATTAAGGATGTTAGGATTTTCTAATTTCATGTGAGGGGATTGGTCTGGTTATAGGGGTTACCTGATTCCGGTAAAGGTTGAACAGCAATGAGGTTGTTTTGTGAGGGAGGTAGCGCCTCCTCTAGGTTTTTTTTTATCCTTCTCATCACATTGAACAGTAGGTAGCTGGTGGTAAAGGTGTAGCTGGGGACGCCTGGTAATGACCCGTCGGTATTGAGTGTGGTAAATCCTGAGATGATGAGTAAATTGTTTTCCATGTTACTTGTGGTATTTATTGTGGATTTCGTTGTATCCATGGGTTCAACAGCTTGTTTTGGGTTAGGATGTTTTCCTTGCTATAAGACCGTTTAGTTTTTACCAGTCATTGATGTTGGCAGTGGGAGTGCGTGGCCACCACTCCCAATGTGTTTGGAAGGCTTGTACATCCTGGTCTGGTGTAATGAGTATGGTATTAAGACCATGGGTGTTTGTGATCTCAGTGATGTTGTATGTTTCCACTTTGTGAATCCCTGTTGGAGTGAGGTTGTGATTGTCTTTTTGAAGGCTTTGAGGTCTCAGTTCTCTAGATTGGCAGTCTAGAGGCCTGCTGGGGTTCCAGGGTGGCAGCCTGGACACCCGCGTTGTTGTAGGCGGGGGCAGATGGTAGGAGGTGTAGCAGTCTTGTGGTTGTTCAGGAATGTAGGTGAAGTAGCCCAGTTTCAGGGTTGGCCAGGTCCTGGGGTGAGAGCCCATTTGCTTGTTTGTGGCAGGAACAGGCCGATGGATGACAGTTTTTTTGTTATTGGTACATGGAATGTAGTTTGTCAGGGTGTGATGTTTTGATGGTTGGGTTTGGCCGTGGAAGTGTCTGTCTGCCAGTTGAGTGTTACGTGTGCGTATATCTTGGAAGGTGGTAGTTGTGTTGTTCTGGTATGTGACTTGTTCTGTGCATGTGTGTTTAGTAAAGGAGGGAGGTGTGTTGTATTGTGCCTGTCTGAGGTGAGGTAGCTTGAGATGTCATGTGGAATGTTTATGTGTGGATGATGGAATATTCTGGGTGAGTGTTCTGTGTAGAGGCGGTTAAAGCTGGCTGGCCCTGGGTGATGGGAGCCGGTGTTGTCACAGCTTATGTCCTTTATGTCTTCATGTGGATATGTAACTAAGAACTTGGAAATAAACTTACCTGAAGAAATCTTAAAGAGCCTGGAACCTGCTTTTGTGCAACATTCCACATGACATCTCAAGCTACCTCACCTCAGACAGGCACAATACAAAGCATAACAATGTGTCATTCTAAATGGTTCTACATGGCATTTGAAATATGACAGTGTTTGTTACGCTCAGTTCCCACAGGGGCGTCGATCGGACCCGGACAGCTGCGGTCTCCACCAACGTGATGCGCAGTGCAGAGATGACAGTCTGGACTGGCCCGCCTAATCTCGTCTGCTTGACCCGTAGAAGTATTCTCCTGCAAGTGGAGAAAGGGATTTAGCCACCCGTGGATTTTAGTGATGCCCCCCCCTCACTGTTCTCGTTCTCCGCACTAGTCACCTCCGATATCCCCTTTTAGTAACCTCACCTTATGTTTTTAAATAATGAGCTCTCCATCCTGCGTGGCATGCAGGGGTGCGTAGATACCAGTTGCTCAACTGGTTTGAAGGTTCTGGAGGAGTTCCGGAGGAATATTGACTCCGGGGTTTATAAAGTTCAAAGAGTTCAATATGTCCGATGTTCACTCTTGTTCCATTCCCTTGTTGAATTGCAGCTAAAAATATTGCCTGGAGGTAGCTGATGGCGTTCAGGTAAGAGTCTGTATTACCCAACACTGTCCGGTAAAAGTTGCACAAGTTTAACTTGTTGTTTTCTCTCCCTTTATAGGTGCGGCATAGAAGGATGTGGCGTATTAAAGGGTAATGCCTCCGGTGGTAAATCAGGTAAGCCTATGGTGGTAAAAGTGATTGTATTTGTCAGCTCTCTCGGCTCACCTTGTTATTTCTTTTGTTTTCCCCCGGGTGCTGGAGTTCGATGAAGAAAATGATGGAGGCAGCGCCGAGTCGAAAGATGCTGTGGACTGGTGAGTACGACGCAACGCTGCTGCTGGCGATGCGATGCGTGCTGTAGTAATGTCCCTTCAGGCTCGGGGACGTGCTGGATCCGGAATCAGGTAAGGAATTAAAATAATGTCAGTGATCTAACCTTTTCTCCTTCTTTCCCCTTTTTCTAGGAGCTCCGTATTCGAGGCGGGAGTGGCAGAAGACTGGATGCTGACTTGCAGGCACGGTGAGCGTTACGCTGCAGAATGCAGAATAACGCGAAGCATGTGCTGCTGTACGGGCGTGGTTTAAATAGCCTCCAAAGTAGTTCCAGGTAAGAAGTTCCCCAGAACCACACCGAGTAAAAAATAGTCCCTGTAATAAAATAGTCCCATCCAGGCCTCACGTTGGCTTGGATTCATTTGCAGCATGGTCTGCATGAGGTAAGATTTCTAAGATGAGCCTGGCACCTAAGGGCTGCAATCGGGCTGCTGGGGTTTTAATAAGTATCTGGATGCCTGCTCCCGGGGCTGATGGACTCGATCCGGATGCCCGGGGGTAGGCATCATGACATGTTTCATTCCAGGCCTCATTCGTTCTCTCTAGTGTCTAGCATTTTTCTCTCCCAGCCTAAGCGCTACATTCTAATGCATAATGCAATAACATTTTAAGCAAACCCTTCATATAACAGGGCCTATTTTTCTCTTCTAATGCATAAATGCAAATGGCTAATTCAAACTAAGTGGCAGTCTAATAATGTGGATAGTATAATGGTGCTACTTATTCATGTATTACTAAACAGGATGCAATAATGGATAACTATTGCTATTTTGAAAGCACTAGTTTTTTCCTCCTATTGCTGCTTATTTGACTGTTTTTGGCACTTCCAAGATGGCTGCCGTGGTTTTATTTGTTGTGTAGACAGGCTGTGCTGAATCACCTCTCCCTGTGCTGCACTCCCATTGGTTGCTGAGTGTTTGCTTCCATCTAATCAGGCACCGCCAGGCTTCAGCCGGCCCTCTCAGCAAAGGCCCACTTCCAAGGCCCCTGTCTGCTCCCTGTCCGCTTCCGGAACGCTAATTGGGGTCCTCCCTGCACCTTAACCATAATGATGCTGCCACCTCACTCCTCTAAGAAATCCGGACTGCCTTGACTTTGCCACCTGCAGAACTATGGGTTAGTTCCCTCCTTATGGACTCACTTCTACTGCCTTTGACTATCACTGTTCTTTCTGCTTGTTGCTCCCATGTTGTCATCCTGCTGCGCAGTGCTTCCTGAAACCCTTTGCTAACATCCGATTCCAAGATTGAAAAAGTCAAATCTTTCTGTTTCTGCTTTGTACTAAAAAGTCAAATCTTGCTGTTTTTGCTTTGTACTAAAAAGTCAAATCTTGCTATTTTTGCTTTGTGCTAAAAAGTCAAACCCTGCTGGCCATTGCAAAATTCTCTGTATTTTGCTTGTATACTGTTTTTTCTCTGTAACCTGCCAGGCCAGTGACCTCACTACTCTCTTTTGTCTCACTCCTACCTGCCTTAGCCCCCCCAGTATCACTATCCTCTTCTTACTTCCACCCCAATGGCACTTTCTCTTTCTCCCATCATCTCCAACTGCATCTCCATTGACTATCCTTCCCTTCTCACTAAGTCTGGTAGGAAGAAGTTCAAAAAGGATATCTTGGCCTCTAATCCTGGTCTTCCTATCGCCGACACCTACTCCAATGCTTCCGCCAGACAGACCCTTACCGACATCCTCTTTCTCGTTCCTTCACCAGATCTATGGACTCCTCATATGGTCTCTGTGCTCTGCCCTATCTCCTCCTCTCCCATTAATGGTGGCACTCGCTGGGAAGTTCTCATGGCTTCCTTCGACTCCTCTAAAGTCATCATTAATGACTACCTAAATGGCATTGTCATGGTCCAAGGCCCTCAGGCCAATCTCCTCCTCTTTGATAGGCGCTTCCCTCGCCTCATCAATTTCCTTTCATCTCCTGCTGTCCCCTCCTCTCCCCCCTTGGCTACCTTGCCCTCGCTCTCCTCCTCCTCTGCCCCTCCGAGGGCTCTTTCTCCTCCACAGGGCGTACCTCTGATCTGTACCCCTCCCTGGAAGGTCTTTAAGGCTGGCAACCTTCTTCATATTGCCACTCTCAACTCTCGCTCTGCCGTCAAACACTCCTCTGACATCTGCCACCTCCTTGATGAACTAGACCTTGATGTCCTTGGTTTTACTGAGACATTGTTCATGGCCAGCTCAGTCACAAGCTTTGACACTCTCCTCCCTGATGGCTACAAGATCCTCTCAGCACCCAGATCCTCCCAGTCCGGTGGGGGGGTAGCCTTGATCTTTCCTGAGTGGATTCCTGCCTCTATCATTCCCACTCAGACCTACTTCTCTTTTGAATGCCTTGTCTGTAGGCTTTCACTCTCGCCTACCCATTCTCTTACTGTGGTTACCATCTACCGGCCTCCTGGTCAAATCACCTAATTTCTCTCTGAGTGGGCAGACCTCTCCTCCTCCCTCCTGGCCTCTACCACTCAACTCCTCCTCCTCGGTGACCTAAATATACATTTAGACTCTCCTTGCTCCTCCTCTGTACTGTTCCGTGACCTCTGCGACTCCCTCTCCCTGTCCATCCTCCCCTCTGGCCCGACTCACTCTGCAGGGCACACACTCAATGTCTTGATCTCCTCTGACCTCCCCCTCTCCATCCCTCTGACGCTCCTCTCTCCTGGAGCGATCACTCCCTCCTCTCATCTCATCTCTCCCTCTCTTCCCCCCAAGCCAAGCCTACTCCAACACTGCCACCTACCTTCTCGGACATCCGGCCAATGAAGCGTGTGTCAGTTGAGGCTTTTGCCGCCACTTTCTCTCCCCCCTCCACCTTTGGCTGTCTCTCATCCTGATACAGCCCTGTCTCTGCTCTACTCTTCAATTTCTGATGCGCTTGATGCTCTTGCCCCTGTCATGAGGATCCGTTTGAAGTCCAAAGCCAAGTGCAATTCTTGGTATGACTCTGACCTAGCTACACTTAAACGTAAGTGTAGGGCAGCTGAGAGGAAATGGAGGACTTCCTGTTCATCCTCTGACAAACTGGCCTGTCGCCTGCTACAAAGGCAATACCAACTCTCTGTCCTCACCAAGAAGAGAGTCCAGATTCAAGCTTGTGTCTCTGCGGCATGTAACAACTCGGCCGAATTCTTTAAAATCTGCAAGGAGCTGGCCAACCCTGCTGCAGTCTCTACCCCTCCTGTTGCCTCCCAGGCTCTTTGCAATGCCCTTGCCTCTCACTTCATTTAAAAAAACCCAGGACATCCTGTCCACCCTCTCCACCCACACTCCTCCTCCTCCCTCTCCATCTGTGCTTGCTGACCCTCCTTTAGCCACCCTCCCACCATCCTTCTCGTCCTTTCCTCTTTTCACCCCTGACGAAGTTGCTAGACAAGTCCGATCTATGAAAGCCTCTTCGAAACAGGTTCATCCCTGTTCCTCTAAAACCATCAAGGACCACATTGACACCCTCGCTCCGGCCCTTGCTGATTTTTGCAACCACTCCTTTGCCTCTGGATCCTTCCCCTCCCCTCTGAAGCACTCCTTTGTGCATCCTCTTCTCAAGAAACCCACAGCTGATCCTTCTTGTCCAGCTAACTATCGCCCAATTTCCATTACACCCTTTCTTGGCAAACTCCTGGAAAAGTTGGCCATCTCTCAGCTTAACCTTCATTCCAATTCTGTTGGCTGTCTCCATGACCACCAGTCTGGCTTCAGAGCTGCCAGAAGCACGGAAACTGCTCTCCTAAACATCTGTGAAGATCTGCTCACCAACCTTGACTCTAACATTCCATCTGTCCTCATCCTCCTCGATCTCTCTTCTGCCTTCGACACGGTCAACCATACCATCCTGCTCAACCATCTCCATGAAAACCTGGGTATCACTGATCAGGCTCTGGCCTAGCTGACCTCTTTCCTCTCAGATCGACCCTCCCAGGTCCAACTTGGGTCCTTCCTTTCATCTATCTTCCTCTCTACCTGTGGTGTTCCCCAGGGGTCTAACCTCTCGCCCTGGCTTTTCAACCAATACCTGGAAACTCTCGCCCACTGCATTGCCATTTTCTGCTCAAATTTCCAGTGCTACGCTGACGACACTCAGCTCATTTTCAAGCCGCCCTCTGCTACCTCCTCTCCCTCTCTCATCTCTGATTGCCTAACTGCCATTCAAGGTTGGTGTGCCGCCAATGATCTTTGTCTGAATGCCAGCAAGACGGAGATCCTCCTCATCGGCACACCTTCACCATCCTTTCCCCTCACTCTCTGGTCGACTTCCCTTGGCCCTCCTCCTACCCCCACCTGTGAGGCTAAGAACCTTGGGGTCATCTTTGACTCCACCCTTTCCTTCTCCGCCCACATCTCTGAGGTCTCTAAAAAGTCAAATTTCCGACTGCACCTCCTCAGAGGTACTCTGCCGTTCATCTCCTTCCCCCAGAAGCTCATGGTATCTCAAGCTCTGGTTCTCTCTAGCTTGGACTATTGTAACAGCCTCTTTCTAAATCTACCTGCCTCTACTCTTCGCCCTCTGCAACTAATCCAGAACGGGACTGCGAGACTTGTCGTTGGCCTCAAGCCCTGGGATCGTATCTCTCCAGCTCTTAAATCTCTCCACTGGCTCCCAGTGGATGCAAGGATTAAATTCAAAACCCTCTGCATTGTCCACAAGGCTTTCTGGGGCCTGGGTCCAAAATACCTTCTGCTATCCCTCCGCAAATACCTCCCTTCTCGAGCTCTTCGCTCCTCTACCTCCAACTCACTCAGGGTCAGTCGTTTTTCTAAGAAACGAGCTGGTGGTAGATCTCTGTCTTCAGCTGGGGCCTCCCTCTGGAACATCCTCCCTGCCACTCTAAAACTTGAGGAGAACCATCTCCTGTTCCGGAAGCACCTCAAGACCTTCCTCTTTTCTTCTGCCTTCGCTCCCCCTCTCCCCTGCTGATCTGTTCTCTCTTGGCACCGTGCACCTGGCCACCCTCTATCTTTTGGGCCCAGGTACCTGCTCATCCTGCCACCCTCCCGCACAGCCTCCGGGCCACCCCTTGCACTGGGGTCTGTATCTGTACCAATACAGCCCCCCCTTTTTCTTCCTGCATTTATCAGACCTACCCTGTCTGCTGCCTTAAACCTAGCACTTGCAAATTGTTGGCTGCATTACCACTGTTTGTTGTCTTTATTATTTATTTATTGTTATTTATCTGTTTCTCCTCTGCTTCGCACTGTCCACCTCTCCCCCCTTCCATGCACTTTTCCCCTCCCCCTCTTCCATGCACTTGCGTGTTCTCAATGTTACTGGGCCTAGTAAGATCGCTGTTTTGTTCTCCGCTGAGCCCCTCCCTTGCCTTGTCGCGCTCTGAAACACTTGTGTACGAGCGCGATAGAAATAAAATATCAATCAATCAATAACTAAACATGATGAATGAATTGCTGAATTCCTAAAGGGATAATACTGGGTAACAACGAGTAATGGTTCTCTAACAAAGAGTACTGATTCTCTAATGATAACAAACCCAGGCTTCCCCATTTTATCAGATTCTACAATCTCTCCTCTTATCGTTAGATAATCATTCCCAACTATATGTCATAACATAGCATAACAATGTGGTATGCCAATACCAAGCAAATTGCGAAAAGGAAAAAGCATATTATTTCATGATGTAGAAAAAACCCTTTTTAAAAATGCAAGCATTTCACTATATCAGTGTAAAGGATGGCACTCTGTCAAGAGTGGCACAGGGCCCCCAGGTAGGGTTTGGGTGGCTGTGTTGATGTAAGGTGACAGATAAGTACACACACAGCAGGAAACTCATCAAGAAATAAAAGTAGGCAACTGTAGTTGTGAACAGAAAGGGGCAGGAAATACAAAGATACAAACAAACTGGATTCCCTCTTGGGGTGTATGCAGATATGGAAAAAGAGTGTTCCACGGACCTTTGGAAACTCCAGCTTTCTGCACGGATTACTATTACAGAGGCCCACTCTGTCTGCTCATGGCTGGGAACAACAGCTGTGGGTGTCTGTTAAACAGAAAACGCGACAAGGGAAGGGGCAGAGGTTGCCTGCCGGAAACCAACAGTCAAGCTCTGTACAAAGGATCAACATAAGACACAAGAGAGACAAGAACAGAAATAACCAGGGACAAGGAAGTCTAAGAAATCTAGCAGAAGGGAATGAAGGAAGAAACAGTACAATAGAAATGGGTAAACTAAAGGGGAGGACGGAGGATTCAAGGAAGAGAAGGACGGATCAAGAACAAGGGGTTGCAAACAAGGAAGAGAGCAAGGGAGCAGCAGCCAGGAAGGAGGGGGCTGCAAACAAGGAAGCAGGGCTGCAGTACCAAATGGTACAAGGTACAGAAAAACTAGTGGATTGCAGAGGACTGTAGTAGGCTGCTAGGCAGAGAGTCCAGAGGAGCAGGACTGAGAGCTGTAGTAGGCGGCAGATATAGAGCCCAGAGGAGTAGGGCAGCAAGGAGCGAACCCAAAGGAACAGGGCGTAGAGGTAGAGAGACCAGAGGGTCAGGGCTGAAAGCAGAAGAGAGTAGCAGGCTGCAAGGCAGGGAGCCCAGCGGAGCAGAGCAGCAAGGAGTGAGCTCAGAGGAGCAGAGCAGCGAGGCAGGGAGCCCGGAAGGCTATGGCTGTAGGCAGCAGGGTGTAGCAGGCTGCAAGGCAGGAAGCCCAGAGGAGCAGGGCTGTGAGGCAGGGAGCACAAAAGGCTAGGGCTGTAGGCAGCAGGGTGTAGCAGGCTGCAAGGCAGGAAGCCCAGAGGTGCAGGGCTGTGAGGCAGGGAGCCCAAAAGGCTAGGGCTGTAGGCCGCAGGGTGTAGCAGGCTGCAAGGCAGGAAGCCCAGAGGAGCAGGGCTGTGAGGCAGGGAGCCCAAAAGGCTAGGGCTGTAGGCAGCGGGGTGTAGCAGGCTGCAAGGCAGGAAGCCCAGAAAGAGCACTGGAACAAAAGCAGGAAAATGCAGCAGCAGGAACAGCATACAAATTCGAGACAAAAGGCAAAAAGGGGCTGGGAGGACTCTTGATGCAAGAGACTAAGCTCCTGCAGGCAGCTGCTTAAATACCACCCTGCCCTGTACTGAGGCAGGCTAATTGGCAGCACCTGGAGCAGCACACCTGAATACAATCTGCCTCCTCCCTCTCTGGTCCTGAGATGGTGGAAGCAGCACTGATCCCTAGGGCTTCTGGGGATTGTGGTTCCAATGCTGACGAATGGGAATGGCCAGGAATTCATAGCTGTAGCAAGGTGCATTGTGCTACATGTAGTTAGTTGAGTTATATAAGAAGGCACCAAAGTCACGCAAATGGGAATTAAGTACCAAAGTGTGAATAGGGGTTGTTCCAAGAGTATTCTGAAGATAAATGAATAACAAATAGTCCATGATGGTTGCCAATGTGTGCGCCCATGGCGCAGGCATGACAGTATGCCCCTCTCCAGGCCCCGCTCCAGGCTCCCTGAAGACTGACCAACAAGAAGAGCAAGCCCAAGACCTGCCACACTGTGAAAAAGTCTTATACCAAAAAGGCACATCACGAAGCTCCAAAAACTGTTTAAAGCTGCAAGGTGAGAGTCTTGAGGGAGGAGACAATACCAATGTTCCGAACCTTTGAGGTAGAAGTCAGAAAGGACAAAGTCTTAAGGGCCCAAAACCCAACAGTGCGTTCATGAACTGAGAGACTGAAGATCTGCTGCAGGCTCCATGGCATATATTTCTTTGAAAGTAGTGGTTTTCCTTAGGGCTGGCAACGGCACAGTGCTGAAAGGTGGAACCAGAGATACAGCTGAATAGGTTGCTCTAGGAGGGTCTTCCAAATATTCAGAAGCAGCAATAGCAACATTAAGATTTGCAGCAGGGACTTGAGGAGTCACAAATGTTGCAGGGACACCCTGAGTAGCAGGGAGTTCAGAAGCCACAGCAGCCGGGAGATCATGAATGGCAGTCAGAAGTTCAGGTGCTATAGCAGCTGGGATTATAGGTGCCACAGGAGTACCAGCAGGCAGGGACGCAACTGAGACTGAAGGAGTACAGTCCGGTAGTTTAGGTGCTGCAGAGGCACCAGCAGGAACAACCGGAGCAGTAGCCTTAATAGGAGAGCTGTTAACTGGCATTGCAACAGGTATTGTTCTTGCAGGCAGAGAGGAAGGGGGTACTTCAACCGCAGTAAGAGTGATTTGCGATGCTGCTTCAGTAGCAGATTTAGGAGCACTAGCAGGAGGAGCAGCAGAGATTGGGCTTGCAGATTCTGTAACAGGTAGCATGGCTGACGGAGGATCAGGGAAGGGTAGGCTTTCTGATGGCTGGCCTTCAAAGTCTTGTGTGCTCCGGTGGATAGATGGTTCTGGGGTATTGACTGTTGGCAAAGCTGGATTCCAGACAAGTACTGGGTATAATTCAGGATCTGACACATTGTCTGGTGCACAAAAGTCCATAGAAACAGAGTACCTCTCTGACTTGGTCACCTCTTTAGAGGCTGTAAGTGTGAGTAAAGGACCGCCATCAAGGGTAAGAACGGGACAATCCTTTGACTCAACAGGATCTTCAGCCAGATGATTACACTTGATTTGTGGTGTAAAGGCAGTGTGAGTGATTTGGCCCACCGAGGGAGTTAATTCTTCACTATCTGAGCAACAGCATGAGTTACTGTGGCCAGTAAGTGAATGAGCTAAGTCAAACTTTAGAAGGTATGCATATGCCAAGTTCAGGTCTTCCATCTGCTTTGTATAAGTCTGTATCCTTTTCTGTATTACCCTTCCAGGCCTTATCATGCCAATCTCTAAAGACAGAATGTCGGGTGTTGGGCATGGTGCCAGATGGTCTGGTAAATTGTGTCCCTTTGCTAAATTTTTACGATGCAAATAGAAAAATTCATCATAGAGGTCTTTGGTTTGTCTTTTAAGACGTAAGAGTTGTTCTTGTAACAGGTATGTTCCATTAGCCTGTTCTACAGCTTCAGAGTCTGGTGTAGCAGAAAATTCGGGTGTTGCAATAGGAAGACTGACCTTAGAGTTCTCATGGTTAGTAGTTACTGGGGAAGCATTAAGACAACCGATGGTCAGTATTGGTCTTTTGTACCCAGGACCAGCTGCACTACCCTCAGGATACTGAATGCCTTGTCCTGTTAAATGAGTGTTTCCAGCAGTCTGGGGAGGTTGTGTAGCTTGCCAAGCTGATCTTGAACATATCACTTTGGCAACAGCGTACTCTGGTTGAGAATCTGCCACAATGAATGCAATATCCTTGGCTGTAGCAGTGTTACGGCATTGGTCCTGAGAGAGGGTAGCCTGGGATAAAGGAATACAAGGTTCGTGTACCGGCTGAATGTTGAATGCAGTGTCAGAAGAAATGCCAGAAAACGCAGGAGTATTTTCCACTGGTTGGGCTAACAAAATCTGCAGGAATTCATTTTCTTGCTGTAGTTCTTCTACAGATAGAGACTGCAGATCATAGTTGCAAATGTCATAGTAGTTACACATAGAAGAGTCAGCGAGCCAGTGAGTGTAGTACTGTGCTTGTAAACCTTTGTTTACTAGGGCGAGTCTGTCTTTTAAACTAGGGTTTTTGTTTGGAGTCCTTAAGAAAGCTTTAGATTTTTGCAGAGGTTTCTTGAATCGAAAGGAAAGCATCCTTGGTCTGTGTGTGCCTTTCCTACCTATGGAACAAGAATGTTTTGGCTCTTGCATTCTGTCAAAGATGGCACTCTGTCAAGAGTGGCACAGGACCCCCAGGTAGGGTTTGGGTGGCTGTGTTGATGTAAGGTGACAGATAAGTACACACACAGCAGGAAACTCATCAAGAAATAAAAGTAGGCAACTGTAGTTGTGAACAGAAAGGGGCTGGAAATACAAAGATACAAACAAACTAGATTCCCTCTTGGGGTGTATGCAGATGTGGAAAAAGTGTTCCACGGACCTTTGGAAACTCCAGCCTTCTGCACGGATTACTATTACAGAGGCCCACTCTGTCTGCTCATGGCTGGGAACAACAGCTGTGGGTGTCTGTTAAACAGAAAACGCGACAAGGGCAGGGGCAGAGGTTGCCTGCCGGAAACCAACAGTCAAGCTCTGTACAAAGGATCAACATAAGACACAAGAGAGACAAGAACAGAAATAACCAGGGACAAGGAAGTCTAAGAAATCTAGCAGAAGGGAATGAAGGAAGAAACAGTACAATAGAAATGGGTAAACGAAAGGGGAGGACAGAGGATTCAAGGAAGAGAAGGACAGGGATCAAGAACAAGGGGTTGCAAACAAGGAAGAGAGCAAGGGAGCAGCAGCCAGGGAAGAGGGGGGCTGCAAACAAGGAAGCAGGGCTGCAGTACCAAATGGTACAAGGTACAGAAAAACTGTAGTGGATTGCAGAGGACTGTAGTAGGCTGCTAGGCAGAGAGTCCAGAGGAGCAGGACTGAGCTGTAGTAGGCGGCAGACAGAGCCCAGAGGAGTAGGGCAGCAAGGAGCGAACCCAAAGGAACAGGGCATAGAGGTAGAGAGACCCGAGGGTCAGGGCTGAAAGCAGAAGAGAGTAGCAGGCTGCAAGGCAGGGAGCCCAGCGGAGCAGAGCAGCAAGGAGCGAGCTCAGAGGAGCAGAGCAGCGAGGCAGGGTGCCCGGAAGGCTATGGCTGTAGGCAGCGGAGTGTAACAGGCTGCAAGGCAAGAAGCCCAGAGGAGCAGGGCTGTGAGGCAGGGAGCCCAAAAGGCTAGGGCGGTAGGCAGCAGGGTGTAGCAGGCTGCAAGGCAGGAAGCCCAGAGGAGCAGGGCTGTGAGGCAAGGAGCCCAAAAGGCTAGGGCTGTAGGCAGCAGGGTGTAGCAGGTTGCAAGGCAGGAAGCCCAGCTGAGCAGGGCTGTGAGGCAGGGAGCCCAAAAGGCTAGGGCTGTAGGCAGCAGGGTGTAGCAGGCTGCAAGGCAGGAAGCCCAGAAAGAGCACTTGAACAAAAGCAGGAAAATGCAGCAGCAGGAACAGCATACAAATTCGAGACAAAAGGCAAAAAGGGGCTGGGAGGACTCTTGATGCAAGAGACTGAGCTCTTGCCGGCAGCTGCTTAAATACCACCCTGCCCTGTACTGAGGCAGGCTAATTGGCAGCACCTGGAGCAGCACACCTGAATACAATCTGCCTCCTCCCTCTCTGGTCCTGAGATGGTGGAAGCAGCACTGATCCCTAGGGCTTCTGGGGATTGTGGTTCCAATGCTGACAAATGGGAATGGCCAGGAATAGATAGCTGTAGCAAGGTGCATTGTGGTACAAGTAGTTAGTTGAGTTATATAAGAAGGCACCAAAGTCACGCAAATGGGAATTAAGTACCAAAGTGTGAATAGGGGTTGTTCCAAGAGTATTCTGAAGATAAATGAATAACAAATAGTCCATGATGGTTGCCAATGTGTGCGCCCATGGCGCAGGCATGACAATCAGTGGCAAGCTAAAATATCAAATGCATAGCTGCAAATGTGTCAGAAATCAGAATAGCATAGCCAAATTTCTCATAGCAAAAGTCAAGTCAAAATTGTCTACAAGCCAAAAGTGTGAAAGTGTCTCTACAAGCAGAAAACGAGAATGCAATTCATAGATCAATGCATGTGTACTGTGGATACATGTGTTTCCATAGTTCAATGTATCAAGTACAAGATATGACAATGTCACTTTCACAGGTGTTAAAGGTCAGTAACCAAACAGGCCAAGCATTTCATTACAGATCAATGCATACATATCAGTGTATACATCCAGTGTATTGGTCATATAGGCCAATTCATTTACTATATTCCAATCCAAGGTATTTCCAGGTCACTCATGAGGTATGTGTGTCCTCACATCTGCGCACAATTCCAGGTCAGCACAAATCCAGTTCTAATGCAACAGTTTCAGCCAAGGAATGTCAACAAAGATGCAGTGTCAAAGAAGCAAGTGTTCACAAATCGGGTAATGTGTTCACTATGAGCATATCAGTGTTCAGCAAAGGTTTTCAAAGTTCAGGTAGCACAAAAGTGTACAAGCCAATTCAGGCTGGCCTGCTTAATAAATGACAACAAGCTAATGAGATTTTGCACAGATCTCCAAAAAGACAGGAGCAAGCATCAAATGTCGGTACTATATGCGCCCCATTTGTCCCCATGGGGTGATCAACACATGCCCTTCACTTTTCAAAGGTAGCACCGGGAAAACCGCGTGTCAAAAACTGTCAATTTGTACAGATTATATGCTCCCTTTTCCCTAGGCCTTCATTCCCATTTCATTCAAATTTGGGGAACAAAGGTGAGTGCAAAAAAGCACAGGTGCACTCATTCAGAGTGTTTGCATGACAATGCAGATGGTTACTCTCCAGTGCAATTACATGCACATTGCCCTTGGCATAGGCCAAACTCCAGCTTCAAATTCTCTCCTTCCTCGGCAGGTCATGCTGTTGCCAGTTGTTGCCATGCCATGCCAGTTCCATGCTCTGCCAGTCCCATGCTCTTCAAATGAGGGACCAGCCAGCGTTGAATGTGAGTGCACATTTCAAAGCACCATGGATCAATGCTCAATCTCTTTCACTCAAGAGACAAAGCTTCACTGCTTTTCAAACGTGGATCAGGAATTCAAATGCTTTCAGAGCGTGTTTTCCTGCTCATTCCCACATTTCTCTCTTTCTCCTCAAGCACAAACTTGTCTGGTTCTGGTTCACAAGGAAAGGCATTCCAAATGAATTCTCTTCTCGCTGCATATTACAAAAGCTGCTCACAAAACAATTTATTTCTTCTTCTCTGCTGAACAATCTTTCACTGCTCTTTTTCTCTCACTTGTGCACAGAATGCTGGAACGTGTCTTCTCTCTGGACAGTCAGTCACAATCTGCACTTTCCATGGCAATAGGTGTCATGCCACGAAGTCTGGGTAGCAAGCAGATTTTCTGGGTACATTCTCAGAGCACAGCCATTGGACAAGGCCACACCCTAAGGTCTCAAATCGGCCGGTCGGCATTCCCCAAAAGTGCTGCTGCAAAGCGTTGCGAAAGGTCAGATGCCAATGTCTCATTATTACTGCAAACAAACAGCCATGATGCAAAGCCACAAGGTGTCAGCCATCATGGATCTGGAACAGACGGTCATCAAGGTCTGGTCAATCTGGTCTGGTCAGTCTGGCCAATCTGCTTTCAGGCGTCATGATGCTGCCAATCATGGTCTGGTCAATTCCTGCTGCAATGCAATATGGTCCGTCATCAATGCGATCTTGGTCTGGTCAAGGTGTCTCCAGATTTCATGCAAAGAAAACAAAAGTGCAAATATCAGTCTTCAATCAGATTGAGGTGTAATCAAAGCCAAAAATAAAACATCATTTCTCATTGTGCGTTGCAGTGCACATCTAGTTCTACACTTTCCCATGTCTCTCAAAAGAAGACATCAATGCTAGTTCCCTCAGTGTCTCAGTCAGTTCTATCAATGTGTCAGTGCATATATCAAACTATGCCTGCCTCTCCATGCTGCTCAACGCATGCATGCTTAATGCATGACTCCTACAATTCCATCTCTTTCCTTCTCAAAACAAAACAGAACAAATAATTTCACATACTCCAAACAATAATACACATTCAAAAATTGCACATTCACAAATGTCTATTGCACATTCAAATGCTATATATTCAAAACTGTCACCACTACATTTCTCATTCATTCAATTACACTCCATATTCTGTATTTCCATGTCTGTGTCACTTCCATTTCAAAGCTCAGTAGACATATAGGCCTAGGGTTTGTTCGAGCCACACTATCCCCTTTTTTTCATCATTAAGTATTCATGAAGCTGATTAACTCCATGCTGAAAAAAAAACAAAACAAATCGGTTTCATTCAAACAAATACTGCCATATATAATGTGATTCACATTCAAACAACATTCCTGCAATGCACTGCTAACTCCTGCATCAAATAAACAGTCTGCTAGTCCCGGGCAATGATAATGTCAACAAACTTGTTTCTCCATGCACTGTCTTCAAACAAAAAAAATTCATACAATCCAAGGTCTGAAAACATCCAATTTTAGCACGAACAGCGCGATTCACGTTCTGCTTCAATGCCATCAAAATATCTGTGTCATTAGACAATATTTTTTTTTCACTCGAAAACATAGGCAAAATGCTGCTACTGCCAAAAATGTAATTTCTATTCAAATCAAAAATCTTCACATAAGTGCCTTCATGCACATAACTGTTTTCACGTCTACAGTTTCACAATGCCTCAAATCTTCATAGGCAAACTCTCTATGCATTCTCTCTTCATGTCATTGCTGCCCTATCAGTGGAACAAACTTCTTTCTGGATCACACTATTTCGGTCATTATCCTGAGCTAACTCTTTCTCCCCACAAACAATATTCATATCTCTAGGAACTCTGTTCCCGCCCATCACTGCTGTTGAAATGGATTTCAATGGGTCTGATTCTGCTGGGACATTTTCCCAGTTTCTGATCACATGTCTGAGACGACATATTACTGAATTAGTGATTTGCATTCAGAGTGTCTCATCTCTATGGGCTCATCTCTGTCATTTCTGTTTCACTATTCATTTCTCGTATGGTTGGCGCCGGTAATACATCCCAGGCGTCAAGCATATTTTTGAGCTGATTTCTCATTGCCTTCAGGTCACTAAGAAATGTGCTCATACTGCAGTTTCAATTATTCACCCTTGGGATTTCTCTTTAACCAATCTCACGACACTTCAGTGAGCTACAAAAAAACAAGTTCCAAGACTTCTCCTAAACAAGCAGGTTCTAATCTACGGCAACCTTGCCAAAAATGCGCGCACAAATTTTCAACCAAATGGAAACCAAACAGAAGTCAGATTTCACCAAAAAGTGTCAGTCTCCACGGATTTCCAAACAAAGTACCACAAGCGTCTTCAAGTAAAATCTGTTTCTCTCGCTCGGCTAAATAAATGTACATATATTCATAAAACATTGCCAGTCATAAAATACTGCTCTCGGTCAATGTCAACCAAATGTCAACCAATGTCAACCAAATTCCGGATTCAAAGGTCAGTCAGACAATTACGTTCCCCTCCTACGGTGAACAGAATTGTGGACAGCACGCTCTAACTTCAATAACATCCCCAAGACAGACAAAACATGAAACATAAAAAATCTATTCCCACGACAAACTAACAGAAAAACAAAACACAGTTGCACACGATGTTCAAGCTTTGACTGCTGCAAAACCGACAAATGTACCAACAAGCCAGCTGCAATCCCATGTTATCAGTCAGCATTATTGAAGATCCGGGTGTCCCCTCCATTTGTTAGTTTGGAAAACAAATCCCTACCATCGTCTTGCCTCCCCCTGGGCAACCATGGACCGGTCTTAGACAATCTTAGACAATCTCCTAGGGGGTGGCGATCACTATACCCCCCCACCCTGCTTTTGTAGTGGTAGGGCCTATGTGCACTGTGTTACTCCTATCTTACGCCTAATAACATACACCTATCTTACTTCTATGGACACGAAAACATAAGACACAAAGAAAACACATGAATTCAATTATAACAATGGAATACATTTATTTATGCACAGCAAAGCATAATGCAGACAATTCTAAACTCTAGCCAATATCGAATTGGCAGCTTTTATGCTTCTGGTGCAAATCTACCATGCAATAACTATAAGCCTTTCAGGTTTCTAATGCAAGCCTCTGATGCAAGCCTGTGATTCTAATGCAGTCTAATGTAAGCGCCAAACATCCAACAATCCTCTCCTTCATGCGGAATCAAACCTCTCCAATCCACACCAATCCACACCATACTTCACACTCACTCTCTTAAAACAATCCCTGTCTGATCTCCCCTTTCTCCCAAACCCAATGCTCTTTGTGTGAGTGTCTGTTCTAATCATGGGCATAATTCTAGGGGGGCACCTCCTCTTCAGATGTCATTGTCATGATCTCTGCTTCCAAAAGGTCAGGGTTTTCCCAACTCCCTTGGAAGCAGATCCATAACCCAGGTTCCGAGTGCCAACCAGTCCCAATTGGGACCTTTTGGACCCAGTCCTGGCGCCAGTGGCACCAGGCTCATAAATATGCTCAGTCCCAGCGCTGGAAGCGCCGGGCTCATAATGCTTGGGTGGACTTACCTGCAGCAGACCATGCTGCTTACTTGCCTGCCAGTTGAGCCTCTGATCCTCTTCTGTTTGGAACTACTTTTCCTGTTGGGTGGGGCTGGAGCCACTCCCTAGATTCAGAACACTGGAACTCTTCTGGAAGGCAGGAACTCTTTTCTTACCAGGAACTCTCTTCTTACTTAGGCGTGGCTGTGGAAGGAGACACCTAAGCACTACAGGAGGCTATTTAAACCACACCCGGTGGATGAATCTTGCTTTGCGTTATTCTGCACCCTCTGCAGCAGAACGCTCATCGTGTCTTCTGCATCCGGTCCTGGGCCTAAGGAAAAAGACTTACCATCCTGAATCCAGTCTTCAGCAACACCTATAAAGACAAGAAAGAACAGGTTAGCATTCCGGCATCTGAAAGGCAAAGGCTTACCTACTCTTCGTGCGCTCCGGAGGTCTTCACACTGCATTCCGGCATCTGAAAGACAAAAGCTTACCAACTCTTCGCACGCTCCGGAGGCCGTCAGCGCTGCATCCCGCATCTGAAAGACAAAACAAGGTGCGTTTAAAGACATTGGGGAACTTTAATACTCACGTGCCATTACTCCTTTCCACATCTAACCCAGTGGGTATCCCGGCACCCTGCAGCCGCTCCGAACTTGTACCTGCAAAATAAAAAGACAGTTAGAGCGCATCGTGAAGCTGGCAACAAGCGCTTACTTACGTGCTTCCAGGCGCTTCTATTCATCACACGGGCTCCATCTTCAACTCACTTCAGCCCGTCATCCGCCATCGCCGGAACCCTGCAAAACAAGAGACATCATTATTAAAGACTTTAAAGACATTTGAGTTACTCGAAACTTACCGTTCGTGCAGTAAACGACGGACAGCAGTCCTCTGGAGTCAAGAGGCCTGCGCTACCTATCCAGTGAAGAAACTGGTTACAGCACCCTGCCCCGAGGCAGATGGAGAGCTCGGCATTCACTTACCTAAGGTGAGAGCGTTAACCTGTGGGGGTCTACAGGAGAGGAGAAGAGGAAAGAGATAGGGACACCCCAATAACCCCAGTTCATTAACCCCATATTTTCTATCTGCAGACATCTTACTCTGCACGTCAGGCATACAGGGCACAGAGGTCCAGCCCAAAGAGCCAACCGGGTGCTGCACATCACCTTTGAAGATACGGTAGTTGCCCAGTCAAGACCGGCGCCTCTGCGAGAATCAGGTGAGCGTTACAGTCATGTCTTCCCCAAACCCATCAGCAAAGCCACCCTACTGGTTGTAATCAATCAGTTTGTCTAGGCCATGAACCATACTTCCCATTTGCATATCTCTCCTCTCCAGCTCTGTCTTTGTCAAGCCAGGTCTCTATGCACAACTCTGCAATCAGCCAGTCAGCAGTGGCAGGCCCCTCAAGATCTGGTCACACGACTGCCTCTGCCAAGCTCAGCTCTGCCAAGCTCTGCCAAGCCATCAGATTCTGCTGCACCAAGACATCTCTCTCTCAATCTCAGAACTGCCGCTCCATCCAAAACTCCAAATTAACTTGAACAAAGTCCATCTGTATCTAACCCCATTCTTCAACAGCAACTACCAGCAACTACCAACGACTACCAGCAACTACCAACGACTACTAGCAACTACGTGCTCTCTTCTCTCTTCACCTCTGCTTATACTAATCCAATGACGCACTCATTTCTCCATGGTTACTTAAATTCTCTAAGCTAAGAATGTCTCTTTCTGTGTCAACATTAACAATGCCTGCCAGTCTGTGTAATGCGTGTTTCGTGTTCTGATCACTACGTTCTGTGTCAAAGTGACATAGGATATCATATATCTGCCTTGTCCTTCCGTGTCTGCGGTGCAAAACACCATCTATTCCATCTATTTCTCCATTCACTCCACTGTTGGCTCTGTCTGAATCACGAAATACTCTCTAAGTGCCCGTGTTCAAAGCATCTCCTTGCCTGAAAAGGCTTCTCTCCCATCTCCCCATGTCGCTCTCCCTCCATGGCCCCAACCTTTGCTGTCTCCGCGGAGCACAGAGCTCAAGCTGATTGCATCAGAGGCTTGCATTAGAAACCTGAAAGGCTTATAGTTATTGCATGGTAGATTTGCACCAGAAGCATAAAAGGTTGTCAGTGCGTTCCTTAGCTATTATCAATTCCCTCCGCAGGGCGTTGGTCTCCTGTGTGGCTGAATGCACCTCAGCACGTAACTGCCCCAACATCTGAGCTAACTCGTCGTTTCTGACGTTTCCATGATGCCCAGGTGGATTATAGTTTGCGAGGCTTCGCGTTCTGTAACGCTCACCTGATATAACATGGGGATGCCACTCAGTCTGGTTGGACCATTCCGACCTCGAACCCTCTCCCTTGGACTCTTGTTCGGCCAAGGACCGGGTCTGGAAACACAGGAATTTGGGTTTATCTTATTGTCTCTTCCTGCCTCGAGCCCACCTCCCTTGTGGACCCAACTTCCCCCCTAGTGCTCTCCTCACCTTGCTTTATTGTATGGTGCGCTCTCCGTCCTGCTTCTCCTTGCAGGGGTGCGTTGTTGGATGGGCGCGTCGCAACCTAGTTACTTCACTGGTTCAGGCCCTCTTAGTCCAGACCTGCGGCGACTTCAGCTTGTTCAGGTAAGACTGCTGGTTTGGCAGTTTTGGCAGTTTTGTCCTTTACTTT
This sequence comes from Ambystoma mexicanum, assembly GCF_040938575.1. Taxonomy (NCBI): domain Eukaryota; kingdom Metazoa; phylum Chordata; class Amphibia; order Caudata; family Ambystomatidae; genus Ambystoma; species Ambystoma mexicanum. The sequence continues at coordinate 730,490,085 of NC_090924.1, forward strand.
GCAATTTCCCCTATTAATGTCTTTCTTTCTTCCTCAGGTGCAAGAAGAGTTCTAGCGGTGTCGTGCTGCTTGGGGCTGTGCACAAGATGGTGAGTGAAAGTGAAATGCGCAGCGCCATGTGCCTTTTCTTATGTTGACCTGTTTGTTCTCTCTCCCTTGCAGGCTGCTGCGACGTCCCGGAAAGGATGCCGCTGAGAAGATGGAGCACGGTGAGTAAAGCGTAGCCTGCGCCGCCTTCTTGATCTTTTGTGTGATAATCAGTGTGTCTTCTCTCTTGCAGGTCGTACATGCGGCCCGGAATGGAAGTGGGTGAGGGCGATTTAAACCCAGGTTAGCGTGCAATGTTTTGGCTCTTTCCAGTATTGGAGAATAAATGCTTACTAATGCTGTCTTTTCGTTCTCTTTTCTTCCCAGGTTGCAGCTTCTTCAAGATCGAGGGAACGTCGCTGAGACGGAAGATTCTCAGGACCCAGGAGCGGAGGATAGGAGCAGGATTAACTCACAGGTAAGTGTAGACTAACAGTGTTTTTGTTCTTCCAGGTAACCGGCTCCGGAATGCTGGTGAAGATCCGAGCTGAATGGGGTGAGCGTCACGCTGCAAAGTGCAGACTAACGCGAAGCGTGCATCTCAGGATGGGCATGGCTTATATAGCCCCCAGGTATCCCAGGTACCCCTGGGTCTGACAAAACCTAAAAGACTAGACCGCATAGCTTGGTTCTAGGACTGAGCTATGCAGGGGCATCCATGCTGTGCCAAAGGCTATTGCCAAGCCCAGCTCTCAAGTTATTTTGCTTCACACATGAGCCTGGTGCCAAAGGCGCCAGGACTGTCTTCAAGAAAGCCTTGGGCCAGATGGTGGGGCCTTTAGGCCATGGTGGAAGTTTGTGGTGCAGCCCCAATGGCTTGCCTATTAGGGCCAGGGGCAGGGGTCATGACAGCAACACGATATACTTCAAAGTACTTCAACAACTTCAAACAGGCAAGGCACTCTTCCTCTGAATAACTCTCTTCAAAAAGGGCAGCCTCTTTGCGTCTGTCTGCCACAACAATATCAACCTGGGTATGCCTGGGAGACTCACTTCTCTCTGTCTTCCACGGTCTCTGCCACTACAGGTTGTGTCAACTTTAAAGTGGTCTTTGCAAGCAGCCAGTCTGCTTTCCAACTTCATATCCAACTTTCTGACAGTGATTAGCCCACCTAATTACCCAGAAGCCTTGATGCCACTCTTTTAGCTTCAGGTAATAATTGCACATTTGTATCTTAAGCCAGTACACTATTATTAACTTCACAGTAGCGTTAGATTGCTTCTTAACGCTGGGAAAGGATGGCTTCAGTGTGAATATGGGGAGACTCTTGACTTGGGCAATGTTTGTCTTCTTCAACTGTTATACACTTTAAACTTCTTAAAATGAAGGAATGTCACATTACAATAAGGACAGAATTCAGTCTTTCTTTGAACTTCAGAATTAGGCACACGTGACCACTTCTTGATGTAGTTTTTAGGGTTTAAAGATTGGTATTTAATTGTATTTCTGGGTAAAGGTAAAGGATAGAGTTCAGGCCTCCAATTGAGCACATGCGACCATTCTCTGATGTCGTTTTCACAAGTTACAGATTGTAACTCTTGCATTGTTAACAATCGGTATTCGTAAATGGCCCCAGCAGCATTCCCTCTCTTTAATTAGGGACACACGACTACTCCGTCAAACAATAATAGTGTCAGAATAGCAGAACAATGGATTTTGTTCACTTTTGCTTCTCATGCGAGTAAGGAGGTTTACCATTATACACGAGTTCTAGATTTCCATTGTTCAATGTATTTTAGAAGCAACAAATGGGGAACATGGTTTGGAGTGCCATTGATGTGGCAGCTCTACTTAGAGCCTCTGTGCGGAGCCAGGGCCTAAGGCTGTAATTCGCAGGCAAAGTATCGACTTGGGTGCTGATGACAGGTGAGTCCCTGGGGGAGATGTCCAGGAGCATTTTGGCTTGAGCAGAGCTGGCAGGAAACCCCTAATCCCGACCCTGGCCTTTCTAAAACTCCGGCGGGAGTGTTTGGCATGGTGAGCCAAGATAGCGGCTGCCGACCCGTGCCAGTGATTATCTGCGGCCCACTGGGGTGCAGCCTCTGTCCCCTGCTCCGAGCAGCATCAGCACACCATAGCGGACTGCCCCTGGGGGAATGGAGGTGGGTTTGAGTGGTGATAACCGGGGATTTCCTGATCTATGCGGGAAGAGTACGGCCACCCCGGGGCCACCGGCATGCTGCAGAAGCGAACGCTGGTAAGGAGGTAGTGCCAGGCAATCCTTTAACAGGCTCCCCGGGCAGAAGTGGTACGGGAGCTCCGGTCCCCAGCCGGCCTGTAACCAGACATGCCTTTGAAATGTGCAAGTGTGCCGAGGGAAGCCTTGCCCTCCCCGGGTCCAGGCAACAACATTGCTATCAGGAGATCAGGAGTGGAAGCTTACAGGGATCACAGAACGCCATTACTCAGGCCTCTCACACGTATAGAAGAAGCTTGACCTGGCTTGTCTCCACCTGTGAAAGGCCCTATGCATGGCGGACGTACCTTCAGGGGGAGAGGCTGCAGATCCATTCCTCCCTCCAGTCTCTGAGCAAGCTGGAAAACAGTGTGTGGAGGGTGCGGACATGCCACACAGCACAGTCCGGATTCCTGGCAGCTCCCCGGGCAATGGTGAGTAATGTGCCTAGGATGGGGCAGCAGAAGATAATGGCCCAAGTGATGTGAAAGCCCTGCACAGCGTGGGTCTTTGGCAGTTCACCCCAATATTTGAAAAAAATAGATATGCCACAGATGCCTGATTTCAAAATACTTTGGGTTAAGTATCAAGTTAACCATAATTCAACTATCAATATTGTAATTGTCTATAGGCCACCTCATAGAGCTGAGGATTTTGTCACAAACTTCAGTGACTTTATAGCATAGATATTAAAATCCAGTACTAAAACCATGATTGAGGGGGACTTTAACTTTGGTTATTACACCTTCGGATGCTACAGCTATGTTACTAAAAGCACTGTTGTCTGACCTAGGGTTTGAACAACACGTTAATTCCTCTACACATGAAAAAGGGAGAGCCCTGCATTGGGTCCTATCGCAAAACATGTGTATTGAGGATGTGTATAACTGTCAGTGCCCATGGTCAGACCACCATCTTCTGAATTGGAACTTGACCATCTATCCTATCCAAAAAAACTTTAAAGAAGGGTGCAGGGCAACTATTAGAAACATCCGTAAGCTTACTCCGACAGCCACGGCCCCTTTCTTGGCATCTCTGCCAAATGATTTAACTGGGTTTAATTCAGCAGAAGAACTCTCTAACATTTATCGCAAAACATTAGCGTTGGATTCAAGATGGCCGCCGGCAGCGATTAGACGTGCCGACGGCTGCTCCCGCACCCCGAGTCCTTCGTCCGGGACCCACCACCCCCCAAGGGCACTTGGCAGCAGCGGAAGAAGGGTGCGGCATTGGGGAGGCCAGGCGGCACGGGTCTTCGGGTGCCGCGGACCCTGATTTTCTACGGCGGCGAAGGCGTGTTCGGGCTGCTGTGGGCGAGTGTGCCAGCCCGTGTCAGTGAGCGCTCGCGAAGAGGATTCGCGCAGCGAAAGGAACGGCGGGACGCCCCGGTGGCAGATATCCCCGGAGGGGCTGTCCAGCTGTCCGCCGCGGAAGGCTGTGACAGCGACCAGAAGGCGTAGGAAGCCACGAGCTGCCTGGGTTCAGAGCCGCCCCGCCGAAGCAGGTGCTGCCGGAGCCACCGGCGGATCAGCTGCGCGGCGGTGACGTGAGGAGTTGGAAGGGGCCGCTGGGCCTGCGAGGTGGTGAGCGCCAGAGGAGGTGAGGAGCGGGCAAGTCTCCATGGGGGGCGAGGACTGGAGGTGACCCCCCTCGTCCGATCTGTACGGCTGAGAGGTGGAGGCCCTGACCCAGAGCGGGTGCTGGGGGACCCCAGGGGAGCTGCTTACTGGGCTCTTTCCCCATCCCAACGTTGGTGGAGTCTCCGAGGGGAACGGCGGATACTGTTGGAGTATGCCGAGCCAGGGATCCCCTGGTTAAGGCTGCCGCAGGGGGGGAGGGCCCGTCTCGGCATTACTTTTGGTGCTTGTCCCCTCCATTGTGCGGCCTGAAGTGGAGGGGTGTCCCTGACAGCATGCGGTGGAGGATTTGGGGGCGCGCTGAGAGACGCCTGGGGGCGGGACCTCCCTTATCCCAAACCTCCAGACTTCCAGGACATCCAGGAGCAAACAATAAAAAAAAATGTAAAAAAAATGTAAAAAGATCTAATGCCCTCCAGACCCAGGAGCAGGGCGCCGCGCTCCGGACAGAGAGTGGGAGACCCCCTGAGCACCCTCCCCTCCTTGTGGTCAGCAGCTATGGATGTCAGAGGCAACGATGGAGAAGATAACGGGCACCACAATGTGCATACGGTGCCCAGTGAGGCTGAGAACCGGGAGCCTCTGACGAGGGGGGACCTTAAGGGCGAGATGCACGCCCTAGGAGAGACCCTAGCTAAAGCCTTCCAGGATCAGTTCCAGTTGCTGAGATCTGATTTAAATATGGCCCTTGGGGAGCTGAAACAGGAGGTAGCCCAGCTAGGTGAAAGAACTGACATACAGGAAAGAGGCCTGCAGGAAGTGGAAAAAGACGGCACGGCCAATGGTGAAGCTATCGATCGCCTGGACCTAGCGACTCGTAATCTAGAAACCCAGCTGGAGGACTTGGAAAATAGGTCGAGACGGGTCAATGTCAGAGTGAAACTCCTTCCAGAGTCGGTAACGGACAGGGACTTGAAGGGAGAAGTTCAGAGAATTTTCATGGACTTGCTGGGCGAAGAGGACCCTGAGGCAATCGAGCTGGACAGGGTACACAGAGTGGGCCGGCTCATCCGCGGCCCTGGCGCTAGGCCTCGGGATGTTCTGGCTGCGTTTGCACGGTATGCCCAAAAGGAGGCAGTGCTACGGGCTGCAAGGCTTCGTGAACCGGTGCAATATATGGGTCAGGAGATCACTCTGTTTCAAGATTTGGCAAGCAGTACATTGGTTCAAAGGAGGGCCATGCGCCCTGTTCTCAGAGAACTTGCCAGGAAAAATGTTAAGTACAAGTGGACTTTTCCATTTGGGATGGAGTTTGAGTGGAAGGTCGTCCAAAGAAGGGCCACTACTGTGCAGGAGGCGGCTAACATCATCCACCTAGACCTTGAGAGCGGGGGGGGGGCACTGGGGGAGCCCAGCCCACTCAAGGAGACAGGGTCAAACCATGGGCATGGTAGACGGTGGGTGACAAAGCAAGGAAGAAAACAGCTCGGAAGCGTCTACAGGAGGGGAGAGAGGAGACCGCTCGAGGAGGGGAGGAGGGAGGGGTCCCTGGCCTGGGGTGATCCTGGAGATATGATTTGGATGGAATATTAAAAGGGGGTGGTAGGACGCAGGCTATCAGTGGAAATGGGGAGGGGGGGAGATGCACTTCTTGGATCATGCAAGGACAAGAGAGTCCGGGGGAAAAGTGGGGGGGATTGCGGTCTGCCCTCCAAGTTGGGGTTGGGAGGGCGGAGGGACGGGCAGGGGAGGGTTGTCCGGTGGGGGATAGGGGAGGGGGGGCGCAAAGGGGGGGTAAGAGTTGGGGGGTGGTCACAGCACTCAACGTGGAAGCGTTGCCCTGAGAGCCCAGCAAACAGGGAGCTGGTGAGTGTGGAGGAGGGGGGGAGGAATTCGGGCCCAGTATTAGATAGAAGGAGGGAGATTCTGACCGAGTGCCTTATTGACACTCCGGAAGGCTGGCTGGTAATGGCGCAATATGCCCAATTGATACCTTTAAGTGGCAAACACATAATGTGAGGGGGCTCAACTCCCCCCTCAAGCGCACAAAGCTGGAGCAATTTGTTAGGTCTCACAAGCCGGACGTGCTGGCCTTGCAGGAGACCCACCTGAGGAGGTGGGATCAGGCCCGGTTGCGGATTAAGGGTTATCCCCTGATATGTTTCGCGTCTGGCCCCACGAAGGGGGGGCGTGGCCCTTGCCTTTGGTAGGAGTATTGATTTTCAGCTCCAGGAGGTTCTCGGGGATGGCAACGGGAGGTACGTTTTGGTAAGGCGGACTATAATGGGTTCCTGCTATACCATTGGGTCTATATACGCGCCGAATGTGGGCCAAGACCAGTTTTTACGGGATAGCTTGAACACCATCGAGAATTTCGCCAGAGGCCAAGTGGTACCGATGGGGGACTTTAATCTGGCTTGGGATAGGGTTAGAGACCGCTCCAGAAGTGAAGAGGGGGGGATGCGCATTGACCTCCTCCCAGCTGAGGGAGACATGGACAGGGGCTGGCCTCCGCGATGTTTGGCGGTCTCTGCGGGGGAGCGAGGAGGGCTTCACATTCCTTTCTGATGTTCATAGGACACAATCCCGAATTGACTATATCTGGGTATCTGCCAGTCTAGTGGGAGTGGTAGAGGCGGTGGAGGTGGGCCCCCTGGGAGTTGCCGATCACAGGGTGGTACAAATGGACCTGAGGCTGGGGAGGCGTAAGCCAGGGGTGTGGGGTTGGATATTCCCGGGTGAGCTTCAGAGGGACCCCGTGATACGTAGCGAGTTGGAAGACAAGATTCAGGGATTTTTTGGAGGAACACGGCCACGGACAGGAGTTTGAGTAATAGGTGGGATGCCTTTAAGGCTACTCTGAGAGGGGACCTCATCGCCTTAAAGGCGGAGAGGAATAAAAGGCTGAGGGGTTTGGAGGCCCAGCTTGAGCGGGAGGTGGAGGCAGCTAGAGCCCAACTGTGGGAAACCCCCATGAGGAAGGTTTTTAGGGCGTATAGGATGGCAGAGGGCCAACTGGAGATTTTGAGAAATAAGAAGGCGGAAGAAGCCATGCTTAAGGTGAGGCAAACCTTTTACGCCAAGGCCAATAAAGCAGTCTCTCTCCTAGCCCGTCTCTTGAGGGGGCAAAGGGAACAGAGGGTAATTACTGCACTTAAAGACCAAGGTGGTATAGACGACTGACCCGGGTTGAAGAGATAAAGGAGAGATTTGTCGAATTCTACGTGGCTCTTTACTCCTCTCACGGTCCGGCCCCTCTTCCACACGGAGGGTTTTTGGGGAACCTACCCCTTCCGCAGGTATCTAGGGAAGTGGCGGAGGAGTTGAGCCTTCCTATAACGGAGGACGAGGTAAGAGAAATTATTGTCACTCTTCCCCGGAATAAGGCTCCTGGCCCCGATGGCTACCCCGCCTCCTTTTATAAAACATTCTCCCATCTTTTGGTCCCGCATCTGACACAGCTATTTAATTCGTTCTGCGCCGAAGGCGGAATTACCCAGAGGATGGAGGAGGCTAAGATCACCCTTATCCACAAGGCTGGGAAGGATCCGGAGGACTGTACCTCTTATCGCCCTATTGCCCTTATTAATACGGAGGCAAAAATCTTCACAAAGATCCTGACAAGGCGGCTAGAAAAGCACCTTCCCTCACTAATCCACCAAGATCAGTCAGGATTTGTAGTGGGACGGCAAACCGCTGACAACATTAGGAGGGTGGCCCACCTAGTGGAGAAGTCCCGTAAGACGGATACCCCGGCGATCCTCTTGGCGCTTGACGCAGAGAAGGCGTTCGACCGGGTGGAGTGGTCATTTCTATTCCAGGTGATGGAGAAGATGGGGCTTGGGGAGGGTTTTATTAACCTGGTTGCCGCCAATTATAAAAATCCCAAGTCATGCATTCTGATCAATGGGGAGGTATCCAGGCCTTTTAGGCTCCAGAGGGGGACAAAACAGGGGTGTCCCTCCTCCCCTTTACTCTACGCCATTTACTTAGAACCTCTCCTGTTGGCAATTCGCCAGATGGCAGAAATCAGTGGGATCCCATTTAGTGGGGGGCAACATAAAGTAGCGGCTTTCGCCGATGACATGCTGCTCACACTAACCAACCCGAGGGAATCCCTCGCAGCATGCATAGCATTATTAACCACCTTTGGCGAAGTATCGGGCCTGCGGATTAACTTCCAGAAATCGGAACTGATGAATCTTTCCCTGGTGGGGGGGAGGCGAGAGAGCTAAGGGAGATGTCCCCATTCAAGTGGAGCCCCTCTGGGCTGCGGTACTTGGGAGTAAGGATCACCCCCTCACTAGCCGGTTGGTATGGAGCAAATTATGAGCCAATTCTTTTAGCCATTTAGAAAGATTTACGGAGGTGGAGTGCCCTACCTATCTCATGGCTGGGTGAGGGGGCTGTCCTCAGGTTGGTGATACTCCCCCGGGTGCTCTACCTCTTCCAGGCCATCCCGTTGAGGGTCCCAGAGAGCTTCTTCAAGAGGCTGGATAGGTTGATCAGGTGCTTTGTCTGGGGGGGCGGGGAGATCACGAGTATTCAGGCAGCTGCTCACAAGATTACCTGAAGCATTGGGTGAGGATGGACAGGGCGGTGGCTCGGCATCACTTGGGGGAGGTTCTTTGGCTCCCGCAACGGCTGCGACCTTCACATGTTTATTTGAGCGACATTACAAGAAGTGTAGCTGATAGCTGGGATCGGTCTGCAGTGAGGTGGGGAACCACGACTTTTCCATCGCCGTTTACCCCTATCTTCCAGAACGGGGACTTCACTCTAGGGATGGAGAGGGGAGCGTTTTTGGATTGGGAGGAGGGGGGATGTAGGACCCTGAGGGACATGTTCATTGGAGATAGAGTGAAAACATTTGAGGAATGTAAAAAGGAATTCAGCTTGGGGGAAAGGGAGCGGCTTCGGTATTTCCAAATTAGGCATTGGGTGATGTCTCCGGCCATAAGGCGGGCGGTGACTAGGGATCTAACCCACTTTGAAAGGTTCTTAACAACCCATGAGGGCACAAGGGGGCTTATCTCAGACTTATACAAACAGTTAGAGAGATGCAGCCCGTGTATTAGTTGGGCCTACATGGCAGATTGGGAGCGGAATTCCGTGGTTCGAATGGAGCAGACAGATTGGGAGAGAGTGTGGACGCGGATCCCCAAACTTGTGAAGGCGATCCAGGTTTGGGAGGTTTGGTACAAATGCATGGTGGGCTGGCATTATACTCCCACCCGACTTCATGCAAGGAACCCTGCCGTCCCGGAGGAGTGCTGGAGGGGGTGTGGGGAGAGGGGCACGGCCTCACACATCTGGTGTGGATTGCCCCGTCATTCAACCCTTCTGGGACGGACTTACGCGGGCTACAGCTCAGGCTTTGGGAGGGGGTGCCCTTCGGAACCCACGGGTGATCTTGCTGGGGAGGAGTGGGCTAGGGGAGGAAGCGGAGGAGGAAGCGGCAGGATGTGGCCGCATCAAGGCAACAGTGATATTCACCTTGGCGGCCTTGGCCCTCATCGCGCAAAGGTGGAAGGGGCCTTCGATTCCGACGGAGCAGGCCTGCTGAGGAAAATGTGGGACATTGTGTCGTTGGAGTGGGCTACTTATGCTGCGTATAACAAATTGGAGTCTTTCTACGCAGATTGGAGGGAGACCTTGGAATACTTAAAAGGGGATTTTAGAGAACAATGGTGCCCGCAAAGACTTAAACTACTGGACATCCTTGGTTAAGACCATGGTTGGGGGGGGCGGATGCGGAGGGAGGCCCATGGGTGCTGTGCCACGGGGGGGGTGGGGGCAGGGGGGGTGTATGGTGTATGTTTTATGCTTATGTTGCCGTTATTGTTGACTTGTACTTGTTGTTTTTTTTTTTTTGTTTCTTTGATTAGCGTTAGCGATGGAAAGTTTTGCGCAAGAAAAATCGTGCGTAACTACGAAAACAACTGACAACATTTTTTTTATGCCAGAATTGCTACTCCTTTGGAAAAATGCGCAGACGGCATTAAAACATTGGGATAAAAGCAAGACTGATGAGGATAAACTCATCTATTTGGAGGTCGCCAAAGCCTATAAATTGCCCATTGTTCGTGCTAAAAGAACTTACTACGATCTTCGTATCTCTGGAGCAGCATCCAGCACCAAGAAACTCTTTGGGATCCTTATGGAGCTGGAAACTCCTGTATCGCCACCTAGTCAGGTGGTGAAGGATGCTGCCTGGTGCAATAATATCCAGGAAGCTTCCCTGGATAAACTTGAAAAAATACAAGAAAATTTCAGGCAGAAAAATATTGACCACCCATTGGAGGGGATAACAATTCCAGGACAAATTGCTCTTACATCCTTTCCAGGGTTTACAAATTGTAGGGGTGACATCTGCCCGGCAATTACCATTAAGGCCTGTGCTCCACATTTGGTACCTGTGATTACCAAGTTTATTAATGCTTCATTCAGCGATAATGTTGTTTCAAAGAATATAAAGCAAGCATGGATTTTCCCACTCATCAAGAAGCCATCTATTGACCCTGGTATTGTGGGAAACTACTGGCCCATTACCAACATGCCTTATCTGTTGAAGATTTTAGATAAGGTGGCGCATTTACAGATTGAAGCCTTTTTGACCACTCATGATATTCTGGGGGCTGATTAATCAGGCTTTAGAAAAGCCCATAGCTCTGAATCCACCTTACTTGAATGTAAGACCAATATAATGCAACCCATTGCTGAGGGCGACACCACAATGCTTATGCTGTTGGATCTCTCTGCCGCATTTGATCTTGTGGATCACTCTGTGTTGGTAGAGAGACTACGGATATCTGCGCATTGTTCGGAGCCAGCGATGGAATGGGTTAAATCGTTTCTCGCGGATCGTAGGGCTAGGGTTTTTTTTTTACAACATCCGGGCGGAGAAGTTTTCACTAGACAGACTGGGTGTGAAACTGGGTGTGGTGTACGCAAATTATGTGGACGATAATCAGTGTCTTATGCCTCTAACCGGCATTTATGCACGGGACGCCGCTACTCTTGACTCCATCTATCAAATCTTACATTTGTGGCTGCATGTAAACAAATTAGCCTTAAATAGTTCAAAAACTAAACTTTTGATCTTGGGTACAGCAAAGCACTTAAAAAAACATCCTGCTGATTATACATAATTTAAAATTCCAGATTGTGTGATTTATACCCAGAATAAGGTAAAGACACTTGGTGTGACCCTGGATCAAGAATTGGACATGAAAAATCAGGTCAATGCCATGGTGTCCACAACATGTTATCATCTCAAACTTCTGGCACAGTTACAGCCTTTCCTGTCTTCAGAAAATTGTGCAACATTGGTGCACGCCATTATATTAAATGGAAAAGCATACAGCCCCCACCAACCCAGCTTCTATCTTTAATCTGGCAAGTGGGCTCAGGTGCCCCCCCCTTTTTGCATGTGCCGGACCCAGAGGGGTACTATCCACTTAAGACTTGGTCAATAAACTGGTGGGACAGATTCAGTCCAGGAAAAGCGTATGTAGCGCAGCACCAGGTTTCTTGCAGGGGTGGCGGCATGCGCCCCTATACATACACATAGTACTTGAGGAGAAATCCCTCTCCTCTACTGCAACACTCCTCCCCGCAGCAACAGACTTGGCCCATTGCCAGGAGGCCGGGTCTCCAAGGGCAGGAGGTCCCCAAAGAGGCCCACCATGGCCAAACAGCAGAAAACCAGCAAAGTCACGGATATCACTGCCATGCTGCAATCTCAGGAGAAGTGGTGGAAAACAGAGATGGTGAGAGCCATGGTCCACCCCCCCCTGAGAGGCCCTAAGACCCCGTGGGGCAGATAGCCACATAGGAAGACATCCAGGCCTTTATGATGAACATTAAGGCGGAATTCTGGAACTGCATGTCAGAGCTGGCAATGAAGCTGGATCGCCTGGATGGCCGACTGGTGGAGGAGGAGTAGAGGCTGGGGGAGGTTGAGGACCAATCTTCAAAGCAGGCGGGGGTGCTTGCTGACTTGCAGCATAGGACTCAGGACCTCGACGGGGAGAGCATAGCCGTGGCATTGAAGCAGGAGGACATGGAGAATAGGGCGCAGAGAAATAGCTTGCGCGTCAAAGGGGTCCCATCCCCAATCCGAGACCAGGCACCGGGCGAATATATGGGCAACGTTTTACAGAAGCTACTTCTGCATCATGAGCAAGCCGCCCACCTGTTAGACCAAACGCATAGACTGCGGGTAAGGCAAATCCATGGATCATCACACCCTTTGCAGATGTCAGCACGAGAGTCCATTTTGACACCACCACGCAAGATATTATGGCCGCGGCCTGCTAGCAAGGGGACATAATGTACAAGGAGGCATTCCTACAGATTTTCCAGGATTTGGTGATGGCGACCATGCAGAAAAGAAGGGCCCTTCCTGCTGGAAAGTCCAGTGGAGAGTCCAGTCACTCTCCTTAAACCCCCCTCTTTGAAGCATTGCATTGTTTTCCTTCTGGAAATAAAGCATTACATGGTGTGTCCTCACTGTGTGTCTACTACCTTAAGAGTGTTGTATAAACTCAGAAAGATGCCTGGAGCACCGGCGTGAAGTCCGGAGGAGAGTCCAGTCACTCTCCGGTGAAACGAGAGTCAGAAGTGAGGTAGGCACAGCTTTCCAGGGAACATGGAATTGCGGCCGAGCGCAAGATCCTTAAGAAGTGGAAGAAGGACGGCGCCGATTCCTAACACACGGACAGAGAGGGCAAAGGAGAATAATGTTAAGCCTGAACTATCGGGCATAATTCAGGCAGCGGTTCACCGCCTAATATATTTGCTCTGCAGATGTCTGTATGTTCTCCTGGGCCCGGCCACTACTCCCCTGGTCTGACGCAGAGGAACTATCTACTTGCTGACGATGCCGAGACTGGGAGGGTCACTCCCACCCCATTGCCTGTACCTTCCATGGGGGTGGAAGCAGTGCAAGCGGGGGCAGCGCTAGGGAGCACAGGTGTGGTGGAGGGTGTACGGGTTAGCTCTCTAGGCAAAAATCAATTGAAATTGAGAGCGGATCTCCCAGCGGGACTCACTATATCAGCTACGGCGTGCACAGACCTAGCTGCACCTTCGGATGAACCATGTGATTTGGTGAGGGGGTGGGGTTGGTGGAACGAGACACTCAAATGCTGGCCACCACAAATTTCAGCATATTGGCAAAGCCTCAAGTTCCTGTCAAAGAATTAAATGACAAACCAGACCTCAAGTCGCCACAGTCAACATTGTTATCTCCAGTATGTGAGTCGCAAGTGGTTCTGGTGGATAATAATATGCGTAATGGAGAAGGGTTTGCAGAGCAAAATAAGGGAGAGAACGTGGAAGTGGCCTGTGGGCCCACACTCAGCTCTGTTGGTGCATTGTTGGGAAATATATCCAAACCAGAGGGCTTGGAAAAGGCTGCCTCAACGGAGTGGAGTTCAAGGAAGAACTGGATGGTTGAATCGGGCGACTTAACAGGTGTGGACATTTTTGAGGGAATGGGTGGAGAAGTCTCTGTGAAGAGCAAACCTGCATCAAGTGATGGCTTGGCTTAAAGCTATGTCCCAACTTCGGCAGTGGCAGGTATGCCGGCAGTACTAGAAACCACAGGGGGGAGATGGTTTTACAGGGGGCCCCCTCCAATCTTTGCTGTGTCCACCCCTCTGGCCTTCAAACCAGTCTTGCCGGTTTGCAAACCGGCTGGCATTAAAGCTCCCAATTGGAGGGTAGGTGGCTGTGACTCCGAACATCATCAGTAGAGCACCCCAGACCAATCAGCCTTTAATGGAGTTAGGGCTGGAGATAAGGCAATGGAACTTTTTTTGATGAAAGATTTTGCCAGATAAAAAGAGATGATTAAGTTGGTGGAGACAAGAAGTTCATCGACAAGTATTAGGAAGGCATCCTCTCTGGTGTTCCAGAGAGCGTGCCCTGCTATGGAGGTGGATATTGAAGCCATGTATGACAAGCTGGACAAAACTTTGGGAGAGTTGGGGCAAGATATTCTGCAATTGCCCGTTAAGATGGACAAGGATCTCGCAGACGAATGGGTAAGAACCCCCCGAGAGGAACAAAATAATGAGAACAGGAAGGGAGGAGGCAGTCGCCAGCAAAACGCAAAACATCACAATGTAAGAGATCCTCCTGGAACAGATTCTAACAGTGGGATGTTTATGTTGACTCTAGCAGTCGTCCCCTTTTTGAAAATGTATGAGTCAATTAATGACACCCTTAAAGATCAAGCTACATTACTTTTTATTGAGGGTTTCATTACAGCCCCCAAATTGTGGTATAATGGAGACTCAAAGGAGGGAATTGAGACCAGGGATGCAGAAACAAGCAATGGAACATCGGACCAAGTCAGTAGGAACACAGTGCCGGACAAACGATTGCCATGAAAAAATTGACTGTGCAATACCTTCAATGGAAGTAATCCAATTGGTGGAGTCTATTATACCCAGCTGCAAAGCATCTATGGAACTAAATATAACTGAAGATCCAGGAATTCCAAAGTTAACCGGGCTGGAAGTGGCAAATGCTTCAGTAAGGGTTGTTGAATTTACAACAAGAGAAGATGTGGAAGCCAAAGCCCTGGTAGTGAGCCACAATCCAGTGGCTGTATACCCATTATTTGTACAGAGTTTGAGAGAGGAAAAAGGCTGGAAATGAAAGGCAGCGGAAGGCTAGAACTAAAAAAGCAAATTGGCTACGGAAGTCAACGTCAGACGCTGGTGCCTTACATTCTGACCAGTCAGTCAACCTTTGCCCTCTAACTAAGGGAACGATCAGAGAAAATCTGAAGGATGTAAGGTTAAGGTTGGAGAAAGTAAGAACCCAGACTGATGCATCCATAGAGGAAGCTGTTGTGCTGAACGACGCAACCCGAGAGGGTGCTTTGGCAAGAAACTCTGAGGTTCATGATGGATCTATAATTTGGTCAACTTACACCATGACCGTCTTGGAACAGGATGAGAGCCCCCCAGCGTTCAGTCAGGGAGGGGCCTGCTTCCAGAGATTCATCCATGATTGTTGATCCTGCAGACTTAGCTATGTCAGGTTATAGATCAGTTCATGATAAAGAGGGATGTTAGATCACTGGAAATCCCATCTTTTCCTTTCATGGAACAGAGGGACCCGGAATACCCCAGAAAGGGCACAGTAAGCTACCTAAAGTGCTGGGTCCAGGGAAAAGGGTCCTGGAAGATATCACTGAGGTCCTCGTATTAGATGTTTGGACAAAAACTAAGGCTAAGAAACTGGAATCTGAAGTTCCACCAACAGCTCTGCCGGTTGAAGGAAGTCAATGCGAAAGGTCGTTCAAAGAAAATATGTTGGCATGGAGGGGGGGGGGGTGAAATTGAAAACTGAGTCTAAGCCCCGAAATTACAGAGCTCAATCGATTTGGCATCAACAAGATGCGCACATGTGCCTGAGACTGGAAAGACTAATTGATCGAAATGAGATCCTTAATATTAAATAGACGGAATGTCATGGCTCTGCTCAAATGCATCCCAAGCTTGCAACAAGTACTTTCAGAAGATCTCCAGGTAATTCAATTTGTGGATAAGTACGAATGGATGCAGTCTTTCTCCACATTCAGTCGGCAGTGGTGACACATACTCTACTGGCGGGAGTTTTTGCATGCTGGGCTTTGATTTGACTCCAGTATCGGGAGACCAGGAATTGCCGGAGTCCCTCCCTCTCTTCAATTAAGGCTTTACAGGGCCCATTGAAAAAAACCCTGTATCACTTCCAAATCCAGGAGGAGAAGGAGATGCATTTGATGGTCGGTGGTGTCCCAAGTTTTGGTGTAGGAGACAAGCTAATTATCGTACATCCTGCAGTCTTTAACAAGAAATAAGAAATAGCCTTCCATGGCCCTCCCCACCAGTCCTGTATACGATAGCAAACAGAGAAGGGAAATTCCAGTCCGTGGACCTTGGCATCCTGGAATACAAGGGGATTTGCAAATCTTTTGAACGAAGGGGACATAAACCTGGACAGCTTTGACATTATCTGCTTGCAGGAAACATGGCTGGGAAGTGTACCAATCCTGGATGGTTTCACAGTCATAATAATTCCAGCAAACCGTGGCATAAAAAGCAGGCTCACAGCCGGATTATTGATGGCAGTCAAAAACAGCCTGGGTCTAGTTGTAAAAAATGTGGTAAACCCAAACCCTTTTATGCAAAGTTTATCTGTCCAATGGAATCCTCCATAAACTGGCCAGTGTACGGAAAAGGCCAAAGGATGGTCATTGTCACTATTAAATATGTACTGAAACCCTAAGGCAATGAATATCAAGGAGTTTGTGGGGCAGGCCTCGCTACTGGTAGATGGGGCATGTACTGCTAGTGGTAATGTGATTGGGTGCAGTGATTTCAACTTGACATGCCTAAATACCACAGGGGCAATTAACCTTGTGGACAAAACAAACAATTCGCAATCAGAGGAAAGAGGGCTAGCCCGGTCCAGATTAATGAACTCAAAAGATTTGTTGTTGCTAAATGGTTCCTTCCCAGGCGATAGGCCATGTATGCCAACATGGTCAAGAGGTACACAACCAGCTGTCGTTAACTATCACGTGACTTGTTTCTAAGAGTGAAGGACTTTGAGGTGGTATCATGTACTGCTAGTGACCATAATTTACTGAAGTTGCAATGGTGGCAGAAGGGGCGGGTGAAGGGAAAGTGGGCTGTGCTGGACATGGAAACAGCAAATGGGGGATGTAGGCTTAGAATGTCTAGGGCAAACCAGAGGCTAATTATGGGATGTTACAATGGAGTGGGAAATATGATGAGGGAGCCTGTGTTAAACTTACCAGTAGACTACTTGCCAATTCTGCAGTCCTTTATGGTTAAAGGTTCTGCATTTGGTCCTATTCAGGTAAAGCATAGCCATTTGCATGATAAGATCATGGTGGGAGAAAAAAGGGCTCTAATACCTTGGGAGAGGTGAACTATTGGGGAGTGGCGAAAAAGCAGGGCTCAAAGGCTGCAGGTTAAAACATGCCTATAAAAACGGATTCCGAGGACATAAAGCGGTGATGCAGCAGCATAATGCTGAAGGGATGCTCAGGGTAATCTGCAAAAAATGTATGGGTGACACATGGAAGCTAATTAAATCTTGCTATGAGACACAGGATGTCCATCAGGCTAATGTAGAATGTGAGACTGTGTGGGTGAGACACTTTAGAAACCTATATTCAACGGGGAAGGAAGAGGAAGATGGGAGGAGTCTATGACCCCTTACTGTAGGGAATAAAGAGGAAGACGGGAAGGGTTTACGACCCGACACTGATTGGCTAATATCACAGACAACCATGGATCTAATAGATCTAAAAAAATCAAAGGGGGTCGTGGGAGTCTCTCTCGTCCTGGTTACGAGAGCCTTACGAGAGCCTTACCCAGGTTCTTTAGCTCACTATCTTTCACAGAGGAGAAATATCCCAAACATATCAGTCTTTGTCCTGACCAGGGGCAGTCTAGCACCAAAATGCTAGGCAATTCTCCTCTGAACAAGAGTACCAACAGCAACCCCAGACACATGTTTCAGTCTGGTTGGACCTCATCAGTTGGGTGGAGCTGTGCCTCTCTAAGAATAGTGCGCAAGGGGTCCACATCTGTATTCCCCTAGTAACCTAGGGTAAGACCCAAAGTTACTTAAATATGCAAAAAACAAGGGGGGTCCTGGGAGTCTCTGTGTCAGACATTAGTCCTGGTTATGAGAGCCTTACCCAGATTATATAGCTCACTATCTTTCACAGAGGAGAAATATCCCAAACATATCAGTCTTTGTCCTGCCGAGGGGCAGTCCAGCACCGAAATGCTAGGCAATTCTCCTCTGAACAAGAGTACCAACAACAACCCAAGACACGTGTTTCAGTCTGGTTGGACCTCATCAGTAGGGTGGAGCATTGACTCTCCAAGAATAGTGAACAAGGGGTCCATGTCTGGATTCCCCTAATAATTTAGGGTGAGACCCAAAGTTACTTAACAGATCTAATAAAAAAATTAGCACATCGCAGGCCCCATGACCAGATGGGCTAACAAATGTAATGCTCAAGCAAGGCCCGGACGTTTGGGCAAGTTTCCTGCAAACTATCTATGAAAGGATAATAAGAGTCTGGGCCCTTCCACCATCATTGGTGCGAGCTGTGGTGGTCCCGATATTTAAGAGAGGCAGTAGGGACAACCTGGGTAACTACCGCACTATTGCTCTCTTCGATGTCCTGGGAAAAATCTATGGTAGCTGTCTTTTGAGGAGACTAAATGATTGGTCTGAAGCGACTAGCCACCAGGATCCTTTACAGACAGGCTCCAAGAAGGGCCTGGGTAGTAGCCCAAATCTGGCCATGCTCTCTATCCTTAAAGGAAGGGTATTAGAGGGTAAAGGAAAGATATTTCTGGCCTTTGTGGATTTTGGCCAGGCATTTGACAGTATAAATAGAACAAGACTCCGGTCCAAAATGAAACAGTGGGGATGTCCTAATAGAACAAATATGGACCCTGCACACGGGAACCACTCAGTGAGACTGAACAGTAGGGGCCTCCTAATGGAGGAAATTCAGACATGGAAAGGCTTAAAGCAAGGGTGCCCAATGGCGCCCACCCTGTACAATTTATATTTCTCAGATTTAGCACAGACTCTGGCCAAGGCAATTGCATTTCCACCGAAATGTAATGGGATCCCAGTGAAACACATTCTAAATGCTGACGACGACCTGTTACTTATGGACCAGACTCAAATAACACTTCAGCAGTTGTTCAGAAAGCTAGAGGAGTATGTAAAAGAGAACAAGCTGACCATAAACACAGCCTCAATCTAAATCTAGATGGCAACCCCGGTGGTATATTGGGCAAGGGCAAGTAGAAGTGGTAGAATCATGTAAGTATCCGTGTGCGTGTGTTAATGTAAGCAATGTTGAGACAAAATCTGTGCAATTGCTGAGAGGAAAGGCTAATACAATGGCAACCCAAGCTGGAATTCTAAAGAAAAGGTACTGTAGGTTTTTGATCAAACCTAGCATTCAGTTGAGAGGCCTTGTTTTTCATCCTGAAAACGATCTGCCCCGTGACTGAAAGCCTGTTTTGGAAAAAGGTTTTGAGCCTTCCTAAATCCACACCAATCCAGATAATTCGGCTTGAATTGGGGCTGACCTCACTGAGGGGTATAGTCGAGGGGAAGTCCCTCTCACCATTCAGGAAATGCATCTCGGAAAATCCACCTAAGATACTTCAACTAATAAGAGATTAAATTAATTCTGAAAGATCAATGGCCCCAAGGAATTGGAAATTGCAATGTGAACAACTGCTGGATAAAGCCTTGGTTTCAGTAGAAGATCTGAGGTCAAATCCAATGAAGGTTAATAAAAACGTATGGCAAGCGGATTGGATTGACACCTTGGAGGAGGATAGAAAATGTAAGTTGTTTTATTACTTAATGCTTCAGTCAAGGGCCGCTGGTACGCTCCCCAAACATCTTGCCAAATGTCTGAACAGCTCCCTTAGATCTCGATTCATGAGGCTGAGATTGAACCTTTATCCATCTTGGGCAGTTTTAGCTGCTGCAGTTAAGGACCGCAAACCAGCGATCTGTCAGTTTTGTAAAAGTGAAGGACTGGTGGAGACTACTTGCCATTTGGTTCTATCTCGTAGACATTTCACTGATGTAAGAACGAGCATACTGGGATGTTATCTGAGTGAGGCAACGACTCTAACAGTGAATGAGTGGTGGAGCCTAATAATGAGCGGGGAAAGTTTCCCGAGGGTATCTGCAATATTGAACATGGTGGATAAGATATTTGAGATACAATAAGATCCCGGTGTGGGGGAATTTTCTATGTCAATAATGATAAAGTTTTCAAGATGGTTTGATGGATTTTAATGATGCATTTTAATGACAAATGGGTTTGTTATGCAGCAGATTTTCTTATTGCTTCTCATGGATTTCTGGGGATTTTATGTGTTTTGTGTTGCTCTGTTTTGTTGCATGTATGATTGCATTGTATTTGTAACAGTTTGCAAAAAGGTTTCTTGGTTAAACTAATAAATTGCAATAAAAAACTATTTTAAAAATAGAAGGGTCCTGATGCCGCTAGCCACCATTCTCCAAGATAAAAATAAAGAAATAAATAAATTGCTACAGGTGGATTTTCTCAGCCACCCACTGTAGACACCATTAAAACAATCAGCTTGTTCAAGGAGTCACAAGACCTTTGGGGAAACTTGCGGCAGGTGGCTAATGATGACACCTCCGCGCGGCAGTTGACGCCCCCAAAGGGGGGAGACCCAAAGCCTGCGCAACCCTTGGTCGGTGGCGGGGAAGTACCACAAACTTGGAACTCACTTGAAAGCGCAAATGACCCCAAACATGATGTCCACCCAATTATGCTGCACCCATAGAGCAACGCACCAGGATCGGCGTAGAAGCCTCTACAGAATTCTCAGCCCATGCTCCGCATGGACATGACCAGACCTCTGGGCAATGTCGCTCGCTGGTCACATGGGCAGTGGGTCCAACCTAGTGCACAGTTGGCACTGGTTCTCTTTCAGTTTGTTAGTGTTAAAATAATGTTGTTTTATTAGATGCGTATAGGAGCTGCAGTCCCAGATGACGGATGAACCCACGCGGCTACTCCCTCCGTAACAGAGGACACAATATTGCAGCAAGCACCCCCCCCCCCCCGCACCGTAAGCTGGTATTCACGACTCTCAGCGTCAAAGGCCTGAACTATCTGTCTAATTGGAGATCCATAGTGCAGCGACTAATAGACCTGGAAAGCACTATGCTATTTATTAGAGACCCATCTGATGCCTGACACTTCCCCAGGCTGTGCAGTAAGCACTTTCCGAAGCAGTTCCTGGCCTCCAGTGACACCAAGAAAGGGGGTACTGCGATCCTCCTCGCAAGAGGAGTACCAATTGTGGAAATGGAAAGCCAACAGGGCTTAGAAGGTAGATACCTGGGGGTTACAGATGTGCTGTTTGAACAGTTACACACCTTGATTGCCATCTATAGCCCGAACGAGAGATAGGAGGCATTCTTGCAGGAGCTGGAGGTAGAGTTAGCTCCCTTTGTAGAAGGTCAAGTAATAATCGGAGGGGACTTTAACAACAGGGTGCCGGACCCACTGGTAGATATGACCCATCCACCGGCCCCAAGTGACTACAAAATTGCGCTGGGGTTGCTGCATCTTTTCAAGACCATGGGGGCGGTGGACATTTGGAGGCTGTGGCACGCAGAGGCACGGGACTATTAATTATTCTCTCACATCCACCGCACCTCCTCCCACATAGACTTACTCCTGGCGAGCCCCCAAATAATGCCATTCATGGAGGAGGTTGAGATTGTCACAAGAAGTCTATCGGATCATGCAATCTGGCTAATGATCCGGATCCACCATCCGGCCCCCGCCCCAACTCCCCATAGAGACTATATGACCCAATCCTCCGGAATGGTATAGCACAAGCCATCAAGAACTAACTCCAGGAGAATGTACAGGGGCCCACCTCGATAGTGAGGGACGCTAGGAAGGTGGTCATCAGGGGGGAGTTTATAGCCCAATGGGCGGCCTACCATAAGCGTTCTGTGGAAATTAAATCCCAGCTAGAGGGGGAGGTCGCGAAGGCAGAAACTAGGCTCAAAGAGAGATGGTCCCCAAAGGTGCACAGAGCACTACAAGTGGCCCAAAATAAGTTAGTCGCACCTCACAGTGGACACGGCCCAGGCCCTTACTAAGACGAAGCAGGGTTATTATGCAATGGACAACAAGGGTGATACCTTCCTGGTCAGGAGGCAGCCCAAAGTAAGGCAGCAGAATAGGGTGGTCGGGATGCAGGACCCTGAATGCATAGTACAATATTCACAGGAGGCTAAATTGCAGCAAGCTGAGCTGCACCTGAAAGAGACAACGTCGGTCACTACCCGATCTCTGACAGAGCAGGCGCAATAGATAGCAGAGGCAGCTCTCCACCTCCATACCGGGACAGATCGGGAAGACCTAGACAGGCCTATCACTGCGGAGGAGATAGATACAGCGATTAAAACCCTAAAGGCCAGAGCACCGGCCCAGATGGCTTCACGCCTCTATATTACCAAAACTTCCAAGCGCATCTTCAATTCTTTTTTCGGCAGACCGGGGCTACTACAGCATCCATGCAGGAATCGTCCATAATCCTTTTGCTGAAGAAAGATCCCAGAGATTGAGCCTCATATAGGCCGATCTTATTGTTCAGTATTAACGCCAACCTATACTCAAAGGTTTTGATCAATCGCCTGGCAGAGGTTCTGACCAGGATAATTGACGCAGACCAGACCGGGTTCATCTGAGGCAGAACAATGGGGGACAATATTTGTCAGACCCTGAACTTGGTAGAGGTTGCTGCATCGGAACAGAGTAAAATGGCACTCCTGGCTTTTGACGCCACTAAAGCCTTTGACAAGGTCAACTGGGCTGTCATGAGGCTGACTTTCGAGGTATTCCACTTTGGGCCCCTGTTTCAGACTATGGTTTTGTCCAATTACCACTCATCCAGAATGTCTCTAAGGGTTAACCAGTGGCAGACGGGTCCCATCCCATTGACCTGTGGCACCAGACAGAGGTACCCCGTACCCACGCTCATCTTCGCCCTCATCATGGAACCCTTTCCCAGCGATTACGCAATACCCTACTATTTAGGGGTGATGGTGGGGAGAAAGCAATACAAGGTGTCCCTCTACGCCAATGATGTTGTACACCCAGTCCTAACTGCAACACTCCCTCAAAGATTTCAATTCCTTCAGGCACACTGCATTGCAGGGTTCACAGTCAACGTCTCCAAACCCGGGGCATTGGGGGTGGGTCTGACATCAGGGGAAATCGAGGCCCTGTGTCCTTGCTGCCCAATTAAAAGGGAAAGTAAAGCTTTAGGCAACTTAGGGGTCCATATTCCATCCAATGTAAAGGACGTCTATGGCGTTAATTTCCCGCCGCTTTTCAAAGCCCTAGGGGTGGTATTAGAGCAGTGGAGAACTCAGAAAATCTCCCTGATGCGCTGCATCACGCCCTGCAAAATTAACGTACTCCCGAGGCTCCTCTACCAATGTGCAGCGCTCCCGTTAGAGATCCCTTGCGAGCCCCTGCTCAACTTACACGCAAAGTCTTTCAATTTATTTGCCGCTGGAAGACTGCACAAATACCCAAGGTGGTGATAATCAGCAGTGCGCCGACTGGGAGGGATGGGGCTACCCAACCTACGATATTACTATGCAGCGGCACAGTTGGCATACTTCCCTGCAACAGATGAGCCCCCTGATGGGTAGACATAGAACAGTATGAGCTTCCGTTGCCCCTCTCCTCCTTACCGCATATTTCTCCGGCAGTACGGAAGCAATGACCTGGGCTTCTCTCAGCCTCAAGAACCACGATTGGGATTGGGTGATGATGTTGGTGGGTATTCAGAGGGGAAGATACTATGATCGTGTGGTTGTGGTGGTGCACTCACTTTCTTTATTTCAAACTAGGATTTGGGTCAAGTTACCTAATTTTAATTAATGGCTTACAGGTGCTCCCTGTTGGTGCTGTGCTACCAGTAGCAGAAAAATGTTGAGAAGGGAGGTCCCTCGAAATACAACAGGGGACAAACGGGGGCACAGAATTTACAAAACACTTGTAATCAATCAATATATTTAAATGGATTTACACCAGTTTTTTTTCTTCTTTCAAAAAGTTATTTTTTATCGATATAGAACCAAGTTAATTTAGCAATTAAACATATACTTGTGAAGTTTACAATAACAACATATCATCAGTATACCTTCTTTTGAGCAGTTCACATAAGTTTGTCAAAAATGCATATCATATTACAAAGAAATGTTTCATATTTGGTTCACACATCCATCAACGTTACAATTCTTTGTTAGTTTTTAATTGATCCAAATATCTTGATAGGAGTAGATGACAGTATGCACTGAGAGCACTCAGGGTTGTGTCTCCTATCTCTAAACTACGCGTTTTGGGTCTTCCCGACCCTTCTTCATGTTTAGATATTGGGTTTTTCAATGCTTTTTCTAGAAATAAAAAAAAATTGTATTATTTAGATTAAATATGTTCATTCTTTGATCATAGTTAATTGGTAACTATTATACATCATAATTCCTGTTATCAAAAGCTCTAAGGTACTAACCTTCGAATTGTTTTTTAGCCATAAGGCCTGATTTTTTCTTAATAGTCAGGGGAGTTCATAACTGTTGATAGAATAACACTGCGTTAATCTAATATCCTAGTTAGGAAAGTGGGTCTCCAGAGGGATAAGGCACTGATTAAGGCACTGGGTCCCTCTGTGAGACCCCAAGAATTAAATATTTTATGTGCCTAATATTCGATTTCATATTCACTCACCTATCCATTTTTTCTGGTATGCGTGATATGTTTTATAATCTGTGGCCGGTCTGGTCAGTTGCAGTTAGCTTTGTATCTAAAAATATATATTAACCAGTAATGTTCGTTAATCAGTTGCTAACTGTTGAGGTTTCTATGCTACTCAATCTCGTCATGCATTTCAAGTCTTACGCAAGTTAACTAGGAGCTGGATAGTGTTGCTGGCAAGGCTCACGCAATGTGCTACAAAGCTGTGCTTCACTCACCGGCTTCTTAGACACTTGCTGTGCGGGTTGGATAATTACTTCTTGCTTCAGTCTCCTCCACGTCTGCAGCTCGGCAACTACGGCAATCAGGCTCACATGTAAAAAGTCCTTTCTCCTGCATGTCATCTGCTACGCAGCTTCTGTATTTCAGAGTTTTGTTAGAACAGGACCCTCTCAGAACAAGCAGGTGAAATCTGCTGTCTCCACGTTCTGGAGTCCCTCTTGTTCTCCCACTTTTGCTTGGTTTGCCAGCCTCGTGCCTTCTTCCTTCTGCTACTACTGCTACAGCTCGCCTTCTAGTCACAACTCCAGCTCCTTCCTGTCATGGGTACTAGCATTGGGACACACACCTCAGTGGCACAAACACCTAGAGGAAAGCTGAAGACACAATTAGGGGCTAGATGGGTAAAGGCCCGGCAAGCAAAACATGCATTGAAGAAGTCTTAGAATGTACATCATTCACATAAGCCTGTTCTGGCATAGCTGTTATTTTCTAGTCACTTCCTGTACTTCCAACATGGATGCCTGTGTGACTTCCAGGAAGTGTATGGAACTGTGTAGCACACTCTAGTGTTTGGGCGTGGCTGCCTGTATAAGCCACACCCAAGAACTGGCCCATGCTTTGTGTGGTTTCTGAAGCCTAGAACACACGTTCACCGTAGCCCGGACCTCCAGTGGATCCTTACCTGTTTCCGCTTCATCGCAACCCGGACATCCAGTGGAACTCTCACCTGTTTGTTCATCTCGACTGAGGCAAGTTCCTTCTCTGCTCTTCACTCCAACGCTCTGGACCAGCTCTCCGGACCCGATCTACGATAGAAGAGAAAACAATTCAGAATTAGTAAGCGTGCATGCAATCAATCCTTGAGTCTTCCGCGTGACCAAAGTGACTTACCTCCATATGCGAGCCTAGTGGAATTCTTCTCTCAGCACCCGCATTCAGCTAGCAGCTCCGTTCCTGAAACCTGCAACGACAAAGAACTCAATATTACACTCAGCATATCCACAGTCAACAACTCACCTTTTTTCTTGCAACACGCGCGCAAAGCCAATGAAGTAACTGGCTCCATTGGACCTACCTTCCGCTCGTGTTGAACTAACCTGCAGCTTCAGCTTCGGAATCAATCCTGTGAATAGAATTTATGAACAATTCCCAGTGCTGTAACTGGGTACATACCACAGACTGTGTATTTCATCAGAACCTACCTGAACCTAGTGAAGCAACTAGTCCCGTACCCCAGACTACCGTGCCCCTGCAGATGCAGGATGGAGAGCTCACCACACTAAACCAAAAGGTGAGCCACGCCCAAAGTAATGGAATACACTACACTAGGGACACCGGGAGGGCGGAGGGAGGTTAGGAAAGCCTTTTTTACGGAAAACCTTCTAAAACACCCATTCTTTTGGCAGGTCAGCTTCCCAGCCCAGGGGTAACGAGAGGAAGAGACCGGAGGAATCCATTGCTCCCGCAGAGACCCAGGTGAGCGTGACACTTCCACTCCTTCCAACTGCCAACAGGTGTGGGCTGTTAGGCTTGATTACTGACTACGACCAGTTTCTTGGTCATCCCTCAAACGCCAGGCTTTAGTAGACCCTATTTTTCAGGTCTTAATTCCACATACAAGCAGACCAATATACCAGACTCCTGATTTTTGGCACTCGACCACTAGACTAAGAAATTCAAAATCGCTCCTGTACCTGTAACAGGATACATACACAGAATATATCAGGTGTCTGAAGGTGTATCAGTATGTAATACATGTAGTTTTTACACACAATGCTTTACTAACTTTGTATAAAATGTTGCATTGAAAATATCAATTGCAAAGGTGATATTATGCAAAGAGTACCCAACAAACTGATAATTACTGCACAGGATTTGACTATTATGAAGTAATATTTACTCAGGCCTTACCTATGTGGGTACGTGATTAGGCATAAAACATAGATGGGTTTATGCCCCTACTTTCTTGTTGTTGATTGTATGTATTATTCACAGATTGGTTTTCACATATTATCTCAACATCTTTTTGTTTGTAATGAGCCAAACTTGTTCTAACTTTTAAAACAACGAATGAAAGCTACATGTCTGGCCAAATAAAAAAGGCAGCTGTAGACACATCTCAGTAGTTGGATGGTTCCTTTCCCAGAGACACATATTTGATAGTTGTTTTTCTGGATGCTTTTGAAGGTTTAAATAATTATTGCAAGAATTTATTGCATGAATAAAGTTTTGAGGACAGGTCATACCCTTTGTACACATTGATTACTGACTACTACAACTGCATGCCTCTTCAGCCTTCTTCCTCGTCCCAGTACTTCTAGGATTATGGGATTTGTAACCCTTCAGTAAAGTTAGTACTTTCAACTTTTGAGTTGTTTTTTAAGGGTACATTTAGTTCCCTTAAACCCATTAAAAGATGGACTGTTAAGACTGGTTATTACAGAGGAAGACATCTGATTTAAGGCATTAGATCCCTTTATGTTATACCTTAGGGAGTAAGGAAGGTATTTATTCTCAAAAGCTCATTCTATTGACACAGTTTGTTCAGATTTAACAGAGCTTGTACCCCGGGTCACAGATCTGATATGTGAGTTAGGAACAGTATAATGACAATATGCCATTACCTGTTTTGGCAACCCAGGAAGGCACTCCCTGTCAGAGGACACATACTGTGTCTCACTGCACGGGATCGCCTCACCACCCTGGGCCCTGTCTCCTCCCAGGTGATCTGCAGTACACCTCCCCCGAAGTCAGGATCAGGAAGCATCTGCCTTTCCCTGGCTACCTGGGAGGAGACTTTAGGCAGGGTTTCAGTGAGGGATACATAGGATTCTTCACAGTACTAAGGGTGTTATGTGTGGGTACACAATTTATATGTGTACCAGGAAGGGTCACTTTTTGATTGTGTATTTACATTCATGTTCAGGATAATTTGTGTTTTATGAGATTAAAATGTACAATGGGCACTGTCGAAGGCTGTGCTCACGGGCCAGGGCCAATGGCCCAGACTAGTGGGCCTGAAAGACATGTAGAGTGGTCATGGCCTTTCCTAGTGGGTTCAAAAAAAAAAAAAAAGAAACATGTAAAAAAATGATGGTATGCAGTGATGTCCCAGGAGGATAGCTCAGCGGCAACGTGCGCGCTTTGGAAGCAAGATGACACGAAGCAACAGGTTCGATCCACGGGTCCGCGCTTAGAAACCTCTGGGTGTTTAAACGCGTTATAATAAAAAAAAACAATTCCTGTAACAGCGCCTCGATGCCTGAGGCTGTGTGAGTGCTTTAAGAAATGTAAAATAAATAAAAATAAATAAATGTTATCGAACAGATAACAAAGAATGCAATTTTGGAGGAATCCAAAACAAAGGAAAAAAAAATACGAATTATAGAAGGGTTATTAAATGTGGTTGGGAATGGGAAAAGTGGTTTAAGGGGTATGGGAAAAGTCTTTTTTTTAAAAGGGGGTGCTTGCCCCCCCAAAACAACGGAAAACTAAATGTGTTATTTTTCTTTTATTTTTTTGTAAATTAAATTTTATTGATTTCAAGAAAACATAGAAAGTTACAAACCAAATGGAGGGTGCAAGACCTCTGCAATTGATTCAAATACTGGACCTTTCCTTTGTTCTTATCCGCATCATGCCCTCCCACCAATACTCCTTCAAATACTTACCCTGATACGTGGAGTTTCTGACTTAATACAAGGGTCTCAAACATAAAGTGATCAAGTAAACTCAATTAGAACTCAAAGTATGTCCTGTGGTTGCTCTTGCTTCTGCCAGCGCCGAGCCTGGTCATACTGGCTACACCTGTTACCCAATGTCTCTACCCAAAGGTGTTACTAAATTGCTGCAATTACACCTCTATGTCTGAACTTCCTCCATTGATCGCTGCAGTGATCTTTTCCATGAGGTATATGCCCCTTGCTGTATCAGACCATTCCTTTAAGGTTGGGAGGCCCCTCCTCTTTCAATATCTTGCAAGGCACGCTCTAGCCGCTAGTAGCAGAAAATGAACCATGGAGGGAAGGGTGTGCCACTGTTCCCCTTGTTTATCCAAACCAAAAAGTACCAACATTGGGTCAATCACACGTTATTTTTTTCTATGTTTTGGGTACTTTAAAAATTAATTCTTTGTTTTTTTATTCGATAAAGTCACATGTAACCGTTGCGTCATTAGCTGTGAGGATTGTCAGCAAAAAGACAAAGCACTCCATATACAAATGTCCCCATATGTTCCCACACAGGTTCCCGGGAATCCCTGGGAAAATATAGCCGTAGATTTTGTAGGTCTGTTTCACATTATGATCCCTCCCCCCTCAATATGAAGTTTTCGATAGTAGACCTAGACTAATATTCACATTGCCCTGAGTTTAAATTTGTTAGAGACATTACAACAGAGAAAATGATAGATTTTCTGGATGATCTGTTTTCCAGGAAGGGCATTCACAGGACCTTAGTCACAGACAAGGGCACACAATTGGTGTCTGGGGAGATGAAGGCATTTCTCCTCAGGATAGGAGTTGAGCACCATACCACATCACCGTATCATTCCCATGCCTACGGCTGGTGGAATGGTTTAATCATGTAGTTAAGGATACCATGCAGCTCCTGGAGAAGGGACACTGTTCCGTCACGTAAGGAGTTATGGATAAACTCATGGACTACAGGGTCCATAAACATCCCATCACAGGAGAGTCTCCTTTTTACCTCATTAGGGGCAGATTTCTGAAACATTTTAAGTGCCCCCTCCACACCTGGTTGTGTAAAGAAAGTGACTCAGCCCTACCTACAGTGAAGCAGAGGATTGTTGCTGCCCAGTTTAGAAGTGAAAAATGTACCCATAAACAATGCGATAGGCCACATAGTATCCAACTAGGTTACATTTTGAGTGCTAAGAATCAACCCATTAGAGTTATCAGGGTTGGTCCTCCCTCAACCCGCACCTCATACAATAGGGTATGCAATGTCTCTCTCATTGCACGCTGCAACACCCAACAGGGGATCCCTTTCTGAGGGGTGAACAGCCCAATGGTGACTCAATTGTCACAAGTGCTAGAGAGAGACAGGATAATTTGAGTTCCTTCGAAGTATAGGGAAATATATTATACACTCATCTCTTGCACCCACACTGTATTCACCACAGTATCCTTAAAGCCTGCTATAGAGTTTGCATACAGAGTGAACAGCACACATCCATTCCTGGAATGGGAATGTGGAGCCTACAGATGAGAAGCCTCCAGAGAGTTCAGTTGCAGGAGGCTGGCAAGTGAGATAGACTGTTGTTATGCTATCATGTTAACCTATATGCCACAATAAATACTTCAAACATCAAGAATCTCGGAGAGTTAATTTGACAAAGGTTTTAGCAGCACAGTTAGGAATTGTTTACATTTGTTCATAGAGTAAACAATTTGAAACTAAAAAGCCACACATGCACAGCGCCACCTAGCAGCCAACACTGGACATTTGCCTAAACATCAGAGCTGCACAACAATGCACTATAGGTATGCAAATTAGCTGAACATATTGCGTTTTGCCCCATGAGAAAATTGGCATTCTGTTAAAAGGCAGCATTATTTTATATATAGATTTATCAACCCAAGTCAGACAGCTCACAGGGATGCAAATTGTAAAGAGGGTTAACGCAATCTTAAGAAATTAAGCTATAACTAAGAGGAGAGGAAGCACTAAAGAGGATTCAATCAAGTTTATTTTGAGGTATGGAGCATCAAGTCATGGAATAAAAATTATTACATAGAAATATTGGTCTATTTTACAATGTGATTTAGAAATGGCTGTTCTGTGTTTACAAGCCTTTGCAAATATTTCAGACATTAATTCAAGCTGATTTACCTTTAATGAAACCAAATCAGTAATTTCTCATTATTCCCAAATACGGTAAATTTCCTGGTTTATCATGTAGCTGTTGTAACGACATCACTAAACGTGAATATGTGCCACATCCAACCATAGGTGAACATATCCTTTGAAGCTTTACAGACATTCTTTAAAATGTTCATGTGGAAAAATATGCATAGCACAAACTAGAGAAAGCGGACAGTTATTAAACTTTGTTCATCTACAGGCTCGGAGTGGCCTATACGGCAATAGGGAAACGCCCGGACCAAAAATACAAAATGCTATTGTGGGGGCAGTTTATTTGGTCAAAGTGGGCCACTTTTTTGGCCCATGTGTGCAGTTCGATAAGTTACTTCACCATGCAGTTAGTAGTTTTAACCAGTGTTATTGAATAAATGTTCTTTGATATGCACAGTTTGCGTCAGATCTTATCAAAAACCTCCACATTGGGTACTCCACAAAATAACTGAATTGCCTACTTGGCGCTCCCTGTTAGTGTCTGCAGGTGTCCGCAGGGGACGCCAGCAGCCAGTCACCTTCCTTCCTACTACCCTGCCACCCCCCCCCCCCCACCTGCAGGTGGTTCACTCCCGGCTGTTTTATAGTGACTGTAATGTTGAGTACTATAAAATTGCATCATTAAATCTAGGTCTTTTCCCCCCCATTCAGGAATCTCAAATGTAGGTGTGTTTTTCCTTGTATTGTTATAATATGCACCGTACCAGTATTTAAAAAATATTTACTTTGTGAAAACTAGGCCTTTTCTCCCCCATTCAGGAATCTCAAACTTGGGTGCGTTTCTCCTTGTATTGTTATAATATGCACTGTACCAGTATTTAAAAAAATCTTTGTGTTGTGAAAACTAGCCCTTTTCTCCCCCATTCAGGAATCTCAAACTTAGGTGTGTCTCACCAGTCTTAACAATAATGTGCTTTTTGTGAGCTCCTTAATCCTGAGTGTTGTCAGCTTGTCTTATTGCTCAACTTGCTGGCCTCTCGCTGTCTTGCCTGCCTACTCTTTGTCCTCGCTAGTGTCTCCCCCTCTCCCTTTCACCTCTCTCCTCTCCCACCCACCCTCTGGTGCTCTCTGTCTCTCCTATCTTTTCTAACTGCTTCTCTATTGACTATCATGCTCTCCTCACTAAATCTGGTAGGAAGAAGTTTAAAAAGGACATCCTGATCTCCAACCCAGGCCTCCCTATCACTGACACCTACACAAGTGCCTCCTCCAAGGAAACTCTCACTGACATCCTCTTTGTCGTGCCTTCGCCAGACCTATGGACCCTTCATATGGTCTCTCTGCTCTCTCCTTTCGCCTCTTCTCCCATTAATGGTGGCACCCGTTGGAACGCCCTCTTGGCCTTCTTCCTCTCTTCTAAGGTCATCATTAATGTTTACTCTAATGGGACCGTCTTGGTCCATGGCCCCCAGGCCAACCTGCACCTTTTTGATAGATGCATCCCGCACCTCATGAACTTCCTTTCTTCTGCTGCTGTCCCCCCCTTTCCTTGGCTACCTTTTCCTCCCCCTTCCCTCTCTGCCCTCTCTCAGGCTCCTTCTACACCTCTGCAGGGCATACCTCTGATCTGTACCCCTCCCTTGAAGTCCTTCAAGGGGGGCAACCTTCTCCACATTGCCACTCTTAACTCTCGCTCCACTGTCAAACATTCCTCTGATATCTGCCACCTTCTTGAAGAACTTGACCTCGATGTCCTCGGTCTCACTGAGACATGGTTCACAGCCAGCTCTGTCACCAGCTTTGACATGCTCCTACCTGACGGCTATAAGATACTCTCCGTGCCCAGGCCCAACCGCTCTGGTGGGGGTGTAGCCCTTGTCTTCCCTGAGTGGATTCCTGCCTCTGTCACTCCTATGCAGGCCTACTCCTCTTTTGAATGCCCCATCTGCAGGCTCTCTCTCTCCCCTACCATTCCCTTACTGTGGCTACTATCTATCGGCCACCTGGTCAGATTTCTTCCTTCCTCTCGGAGTGGCCGGACCTCTCCTCCTCACTCCTGGCCTCAACCACTCAACTCCTCCTTCTTGGAGACTTCATCACCTGGATGCCTCCTGTCCCCCTGTCATGATGCCTACCCCCGGAGCATCAGGCCAGGCCCAGCACCCCCGGAAGCAGGCATCATGCCCTCGGGTAAAAGCCCAGCGGCCCCTTATAGGGACTCTTTGGACTCAGTCCTGGCGCCTTTGGCGCCAGGCTCATGTTGGACATCAGTCCTGGCGCCATAGGCGCCAGGCTCATAAAGGGAGGTGTTTTGTGCACTTACCTGATGCAGACCATGCTGCACGCTTCAGGCCTCCCTGAGACCTGAAAGGGACTATTTTTTCATAGGGACTATTTTTTCACTCGGGCGTGGCCAGGGAAGGATACATACCTATTTGGGGAAGGATACATACCTGGGGCTTCTTTGGAGGCTATTTAAGCCACGCCCAGACAGCAGCTCATGCTTCGCGTTGTTCTGCTTCCTGCAGCTTAACGCTCACCGTGTCTGCTCCTGCTCCTGGACTACAGCCACGCCCGTCTTGAACCTGGAAGACCTGCAAGGAAGGAAGAGAAGAGAAAGGTGAAAACCAAGGATTATTTCAAGCTTCTTACCTGCATCCGGAATCTTCTCACCAGCATCCCTGAAGGAAGACTTCAATTTAAAAGCATCACGTTGCTCGCTGCAGCGCCACGCTTCACTCACCTGTCCCGTCCTCGAGACATCTCCCGGCTCCATTGCGGCTGTCAGCATCGGACGTCACATCTCTGGGGAGAGAGGAAGAAACAAAAGGTGAGCAGAAGGACACACAGAAGGAAAGCCTGATTAACAGCCATAATACTTACCGGCTTTTCTTCCACATTTCGGGTCGGCGCCGCCCCGCTGGCAGGTACCGTACCCCAGCCCCTATGGGGAAAGGACTAGAGACATTTCAGAGGAATGATAAGGACATCTAGAGGGATCGCCCTCATTACTACTCACCTCGGCAGGTTAACCCCTCGACGCATCGCCTTCATTCTGCACCTGAAATAAAGGACAGATCACAGGTGAGAAAGACAGCATAAAGGGGGCCTCACTTGAACTTTGAACTTTCATACTTACGGCGCATCGCTCAGGAAAGTCAAGTGGATTTTGCCAGCGCCATTCTAAAAACCAGTGAAGTAACTTGACGAACGCGCGCCCCTGCACCAGAAGCAGGATGGAGAGTTCAACCTTCCAAACCATAAGGTGAGCTTAAACCGGGTTTGGAGGAATAGAGAGGAACGGAGGGGGGAGGGGGGAGCTAACACACCATTCTGCAGACTGTTAATCCCCTTTCTCATCTGCAGATGGATATTCCTACGGGCCAAGGAAGCACGATTTGGAGGTCCTGTCCAATCGGTGTTCCGGGTCCTGCGCATCACGCTAGAAGAGACCGCAGTAATCCAGACTAGATCAGCGCCCCCGTGGGAACCAGGTGGGCGTTACAGAACGCGAAGCCTCCCTACGAATTCCCACCCAGGCGCTATGGAAACTTCTGAGACTGACCAACTGGCCCAACTACTGGGGGAATTACGGGCCGAGGTACACGCCCCTCGTCAAGAGACTAATGCCCTCAGAAGAGAAGTGATTGTAACAAGGGAAAGGACTGATGACCTGGCTAGACAGCTTTTGCAAGGTCAAGCTGGACAAACTCCTTTACCCGGTTCCGGGGGGAACCCCACTCCTGTGGTTTCCAGTAACCCTGTGCTGATTAATCTACCTGCAAACATGCCGCTGGCCCCACCCGAACGCTTTGCTGGGGACCCCAAACGATTCGCCGTATTCATGAATCAGTGTCGTTTGCACTTCCTATGCAGACCCGGGGCCTTCCCTAATGATCAGACCAAGGTAGCCTTTGTGTTGTCATATCTCAGCGGCTGTGCTGCCGATTGGTCAGTCCCACTGGTAACTCAAGATGACCCGATTCTTTGTGATTTTCACGGATTTCGAACAAGCATGGAAAGGTTATTTGCTCGACATTCCCAGGGACAGGCTCTGGATGACGAACTTCTATCTCTGCGACAGGGCAATCAAGACCTTCTATCCTACATTGCAACCTTCAATAGACTAATTGTGGAAACTGGTTGGCCAGAGGATAAAAGAATCACGTTATTCTATCGAGGTCTACGCAGAGAACTTAAAGATGTCCTGGAACAAGTTGTAAATCCGCCCCAAGAATGCAATGAATATATAGACTTAATGGTCCAGTTGGATCACAGGCTGCAAAACAGAAAAGCAGATCGGTCCAAGTTTGAAACCCGGGTGTGGGCCAAAACCCACGCTAACCCCAAGGGGGCTGATGCCTCGGAGCCTATGCAAATCGGAGGAGTTAAAGGACCCCTAACTCAAAAAGAACGGGAAAGAAGACGACAGATGCAATTATGCCTTTATTGTGGGTCCTCAGGACACTTTCTACGAGGTTGCCCGGTTAAGCCGCCCAAGAAGGTGGTAGGAGCCGCTGATAAAATCCATGGAAACTCTGTATCGGGAAACAACCACGCCCGGCAAGCGTAGGGGTCCGCTTGCCGAGCTTGAAAACTAACTCTCAGACCTCGCATTTCATTGTGCCAATGGTCCTCATAGATCCGGAACAGCCAAAACGGTTGCATGCTATAAAGGCATACATCGATAGCGGGGCTATAGGAAATTATGTGGATCGAGAATTGGTCTCTAGGATAAACCTCCCTCTGCGTCCTAAAACCAGCAAAGATGTCATCACCACTGTAGATGGAACCGAAATTGCCTCTGGACCGGTAACACATTCCACAGCTGAGGTGACACTTGTAGGTCCGGATGGCCATCGGGAGGCAGTTGTGTTTGATGTGATCAAGGCTCCACAGTTTCAGCTTATTCTCGGAGTCCCTTGGTTAGAGACACATAATCCTCGAATTGATTGGCGAGCGAAGAGAATAACCTTCCCGGATTGTGCACAAACCTGCTACCCAGAAAATCCAAAGATTAATCTAGCATCAGTAACCTCTGTCCCCGTGCAACTACCTCCAGAGTACCAAGACTTTCAGGACGTCTTTCAAAAGGAACAGGCCAACACGTTACCTCCCCACAGATCGTACGATTGCCAAATCGATCTGGTGCCCGGTGCACAACCCCCTTGTAGCAGGATTTATGCCCTTACTGAACCTGAGAATCTGCATTTGAGACAATATTTAGATCAATACCTCGCCAATGGTTTCATTCGCCTGTCAAAGTCCCCGGCATCTTCAGCTTTGTTCTTCGTGCCTAAAAAAGAGGGCGACCTTAGGACTTGTATCGATTACCGCGCATTGAACCAGATAACTGTTAAAAATCGTTACCCTCTGCCTCTGATCCCTGAACTCCTTGACGAGGTGAAGGACGCTTGCGTATACACCAAGTTAGATCTCCGGGGGGCTTATCATCTGGTACGAGTAAAAGAAGGCGACGAATGGAAAACGGCCTTCTGTACAAAATATGGACTATTCGAATACCAGGTGATGCCTTTCCGGTTGTGCAACGCGCCTGCTGCCTTCCAATTCTTCATGAATGATGTCCTTCGGGAACTCATCGATGCCTGTGTTATCGTGTATATATCGATGACATTCTTGTGTACTCCTCTTCGGAATCTGATCACAGAAAACATGTCAGGGCCGTCCTAGAGAAACTGCGCCAGCACAAACTGTTTGCCAAGCTGGAAAAATGTGTTTTACATACCACCGAGGTTGAGTTTCTCAGATTCATCCTGACACCTAAAGGGGTCCGAATGGATTCACGGAAAGCGGATGCCATCCTCAAATGGCCATCACCTAGTTCAGTGAAAGGTGTCCAAAGCATGCTTGGATTTGCCAACTTTTATCGCAGGTTTATCCCGGAGTTTTCACGTGTGGTGCAACCCATCACTGCACTCTTGCGAAAAAATAAACGTTTTGAATGGACCAAGGAAGCCGAACAGGCCTTTCAGGAGTTGAAAGCTAAGTTCACGTCCGCACCTATTTTGAAGCACCCGCGTCCTGATCTCTCATATATAGTCGAAACCGACGCGTCCAGCTTAGCCATGGGAGCTGTCCTGTCTCAGAGAGACCCTGAAACCAACCAACTGCACCCCGTAGCATTTTGGTCCAGAAAGTTCTCACCGCCGGAGATAAATTATGCGATTACCGATAAGGAACTATTAGCCATTAAGTCCGCCTTTAAGGCTTGGCGGCATTATCTCCTCGGCGCCCGGCATACCATCACCGTGATCACTGATCACCGAAATTTACAATATTTAAAAACTGCCAAGGCCCAATCGTCTCGACAGCTCCGATGGGCTTTGTTCTTTGCTGAGTTCGATTTTGTAATCACCTACCGCCCCGGTTCTAAGAATGGTAAGGCGAACGCTCTATCCCGAATTGGAATGGAAGAAATAGACACAAACTCAGAACCTGTGCCGATAATTCCCGAACAAAGAATTTTGGGAATAACCACTTTACAAACCCTTGAAGACATTCAAGCACGAGTAAAACAAGTCCTGGACTCTTCAGTCTTGCAGGATTGGATCAAAAAGGGGTCTAACTTTTCAGTCAAGGATGGCTTACCTTACTTCCAAGGACGCTTATTTTTGCCAGAAAAGGAATTGCAAGAACTGTTTATTTCCCGTCATCATGACACCCTGATGGAAGGACATCCTGGCATTGCCAAAACTGAGGAAAAGGTTAGGCGACAATTCTGGTGGCCTTCCTGGCGAAAGGATATTAAATCTTTCGTGATATCCTGTGGAGTTTGTGCCCAAAACAAAGGTCAAAAGACAAGACCCGCCGGTCTTCTTCTGCCCTTAGACATTCCACCAGCACCTTGGCACACCCTGTCACTAGATTTTATCACGGACCTGCCCTCTTGTAATGGTTACAATACTATTCTGGTCGTGGTAGATTTATTTTCCAAAATGGCCCACTTTATTCCGTTGAAAGGATTACCTTCAGCCTTTGTTCTTGCCAAGGAATTCCTCGAGAATATCATCCGTTTGCATGGATTCCCGTCCATACTAGTCTCCGATCGGGGAAGCCAGTTTATTTCTCATTTTTGGAAAAAGTGTTGTCAGCTGGCACAAATCGACGTAAGACTCTCAACCAGCCACCACCCACAGACCGATGGTCAGACGGAGAGAACGAACCAGACCCTTGAACAATTTCCACGATGTATGTTGCACCAATCGGAGGGTAATTGGAAGGATATTCTGTGGGTGGCTGAATATGCTTATAATAACTCGATACACTCTGGAACGGGTCAAAGCCCCTTTTTTACCCTATATGGACATCACCCTCGTACTTCAGACTTGGACTCACCTTCGAGCCTTGAAATGCCCACAGTGGATCATTTGCATTCTACGATAACTCAAGCCTTCAAGGATGCAACTGCACATTTGCAACATGCGAAAGAGAAATACAAAAAGAATGCAGATCTACATCGAAAGGAGGCGCCTCCATACCAAATTGGGGATCAAGTATGGTTGGCTACCAAACACTTATCGCTCAAGGGACCTCGAACTTTTAATCCAAGGTATTTAGGCCCTTACTCAATCAAAGCTATAATTAACCCAGTAGCAGTCAAGCTCGATCTACCAGCCAACATGCAGATTCACCCCGTTTTTCATGTGTCACTTTTGAAACCAGTACAACCAGGAACCAGAAGCCACCAGACCCAATCCTGATAGATGGAGAGCCAGAATTCGAAGTAAAGAACATTTTGGATTCCAAAATCTTAAAATCAAAGCTTTTCTATCTAATTGATTGGAAAGGGTATGGGCCTCAGGAAAGGTCTTGGGAACCCAGTGATCACGTACATGCACCTCGGCTGGTAAAAAGGTTCAATCGGAATTTCCCAAACAAACCGAAACCTCCAGAAGGAACGACCTTGGGAGGGGCCTTGGGGGGGAGGGCTGTCATGATGCCTACCCCCGGAGCATCAGGCCAGGCCCAGCACCCCCGGAAACAGGCATCATGCCCTCGGGTAAAAGCCCAGCGGCCCCTTATAGGGACTCTTTGGACTCAGTCCTGGCGCCTTTGGCGCCAGGCTCATGTTGGACATCAGTCCTGGCGCCATAGGCGCCAGGCTCATAAAGGGAGGTGTTTTGTGCACTTACCTGATGCAGACCATGCTGCACGCTTCAGGCCTCCCTGAGACCTGAAAGGGACTATTTTTTCATAGGGACTATTTTTTCACTCGGGCGTGGCCAGGGAAGGATACATACCTAGTTGGGGAAGGATACATACCTGGGGCTTCTTTGGAGGCTATTTAAGCCACGCCCAGACAGCAGCTCATGCTTCGCGTTGTTCTGCTTGCTGCAGCTTAACGCTCACCGTGTCTGCTCCTGCTCCTGGACTACAGCCACGCCCGTCTTGAACCTGGAAGACCTGCAAGGAAGGAAGAGAAGAAAAAGGTGAAAACCAAGGATTATTTCAAGCTTCTTACCTGCATCCGGAATCTTCTCGCCAGCATCCCTGAAGGAAGACTTCAATTTAAAAGCATCACGTTGCTCGCTGCAGCGCCACGCTTCACTCACCTGTCCTGTCCTCGAGACATCTCC
This sequence comes from Ambystoma mexicanum, assembly GCF_040938575.1. Classification (NCBI taxonomy): domain Eukaryota; kingdom Metazoa; phylum Chordata; class Amphibia; order Caudata; family Ambystomatidae; genus Ambystoma; species Ambystoma mexicanum. Next base: position 730,528,972 of record NC_090924.1, read on the forward strand.
CGGCTCCATTGCGGCTGTCAGCATCGGACGTCACATCTCTGCACCTAGGGGAGAGAGGAAGAAACAAAAGGTGAGCAGAAGGACACACAGAAGGAAAGCCTGATTAACAGCCATAATACTTACCGGCTTTTCTTCCACATTTCGGGTCGGCGCCGCCCCGTTGGCAGGTACCGTACCCCGGCCCCTATGGGGAAAGGACTAGAGACATTTCAGAGGAATGATAAGGACATCTAGAGGGATCGCCCTCATTACTACTCACCTCGGCAGGTTAACCCCTCGACGCATCGCCTTCATTCTGCACCTGAAATAAAGGACAGATCACAGGTGAGAAAGACAGCATAAAGGGGGCCTCACTTGAACTTTGAACTTTCATACTTACGGCGCATCGCTCAGGAAAGTCAAGTGGATTTTGCCAGCGCCATTCTGAAAACCAGTGAAGTAACTGGACGAACGCGCGCCCCTGCACCAGAAGCAGGATGGAGAGTTCAACCTTCCAAACCATAAGGTGAGCTTAAACCGGGTTTGGAGGAATAGAGAGGAACGGAGGGGGCAAGGGGGAGCTAGCACACCATTCTGCAGACTGTTAATCCCCTTTCTCATCTGCAGAAGGATATTCCTACGGGCCAAGGAAGCACGATTTGGAGGTCCTGTCCAATCGGTGTTCCGGGTCCTGCGCATCACGCTAGAAGAGACCGCAGTAATCCAGACTAGATCAGCGCCCCCGTGGGAACACCCCCCTCTGGACTCTTTCGAGACCTCTGCGAATCTCTCTCATTCACCATTCTCCCCTCTGGCCCGACTCATTCTGCAGGGCACACTCTCGATGTTCTCATCTTCTCAGACCTTCCCCTTTCTGTCCCTCTCTCCACTCCTCTCTTCTGGAGTGATCACTTTCTCCTATCCTCCCACCTCACTCTCCCTACCCCTCAGGCCAAGCCACCTCCATCACTGCCACCCAGCTTCTCGGTCATCTGACACATGAAGCGCGTTGTTACGCTCACCTGGTATCCACGGGGACGCCACCGAGCTGTGGGGACTCTGGTGCCCTTCTCAGCCGCTCCCTGGTATAATCAGCAGGGAAGTCTGCCTGAAAACAAGTGGGCAATGTTCAAGACTGGGCAACTGGGGTAAGAGCCCCCCAACACCCCGTATGCCTGCAGCCCCTCCCCGGACCTTTCCTCACCTTGTTATGGGTTTTGGGGTGCTCTCTGTCCTGCCTTCTTGGCAGGGGCGCGTTGTCCTTTGTGAGCGAGTGCGATCTAGTTACTTCACTGATGCTGCCCTTTAGAGTCTTTAAGGTAGGTCTTATTACTGTTACACTGTAAGGCTTTCTTGGATTCAATAATGTATTTTCTCTCTCCTTAGGTGTGCGGAAGCTCGCTGTGGAACGTTGGCTGAATTTGGACTCACCGGCAGGTGATGGTGTTTCGAGAGCGCTTTGATGCGGTAAGTAGGCGCTATGCGCAGCGCTATGATGCCTTGCCTTTGCTAACCTGTTGTCTTTTGTTCCCGTAGGTTGCAGTGCTCACCCGGAGCGAGAAGTCCCAAGGCGGTGCTGGTCGATGGGCGACTTGAGAGGTAAGCTACCGGCACAATTGGAAATGTCTAATGTCTTGTTTCTCTCCTTTTGCAGATCCGACGGTCCGGGAGGCTCGCTGTTCCTTGGATTCTGTTTGCAGGAGCAGAGGGCAGCTAGCGGTGGAATCACAGGTAAGCTGCTGCTAATAACGATGTCCTTTTTGTTTTTCAAGTGCTGTTCTTCCGAGGTTTGCAGATGCTGCTGAACACGATGAGCGTCACGTTGCAGGATTGCAAAGTAACGTGAAGCGTGTTCTCCAAGTCGGGTGTGGTTTAAATAGCATCAAGAAAGTAGTCCAGGTAAAATAGTCCTTAGGCTACCACACCCAAAACACTATACCGCATAGCTTGGTTCCAAGGAGCCAAGCTATGTGCATGCCTCCATGTTGACTGGCATTGAAATAAAGTAATTCCCAAGCACAAGTCTTCCCTAAGTATGAGCCTGGTGCCAAAGGCGCCAGGACTGGCCCCAAGAGGGCCTAGGCAAAGGATGCCCAAGCTTGTTGGGGGCCCGAGCCAAGACCCCTCCTGGCCCATGGGCCTGACGGGGGGGTTTCAGGAAGTGGGTTGTGACAGCACTCCCCCCCAAGGCCCCTCTCAAGGTGTTCCTTCTGTCCGGCCCTGGTTTAGTTGGAAAGTTGAGATGATATGTTCTGATCAGACGTGGTGCATGAATGTTTTCACAGGGTTCCAGGATCTGTCTTGGGGTCCAAATCCTTTCCAATCGACTAGGTAGTATAACCTTCCCCTCGAATACTTGGAATCCAAGATGCTTCTGACTTCGAATTCTGGTTCTCCATCAATAAGTATGGGTTTTGATGGTGTCCCAATCCGTGTACCGGGCTGCATCGGTTTTAATAGGGACACATTACATACTGGGTGAATCTGTAGGTTAGGTGGTAGGTCTAGTTTGATGGCCGCTGGATTGATAATTGCCTTGATGGTGTAAGGTCCTAAGTACCTGAGTTGAAAAGTCCGGGTTCCCTTGATGGGTACAAACTTGGCAGCCAGCCAAACCTTGTCTCCTACCTGATAGTCTGGGGCCTTATTCCGGTTTTGGTCGGCAAATTGCTTTTGTTTTTCTTTGGCAAAAATAAGATGTTCTTTGGCCTTTTTGAAAGCCTGAGTGATGTTGGTGTGAAGAGTTTTTACTGCTGGCATTTCCAAATTTGTTGGTACATCTAGTTCTGAGGTACGTGGGTGTCTACCATAAAGGGTATAAAAGGGTGTTTGTCCGGTACTGGAGTGCAAGGAGTTGTTATATGCGTACTCGGCTATCCATAACAAATCTTTCCAGTCTCTTAGTTCATGGTGTAACATGCACCGTAGGTATTGTTCGAGGGTCTGGTTGGTCCTCTCGGTCTGACCGTCCGTTTGGGGGTGATGGCTAGTGGATAGCCTGACGTCAATTTGTGCCATTGCCCAACATTTTTTCCAGAAGTTGGAGATGAACTGGCTACCTCGATCAGAGATCAGGACTGATGGGAAGCCATGTAGTTTTGCAATGCCATCCAGGAACACTTTGGCTAGAGTGGGTGCGTCATGGAGGCCTTTGAGTGAAAAAAAGTGCGCCATCTTTGAGAACAAGTCCACGACTACCAGGATGGTGTTAAACCCTTGACTGGGAAGTAGGTCAGTGATGAAGTCGTGGGAAAGAGTGTGCCAGGGAGTGGGAGGAATGTCTAAAGGTTGCAGAAGACCGGATGGTTTTTGTTTTTGCAACTTGTTTTGCGCACAGACTCTGCAGGACTGACCATATTGAATGACATCCTTTCGCCCGGCAGGCCACCAGAAGTTCTGTTTTACCTTGGCTAGAGCTTTGGTGATTCCTGGGTGCCCTTCGATCAGGGAATCATGATAACTAGCAACAATTTGTTGTTGTAAGTCTTTGGTGGGTACATACAACCGATCCTTAAAAAAGGGTAAGTGATCTTTAATGGAATATTGTTCTCCTTGCGCTTGCCATGCGAAGAAGGCATCTGGGTTCAAGGTTCGTTGAATCTTATCTCTCAGTTCAACTTGGGTTAAGGCCGTAGTGAGGCCCAAGAGCTTGTCTTCCGCTATGATGGGGACTGGATCTGGGGGCGTATATACCAAGTCATCAGTGCCTATACGAGAGAGTGCATCAGCTTTTCCATTCTTGACCCATGGTCAAAAGGTGATGACATAGTCGTATTCGCTGAAGAAAAGGGCCCACCGCAATTGGCGTGAAGACTGGGCTTTAGCTGTCTTAAGGTATTGCAGGTTTCGGTGGTCTGTGATAACTGTAATAGTGTGTCTGGCCCCCAGAAGGTAGTGCCGCAAGGCTTAAAGGTTGGATTTGATCGCCAAGAGTTCTTTGTCCGTGATGGCATAATTCATCTCCGTGGGAGAAAATGTCTTCGACCAAAAGGCCACTGGATATAGCTGGCCTGTTACTGGATCTCTTTGCGAGAGGACAGCTCCCATCGCTATGCTGGAAGCGTCTCTTTCCACGATATAAGGAAGATCGGGGCGAGGAAATTGCAGGATTGGTGCGGAGGTGAACCTTTTCTTGAGTTCCTGAAAAGCCTTCTCTGCTTCTTCGGTCCAGGCAAATTTGCTGTTATTTTTTCTTAGCAATATGGTGATCGGCCTGTAAGCCTTTCTTGGATTCAATAATGTCTTTTCTCTCTCCTTAGGTGCGCGGAAGCTCGCTGTGGAACGTTGGCTGAATTTGGACTCACCGGCAGGTGATGGTGTTTCGAGAGCGCTTTGATGTGGTAAGTAGGCGCTATACGCAGCGCTATGATGCCTTGCCTTTGCTAACCTGTTGTCTTTTGTTCCTGTAGGTTGCGGTGCTCACCCGGAGCAAGAAGTCCCAAGGCGGTGCTGGTCGATGGGCGACTTGAGAGGTAAACTGCCGGTACAATTGTAAATGTCTAATGTCTTGTTTCTCTCCTTTTGCAGATCCGACGGTCCGGGAGGCTCGCGGTTCCTTGGATGTTGTTTGCAGGAGCAGAGGGCAGCTAGCAGTGGAATCACAGGTAAGCTGCTGCTAATAACGATGTCCCTTTTGTTTTTCAGGTGCTGTTCTTCCGAGGTTCGCAGATGCTGCTGAACACGATGACCGTCACGTTGCAGGATTGCAAAGTAATGCAAAGCGCCTGCTCCAAGTCGGGTGTGGTTTAAATAGCATCAAGAAAGTAGTCAAGGTAAAATAGTCCCTAGGCTACCACACCCAAAACACTATACCACATAGCTTGGTTCCAAGGAGCCAAGCTATGTGGATGGCTCCATGTTGACTGGCATTGAAATAAAGTAGTTCCCAAGCACAAGTCTTCATTAAGTATGAGCCTGGCGCGAAAGGCGCCAGGACTGGCCCCAAGAGGGCCTAGGCAAAGGATGCCTAAGCTTGTTGGGGGCCCGAGCCGAGACCCCTCCTGGCCCATGGGCCTGCCGGGGGGGTTTCAGGAAGTGGGTCGTGACACGCGTGTCAGTTAAAGCTTTCACTGCCACCTTCTCACCCTGACACAGCCCTCTCCACGCTCCACTCTTCTATATCTGATAATCTTGATATCCTTGCCCCTGTCATGAGAATCCGCCTGGCTCCTCACTTCATTTTAAAAAAAACAGGACATCCTGTCCCCACTCTCCTCCTATCGCCTTCCTCTTTTAAACTGTTAATGCCGATGGATAAAACCGGTTAATCTACTGATGATGCTTCTTTAAATTCAAGACAGCTTTGAAATATATTAACCCTGATATAATGCAATAGCACTAACCTGGTCAGATTGTCGGCCTGAGAGCAGCAACTGCAGAAGGTAAGAGCCTCCCGGTGAATCCTGCACCCCTATTGGGACTGAAATGCCAACGGGGGAGGAGCACAAACCCCAGGGAAACCCCAGGGAAACCCTCTGGGGAATAAAACCCTGGATGACGTTGGTGGAAGCCTCTCGGGTGATGGGTACTCCTTCACGTGTGAAATCCCTGCGGACTGAGGCTCAGTTTCTACAGGGATAAAGAACGGACAGGTAAGTGACGTATGAATATGAAAGTATGCAACAAAGAAGGCAGGAAAAAGGAGAATTCTTACGAGATTCCAACACGGACTAGACTTAGAATAGGAGTTGAAGAATGCTAGGTAAGAATCCGTCTGTGTAGTTTGACCCCGAAGGCTCTGAGGGTTCCTGTAAGACGGAATGGGTGAGTAATGGGAATAAGCAAGAGAAAAGAGACTCCAGGGAAGGGACAACTCACTGTAAGAGAGTGGGTCTGAATCCTACGGTAATCTGCCCGTTTGAATGAGCGTAAAGGATCGGATGACACAGATGAACCTGGAAGTGCCTGTTGACTCGGAAGAGTTGTAGAGAGACTGCACGGCAAAGAAACTCTGGGACGAGAGAGGGAGAAACATGAGGGTGAGTACAGTAGAGAAAGGCAGCAAGGTCATCAGGATAGGATTAACCCTAGGTACAAACTTACGGAGCGTCTCTGAAAACAGTAGCAACGCTTTGAGGAGAATGTTGACGGTCCTTTAATAGGGTCACGTGACTCGCTGCCGGCGTCAGTTGACAACGTGAATAAACTAGACTGCTGATACTCGTACAGCCGGGTTCTGCAGCCCTCTGTATTGTAGAACGGTGTATTGCTCCACATAGCCGCCTCCTGTGTACCACAGACCAGCGTCTGAAAGGTGTAACATCCTCCCTCTATTCCCTGCTCTCCCCTGGCCCTTCTGCAGCCACCCCTCCCTCCCTCCCTCCTTCTCTGCCTTTCCCCTTTTCTCTGCAGATGAGGTTTTTAGACAAGTCCGATCTATGAAAGTCTTGTCGAAACAGGTTCACCCCTGTTCCTCCAAAACTATCAAGGACCACATCGACTCCCTGGCTCCTGCCCTGGCTGATTTCTGCAATCACTCCTTCACCACTGGAGTCTTCCCATCCCCCCTGAAGCACTCCCTTGTACACCCTCTTCTTAAGAAACCCGCTGCCGACCCCACCTGCCCGGCTTACTATTGCCCAATCTCCATCACTCCCTTCCTGGGCAAGCTCCTGGAGAAACTGGCCATCTCCCAGCTTAATCTCCACACTGAATCTGTTGGTTGTCTGCATGACCATCAGTCTGGCTTCAGATCTGCCAGAAGCACGGAAACTGCTCTCCTGAGCATCCGTGAAGACCTGCTCTCCAACCTTGACTCTAACACGTAAGTACTGACCTCACAGGCTGCGCTCTACCATCCAGTCATATATATGCATTTAACCACTCAAATAATAGATGGTGTATTGGTAGTTCAAGAAAATAATGAGAAAAAAAACCTTGAGTCAAAGTAAGTATTTAAACTTCTGTATTGTTATTCATACAGATTGGCAATGTCAAAATAAACAAACATGTTTTGTAGATGTAAGTAACACATACATCCCGCTTGAATCAATGTCAACATATAAGTTTAGTGGATGTAAATAGCACATACATCACGCCTGAATCAAAGTCAACATACAAGTTTAGTGGATGCAAATACCACATACATCATGCCGACACGTGTTTCAACCCTACAAAAGGTCGTCCTCAGGGCGCATAACAAATTAATATTGCAACAAATTGTATTATTATTATTTGTCAAAACCTAAGTTTTAGAGCATTTCGAGAATTATTTCCCCTAAGGTGAGAGTGGGGAGACAAAAACGGGGCAGAGAGGGGAGTGGAGAAAATAAAACCCAGAGACAAAGAAAACAGAAAAAGCATTATTAGATATATCCCATGTTTTAGTTGTTGCACACAGATTGCCAAAAAATTGCACTATTTGTTAGTAAAAAACATAATTTATGACCCATTTTGTAAACATTATAATTCCACAGATTCTGTTCCATTATATCAGTTTGTCCCTAGGAGTTCAGCAGATATTGGTTCACGTAGAACGGTGAGTTAATATTTGATTACCTATAAGTGCGGTTTTATGCTCTAATAGCCCAAAGATTGCACCATTTGCTTAGTATAAACCGAAATTAGTGACTCATTGGTGACAGTTATAATTGCCCAGATTCTATTTCAATATATCGGTTTTGTTTCTAAGAATTCACCAAATTTTTATTCCCGTAGAAGTGACAAAAAGATTTATAATTACCTATGAGTATGATTGGTTTCTATATGTTAGTTCTTGAAAATTCCAGCTATTATTATCTATTTGTTTGGCCACTAAAACATAGAAAGAGCGCAAATAGCACATTTAGTGTATAGTTTGTGACATATGCGCAAATAGCACATTTAGTGTATAGTTTGTGACATATTTGCATCGGTATCGCTATAATTTATATATTGAAAATGGTATAAGTAATGGCTTGTACCTGTATGGTATTTTAGCTGCAGAATCGTTAGCGACCGCTTAACAGAAACAGTGATTTCAGACCGGTTTCCCTCTAATAGTTATTTGGCCGTAATCTGAAAGGTTGAAAATATAAACATAAAGATTCCTGATCAGTATCTAGTAAAGTGTATCTATAGGTAATCCTTACGGGCATGTTAAACGCCTAAAAATGGTGTCCTCCACATGTAGTATTTAGTACGTACTCACCGGCATACATCTCAAAAGACTCGTGCACAATGGCGGATGCCGTCAGTCAATGAGACTGCATCTGTAGTGACATTGGTAGCTAGGCAACATGAACAAGGACCCAGTCAGGTGACCTGACACTTGATCCCTGTTCCTGGGCAACCGAAAGGTTTCCCAGAAGAGCTCTGCTCGGCAGACAAAATGTTTTGAATATGTAGTAGCAGCGTGATTATACTATTGTGAATTTATCTTTATCTAAGACCCAGATTATTGTGTGCACATAGTCATATCGGCACATCTGAAGTAACGCCTCGGTGAAAAGCTTAATGCATATATAATCATGTGATCGACTCGAATTATGGAGAGAGTTACGCGGGCGGCTAAATACAATGAATGGCAAGGCACATTGACCTGGACATCTAAAGCAAGTATATACCAATTATTTTATGAATATTAAGAACGCGCTATATTTATGCATAAACAGTCCATGAGTTACATAGTGGTTGACAGTACCATTCCAATTGTAAATACCAAAACTGCTGACTCCGTGTAACAAACATATTATTCCCCATTTCTTTTGCCCTATCATGGTGTTACGGGCATTATATTTCTCCAAACTTGTAGCTAAATACCACAAAAAATATATATATCGCATTGGCAACTCAAGGTTAAGTATAGAGCATAAGCACTCCAAACACACTTATAAAAAGACATTAAGTTTGTGCTCCTGATTTAAGCCAAGAGAAAGACACCGTAGTTTGCAGATTAGTCTGGCTTCTTGTTGACGTAGCATCAATTCTCTGTCACCACCTCTCAGATGTGGTTGAATCTGTTTGAGTCCAATGAATTTAATGTCTTTTTGCGTTGTCTACCTGGTGATATTGTTGCCAGTGGGACGCTAGCGGTAATCTAATGTCTTGGATGCTGAGATTGTTCAAATGTTCATGAATCCGGAAGTGGACTTCCCGGATTGTACTATCAATGTACATTATCTTACACACACACTGAATGCCGTAAATAACAAATTTAGAAAGACAATTGATAAAGTCTTGAATTGTAACTTTGAGTCCTCCATGGCAGGTAAACACCTTAGTTGGTGACAAAGCATATTGGCAGAAGTTACATGAGCCACATTTGTAGAAGCCTGAGGGCTTAGAGCTAGCAGTGAGCCAATTATCCTGTCTAATTGGCTCAGGTTTGAGAAAAGAGGGACTCAAGAGGTTCTTCAAAGTAGTAGCTTTTGTAAATATAATATTCGGACGTTCCACGATATAAGTGGACAGATCTGGATCTAATAATAGTATGTGCCAATGTTTTTGTAATATATAGTACAAGAATGTACTGTTTTGCGAATATTTGGTAATAAAACTGACGTTCGCAGGGTCAGTATTTTGATCCAATTTGTCCTTGTCTTCCAATAATTTAGTCCTGTCAACTGATTTCAAAGATTCAGTGGTTTGCCTAATGAGTTTGTTTGGGTACTGTCTTTCCTGAAATCTATTGCCAATTGACTTACAGTCTGTTTGATATGTGGCTTCTTGGCTGCAATTTCTTTTAGATCTGAGGAATTCCCCTCTTGGTATATTTTGTATGACACTTCATCTATGGCTACTGGTGGCATGAAGTAGAGAGTTGAATGCAGTTACCATTCTATGTGTGTAGGTCTGAATGCTGTTCAGCACAATGTTGATTTGTAAATCCAGAAACACAATTTCATCTGCATCCATATGTGCTGTAAAATGAATGCCAAAGGTATTATCATTAAGGTAGAGGATAAATGTCTCAAAATCTTCCCTACTTCCTTCCCAGATGGCTAGAACATCATCAATATACCTCTTCCAGGTAATAATGTGATGTTTAAAAGGGTTATTGTTGAAGATATATTTGTTTTCGAAGTATGCCATGAACAGGTTAGCCAGAGCCGGGGCATACTTTGCCCCCATGGCTATACCCTTGGTTTGGGAATAGTAATCCCCGTTGAAAATAAACTGATTATGTGTTAGAGTAAAGTCCAAAAAGTTTATGAGCAATTGCATATGTGTGTGGTGAGAAGCTGAAAAAGTTCTGAAACTGAAGTCCAATCTTTCCAAAGCCAGATTATGAGGAATCGATGTATATAATGCTGTAACATCAAGTGTAGCCAAATAGTAGGTTGGTTTCCATATAACCTTTGATAAAATCTGTAGAGTGTGGTTAGTATCTTTTACGTATGCAGGAATAACAGGTACTGGATTCTTTACACTGCTATCATATAGTCAGCTAGTGCTTCCGTGGCCCCTCCTTGTCCACTCATAATAGGCCTTACAGCTGGAAATTCAAGATATGGTTTATGCACCTTCGGCAGAAAGTAAATTGTTGGCATTAGTGGTTTAGATATCATTAGGAAAGCCTTTTCATCAACGGATAGTAGACCCTGATTATACCAATGTTTTAACATTGACTGAAGATCTATCAGACTTAGCAGTGACAGGAGGGTTGTCAATGATATCAGCGTCCGCCTCCCCTTCCTCCTCACCTGAATCCTCTGAAGATGTCTCCTGCCGGGTAAACTTCTTCTTTGTCTTCTTTCTTCTGGAGAAGAGGTACGGTCGCCCACGGTAAGAAGCCACCCTGATTCCCTGCCAAGCAGGGAAGCAGTGTGCCCCCTTCCCGCAGGAACCAGGAAAGAGGGAAAAAAGCAGCTGCTCAAAAAAAACCTCTTGGAGATGGTAACAACTGAAGACTGCAGAAATGCCTTGGCCGGTCTGGGTGAAAAGTCGATTGGAAAAAACAGCGTAACTGCACAGCGTCCAAATGAGTATGGTAGAGAGGACTGGTCAGCTCAGGACCAGAAGGGAGAAAGTCCGAAGAAAACACACAGGAAGGGAATACCACGAGAAGATGGAGCAGCAGGTCCGGTACTGGAAGGTAAGAGAGTTCCGTAGCAGGAGAGGAGGGAAATCCAAACACCGGCGAGACGGGACTCACCGGAGCAGCAAAGGCGAGTGGGAGGCCAGGGGAAAAAAGGAAAGCAAAGGCAGCGGCGGGGCGCCGAGGGGAGAAGGAGAAGAAGAGCCCGTGGCATGACAAGATCGTGCACTGTTTGAGCTGTCGGGTTGCTTGTGAGTTTTTTATAACAGTCAGGGGTAGATAAATGTTCCATTGCCATTTTAATGTAATCAGTTTTATTTAGGATGACAATATTGCCCCCTTTATCTGCTTCTTTGATTAAAATTGGTGCTATCTTCACATATTTCCTGTAGTGCACATTGTTCCTTTTTTGTAAGGTTGTTGTTTTTACTGCTGTAGCCAGATAGAGACCCATCAATGTGTTTATGGATTTCTTTGGTTACGGTCTTGTAGAATGTCTCAATTACATTGTCTCCACTCATTGGAGGCGTAAATTCAGACCTGTTTCTATGTTCTTTAATATCCAAATTGGATTGATGAATCCCAAGCTCCCGAGCTCCCTCCCTTGTACATCGCTTATAGTCTTGGATTCTTCGCCTGATAGACTTGAGAGTAAGTGAATATTTTCTATTTCTTGTATACTTTTTGAGCTGATCGATGTTAGAATTTCTGATGGTTTAAAGGTAATGGGTTTGTTATGAAAGAGTTTTCTGGTGAATTTGTAAAGATCAATTTGAACTTCCGTCAAATCTGATGTTGCACTGGGTGCAAACGATAGGCCATTTAATACATCGTGTGTCTATGTTCCCATTTCCCCTGGTCCTTCTGGATGCCTTTTTTAGTTTGGGCTTAACCCATACTATTGCATTCAAATCCAGATTAAAGTACACATATGGAGCAATGGCATATGATGAGGGACACAGAGGAATGACATTTGAGCAGGGACACACAGTTTTTCGGTTATGAGCCCACCCATTCCCTGCCATAGCTATGCTAATCCTTATGGCTATTCCCACCCATTACTGCCTCTGCCTGCCCAAATCTCCTCCTCATGGGAAATCTTTAAACTCGGTTTCCATGCGTCCAAAGTTGCACCGTGCTGACGTAAGGCACGGCCTGCCTGGTTTACAACTATGCTCTTCACTTGACATGTCTTTTTTCATGGAACTTTATTAGCATTCTAATGAAGAACAGAGAATGTCACTGTTTTTAATTGGGACAGGAAACCTACTATCCCTATTCTTGTGTTTGTAAGGATTACCGTCATCTTGAAATTATGGATATTTGAGTTCTCCGTAGCCCAAAAAATAAAACAGTTGTATTAATCCTTTTAATTTGTGATTTTGGCCGACATTAAATATTATACGTGTGTTTAGAAAAATACACTTAATTGCACACACTATAATTGTTAATAGTATTACTTGAAAATTGTACACAGGTATTCTGTGGTGTTAAATAGGTATATACACGAAAACTTTTATTAACAATTTAAAGAAATAGTCACAGATAGTAGCTCAATTTGAAAATGGCAAAGAATTTAAAACAAGAACAGCTTATGCAGTACATGGCCAATATCTTTTCTATGTCCAGTGAGTCCACCATCTTACATCAACCCCTGGCAGTGCGTACGTTTGTATCCTGTGAAAGCAGCTGATCGACCCTCTACTGCTTTGGAACCCAGCAAGTGAATTCTCAATAGAGTAATACGGTTGTTATACTGACCACAGCGGCCATCATCACCTCGGTGCATAAACTGGTTACACTGAGGCGTTGCTAGGGGAGGGCTGATGGGCTCTTGCCCCAGGACTTTTGGTTGTAGCCCCGGATGGAAGCTCCGGGACTACAACCAAAATGTTAAAGCTAGACCCGCATCCCGCCAGTCGCAACATTAGCTTAGCCCCTGATCGTTTCCAGACCTAGCAACACCCTTGTGCATGCTTAGGGAAGGTGTGCATAGGGGGATTCTGTGTGGATAAGCACCCTGGGACTAGGCACCTGCCAATTACAATGCAAGGAACGCAGGCTTTATTCACCAGGGCAAGCCTGCGTTCAATGCAGTTCAGTGGTCCCTTATCCTTCTGCACACCATTCCCTGCAATCAGCTCCCCAAGTATGCTACTTCCAAAACAAAACCACAACTTCCTGCCCCACTCCAACCCACTACCTCTACACCCACCCCCTCAAATGTAACTTCCTACTGTTGTGTCCCCTACTGGGAGAGCCAGCGGGGAGAGATATGCTTGAGCTAGGCCGTGTATGGGGCCTGATAATACGCAGCGCCAGCAGCGCGCAGAGACACAGCACATCCGTTGTTCATCGGGCCCCGAAATGGTGGCCTTCCGGCAGGGCGGGTGCTTTCTTCAGAACGCCTCACGTCACTGTGCATGCGGGACTTGATACAGATATAACATTCCTCCTTCATCCCAATTAACGAAAAACATAATACAAACATTGTACTGCTCTCTAGTCCGACACATATACCTGCCTCCCCCCTTACATGTAAAACACAAATAATCTTTTCACTTTTCACCACTCATAGTCTCTTAGTTTCGCTGGAGCACTTGGGGCTTCCCTCAAGTTATATCTGCTGGGCCATGTCCGAGGCATTGTCTCTGAATCACCTCCCCCTTCCGGCTCACCTTCAGTTTGTGGGTACGCCTCCTCTCTCTCCAATGGCTCACATTTGTCACTTCCTTGGGTCACGTCCTCCTCACTCTCTGCCTTGTAGGTCCACCGTCTTTTCTCTGCTGTCTTTCCCCGTCTGTCCACATCTCCTCTGGTACTCTTTTGAACCAGGAGGCATTCCTGGTGTTTGTCTTGTTCCCTCTGCTTGCTGTCACCATTGTTCTATCTGTCCGGATGATTCTCCACGGTTTGTGATCATAGCAGTTTTCCAGCTTTTACTTTGTGGGGTTACGTAGCACCAGCACTTGGTAAGCCACCCTGTGCTTGGATTCCTTTGCATTCCTTCTGTGGCTCATGCGCTTGTTTGCTGCTACCCTCTTGGCTTGTGTGCACTCGCTATCAAGGTCATCCACACTCCTGTTGGGGTGATGTGGTATTGATGAGTTTACCATTGTCCCGTACATGAAGTCTGCAGGGGGCACGTTTATGGAGCTTTGAGGCGTTACTCTGTAGTTCCGCAGGAACAAGTTACACGTCGACTTGCCACAGGCTGTTTTGAGCTCTGGAGCTTCGTGATACTTTGTTGATTGTCCTCTTCCTCATGAATCTCTCCACGTCTCCATTCGCTTGCGGCCACCTGGTGTGATATGGTGGTATTGGACGTGTACATGGTCCAAATATCTCCTTATGTCAGTTCCCTGGAATGGTGGTCCGTTGTCGCTCTTAATGTATTTGGGCAGACCGTGTGTGCCGAACATTTTCTCAAGTGATGGGATTACGGTTTCTGTCACTGTTGAGGGTATTATCTCCACTTCTGGGTATTGCAAATAGTTATAGATAGGCTCCGGCAGGTAGGTTCCCCCCTATACTGTGCAAAAGTCAATGCTAATGGTTTCTCATCTTGATTGTCCACACTCTGCTGACCGGTGGTGCTCCCATTATTTGGCATGGATGGCAGGATGTGATTCTCTTTTCGACTTCGGCGTCAATGTGGGGGAACCACACTCAGTGTCTTATTCTGACCTTTGTTCAGACCATTCCTTGATGTCCCTCGTGGGCGAGTGTTATGATCCTGTCTTGTAGGCCGATGGGAATCACAATGCGTGCCCTCCTTAGGATCAGCCCTCGCAGGTAACGAGGGCTGTAGTTCCGCAGGAACAAGTTACACGTCGACTTGCCACAGGCTGTTTTGAGCTCTGGAGCTTCGTGATACTTTGTTGATTGTCCTCATCCTCATGAATCTCTCCACGTCTCCATTCGCTTGCGGCCACCTGGTGTGATATGGTGGTATTGGACGTGTACATGGTCCAAATATCTCCTTATGTCAGTTCCCTGGAATGGTGGTCCGTTGTCGCTCTTAATGTATTTGGGCAGACCGTGTGTGCCGAACATTTTCTCAAGTGATGGGATTACGGTTTCTGTCACTGTTGAGGGTATTATCTCCACTTCTGGGTATTCCAAATAGTTATAGATAGGCTGCGGCAGGTAGGTTCCCCCCCTATACTGTGCAAAAGTCAATGCTAATGGTTTCTCATCTTGATTGTCCACACTCTGCTGACCGGTGGTGCTCCCATTATTTGGCATGGATGGCAGGATGTGATTCTCTTTTCGACTTCGGCGTCAATGTGGGGGAACCACACTCAGTGTCTTATTCTAGCCTTTGTTCAGACCATTCCTTGATGTCCCTCGTGGGCGAGTGTTATGATCCTGTCTTGTAGGCCGATGGGAATCACAATGCGTGCCCTCCTTAGGATCAGCCCTCGCAGGTAACGGACATCTCCTGCCGTATCGGGAACATTCCAGTGAGAAATTCCCTGGCTGCAGGTGTGTGGTTGTGTGCTGAAGGAACGATTTTCAATCTCCCGCCAGTATCGTGTTTTTCACAGTGTCACAGCATGGGTCGTTCTGTGTAGCCTCCACAATGTCGGCAATGCTGACTGCCCTTGGCTTCATAGTATTGAGGATTTGGCAGATGTGTTCTTTTGTTTCCTCTGATTCATCCACTTCGCAGAGGGCTGCGGCTCTTGGGTGTATGGGCAGGAAGTCTGCTGGGTTGTCTGTCCCTGCCTGGTATGCCAGGTCAAACTCATATTGCTGGAAGTGAAGTAACCATTTCCCGATCCTGGTGGGAGGGTGTGCTGACGATGCAGTAAAGAATGGAATCAGGCGCTTGGGGTCGGTGTAGGTTTTGAATTGTCGACCATAGAGATATATATGAAAATGTCTGCAGCCCCACAGAACCCCTATGGCCTCTTTCTCAATGTGGGAGTACCGTTGTTCAGTCTGCGTGAATGCCCGAAAGGCATATGCAATGGGTTTTGTCTCACCGGTCTGTGCTTGTTGGACTAGGATTGCCCAAAGTCCCACAGGGCTCGCATCTAAGTAGAGTTCCGTTGCTAGGGCCAGGTCATAGTATGTCATGGTTGTGTCCGATGACAGTGATGCCTTTATTCGTTCGAAGGCTTCCGCGCACCTGGGGCACCAGCCCCATTTGATGTTCGCTCTGGTGAGTTCTCTGAGTGGTTCTGACATGGTTGTGAGGTTGGGGATTAACCTGTCAGAGTAGGTGGCCATGCCCAAAAAGCTGCGTACCTCCGTGGGTGTAGTAGGTGGGGAGGCTTCTTTTATGTCTGCCACTCTCTGGGGGTCAGCAGACACGCCTTCTTTGTTGAAGACATACCCAAAAAAATGGTATTTCATCCTTTAGGAACTCAAACTTTTCACAGTGTGTATATTGAGTCCTGCTGGGACCATTCTGCTAATGAACATCTCTAGGCGGCACATGTGTTCCTTTCTGTTGCTGGCATAAATGAGAATGTCGGTGCTGACGTTTAGTACCCCTGGGATGCCCTGGATCACTTCTTATATCGCTTGCTGAAAGACCTCAGTTGCCGATGAAATTCCGAAGCTGAGTCTCTTGTACTGTTTTAGGCCTAGGTGGGTCTAGAAGGTCGTTATGTACCTCGAGTTGCGGTGCAGCTTCAGTTGTTGGTAGCCAGCATTGAGGTCAAGTTTTGAGAATACTTTCAACCCTGTGAGGTCCGTGATTATTTTGTCCAGGGTGGGGGTGATGTATCTTTCCTTTTTATAGCTGCGTTGGGTAGGCGCATGCCTACACAGATTCCTACTTTTCCTAGTTGTTTGGGCTTTTTAGTGACGACCATCCTGGACACCCATGGCGTTGGCCCGACACTTGTTCGATTATGCCCACCTTTTCACGTTCCTGTAGTTCTTTTGCTACCAGGTCCCTCATGTGAAACGGAGTCCTTCTGTAGCGTACTGTCCAGGGTTGAACTGTAGGTTTGATATATAGCTTTATTAGCTTTCCTTTGAGGCATCCAGTGTCCTGGAGAATACTTGGGTGCTTGGCGAGTAGGTTCATGATGTCTGTAGAGTCAGTGATATCGCAGACGAAGCTTATGAGGCCTAGTTCCTCAGCTGATTCCCAACTGAGCAGGCACTCGATGACTACATAGATTTGTGAATTGATCGTCTTTCCGCCTCTACTTAGCACAGTTCTGAATCTCCCTACCATCGGAAGTGGCGTATAAGCAAATAGTGGGCTCTCTGTTTGTTTGAGCTCTGGCTGGGGTTATAATGTCTGGAACATGCTTGCTGGCATGATATTCACTGATGCTCCAGTATCAAACGTCATAATGGTTTCTGGACTTGAATGCTCACAAGACACTTGGGTCGTCTCTTCTTCTTTTTCGGGTTTTGCCTCCCTGTTCAAGTGCGTATATTAGGTGGATTTTTCCTTTCCTTCTTGTGCACCCTGCTTCTGCAGCCATTGATGCCTCCTCACGTCCATACCCAACTTCTGAGTTGTCCCTGGTCACTACCAGGCACGTGTTCGCTTGCTTTTTCTTCTTGGCAAGGGGTTTTGGCAGCTGCTGTTGCGTGCGTTGGGGCTGGCTCGCGGATCTGCAAACACGTGAGTAGTGATCTTTTCTGCCACATGATCCGCACATGGTTCCTTGTGCTGGGCAGTTTCTTCTCCCATGTCGCGCTCCTCCACACCATCCGCACTCGGTCGGCCCTGGTATTCTGGGCTGCCACCGTGGGGAGTTGTATGCTTCGCCGCTGTCGTCTCTTGTGGATTGGTGGTTTCAATTAATTGAAAATGTGTAGCTTGTCATCACCAACATTGCGTAGAAGGTGTGATCTTAGTTTTCTTGGGGTCGTTATATCCTTACAGTCCATGGCCATCTCAAATTTTTGAAGCCAGATGGTCCATCGGGGCCCCACTGATGATGGGTCTGTGTATGGTTCAAAAGGCCCCAGCGCTCCTCTGGCAGCCCTTTAGTGTTGAGGTAATGGTGCAGGTGGAATTAGAGGTGCTGCTATTCTCGCTGGCGTGCTAGACCTTGGTGTGGAAACTCCAGTAGCCATGTTGGGGTACTGTGTGGAAGATGGTACCTGTGTGGTGGTGGGCAATTTGTGTTTGCTCCTCCTCATCTGCGAGTAACCATTGTAATGCTGTGCTTCTCACGGAGTGTGGGCTGAGGAAAACATTTTCTTGCTCTCATTGACATGCAGAGGGATGTATCCCGCCATGTTTCCAAAAATTATTCAATGAAGAATCATGTGGCACTGATTAACCGTATGATCAGCTGTGCATGTGTGTTCTCAATACGCATCTTCGTTGCCAGTGCTGTGTCCCCTGCTGAGAGAGCCAGCAGGGAGATATGCTTGAGCTAGGCCATACATGGGGCCTGATAACATGCAGCGCCAGCAACACACACAGAGACACGACACACCCATTGCTCGTCAGCCCCCGAACTGCCTGGCTTCTGGCAGGGCAGGTGTTTTATTCAGAATGCCTCACGTCACTGCGCTCGTAGGGCGTGAGGCGGATATAACACATCCTTTACTCCTACATTCCCGGCACACTGGATTCTCCCCTCGTTGTGGGTAATGCCGCAGGGCCGCCCAAGGCGAGGCCATGTAACTGTTGTTACATGGCAGCAGGCGCGAGAGAGGGGCACAGCCTTCCTCCAAGGTCAGTGCCCCTCTCTGTCTTTTAGATAAGGGAGGCAGGCTTCAGGGTCTGGCACATGAAAGGCAGGAAGGGTGAGGTAATAAATACCTCACCCTTCCAGGAGAATATATGGGTGCAGTGTACCCGGGAGACCCTGGAAGCCTAGGCAGTTTAGTCAGCCGCAGGCTGGCCTTGTGGGGGTTGGCGCGCAGCCCCCCATACAGTACAAAGAATAAGGGCCTCTTGGGGCCTATATAATGAGCTGTGAGCAGCTCTGAAAGCACAAACTGTTTTGTCGACCCTGCACAGGGGACCCAAACAGTAACTGGGAAGTTCACTGTTAACTCAGTGTCTTCCCATTTCCTTTTTCTTTGCCAACGTCTGCTGTGCACTGAGCATCATGGCTTTTCTTCAAGTTGTGTTCGCCGCATACGCTGCATCACGGCTAATTAACTTTAATTAAGATCTTCTTCCCACAACTCGAATCACGCCTTGCATGATTGAGCCCGGAGCTGCCCGCGAAAGAAGAGAAGCATTTGACAGGCCTGTGAAGGAGGGGGAAGTGCTCCAATGAAGGCAACCCGGCGCCGCGGCGGCTTGGCTACATTGATTCAAGTAAGTTGCAGCCGCGGCGCCGGGCATGCTCAGAGCATGGCTCTGAGCGTGCGAAAGAGAACGCGTTGTTTAACAAAACCTGAAACTGACGCGTATTTAAAGAAAACATACAAAGCGGGCAAATTAAATTGTTAAAACTTTAATCAGCAGCCCCAGGACAGCGGAGGCCTGTTGTAGGGCGGGGGAGCTGAGTTGCATGAGCCAGGCTCATTAACACAAGTCTGGAGGGGCTTTGAAAACCCGGGGTTTTAAAGAGCACAGATAGCGCAGTGTTTATGTCGGTCAAGTGGCACAGCGAGTAGAGCGCTCTCTCCATGCAGAGGCTATGCTAACGCAGGTTGTAATCCCGGCAGGGCCAAACTCAGCCTTTCATCTTTCCGAGGTCGATAAATGATCACCACACAGTAAAATAATAAGCAGCGCTGAGATACCCGACCGCAATGTAAATGCTAAATTATGGGACACTCGTTTTGACATCTGTGCAGAGCCTGCTGATGCAGGTTGGGATCCCGACAGAGACAAACTCTGTTTTTTAGCCAGCCCACACTTGTTGAATGAGTGCACGCATCCAGTGTAAGGTTTAGCAGCACTGAAGCCGAGAGAGGGGCGGTTTTTAGCGCGGTAGAATTGCCCAATAATTCCTTCACCAGCATTCGGTCTTTTGACAGCAGAGGGGGGGCAATTTTTCGAATGGGCCAGGATGTTTTGGGAACCCCTAGCGTACCGGTGGAACCCAGGGACATATCCTCCCACATTGTTTTCAACGGTTGAAGCCCCCGTAAATCCAATGACAGCTCGAACACACATCGCGACAGCCCCACTGACACCAGCAGCCATGGTTACACACGTACCCATGGTGACAACAACAGCACCGGACCTGGCAGGTGCACTAAAAGCATGGGCAGCCCCCGCTACAAGCACACCAGGGCAGCCAGAAACAAACAACCACAGCACAGCGCATATGCTGATGGTCAGCACTGCCCAACTGGACCTTAAGTTGAAATCTTTTCACATAGAGATTCTCAATAGCTACAAAAGATGTCCAGCATGGGACATTGACATTACAATCAAAGAGGCTATATGGGAAAAATAATTTATCGACATTTTTTCACTAATAGAGGCCCAACGCAAGGGGAGGGATGCTTTTAGGGATCCTAAAAAATAGAGGAAAAGGCGATAGCCAGAAATGCCCAGGTAGAGCAGAACTGGGACAATTGGTTGAAATCCTTTGCCATTTTAGCCACCATATACCTTGAAAAATTCCCTGGCGAGGGGGTAAAACTATGGGCGTACATGAACAAAATCAGAGAAATAAAAATCGCACAAAAGGGTAAAGGCTGGTTGGCTTATGACATTAGATTTAGACGGAGTATGTCAGAGAGGCCAGCCATAGAATGGGATGAGGTGCAGAATGATTTATACATATTAAATGCCGAGCCTCCACCAGAAGAGGAAGCTGCCCAAGTTACTTCCAAAACTAATAGACATTCACAGGGCCACAGAAGTGCCGACAATTGGGCTTATAGGAAAGGGGAGCAGCCCTTTCGGAGAAACCAGCCATGAGCGGCGAAGTCAAATCCCAACAGACAGAACAAAAGCCAGCACGTTCCCAAACCCAATATTCCATGCAGAAACTTTAGCAAAAACCTATGCACATGGGGGAAGGATTGTTGGTTTAAGCACACCTGCACGAACTGCAACGGAGATCATCCAGCTATCAATTACACCAGACTCCCAGCCAAAAATAAAAAAGAATAAAAGTAATTAGGTCCAACCAACAGCATACTACCAGCCACACATACAACTGATTGGCAATACCATAGTAACTCCAGTGTTAGAACCAGGCAAAACTCCCATTAACCCTAACAATTTCAGCGAGGCATTAATGAGCTATCCGGACAAGGAAACCAGCATGGCTACCCAGCAAGGTTTCAAATGGGGTTTTGTCATTCTTTTTCTGGGAAAGGGGTCCCGTGATATTCAAAGAAACCTAAAGTCGGCCAGGGACAACCCAGAGATGGTAAAAAACAAGCTAGAGAAGGAGTTACACCTGGGCAGGATTGCAGGGCCATGGGACTCCATGCTTTTTTCGGAATACTTAGTGTCGCCCCAGGCCTTGTTCCCAAAAAAGAACCAGGTAAAAAGAGGTTGATTCACCACCTGTCCTACCCTAAAGGCCAATCATTGAACAACGGCATCCCCCACACTGAGTCTGCAGTTTCCTACACACACTTCCAGGAGGCAGTTAGACTTATACGGGACTGTGGTAGGAATGCCCTCATGGCCAAACTTGACATTGAAGCTGCTTTCAGGCTCCTACTAGTTCACCCAGTTTCACAGCAATGGCTAGGGTTTACATTCCAAAATATATTTTATGTCGACAGATGCCTCCCCATAGGATGCGCAGTGTTGTGCGCCCTATTTGAGCAGTTCAGCTCATTTTCTCAGTGGGAATTTAAGAAGCAGCTACCAGGGGCCAAGGTAGTCCATTACCTCGACGATTTCATGGTAATGGGACCAGCAGACTCGGGGGAATGCAAGAGGGCCCTTTCGGAGCTGGAAGGTTTGGCTGCCCAATGGGGCATCCCTTTGGCAACAGAGAAGACAACTAGGCCATCAACAAGCATCATCTTTTTGGGCATAGAGATAGACTCTGCAGCGGGTGTATGCAGAATACCACAGACCAAAGTAGCAGAAATCGTGACGAAAATCCAAGAATTAAGCACTAGAAGCAAAGGCACAGTAAAAGAATTTCAATCACTGGCAGGCAGTCTCAATTTCGCAGCCAGAATTATTCCACAAGGGAGGGTATTTTCCAGAAGCCTGGAATTTAAGACCAAGACTTGCACAAAACCTCACCAACACATCTGGCTGGGCAGAGAGGTGAAGGAGGACCTAAAAGTATGGTTGACTTTCCTAAAAAACTTCAACGGGACCACACTTTGGCGCACGCCATTGAACACATGGAAAAAAAGGGTCCTTTTCACAGATGCTGCCGGGAGCAGGGGTTTTGGGGCCATATTACACACAGAGTGGGTAGCTGGATAATGGCCCAAGTCATGGCAGAGGCAGGGTGGACAAAGAACATTACCCTGCTTGAAATATACCCCATCTGGCTAACCATACGCATCTGGGGCAGACGGCTAGCTAACACGGAACTTTTGGTTTGGTGTGACAACATGGCGGTAGTAGGCATTTTGAACAGAAGAACCACAAAATGTCGGCTAGTGCTCAAAGTCCTATGAGCCATTACAACAGTCACTCTGCAGGAAAACATTGTTGTCAGAGCCAAGCATATCACGGGAGCGGATAATAACATTGCAGATGCTTTATCTCGCTTTCAGTGGACAAGATTCCGGGAGCTAGCACCACACGCCCAGGAACGGATGACAGGAATACCAGCAGACAGTTGGTCGATGATGGAAAACTGAAACTAATCGCATCAACGCCATCGCCAGACGGCCAAGGCTAGGATGCACAACAAAGAACAGGCACCGCAAAAACGGGTGTCAGCAGTTTACTGCCAACAGAGAACCGGAACCCTGCCACGGGGTTCCTGGCAGGGATGGCAGAGAAGGCCCTGGCAAACACCACCTCAGCACAATACAGTAAGTGCTTAAAAACAGTTTTTAGAGTAATGGGTCTGAAGCGTGTAGAATTAATAACTATAAAAGATATAGAGATCTTTTTTGAAATGGGCACACGATCAGGGGTTCAAAAAAGATTGGGCAAAAAGACACTTGGTAGCGATATTTTATTTCTCAAAGCTGCGGGGTGACTTAGATCCTACCCAGAGCGCTTTAATATCATACGCAATGAAAGGGTGGGGCAAAATGGAGGGACCCCAGGTAGACACTCGCCGCCCGTTAGATTTTGACAAACTGGTAATAATAACCAACCTACTAGAAAGCATATGTTTCTATCCGTACGAGATCTTGTTATTTAGAACAGCATTCTTTCTGGCATACTTTGGGGCTTTCCGAATAGGAGAGCTCATCGCATCCAGCACCAAGGCCAACAATAGTTTGGGCATCATGGAGACCAGGTTTAGAGAGGACAGTGTCACCATAGAAATACAGCAGTCAAAAACTGGGGCCAAAAGAACAATTAACATTTGTTGCATTGATGATGCGCCAAATTGCCCGGTATGCATCACTAATCTATATTACGCACAGAGGCACAAAGTGGGGGGAAGATTTTTAATTCATAAGGATTCCTCAGCTCTAAACCGCTATCAGTTTAAAGGGGTGCTGAATAAAGTGATTGGCAGGGCAGGATTGGATCCTAAGGAATTCGGCACCCACACTTTTAGAATTGGGGCCGCAAACTCTGCATGGCCAGGGGGGCTGACTACCCAGCAACTGAAGAGCATAGGGGGTTGGAAGTCAGATTGTTACAAAAGATACGTCAGACCAGAACTAATTTAGTTTTTGCCCTCCCACCCCTCACCCCCTCCCTTTTTCTCTCCCCCTCAACCCACAGAGACACCAGATCGAGGGAAGGCCCCACTGTGGTCAGCATGGATAGTTGGACATCCGTTCGTGCTCAGGACAGGTCGATGGGCGGATGAAACCAAGGAGGGTCCTCCTTTTAGGAACACCATTGCATCCTGGTGGGGTTAAAGAGGCCTACTGTGGGCGGACATCCATGACATACTAGCAGACCTAGTTGCATACAGGGACCCGCCAGAATTCCTGATATTACATTTAGGGGGTAACGATCTGGTGTCCGTAGGGAGAAAAAATGTATATGAAGAAATTTGCGCCTCGTTATCGGGCATTTCCCACACTTGGAGGGGAACGGAAATCTATTTCTCTTCAATCCTGCCTAGAAGGAAATGACAGGGGGCCATCAGTTACAAAGCAATGGACATTTCCAGAAGGAAATTGAACAGGGGGGGTGGAGAAATTCTGCATAGCCAAGGGCCTGGGGTTCATAAAACACCCGTCCATAACATTGGGGGACCCCGACCTTTTCCACAAAGACGGCACCCAGCTATCGGAACGGGGCATGGAACATTTCTTTAGGGAAATCTCTTCCACATTAGCTCTCAGGGGCTGCAAATAGCGAAACCTTTTGGGGGAACACGGACAGCCGGGAACCTGCCCGTGAGTGGCGGCACGGGCCAGAGGGAGTCATCTCTGGACCCAGTGCCCAAAAGGATGATTTATTATGATTACGTATATTGTTTATTTACCAATAACCATGTTTTGTATCAATAAAATCCTACAGCCTTTTATTGCCAACACTTGACCAAATTGTTGTGGTAAATCTTTTAAGGGGGAGGGGGAAAGGGCCGGGAGGCATGACGCCAGCCCGCAAAACAACATAGTTATGTCTGCTGCATATGGGTTCAACAGTTATGGGTAATGCCGCAGGGCCACCCAAGGCGAGGCCATGTAACTGTTGTTACATGGCAGCAGGCGCGAGAGGGGGGCACAGCCTTCCTCCAAGGTCAGTGCCCCTCTCTGACTTTTAGATAAGGGAGGCAGGCTGCAGGGTCTGGCACATGAGAGGCAGGAAGGGTGAGGTAATAAATACCTCACCCTTCCAGGAGAATATATGGGTGCAGTGCACCCGGGAGACCCTGGATGCCTAGGCAGTTTAGTCAGCCGCAGGCTGGCCTTGTGGGGGTTGGCGCGCAGCCCCCCATACAGTACAAAGAATAAAGGCCTCTTGGGGCCTATATAATGAGCTGTGAGCAGCTCCGAAAGCACAAACTGTTTTGTCGACCCTGCACGGGGACCCAAACAGTACCTGGGAAGTTCACTGTTAACTAAGTGTCTTCCCATTTCCTTTTTCTTTGCCTCAAAAACCCTCCCACCACAGAACAGAAAAAGAGGAGAAGAACATCGAGGAAACTCAGGACACCGTACGGTGGCCACAACAAGTCGTGGGACAAGAAAGGCGGCACGGGTCAGAGGGAGTCATCTCTGGACCTGGTGCCCAAAAGGATGATTTATTATGATTACGTATATTGTTTATTTACCAATAACCATGTTTTGTATCAATAAAATCCTACGGCCTTTTATTGCGAACACTTGACCAAATTGTTGTGGTAAGGAGGGGGAGGGAGAAAGGGCCGGGAGGCATGACGCCAGCCTGCAAAACAACATAGTTATGTCTGCTGCACATGGGTTCAACAGTTATACATGGAAATGAAAAATGGACTTGGTGAGGACCTTTTACCTGTCTATGGCATCTCTCTTTTTTGTATTTTATTTTTAATAGGAATAGTTAGTGCTTTCTTAGTGCCATTTATTTGCCAAAAGGTAAGGATCATAACACCCTAGAAGTTATGAAAAATTAACTGTCTCTGCTGGTAGGGTGCAAGGTTGTGTTTAATGGAACACACTCTTTGTCCAAAGCACACATCGAAGTAATTCCTCTTGCAATTAACCACAAATAGAAAATGGGCCAACATTCAATAGAACTAGTTCATTAGATTTTACTTAGTCGCCAAACACCTACCAGAAACCCTGCAGCAATGCATACTACAGCACATTTCAGTTTGTTCAGTTGCAAATGTATTGCCAGTGTCCATTTTGCCAAGTTAGCAAAGCAAGGCCAGATCCCAGTATGCCCATTTACTACAGTACCAGATTCTATTACCTAAAAGTCAAGTCAGCATCCATGGGTCCAGTTATCACATGATACGATAGCAGATTCCCATATGCCCAGTTAAAGGGTCACCAGACGTCACGGTTTTGATGGGGCTGTCCCGGAATTAGGGCCTCTGTCCCATTTTTTTAAAAATTGAAAACCCCTCATCACAGTTTTGTAACAAAGCAAAGTGACCATTGCCATAGGGTGTGACTTTATAAGTAGTCATTTATCAAACATTTATGTTATTATTAAAGTAACCACATGAGAGAAGCAGTGGTTAGTCGTAGTCTTCCTTTATTGTAGTAGAGGGAAGAAGTATTTACAGGATAACAGGCCCCACAAACAAACGATGCTTCCCTCTCCAACACAATCTTCAACGACTCACAAGAGTATCATCTGTACATGCTACCCTACTATAATTCAATATTCTACATTCCATAGATACCATACCATACCAAGATACAGGATACAACACACACCCTACCCTTGACTTGTGTACTGAATTAATCAAATACAATGTAATAAAAGAAGAAATAACAAGAAGACATAAGCAAAGAACAATAAAAAAAACAAGGTTAACAACAACAAAAAATAGTCCATGTGATGAAACACAAAAATAGTTCATGTGATGAAACACTGTCCATATTATAACACTTGAAAAACCTGCAGAAAAAAATAATTATTTGCAATTATTTATACATCATACATTACTGAAATTTGCTACTGGGCACTCTAGTACTTTTCTTAACCTCATTATGGACACGATGCATTTCTAACTCTGTATTCTTATTCCTATCCTGATTAGGATTATCACTGTTCTCTCATAACCTTGGAGGGTAGTCCCAACTGTCCCATTGTCTCACAATAATGTCATTGTCCTCCTTCACTTTTCCTTTCAACACCTTGAATATCCTGTTGAGATTCCAAACAGCTCCATCTACCACTCTGATGGCTTTTTAAAAAGCTCTCAATGACCTTCAAAGGATCGGAAAATTTGGAGGTTCCTTTACCATTCATCTTTCCCTTTCTTACTCTCACAGCATCACCTATGCAGAAATGATCCTGATTCCGGGTAATACTCCCCTTTTTATGGTGATACTTCTTAGATTTCTGCTGACTCAACATCTTATTAGCCACAAAATCCTTATTGACCACAGGTATCCCTAAGGTATCATTCATCCAAAATGGACATAACTTACTATTAGGTTCTCTGCTCTCATCAACCTGAAAGATGAAACTCCAGTGGTGCTATGTGGCGGTATCCTCATACTCCATAACAAATAACAAAGATTTTCCTTCCAGTCCAACCCATTACCTAAAGCCAATTGGACACAATCTCCAATGGCTCTATATGGCCTTTCCACCATGCCATTAGTCTTTGTCTGGCACACAGATTAAAACTTCCTCGGAAAACCAATCTTGGTGGTAAAATCACTCATTTCCTTACTTCTAAATTGTGGACCATTATCACTCAAAATCACATTCAAGACTCCTTCTCTCCTAAACGTCTTTTCCCAAAATTGGACGTGACACAATCCATGACGGCAACTTATGCCCATTTGGTGTACCTTTTCAACCAAAACCAATATGAACCTATTTCTATGACCAAGCCCTTCATAAGGACAAAACATATCAATGGCCAATTCCATCCATTGTCCTTCAGGAATCAGTATCAAAGTTAACGGTGGCCTATTAGTGACCACATTCTTATCACAATTGTTTCAAGCTGAACACAATTGCAAACATCTCTCTACTTATGCATCCATAGCAGGCCACCAAAATCTTTCTCTGATTTTCCTATTAGTTATTGACACACCTGGATGACCTTCATGAGATAACATTATAACTTCCTCCTTCAATACTTCCGGAAGTATAATCTTGGTTTCCCTCAGGACCGAATCATCTTCAATTGTCAACTCATCCATAAGCATCAAATAAGCCTTGAAGTTATCTTCCACTTTTTCTTTCTCTGGCCATCCCTCAACTATCCATTCTTTTACGTGGATCAAAATCTCATCCTCCACACTATCTTGTTTCCACTTTTCCTGACTCAAAGCGTTAAGGACTCCACAAATTTGTACATCGAATTCTGCATCATTGTTAGTCTCCTCCACACATCCATTACACAGCATTCTGGACAATAAATCTGCAATACAATTCCTCTTCCCAGGAAAGTATTCAATTTCACAATTATATTCCACCAACTTGAGACTTAACCTGGCAATCCTTGGAGTGGCTTTGGACATACATTTAACTGTCAAAACCTCAACTAAAGGTTTGTGATCAGTTTTTATAGTGAATTTCTCTCCCCATACATACTGTCTGAAACACCCCAACAACATGCCAATAAATCTCTCTCTCATTCATGGAATAGTGTGCCTCAGTGACACTTATGGCTCTCGAAGCAAGCATTATAAACTTCTCCCGCTCCCCTTCAACCTGTGACAAAACAGCACCTAAACCTTTACTACTATCATCTACAGTAATTATGGACTTTCTTCCTGACACAAAACCTTTCAGTAATGGTGGTTCAACAATACGATTCTTCACAGTGTCCACAATTCTCTCATATTTACCACTCCCTATAAATTTCACATTCTTCTTCATAAGCTCTCTTAATGGTTGAGTAATATCAGCAAAATGTTCTGCAAATGTATTGTAATACTTGGCTAACCATGAAAAAGAACGTAATTGTTCCTTACTATGAGGATAAGGTGCTTTTTCAATAGCTTCCATCGCCTTACATTTTGGTTTATATCCACCCTTGGAGAGTGTGTCCCAAGTAGTCCACTTCCTGGCTACCAAACTTGCACTTGGTATACTCCATAGCTGTAAAAATCAAGATTTGTTTGTATTAATCCAATTTTGTAACTCTTTTTTGTTCTTTTTTCCCCATAACCACGGTTATCATGGCAATGTACTACAAATATCCGCGGTTATCTGTAGGCACCCACTGCTTTCGAATGACCGTGGTTATCAGTAAAAATGGCAAATAAAACACCCACTCTGTCTTTTAAAACACTACATTTCATTCCCACATTCGACCACGGCCACTCTACATATTGCTCCAATAGGTTTCCTAAACGGGCCTACTATACATGGCCTTCGGCCGTGGACATACCAGTAGGTTTCTTTTGGGTACACTAGCCATGGCCAGTGGCCAAAGCCTTTCGCAGTGGTCCCTTAGCATGTTGCCTCATTTGTTGGAGCCCAATAGCCATAGGCTTCAGACGTGTCCACTTTCCATATTGCACCATTCAGTTCCTTGAATCATCCCAGTAGCCATGGTCTTCTGCCAGAGCTATTACCCACACCCCATTGTAGCGTAGCTGTAACATTCCACTTTTCTTTGTATCAATCACATTTTTGTAACTCTCTTTTTTTTACTGTTTTCCCATAACCGCAGTGAGTATAACCCCGATAATAGTAATGTACTAAAAATGATCCTAGTTATTCATAAATTAACCCTGCTTATTTGTAAAATAGCACAGGTTATCCATGTGATGCATTTTCATTCCCGATCGTTTTCTACTATAACCCGGGTTATGCTGAAATAACCCCGGTAATGAGATGCAAGAGATAACCGTGTTTATTACGGGAACAGCCATGGCTATCCTAAAAAGCAAAGTGGAAAAAATGCTATTTGGAGGAGAAGAAAGGATACAAGGGCATCAGGCTAAAGCTGAGGAGGGGGAAATAGGACACTATGTGAAATTGGGGAGTTTGTGCTCTGGGGATGAAGTTCAGAGCACAAATGTTTTCTCATAGCCACGGTTATTCGGTGGGATCACAGCGGCTATGAAAGAAAATCTGATTGGGAATCTAAGTACATCAGTAGTGTTTTAAAATGTACAGTGGGCATGGCCGAACAGCCTGGCTAGTGGGCCTAAAAGACATGCATATTGACCACAGCCTTCAGCCGTGGCCACCTAGTGGGTCCAAAAGAAACATATTGGGGGAACATGTACAGTGGTCATAGTCGAAGGCCATGGCTAGTTGCCTGTTAGTGTTTTAAATTGTACAGAGGGCACAGCCAAAGGCCCTGCTCACTGGCCAGGGTCAAAGACCCTGGCTAATGGCCCCAAAAGGCATGTGTAGAGGCCACGACCAAAGGCTGTGGCCATCTAATGGGTCAAAATGAAATGTATTGGGGGAACATGTATAGTGGACATGGTCGAAGGCCATGACTGGTGGGCTGTAAAAAAATATGGTATACCAAAACCCTTGAAATTCATTGAAAATCTTTGGTTAAAGTGCAGGTAAATTGAGGAGCTTTAAAGCAACAAAACCCTTGAAATTCAGCGGATGTGGGAAGTCATCACCAGCTTAACTTGGCACGTTGCCATTGCAAAGCCCATGAGCACATACATATTATAAGAGAAGGCATTCACAATGACATACAAAATTGCATTATGGGGGACTTAGCATTATAAGGGACATCAACGGGAGCATGCCTATACCTTACATGTGGACGGTTAATCGAGATGTAGGCCACCCTGCTCTCAGTTTTAATGAGAATCAGCTGCACTTCACTGATGACACCCAACAGGCAGAGATAAGTGTCTGGGGTTGCTGGTTGTACCCTTGTTCAGAGGAGGCTTTCTAGCATTTCGGTGCCAAACGGCCCTTGTGGGTTGGACAAGAATTATCTTCCAATAGATATTCTCCTCTGTAAAAGGTACTGTGAGCAGAAGTATGATTGAGACTCTCGTGGGCCACAGCCCACAGAATAGGCTATTTAACTTATGTGTCTTGGTTGAGAGTTTGTCACATTTCGTGTGCTTTCAGTTATATAGTTACTTACAAAGGCAGATTTTCTGCTATGCCCACATAAGTAATGTAATGTAGTATGGCATTTGAATACCACCTGTTCACATATGTATGGCCTCAAAGCACTGTAGGTGAACGCCCTCAGTGGACCTAAGTCTGTTATATGGGAGATTTTTCAGAGAAGTTTTGAATGCTTGTGTGCATTTAGCCAGTATGACGGTTGGTAGGGGTGGACAAATCCCTGCTTGTGACCCACTCCAGGCGACTGATTATGTGTCCAGCTAGACCATATTTTTGTCGTCAGACTTAGCTGCATTCTATTGGCAGAGGTGTTGGGTGATGTGCCATTAAGTACTGTATGATTGCAGCTGTGTGTGTGGGTAGTTGGCCGTGCCAGCGGCTATTTTCCATTGATATTCAATGTGATATGTAACTGTGAATCCTGGTTGGTTTCTTGTTTCGTTGACGTTGGTGTGTGTCATGTCCTGTGGTTTGCTGGGGTCCTTTCTACTGCGTTGCTCAGTATATTCTTTGAATGACTCATTGATGCCCCAACCTATCTGGCAGGGGGTTCAGAAGGTTTGAGGGGCAGAATGGGTTTGTAGAGGAGGAGCCAAGTGCCTCTACCGGAAGTCACGCCCCAATTATTCCTATATGTTGGAAGCCAGAAATTGCAAAATGCACGCCAGTATTTGAACCTATACCGTGAAGGATCCTCGAAACAAGGTATCCATTAAGAAAGCCCTTCATGACGTATCAACAGAGAAATTAAAGACTCTTAAAGGAGGTCATTGAAGAAGTGTGAAGTGACAAAGGCAAGAGACTGGTGACGTGACATGAAGAAGAGGCGACGCACCCAGAAGAGATGCCGAAGAAGAAAGTATATAGACCCTATAGAAACTGATGACAAAGCGAAGAGTCGAGTAGCATTTCATGTGTGGGAATGAAGATCGCATGAAGAAAAGCACTGAAGAAAATGCAAATCGCTTTATAACTGTACAGCTTCTGAAACGCAAGTAGAATAAGTAATCATAAGGCTGGCTATACATAGTAAATAGACTGCAGGCGGTGCCCCCAATATATATAGGTGTATATAGAATCTGGATGTTCCACAACGTGTCTTAGCAAACTAGGACCACATGAACAGAAGGGCTGAAAGTGTGGCCCAGTAGAAGGAAAACAGCTGACGATGAAGGAAGATTCTGGAAGGCCTGTCTGGCCCAGTGTCAAGGGTTGGGGCAGCCAAAAACTGGTTATCTATTCGAGAAGATACAATGAACGTAAGAAGCAAGGCAAGCTCCTGTTGAGGTGTAATGGAAAAACACTAGAAGTGCCATGTCTTATTCATTTAATAGTATTAAATACGAAGAAAGGAGCTCAAACACGGTCTCCTGTCACATGGTCCAAATGAAAATAGACTGTGGGTACGCTACGTCGAGACTGAAGATAAGACCATGCTCAAACGCCTTCTATTTTCAGGCACAGTGAGGCCATTGCAAGGCCGAGTTCAAAGACAAACTCAATTGCCAGACAGCAGGAGTGATGATGGATGATGGGCTAATGAGGTGGGAAGGCATGGTCAAGTCCACCTAAAAGCGCCTGGGGTACCAGCTTGTGTGCTGCTAGCGAGTGGAATATCCCAGAGGGGTACAAGCGTACCATCCAATCATAGAGGGCCACATAGCGAAGAGCCCTATAGTCTGAAAGCCAATGAAATGTTGTGTATTTTATGATGGCAAAGATGACTTGCACTAGGGGTGGGCATAAGTTGTCCACCTGAAGTTAGAGATCCAATCACGATCCTATCCCCCACAGAAAGCATACCTAGATGTTGCCCTTAAGCCTATCACGCCCCAAATAGGTTTTCTTATTTTGCCAAGTTGTATGACGTCAGTGATGATGAATTTTTAGTATAAAGCTATGTTTTCTATGTGAAATGTTTGAGAATGCTTGTGCAACGTCAGATAATGTCTGTTGTACTCCCTGTTTTAGACAATTGCAATTAAAACAGTTATGTTTTTGCCAACTTCCTGAGTCGTTTTATTATTGGTGCAGAGTAATATCAGTATCCCCATCCATTCTATAGAGCACTACCTCGCTTAAAGGGCCTACGGGTTCAGGTTTATCAGGGCGCAGCGGGGAAGAGCCAGGTCTTGATGGCCTTCCGGAAGGCAAGGTGATCCTCGAAGCAGTGGAGGCTAAGAGGAATTGTTTTCCATATCGTGTGTGCTCGGACGGAAATGCAGGTGCCCCCTAATCTGGTGGATTTGAAGGGGGGGTGACCAGGAGGAGTGTGGTACCAGATCTCATGTTTCTTATGGGTTTGTACGGGGTGAGCTTGTGTTGTAGGTATTCTGGGCCTGTCTTGTGCATAGCTCCGTGGGTGATGCACATGGCTTTGAAAGTGGACCATCGCCTGACAAGGAGCCAATGGAGAACATCGCAGGAAGGGGTGGTGTATTCTCTGGGGCCAAGGACTGTAGCTAGAAACCTCCAGGTGATGGAAATGAATACAAAGGTGCCAATAATTACCAGCACAAGTGTATTTAGGGCCCACACCTTCTCCAAACACACTTCCAAGCAATGGGCAGCCAAATTCACACCTGAACTACAGCATCCACAACTTGCTACTCTTCATTGAGCTCCAGCGGCATGCAAGTCCACATCAGGGAAGGAAACAGACACCAGAAAGGCAGAGGAGATGTGTGTTGCTTAGGCCGGCCATACCAAATGTCTGTCCATCCCCCTGGGCACTGACTGATAAACAATTAGTCTTGCTGTTTCACTTGGACCGGAACACCATTGCAGACCTGCTCATCCTGTTAAAAGCTGATGTCCAGAGCACCATCCTCACCAGAATCGTCATCCCGCCTCTGCTGAAGTTGGTATCCTTCCTCCATGTCTGTGCCACAGGCACATTTCAGTAGACTGTTGGGATGCTGCATGGCATGCCCGATCCAGCAGTCTGCAAAGTACAAGAACACATGTTGGCTGTGCTCATGATGCATGCCCATCAGCACATCTCTCTGCCCACCACTCCGGCCCAGGTGCATGCTGCCAAGGCACGTTTCTACACCATTGCCCATTTCCCTAATGTCATGGCAGCAAATGACTGCACTAAAATTCGAGTTACATTTATTCTGTTTATTGCTTCTCTTCTGAGTTATAACTCCATTGTAAAAAAATATTTTTCTGGATCTTGCCTTCAAAGTTCCACACAATTTAGGGTTTATTTTCAACGTTGTTTTCCAAATAAACAATAACTTTTTTATTTGCGTCTTCTGAATTTTACAACTAATTGAAATTGTAGAATGTTAGACCTAGGCTAAAGCGAGTCAAAGCTGGCTAATAGACAGAGGTTACTCCTATTTGTTTAGGGGGAGGGTTTTAGAGATCTACTTTTAATTATATATTTGTGAGCTCCATTCCCTTATGCATAAAAAGCCGGGCTTGTTGTGTGATCTGAGTAGACCAATAGGGATCAGGAAGATCCCTACATCAGAAAACCACCCCCCCCCTTTTTTCGATCCCAACACCAAATAAGGGATTTTTTATGGATAGGGGAATGGAGCTCACGAATATATAATTAAAAGTAGATCTCTAAAATCCTCCCCCTAAACAAATAGGAGTAACCTCTGTCTATTAGCCAGCTTTGACTGGCTTTAGCCTAGGTCTAACATTCTACAATTTCAATTAGTTGTAAAATCCAGAAGACGCAAATAAAAAAGTTATTGTTTATTTGGAAAACAACATTGAAAATATACCCTAAATTGGGAACTTTGAAGGCAAGATCCAGAAAAATATTTTTTTAACAATGGAGTTATAACTCAGAAGAGAAGCAATAAACAGAATAAATATAACTCGAATTTGAGTGTGGTGCAACGCTAGGGAAGATTCGAGGTTTTGACTCCCAATCTAGGTTCAAAATTTGTGAAAAGCAAATGACTGCACACATGTGGCATTGGTGCCCACCCAGCTAGTGGAATATGAAACAGAAACACTCCATGAATATTCGGATGATATGATGCAGATCTCACCATCAGCCACTGCTGTGCCCTATTTCCAGGTTCCACACAACATGCCATGGTCTTGAGGAACAGCAGCCTCTCCACATATATGAACATACACAGAGAACAGCGTACCCGGCGTTTAGGTAAGTAGTAAATCTGACAGTGATGTAGCACAGAAGCACACATGGGTACAGCCATGAGAAAAAATGAGGGGAAACTACAAGTCCCATAATCCCCATACCATATAGCCTCAAATAGTCCATGGACCATCACACATCTACCACCGGCCAGAGTCACCAGAGAACACTGTATGCGATCCTGGCATGCATGAAAGCAGGCACATGGTTCCTGGCAACAATCAATGCCCCTGACAAATCCAACAAACCTTTCACAGTCAATGCACAGGGATACACCAGTACATTCCTTGGCCCCATTGCCATAGTATCATCTTCATGAGTGATGCCCAAACAGACAAACACATGAACAGTGATGCAGGACACACTGCAGTCTCCTGCTTGTTGCCATTGAAAGCCACTACTCCCCTACCCTCAGTGAAGTACAGGGTGTTACCCTAAAACTCACCTGAGCACAAAAAGACTACAAGCACAATAGGTATTGAAACAAGCACTTAGTAGACAAATAGTCATGTTCAACATTGTCCTTTCTACCTGTTGCAAGTGACTCAATCTATCCACTGTTACCGTGTTTGATGTCACAGGTAAAGAACATTGGTACACCGCAGGAAACAGCCTTTAATGAGGCACACAAGAAGACCAGTGCATGCATTGAGTGCACATTTGGACTTCTAAAGGGAAGGTTCAAGTGTCTCCACCAGACAGGTGGGGTGCTCAGTGGGAAGCGATTCAGTAATCTCTGGGATCTCCATACCGGAGTGATGGGGACGGAACTTTCAGTGAGCGTTGCAGAAATGGAGCTGCCAGTATCCCCCAGATGTGCTGCAGTGTGAGGGTGATTGCAGTCTCATTACTGGCTGACATGGCCCAACCACAGTGATAGCAGCTGAGCCATCACCTGTGTGGCTTCTCTGCCTGTCCATTGTGCTGGCCACCTGTCTCGATGGTCCCTGTTAGGCAGAAACCTGTGCAGTTCCCTCTGGGACCACTGCAAAAGATTTAAGACTACAGGTGTTTGGCAGTAAACCCACTTGGTAGCAGTCTGTACCACACAGATTCACTTGGTAGCTGTGGCTGAGCAGTCAGACTTCCCTCAAGAAGAGTTAGGCAGTATACAGAGTATTCACAATAGGTCAGAAGAACACAGTAGAACAAGTAAACACTGACCAGAGCTTGGTGTAAAGAGATATAATTATTTATTTAAAACTACATCTAGTAAAACACACAGGCACTAATGTTCAGCAGTTCAAAAACACGGTCACTAAAAGTTATACACTCCCTTAAAAGAATATTAGACAATTCTTTAGTAAAGTCCCACTTATTTTCAGACAGCGGTGAGCGCTTAACGCAGATGGCACTCTAATAATTTGTTTTAAAAGGGAGAGAAAAGCAGAGTATAAATTGAAACAGATCCCAACACTTTTACAAGAACACAACAAGAGAGGAAGGCAAAGTAAAACTGTGAAGTTAGAGTTCAGTAGGCCGGATCCACTCTAAGAGGATCAGAACGAAATGTGTCCAAGTCACACGGTTTCAGTGCACAAAAGTCTTGAAAAGGTTCAAAAAGCGTTGGACCAAAGAAAGGGACCAGTTAGATGGTCAAGGCGGCCAGCCCAGTCCAGAAGGTTAAGGGATTATTATTACCTTGTAGCAATCTTTAGAAAGTGAGGCCTGGCGGACACGGTACCTTAAAGTGGTGAGAATACTCCAGCGGGGGCAGTTGTTCCTGGCAGCGGATGCAAGTCGGTGATTCATCCGAGGGAAGAGAGGATCTCGTCGGGGAGGAAGACAGGAGTCCGTTGCACGGCCAGGGAAGAAACCAGCCGCAGAGTTCTCTTGTAAAAGGAGCGGTTCTTTGATTCGCGGTCCAGTGGTAAGTGGCTATCCGGTTGCCGGGGTGCTTGGCACGGGCAATTCGACCATTAGACGTCCTGGGATGCGAAGAAAAGAAGGTAAACTGGTTGTGCCCACCAGTCAGGGGAAGAAGCCTCTCCAGCCGGGAGATCTTCTCTGTCGTCGGGAAGTGGTGAGTCGGTTCCGCAGGGCTCCACCGGTGGTGTCATCATGGTAGGTCGGCTCAGCTTCTCCCTCGTCAGATTCTCAGGTCATGTGGTGACTTCTGCAGTTCGAGTCCCCAAAGCCCTGCTTTTATGCATCACACCCCCATTCACTCAGCCTAGCTGTCAATCAAACATGCTAAGTGGTGAGCCGGCCGGCTCACCACTTGGGCCAATCACACAAGAGTGCGACTTCAGTTACCAAGGTAACTCAGTCCAGGGTGCCTAAACCCCCTCCCACACCCCCTGTGGTACCCAGACAGAGTGGCAGCACTTTTGGAGGCTTCTGTGGAGAAGCCCGCCAAAAAGTGGAACAAAGGGCTCGACTTGGGTTGGAGTCACAGAAGAGAACACAAACGTCATTTTAGAATCGAGTGCTGGCAAAAAATACCAACCGGCGAATAAATATTAAATAAAAGTCTATGGTGGGGTGTCACTATGACACCCCTGTGTTACTGCACGAAGGGTGCTGTGTAACACACATAGGAAAAACACATGAGACCCTATGGAGTAAAGGACCCCATAGCCCATAAAACACATTAACAGTCAAAGGAACACCATAAATCATGTCCAAGAGTGGGAAAAAAAGAGTCTCACTCTTGGCAGGAGAGAAAAAACAAACTCCAGAAATCCAGCAAAGCTGCTGGGCGACTCACTAGGTTAGGAAATTCAGCCTAAAGAGAGAATTCTCCCTAACACTCGCCCACGCCCCCCTCCCCAGACTAAGGGACAGGAGGATTTAATCCACTCCTGGATGAATCTCATACCTCTAGTCGACGACATACATCCTAGAGAGACAATCAGCATTTTGGTGGTGACACCCTGACCTGTGCTCAATGGTGAAATCAAACCCTTACAGGCAGATTGACCATTTCAATAGTTTTGGGTTTTCCCCTTTCATTTGCATTAACCATCTCAAGGGTTGGTGGTCAGTCTGAATGGCAAAAGTAGAACCATACAAGTATGGCCTAAACTTCTTCAGAGCCCACACAATAGCAAAACACTCTCGTTCAATGGTTGCCCACCTTGTTTCAGGATCCTTCAGTTTTCTATTGATGAAGCAAATGGGGTGCTCCCTACCTTTCCCATCCAGTTGACTGAGGACTGCACCTATTCCTACATTTGAAGCATCTGTTTGCACAATGAAAGTTTGGTGGTAGTCAGGAGCTCTGGGTACTGGGGCTTGGTAAAGGGCCTTTTTCAGGGTTTCAAAGGCCTGATTGCATTCCTCATTCCACCTAACCTTTTTAGGGAATTTAGGAGAGGAGATGACATTCAGTGGAGAAGCTGTGGACCCATAGTTCTCAATGAAATTCCTGTAATACCCAGTGGCTCTCACCTGGGTCTGAGTAGTAGGTGTTGTCCAATTTTGCACAGCTTCAATCTTACTGGGCAAAGGCCTTATTTCTCCACCTCCTACCTCATGTCCAAGGTAGACCACTGTACTCTGTCCAATCTGGCATTTACTTGCCTTTATGGTCGGATTGGCCTTCCCAAGAGCCTGCAAAACATATCTCAGGTGGTCCACATGTTCTTCCCAGGAATTGCTGAACACTGCTATGTCATCCAAGTATGCCAGGCAGAAATCCGCCATCCCATTCAGAACCTGGTTTACCATCCTTTGAAATGTAGCAGGTGCATTTTTCAATCCAAAAGGCATACCCTTAAACTGGTATAAGCCAACTGGGGTAGAAAATGGAGTTTTCTCCTTGGCATGGTCTGTCAGGGCTATTTGCCAATAGCCTGACGTCAAGTCAAATGTGCTGAGGAACTTGACTGCACCAAGTCTATCCACCAACTCATCTGTCCTTGGCAAAGGGTGGGCATCAGTCTTAGTGAGTGCATTAAGAGCTCTGTAATCCACGCAGAATCTAAGTTCTTTAGATCCTGCCTTTGGTACTAACACAACTGGGCTAGACCATGGACTAGTAGAGGGCTCTATTACCCCGAGATCAAGCATCTTGTTGACCTCACCTTTGATGTGGGTTCTTACATTCTCTGACATTCGATATCCTCTGCTTTTGACTGGCAGACAGTCACCAGTGAGTATGTCATGCTGTCCCCAAGGGGTCAAGCCTGGTGAAAGTGAGAACAAGGGGGCAAACTGATTTAACATAGATTTGCACTCTTCCTGTTGCTCAGGTGTCAGATTTGAAGAGAGATTTACTCCTTCAATCTTTTCGTCTAAAGGTAAGCCTCTGAGGAGATCCGGAAGAGCTTCACTCTCTTCTTCTTCCTCTGTTGATGCTAGGAGCAAAGCTCCTACATCAGTTCTGGAGACATACGCTTTTAGTCTGTTGGTGTGGAAGACTGTTGGAGCCTCCTTGGGATTGCCCTAGTCCACTAGATAGTTGACCTCTCCAAGTTTACCCACAACTTTGAAGGGTCCCATCCATTTGTCTTGCAAGGCCCTCTGCCTTGTTGGAATCAGAACGAGAACTAGCTGGTCCTGAGTAAACTCGACCATGTTAGCCTTTTGGTCATGCCAGTGCTTGACCAATGCTTGTCCAGCTTTCAAGTTATCACTTGCTTCTGCCATCATTTGTGACATTCTCCTTCGGAGACCTATCACATAGTCAGTCACTCTGACTGGCTTGGGGGAAGGAGCACTCTCCAACCCCTCCTTGATCAGTGCCAATGGACCTCTGACCGGATGACCATAAAGAAGTTCAAAGGGAGAATAACCTACTCCCTCCTGAGGGACTTCTCTATAAGCAAAGAGAAGGCATGGCAGTAGAAGGTCCCACTTTCTTTTAAGGGGGTCCTCTAAAGTACCTATCATGCTCTATATGGTTCTGTTGAACCTTTCAACCAATCCATTTGTCTGCGGGTGGTATGCTGTTGAGAACTTGTAAGTAACTCCGCAGGTTTTCCACATGGCCTTCATGTAGTGGGACATAGAATTTGACCCCCTGTCAGAGATTACTTCCTTAGGAAACCCAACCCTGGTAAAAATACCAAAGAGGGCCTTAGCCACAGCCGGAGCTGTAACAGTCCTCATAGGAATTGCCTCAGGGTATCTAGTAGCATGGTCTACTACAACAAGTATAAACCTGTTGCCTGAGGAAGTTGGAGGATCAAGGGGACCAACAATGTCAATCCCTACTCTCTCAAATGGGACTGCCACTACAGGGAGAGGCACTAAAGGTGCCACATTCTTGGAGTCAACCTTACCAGAAGTCTGGCAGGTGTGGCAGCTCCTGCAGTATTTATCTACTTCAGCCCCCATCTTTGGCCAATAAAAGTAGAGTGAGAGCCTTTCCTTAGTCTTCTTGAAACTCAAGTAAAAATACCAAGGAGGGCCTTAGCCACAGCCGGAGCTGTAACAGTCCTCATAGGAATTGCCTCAGGGTATCTAGTAGCATGGTCTACTGCAACAAGTATTAACCTGTTGCCTGAGGAAGTTGGAGGATCAAGGGGACCAACAATTTGCCTGAGGAAGTTGGAGGATCAAGGGGACCATCAATGTCAATCCCTACTCTCTCAAATGAGACTCCCACTACAGAGAGAGGCACTAAAGATGCCACATTCTTGGAGCCAACCTTACCAGAGGTCTGGCAGGTGTGGCAGCTCCTGCAGTATTTATCTACTTCAGCCCCCATCTTTGGCCAATAAAAGTAGAGTGAGAGCCTTTTCTTAGTCTTCTTGAAACTCAAGTGACCAGCCAAAGGAATATCATGGGCTAACTGCAAGAACTGTGGTCTGTTCTCTTGGGGTACTACAAGTCGTTTGTTGTCCCCAGGTGCAGACTCCGTTTGTTCACTGTAGAAGAGGCCATCTTCCCAGTGTAACCTATATTTCCCAGGCTCGTGCCCTTCAGCCTGAGCATCTGCCTGGTGGCGAAGACCTTCCAGAGTTGGACATTCTCTTTGTCCCTTACTGAAGTCTGCCCTGTTGGGTCCACCTTCTGCCAGTAAAGACTGCAGCTCAGGATGGTCAACAGGATCCAGATCTCCAATGAGTTCCTGGCTCTTCTTCAGAGTCTAGTTCAACCACACAGGGTTGTACCTCCCTCTCAGCCTCAGCTGGAGGGGGAGTTACTGGTGTAACTTGGGACAACCGAGGGGAAGTCCTTGTTGGCTGCACTGGAGTGCTGGCTGTGAGGTTCTTTTTAGATGTTTTAGGTTTCCCTTTTTCTTCTAGTTTCTTAGAGACAGCAGCTGACATCTCCAGTGGAGCAGGAGTGATATCTTTCTTCATCATCTCCTTGGGAGTACCTCTCATGGTTCTCTCCTTTGCAGGTCTGGTGAGCTCCTGTAACCTTTTACTAGGAGGTCTGGGGGTATGTGACACTACTCCAAGAGTTTTTAAGTCATTACCCAGCAGAACCCTTCCTGGCACCTCACTTTGTATGCTGACAGGTATCTTCACAGCCATGTCATTACACTGGATGAGAACTGGTAATTGGGGAAGCATCTGCACAGGCCCTCCAGCTAACTTGGTGAGGCGTTTGGGTGCCTTAGCAACATCCTCAGCCTGAAAAAACGATTTGTCCACCACAGTTATGCTGGCCCCAGTGTCCCTAATGGCAGGAGTCTCCTGTCCATTCACCTGGACACTGTCCTTATAATACTCTTTAGTATTATCTGGGATAGAATTATAGATATCTAAGTTCTGTTGTTCCCACAAACCCAGAGACACTAAAGAAACACTGGCTGAGACTCCAAGGGGTTCATCAGCCAGTAATAGAAAGTTTCCACTTGCCGTTGTACTTCCTCATCTGGAGTGAAGGCTAAGGAGACAAGCTGGACCCCTGAAGGTTTACCCTTACATCTGGGATCTCCTTTCACATGGTCAGTAGAGCCACAAACAAAGCATTTACCAAATGCTTTCTGGAATGGTGGCTTGTTCTGACCTCCTTCTGGTTTGGCACCAGGAGGTACACTAGCCTGATTTGGTATTCCTTGTGGCTTACCCTTTTGGTTTTGTTTGGGGCCCTCTTTGGAATTGGAATTATTAGAATTTTCTTTGGAGTCCTTTTTTGGCTGTTTTCCCTCATCCTTTTTCTGAGTAGCCCCAGAATCCTTGTGAGTGGCCCTGTTGGCAACCCACAAGGCAGCAGCCTTAGCTATCTTCCTGGAATCTAATTCCTTTGAATCAGCCAAGTGCTGTCTGAGCTCAGGAGAGCAGGCATCATAAATTGACTCCAACATTACAAGATTCTTCATTCCTTCATAAGTGTTAACTTTGTAACCCTTAATCCATCCCTCTAAGTTGTTCAAACTTTCACTCACTCAGGTAGCCCAAGGGGTACCATCATGCTTTTTGATGGTCCTAAATCTCTTAAGGTACTGGGAAGGGGTCTTCCCAAATCTAGCTATCAAAGCTAGTTTCACACATTCATAATCCTTCTTATCCACCTCCCCCAACTCCATTACCACATCAGTTGCAACAGGGGGAAGCCTAGAGAACAACCAGGGAAGTAACTCATTCCCTGTGATGTCCTGGAGCCCATGATTATACTCAAACATTTTTAACCAATCCAACACATCCAACTTAGGTTCATACATACCCACTAATTCCTTAGGCATCCGGGGTCTTTTGGGACTGGAACTCCTAGAGGAACCATAGGAGAGTGAAGCATTTTCCACAGACAACTGCTTCATTTCTAGTTCATGATTAAGCTCTATTGCTCTGAGTCTTAACTCGGGTTGCTTCTGCTCAGCCTGGGCATTCATTCTTCTGAACTCTAGCTCTTGGTTTCTTTCAGATTGAGCAATAAAACGTTGGTACTCTAATTCAAGCTTCATTTTTTCAAGTTCAAAATAAGCAGGGTTACATGTAGGACCTGGTATAGGCCCAGTAGGTACAGTAGGTAAGGCAGACAGAGGCTCAGAGTGGCTAACTTCATTAGGTTCACTTTCCTCTTCTGACTCATTATCAAGACTTTGATTCAGATCAATACCATCACTGTTTTCTAAATTTGCTGGGGGGGTAGATTCCTCTGTACCACCCAGACTTTGGTTTTCTAACAATCTCTCTATAAGTTCCATTTTCTTGCCCTTCTCAGAGAGAGTCTTATGTCTACACAATACTTTTAAGCATTCAGCAGTTTTGGCAGACAATGATTCTAGGGTATAACTCTCCATAGCAGACATAGTTAGACAATCAGCTTTTTAGTGCTAAGCTCTGTGGTTAGTTGTCCTAAAGTGTTCAAAAAGCACTCTAAAGTGTATACTCAATACAAATCCCACCGCTGTACCAGTGTTAGGCAGAAACCTGTGCAGTTCCCTCTGGGACCACTGCAAAAGATTTAAGACTACAGGTGTTTGGCAGTAAACCCACTTGGTAGCAGTATGTACCACACAGATTCACTTGGTAGCTGTGGCTGAGCAGTCAGACTTCCCTCAAGAAGAGTTAGGCAGTATTCAGAGTATTCACAATTGGTCAGAAGAACACAGTAGAACAAGTAAACACTGACCAGAGCTTGGTGTAAAGAGATATAATTATTTATTTAAAACTACATCTAGTAAAACACACAGGCACTAATGTTCAGCAGTTCAAAAACACGGTCACTAAAAGTTATACACTCCCTTAAAAGAATATTAGACAATTCTTTAGTAAAGTCCCACTTATTTTCAGACAGCGATGAACGCTTAACGCAGATGGCACTTTAATAATTCGTTTTAAAAGGGAGAGAAAAGCAGAGTATAAATTGAAACAGATCCCAACACTTTTACAAGAACACAACAAGAGAGGAAGGCAAAGTAAAACCGTGAAGTTAGAGTTCAGTAGGCCGGACCCACTCTAAGAGGATCAGAACGAAATGTGTCCAAGGTCACACGGTTGCAGTGCACAAAAGTCTTGAAAAGGTTGAAAAAGCGTTGGACCAAAGAAAGGGACCAGTTAGATGGTCAAGGCGGCCAGGCCAGTCCAGAAGGTTAAGGGATTATTATTACCTTGTAGCAATCTTTAGAAAGGGAGGCCTGGCGGACACGGTACCTTAAAGTGGTGAGAATACTCCAGCGGGGCAGTTGTTCCTGACAGCGGATGCAAGTCGGTGCTTCGTCCGAGGAAAGAGAGGATCTCGTCGAGGAGGAAGACAGGAGTCCGTTGCACTGCCAGGGAAGAAACCAGCCGCAGAGTTCTCAGGTAAAAGGAGCGGTCCTTTGATTCG
This sequence comes from Ambystoma mexicanum, assembly GCF_040938575.1. NCBI lineage: Eukaryota > Metazoa > Chordata > Amphibia > Caudata > Ambystomatidae > Ambystoma > Ambystoma mexicanum. The sequence continues at coordinate 730,572,862 of NC_090924.1, forward strand.
CGGTCCAGTTGTAAGTGGCTATCCGTTTGCCGGGGTGCTTGGCACGGGTAATTCGACCACAAGACGTCCTGGGATGCGAAGAAAAGAAGGTAAACTGGTTGTGCCCACCAGTCAGGGGAAGAAGCCTCTCCAGCCAGGAGATCTTCTCTGTCGTCGGGAAGTGGTAAGTCGGTTCCGCAGGGCTCCACCGGTGGTGTCGTTGTGGTAGGTCAGCTCAGCTTCTCCCTCGTCGGATTCTCAGGTCCTGTGGCGACTTCTGCAGTTCCAGGCCCCAAAGCCCTGCTTTTATGCAGCACACCCCCATTCACTCAGCCTAGCTGTCAATCAAACATGCTAAGTCTTGAGCCGGCCGGCTCACCACTTGGGCCAATCACACAAGAGTGCGACTTGAGTTACCAAGGTAACTCAGTCCAGGGTGCCTAAACCCCCTCCCACACCCCCTGTGGTACCCAGACAGAGTGGCACCACTTTTGGAGGCTTCTGTGGAGAAGCCCGCCAAAAAGTGGAACAAAGGGCTCGACTTGGGTTGGAGTCACAGAAGAGAACACAAACGCCATTTTAGAATCGAGTCCTGGCAAAAAATACCAACCGGCGAATTAATATTAAATAAATAAACCGGCGGTATGTTCGAGGCTATGAGAATTAAATAATTAAAGTTGGTAGCCTCGAACAATGGGAAAATCCCATAGGGATATATTCGCGGTCGAATATAAAAAGTAGTATCCACTGCCACCAGCCAAAACTCGATCAGGGGGGGCGGAGACGTGCCCCCTCGACTAACAGACCCCGGGCAATTGAATTGCCCCGACCAGTACGTCCACAATATGATGGTTTGTACTGGTTTCTGTTCATAATTTGGAACTAGTAAAGCCAATGGTGACTTTACATGCCCTGGGAGACAGTAGTAAGTCCCAGGGTATGAAGTCTATGGTGGGGTGTCACTATGACACCCCTGTGTTACTGCACGGAGGGTGCTGTGTAACACACATAGGAAAAACACATGAGGCCCTATGGAGTAAAGGACCCCATAGCCCATAAAACACATTAACAGTCAAAGGAACACCATAAAACATGTCCAACAGTGGGAAAAAAGAGTCTCACTTTTGGCAGGAGAAAAAAACAAACTCCAGAAATCCAACAAAACTGCTTCGGAACTCACTAGGTTAGGAAATTCAGCCTAAAGAGAGAATTCTCCCTAACAGCCCCTCACGGCATCCTTCATGGACTGTGAATGGCCCAGTTGTTCCTCTGCCATGGCATTGAGCTTCTTCCAAATCATGGCCAGGGAGATCTGGTTTACCGGGGATGAGGGGGTCTGTTCCTTCCCTGATGGACGTGCAACATGAACAGGTGTGCCTTTGTCATCAGTGCCAGTGTCAGACACCTCTTCAGGGTGTCCAAGTAGTTCAGGACGACTAGATATGGGAGAGGGTGTGTTGGTGAAAAGGGACAGGGGGAAATGGAAAGGAGTCTGACAGATTGTTTCCCCACTGACTGTGACAACTACACTTGTAATGGTGGCAGTGACAGGTGCAGGCTGTGCCGAGGTGGAGGTTGCAGTGGGTGCAGTGATGGTAATGGCAGCAGCCACTTGCTGTCCAGTAGTGGTTTTCCCCAAAGCAGTGGTGTTCCCATCGGTATCACTCATGTCTATAGTGGGGATGGTGCTCGTGGTCTGTTCCACAGGCTTGGTGGATGGTACTATGGTGGGCACCAGCAAGGGGATGGCTGTGGGTGACTTGACTGCTGATGTACCCCGAATAGAAGATCCCCACCATACATCCTTTGATGTGTGCCAAAGATGTGCTGGGCCCCTCATCTGCTGCTTGGCTGCCTTCAGTTCCTGTTGGGAGAGATGTGAGATGCTGTCACTTCAGTTTTGAGTTCTGTACTGTGTATTCAATGTGTGTTTTTTGCCTCATTCTTAGGTGCTGCATGTCATTGATTTGGTACCGTGTGTTGCTGTTACACATGGGCTGTCTGTGAGTGGCATCTTGCCCTACACGCCCATTTACCCTGCTGCGATGGTACGACAAGATGTTTGCTGAGTTTCATGAACAGATGGTTCTGTGCAAATGTTGACTGGGTCATGTTCTTTGGCTACAAAATGCATGTGGACAACCTGCAGGCCACATGTGTTTGTTGGGAATGTTGCTCCAGACATTTATTGGGACTTGTCATGTTGTGCCCCCTGATTGATTTGTGTTTATCTTGCATTGCCCTTGTGGCAACTGCTTGTTGGCAATGGCATTATGAATGTCTGACAGACATGAGATGGCACCATGTTATGAAAGTTGTGCATTGCATGGCTGTCTCCCCAGATGTGGTGATCAAGGGCCATCATGTTTTTGGTGGACATATGCAGGAGGCAATGGAGCCAAGGTTACTGGGTGCTACTAGAAATCTCATGGACACACCAGGTCAAAGGCACACCATGTACAATATTGCTTTTGGGCATTTGCTGACATAATGTGTGAACTGCATGACAATGTGAATGGCTATGGACTTTCTACTGCACTAATTGCTGGGGCTGCTGGATTGATGGCGAACCTGTGCATGTGCAATGTTGACAACAATATGTAGCTTCCCATTGTATAGTGGTTATTTACTTCTCAGTAGGTTGAACCTTTATTCAGCACGGTTTGCAGGTGTTGTTCTGGCAGCTACCTCATCCACACCTACACCCTCCAGAACAGCCATATGGAGGATGGAGCTCACTGTCTCCTCCCATGGGGTGAGCTTGGGCACAAATGTGCCTCCACCTGTGTCGGATGTCCCTTCAAAAGCAGGGACTGTACCCTGGCGTTGAGGTTGTTCCACTGGATTTTGTTTTTAAAGATGGCTGCAGTGCAGCTTCCTGTTTCATTTAGATGCTATTTCCACCAGCGCTAATTCCGCAAATATTTGGTGGTAGCAGTATTTCTGTGAAATATTGGAAGAATTACCACTCGGTAGCGGAATTACCTTTACCACCGATGGTTGATGCACATGCCCATCCACTTCTAATGTGGAGGTAATTCTGCCAGACGCATTGGCGGTAACTGTAATTTCACTATCATTTTTATCACCTAACTCAGAATGAGGGCCATTGTGCTACTTGCTTTTCATGGCCCACACATTTTTATTACAGGAGGGGCCCATGCTGTGTTCAAACACCTGTGCCTTGAAATCTGTTTTCTTTTTTCTAACATGCTGGGTCACAATTCGGAACTCTTTGCAAGAAATTGTTTGAATAGTAGCTGGATCTTGGTTGGCGTGCTACTGTTTGAGGAGCTGCAGCAACGTTTGTTAAGGACACTGTTCCTTTAATTCCTTGGCCCTACCTTCAAAAGCGACATCGGGGCGCCGTGCGCAGCGCGGAGTTCGGTGACGAGTTCAATCTGCACCAGAACTTGTGAACTCTTGGTTGGCGTGCTACTGTTTGCGGAGCTGCAGCAACGTTTGTTAAGGACACTGTTCCTTTAATTCCTTGGCCCTACCTTCAAAAGCGACGTCCGGGCGCGGAGCGCAGCGCGGAGTTCGGTGACGAGTTCAGTCTGCACCAGTCCACGCCGGCTCACCCAGACTACACGTTAACGCTCGTATTGGAAAATATCTGGATGACTCGAGTGTTGGCGGGAGCTGCCGCTCTGCAAGGACCGCAGACGCGGCAAAAATCTCTGCTGTTTCGACGGAATCCCAGGAATATTGCAGCAGTGCTGCAGGAGGTAAGAAACTCTGATGTAAATACTATCAGCGAATTAGCTGCAGAAATGGGCTCTGCCGCACATTTGGGGAATGACACAGTGCCGTCGTTAGTAATACTAACATCAAGACTAGAAGACTCCCCCTTGATAAACAAGCAAATACTTAAAAAAAATAAGCAGGCACTGATCATGGCTGTGAGTAAATCGAGTTTACTGCCCTATGAGCATACTGAGGCGGAATCTGTAGCACTTCCCTCACCTTCGATATGTATTGATGCAATTGACTTTGTGGAGGTGTCACCATTTGAAATCACTGATTTAGATCTCATGGCAATAAAGTTACACAGTGATGACAGTGATGTTATGCCAGACAAAAATCATCAAGCAGAGCCAGAGCAAACAAGTGCATTAAGCCTTAACGCAAGCAATGATAGGACGGGAGGTGATCGCTAAATCTCAGTGTCAGCAATCGGAAACATTTGACACAGACACCCCGTGCCTGCATTCGGGTAGCAAGAAGACTGCGAGGTTACAAGGGCCTAATAGCGCAATGGAGCCACTAAAATCAGCCCAAACGCCGGTATGGCCACTACAGTCAATCCTTTTTCATCCAATTTTCTTAAAACTCTGCCCAACCTCTCATGTTCTTCAGTTTCTTGGCCACACACTAAAATATCATCCTGGAAAAACTACACACCAGACATGCCATCCAACAATTGTGACATAATTCTTTGGTGCTCCTGTTTACGTTGTGCAGGCCTTTCCTCTAGCCTTCTGGTCCCCTCAGGCCTGAAATCTAGGACGCTAAAGTCAGGTAACACGGACTATGGACACAGAACAAGGAACTGCAGACAGGGAACAAGATAATTGGTGTAGAGAGAAAGGGGCTGCGGACAGGGAACAGCGGCTTGCAAGCAGGGGAGCAGGACTGCAGTGCGGAAAGCAAAGAGGTGCAGGGCAGAAGGCAGGGGAGTGTAGGCAGAGTTGCAGGGGTGCAAGGCAGGGAGCACAGGGTACTGGAACAGGAGCAGGCATTGACAGCAACAGCAAATAGCATAAATCTAAGGATCAAAGCACAAAGGGCTGGGAGATAACTCAATGCAAGTGTCCTGTGCTTATGCAGGCATCTGTTTAAATACTGACCTGCCCTGTGCAGAAGCAGGCTCATTAGCAGCACCTGGAGAACTATGCGTGAAGGTAATCTGCCTCCTCCCTCTCTGGTCCTGAGAAAGTGAAAGCAGCACTGATCTCTAAGCCTTCTGGGGATTGTGGTTCTAAGACTGCTGCATAGCAATAGCCAGGGAATGAGAACTGCCACAGGAGGCATTACGGGATATTTAGTTTGCTAAATGAAATAAGGAATTACCAAAGTCTTGCAAACAGAAAATAAAGACAAAAATATGAATAGTCATTGTCTAGGGATCATTATGGTAATGAATGAGTCCCAAATAGTCCAAAATGGATGCCGATTGATATTCCAGTGGTACAGTAGTGACAATGCCTTGATAACTAATCCTCAGATGTGGAACTGGGTCAGCAACACCAACCCACAATATCTTGGATATGAATGCAAGAACTTGACTTCAGATAACAGAGCATGGAGGAGTTTATGTTACCCTACACCAGTAGCGTAACATGTGCTGAGGTGTGTGCATGAGGATGTCAATGGCAGTATTCAATGCAACTGTATGTCTGTTTTATGTAATTCCTGTGCCAGTTCACAGGAATTGCTCGATTCAAGAAATATTCACCCAATTTCAAACTGTTAGTGAGGGATGTCGGTGGAAGGCAAGGTGATTCCACCACCAGATTCGTAAACATCAGTATGAAACGTAACTATTTCATGTCAGAGAGAGTAGGAAGAACCCCATACTTGTTGCCCTGAACCATCCCCTAGATCTGATGAAATAAATCAGATACATTGTCAGCAGGCAAAGTTGTTGTCCCCTGGTCTGGCCTAGGCAAGCCCCATATTGCCAACTGATGGTGGAGCATATATGGGTATATACAGAGACGCACAGCTGAAGGAAACTCTGTTCCTGTGATTAGTGCTGACATGACATGGAAACCTTGAACCACCTCCACTCTTAGCCCTCAGGTGACAGAGTCATAAAGAGATGGCAATTAGCACTACACTTAGTCTTACATAGGCAGAATCCAAATGATTGATATGTAGTCTAACCCTTGATTATCTAAAGGAATTGTAGGGTAATTGTTGGAACCTTGTTCATTGGTATGGTCTTGGATACTCGTTAGAATGGGCAGACCAAATGTCAAGATCTTATGTGACTTGGAAGGCTCGATAGGCCTTGCAAATGCTGCAACTCACTTTAGTTAGAGAAATCCCATTTTCCAATCTGTGCGATCAGTTTGGCTAGACAGAAGAATCATAGATGTGCCCTCTACTTGTCAATTTGTTTCCCCCGTGATTATTAATGGATACTCTGACATTAAAGTGGGACCTTCCTAGGACCCTCAAATTAGCCCACAAGTTTGGATATGTGCATTGAGTGGTGGTGGCTTGAATCTGAGCTACACAATTATTGGAGGTGGAAGACGATTGTGTCGTCATTGGCTGGAGAATAGTCTTATTTGAGATCCAGGACCTGTAGGAATGCTGTCCTTGCTGGAAGCACTAGCTTCATTGTTTAGAGATACTCATTCCAAGTGCTTGCATTTCATTTAGAAGGACATACAGCCTGCACAATACGATTTGAGGTGAAAATCTTAAACCCCCAAAACCAGATGAAATATAATTTCTATGCAGGCATCCACTAACACACAAAAAACTAGGATATAATACAAGTACAGCAATTCCTGAAACAGCTGCATGACGCATGTGAAGCCCAACTCAGCTGAGAAGATGCCTGACAATGACAGGACATATGTTTGGCTTACTAATGCAGAAGTACATTAGGAAGCCGTTGAGCCCTGATTGCTTTGATAAAACCATGCCTTCCAGACCAAAGTCGACCACCCTTTTTGTGTATGATTAAGTCCATATGACATTGTAGGGCTTAAGTTTGTAACGGATCTTATCAAGGGCCAATCTAATTATTTTTAGAGGTTTCATAGCCAAACAGAACTCTTTGTTAAAGCTCCCACAGGTGATCCGATGAAGACCTTGAGGCATTAGTTAAATCTCCACATGTGAGGCTGCTGTCATCCATGATGCCCAGGAATTCCTCATTACTTCTTTTTGTGTAGTTAATGTGATTACTGGACCTTTATAACACATTCACCAAGGAATGCATCCGTGAGATACATTGGCTAGAGCCAGTAAGGTAGGTCCATTGTTTGAAATGTCAGGTCAAAGATCATGCTTGGAGGATCCAGGTTAGCAGCAGGTGAACCATTTAAAGGCCACTGTACATCGACAAAAGATGGCTGGGTGAGCATACTCTTTCACGACCCATGTAGTGTACAATACAACCACCCAGACCAATGTGCCACAACAGAAAGGACACCACATGGAACTCATGCCAGTGCCAACCCAATGGAGTATTCCAGTTCTGCACAAACCACAAGCACACCCAGACCTGTTCAGATGACACCAGTGATACCCCAGACTTGTTTTGTAGCTTGACGCTGAAGGCACAGCAAGTCGTATTCCATTTTCTCAGCATTACGGTGCCCATGAATTATCAAATGCTCTGCCTTGAGGAAATCATTCTGGTTGTGATCAGATCGCCAAGCACTGCACTGCAACCAGGAGTCTCCAACCTTTTGATGAAGTCAGGACGCCCTATCAGTCCTTTGTAACTGGGTAGAGGGGCATTGCATTTGTTGCTGAATATGCTTCACCCGACCAGCACCTTGTTTAGCCTATGTGGTCAGCCAACATGAGTAACTTTCCAAAACTCTTCATGCAGTAGAATGTTTTGTAAAATGCTGCATTTCCTTAATACATCACCTTTACGCAAATTTAGACGAATAGAATAAACCTAAGTTTAAATGAAAATTAATCATGATTTTGAATAAACAAGAACGCTATTTACAGAATGTGCGTTTCATGGCTAGAGGTTGAACCTGCAACCGGGTCTTTACAAGTTGGTTGCATCCTATGATAAGCTATCAGAGATCACATTGTCTGGATGTGCCATTTGCCAGAGTCGTGTAGGACTACCGATTCATGATTTGTAACTGTTTCAACTGTTGCTCCAGGGACTTGTACCAGCATTTTGTTTCCAGGCAGCGGATACACAGGAGATATAAGAAACATGCTCCAGGCACCATTGGAAAACTGTGTAATTTACAGAGAGCCCTGAGCATTTTAATGCACGGACCAAAGCCTCAATGGAAGGTGCCCTTGTGAGGTCTTCATGAGGGAGGAGTGTCTAGCCCATTCAATATGAAAAGTAGAGAGCCAAAGTAAACATTCAAGGATGCCTGTCTTTCTGAGCAGAAGGCATACACGCTCAGGTGCTCTGCAACAAGTGCCAGCTACAGTGCAGCATGTAGCTTATCTGCCCACCAGCAATGACAATACCGTAACTTAAGTATTTAAAAGTGTGCTGTAGCCAGTTGTAACTAGAGTCTCATGCAAAGGGCTCGTGCCGAGTCACATAATTGTGGTCCAAGCGATCACAGCACATCAGCCAACGGGACGGCTGTGATCAAGTGTAAATTCCTAATAAAAGGGCCAGGCGGTCTCCATGGATGCCATCTCAACGTGGTACAGCGATTAGTGGATAGAACTCAACACCAGCAAACCAACTGCCACACTGTTCACCAGAAAGAAGATCAAGGAGCAACCGCACATCAGCCTTAATGGGGAGACCATCAAGTGGGAGAGCAGCAGCGTCTACCCCGGTGTGAACCTAGACAGCAAACACAAGTGGTGAAGCCATATCAAGAAGGCTCAGCAGAAGGCATCAGGAAAACTGGTGGCGCTGTACCCACTGCTGAAGACCAAGTCCATGCCCCTTCGGACAAACATCAAAGTCTACAAGGCAATCATCAGACCTACCCTGACGTATGCCTCCCCAGCATGGATGATCTGCCAGGAGCGACAACGAATGAGTCTTCAGATAGTCCTACACAAGACCCTGCGGATCGTGGCTGTAGCTCCACTAAGCTAACCTTCGCCGAGAACTGGACATCGAGATGTTGGACGAACATCTAGTAAAGCTGAGCAACAACGTCTGCCATGGACTAGATCAGAAACAGAACCCTCTGATCAGGAAGATCACTGCCACCACTGAAAACTCTTTTGATCGCTAAACCCGGCCCATCACGTTGAAGACTCTGAGAACCCAGCCTTACTTTGACAAGCCCATACAGACCATGAAGAAATCCAACCCATGACTACACACTCAACCCGAGATGATGGAGTAAAGAGGTTCAAGCCTCGGTATCCAGCTGATGGATAAAAACTGTCAGCAAGAAGAAGAAAGAAGCCGCTGGACAGTTAAGCAACTACTAAATGATGTGGCCTGCAGTCATTGGGCCTCATTCCGAGGTTTGCGTTAAATTTCTGACTTTACCGGCATGGCGGAAATACCGTATCCGCGTTGGTAGCAGGGCGTAATTAGCACCATATTCCGACCTCGCGGGCACAAGCTTTCCGCCATGCCAGTAAACCCCCTAGTGCCATACCGGTAAAGGGCGCGTCAAACCCCTTACCGACAACAACTGAGACGTAACTAACACCATCGCCCTCCACGTAGTGCGTAAATAGCAGTGCCCGTAATTAACGATGACCGTAAATTACGGGCACCGGTAAAAACCGTAGACGGAAATTACGTCATCGAACAGGAACGGGAAGCATCATGGCGGCCATCTTTAAAATCACAATCCATTGCAATCCTCTCCATACAGGACTCGTGGGCATATTGTGATAGGCAAAATAGACTCCAGAGACCAGCATCATGCCAAAAGCATTAAAAAAGGGTGCTGCGCGCATCAGGAAGGAGAAATTCTCCCAGGATGAGCTCCAGGTACTCGTCGATACTCTGCATGAACATGCTGAGATTGTTTTCAGCAGCGACATGCGCAGGCCCACCATCCTCAGGAAGAAGGAGAAATGGGAGCTGGTCTCGCAGAGGGTGAGCGCTGTCGGAAACACCCCCCGCAGCACGACGCATTGCCGCAAACGCTGGGATGACCTCCGTCTGAGGGTGCGGGCCATCCTCTCAGCAAACCGTAATCTGGCCCTAGAGACAGGAGGAGGCCCAGCCTCACCCATAAAAATGATGCCCTGGGAGGAAACATGTACGGAGATGATGGGCACAGAAGCCATCTAAGGTGTCGGCGGTATGGATTGCGGTGATCCTTCATCAGCTGACGCTGTGCCATGAGTGTAAACAGTACATGCATCCCTAATGCAAGTCATCGCCAAGGGCTGGTCAAGCAGTCACATCATGTTTGGGTAAACCCCCGCCCCCTCCAATGATGCCGTAACAACTGGGACCCAGGATGATGTCAGGTGCAAGGCTGACACCCATATTGGGCATGCCACACAAAAAGCTGGTCAATGTCAGTCACCACAGTACTCCGCCAACATGAGTGACCCTGCCGACAGTATGCTTTTCCCATCCAAGCAAAGATCACAGTCCCACTCAGCACCCAAATGTCACCAAAAAGCTGCTATCCCATCGCAATACCATTGTCTGGAAGTAATTCTGATCCCCAGATCATTGCTCATGCCGTCTCTCTCTTGCCCCCACAGGCACCGGTCATGAAAGTGAGGACCAGGAAGGCCCCCGAACAAGTACCTCCCGGGGCACAGGCAGGGGACAGCGCACACCTGCAAGCAGGAAGAAGGCACATGCCACACCACCTGCCCCAGCAACCCCCATGGAGGATACACAACCCCCATCCGCGGCCCTAGACAATCCTGCAGTTCTGCGGGACACATGCCCCACGCTGCACCATGAGGAATCGAGTGCGTCAGGGGAGAATGCTGCCATGTGCATCCTCGATGTGCCAGGCAGCACATCACCAAACACCATTGACAATGTGGAGGAGCCCAATGACTATGTACAGAGCCCAGACACTCCCTCGTACAGCCAGGTTGCCCATAGCGACCCTGGGTCGAGTGACGTCCCAGGGCTCACAGGCGAAGGGGATACACCTGTCTGTCATGAGCCCACTTCCCCTGCAGGAAGTCCTGAAAGTCCTGCAGGCACAACAACACGAAGCCTGCCGACCACATCGCCCAGATCGGCTGCAGAAACAGTGCGCTGCCAGCACCTCACGGGCATGATAGAGGAGTTTCTCCGGGACAACCGGGAATCAGGGTTGGTGCTTCATAATGACCTTCAGGCTCTGGGCGAGATCATCAGTACCAGCACAAACCGCATCTGTGAGATGCTTGGCAGGATTGCTGATGCCCTGGAGGCAGCACCCCCCAGACCACAGCCCCAGCAGGAGGTGCCACCCTCCCAGAGCTCCTCTACGCAGACCAGCCCGGTCCGTAGGTCACTGCGCACGATGCGCCGGAATGGAAGGGATGCCCCAGGCTCTGGCAGTGCCCATTGACCGTGCAGCCACACACATGTGGCCAATGCTGCACTGATGGGAACATTGTGGGGTTGTTGTGGGGGGAGGGTGAGGGGGTTGAGGGTGTGTGTGGGAGTTGGGGGGGGAGCGTGAGGGGGGTGAGGGTGTGTGTGGGAGTAGGGGGGGAGGGTGAGAGGGTTGAGGGTGTGTGTGGGAGTTGGGGGGGAGGGGGAGGGGGTTGAGGGTGTGTGTGGGAGTTGTGGGGGAGAGGGAGGGGGTGCGGGTGAAGGATCTGTTGTACACGTTTGGACATCATCATACAATACACAGTTTGGTCTATCCTACAATACAGAGTGGACATTCATTATTGTGCATGTGTTTTTTGATGTCTCACAGTGCATGTAGTACATGTATCCCCACACCCAGTGCCCAATGCCCTGTCATCCTCACCCCCTCAGCTGACTTGGGATTCAGAAATATTGCTCGATCAATGCTTGTGGCACGGAACGTCCCTCCCGTGCATCGGCACCGTGTTGCTGTTCTGCCATTCCTTCCTCCACCTCCTCCTCCTCCTCCTCCTCATCTGGTGGTAGCAGTCCCACGTCAGGGGGCAGTGGCACGTTCCGACGGATGCACATGTTGTGCAGCATTACACATGCCATGGTGATCTTGGACACCTTCTCGTGGCTGTAGATGAGGGCCCCACCTGACCGGCTGAGGCAACGGAATCGTGCCTTCAGAAGGCCGAAGGCCTGCTCTATGACCACCCGTGTACGGGTATGAGATCTATTATAGTCCTCCTCGTGCCTGTTTTGGGGGTTGCGGACCGGGGTCATGAGCCACGGTTTCAAAGGGTAGCCAGCATCACCTGCATGAGAGTGGAATGAAGGTAAGTGTTAGTACATTCATGGTGGAGAACTGTGCTAGTCTTACATTGCAGCGGGTGATGACTGGCCATGCACACATGTCCCTCGATACAGTCAACCCATTACTGGTCCGTCCATGTGTGCTGGCCAATGGAATGATGGAGGGGGTAGCTTCTCCCTGATGGGTCATGGTGCACACTCATGTCTTGTTGCATGTGCATCGTTTATGCATGCAGCAGTGTTGGACTGCATTAATTGATGACTTGCGTAAGACCTGCTGTAAGGGTGTGTTGGTAGTAGTTGGTAGCATACCCTTCATTCAGCACTGATCCCTATCATGGTGATTGGCAACTATCCTATAGAGGTGCCGAACCAGTCACACGCAGTAGGATCCCTGTTAGACTAACCTCTATGCACTCCCATGGATGACTGTCCTTTGTGTTGAGATGCAGGAGTCAGCGACATGGTGCTATTGCACTGCATGGTGCACGATGACCTTACGGTGTGTAAGGTCCACCGATGTGTGGTGCATGTGTCGTGGTCTTTGGCCAGAGTAACTGTTTGTCAGGTACCATTAGGTGTTGGCTCGTATTCACAACTGTGTGGTTAGGTGGTAATGTGGCGTGCCACTTGTCATGGGGCACAGTGTTCTGTGAGGTGCACAACGTACAATGGCGTTGACATTCCCTCCCGGGTGGAGTATGCACCCCCCCCACTTTCCCTCCCGGGTGGAGTGTGCATCCCCCCCCCACTTTCCCTCCCGGGTGGAGTATGCATCCCCCCCTCACTTTCCCTCCCGGGTGGAGTATGCATCCCCCCCCACTTTCCCTCCCGGGTGGAGTATGCATCCCCCCCCACTTTCCCTCCCGGGTGGAGTATGCATCTCCCCCATTCCCTTTCACAGTGGGGTATGCTGACAACCTACTCAGAGCCCCAATGCACTGCCATGGCCCATTACGGTTACTCACCAAGCAGCCAGGTACGTTGTCCGGCATGTCGGTCCATGTAGCCTGGTAGTGTTGAGTTCCGCAAGACCAAGGAGTCATGAGTTGATCCGGGGTACCGAGCATTGCATTGTGTGATGGCTTTACTGGCATTACACACCATCTGGACGTTGATGGAGTGGTATTGCTTGCGGTTGCGATACGGCACCTCCATGGCATGAGGAACCACCAATTCTACGTGGGTGCAGTCGAGGGCACCTATGCAATTTGGCATGCCTGCAAGTGTATGGAAGGCAGCTTTGGTATCATATATCTCCTGTGGAGTCCGGGGGAGGCATATGTAGTCCCTTCTGTGCTTGAGGAGGGCATCCAGCACTTGGTTGAGTATCCGGGAAAATATTGGCTGTGAAATGCCATGCATGTGCCCCACTGTATGCTGGTAGGTGCCTGTGGCAAGGAAGTGGAGCACGGACACTACCTTTAGTAGAGGGGGGATGGCAGTGCTGATTTCTATGAGGCTCACTATGTCGGTATGTATCAGGGCCACTATGGTGGTTATGGTGTCCCAGTCAAGCCGGTACAGGGTGTGGATCTGCTCTGGTGTGAGGTTGAAGGGGGTGGCTCTGATGCGGGGAATTGGGGGCTGCCGGCGTGGTAATGGTGGCTGCACCGGTAGGGCATGCTGGCCCTGTCTCACCCTCCTTCTCCTCCTGTGTATCCTCTGTGGTGGGGGCTGTGGTTGCTGTGGTTGCTGTTGTTGCTGTTGTCGTAGTTGCTGCCTTGCAAGCAGGGCCTCCAGCTCCAGGAATGCTGCTACAATTGGTATCATCTTGGTGTGGGGGGCGGTGTGGTGTGTGGGTGTGCTCCTTTTGTGCTGTGCCAGACTCTATTGCTTCCACCTGTGCTGATTGGGTGCACCTGTTCCTCTTCCAAACACTGATCAGGGTTCTTAACACCTTCCCCGCGATGCCGGTATTAACGCCATGGCGGTAAGGTACTTTGCGCCCTTGTGGAGGTCGTTATTTCCGTGTTCGCTTTGCTTGGAATCGGAGATGGTTTACGCCTTCCCGTTATTTCCGCGATGGTGTGTCGGGTGCGCGACACTGGTCCGCCATTTACGCCATCGTAGTTTACGGTGGCGTAAATAACGGTGTGGCGGGTCAGAATGGCCCGTAACGGTAAAGGAAGTCGTTATTCCTTTACCGGCCTCGTTTTTCCCTTAACGCCGGACTCGAATGACCCCCATTGTGTCATGTGCTTGACTGCGTGCATAACTACTGAAGCCCATAACATAGCCCCCTCCAGTGACCTTTTACCACACTAAGAGGCCCCTGCAACAACACAGCATGCGCGCATCATTTGTCAACCAGTAAGGAGAAAGTAAATGTAATGTTTTTAGAAATGCACTTGTCCCTCGAGCGAGCCTGCAACTCATACAACAGTGACCCGCAACAGCGCATCATGCTTGAATTATCTTTCCCACCAACAGTCATAAAACCAGAACTGAAAGTATTTAAAGCGTTGTGCCTGGCCCCTGAGCAACCCTGCAAACACAAACAGCAACTGGCCACTACAGTGCAGCATAATTGCTAACAAGCATGAACAAGCCAAATGTAATGTGCTTAATTTATGACCCTACCTGCTCAGCCCTCACAGACCAGGCGCCTACATAGAAAGACCTCAGTGTGTGCTTGTACTCCTCCCCTGTGCACCTGCTCACAGATGGGCTGTGCAGGGGCCATGAGCCATCTGGCGAGTGGCCGCTTCACCGGGCCCCCCTCTAAGGGCAAATCACTGTCCAAAAAATCTACCACCAGCTGAGGCCATGTTAAGGGAGGGGTGCCGGTGTCTCTGGGCCCCGTCATGGTGGTAGTGCCCCTCAGTGTGGGATGCAGCAACAGAACAAATGGCCGCACGGAAACCACTCAGCACCTTTATTAGCACGGGCCACTTGGCCCCAACATGTGACTGTGCACGAGCCACAGCGCTTTTGCACATGTTGCAACATCCCATGCCAAGGGTAAAGACAAACAAATGATGAATGTTTAAGATAGCATGTGTTACAACAATTGCTGAAGCTCACACTGACCTCACGTGTCCTCTTGGAACACAGACATATACATTCTCAGTTAGGTATGCTACTGTACACACTAGCCACAAGGGTGCACTACCAGGGGTTGGCCAGTTAAGTTCATTGTATCGTGAAGGGTGATGCTAACTCCCTTTTCTGCTTGCAGTTCTGTACTACTTTACACACATATTACTTTTGCGGTGTCACTGCATTACCAACATACCTCCTTGGTCTGGTGTACACTTGAACACCTGTGTACATTGGGGTGTAACACGCCTATGTGCTTGGTTACTACAAACTTTATTAGTCCAATATGGAAGTGGGAATGGCCCCACCCCCCCACCTGGGGATACTGGGAACCACATCGGCTGTCGTCTTGCCAGCAGGTCTCTGGCCCATCTGCTGTAGGGTGGTCCTCCAGTGGGTCAGAGTGGTGTTTGTCCCTTCGCGGCAGGCCATAGTCTGGAGTCTTTCAGGCCCCTTTTTCCCCCATGCGGATAGGGGCCAAGGGACACTCTCCTTCCATCCCTCACCAAGTGAGGAACCACTAAATGGCAGCGGGCAGACCCGTGCCCAGGTTCCCCCTTCAGGCGGGAGTTCTTAACTGCTACCGCTGCAGCAGCAGTCCCACCCTGTTGAGGCTCCCTGCTGCAGGAGTTGGCACTTGCAGCGATCAGGGCTATGCAGTGCCTGAGCCTTCCCTCAGATGGTACTTGTGTTGGAACAGCGGTGGCGACAACCGTGCCGTGGCCAGGCTCCTGCAGCCAGGAGCTCTTCCTGGCTTGCCTTCTGCCTGCACAAGCATTCTGTTCAGGGAGAGCCGCAGCCTGGCTGTGGACCTTTGTAGCCTCCCCCAGGCAGTCCTGCGGCAGTGTAGCTTGCAGCACTGCTCTCGGGTGTTGGTGGTGGCAGGGATGTACTCCGCTGCCTGATCCACTCATGGCCTGTTGGCCCCAAGGATATGCAATCACTGTAGTGGCTTGCGTGAAGCCATGGCGATGCCAGTTGTTGCTGCCATCTTCTTTTCCGGCAGGGGCTGATGGCAGCCTTCTTTTTTTTTTTTTTTAAAAACATTTTTATTATTTCAACCAACAAACAATACAGACCAAATATACAATACAATATACCTTAATACAGTTTGAATGTGTACAGTATGCAATTTGATCTCCAATCCCCAAACCCCCCCCCCTACAAGCCCATCAAGTCTGTTTACTCTTTGCTTGCGCTGCGCGGTGTGGTACATTCTCCATTGGAATCCGCCAAATTTGGCTTCGTTCCAAACAATTCCGATATCAATGATTTCCAAGCCAACAGGGTTCCCACCTCTTCTCCCCTTCCCATCATACTGGACTCCTGCCATACCACAGTCTCTGCTTCCGCCCACTTTTGCAATTCCTTCCACCATATCTCCACCTGCGGTTTATGACAAGCCTTCCACCCCATGGCAATCCTCCTCTTAGCCAGCACGTATGCCAAGTCCTTCAGTTTGTTAACGTGCTTCAGTTTTTGCGATCTAGGGAACCCCCCCAACAAGCAGGCCCATGCTGACTCTACCACCAGTGTAACTCCTTTATCCGCCTTTTTCGCCGCTATCTCGCCCCAGAAGCGCCCAACCACAGGGCAGGACCAAAACATGTGTATCATGTCTGCCTGCTCTTCATTGCACTTGGGACATGCTTGTCTGCCTGCATTTTTAAACCTTGATATCCTCAGGGGCGTCATGTACGTCCTATGCGTAATATATAATTGTATTTGTTTCAACCTAGCATTTCTCGACACCTTCTGATGATACCACAAAGCCCGCTCCCACATCCTATCTTCCATCGGGCCCCCACCTCAGTTTCCCAATCTAATCGAAGTTGTACTGGTTCTTTACCAATCTTAAGCATCAACATTTCGTACAGTCTTGAAATCTCGTGCCCTCCCTCTGTTATATCATATATAGTGTCCACGGTACCATCCGGCTCTGCTTCAAGTATAGTTTCGGGCCAAGCCCTCTTAATTTCCCACACTAATCTATGATATGTAATATATTGACCTACGTGTAGACCTGTTTCCTCGCCCAACTGTTCCCAACTTATGATGGCTCCCTCCCGCCAAACATCTCCCACCGTTGCCAACCCCGCTGATTCCCAGTGGGTTCTAATCCTCCTCCGCAGTTGCTCATCTCTTTTTGCCAGCGCCACCAGCGGTATCTGCGGGGAGCACGGAGCCGGGATTTCCATCATCCTGCACGCGCGGCGCCAGATCCTCCACCCAAGCAACATCATTTTGGGGCGTCCCTTCATGTCTGTTTCGGATAACCAGATCATTTCCTTTAAGTAAAATGGGGCACAGTCTGCACTAAACAATCTGGATTCGGGGGTACTTTCATCCGATAGCCATTTAGCCACGTACTGCAGTTGGCTCGCTATATAATAGGCCTCATAGTTGGGGAGCCGTATCCCCCCTTTTTCATAAACGTTTTGCAATTTCCACAATGCCATCCTGCGCCTGGTTCCTTGCCATAAAAAGTCCCTGCATATACTATTAAGCTTAGCAAAAAACTTCCCAGGTATGAGGTGTGGAATGTTTCCAAAAAAATGCAGGAGCCTAGGCAAAACCACCATCTTAAGCATTGCACTACGCCCCATCATGGCTAGCGGTAGCTTCCCCCAAAATTGCATACTTTTCTCAATTTTCCCCACAGCTATCTCCGTGTTGTGTCTATGTTCTTGTTCAATCGTATGATACACATCTATCCCAAGGTACCGAAAGGTAGCAACAGTCCAAGGAACTTGCAACACCGGCAGCTGGTCTACGGGGAGTCCCCTATAGTTACCCAACGGGAAAATTAAAGACTTCTGAGGATTCACAGCTATCCCAGACAACCCCGCATACCGATCCATAACCTCCAGGATATGCTGGAGATTCTCCTCTGGATACTTCAGATACAACAACATATCGTCTGCATATAGAGAGATCAAGTGTCGTTCCCCACCCACCTCGATGCCTATGGTGTCATACTGCTGTCTAAGGTATATGGCCAAAGGCTCCAATGCCAATATGTATAACATAGGGGACCATGGGCATCCCTGTCTGGTGCCTCTGCCCAGCCTCCATCTCTCTGAAATAACTGATCCCGTCTTAACTCTGGCGAGCGGCTCACTATATAACATCTTTGCCCATCTTACATATGCGGGCCCCATCCCATATTCCGTCAAAGCCGACAGTAGCCATGGCCACTTGACGGAATCAAAGGCCTTTACCGCATCCAGGGACACTACCGCCATGTCACCCTCCTTATCCCCCGCCCATTCAACGACTCGATGTAATCGCCTGTGATTGTGAGTTATGTTCCTGTTGGGAACATAACCCGTCTGATCCGGGTGTATGAGTTTGTCTATGACTCTTCGCAGTCTACCCGCCAAAACAGCCGTTAGTATCTTGCAGTCTTGATTCAGCATTGATAGCGGTCTATAGGAGCCACAGCTGTTCCCAGGCTTATTCGGTTTAGGGAGCGGTATTATGACTGCTTCCCTTAGCGACTCTGGCAGCTGTCCCACCTCAAATGCTTCATTTAGCATATTCAGCATCGGAGGGAGCACCTCCGCCATGTATGCTTTATAAAACTCGCTCGGAAACCCATCCGCCCCTGGGGTTTTACTAGTTGGCAATTGTCTCACCACCGCTTCTAGCTCCTCCAAAGTGATTGGAGCATCCAGCTCTTCCCTCTCTTCAGCACTTATCCTGGGCAGACCTATGTCTTCAAGCGTTTCCTTTATTCTCTCTTGAATATCCTCCTCAACATCCCCATACAGTTTCCCGTAATACGTGGCGAATTCCTGATTGACTCCCTCCTGGGTATCCGCTACACTCCCGTCCTCCCTCGTTATTGCCCTGATGGTGGGTCTGGGGGTTTCGCTCTTATATAGCCATGCCAGGAGCCGTCCTGTTTTATCCCCACCCGCGTGCTGCCGCTCTATGTATTTCTTATAGTTCAGTTTACACAACCTATCCCAATACTCTCCACACGTCTGCTGAAGTTGAAGTACCCGCTCCGCATTCGAACCAGTATCACCACCCTCCTTTTGCGCTTTCTCCAAATCCCTCTCAACCTCTTGTAAATCAGCCAGGACACCTCCCTGCAGGCTTCGGGACTTCGCTATGGCCACGCCTCTCAACACCACTTTAAAGGCCTCCCATAACGTGCACGCCGAATCTACACTGCCCGTGTTCTCTTCAAAGTAATTTATGATCTCCTCCCTCACCTCTTCTTTAAACACAGGATCTTTGAGCGCCTCCGCTCGGAGCCGCCACGTCGGGATCCTTGCCCTTGGAGGGCGATATTGCCAGCTAACAACCAAGGGCGAGTGGTCCGACAAGACTCTCGCTTTATATTCCACCCGCGCCATCTCCGTTATTAAGCCTGACGTAGCAAAGACATAGGCCCTCATTACGACCCTGCCGGAAATCGTGGCGCAAAATGCACCATGGAGCACGGCGGAAAGCTGCCGATAGCGCCATGGGGGTTGGCGGATTTACCGCCCCATTCCGACCTTGGCGGGGCGGTAAATCCCCATTCCCCATTTTACCCTTCCCCATTCCCATTTTTGCCCCATAGGGTATAATGGGAGTGGGGAAGGCGTTAATTACACCACCGTAAAATACGGTGGCGTAATTAACAACAAGGTCCCGTAGCGCCATGGATTTCTCCGCCCGGAAAAACCAGGCGGAAAACGCTCCATAGCGCTACGGGAACTCGTAGTGGGGCGGACGGGTCCGCCGCGAATACCGCTGGCGTAAACCCACTCCGCCAGGGTCGTAATGAGGCCCATAATCTAGTCTAGTGGACAGCTGTTGCGGGGCCGAATAGTGAGAATACTGTCGTTCTTGGGGGTGCTTCATTCTCCATACATCAGTCAAGTCAAAATCATTGAGCAACGCTTGTAACACCCGTGCCGCCGGGGCAGGTTTTTCCCTGATGGCAGCCTTCTTCATCCAGGCTTGCCTACGCGCTCATCTCCTGCCTGACTGCACAAGCACTCTCCTCGGGGAGAGCCGCGGTCATGCCAGCGTTGTGGCAGAGATTCATGATGCTTGGGTGCAGTATGGGCAGCGGTCCATGTTGTGCTCTCTGCGGGCTCCCTTCCAGGTGGTTGTAGTGTAAGGGTTCCCCTAATTACGCTCACATCAGAATAAATTCACCCCTCTAGGGGAATAAGGCCAAAAAGGGATCTTGTAAGGATAACAAGTTTATTCTTACAAAATGAGGTTATTCGCAAATGACTCTGCTGCCTGAATGGTCTTCTCCTGTCCCTCTTCTGTTCCTTCCTGCCAAAGGGTTGCCAGGCAGGGGTTTATATAGTCCTATCTTGCCATGGTGGTGTCACTGGATATGGGCCATGGCTTCATCCCAATCCGTCTATCTTCCATACTAGGGATGTTCCAAAGCCTTCTTTTCTTCGTTGGCAGCGGTTTTGTCAGAGCATGCTGTTCTACATTTTGCGACCTTATGCAAATACACACTGCAGCTCTGCAGACTTGTACAAACTTTAAGGCATAGCCTCAGGAAAAATGAAACATTTTTATAAACAATTTTAATTTATTCTCTCCATATTTTACTCCTACTGCTAATGTTATCTGGGCCCTGTAGGTTCCCCCACACTTAATACTTATAATTTGCTCCATTCTGCATTTTGTCGCACCGAACATGTAATTCCTATTCGAAGGGATTGTGTCCTCCGACGTATTCCTTATCTTAGATATCTCATTCCAGCTCTGCTGGCCTCGAAACATTTTTCTCTAGAGGGCGCTGCGCGTCGACGTCCGCCGAGTCGATGTCCCTCGACAGCCGCCGTATCGACGTCGACGTCATCCTGCCTATAAAGGCCGCGCGCAGCGTCCGTTGCTCGGTTCCGATTTTCCGCGCTATACTCAGTGCCTCGGAATACCGTTGCTCAGTTTTGTCAATTTAATCCTATTTACCTCGAGATATTCGATCCGTACTCGATGGCTTCCTTGTCGGAACCGACAACTCCTCGGTCCGGCTTCAAAAAATGCCGAGATTGTGAGAAAAAGATGTCGCTGACTGACCCTCACAGAGTTTGTCTGTGGTGTTTGGGAGCTGAACACCATTGTTCGGAGTACGAGGACTGTATGTCCATGACAGCTAAGGCCCTGAAGGAGCGTAGGGGGAAGGTGGAGAAAGGTAAGACTTTAAAAGCTTCTTCTTCTTCGACGAAGTCGAGACATTCGTCTCCTTGTCACCATTCGCACTCCAGGTCTCGGAGTGGGTCCCATCACTCCTCGAGATCGAAGCACTCGAAGAGGAGACGTCGAAGATCCCCTTCTCCGTCCTCCTCTTCCTGTTTCTCCAAAGAGAATCCCTTGCCCTAGGAAACATAGTTCCCGGGCTGAATGGGAGGAATTCCGCAAAAATATGATGAGCGTCTTCGAGAAAGCAGCCTCGACCCCCTCGAAGACTGCCGAGAGCGATGCTCTGGTCGAAAGACCCGAAGATCAAAAACGCTGCGAGTCGCAGTACCCGGCGAAGGAAGCTTCTCGAGCGCGTCTCGAACCCTCGAGTAAAGCTATGACCTCAAAACCTTCTTGGAAGGTTCCGTCGACGCCATCGACGAAGGTTCCGTCGACGCCGAGGTCGGTGTCTTCGACGCCGTTGTCGAAGGGACCTTCGACACACGGGTCTGTCGACTCGACGCCATCTTCGACACCGGCGTCGACGCCAAGGAAAGTCACGGTTACGACGCACCGAGTGGCTATCCCCAGGTCCTCGATGGCGTTGAGATTGTCGACTTCCTCGAGCAGAATCCCAATTCTGTCGAGGTCCTCGAGGTCCTCGAGGCCTCCGCCTTTGTTTTTGACGCCACGCCCGAAGCCTTCGACGTCAGCGTCAACGACATCGACGTTTTCGAGGCCGATTATGACAAGTTTGGCACCCTCTGCCTTGGAGATGGGGTTTACATCCTATGTGAGTTCAGAACAATTGAGAACTATGTCCTCAATTATGGAAGAGGGTGAACTATCTGAGCAGGAAGACACATTTGAGTTGCAGGGACCTGCAACCCCAGTTAGAGAGGAGTTATCCTCAGAAGAACGCAGGTTAAAGGATCTTCATAATTCCTTACATGAGGCAAGTGGGTTAGACACTTCCCCTGAGGTGGAGTTTGCTAGGCCAGACCCGGGGGAGCATGCTGAAACCCCCTATAGAGCCTTAATGGCCAGGATCACAGAATTTATGGGGTGGTCTACACCTTCACAGGCTTTCCAACAAGATGACCTCACGGATATTCTTGACAAAGGTCCACAGGAGGATCCTGTAGTGCCCTTTCATAAAGCTCTTCAGAGGAAGATTATGACGAACTGGGAAACCCCAGATGTCGTTCCGGCAGTAAATAAAAAACTGTCTACAAAATACAGGGTATCTTCTGCAGACCCGGAGGTTTTGTCAAAACACCCATCCCCAGAAAGTCTGGTGGTACAGGCAGCATCTTCTACTGACGTCAAGACTGCTTACCCTACCGTCCCACAGGACAGGGACGATAAGAAATATGATGCTATGGCAAAGAAAGTTTTTTCGGCATGTAGCATGGCGTTAAAATCTGTTAATGCTACTTGCACCCTTGCTAGATTCAGCCATACACTTTGGGAGTGTGCTTCTACAGCGGCTGACTGCATCCCGGAGGGAGAAGAAAGGGAGGCGTTCCTAAATATCATACAGGACGGTAAAGACGCTATGTGCGAATCCCTCCAGACGGGCATTGATTCGGCTGACAGTATCAGCAGAGCAATGGTGGCAAGTACAACAACCAGGAGATTTGCTTGGTTGAGAAAGTCTGGTTTTGCCCCAGATGTGCAAGCCAGGCTCTTGAACATGCCATTCGATGGCTCTTCTTTGTTTGGGAAAAAGGCGGATGACAGTTTAGAGAAACTGCAAACATCAAAAGCAGCAGCAAAATCCCTAGGCGCTGCAATCCGTCAGACACCTTTTCGTCCCACAGGAACATCTGCGAGGGGCAAGTCCTTTCGCTTCTACTCCGCATTCGGAAGAGGTAGAGGACGACCGGCTCAAAGGGGACAAAGAAGAACTACCCGAGGTGGACGGGGTAGATATTCAAAAGCCGCAGCAACAGCAGGTGCCTCTTTACCATCGGCATCTGCATCAGCCACCCCAAAACCACTCTTAGGACTTCCCTCACAGGACACCTGTAGGAGGCATGTTAACTCAACATCTGGCGGAATGGCAGGCTATCACGTCAGATGCTTGGGCATTGGAAACAGTTGCCCATTGTTACTGCCTGCCTCTCCTACGCATACCTCAGAGTCATCCACCGGGGATCAGCTCTTAGAAAGCTCCAGATCAGCTCCTCTTGCAGGAAATTTTGGACCTGCTAGAGAAAGGTGCCATAGAACCGGTACCTGTAGCGGAGAGGAACAAGGGCTGGTACTCCCCTTACTTTCTCATTCCAAAGAAAGACGGAGGACTGAGACCCATCTTGGACTTGCGAGAATTGAACACATTCCTCAGGAAAGACAAATTCAAGATGGTAACTCTTTCTCAGATCCTTCAGGCCCTTCAGTTCCAGGACTGGTGGTATCTCTGGACCTTCAGGACGCTTATTTCCATGTGCCTATCCATCTCAAACACAGGAAATACCTGAGGTTCGCAATTGGCAACTCTCATTATCAATTTCGAGTGCTGCCATTTGGGCTGACCTCCGCCCGAGGGTCTTCACCAAGTTAATGTCGGTAGTGGCGGCAAGTCTAAGGAGGGAAGGGATTCACGTCTACCCCTACCTGGACGATTGGTTGATCAGGGCTGTATCTTCGCAACAAGCTCAGATCCAGCAAAATCACGTTTGCCACTCCCTTCACAGTCTGGGCTTCTCCCTCAATTTAAAGAAGTCACAAATGATACCATCGCAGAGACTCCAGTTCATCGGAGCGATCCTGGACACTTCCCTGGGAAAAGCCTCGCCACCAGAGGTGAGGGCTCAAGATATTCTACAGATGGTTACCAAGTTCCAAGATGCCCAACGTCTCCCAGCCTTCGACTATTTGAGGTTGCTAGGCCTCATGGCATCCTGCATTTTCCTAGTGCCAGAGGCTCGCCTGAGAATGAGATCCCTCCAGTGGGCACTGAGGACTCAGTGGTCACAATTCTCAGGAAGAATGACAGATCTTCTTCAGGTTCCCGACAGGGTGGCTCGAGACCTTCAGTGGTGGGCCTGTCAGGAGAACATTCTGAAAAGAGAACAGTTTTGGCAACCCTGGCCGGAGATAACAGTAGTCACGGATGCCTCACTCACTGGGTGGGGAGCCCATGCCAACGACTTGACCATCAAGTCGGGACTACATATCAACCTGTTAGAGCTGAGGGCCATCAGACTTGCGCTGAAGGCGTTCCTGCCAGCTGTACAAGGGAAAAATGTCCTGATGATGACGGACAACACAGTGGCCATGCATTACCTCAACAAAAGAGGAGGCGTAGGATCACTACCCCTGTGCAGAGAGGCGATGCAGCTCTGGTTTTGGGCAATCCAAGAAGGAATCTCTCTATCGGCAGTTCACCTAGCCGGAGAGAAGAACTTGACAGCGGACGCTCTGAGCAGGCAGAGCACAGTCTCCCACGAGTGGGAACTAGCTCAGGAAGTCCTTCAAGAAATCTTCGCCCTTTGGGGAACCCCTCAGGTGGATCTGTTCGCTACCATGGTCAACAGGAAGTGCAATCTGTTCTGCTCAAAGGAATTTCCCCCGAGAGGAGCTCTGGGAGACGCGTTCATAGTGGACTGGGAGTTTCCGCTTCTGTACGCGTTCCCACCGGTCCCTGTCATTCCTCAAATGATCAGGAGGTTGAGAAGATTCCGGAAAACCATGATCCTAATTGCCTCGGATTGGGCCAGGAGAACGTGGTACCCGGACCTTCTAGACTTGTCCATCTGCCCTCCAATTCGACTTCCACTCAGAGAGAACCTACTCTCACAGAGGGAGGTCAGGTTCTCCATCCAGACATCAAAACCCTCAACCTTCACGCTTGGCTTCTGAAAGGCTCAGGTACAAGGATTGGGACCTCCCTGATGATGTTATGGAGGTGTTGCTTTCGGCAAGGAGGCCAGCAACAAAGTCTACCGCTGCCGTTGGAACAGATTTTGCAGCAGGTGTATAGAAAAGAATATCGACCCCTTTTCATGTGGTACACCAATGGTTTGTCCTTCCTACTCTATTTGGCGAATTCAGGCCTTCAGGTTGGCACCATTAAGGGCTATTTCGCAGCACTATCCATCTTTAAGCGCACTGCGGAAGAACCATCCTATTTCAAGTTACCCTTGGTAATACAGTTTCTAAAGGGGTTAACCAACGTTTATCCCCCAAGACCATTCCAGGTTCCCCTGTGGGATTTAAACTTAGTCCTAACTTTCCTGATGGGCACACCTTTCGAACCACTCCATTCTTGTTCGTTAAGATTTCTTACCCTTAAAACTGTTTTATTAATAGCACTTACATCTGCTAGAAGGGTGAGCGAGTTACAAGCTCTTTCTTGTAAACCCCCTCATACAATCTTTCACAAAGACAAAGTTGTCCTGCAAGTGAAGCCTAATTTCCTCCCAAAGGTGGTTTCTGAATTCCATATCACTCAGAAGATTACCCTGCCATCGTTCTATCCTCCTCCTCATCCGGGGAAAGAGGAAGAGAGCTTACACAGGCTGGACCCTAGAAGGGCTTTAAGTTTTTACATCAGTAGACTGGCCAGGATAAGACAAGCAGACCAGCTGTTTGTAGGCTGCACAGGTCACAAGCTGGGGTTACCAATAACTAAGCAGACCATTTCCAGATGGATCATTCTAGCCATTTTGGAATGTTATAAACTGGCAGGAAAGAGCCCCCTCAAAACCTTAGGGCTCATTCGACCAGAGGTATTGCAGCTTCATCGGCCCTCAAAAGAGGAGTGCCGGTTAAAGACATTTGTGCGGCCGCCACATGGTCGTCCGTCCATACCTTTACACGATTTTACAACTTGGATTCCTCCTCCAGTCAAGAGACTAGGTTTGGAAGGGCTGTATTGCACTCTATTCATCAAAAGAAGGCAACGTGAAGTCAGTACTCCCACCTCCAATAATAGAATACTGCTATGGGAGCCTATCTAAGATAAGGAATACGTCGGAGGACACAATCCCTTCGAAGAACAAGTTACTTCTTACCTTGTAACGTTCTTTCGATGGGATGTTCCTCCGACATATTCCTTATCGACCCTCCCATCCATCCCCGCAGTTCTACTTCCCTTGTTGTTGCAGCTTATGCTCCTTCAGGGTGATTAGTCTAGTCCAGACAGAAATACTGTGGGCTACAAAACGGAACTGAGCAAAGGACGCTGCGCGCGGCCTTTATAGGCAGGATTACGTCGACGTCGATACGGCGGCTGTCGAGGGACATCGACTCGGCAGACTTCGACGCGCAGCGCCCTCTAGAGAGAAATTTTCCGAGACCAGCAGAGCTGGAAGGAGATATCTAAGATAAGGAATACGTCGGAGGAACATCCCATCGAAAGAACGTTACAAGGTAAGAAGTAATTTGTTCTTCTTAGCCTGCATGGACCCTTGACCGGTGCTAGAGAGCTGGTGAGTCAGTTTGTGTGCTGCCAGGGCTAGCCTTAGTGACGAAAATGGCAGAAGCGCCTGTAGTCAATGATTAGAATCTCAC
Organism: Ambystoma mexicanum; assembly: GCF_040938575.1. Classification (NCBI taxonomy): domain Eukaryota; kingdom Metazoa; phylum Chordata; class Amphibia; order Caudata; family Ambystomatidae; genus Ambystoma; species Ambystoma mexicanum. Next base: position 730,599,569 of record NC_090924.1, read on the forward strand.
AGGCCACATTCCTTTTGGGAAGGAGGGGGGAGTTTGACTCCTCTACGGCAATCAGATTTTACAATGTCTAAGATCTGACATTACAAATATATCCAGCTAATAGTTAATTGCACCTTATATTTAAACAATAACTGCCTTCTTCAGTGCCTGCCCATGACTGTGTATGTGATCATATTTGCACGAGAGAGCCTTCCCAGTGCCTCTTCTCCCCCCTAGTCCATTATAGCATCTAAAAGCGGTCTTACTAATTCTAAAGCACTTGGGGGTGCGGGAGGACCCTGGGTTCTTCCCAACATTCCCCCCTTTCATTATTTCTACAGTAACAAAGTCATCCTCAACCAACATATCTACAACCCCAAAAATATCAGTTTGAGTTTTGCTGTTTATTGTATGGTAAGATGTTTTGGAACCCCCAATTGATACCATCATCTTTGCACTACTAGGTACTATATTGACACAACATTGGAGACCCAATTGGCACGTGCAGAAAAGGACCAAGAACAACACGATAACAGGCACCAGTATTTCTACTGCTGCCTCCAGCCATGACGGGACCCAATCAAAGGCAAGCGATAGTCAATCCGTGTTCTGAACTCCACCTTCTTTCTTCATTTGAACACCTTATTTGAACACCTAGATTGTGCACCGCCTCGATGATGTGGCATAGTGACCCATTCTCAGCATCCTCCGGGGGTACAAAAGGGCAGCAGCTGCTTCCGAACTTTTACACTCTCCTTCTATGCCTGTTAACAGATCTAGCATATAGCGGTTCTGCATTGTCCTGAGTCTTAGCACACAGAGCTCTACTTTGATGGTGTTGAACCCATTCTCTGTATCATTGGCGAGCTGGACTAGCTCCCATCAGACTATTTGCACCTACTGTAACGCTCACCTGATTCCCGTAGAGGCGCCGGTCTTGACTGGGCGTATACCGTATCTTCAAAGGTGATGTGTAACACACGGCTGGCTCTTTGGGCTGGACCTCTGTGCACTGTATGTCTGACTCGAAGGGTAAGATGTCTGCAGATAGAAAATATGGGATTAAGGAACTGGGTTATTGAATGTCTCTCTCTTCTTCCCTTTCTCTTCTCCTGTAGAACCCCAAAGGTTAACGCTCTCACCTTAGGTAAGTGAACGCTGTGCTCTCCATCTGCCTCGGGGCAGGGTGCTGTAACCAGTTTCTTCACTGGATAAGGGGAGCAGGCCTCTTGACTTCAGAGGACTGCTGTCCGTCGTTTACTGCACGAACGGTAAGTTTCGAGTAATTCTAATGTCTTTAAAGTCTTTAGTAATGATGTCTCTTGTTTTGCAGGGTTCCGGCGATGGCGGATGACGGGCTGAAGTGAGTTGAAGATGGAGCCCGTGTGATGAATAGAAGCGCCTGGAAGCACGTAAGTAAGCGCTTGTTGCCTGCTTCACGATGCGCTCTAACTGTCTTTTTATTTTGCAGGTACAAGTTCGGAGCGGCTGCAGGGTGCCGGAATACCCACTGGGTTAGATGTGGAAAGGAGTAATGGCACGTGAGTATTAAAGTTCCCCAATGTCTTTAAACGCACCTTGTTTTGTCTTTCAGATGCGGGATGCAGCGCCGAAGGCCTCCGGAGCGTGCGAAGAGTTGGTAAGCTTTTGTCTTTCAGATGCCGGAATGCAGTGTGAAGACCTCCGGAGCGCACGAAGAGTAGGTAAGCCTTTGTCTTTCAGATGCCGGAATGCAGCGCGAGGCGTTGGTGACAGCCGATGGACCAGGTAAGTGAAGAGCTGTCACTGAAGACCGTAATGCTAACCTGTTCTTTCTTGTCTTTATAGGTGTTGCTGAAGACTGGATTCAGGATGGTAAGCCTTTTTCCTTAGGCCCAGGATCAGACACGATGAGCGTTCTGCTGCAGAGGATGCAGAATAACGCAAAGCAAGATTCATCCATCGGGTGTGGTTTAAATAGCCTCCTGTAGTGCTTAGGTGTCTCCTTCCACAGCCACGCCTAGGTAAGAAAAGAGTTCCTGCTTTCCAGAAGAGTTCCAGTGTTCTGAATCTAGGGAGTGGCTCCTGCCCCACCCAACAGGAAAAGTAGTTCCAAACAGAAGAGGATCAGAGGCTCAACTGGCAGGCAAGTAAGCAGCATGGTCTGCTGCAGGTAAGTCCACCCAAGCATTATGAGCCCGGCGCTTCCAGCGCTGGGACTGGGCATATTTATGAGCCTGGTGCCACTGGCACCAGGACTGGGTCCAAAAGGTCCCAATTGGGACTGGTTGGCACTCGGAACCTGGGTTATGGATCTGCTTCCAAGGGAGTTGGGAAAACCCTGACCTTTTGGAAGCAGAGATCATGACACCTACTTGGCGTTAGCAGCTGCTTGTACTCCAGGAGCCAAAAAAGATTAAAAGAAAATCTGTGCTGAGCTAAAAGGTTGATACTCATCAGGTATTCCTCTGAGCAGTGAGGAAGAGTCTTTTGATACATAGTTCGATGTCTCTTCTTTCTTCTTAGCTGTTGAAATCATTCTTTTTCTGGCAGCATACAGAATTCTTGTGTGATCTGAAAGTCCATCTCTGCTTCTTGAGGTGCTGGAGTGGCTGTTGGCACATTGACAGGCATTTCTTTTCCCTTCAGGTGTTCTTCCGGGATTACTAGTAGTACTGAGTGCAGGGTGGCCAGTGAACACTAGCCCTTCCAGAATGATGGGAGATGCAAGTAGGCTTGTCGGCCACAAACCCAGTAGTAATGCATCACTGCTGCTGTACCTTTCGTCATATCAGGGATCGCAAGAGTGTGATTGCACTGTGTGTTTGCGCCAACAGGAACTGTTCCTTCATTGCTAAAACAAAGTTCATAGTCCATGTCTCTATCTATTCGCACTGGCTTCTCCATCTTTGCAATCCATGTCAGCCTTGTGATGTATTGGGACCATATTTGCGCACACATAGGGCCTCATTACGAGGTTGGAGGTAAGGGGTTACCGGCACCGGTAAGGATGCCGGTGCCGGTAACCCCTTACCTCCGTATTCCGAGGTCCCATAGCGGGTCCCGCTATGGGTGCCTGGTTTTACCAGACGCCCTTAGCGGGAGAGCTAAGGGACCAGGGAGCTAATAACCCTCCCCATCTCCCCTTAGCTCCATCTCCATTCCCATTGAGCCCTATGGGGGCACGAATGGGAATGGGCAATGGTTCTCAGAATGGGGAATTACCGGGTCCTCCAAGGTTGGAATGACCCGGTAAGTCCCTATTTCGAGGACCCGGAATGCGGTCAATGGCTGTTAGCACCATGGCTACCTCCTACCTCGTAATGAGGCCCATCGTCTCTACTTGGGCTGTTGTTTCTTTGCTTTACTCAATCATTTCATCTGCCAGGAACGTCAGTGTGGTGCCTTGCCATTTGTCATTGACATATTACTGACCTCCCAAGGAAAAATATGGTACTTGTATGCACTTGCTGTATTTCGTACTAGCATTGTGTAGCGCTCGGTCTAGATCAATGCTCCTCAACTGCACAGTGTGTGCCTGGAATATGTTCTTTATCCTATATAGTGCAAGATTGTGCCTCTTTATTTGGGACTGGATGTGGAACTAAAACCTTAGGAGCACCTGACGCATGCGGGATGAGTGCACACATGTACACATATCGGAGTACCAGCTATTAGATGACTCTGAGTGCTGAATGTCAGAAATGTCATCAAAGCCCAACCCTTTATATAAATCATACATCATTCGTACTTCCCGTTTTATTTATCTAAGAAAGTTTGTAGGGGAGGCCGGCAAAACGTGAGACATAGTTTGCATAGACATTCATACTAGAATTATTGTCCTTTATATGTAACTGTCCAACCCCTCTTTATATGGCCACCCCATATAACAGACATGCCTTCATACACTCCGAAAACAACGACCAGTGTCACACAAAACAATATAATACTAAGAAAGCATAATACAGAATTCCTAGAACAAATTACATTCAGTTTATCATCCCTGCATAACAGAGAGATTTGAATACGTCCATCAGGCATCCTTGCTTATCCCTGGAAAGGAGAAAAAAATTTACCAAGAAAGAGAGAAAGAAGAAGAGAGAGAAAGAAGAGAGAGAGGAGAGAGTCTGAGAGAGAGATTGAGAGAGAGAGAGAGAGAGACAGAGAGAGAGAGAGAGAGAGAGAGAGAGAGAGAGAGAGAGAGAGACCCTTTTCCCACCAGGGCTGACCGGGTTCTGGACCTTCAAAAATTGACAAACTGAAAAATTGAAAAAAAGATACAAAATAAAAGAACAATAAAAATGAAAAATTCAAAAGAAAAGAAAAAAAGAAAAGTCAGGGGTGTTTTTCACACCACCCTGGCATGGTTCCTTTACTAAACGGCTTCTTCATCAGTTATGTCCTTGATCCGTCAATCGACCTTTGCAGGCTCTCAATGCCTCGGTGAGAGGGACAAGTTCCACTGCCTGAGATGAATAGTGCATAGGTAATCTTTTCATGATCAGAACTTCATGCTCCCCCCATTTACTGCGCACCACTGTCACCCCTGTGTGCCTCCGTCCCGTCTCCTGGTCAATTATTGATGACCCATCAGCATATAGTATATCTCCTTCCGTCAATGAAATGTCTCTAGCTATAGATTTACCCTCCTGTTCACCCTTGTATGTAGCACAGTCATGCATTTTCAGGTGATCAGTGGATGCCTCTGCCAAAAATGTGGCGGGATTCACTATCCTACACCTTACTATATGAATATGAGGTTTGGATATTATGATCTCCTATGAAGAGGATCTCTGCGTCATCAAGGTCGATTTAGACCTTTCCAGAATGTTGAATAGTGAATGTTCCACAAACAAGGTAACAGAGCACCCCATGACAATCGTGGAAATGTTCTCTTATCGCAAATGTAGCCGATGTGAGTGCTTGTTCTGCATGACTGAGTTGAGTGTCCCACTATAATAAGCCAATGGCTTGTGGCCCATTGTGCTCTTTTGAGTCAATACTGCAGTCATGAGCCCTCCATCAGAGTGGGAAAATAAATAAAACTCCTGTGTATAATCTGGAGTTGCTAAAACAAGGGCTGTGCATATAGCTTATTTTAAGTCCTCAAATTGTCTCCTCATTTCTTCAGTCCATTCCAATTTACAGTTTTTTGTCTTCTGTCCTTCTCTGAGACTTTTTAATAGCGGCCTTGTGTAGGCTGCATAGTCTAGGGTCTATGCCCTACAATAATTACATAAGCCCAAAAACATCTGCATTTCCTTGACAGTACTAGGTCTAGGGGTGGCACATACTACCACCGCCCTATCTGGTAATTCTTCTTTTCCCATTTGCAGATATAAGTTGCCCCAAGTATAGTGCCTCCTGTTGGCAGTATTGTAGCTTCTTTTTATCTGCCTTGTACCCTTTGTGAGGCAGCAAATGCAATAATGCAATAGAATTCCTCGTGCACTGCTGTTAATTTTCACTATATACCAGAAGATCATCCACATATTGGATGATCATGCTAGGCACCTGAATATTTCCCAAGTCTGCATGCAGCACTCCACTGAAAATACTTGGACTTTCACAGTACCATTGAGGCAATCTTGTGTGCTCGAAACACCGTTGACCATGCATAAGGGCAATGAGATACCATGAATCAGGGTGGAGTGGGATTGAGAAGAACGCATTCTTCAGATCCACCACTGTGAAGTATGTCGCTGTCTTGGGAATGCAACATAGGATTGTCGCCGGATTTGGAACTACCGGAAACTCCTTCTGCACCACGTCATTAAGAGGACGTAGATCCTGGCTCATCCTCCAATTACCCCCTGTTACTTTCTTTACTGGGTATATGGCCCTATTACACAGGGACAGTTGATGGCACAATGATCCCTTGCTCTATTAGAGCCTTAATAGTGCTTTTTATCCCTTCCTCTGCTTCCCTTGACAACGGGTCCTGCCGCACCCTCGGGAGTACTGCTCCTGACTTCAACGAAATCTGTACTGGGGTCACATCTCTCAGTAGCCCATCATGTGGATTAACAGTCCATAACTGTGTTGGCACATATCATATGTCTGCCTCACAAAATCAAGAGAGGGTCACCATTGCCATCAGGGGGCACTGTACCTTCCTATACTTCACTATGATATCGCAAGGGATGCAGATTTCCAAAATGATCTCCCCATTTTGCTCACTGTCCTCAAATAACTCCTCATCAGTCATTTCCTTCAATTGTACTGTCGGGTCTACACATAGTACCGTGTGCCACTCGTACCCATCCTGGTCTGTTCCAATCAGGACTACTCTTTTGTCTGACACTAGTAGTCCTTGCAAATCTATTGACAATATTGTCCCCACCACCATCTCGGGTGGCACCATGGGTCGGAAAATAAAATCTGTGGGCACTTGCCAACATTTTGTCGCAATTTGAGGCACTGCTTTTGCTAGTACCTTGATGCCATGGACAAATATGTCCGGGACCACAGGAACTCCACGGACCACTGACTCCCTTGCATTGATTATTACCATTGCTCAAGCTACACACATCCCTGGAGTGGAACACACTAACCCTTGATCTGTGAATGATATAGTTACATTTAGTTTACTGAGCAGATCCCTTCCCAACAGGTTAATAGGTGAGCTCTCTGAATCTAACAAGGGGGCTCGTACTACCTTCCCTCCCACTTTTATATCCAGCTCCTCAGTCTATGGAACCTTAGAAATAGTTGCACCTGAATCTACCACAAATATAAATTGCTTGCTTCCTATTTCTTCCTCCACCAAGGGCTCCTCTTCAGGGTGTGCGGTTGTCAATAGGATTGGACACACAAGTGCCCTCTGTGGGCTGTCCTAATCAGAATATGTATTTGTACCGGGGAATGAAAAAGGGCCGGCCCCTACTATCGCCATCGTAACTCCTTGGAACGGGGCGCCCGTTCCCCCGGCCACCTTGTTAAACTGTGTTCCCTTAACCTGATGCAGTTGTTGCCCATGTTGCCCTTGCCTGTCAGCCCCATGAGGGAACTGATTTGGCCCCCCTGGCCCAAATTGCTGATGTCCCATTCCTTGAGGTCCTTGGAATCCCTGCCCTGGAGGTCATAGCCCATAATTAAATCCCATCCCAGGCCTGTTCCTGCATTCCCTTGCAAAATTCCCCCATCTCCAGCAATACCAGCACTGTGTACCTATCCCCTCAAAGCCTCCTGCTCTTACTCCTCGATATCCTCCTCTTCCCCTTGGTGCTCCTTCGTACTGCCACTGTGGATTGGGGTACTGTCCCCTCCCACCCCATTGTCCCTGTCCTTTTTTGGCCCATAGTGCAGCAATTGTGGCATTCACAATTTGTTGAGTGTCTCCTGTCCTTTCCCCCTGAGTCGGTGCCGTCCCCAGTGCTTGGACGACAACCATATTTAGTTTCTTTTCCACTAGTTTTGCCTTGTCTGTTTGCCGCTTCTGTGTGGTCTCCCTGTCCTGCTCCTTGATTCTCTTACAATGGTTGACTATTATACTCTGTATCTCCACCCACCCTTTTGCTTCAACTCCCACAAGAATTGTACCGAATGGTCCCATTGCTCTCATGTTTCAACTCTCCACATTTCCTGTAATTTAAGAATAAACCTAACTGGGTCCTCATCATCACCCATTGTACACTGCATTTAAGAATGTAAGTCAGAGGTATCTGGGTGCATCTATCCTAGGGCATCCCATACCATTGTCCTTACTTCATTAAAGGTTGCTTCATCAGAATTATCCCAGGGTACCCATCCCTTGCCCATATGCCCCCAGCCTGGTCCTCAACTATGGTGAAAAGTAAACTCTTAAGGTCTCCTACTGCTAAAGCTACCCCTGCTGTTTGTCAAATTCATAGATCCATTTACTGACTCCGGCTGTAAACTGGCGGAGAGCGTTAATCAAATTACCTTTGTCCATTTGAGGCCATGGCACATACTGCATTATCCCTACTCCTTTATGTATAAGAGGCATCTGCCTGTCCATCTTATTTTCACCCCCTTTTTCAGTATTTTTCTGACCTTGTACTACCACCATTAAATCTGGTCTATTTCTTGGTCTATCCCTTCTCACTGCCTCTAGTGGCGGGGATGGGTTTCTCTACGCCTCCTCTCCTTGATCTCTTTCTTGCCCTGCCCCTTCATTATTTCTGCCATCTTGATCTTCCCATTCAGTTTCCCTTGTTGGTTCAACTTCTTGTCCCAGGACTGTCCATACCCTCTCCCCATCATCTTTTTCGACACAAACATTTCTTATTGCCCCAGGGTTGAATCCAACTAAAACATCTCCTAACTTCCAATCCCCTATTTTCTGGTGATACTTCTTCAGGTTCTTGTAACTTGACCAACCTTAACTCGATGTTTATATCTGCTTGTGAACCCTCTGAGTATACTGATGCTGCGGCGTCGGGTCTTGCTGGGCCGTGCTTCTTTTTTTAGCTTCTCCCCTAGTCAGGAGTGTGCTCTAGGCAGAGCACCTCTCCCCCAGACGGGAGTGCCATGTTTGAGGCAGTGCACCTCTCCCCCAGACAGAAGCGCCTTGTTTTAGGCAGTGCACATCTCCCTCTGACAGGAGTGCCTGCTCCCCGTGTCTAGTGGGCCAGGGTGCTCCTCTGGCTGTTGCCCTAGTCATGGGCCTGTAGCGCTGTCCAGCGAGGGCCGCCTGTTCTCCCATCATTCAGGAGTATCAGCAGTCATTGTAGCTGGCGTGGGCCGCTTGCTGTCCCCCAGGCAGGAGTCTGATCTCCCCCAGGCAGGAGTACATAATGTCCTTGTGGAAGCACGAGCCGCTTGCTCTCCCCCAGCAAGGCATACATCCTTTTGGTTGGACAGCAATGGCTACTCCTCCCTTGGCAGGAGTCTTCAGAGTCTGTGCAGCAGCATGGGCTGCCTGTTTTCCTTCAGTCGGGAGTATTCACTATGATGGGGCAGCAGGCACTGGCCAGGGTGCCCTCTCCCTCAGGCAGGAGTTCATTATTGCATAAGGTGGCAAGCGTGCTACATTCTCTCTCCCCGGTGGGAGAAACATACTTTTATTTTTCTATATGGCGGCGCCGGCCGCACCACTCGCCCTCCCCCAGCCAGGAGTTGCACTTAGTAATGTGGCGGGTGGACCTCGCCACCCTGCTTCCTCCAGGAGGGAAGAGCTGCTTTTCTTTTCCTCCCTGCGGCACAGCTGGAGATTATCCCCTTGGTGGCGGCGGCGGCACCAGTTGTCCATCCCCAGGTGGGGACATAATTGTGCAACTGAGCAACTCGCCACGTGGCTGTGAGCTGCCTCACTTCCCCAGGCGGGAGCTTACTTACCAAGTGCATCTTTTTTATGGACCGCAGGACACGTCGCTGCCAACGGGGTCCAAGCGCCGGCAGTGCCTCTCGGGCCGTGCGGGGCATGGCCGTACTCCCCCTGCAGGGGCGCGGACCCACGTCCTTGCACTTTTTATTTTCCTGTGTCCCGAGGCTGCACCGCTCACTCCCCGCAGGCGAGAGACATGAATTTACATGTGTGGCAACCGACGCTGCTCCTCTGCCAGGCGGTAGTCAGGTTGCTGATACTTGGGCTGCATGCCTCATCCTCGCCCCCTCCCCATGTAGGGGCGGATGCTGGTGGCACTGCTCGGTGGTGTGGGGGCTGAGCGCTGAGTTCAGATAGTGGCTTTCATGCCACGCTGCACACGGCCCGGCTCTCTCCACTGAATCACCTTCTTTTTTTAGGGTGGGGGGGGTTCTTCATGGCCCGGTCCTCATCGCCAGATGTTATCTGAGGATGCCGGTTTCTCCGGCCCCCCGTTATGATGGTAGTGCCTGTTACCCGGGGCTCAACGGGTTAACGCTCATGAGCCCCCTCCGTTGGAAAGGCGGAGTTTGACTGGACAAGGGAGTTATGGGGCACGTGCGCGGTAAGCGTCAGTCCTTGCTTGGTTGTACGAGAATAAAGAAGTTCCTCCTATCTCTCCGTGTGTGCGTCCTTCATTAGGCCTAGATCCCTAGGCAACATTTGGCGACGAGGATTTTTCCCGCACACTGGAGTCCTCCTCCTGCAGCAGTCCGCTGCTTTCCACTCCCGCGTGGTGGGCAACCCAGCGATCCTCCTCCTCCTGCTCCTCCTCCGCGCAACACGGCAGTCCGCCGGATCCGCCTCGCCGGACCTCCTCCTCCGAAGCTCCGCGGAAGCGATCCCGCCCGCGCCTCCATCCTATACCCTGCCTGTCGACGCCTGGCCGGAAAGGGGCCTGAATCGGCAGAAGCGGTGGACCCCCTTTGCCGGACGCCGGGTGCACGTGGGCTCGTTCTAGGCCCGACTACTTCGCCCTACGCGCCGCCTACACACGTGCGGGCACAGTCTCCCAGGCGCCATGAGCACCCCACCCTCCAACCCTGGGTCCAGCCAGGGCTCTCCTCAACTACCGCGGGTGGCGAAGTCGATACAACTACGCCTGCCCCCGCCGTTCACCATGACTCCTCAAGCCACCAAAGGCCCCAGGTGGACCGACTGGATGGATGATTTTCGTCATTTCGTGAGAGGATCCGGCGACGGGGACTCCCCCAACATGAGAGACATTTTCCTCAACCTGGTAGGGGGGGAAATCAAAACGGTTGTGAAGGCTATTCCGGACACAGACCAAGACACGTTTCCCAAGTTGATTGGTGCTTTGGACAAACTGCTGATCATCGAGGTCAATCGGGACTATGAAAGATATTTGTTCAACCAGTGCACCCAACTCCCACAAGAGACTGTCGACGAATTCATCACGCGCCTACGAGTGAAAGGGGCAAAGTGCCAATTTGATGCTTTCTCGCTAGAGGAAGCCATTCGGCTGAGGGTGATCGAAGGTTGCCTCTCCCCCGCTCTCAAGAAACAGCTACTCAAAAAACCGCTCACCATGCCCGAGGTGAGCGAACTTGCCCGCATCCATGAGAGAGTGGATGCGCAGGCCTCAGCCATGGGACACTCCAACAACCCCAAATCAGACATGGGGGAACTTGTAGCCGCCATACAACCGCCCCGTCAAGGAGACAGGGGCCCTCAGCCATACAGACCGCCGGCAACCTTTTCGACGTCCACCCCGCGTCCACAAAGACAGTGCTACCGCTGCGGGATGTCCTTCCCTCATTCGGGGTCATGCCCAGCCCTGTCTCAGCGATGTACCAACTGCGGGAGAGAAGGACACTTTCACTCCGTTTGCAGGGATGGCGTACCTTTTCCCCCGAGCCAATGGCGCGCCTGCGACTGCCGCCAGATCAAACGCACACACATACACAGCTTCACCGTCTATCTATAACTACCGAGCGGGAGACCGCTCGCCACCTTTATTTGCGCGAACCACTTGTCTGCACACATGGCCCCAACATGTGACTGTGCATGAGCCAGGGCGCTCGTGCACACGTTACAGCAGGCCGCCGGCCCAGAACAATTTAACAGCAGGGCAACAAACATCGTATCTGACTGATCAGAATTGCAGATTGCACAACATGTGTTGTGATTTTCGAAAACGTCTCACATGCAATCAATTCACATTATTTGATATTTTTAAGGAATTATTTGCTAGAAGGTACCTTTCTGCAAAGTATAGCCCATTCTCTCTCTGAATTCTGTTATGGTTCTCCGCGTTTGCTTCAATTTCACCGTTTTACTCAAAGTAGTACGTTTTCCATAGAATGGTTTCTCTCATTTAAGTTCTATTTTCTATCCTACATTTTTTTTTGCAGTGGATGGCTTGGCTTTTCCTTTTTGCGTGTAGTGTCAACAGAATGGGATGCATTTCCTTTTTAAAATGATTTACACGTGTCTTCGTTACAAAGCACCCCCAGACAGCAACGCCTAATAGTGTTCCTTCACATTCGATTCATATCTCGTGCCACACAATACAGCTGGTCATTGAGCTTTTAACCAGTTTCTTTCTTCTCTATCGCATTCCCTACGCCTACGCAGCGCGAAGTTCCAGCTTCGCTAGCCGTGTCCTCTGATTCAGACAGCATAGAGAGCAGGCTTTTGTTGTTAATCCTGACAGCAATGCCTATTATAAGTATCCCATATGTCTTCCTTTCAAAGGTTAAGGGCATTTGAAGAGAGATAACGAAAATGGCTCGCGTTTTTTGGCATGTTTTATAGTGGCAGCGCACAGTTTCTAGGTTATTCCCAGATCCATACCTCATTATAGAAATCAGTGCTGACTGATTGAGATATACCGTGAAGGACAATTTGTTTCTAAAACAGGTGAGGAAATAGAACCGATTTATGGTTAACTCTGTGCTGTGAATTGGTTCTCTGAGAATGCCTATATTCAAACCTGCACATGTTTGCACAAAGCAACACCACACATCACCTGTTTAGCAAATACGTATTCTTTTTTTGACGTAATCCACCAGAAATTGTTTTTGCTCTTGGCTACTGTGCATGCTTTTTGGGCACAGGCTCACTTGCTTGAACTGTGCAGACGACACACAAATCATCTACAAAATCAACACTAGTAGAGAACAATACCCAACCCTTACTAACTGCCTCACAGAAATAAACAACTGGATGAGTACCTAATCCACCAGAAATTGTTTTTGCTCTTGGCTACTGTGCATGCTTTTTGGGCACAGGCTCACTTGCTTGAACTGTGCAGACGACACACAAATCATCTACAAAATCAACACTAGTAGAGAACAATACCCAACCCTTACTAACTGCCTCACAGAAATAAACAACTGGATGAGTACCAACAGCCATAAACTCAATCTGGACAAAACAGAAATCATGTTCGCGCCCAATGACCCATCGAGCCAACACCACATTCTATGGCCTACTGAAATGGGAAACCAATCGGAACCATCCAAAGTGTTTAAACATCTGGAAATATTAAGGGACAACAACTTAACACTCGAACCGCAAGTGAACGCAATTGTAAAGAAGTGCTTATTCCACCTACACACACTTAAGCAGATATTACCCTTTTTCACCTTCCCACAGAGAGCGCTCCCCGTCATTTCTCTCATCATGCCAAGAATAGACTACGCCTCTGACATTAGGAGAGAGATGCTGTTGGCTACCAGTCAAAAAAACACATTTTCTTCAAAACACTGCATACCACACAGAGCAATCCACAACCAAGGAGCAGAATTCATACAGGGAGCAGTTTCAATCTACAAACCAGACCGAACTCTAAAGTCCAGCAACAACATTCGCCTCAAACCTAAACAATACTCAAAGCAGAAATTTGGGGGAACAGCATTCTCCTGCGCAAAACATGGCTTTTTAACTCACTGAGCTAAAAATGAAACATTATTGAAGGGAAACTGCCAACACATCACAATAGAAAAAAAAAAGAAAAAAAAAGGATGGACCGCAACAGAACCACTCAAACAAATGAAGCATTCTCAAATGAAGCATTCTGCTGCAAATCTCCATATAATAAACGAACACGACTGATCAACATAACCTTGGCACAAAAGGGCACAAACGACTTTCCACTAACCCTACTAAAAACTCTTTGATATTCTGCATAATCACCCTCAAGCACCCAAAAAGTCACACTCCTACCTCCACTGCATAAAAAAAAACGAAAACTACTACAAACTGCACAGACTCCACAACACCCAACAGGAAACTGAACCACACCAAATCACCCCATACACTAAAGAACACATAACCTCAACCAACTAAAAACAAACTAGCACAAAGTGTCTGCTTTTTCCGAATTGAAGCTACCAAGGGCACATCAAAGCTCTCTTGCGCTTTTCCCTTTCAATTCCACTAAGCCCTTCTAGCCCTCCTTCCTTTTCAGATCTGCCAGAGTGCCTGGAGACCATGAAAATGGCAGCAGTACACAGTATGAATCCCAATAACAAAACATAACAATAACATGGTCGGACCGGGAGGCCACTGTCAGTGCAGGCAGTATGAGACTCAAGCCCAGGTAAAAAACATTTGATTAAATAGTCACTTCTCTGCACCCCTACAAACACTGCCATGCTCAGAAGCACTGCCACAACAAAGACTTCTAAACTCATTGCTAATGTGTCTGTATCATGAGGTAATTAAGTTGTGTTCCCTCTCAATCACTTTGCTCTGAGTTAGTGTACAAGTTCAATATGCACAGGCCATGGTCAAGATATACATAACTGTTAATAGTTTATTTTATATAGTGCTTCATACCATGCTTCACAGCAATGATGTTAATACACGCTATTAGCCAGAAAGAAAAACTGATTTTCCTCCTTCCTGGGCCCTCAGCAGCAAGCACCAAACACAATGAGCTATCTTCCCTGCAGGTGAACATGAGCTGTGTAGATGTGGCTGAGTAGCCCTATGTTTACACTGATTGTAGGATGATGGTGCTGCAGTAGGTTTAGATGGATTTTCCCCAAACCAGTCAAGAAATGTAAGTCAATGTTTTGTGCCCAAGTTGTTTCTTATTTGGTCCAAACCTGCCCAGCTGTTTTTGCACTGCGGCTGTTAAAGAACTGGACCTTTTCTCTATGGGAAAATGTATGGGCTGAAAACTGTTAAACTGTGGTGTTTTTGTTTTCTTAATAACCTTTTAATTTTATAACATATTGTTCCCATAAATTGCAGTTTGGGGGGGTCCTCGACAAATCTTTTGTTTTGTAAAATTCATCCAGATCCATCCAACAAATCAAAAGATATTAGCGGATTCCAAGATGGCCGCTGAGTTAGGAGCGTGCACGGAGCTGCGCTCTGTCATGGGCCTGGTATGGGAACCCCCATGAGCAAATATGACATGGACCACATAGAGTCGCGGGAACTCATTGTCCCATAAGGGAGACCCCTAAAGATCCAATAAAGCCCATGAACACATGAACCTCCATCACCCATCGCCTTGCCCTGATGAGCATCCGGGATCTAAGAGTTGATAATCGGACTAGGAGACAGTTAATGTTCTTATGTTAATTTTCTACAAATGTTTTTTCTTTCTCTTTCTTTTATTGTTTGTTGTGAAACGTTGTGGTTCCTGCAATAGATGGCACATTTGATATGTTAATTGTGTAATTACCAAGCTAAATGCCAGTAAACAAATTTGAAAATAAAATGGGCCTGGTATGGGAGCAAGCCCGCAAGGTTCAATCCAGTGAGTTTCCATTAAGCAGATGGGGTGATCGGAGGGATTGAACCACTGATGACATGGATTCAGCACGCTAGCCTGCTTTCCTGGAGCACGCTCTCTACAGCGCGGTCTGCTGTCACTCAGCAACTGCCAGGCAGACAGCTAGAGAGCAGCGCTGGCGGGCCCCGAGCTGGTGCCTCCCCCGCCTGGTGTACCTGACAGCTAGCATAGAGAGCATGGTGGGCCGGTGAGCCCGCAACCATCTGACAGCGGAGACAGGCAGCAGCAGTGGTATCCGAGCACAGGTGGTGATGAGGCATGGACCCAGGAAAGGCTAGGGAGCAGCACCAACCAGGACAGGGAGGTGGCAAGAATGGTGAGAACCTGGTTCCCATGGTGGGTTGAGGTGGATCAAAAACTGTGACCTACAGGCAGCAACAGCAGGGGAGGTGGCTCGGTTCAGGACCGAGGACAACACAAGACAAGTGCAAATGCGGACCTGGGGCACATGGGGAGGGGCAACTGCCCAGGCCGCGTGTAGTAAGAAAATAAGGGTTTGAGGCGCTCCTCGAGCACCCTCCAGCTACACTGGGAAAGGCGGGATCCCACTTGTTTTCTGCCCTCCGGCCTCACACAACTTTTACAGAACGGGAAGAGCTTCGGTACACAGCACTGGTCAGGAGTGAGCCCTGAGGGGCAGTGAGGAGCAGGGTAAAGCAGCACCCATACATGGGGGCAAGTGGACCCTGCATCTAATGGCAGAACAGACCCCTGCAGCCAGGTAGAGAGTGCACTAAGATGGGAATTGCATGCAATGCATGGATAAGCGTGTGTGAGAGCTGAATAGGAGCAGGCCTTCAAGAAAGAAACTTGTACGCTGACTCAGGACGGGGGCTGGAAGCTCAGGCATGTTTTTGGATCTGTTGGGAGGTTTTAGAAGCCTCCTCATTGTTTTGCCTCACTAGGACCACAGCCACGGGGCTAGTCCCCAGGGAAATCATGCAATCTCTGGTTCATGCCTGGGAGGGTATGTTTGGAGGAGGGTGGGGGGACGGGGGATGCCAGGGGCAGGCGGTACAGTTGGGCATGCAGTTGTTGGGGACCAAGGGATGTTAGAACAGCGGGGGAGGGCGAGGTCTGTGGCAGCAGCAGAAAAGGAACAAGGGCAAATGGATGCAGTGGGTCAATGTGTTGGATGAGGAAGAGGGTAGTCATGGGAACATTTAAGAAACTAACGCATAACGTTAGGGTACTAAACAGCCCCTATTAAACGCAGGAAGCTGGAATCACAGGTTGGATGGAAAAGTCTAATATCGTACTGCTTCAAGAACACACATTAAGAAAATTGATAAAACCAAGGTTTACACGAATTTTTATTTTAAAAACAATTTTATTGATTTATTCAAACAAAAACAATACAAACTAAACACGCAGTGCATATATCAACAGTACAATTGTTCATTGCTTAATTCCGGTCACTGCTCCCCTTATCACACCCTCCCTTACAAGCCTATTTGTTCCAAGCACTCTGTATCTGCCTCGCGTGGTGGGGTCTCACGTTCCGTGTATTCTGTCAGATCTTGTATCGATCAGAACAATTCTTTTATTAATGATCTCCATGCCATTAGGGTTCCCGCCTCCTCCTCTCCCCCTACATTGCTCGCCTCTTGCCGTACCATGGTTTCTGCCTCTGCCCATTTCTGCAACTCCTTCCACCACACCTGCACCCGTGGCCTGTGACATATCTTCCATCCCATGGCAATCCTTTTTGCGAGCACATATGCTAGATCTTTCAATTTGCTAACATGCTTAAGTTTCTGCGATCTGGGGAACCCCCCCAGCAAGCAGGCCCAAGCTGTATCTATAATAATCGTAACCCCCTTTTCCGTTAGTTTCTGTGCTACTTCACCCCATAAACGCTCAATTACTGGGCATGACCAAAACATGTGTACCATGGCAGCCTTTTCTTCGTCTCATTTGGGACATGCTTGTCTCCCAGCATTTTCGAACCTAGATATCCTCTCGGGTGTCATATATGCCCTCTGCGTAATATATAGTTGTATCTGTTTTAGTCTCGCATTCCTTGACACCTTCTTGTGGTACCCCAGGGCACGTTCACACATCCCGTCCTCTATCGGGGCTCCTACTTCCACTTCCTAGTCTAGTCTTAATTGTGTTAATTCCTTCCCGACCTTAGACATCATCATCTCGTACAGTCTGGAGATCTCATGCCCCCCCTCCGTTATATCATATATCGTATCTATAGGAGCATCTGGTTCTTCTTCCAGTACCGTTTTGGGCCATGTTCTCCTAATTCTCTGCACCATTCTGTGATATGTGATATACTGGCCCGTGTGTAACCCCATTTCCTCCCCCAGCACTGCAAAATCTATGATGTTCCCTCCCGCCAGATATCTCCCACTGTCACTACCCCCACCGACTCCCAGTGGTTCCTGATTATCATCCTCAGCTGCTTATCTCCCCCTGCCAGTGCAAATAGTGGTACCTGCGGGGAGCATGGGAATGGGTTCTCCATCATCTGGCATGCCCAGCGCCACATCTTCCACCCAAGCATCATCATTTTAGGGCGCTCTTCCATTTCCGTCTTGGGCAGCCAGATCATCTCTTTTAAATAAAATGAGGCACAATCATGTCCAACCAACCTGGATTCGGGGGTCAGTTCATCTGAGATCCATTTGGCAATATATTGCAGTTGGCTCGCTACATTATAGACCTCATAATTAGGCAGTTTTATTCCCCCTTTTTTCATAAATGTTCTGCAGCTTCCATAGTGCCACTCTATTCCGGGTACCATGCCACAGGAAATCCCTCCACATGCTATTCAGTTTTGTGAAAAAATTCTTGGGTATCAGATATGGAATATTCCCGAAATAATGCAGGAGCCTAGGTAGGACCACCATCTTAAGCATTGCCCCTCATCCCAGCATTGCTAGGGGCAACTTCACCCAGAATTTCATACACTTCTCGATTTTCTCAATGGCTACCTCGCTATTGTGCCTGTGCTCCTCTTCCACCATGTCGTACACGTCTATCCCAAGTTACCGGAATGTGCTAACCGCCCATGGTATTTGTAACACCGGTAAGTGTCCCACAGGAATTCCCATATAACTGCCTAGCGGGAAAATACTAGATTTTTGAGGATTCACCGCTACACCAGAGAGCCCCGCATATCTATCCATCACTTCCAAGATGTACTGTAGATTTTCCTCCGTGTGCCTCAAGTACAGCAGCAAGTCATCAGCATATAAGGAGATCAAGTGTCGTTCCCCTCCCATCTCGATACCTATAGTGTCATATTGTTGTCTAAGGTATATTGCTAGGGGCTCCAGGGCTAGTATATAGAGCATTGGGGACTATGGGCACCCCTGTCTGGTGCTTCTACTAAGTTGCCATCTTTCAGATATCACTGATCCTGTTCTGACCTTGGCCAATGGTTCACTATATAGCATCTTCGCCCACCTTATGTGCCCACCTTATGTATCCTGGCCCCATTCCATAGCCTGCCAGGGCCGCCAGCAGCCATGGCCACTTGACTGAATCGAAGGCCTTAACCGCACAAAGGACACAATTGCCATTTCACCCTCGTTCTTACTCCCCCATTCAACAACCCGTTGGAGTCGTCAATGATTATGAGTTATATTTCTATTTGGGACATAGCCCGTCTGGTCGGGGTGTATTAGTTTGCCAATAACTCTCTGCAGTCTGTTTGCCAAGACAGCCGTCAATATCTTGCTGTCTTGGTTCAACATCGACAAAGGTCTGTAAGACCCACAGCTATTGTAACGCTCACCTGACTCCCACGGAGGCACTGTCCTGGTTCGCGCTGCTGTGACCTCTTCTAAGGTGATGCGCAGGGTTCGGAAGACGGACTGGACCGGGCCCCCAAATCTGGCTTGTCTGGCTCGCAGAAGTATACTTCTGTAGGCAAAAATAGGGGATTAACTGTCTGCGGGGTAATGCAATCGGCCTACCACTTTCCCCTCTCACCCTCCTCGAAACCCTTCTGTGATTCCTCGTAGCGTCTCACCTTAGGGTCTGGAAGGACGAGCTCTCCATCCTGCTTCTAATGCAGGGGCGATTTGGTATCCAGTTACTTCACTGGATTTTCGGATTGGTGAGAACCAAACTTGCTTGGCTTCCAGGTAAGTTTTTTGATAAGAGGTTCCCCTTGTGTCCATGCATTCATGTACTAATGCTAGTGTCTTTTTCCCCATAGGGGCCGGGGTACGGAATGCCGGGGAACAGGCACCGACCCGAGATGAGAGGCGAAATCCTTGTAGAAATCAGGTAAGTCTTTAATGAGCGTTTTTTGGTAATGTCTTTTCATTCGCTCATTAACGCTGATGTCTCTTTTTCCCCTTAGGGGCCGGGGTCTGGAAATGCCAGGATGCGGCGCGGACCCGAAATGAAAAGGGAATGAATCAACAGGTAAGTCTTAACATGGAGATTTAGCTTTCCTTATTCCCTTCTCTCTCTCACCTTTTGTTCTGGTCTTTTTCTCCCTAGGCGCTGGGGCGTGACTGCAAATCCGGATGATCGCTGCTGAACATGGAGGCGGCCTGTAAAGGTGAGTGGAATGCAGCGCTGCAACGATCGACGCGATGAGCTTTTAAATAAAAGTCTTCCTTTTCAGGATTGTCGGCGAGATGTCTCCGGGATGCGGAGTTTAGCAGGTAAGGACTTTTCCTTCTTCTGTTCTCTTCTTCTCTTCCTTTGCAGGTGATCCAGGATGCTGGCAGGCGTGGCAGAAGTCAGGATGCAGGAGCAGACACGGTGAGCGTCCAGCTGCTAGATGCAGAACAACGCGAAGCACGTGTGGCTGTTCGGGTGGGGTTTAAATAGCCTTGGAAGAAGTTCCAGGTATGTATCCTTCCTCCAATCAGGTATGTATCCTTCCCCGACCACGCCCGGATGGTAAATTAGTCCCACAGGTAAAGTAGTTCCTTTCAGGCCTCAAGGAGGCCGGGATCCTGCAGCATGGTCTGCATCAGGTAAGTGCACCCAAGCACTCCCATAATGAGCCTGGCGCCTATGGCGCCAGGACTGATGTCTTTTATGAGCCTGGCGCCATAGGCGCCAGGACACTGTCCAAAGGGCCCCTATATGGGGTTGCTGGGTCCTTCCCTGGGGACTGGAAGTCCGCTTTCGGGGACGCAGGGCTTGAACCGGCTCCCCGGGAGCGGGCATCATGACAGCACTCCCCCCCAAGGCCCCTCCCAAGGTTGTTCCCTCCGGGGGTTTTGGTTTGTCTGGGAAGAGTCGGTGGAATTTCCTGACTAATCGAGGTGCATGCACATGGTCGCTGGGTTCCCACGACCTCTCCTGAGGTCCGTACCCCTTCCAATCAATTAGGTAGAACAGTTTTGACCTAAACATTTTTGAGTCTAAAATGTTCTTCACTTCGAATTCGGGCTCCCCATCTATTAGAATAGGTTCTGGAGGTTTGAGTAGTCGGGTTCCGGGTACCACTGGTTTCAGAAGTGACACATGAAAAACAGGGTGAATTCGCATACTAGCTGGTAAATCAAGTTTAACAGCCACTGGGTTAATTATTGCCGGAATAGAATAAGGTCCCAGATATTTTGGGTTAAAAGTTCGAGGCCCTTTGAGTGGTAAATGTCTGGTAGCTAACCACACTTGATCCCCAATCTGATACGGAGGTGCTTCACTCCGATGTAGATCAGCATTCTCCTTGTATTTTCTCTTGGCTTGTTTTAAATGCGTAGTTGCCTCTTTGAAGGCTTGGGTAATTGTAGAATGCAGATGTTCTACTGCAGGCATTCCGAGGTTCTGAGGTGAGTCAAGGTTTGAGGTTCGAGGGTGATGCCCAAACAAAGTATAAAAAGGACTGTGGCCAGGTCCAGAGTGTACCGAATTATTATATGCGTATTCGGCTATCCAAAGAATGTCTTTCAAGTTTCTTTCAGATTGCTGTAACATACACCGTAAGTACTGCTCAAGGGTCTGATTTGTCCTCTCGGTCTGACCATCGGTCTGAGGGTGGTGACTGGTCGATAATCTTACTTCGATCTGCGCCATTTGACAACATTTGCGCCAGAAGTGGGAAATGAATTGGCTTCCCCGGTCAGACATTAGTATAGATGGGAATCCATGTAGCCAAACAATATTTTCGAGGAATTCTTTGGCTAGGACAGAAGCTGAAGGTAAACCTTTCAAAGGAATAAAGTGGGCCATTTTGGAAATCAAATCCACAATTACCAGAATAGTATTGTACCCCGAACAAGGAGGCAGGTCTGTAATAAAATCCATTAATAGGGTGTGCCAGGGTGCTGGCGGTATGTCTAGAGGTTGAAGGAGACCGGCTGGTCTTTTGACTTTTATTTTGGGCGCAAACACCACAGGACATCACAAAAGATTTAACATCTTTTCGCCGAGAGGGCCACCAAAATTGTTGTTTCACCTTTTCCTCTGCCTTGGCAATACCACGGTGTCCCTCTATTAATGTATCATGATAACCGGAAATAACTAGTTCGTGTAATTCCTTATGTGGCAGGAATAAGCGTCCTTGGAAATAAGGTGAACCATTATCTATGGTAAAGTCTGATCACTTTTGTATCCAATCCTGTAAGGTTGTAGGGTCCAGGAGTTGTTTCACTCTGGCATGAATGTCTTCAAGCGTCTGTAACAAAGTCATGCCTAGAATCCTCTGTTCGGGAATTATTGGTACTGGTTCTGAGTTTGTATCAGATTCTCCCATTCCAATTCGGGATAAGGCGTCTGCTTTGCCATTCTTGCAGCCAGGTCGATAGGTAATCACGAAATCAAATTCAGCGAAAAACAAAGCCCATCGGAGCTGCCGTGATGACTGAGCCTTGGCGGTTTTCAAATACTGTAAATTCCGGTGATCAGTGATCACTGTGATGGTATGTCGAGCGCCAAGCAGATAATGCCGCCAGGCTTTAAAAGCGGACTTAATGGCTAACAGTTCTTTGTTCGTGATTGCATAATTAACTTCGGGTGGCGAGAATTTTCTGGACCAAAATACTACAGGATGCAGTTGGTTGGTTTCGGGATCTCTTTGGGACAGGACAGCTCCCATGGCTAGGCCGGATGCGTCAGTCTCGACGACATAAGAGAGATCTGGACGCGGGTGTTTCAATATAGGTGCAGAGGTAAACTTAGCTTTTAAATCCTGAAAGGCCTGCTCAGCTTTTTCAGACCATTCAAAACGTTTATTTTTCCTCAAGAGTGCAGTAATGGGTTGTACCACGCGTGAAAATTCCGGTATGAACCTGCGATAGAAATTGGCAAAGCTGAGCATGCTTTGAACCCCTTTTACAGAACTAGGTGATGGCCATTTGAGGATGGCATCCAGTTTCATTCGGACTCCTTTGGGTGTCAGGATGAAACCTAGAAACTCGACTTCTGTGGTATGGAAAACACATTTCTCCAATTTAGCAAATAGTTTGTGTTGGCGCAGTTTTTCAAGTACTGCCCTGACGTGTTTTCTGTGATCAGATTCCGAAGAGGAGTACACCAGAACGTCATCGATATATACGACAACACAAACATCGATGAGTTCCCGAAGGACATCATTCATGAAGTATTGGAAGGCAGCCGGCGCTTTACACAATCCGAAAGGCATCACCTGGTACTCGAATAATCCGTATTTAGTACGGAAGGCAGTTTTCCATTCTTCGCCTTCTTTAACTAGTACCAGATGATAAGCCCCCCGGAGATCTAACTTGGTGTATATGCAAGCGTCCTTCACCTGGTCAAGGAGTTCAGGGATCAGAGGCAGAGGATAACGGTTTTTAACCGTTATCTGGTTCAATGCGCGGTAATCGATACAAGTTCTAAGGTCGCCTTCTTTTTTGGGCACGAAGAACAAAGCCGAGGATGCCGGGGACTTTGACGGGCGAATAAAACCATTAGCTAGGTATTGATCCAAATATTGTCTCAAATGCAGATTCTCAGGTTCGGTAAGGGCATAAATCCTGCTACAAGGGGGTTGTGCACCGGGCACCAGATCGATTTGGCAATCGTACGATCTGTGAGGAGGTAACGTGTTGGCCTGTTCCTTTTGGAAGACATCCTGAAAGTCTTGGTATTCCGAAGGTAGTTGCATGGAGGCAGAGGTTACTGATGCTAGATTAATCTTCAGGTTTTCTGGTTAGCAGGTTTGTGTACAATCCGGGAAGGTTATTCTCTTAGCTCGCCAATCAATTCGAGGATTATGTGTCTCTAACCAAGGGATTCCAAGAATAACCTGGAACTGTGGAGCCTTGATTACATCAAACACAACACCCTCCCGATGGCCGTCGGGAAGAATAAGAGTCACCTCAGTAGTGGAATGTGTTACCGGTCCAGAGGCAATTTCAGTTCCATCGACTGTGGTGATGACATCTTTCCTGGTTTTAGGACGGAGAGGGAGGTTAATCCTAGAGACCAATTCACGATCCACATAGTTTCCAATAGCCCCACTATCGATGTATGCCTTTATTGAATGCAACCGCTTAGGCTGTTCTGGATCTACGAGAACCATTGGCACAATGAAATGCGAGGTCTGAGAGTTAGTTTTCAAGCTCGGCAAGCGGACCCCTACACTTGTCGGGCGGAGTCGTTTCCCAAAAGAGAGTCTTCATGGTTTTTATCAGCGGCTCCTACCGCCTTTCGGGCGGTTTTGCCAGGCAATCTCGTAGAAAGTGTCCAGAATTCCCACAATAAAGACATAATTTTAACTGCCGCCTCCTTTCACGTTCCGTTTCAGTTATGGGTCCTTTAACCCCTCCAATTTGCATAGGCTCAGAGACATCAACTCCCTTGGGATTAGCATGGGTCTTGACCAACACCCGGGTCTCAAACCTGGACCGATCTGCTTTTCTGTTTTGAAGTCTGTGATCCAATTGGACCACTAAGTCTATATACTCTGTGCATTCTTGGGGCGGATTTACAACTTGGGCCAAGACATCTTTAAGTTCTCCGCGTAGGCCTCGATAAAACAACGTGACTCTTTTATCCTCTGGCCATCCCGTTTCCACAATTAGTCTATTAAAGGTTGCAATATAGGATAGGAGGTCCTGATTGCCCTGTCGCAGGAATAGAAGTTCGTCATCCAGAGCCTGCCCCTGAGAGTCTCGAGCAAATAACCTTTCCATGCTTGCTTGAAACCTTTCAAAATCACGGAGAATCGGGTCATCCTGAGTAACCAGTGGAATTGACCAATCGGCAGCGCAGCCGCTGAGATATGACAATACAAAGGTTACCTTGGTCTGATCATTAGGGAAGGCCCCAGGTCTGCATAGGAAGTGCAAACGACACTGATTCATGAATATGGCGAATCGTTTGGGGTCCCCAGCAAAGCGTTCGGGTGGGGCCAGCGGCATGTTTCCAGGTAGATTAATCTGCACATGGTTACTGGAAACCACAGGAGCGGGGTTCCCTCCGGAACCGGGTAGAGGAGTTTGCCCAGCTTGACCTTGCAAAAGCTGTCTGGCCAGGTCATCAGTTCTTTCCTTTGATATTATTAATTCCCTCCTTGACGAGCGGCATGTACTTCGGCCCGTAATTCCCCCAGTAATTGGGCCAACTGATCAGTCTCAGAACTTTCCATAGCGCCTGGGTGGGAATTTGTAGGAAGGCTTCACGTTCTGTAACGCTCACCTGACTCCCACGGAGGCGCTGGCCTGGTTCGCGCTGCTGTGACCTCTTCTAAGGTGATGCGCAGGGTTCGGAAGACGGACTGGACCGGGCCCCCAAATCTGGCTTGTCTGGCTCGCAGAAGTATCCTTCTGTAGGCGAAAATAGGGGATTAACTGTCTGCGGGGTAATGCAATCGGCCTCCCACTTTCCCCTCTCACCCTCCTCGAAACCCTTCTGTGATTCCTCGTAGCGTCTCACCTTATGGTCTGGAAGGACGAGCTCTCCATCCTGCTTCTGATGCAGGGGCGCGTTGGTATCCAGTTACTTCACTGGATTTTCGGATTGGTGAGAACCAAACTTGCTTGGCTTCCAGGTACGTTTTTTGATAAGAGGTTCCCCTTGTGTCCATGCATTAATTTCCCCATAGGGGCCGGGGTACGGAATGCCGGGGAACAGGCACCGACCCGAGATGAGAGGCGAAATCCTTGTAGAAATCAGGTAAGTCTTTAATGAGCGTTTTTTGGTAATGTCTTTTCATTCGCTCATTAACGCTGATGTCTCTTTTTCCCCTTAGGGGCCGAGGTCCGGAAATACCAGGATGCGGCGCGGACCCGAAATGAAGAGGGAATGAATCAACAGGTAAGTCTTAACATGGAGATTTAGCTTTCCTTATTCCCTTCTCTCTCTCACCTTTTGTTCTGGTCTTTTTCTCCCTAGGCGCTGGGGCGTGACTGCGAATCCGGATGATCGCTGCTGAACATGGAGGCGCCCTGTAAAGATGAGTGGAATGCAGCGCTGCAACGATCGACGCGATGAGCTTTTAAATAAAAGTCTTCCTTTTCAGGATTGTCGGCGAGATGTCTCCGGGATGCGGATTTAGCTGGTAAGGACTTTTCCTTCTTCTGTTCTCTTCTTCTCTTCCTTTGCAGGTGATCCAGGATGCTGGCAGGCGTGGCAGAAGTCAGGATGCAGGAGCAGACACGGTGAGCGTCCACATGCTAGATGCAGAACAACGCGAAGCACGTGTGGCTGTTCGGGTGGGGTTTAAATAGCCTTGGAAGAAGTTCCAGGTATGTATCCTTCCTCCAATCAGGTATGTATCCTTCCCCGACCACGCCCGGATGGTAAATTAGTCCCACAGGTAAAGTAGTTCTTTTCAGGCCTCAAGGAGGCCGGGATCCTGCAGCATGGTCTGCATCAGGTAAGTGCACCAAGTACTCCCATAATGAGCCTGGCGCCTATGGCGCCAGGACTGATGTCTTTTATGAGCCTTGCGCCATAGGCGCCAGGACACTGTCCAAAGGGCCCCTATATGGGGTTGCTGGGTCCTTCCTTGGGGACTGGATGTCCGCTTTTGGGGACGCAGGGCTTGAACCGGCTCCCCGGGAGCGGGCATCATGACAGCTATGCCCAGGCTTGTTGGGTTTCGGAAGCGGTATTATGATCGCTTCTCTAAGTGACTCCGGCAGCCGTCCCACCTCAAACGCTTCATTTAACATTTCTAACATTGGGGAGAGCACTTCCTCCTTATATACTTTATAAAATTCACTTGGGAACCCTTCCGCCCCTGGGGTCTTACTAGTAGGCAGCTGCCTCACCACTTCCTATAACTCCTCCAAAGTAATCGGTGCATCCAGCTCCTCTCTTTCCTCAACACTTATCATAGGCAGTCCTATGTCCTCCAGTGTTTCTGTTATCTCCCCAAGACTACTTCCCTCCTCATCCCCATATAGTAACCTATAATAGTCTGCAAACTCCTGATTACCTCCCTCTTGGGTGTCAGCTACACTACCATCTTCTCTCGCTATCGTTCTAATAGTGGGTCTGGGAGTTTCGCTCTTGTATAACCATTCCAAAAGCCTTTCTGTTTTATCCCCTCCCGCGTGCTGTCTCTCTATATATTTTTTATAGTTGAGGTTGCACAGTCTTTCCCATTGCTCCGCACATTTCTGCTGCAGTTTAAGTATCAGCTCCATGTCTTCACCTCCTCCCTTCAATGCCTTTTCCAGTTCCCTTTCTGTTTATTGTAGGTCAGCCAAGATCCCACCTTGTAGGCCTTTTGATTTTGCTATGGCTACACCTCGCATCACCACCGTGAAGGCTACCCATAATGTGCTCGCCGAATCAATGATACCCGTATTCATCTCAAAGTAGTTTGTAATCTCCTCCCTTATATCTTCCCTGAAAACGGGATCCTTAAGTGCCTCTGCCCGGAGGTGCCATGTCGGAATCCTCGCCCTTGGGGGGCAGTATTGCCACCCGATAACCAGGGGCGAGTGGTCCTAGAGGACCCTCGCTTTATATTCTGCCTGAGTAATCTCTGTTACTACCTCCGACGTAGCAAAGACATAGGGCCTCATTACACGGTAGACGGTAAACCATGGTGCTACTAGCACCATGGTTGCCGCCGGTACCATACCGGTACCACCATGGAGAAAAGGGGTATTACCACCCCATTCCAAGGTTGGCGGGGCGGTAATTCCCCCTTTCTCCATGGCCCTTCCCCATTCCCATTTTTGCCCCATAGGGCTCAATGGGAATGGGGAAGGAGCAAATTGCGGTACCGTAATGAGCACCAAGGTCCCTTTGCGAGTCCCAACTTTAACGGCTGGTCTACACCAGCCGTTAAGGTCGGGTCCCGCAAAGGGACCTCATAGTAAGGCGGTACGGGTTTACCGGTACTGGTGCCCTTACCGGTACCGGTAAACCCTTACCGCCTACCGTGTAATGAGGCCCATAGTCCAGCCTCGTATGTAACTGCTGCGGGGCAGAGTAGTGCGAGTATTGCCTTTCTTGGGGGTGTCTCGTTCTCCACACATCTACCAGACCGAAGTCGTCTAGTAGTGTCTGCAATGCTTTAGCCGCTGGGGCGGGTCTATCAATCTTTCCATCTGATCTCTCCACCCTGGGGTTTAATACACAGTTAAAATCCCCACCCCAGATCACTGCACTACCCATACATATGCTAATGTTAGTGCACAGAGTTCTGAAATATGCTGCCGTATTTTGATTGGGGGCGTATGTATTTACAATGCTTATCTCGCTATTCTCCACCAATCCCCTCAACATGACCATCCTCCCATCCGTTTACGCCACTTCCTGCAACAGTTGAAACGGGACATGCGGCGCCACCCAGATGAGTACTCCTCTAGCATAAGCAGAGTATGTCGAGCCCACCACAACCCCTTTCCATTTCTTCACAACCATCTCCATCTTTTCCTGTGTCAGGTGAGTCTCCTGCAACAGTGCAATGTCTATTTTTTGTCTGCTCAGGTACAACATAACCTTGCTCCTTTTTAGATAACTATTAAGTCCCCTGACATTCCACGTAATTATTTTAAGGTCCCCCATGGCCCATTAGAGTCCCCCTTCCCCTCCCATCGGTGCAGTCCAGATGCCACTTCCGTCTCAGTCTTTATAGTCTTGTTTCCCAATTCAAACTTCCCTTAACTACAAACACCCAAAACACCCCTTCCCCTCTCCCTCCCGCCTCCCTTCCCTTCCCCAACTTTACCCCCCACCCGCTGCCCAGCTCCATCAACAACCCCCCTTACCTCCCTCCCACCCACCTCCCTGTCTACCCCAAACAACACCCTCCCCAACTGTTGCCCAGCTCCATCCCTGGATCTCAGGCAACCCCGCATCTAGCCCTTTCTGGTGAAACCCGTACTCGCGGCTCAGCAGGTTGAGGCCGCCCTATTGGCTGCCTTACTACTAATTCTCGGGGGTAAGTAACTGCGATCTTGTTGCTCATATTTGTTTAAAGTTGCTACACCTAATACTCCCACTTTCATGTGCGCTTTTATACACCAAATTCCAGTCCAACAGAGTGATAGAGTTCTCACTGGGTACAATAGCATGTACCTGATATCCGCTGCACGCAGTCTTCTCTTAACCGCCACATAACTATATCGCTGCCTTTGCACCAACATAGTATAGTCGGGGTATGCTGTAATTTTTGAGGAGGCTCTTTCTATCGTTCGGCCCTTCCGAAAATACTCCAGAATCTTTTCCCTGTCTTTGTAATTCAAAGTTTTCGCAATTATCGGCCACGGTGGAGCTCCAGGCTGTGGTTTCCTCATCAGGGTTCAATGTGCCCGCTCTACAGTGAACCCCTGTGAGAGTTTGTCCGCTCCTAGTTCTTGCAGGATCATGTTCTCCACGTAGTCCGTGGGGTCTTGGCCTTCTTCTCCTTCTAGTAGGCCAACCACCCAGATGTTGTTCCGTCTTGCCCGTCCTTCTGCTTCCTCCACTCTGTTTTCAAGGTTGGCGACCTGTTGTTTGAGCACATGGACCTTGTTCGCATTGTTCGTGCTTACATCAGTGTTAGTCTTTACTGCGCTTTCCAGACCGCTAGTTCTTTCTTCGAGCGCTCTGACGTCCTGTCTCAGCAGGGTGACTTCAATTCCTACGGCATCTATTTTGTTCTCCAGGGCTGTCCGCAGTTCTGCCATCGCCGTGCCCCACTTAGCACTCAGGTCCGTTATGGCCGCTAGGACTTATTGGTTTTCTCCTTCAGGGGCGTCATCCCCCGATGCCTCCCCCGTCTTTTGTGCTGGGGTCGAAGGGGTCCGCTGCGCCTTTGCAAAAGTGTCCACAGTGGGTTGCTTGCTCCTGGACTTAAGCCCTTTCACCGGCATCCTGCAATCTCACTTTGTGTCCTATATCAGCTCTCCTGTGTCACTGTAGCTTCCCCAATTCAGTGCAGTGTTTGGGTGTCCTCAGTGGGCTATACTGCAAGGCGGCACGCAAGGTCAAGCTTGGAGTGGGCTATGTCCTCCCACGTCTCTCCTTGAAGCAGTGTTTCAGTAGCATGCCCGTGCTCACATTCCACTTTTCCCCCTTCCTGGCAATGTTTCAACTTGGGGTCCATGTCCTCTTTGCATGTCCCAACCTCTGTCAAAGCTCACAGTGTTGCATTTGTTTGTCCACGTAGCCCTACTTCTCAGCAAAGGTGCCACTGTATAGTCCAGCGGTCTGCATTTACCGAGAACCTCAGCAGTGGAAGGGGGTCAGTTCTAAGGCTGTTGTTGTGGCAAGACAGGCTTTACCATGCGCCCCGATCCATTGTTAATTTCCTTCTGAGTGGCACTAATTTCCGACTGCATTCCAATTTAAACAGCGCACCGCTTCATGCTTGCAGCACACTCCCGCAAAACAAAGGAACCCAAACGGACATCTCGCTTCGTTTGATGTAGCTCGAGGTCAGTGTCTCCCTCCTCGATCTCACCTCCACCCACTCTCCGTGTTGCGGATCGCAGCGTTCATACACAGATGCCTTTGTGAGCGGCTGGGAGCCGCGCGCGCATACAGCGTATGTCTGTGGATACTGTTACAATCTGCGGTCGCTACAATCATTCGAGCCCGCGAGCGCCGCCTCGTTATTACTGTAAATAGAGCAGGGTTTCTACTGGTGGCTAATTTCCTCGCGCTCCATGCGATTCACCAGGATTCAATTCTCTTCGGGGCTGCGATTACGCTCCCTTTGTTGTCTGTCATCTTTGGCAACAATTTGTCCACACGGCCGCCCCTTGAAAAGATTTATATCTTCCGATTCATAGACATGGGGGACTTGCTTCTCAGGATTCTTGCAGGGCATGTGTTCCGACGTCCGTCCCTTCAGTTACCAAGCGCGTGCAGCATTTTTCAAGCTTAATTTCTCAAATGGATGTCGGATCAACAGGAGCTCAACACGAAGGCACGTCCTAGTCCATGGCTAGTTAGCCACGCCCCCCTCCCAAGGTTTACAAGAATATATCAGGCTAACGCTCAGGGGAAGATGGCATGGGTGTTGATCTCTTTCAAGGATTCTCTAACAGTACATTTATCACAATTCCAGGCCGACCCGGACGGCAGGTATTCCTTTGGGCACTGTGATGAATCAAACATGATTCCTCCCAGAAACCTGGTCTCGGACCCTTCTCATGTGGGCAGGGAAAGGCAGACGCTTCCTGATCCCGACCCTGGGGGTTGTGTTCTGTGGGAGGATCACATGGGGGGGTAACAGGCCAGGAAGACTGGAAACCCCCCTGTATAACTTTCCCACATAATCCCACACTTCACACTTTTGATGGCTTTTTGCCAAACTGTCATGATCACCTCGAAAGCCGATGGGTTGGGACCATTATTACAGGGTAGCAAGTTCACTTTAAGAGGACATGTGGGGGCTAGATGGGTACTGGCTTGGCGTGCCAGGCATTCCTTAGCACAGGAACGATAGTAGGACCCATAGAGACTCAAGGGGTTTGGGTGCCCCCTAAAATGGTGGCCTGGTGAGCCGCAGACCGAATTACTTGGTAGAACCAGTAGTTGGTCGTGGATGACTATTTAAGCCCCGCCTGCGCCTTCACACGTGCTTCTCGTTGGTTCCGCTGACAGCGGTGCAACGCTGACCGATGCTCCGTTCCACAGACCTGCAGAGTAAGAGAAAGCTAAAGTTAGCAGACTTACCAAGTTACCAGAAAATCCACAGACAACAGATTCAACGTACCTAACCCGATTTCCGCAGCAGTTCCTTCAGCAGTGGAGCTCCCTTCCGAGTTCCGCACCTCATGCCTGCCTCACTTCTTCAGAGGCCGCGGCATTCATCCACAGTGCTTCAGAACTCCAATACTCCAAAAACCTGAAAGACAAGGTACTGAGTTTTAAGACATACTGAACCAAAGACTGAGCATAAATACAAGGCTATGCGCTCATACTTACCGCATCATATCACAAACCTTTTCGAGTTGTACAGACGCTCGATCGCTATAGTAAAAGCAAGCCTCTGAAGCCACTTAGTTTTCTTGCTACACCGCGTGCTTCCCTAATTACGCGCCCAGACATCACGGGAGTTCCAAAACACCCATTTTAACTACTTGAGGCCTTTCTGCATCCTGTGTGAGAGAGAGAGAACACGAAGAACAGAGAGTTAACCACTAAAGAGACAACTCAAGACCAGAGACTACAATATAGACCACTACAAGGCACTAAAATCAAAGATACTTACCAACTCAAGGCTTCTCCAAATTCTTCAGTAAGGAAGTCCACAAGCCTTGCAAAATCGCCTCACCAACCAACGCGCCCCTGCATGACAGCAGGATGGAGAGCTTCCTAACTAAAACCCACAGGTGAGAAAGGGAAGGGTTAATCTGACCACAGTTAAGAAGGATAGTAGAGTAGGGAGAGGTAACAGGTTTTACCCACAGTAGAATCATTCCTTGTTCCATTTCTCTTGTTACTGCAGGGGGTATACCTTTCCAGCACAGTAGCAGCAGCACCCATAGAACCCGGGCCATCTACGCTCCTGCAGAGATAAGGTAAGCGTTACAGAACGCAAAGCCATTACTTAAAACTACTCTGCCCAAGCGTCATGGAGACCACAGATATAGATAACCTGTCCCAGCTTTTGGGGGAGCTACGTGTAGATGTACACACAGCACGGTCTGAAACCAATTCCCTGAGGTGGGATTTGGTGGGAATTGGTAGTGAATAGAGATTGCATAGACGAACTCGGCCGACAGCTACTTCAAGCGCAGGCAGGCCAGGCTCCGCTTCCCGGTGGTGTTCCCCCCGCTCAGATTCAACAGCCAGTGGCCTCTGTTCAGGTGGTTGTACCAGGGAACATTCCGCTAGCACCTCCGGGACGGTTCTTGGGGGATCCTAAGCGCTTTGCAGTGTTCATGAACCAGTGCCATTTACATTTCCTGTGTAGACCAGGGGTTTTCCCATCAGACCAGTCTAAAGTGGCATTTGTAACATCCTATTTCGGAGGACATGCAGCTGACTGGTCCATTCCCCTCGTCAACAGGAATGACCCTCTGTTATGCAATTTTCCAGGGTTCCAGCGAGAACTGGAGAAACTCTTTGCACGTCACACTTAGGGACAAGCCTTGGACAATGAGTTATTTTCCCTGCGACAAGGCAGTCAAGATTTGCTGGCCTATGTGGCCAAATTTAAACGGTTAGTAGCGGAAACTAACTGGCCAGAAGAAAAGAGAACAATGTTATTTTATCAAGGCCTGCGGGGGGAATTGAATGATATTCTGGCCCAGATTATGAATCTTCCCATGGAATGTGCAGAATACATTGACTTAATCATCCAATTGGACCACAGATTTCAAGATCGTTGGGTGGATTGCTCCCACTCGGATAATAGGTCGTATTATGTCTGCCCGAGAGAAAACTTGGCCCGTTATGCATCTGAGGTCTATCCTGAGCCTATAGAATTGGGTGGAATTCGGGGGGTCCCATCTCGAAAGAGGAAAGAGAGAAAGGAAGACAGCAGCAGTTATGCCATTATTGTGGCACAGCAGGATATTTCCTTTGCAATTGTCCAGTAAAGCCACCTAGAAAATCAGTGGGGGCAGTGGATAAGGGAGGGAAAGAAGATACGGCGGAAAACTCCAACGCCCGGCAAGCATAGAGATCGGCTTGTCGAGCCAGGAGAAGGAATCTCAGATCTCTCATTTCGTTGTACCCATCATCCTGATTAGCTAACATCAACCCTCCAAAATGCATGCTCTAGAAGCATACGTGGACAGAGGTGTGATAGGCAATTAAATGGATCACAAACTCACAAGCAGAATTGGGATTGCTGTGTGCCCTAAGCCAGTGGTGGAGAACGTAACGGCTGTAGACGGTACTCAGCTAGTATCGGGGCCAATGACACAATGCACGGAGGGTTGCATTTTGCTTTGCTAGGATGAACATCGAGAAAAGATTTTGTTTGACCTAATCAGTGATCCGCAGTTCAGACTTATTTTGGGTATTCAATGATTACAAGAATACAATCCGCTCATTGATTGGTGCACTAGAACCTTGACTTTCGCAGGGGAGTGCAAGAACTCATATTATAGAGTGGAAGAGGACTCGGGAAACCTTGTTCAGGCTGTGCGAAGAGTTGGCCCTACACTAGGGTTGGTGGGCATCCTACCTCAGGAGTATCCAGATTTCCAGGACGTTTTTGAGAAGGAACAGACCAACATTCTATCACTGCATCGGCCATATGATTGCCAGATCGATCTCATACCTGGGTCCCAGGCCCTGTGCAGTCAGATTTATGCTTTGATGGAACAGGAGAACACTCATTTGTAGGCATACCTTGATCAGTACCTCGCTAACGGATTTATACATCCCTCAAAATTACTTGCAGCCTCTCCCCTCTTCTTCATGCCTAAGAAGGAGGGGAAGCTTCGTACCTGCATAGATTATCATGCGCTTAATCAGATCACAGTAAAAACAGATACCCGCTTCCACTCATTCCGGTGTTGATGTACCAAGTCAAGCATGCGAAAATATTTACCAAGTTAGACCTCCGGGGAGCCTACCATCTTGTGCAGGTTAAGAAAACGGACGAGTGGAAAACCGTCTACCGCACTCGGTACGTTCTGTATGAGTATCAAGTGATGCCTTTTGGGCTGTGCAGTGCCCCTGCAGCCTTCCAGAACTTCATTAATGAAGTGCTATGAGAGTTGCTAGATGTGTGCGCAGTGGTGTACATTAATGATATTTTGATCTACTCAGCCACAGTGCAGGAGCAAATTTCTCATGTTCGAGCAGTACTTACCAAATTACGGCAACACCAACTGTACTTCAAGCTTGAGAAGTGCTCTTTCCATGTGACGGAGGTGGAGTTCCTGGGATTCGTTCTGTCACCACAGGGCATTCAGATGGATAACAGGAAGGTGGAAGCGGTTATTACCTGGCCATCTCCCACGTCGGTAAAAAGGAGTCCAAAGTTTCCTGGGATTCGCCAATTTCTATCGCCGTTTTGTACCTGGTTTTACTCAACCTGTACATCCTATCACATCGTTACTTCGGAATCACAGAAAATGTAACTGGCAGTCGAGGCTGAAGGGGCATTCCAGGCTTTGAAGAGTAAGTTCACTATGGCCCCAGTGCTACAACATCCACAACCAGGTCTGCCATTTGTAGTGGAGACTGATGCTTCTAGTGTTGCTAAGGGGCAGTACTGTCCCAAAACAACCCAGATATCGGACAGTTGCACCCGGTGGCCTTTTGGTCTGAGAAGTTTTCTGCAGCTGAATTAAATTATGTTATCACCGATAAGGAGTTACTGTCAATCAAGAATGCACTCAAGGAGTGGAGCCATCACTTGTTAGGAGCTCAGCACACTTTCACTGTCATTACGGACCATTGGAATCTGCAATATCTACACTCAGCGAAGGCTCAGTCATCCCAGCAGCTCCGTTGGGCTCTGTGCTTTGCAGAATATGACTTCATCATCACCTATCGCCCTGGCGTGCGCAAGGGCAAGGCAGATGCCTTATCATACATAGGGGAAGAAGGAGATGTCTATGTTGCCCCAAATCCACTGAACATCATTCCTAAAGAAAAACTGTTGGGAGTTGTGGGTGTTACAGACTGCTCCTTAGAAGATTTGAAGGCAAAGGTTCCACTCAGTATGACAGCTGTAGCGTTGGATGTCTGGGGATCTAAAGGGCCTCAGTGTACAATCCAACATAATTTACCGTATTTCCAGGGACGACTTTACCTTCCCAAATGGGCCCTGCAAGAGCAGGTCTTAGCAGACTATCATGGTGCTCTGTTGGAGGGTCATTCAGGCATCGCTAAGACTCTAGCTAGAATCAAACTGTTGTTCTAATGGCCTACATGGCGTAATGATATCATCACTTTTGTCCAGACTTGTGGAATATGTGCTCAGAATAAGTCTTCCAAGCAAAAACCTGCGGTTTTCCTTCAAACTTTAGCTGTTCCACCGGCCCCTTGGCACACCATCTCAATGGATTTTATCACAGCGTACTCCGCTCCCTGTTCCGGTTACAACAGGATCCTAGTGGTGGTGGACTTGTTTTCCAAGATGGCCCATTTTGTAGCTCTTAAGGGAATTCCGTTGGCTAAGGTCTTTTTGGAGCACAATGTCTGACTACATGGGTTCCTGTGGGTTCTTATATCTGACAGAGGCAGCCAATTTTTATCCCAGTTTTGGAAAAGATGTTGTGAAATGGCCAAGATCGAGGTGCGTTTGTCCACCAGTCATCACCCGCAGATGTACGGACAGACAGAGAGGACAAACCAAACCCTAGAACAATATCTCACATGTCTCCTCCATCAAACGGATCGCACTTGGGTGGATCTGCTTTGGGGAGCGGAGTACGCTTATAACAATTCAGTGCATGCATCTTCAGGATTTACTCCATTTTATACCTTGAATGGTTGCCACCCACAAACCTAAGCTTTCGATCCACCAGAGTCTTTAGAGATGCCTGCGGAACAGAATCTACATGAAAACATTGCTTGAGCTAAAGAAGAAGCCTTGACACATCTGGCTGCGGCAAAAGAGAGCCAGAAAAGATTTGCTGACAAACACGAAGAGACACTCCGAAATATCAAGTGGGGGACAAGGTGTGGTTAGCTTCCAGACAAATCGCTCTTAAGGGGCCGAGAAAATTCCAACCTCGATTTTTCGGCCCATTCCCAGTTGAAGCAGTCATCAACCCCTTAACTGTGAAGTTGACCCTTCCACCCCATATGCGGATACACCCAGTGTTTCATGTCTCCTTATTGAAGCCTGTTAGTCCAGGGACAGGAGTGCAGGAATCTCCAGGCCCCGTGCTTATAGAGGGTGATCCTGAGTTTGAAGTAAAGGACATTCTAGATTCTAAGGTAGTCAGATGGAAATAGTTTTACCTGGTGGATTGGAAAGGTTATGGACCACAGGACAGAACTTGGGAACCCAGTAATAACATCCATGCTCCCTGGTTAATGAAGAGGTTTCACCAGAATCATCCAACTAAACCAGGGCCAGAAGGTCCATCCTTAGGATGGGCTTTGGGGGGAAAAACTGTCATGATCACCTTGAAAGCCCATGGGTTGGGACCATTATTACAGTCTAGCAAGTTCACTTTGAGAGGACATGTGGGGGATACATGGGTACTGGCTTGGCGTGCCAGGCATTCCTTAGCACATGAACAATAGTGAGACCCATAGAGACTCAAAGGACTTAGGTGCACCCTTAGATGGTGGCCTGGTGAGCCACAGGCTGAATTACATGTGAGAACCAGTAGTTGGGCGTGTAGGACTATTTAAGCCCTGCTGCCATCGCACATGCTTCACGTTGGTTCCGCTGACAGCAGCGCAACGCTTACCGGTGCTCTGTTCCACAGACATGCAAAGTAAGAGAAAATTAAAGTTAACAGACTTACCAAGTTACCAGAAAATCCACAGACAACAGATTCAACATACCTGACCCGATTTCGACAGCAGTTCCTTCAGCAGTGGAGCTCCGGTCAGAGTTCCGTACCTCAGACCTGCCTCACTTATTCGGCAGCCGCGGCATTCATCCGCGGTGCTTCAGAACTCCAATACTCGGACAACCTGAAAGACAAGGTACTGAGTTTTAAGACATACTGGACTAAAGACCCTGCATAAATACAAGGCTACGCGCCCATACTTACCACAGCCACGTAGTTTTCTTCCCACACCGTGCGCTTCCCTAATTACGCGCTCAGGCTTACCTCGATGACACAGACGTCGCGGGTGTTCTGAAACACCTGTATTAACTATGTGAGGCCATCCTACATCCTGTGAGAGAGAGAGAGAACATGAAGAACAGATAATTAACTACTAAAGAGACAACTCAAGACCAGAGACTACAATATAGACCACTACAAGGCACTAACATCAAAGATACTTACCAACTTGAGCATTCTCCAAATTCAGTAAGGAAGTCCACATGCCATGCAAAATCTCCTCACCAACCAACGCGCCCCTGCATGACAGCATGATGGAGAGCTTCCTAAATTAAACCCACAGATGAGAAAGGGAAGGGTTAATCTTACCACAATTAAGAAGCCTAGTAGAGTGGGGAGAGGTAACAGGTTTGACCCACAGTAGAATCATTCTTTGTTCCATTTCTCTTGTTACTACAGGGGGTATACCTTTCCAGCACAGTAGCAGCAGCACCCATAGAACCCGGGCCATCTACCCTCCTGCAGAGATAAGGTAAGCGTTACACAAACAGCCAAAGTCAAAATAACTAATTGTATTGTTGGGGGCTACAAGTCCCATAATCCTATGAGTACTGGGAGGAGGAAGAGGGCTGAAGAGGCATGCTGTGGCAGTAGTTAGGCAATTAAGCATAACAGCCCATACCTGAGGGAACCTGGGAGGAATAAAAGCCTCCCCAGGTGCAGGTCAAAGAGAGGGAGCTGGAACTGTGACTGGAGTGAGCGCTGTAGTAGCAGAGATGGAAGGAAGAAAACAGTGCTGGCAAATCAAGCCGAAGTGGGAGAACCACTGGGAGAAACAAAGGGGTGCCAGAACATGGATGCAACAGATTTCACCTGCTTGTTCTGAGAGAGTCCTAGTTTCCCAAACTCTTAAGTGCAGAGGCGGTGCAGCAGAAGACGTGCTGGGAGGTTTTCTTTCCTCAATGTGAGCCTGATTTCCCATGATTGCTGGGCAGGAGCCATGCTGGAGACCGAACCGAGGAGCTGTGGGCAAGTCAGAGGTCTCAGGAGCAAGAGGAGCTCCAAAAGCGATTTGCTGGACTGAAGATACCTTCAACGTGGACGGGTGCCATCTTTAAGAAGCCAGAAGCAGTATAAATTGAGCCTGAAGTCATAGAAGTTGGGCAATCTGCAGAACAGGGATCATAGAATCTCATTCTGATTCCTTGCAGGAGCACTGCCGGCAACAGTGTCCACTTAAAATATTCACCTGCACATAAGTTAAAGAGAGCTGAAGTGTTAGTTGAAGTCTTTAAATAAAGGGACAATGGGAGAGTAATACCTGCGTGTGGTTTAGCAACTTACATTTCACTAACGTGAAGAGCCCACACTACCCAGACCATTGATAAAACCTTAAAGCTCATAAACTCTGGTAAAAAGTTGTCGTGTGTCTTCCATTATGCAAAGCAAACATTGCGAAAGACATTGAACTTCTGACCTTTGGGAAAACCATTAAGAAGTGGTTGTTGTGTCTAATTTTGATTTCAAAAGGAATACTGAACTCTAACTCTTTCTTCCCACAAACAATTACAATACAAGAAGTCAAGTGGTTAAACAGTATACCTTTGCATATGCAGTTGAAGAGAAAGAGGGTATTGGCCAAGCCAAAATTATTTTCCCGATTGACACTGAAAGCAGCCTTTATCAGAGCCAGAATGCGCCAGAATCCGAGGTAGTTGAACCCGAAATGTAGCTGATGAGTTCTTCCTACCAATGTATCTCTCTGAACACAATTGTATTCATACAGAGGGATGTATTAATCGGAAGATGGAGCATCACACGGAAACCCAGGAACTCCAGAGGAACAGAACAGAAAGATAGGTCACTAGGATAACTGGCTTAGTACAATGTATCAGGACAAAAGAAACAAAACTAACCAGTAGAAGAATGTCTTCCTTCTATCGTTGGTGTTCGGGTTTTAGACACAACTGACTGTTCAATCGATTCTCTACACGGCCTAAGAGACAGAGTGGAGAGTCTATCAGAATACTTAACTACAAGATTTTGCAGTATGGAAGAAGCATAAAGGAACTTACCAAGATGAATAATTTGAGGAAGCTTGTAAAAAACCACAGTGAGCATCCAGTGATTTGCCAAACCGTACCTAACCACGACGGCACAAGGACGCCTAATGTGGAATGAGGCAGTCTCTAGTCCAACACCTATCCTGACGAAACAAGGATGCCTAACGACCTGGGCGTCAGTGGTGAAAGTCTCAAGTCTGCACGCCGGGTTTGGCAAGGAACAAACACTTGGGTGTACAATGGGCAGTGGTTTCTGTATTTGACACTGGAGGCAGGTGGTGTCCCTTGGTCCTGGTTGAGTCTGTGTGATTGCAGGAAGATTGGAATGGGCAAGGTTGATGATTGACCAAACACTTCCCAAATTGCATGGTGCACAGTAAGTGCCATCTGCAGCAAGAAGTCCATTGAACTTTCTGTGTTCATCGTTGTGCGGGCAATAACAGGATTGTAATCAGCAGGAGTTCGGGAGTCAGGTAAGCATTCTGAATTCATCGTTGTGCGGGTAGTAACAGAATTGTTATCAGCAGGAGTTTGGGAGTCAGGTAAGAGTTCCGAGTTCGTAGCTGGGAATTCACAAGAAGAAAGGATAAGGGCAAGGATGTAGCAAGAAACAAGATACAGAACAAGGACAAGGAAAATGCAAAAACCGGTAAGCCGCGATTTTCACAAAATCGGAAGCGGCGTCCTCGGCAACCCGGAAGCTTAAGAAGGGTTACTGTGGACTCTCGTAGCTCTGCCCCTAACGTGGAGCACATTGCAGCAAACGTGCAGAGGCCGCCACAATCGCCATGGAAATCTCCATCTATGTGGTCCACGTAGTCGGGGAGGTATGGAATGGACTTCACTCTGGGATCCCCGGAATATTGGTGCATGCACCGCATACGTTTTCCACCTGGATAATTATGTTAATGTTCTGCGTGTCGGAGCCGTAGAATGCTGTACGTGAGCAATCCTTGGCTGAATCCTGACAGTCCCCTTGATCCTGGTTGAGTCTGTGTGATTGCAGGAAGATTGGAATGGGCAGGGTTGATGATTGTCCAAACACTTCTCAAACTGCGTGGTGCGCGGTAGGCTGCTGTCTGCAAAAAGAAGTCTGTTTAACTTTCCGTGTTCGTCGTTGTGCAGGCAATAATAGGATTGTAATCAGCAGGAGTTGGGGAGTCAGGTAAGCGTTACGGATTCGTCATTTTGCGGGTAGTAACAGAATTACAATCAGCAGGAGTTCGAGAGTCGGGTAAGCGTTCCGGATTCGTTGTTGTGTGGGTAGTAATAGAATTGTAATCAGCAGGAGTTCGGGATTCAGGTAAGCGTTCCGAGTTCGTAGCTGGGAATTCACCAGAAGAAAGGATAAGGGCGAGGACATAGCAAGAAACAAGATACAGAACAAAGACAAGGAAAATGCAATAACTGGTAAGATACGATTTTCACAAACTCAGAAGCGTTGTCCTCTGCAACCCGGAAGCTTAAATAGGGTCACCGTGGACTCTACTAGCACCACCCCTAATGTGGAGCCCGTTGCATCAAACGTGCAGAGGCCACCACAATCACCATGGAAATCTCCATTTACGTGGTCCACATAGTCGGGGAGGTATGGAATGGACTTCACTCTGGGATTCCCCGGAATATTGGTGCATGTACCGCATAAGTTTTCCGCCTGGATAATTGTGTTAATGTTCTGCATGTAGGAGCCATAGAATGCTGTACGTGAGCAATCCTTGGCCGAATCCTGACATAATGCACTTATATCAATACTGTGAAGCCAATAGAAGTTCAATCTTGCTTAAGACATCAATGTGCAAGCATTGCAAGCTAACCGAGTGGAGCTTTTGGGAGAAGGCAAAGTTGGGGAACGGGAACTTGCTGCTTATGAAGATTGTTGAAGTAGACGACACAACCTGTATTGCCAAAGACTGTGAGAGTGAGAGAGAAGTGGGTCCTAAAGGTAAACTTGGGTTGTTACTGTGGCAGACAGGCAAGAGAGGCAAAGAGGCTGCCCCTTTTGAAGAGAGTTGTCCAGAGGAGGAGTGCATTGCCTATAAGAAGATGTTGTAGCATTATAAAGTAAAACTTGTCACAGTCTGTCTTGAGTCTTAATACTACTGAAGCAGTTGTGATGTATCTAATTGTCAGTGGATGCAAACTTTCAGTGACACAAACAAAGTGGAATACTATGAGGCAAAGGTGAATGTCCTCATAATAAACTCTAGCAGAAGTGAAGTTGTTGAAGTGGAAGTAGTAGCAGCACTGTGTAGTCATCCTGACAAATATACCTTTTGAAAAGTTACAATATACTGAAGCTGTGGCTCTATAACATATTACTGAAGCTGTGGTTGAATCATGAGTTGAACATAGGAATATGGACTGTTAACCAAGACTAGTGTTCCACTAATCTTCTAGAAGTTGTATTTCTTTTGAACTGTGTTAAGTCTTCTGGAAAGTGGTGAAAAGGCAATGGGCCTCATTATAAGTTTGCCAGTCCGGTAACAACGGTACCGGTAAGCTTGCTGGTACTGTTGTTACCGGACCAGAAAACTATGAGGTCTACTCGCGGGTAAATTTTCACCCACCACGTCTGACCTGGCGGGTGAAACGGCACCCGCGAGCAGACCATGTCGGAGGCACCAGCACCATTCACAAATCCCTATGAGGCTCAAATGTGAATGGTGGGTAATGCATTCCGGCACCTGGCAATGGGGAAATACAGGGTCTGCCAGGGTTGTAATGGCCCTGTATTTCCCCATTGCCAGGCGCCAGAAAAATGTGCAAGTTCGCGGAGGCCTGCCGGTTTTACCGGCATGGCTACCGCCGAACTTGTAATGAGGCCCATTGTGGCTGGGAATAACATTGATGCTATTATAAAGAAGTGGAAAGTCTATAATTCTTCAGGAAGAAGAACTCTGTTATTGCAACTTTGGTTAACAAGACTTTACCTTGCAATAGGAATTTCAAGAACTGAATTAATACTTTGCTATCTATGTGGATTTCCTTCTTGTCTTTTGATGAACACTGGAGCTGAATTCATCTTGAATCCTGGTGAAAGGAGTTCACCCAGGTTGTTGAAAATGTTCATAATAAACTGTAATCATCATTATATATGTTGTTTGAATTGCCATACATTTGCTTTTGAATTTGATGTTTAGTGCGAGGGCAAGCATTTCTGTGTTAGAGTGTTTCCCATTAGTTTTGTTATTTAGGGAAAACCCACAGTAGAGTAGGGCATGCAAGATATTTTGATATTATTTCTGTTCTAATTAAATGCCATATTTTGAGCAAATATCAAACAGTTGTAGGCCTCGCATTGCTGACCCCTCAGAGCACAGATTGAACAACGGCTAGTTACTCTGGTGACAGAATATACACCCAATGTAGGTCAAGATGGGTTCCTGTGGAATGTGGGCGGCA
Source organism: Ambystoma mexicanum (assembly GCF_040938575.1). Taxonomy (NCBI): domain Eukaryota; kingdom Metazoa; phylum Chordata; class Amphibia; order Caudata; family Ambystomatidae; genus Ambystoma; species Ambystoma mexicanum. The sequence goes on from NC_090924.1 coordinate 730,642,094, forward strand.
GGTTGGAAGAGTTTGCGATGGGGAAAGTCATAGTGACTGGGGATTTCAACCTGGCATGAGCCCCCCACATTAATGGGAGCTTGTGGGCACAACGAGGCATACCCGGTCCCTCGCGCTCGCTACTGAATAGTTTTGACACCTTAACCCTGTGTGATGTTTGGCGGACCAAGAAGGGAGAGGAGAGGGGACATGCATGTTTTTCTCATGTCCACCAGTCATTGTATAGGATAGACTATAGATGGGTAATGGCTAGACTAATGGGAGATGTGGGGGAGGTAGAGTTGGGGTCCACCTCACTCTCAGACCACACCCCTACATCCATAGCGGTTCAGGGCCCACGAGGAGGGAATAGGCCTATGGTGTTGGAAGTTCTCAGTAGAATTGCTAAAGGATAGAGTGATCACTGAAACAATTGGGGATAAAATAGGCTTCTACTTTGCCACCAATGATACCCGGGAGGTCACTCCGGAAGGGATGGGGGATGCGTTTAAGGCAGTGATGCGGGGAGAACTGATTGCTCTCCGGCCGCAAAGGAAGAAATAATGGGGGAAAATGGAAGAAGAGTTAGAGACCCAATTGGGGGATGTCATGCAAGCATTAGCAGACAAGCGGACGAGGGCCCTATAAAATACATAGAAACATATATAAGGCCAACTCGATCTATTGCGAACTCGAAGTGCTGAAATGTTCCTATTATGAGCTAGATAGAGAGATTATGTTAGCACCAATAAGGCCCGCCTTTTGCGCAGCAGCTAAAAACATCTGTGGCTGTGCAAATCATTCTTCAAATAGCTAAGACTGATGGCTCGGTAGCAACAGATACTGCATCCATTCTAGAAACGTTGTGGACTTTTATGAATCCTTGTATGCCTCTGCTGACCCTGAACATAAGGCAGTCAGGCGTATTTTGAAACACTACAGAAAGCAAGACATTGGAAGAGGAAATAAGCGAGGAAGGGGTGGAGGCAGAAATTAAGTCCCTCCTGTTAAACAAAGCACCAGGCCCTGATGGCTTCCCAGCGCTGTTCTATAAGACGTACAGAATGAAGCTAGTCCTGGGGCTTACCAAACTATTTAACTCTATAGCAGATAAGGGTATGGCAACGCAGCCCATTTCGAAAGCTAATGTGATGGTGTTCTGGAAACCCAACAAATATCCGAAAAACAGTGGTTCCTACAGTGCCTATGCCATTGATGTATATTAATGCAAAAATATACACGTGCATTCTGGCTGTACGACTGTCTCTGTTGCTCCCGAAGCTGATTGACCCAGATCAATCTGGGTTCATCACAGGGTGACAGACCTTTGACAATACTAGATGGATATGCCACTTGGTCGAAAAAGCCACGAAAAGACAGGTGGCGTCTGTGCTGATTTCATTAGATGCCAAAAAGGTGTTTGGCCGGATTGAGTGGTCATTCCTGTTCTACGCCCTACAGCACATGGGGTTGGGGGTCAAGTTCTTGCAGATGGTGAGAGCTAGCTACAGGAACCCCACAATACAGCTGTGGGTCAATGCCCTCCTCTCCAGATGCATCCCCATAATCTGTGGAACGAGGCAGGGTTGTCCATTGTCCCTGCTGTTATACAACCTGTATCTGGAGCCTTTACTTATGAATATTAGGCTTAACCCGGGGATAAGAGGTATTCCATTTGGGGGGACACAAGGTGGTTGCGCTCGCTGATGACATGTTAGTGACCTTTACAGGCTTGGGATGGTCGATGCCGGCACTTGTGGAAGAACTTCGGATCATTGAACAGGTAGCAAGGTTTAAAATCCACATGCAGAAACCAGAGATACTGGGCCTGGCGCTCACCTCAGCACAGCTTCATGCCCTGCCCTCATATTTTGCCTTTAGCCTGGCAGAGGGGAGCATTCGATATCTAAGGTTAAACATCACTAACACAATGTCACAGCTATATAATAGGAACTACCTGGGGGTGCAGCGACAGATTTGGGGAAGTGGAACCCGCTGTCAATATCATGGCTGCGCTGTGTTGTGATGCTGAAAATGGTCACACTGACGAGGATATTATATTATTTCAAGGCCCTACCCATTCCCGTCCCAAAGCCCTTTTTTATGGCTTGAATAAGTTGGAGTCAGACTTTGTATGGCAGAAAAAGCTCCCTCGGATAGCGCTGCAAACATTGATGGCTCCTAGATATAAAGGGGGGTTATGGCTCCCGAAATGTGTTAAATATTATGAGGAAGCCCACCTGAGGGTGGTGCGGGAATGGTTTTCAGGGGGCAGGGCTAAACCATGGGTGTGGATGGGCAGTGGTCGGAAGCCCCTGTAGGAGTTTCTGTGGATCTGCAGACATGATAGACCCAGAACACCTTTATGAGTCAGATAATATCAGAAGTATGCAATTTTTGGGACCGGCTGCTGGAGCAGGGCGGCCTTTCCTTGTATCCCTCTCACTTCACACTGCTATTTGGGAACCCTCAGTTTTCTCAAGGGATGGTGCAGGGATCTTTCTGGAAATGGCAGAAGGTGGGTTGCAGGAAACTGGGGGATATGGTACAAGGGACAGCAATATTTAATTTTGAGGTGTGAAAGCAACATTTAGGACTCATGGAAAGGGATAGAATGGGGTAATATCAACTAAAACAATGGTTATCGAACACTACAGTTAATCGGGCCGCATGTAGGGAATTGGCTACATTTGAAAAGCTTGTCACCACACACACCGGATCTAAAAATATGATATCCATGCTATATAAGATACTAATGGATTCCATGAACACCCAACAATGGCCATATATGGGAAAATGGTGGAGCCCTTTGGGCACTGATATCCCCACAGAGCATTGGGGAAACGTATGGAGCAATATCCCTAAACTGATGATGTCCATACAACTTAGAGAGACTTGGTACAAGATTATAATGAAGTGGCATTATACCCTGGTCAAGCTACACAGTATATATTGCACGGCCCCACAGGAGTGCTGGAAAGGGTGTTCGTGGAGGGGGACTGGGCGCACCTATGGTGGGAATGTCCGGTACTGACACCATTCTGAATAGACGTTACATCGCAGATAAAAGCAATGATTACGTTTGACATGGCTAATGGACTCAGACAGTGGATGTGCAGATTTATTTGATCCAGGAATCAGTCTGCCCACCAAGGCTCAGACAAAGGCCTTCTTGATGATGCTGATAGCAGCAGGGCTGGTGCTAGTGAAGCGCTGGAAGCAGAAACAGCCTCCAATGGGGGGAGACTGGCTCCAGAGGTTGTGGGAGATGCTGGCAATGGAGTGGGTCATATATGCTATATAGAGGAAAAGTGTGCGATTTCGGCAGGACTGGGGGATGATCCTGTCATTCTGACATACTTGCAAGGGGACTACAAGAAACAGTGGTATCCACACAACGTGCGTATATTGGACATTGTGTGAATGGACACAGATTAATATCGAACAGAAGGGGAAAGGGAAGAGACTTGGGTGAGTCTCACCCCCCTTTTCTGCAATCATATAGTCCGCGCACAGTACAATTGTCCGGGGACATCATGGAGAATTAAAGGGGGAGGTTTTAACCTCACTTAACTTTTTTCCTTACTACAATGTTGGCTCTTAAAAGAACCTTTTTGGTTTTTTCTTTTTGGTTTGTATGTAATATATCTACTAACAGTGTTGAGCAAAGAACATATTTGCTCCTATCTTCTGGAGAACCTTTGCAGAAACCGACAAAGATCACAATTGCATACAGTTGAATGGATGAAATTCGACAATCATACCGAAATCGTCGACCTATTAAGAAAGCTGAAAAACTCCAGGGCGCCTGGACCAGACGGCATTACGAACCTGGATCTGAAGACCCACCCTGAAGAATGGGAAAAAGTTATGTCAGAAGTCTTCACAAGATGTGCAGAATCAAAATTTGTCCCGGCTTCATGGATCTTTGCCACTGTCGTCCCATCTTCAAAAAAGGGAACTACAACAACCCGGCCAACCATCGCCCAATAGCGCTGTTGGACCCCATTGGGAAGATCTTCGGTTCGCTGCTTCTAAAGAAATTTCAAAGCTGGGCCACGAACGCTGCCTGTAATGATGAGTTTCAGTCAGGATTCAAAAAGAATACAGGCACAGCGGTAAATATCCTGCTGTTAAGTATCCCGAAGAACAAGGTGATGGATGGTAGACCCAGATTGTTCACTGCGTTCATAGATCTATCCCAGACATTTGATCGGGTCGACAGGGCCCGCCTTTGGGAGAAGCTCCAATACTGGGAATGTCCGCAAAAAATCCTTGAGCCCATAAAAGCACTGTATACAAACACCAACATAAGAGTCCGCCTAACTCAACAAGGAATTTTGTCAGCAGCTATACCGACTCGACAGGGAGTAAAGCAAGGGTGCCCTTTGGCTTCAGCTTTGTTCCTCGCCTACTTGGGGGACTATAAGCAAACAGAGGACTCTGTTAGATAATTTCCACCGAACCTAGTCCAAACAAAAATCAGCAGACTGTTGTATGCAGATGACCTGATCTTATTTGATCAGACTCCGATTAGGCTTCAACGTCAACTGGATAATTTGCTAAACTGCACAATGGTAAACAATCTCGCCATCAACACCGAAAAGACGAAAATCTTTATATTTGAAAAAGCATCCAAGAAGGTGGAAAAGTTCAACTGGACTCTTGATAAAAGGAACATAAACAAAGTAAAGAACTTCAAGTATCTTGGTATAATCTTGGGCAGTACAAACAAAAGACAAAGCAATGCAGGACAACCTTCTTCTGAAAATTCGCAAATTGGCCACACAGGGCAAGGCCACTGATAGAAAATTTGGCAGATTTTCCTCCATTCCTGCCTTAAACTTCTACAAATTAAAGGTAGTGCCCACCATCACCTACAGAGCTGAGGCAATGCCATCCATACCCAAAACTATATGGGTCAAACTAGCAGCTCATTATTGGAGAACAGTGCTGGGTCTGCCAAAATCTACACCGGCTGCTTTAATAAGACGTGAACTCAGCCTACTCTCCATGAAAGGCACGGTAAACTGTAACTCCCTGATGCTCTATAGGAAATGCATGATGACAGATAGTACTTACCTCTACACCTTGGTAAACAGAGCATTGAGAGACACAAATTGTGAAATGCTAAAGATTTTGAGAAATGACAATCTGGCTCTCCTGGAATCTATAGTGAGCGGAGAAGAAGAATTAATCAGCAATCCAACCAAAGTCTTAAAAAAACTGAAAGAATTGGATTGGATTGAGACATTAACAGTGCGGGCAGCTGCAAACTTATGTCCCGCTTGCCTCCGAACTGGACTAAAATGAAAGAACTACAAGGATACATTAGGAAATTCCCTAGTAGACCAGCACATAATTTCATACTAAGAACAAGGCTTAACCTCCTGGACACAAATGAAATTCGAGCAATTGGAGGCAAGACAATTATGAACACTTGCAGAATATGCAAAGACACCAATGATAAAGAGACCATTCACCATCTCCTCTTGTCATGTCCAGGTACCAAGTGGGTGAGGTCTCAATATATCAAGTCCTTCAACACAAACCCTTTACTGGTGGATGAAGAAACTTTGTGGTCCAGAATGATCAGTGGTGACAAAGTAACTTGGCAAATAGCAACTTTTAAAATTCTGCAGCACGTAACGTCAATCCTACAAACGCTATCAATTACACCATTACAGGATGCTTAGTGCTGCACACCGAGAGTATAAATGTTGTGACCCTGCTGTTACACTATAGTTGTCGATGAATACATCTACAGAGAAGAGACTAAAAGGACAAAGTTGTAAAGTTGTAAAGTTGTAAAAATCAATTTGCTTGATTAAAAACAACAATAAATAAAAAAAAATGTAAAAATATCTACTAACAAATGGCGTACTACATATTTTACTTCTTTGTTTTTCATTATGTTTACAGGAACTGTTTCAAAGCATTCTTGATATTACACACAAAAATGTACTCCATCCCTTCAGAAAATATTCAATCCATCATGTCGCATATACTCATTGTGAAAAGATGCCATTCCTACATCTTGTAAAAATGTTTTTGTAAAAAAGCACATGCAGCTTTATTAACATTCCACCTGGCTTTTTAAATTTGTGGATAAAACAAGTTTGATCTTTTCCACATTTGCCTTTGAGTAATCCGTGAAAAAAATATCTTTTTAGCTGCAAAGAGTTCTATTAGCCTTTTAAAGGTATCTTTCATAGCAAAACGCAAGTATATCCCAGTAAAATATCCTAAACTGTTGCCTCCACAATGTAATATAATCATATCTGGTGTTTGAAATGCATCATATTTTCATACAAGGGTAATAATGCAACCCGGTTCATTCCACAAACTCCATACCATAACACCTCCCCTCCTTTAAATCAAAGATTTTCAGAGATGCCAAGGTGCTCTGCATATATCTTCACCCAATGAATCCACAAATCTCCTAACATCGAAACAGTTATCTTGTTCATAGCCATGTATAAGCACTGAGGGAGGTATAAACCCGCATGAGCACAAGGGACTGATAAATATGTAGAGCAGATGAAAATATTGAATGGATGAGTGTATTGAGCAGGCGAGCGTATAGAGCGTACGATTATATTGAGCGAATGAGTGTATAAGAACGGATGAACCTATAAGGGCGAACAAGCGCATAGAGCGGACCAACGTATTGAGCAAATGAGTGCGCTGAGCGCATGTGCGCACAGAGCAAATGAGTGCGCTGAGCGACTGAGTGCGCGAAGCGGTTAAGCGCATGGAGCGGATGGATGCGCGGAACAGATGGGTGCCCTGAGGGAATGTGTGCGTGGAGCCGACGTGTACCGATGGGTGTGTCGTGCGGACGGGTATATGGAGCGGACGGATATGTGAAGCAGACGAGTGCGTAGAGAGAGTGTGTGGAGCGCACGAATGCGTCGAGATTACGTATGTACGTATAGCTGTCGTATGAGTGTGGAGCGGACGTACATTGTAAAACGGAATTATGTGTGTAGAGCGGACGTGGGTGTGTGCAGTGCGGACGTGAGTATGTATAGAGCGGACGTAGGTATGCGAGCAGAACAGATGTATGTGTGTCTGTAAAGCGGACGTGTGTTGTGTGTTGTGTAGAGCAGACGTATGTGTGTGTAGAGCGGACGTGTGTGTGTGTAGAGCGGATGTGTGTGTGTGTAGAGCAGATGTGTGTGTGCGTTGAGCAGACTTATGTGTGTGGGTGTAGAGCGGACGTGGATGTGTGTAAAGCGGACATAGATGTCTGTAGAGCGTGACGTATGTGTATGTAGAACGGACATGGATGTGTATGTAGCACGGACGTGTGTGCGTGTGTAGAGCAGACGTGTGTGCATGTGTGGAGCAGATGTCTATGTATAGAGCGGACGTGTATGCACGTGTAGAACGAACGTGTGTACATGTGTAGAGCGAACTTACGTGTGTACAGAACGGACGTGTGTGTGTTTAGAATGGATGTGTGCGTGTGTATAGAGCGGACGTGTGCGTGTAGAGCGGACATGCAGGCGTAGAGCGCACATGGATGTGTGTCTGTAGATCGGACGTGTGTGTATGTATGTGTCTGGAGCAGACGTATGTATGTGTAGTACAGACGTGTGCATGTGTGGAGCAGACGTATGTGTGTATATAGAGCAGATGTATAAATGTAGGTGTAGAGCGGATATGGGTGTGTGTAAAGCGAACCGGAGTGTGTGTAAAGTGAACAGGAGTGTGTAGTGCGGACGTATGTATATGTAGAACGGACGTGTATGTGTAAGTAGCGCGGACGGGTGTGCGTGTGTAGAGCAGACATATCTGTATGTGTAGAGCAAACATGTGTATGTATAGAGCGGACATCTGTGTGTATAGAGCGGACGTGTGAGTGTGTATAGAGCGGACGTGTATGTGTAGAACAGACGTATGTGTGTGTAGAGCGGACGCGCGTATATGTGTTTGTGTATAGAGCTGACGTGGAACAGACATGCACGCGTGTGTGTGTAGAACGGACGTGTATGTGTAAGTAGCGCGGACGGGTGTGCGTGTGTAGAGCAGACATATCTGTATGTGTAGAGCAAACATGTGTATGTATAGAGCGGACATCTGTGTGTATAGAGCGGACGTGTGAGTGTGTATAGAGCGGACGTGTATGTGTAGAACAGACGTATGTGTGTGTAGAGCAGGCACCTGTGTATAGATCAGAAGTATGTGTGTGCAGACCAGACGAAGTACCAGCTAGTAGAGCCGGTGATTCCTTAGTGCAGTTGAATGCATGATCGAACGAATGCATGAGCGACGAATTAGGAAGTATGTAGATATAATCCGATCTCATACGCATCATATCACATCACCACACTTACTATCTTCTTTTACACCATCACCCAACTAGAACACAGCGATACTATGACACCATTCGGTATAGCTGTTCTCATACCAACATCTTCCTCATACTACACATCACTCTAACTAAACACTGCTGGTTACACCCTCCAGCCGGCGTTCTCCTCAGGCCTAACGCAGCCTCAATCGATCTGGATAATCCGGCCAGAACGAACACATACTCCTCAACCCTCAACCACCACACCTAATGCTAAGAAGCTGCCTCCACATGAATGCTACACCTGCAGCACACATATACGGTGCGCACACGCATCTTTGACGCCTTTATACTCTCTCTACTGACTTGAACTTCGGTTCCCGAGGGCGTTCAACCTACCAGCGCCTTGAGACTATACCAATGGTACATAAGGCGCTATATAAATGCAAAGTAACATAACATAACATAACATAACATAACTTCACACAAGAAATGAAACACTTCCTACCCTGTGCTCCTGTACACTTCAACTCCTCCTCCACAACCAATAAACCTGACTGATAGATTGATTTGTTATTTATTATGCACCTATATACAAGTGTTTGGCTAATCCCCGCCGTCCGCGGATGGTCGTGGACATCCGCGGTCTCCACAGTCCTTTTCCACACAGGGCATCATTAAAAGACCTGGATGGCACATTCGGTAAGCGGTCTATCGTGGACATCCACAGACGTCATTGCACAGGACAGCCCTCTACCCTTTTTACTTTTATTTTATCAGTGTAACACTCTCTCAATGACAACATCCAACCACCAAACACATCCAAAAACTCTACAAATGACCCTGTCACCTCAGTTCTACACTTCAGATGTACATTTCAACTTTGACAGTACGTGTCCTGTCATTCACAGCCTCCTCTATAAGAAGCTACTGTGAAAACTAGTCCAGATTTCTACTGTCAGATTCAACAATATCTACATCTAAGAGGACATAGTACAGGTATGCTTGTTATTTTCATAAGTAATTTTGTTCACCACATTTCTATAATTCTATCAGTACCTCCACAAGGTATGCTGCTTTTTTACCATGGCTATCAGATCCCATATATTGACATCATTTGCCACCTACTCACATGAAGCAGCAGTTCATTCCACCATTTAAGTGTTCAAAAAATGCATTCTTCTACCTTTACAGAATTAGAAAAATTGTATTGCTACTCATACACATAGGCATTGTCAGTCTTTTACTGAAATGGTATTAAAAATAGCCATCCCTAAAATGCAGCATTTGCCTACATATAATGCTACACTATTTTACATGCATTGCTACCTACCGGATTATATATAGTGCCAACATATTCCACCTGCTCACACCAAGTGCCACTTGCCAATATTTTACAAATCTTTTCCAAGTGCATTTTCCTTATTTGTACAAAAAGGTACAAATGTGGAGCTCCTAATAAACCTATGCATATTTAGACTTTGAATAAAAATCTGTTAAAAACAATACATTTTAAAACAACATTTTCCCTTACATATAAATGTGTATAATGGTTTCCAAGCACTGCTATCAGACCTCTTATAATGCCACCATTGGCCAACTGCTCACAATTAACAGTACATCTTCAGGGCCTTTGAGTTATGTGTTCCCAGTCTGTGTGTTCATCCTGTAAATTTGACAGGTGTGAGCTCTGATTAGGGGTGTCTCATAAAGACGACTTATCAAGCATCAAATTATGATTTCATGATCATGATTTAGATAAATCTGTTTACATAGATTCTACCAATGCGTACAAATACCCATGTGGTATTTCGCTGGTATTTCTATAATATACAATAAAATGTGTCCAGAGCTTCATTTAAAATTGTGTCTTTAGAAGTGATAGTGTCCATTTTAGCTTGGTCATATAGTTTAAAGGTCACATCTACTCACCCCCCTGGAAGAGAATGTCTTCAAATCAAGGGTGCATGAGGTGAATAACAGAACCCTGTGAAGTGAGCCAAGATTAGCACGACTGGTGCAGAAGGGGCAGGTGCCATGAATGGTGGTTTGGAGGAAAAGGAACGGGTGTACATGCCCCAGGAAACTGAAGCAGAGAGGGGACGGAGAGTGACTCCGGTGCGGATCCAAGAGAGATGCCATACCAGCCACACACAGCCTGAGAGCCTTGAAGGCCACCCACTGCAGCCCAGACAAGGGATAAAGGGAAGCGGAGCCGGCAGATCCAGCGTGAATAGACAGCTGAGGAGGTGAGAGGCAAAAACACAGTTATTCACTGTTAGGCAGAATCCAGGGCAGTTCCCTTACGGAGCACTACCCCAGATTAGGACTACAGGTGAGAGCAATAAATCCCCTTTGGTATCAGTCTGTACCACAAAGATTTAGTTGGTAGCTGTGGCTGAGCAGTCAGACTTATCTCAAGAGGGAGATGAGCAGTATTCAGGGTTGACATAATAGGTAGTACCGTACTATGGAGCAAGGAAACACTGACCAAAGTTTTGTATTAAAAAGAGAATATATATTTATTTTATATACTTCTAAGTCAACACATAGATCACAGTCAATAAAGTAAGTTAAGTTTAGTCAAAAGAAAAGCATATACAACTCCCTATTCAATTGTAGACAAGTTTGCGGTATAGTGAAAAATGAGCAAAACGGCACAGTGAAAACCTACTACAAATGGCACTCTACTAATTCAATGAAAGGGAGGGAAAGTGCAAGTTAAACGAGAAATATCTTCAGACACCCCCTAGCAACACTTCCCTGAAGTTTTGTCAACAAGTAATGCACAGTAACACTTTAAACAAAAGACAAGTGGATGAAAACTGAGCAAAATGGCACTCCACAAGTTAAAACAGTAGGAAGGAAGAGGGGTTTAGAAGATTCAATAGGCCTGAGCCAGAGTCAGTGGTACAGGACCAAGAGCTTAGGATAAAAAATGTTCTTGTAGCTGCAGTGAAGTCTTTAATAGAAAACTTTTGAAGAGGTAGATGCAAGGCGAAAGACAATGTTAAGAGAGAGGGCGGCCAACCCCACAAGTAGTTAAAGGATTTAAAACACCTTTAGGGCTACCACAGAGAAAGGGCGGCCTGGCGCAACAATGTACCTTAAACGTGGAGAAGTGGCTCCTGCGGTGGCGGTTGTTCCTGGTAGTTCCTGCAGGTCGAGGGATCCAACAGAGGAAGAGAGGCTCTCGTTGTGAGGAAGGTTCGAGTCGCTGCACTACCCAGGGATGAAACCAGCCGCGGTGCTGCCAAACGAAGTTTAAAAGGTACGCTCCTTTTAATCGCGGTCCAGGTCGATAGCTGCCTGGCTATCCGGTCTGCAAGTGCGGGGCACTGTCGAGTCGACCAAGGCAGGTCCGAGGGTGCGATAGGTGAACTGGTTGACCCCACCTGCTCAAGGAAAGGAGGCTCCTTCGCTGAAGATCTCCTCTCGTCGTGTGGAAGAAAAGTGGAGAAACGATCCGGCAGGGCTTCACCGGTGGTGTAGATGCTGAAGATGTCTCTGGCTTCTCTTCCCTTCGGTTCCGTAGTTCCAGTGGCAACGTCTTGCTCTTCCAGTCCTCAGGACCCTGCTTTTATGCAGAAAGAGACCCATTCATACAGCCTACCTGTCACTCACACAGTGGAGTGGTCTTCTTGGGGGGAGACCCTCCAGCCTATCAGGTTAGAGTGCGACCCGAGTTGCTCCGGCAACTCTGTCCGGGGGTTCTACTCCCCCTCCCAAACAACAGACCCACACCAGACTCAGTGGCGCCGAAAGGAGGGCTTCTTGGCAGAAGCCCGCCAAAAGGACGAACAAAGGATCCCCGACCTGGGTTAGGAAAATGGAGTAAAACTCGAGAAAGAAGTTTTATCAAAGTTCTGGCAAATAAAAACCTACCGGAGTAAAGTTAATAATAAATTAAACCGGCGGTATGTTAGAGGCTGTCAGTAAAAGTGGTAGCCTCGAACAATTTGAAAATCCCATGGAGAAATATTTGCGGTCGAATATAAAAGGTAGTAACCACTGCCACCAGCCAGAAACTTTGTAGAGGGGGACTTTGAGGTACCCTCTCGAAAATGAACATAGGGGAAAAACTATTAACCCCTTCCAGTACTTCCATATTAAGATGCGGTGTACTGGTTAAGTTCATAACAATCGACTAGTAAAGTCAATGGGGACTTTACATGCCCTGGGAGACAGTAGTCAGTCCCAGGGTATAGAGTCTATGTTTGGGGGTCACTACGACACCCCTGTGTCACGGCACGGAGGGTGCTGTGGGACACATGTGCATAAAGATGGTTCCTATGGGTGAGAGAAAAGATCCCATAGGCATTAAACACAAAAATAGCCTAGAACATACATAGCAAAAATGCCTAAGAATGGGAAAAAGAGTCTCACTCTTAGCAGGTAAAAAGAAATAAACCCTTCAAATCCAGCAAAGCTGCTGGGGGACTCTATAGGTAAGGGAAATTAGCCATAAAATGAGAATTCTCCCCAGCATTCACCTCAGGGCCTCGACCCCCCTAATAAACTGCCACCTGCGGCATCTCAGCTGGATTGGAGCTGGGGAGACGTGAGTGAGTAGACAACCGGGATCAGTGTACTGAAATTGAGATAAGGGAAGCAACTGGGGGTGATCGGTAAATTACGAATACGAGGGAAATATTGCCGGATAGGCTAGTCTGAAGCCTAAACTGGCCAAGTGCACTGAACTAGAGGCACTCCTGTGACACAACAAGGCACTCTAGGTACCGGGGAGTTGGGTTATGAACAAGGATGCATCAAACTGACTCACAGTAAAGGACGTGAAGGGAAGGAGGGGAGCAAAGTGGGTCCGGATTACACTCCTGGAACCCCGAGCTTAACCACGGGCTGTAACCAGTCTCCTTCTTGACATTGCCCAGAACGAGGTGGAAAGGGGGAAAGCTAGGCAGAGAGGGGGTCTAAATGGCGGAGCCCAGACAGGGAGATGTACCAGAGGCCACCAACCCAAGACAGGAACAGAAGGACCGGTGCTAGTGGGCGGCCGGCCCGAAGCAATTTATATGCCGGAAGGAATCCCATACTGCTACGACCCCCGGAACGCCATGCAGAAGAGCCAGGAGCTACACTGAGGAAGTGACACCAGACTGAAACATAGGAATAGGGGAGATAAGTTGCCGAGGAATGACCTTTGTGTACCTGAGGAGGCTGGTAGTATAACTTTAAGTACAGTCCTGAAAAGGTCCATGGCCAGCATGGTTAAGGGACAACAATGGATGGAGAAGTACACAGAAACAAAAGGCAAGTTGCAAAACAGGAGGGGCCGGATCAGACCACGGAGGAAGGTACAACAGGAGGGGGTGGAACAGTGATGCTGGACACGCCGATGGAGGCGATTCAGGCTACCAGAGCCTCCCTTGAAGGAAGCATTAAGGACGTAGGGGTGGATGTCTCACTAGTGTGCGAACGGGTCACAGAAGTGGAACAAAGGGTCAGTGCAGTGGAAGATGACATCCAGCTCCTCAGACACCAAGTGGCAGGCTTGGTGAGGCGACCAGAACTTTGGAGACAAGAGCGGAGGATGCAGAGGGCCCCTCTAGGCACTGCAACATTGGACTGGTCGGGGTACCGGAGAGAGAAGAAGGACCCAGTGCGGAGCTATTCATGTAAAATCTGGTCCTGAGGGTTTTGGGGATAAAAGGATTGTCTAAATTCTTCACGGTGGAGAGAGCTCACAGGGTGCCGGGTAGACCCCCACCGCCGGGTGCCCCACCGAGAGTCATGGTGGCCAAGATTATGAACTTTCAGGATCTACACACCATACTACAAGAAGCCCGCAAGGTAGGCTTCTACGAAATTGGGAACTTAAAATTGCGCATCTTCCCGGACTTCACAATGGAAGTACAATGGCAGAGGAGGACATACGACGCAGTGAGACGCCGACTCAGAGAATTGAATGTAAAATATCTGATGTTTTTTCCTGCCAAAATGAAAGTCATAGCGGGAGCGAAGTCATGGTTCTTTACGATCCCGAAAGAGGTGTGGGACTGGCTGGATAACTCACCGCAGGAAAGGGAATCGGAAAATGAAAAGGGATCAGGGGAAACACAATCTGGGGCAGGGAATTGAGGACGGATGGGGATGCTAAGACATGCAAGTGGGGAGCCACTATTAAGATGACACCTAGGGGTAATTATGAGGCACAGAGGAGGGGTGAATTGGAACGGGTGGGTGGAAGTCGGGGAAATGTGAAACCCCCTACTTAGACAATACCACTGGCTACTAACCCACGAGGAGCGGGGAAAAGGTGGGATATTTTAGCCAAGGGGTCCACGTGTCGGGATTGGTGGGATGGAACCCGGAGGGGGGACACCCAAGGAACACATTTGGAGAGTTTGAGGGAGGGGTGGGGGGATCTTGGGGAAGATAATACCAAGTTGGGGATGGGTGTTATCTTGGGACAGTTAAGGGACAGGAAGGGTGCAAGGAGCCTGGGAAGAGACAAGACACTGGAAGGTACAAGGCCGGAAATGGGATCATGAGAGAGGGACGGCAGCACAACAAGGAAGATGGAATGATCAGAAAAGGGACTGGGGGGATAAGAGGAGAACCGAGAGGAGAGGACTCCAGAGGGTGGAAGGGGGAGGGGGGGCGAGATACAAACTTGGCCACTAAGATGGGAGAGATGGGAGGGCTGAAAATCGGAACATGGAATGTTCGGTGGCTAGGATCGAGACAAAAGAAATGGAGAGTAGGAGAATTTATGAAACGATATGGTGTACAGGTGGCCCTGATGCAGGAGACACCTATGGGTAATGGGGACCTAGTGGTATTGGGGAGAATGTGGAGCGGACAGGTGGTCGGTATGTCTTACTCGACACAGGCAAGGGGGTACTGATTTGGGTGGTAAAAGAGGTACCATTACAGGTGGAAAACCTGCTGAAAGATAAGATGGGGGGACGGTGGTGCTGGTGGGAACATGGGAGGAGCCCCCAATGTGTCTGGTGAATTCATATGCACCAAACATTGATGACAAGGAGTACTTCCCCTCGGTGCTACATATGATTGGGGCATTCAGAGGGGAAATTATCATATGCGTGGGAGGGATTTCAATTGTCACCTAGACACGCTCCTGGATGAAATTGGGGAGGAGGGCCCAGTAAAAAACACATGACAGCGTCACTTTACAGGTTAATGGAGGAACTAGACTTGGTGGAAATATGGAGGGAAAGGCACAGTGACGAGAGGGGGTTCTCCTATTACTTGGGAGTACACATATCATATTCGCACTTGCACTATCTTCTAACAGGAAGGGAACATTATCAGCAATTTGAGGGGCCAGAATATTTAGGACGCACTCTCTCAGAAAATTCCCCCCTGGTGGTCAAGCTGTTGGGGAGGGTTAGGAGACCCCCACAACAGATGTGCTGTTTGCAGGAAGGAGCATTAGAAGATGGGGCTTTCAAAAATATAAATGCAGGGGGATTGAAAGTTATTTTGAGTTAAATGAGGGGTCAATGACATTGATGAAGATGCTCTGGGAGGCTTTCAAGGCGAATATGAGGTCTATGTGCCTCTTCATGACGGTGGGGATGAGGAAGAGACTGCAGGAAATGCTACGGCAGATGGAGGGACAGGTGTGGAAGTGGACTGGGAATCTGCAATGGAAATCCAGGTGGGCGACAGATTGGCACAGAAACTAGCGCTTCACCACAAATACCCTAACAAATCTGACGCACTTTGACAACAGTAGACGGGATGTTCGACTACATGGTGAGGGAGACAAGGAGGGGGAATTATTAGCTTGGCTGATAAATAGGGAAAGTTCAAGGTGAACTATAACTCATATCAGGACAAAATCGGGAGAAATAGTGGGCACACAGGAGTGGATTAATAATGCATTCGTGGAATTCTATGGGGAACTGTATACAAGTGAAAGGGGATATGTGGAAGAGGACGTGGAAGACCTGCTGGACATGGTACGGCTACCAAAACTAGGGTGAGACATGAGGGAAGAACTGGACACCCCGTTAGAGGAGGGGGGCAGCAGATGGGAAATACGCTCCATGAGGAAAGGCATGGCTCCTGGTAGTGATGGGTTTCCCATAGAATTTTACTCAGAGTTTATAGACCTCCTAGCCCCATGGCTCAAGAAAGTATATGACGAGGCTTTCGAGAAAGGGATCCTCCCGGAATCCATGAGGGAAGCCATAATAACAGTGATCCTGAAAGAGGGGAATGACCCGTTGGACTGTATGTCATACCGACCCATATCCTTAATAAATATTGATGGGGAAATCCTGGGGAAGATTCTGGCAGCCAGGATGGCAAGGGTAGCTCCGATATCGGTCCACTCAATGTGGGTTTATTGGGGGAAGAAATACATCAGGTAACATCACTCGCATCCACCACGTCATGGATCATACAAAATCTCAAAAAAAGTATATGGCGATTGCCTCCTTTGACGCCATGAAGGCGTTTGACTCGCTGGAGTGGAAATGGCTATTCCGAGTGTTGAAGGAATTCAGTTTGGGGAAAACATTTGTAAATGGCTGGGCCTGCTATACAAAAACCTGGTAGCGATGTTAAGAACTAATGACTGGTTCTCTGGGAAATGGGAATTAAGCAGAGGGACACAACAGGAATGCGCAGCGTTCCCAACACTGTTTGTCCTGGCCAGCTGTGCCCCTTGTATAGGCTGCAAACTTCACCATGGCAGCCACCATGGGATACACTATTGTATCTAACAGTCTTCCTAATAAAGGGGTATGTTTCACTGGTATGCAGTCTGTCCGCTGGAAGTCCTGCCTTCTGCACCATGAAAGTCCTGGGTGTACTGTAGATGTTGTGCAGGCAGACCCAGATTAAATCGTCACTACCTGGTCCTCATGCTCCTCAAATGTCAATCCCCTTCTCCCTCCCGTGCTAAACCCCAGTCGCTGATATTGGTGGCCTGGACCCTTATGTGTGCTTCTGGGCCCTAGCCTTCTGTCCAATCACCTGCAGCCTCCACCCTCCCCCCTGCACTTGCCTTTGGGCACCCACTGGTCTGTCACACAGGCCTGCACTTATTGTACTTGCAGGTGACCACTCTCCTACCAAGTGATCACTGCCTGGCACTTATCAGTTGCCTTGCAACTGGCTCTCTAGCACTTCTCCCTCTGTGGAACCTCTTGCACTTACCCTGCTTCCCTGTCCATTATCTGTCTCTGCACTTGCACTTTCCAAATATTCACAAGGCCTAGTAGGACCGCCTCTGCCTTCATTGTTATTTTATTCCATTGTTCTGTTTTGTTTTCCTTGTTCCCTTCCCTTGCCCTGTTGGGGCTTTGAAAGACAATTTCTTGATGTATAAGCGCCTTACAAATGCACAATAAATGAAATAAGAAATAAATAAATAAATAAATACATAAATAAATAAATATAATTGCTACTAAATCTGCTGCCTGCAAATCTGATGCTTATCACAATCTCAAATCATCATCCTTGCTCCTTATCAGTGCTCCACCCGAATTCCTCAATCACGTTCTCTGAACGGTTGTCCATGAACCATCAACAAAGACCACCTCTCCCGCCTCTAGCTTTAT
The DNA here is from genome assembly GCF_040938575.1 of Ambystoma mexicanum. Lineage (NCBI taxonomy): Eukaryota > Metazoa > Chordata > Amphibia > Caudata > Ambystomatidae > Ambystoma > Ambystoma mexicanum. The sequence goes on from NC_090924.1 coordinate 730,659,929, forward strand.
TTCTTCTACTGGGGGTACATCATCACGTATATGTCTATGTATGTAGAACAGTTGTGAACCCATTCCTATTCTCCTACTGGTTCTGCTATAAATCTTGCTGGATTCACTGTACAGCCTCTTTTGGTCTGCATATTTCTTGTCTATGGCCCGGGTTGAATTGAGGGCTGATAGTGCTTTAGCATGTCCAGTTTCTATGTCAGAGCAAAAAGCTGTTAGGGACGGGAAAGTGCTGAATGGAGTAATGGGTACTGGTATGCTTGAGGGATGATATCCATAAGTACAGTGAAAGGGACTAATCCCAGTGGCCATATGCAAAGGGTTGTTGTATACACACTCTGTCAATGGTAAAAGCATAGTCCAATTATCCTGTGTGGAGGATATAAAATATTGAAGGTATTGTTTGAGGGTTTGGTTTGGACGTTCAGTTTGACCTTTGGCTTATGGGTGGTACCCTGAAGACAGGGCATATTGGATACCTAATACGTGGCATAATTCTTCCAGAATGGAGAGATAAACTGAGATCCTCTGTCAGATAGTATAGAGGTTGGTAAACCATGTAGGCGAATATTGGTTAGAAAATGAAGTGTCATTTGTAAGGCTGAGGGCACATGAGGTACGGGCAGTAAATGAGTCATCTTGGTCATGCTGTGTTCCCCTGAGCTTTTGCTCACTTGTTATGGGGAAACTGACACGTCATTCAGACTGTCGGTACTTGGAAACTTTGTTACCCTTAGGGTCTCATTACACGGATGGCGGTAGGGATTTACCGTTACCGGTAATGGAATACCGGTAACGTTAAATCCCCATGCGGATCACGACCCGGCACACCGCTATTAGCGGCATCGCAAATTACGGTGCCACTATTAGCGGGCAGGCCGTGTGCGCGCGACCCTCCATCCCGTAAATTACGCCATGCCGCTATTAGCACAGCATCACAAGGCCAGTGGACATGCTAATAGCGGCATGGTAAATCCACCCAACCCCCTTACCGCCATGGTGCAAATACCGGCGGACCACCCGTTAAGAGGAATGAGCAGTGTTCCCACCTGCCACAGGTGGACACAATCAGCACAGGTGGAGGCAATGGAGACTGTGGCAGCTCAAAAGGAGCACACCACACCCCTTCCCACACCCCTTCCCACACAAAGATGGTTCCAATACTGGCAGCAATACATGGCCTGGGGGACCTCATTGCAGCGCAGCTGATACTACAACAGGCAGCACAAAGGAGACGCAGGAGGAGGAGGAGGAGGAGGAGGGCAAGACAGGCACAGCAAGCACCACAACGGCACCTATTCATACCACAGAGGCACCCACCAATCCCCAGGATCAGAGCCAGTCCATTCAACCTAACCCCTGAGCAGATACACACCCTGTACCGTCTGGACAGGGTTACCATCACCAGCATCGTGGACATGATCCACGACGACATTGTGAGCCTCATAGACATCAGAACTGCCATCCCCCCGCTACTGAAGGTGGTGAGTGTGCTCCACTTTCTGGCCACAGGCACCTACCAGCATACAGTGGGACACATGCATGGCATCTAACAACCAGTATTCTCACGCACGCTGAACCAGGTACACGATGCACTCCTGAAGCATGCACCTGAACACATATCCATGCCACGGACTGCCCAGGAGATTGCAAACACAAAAGTTGGCTTCTATTCACTGGCAGGCATCCCAAGTTGCATTGGGGCCATCGACTGTACACATGTGGAATTGGTGGTCCCACATCACAATGAAGTAGTGTACCGAAACAGGAAGCAATTCCACTCTATCAATGTCCAAATGGTATGTGACGCCAACAAGATAATCACACATTGCTGTGCCAGATTTCCAGGATCAACACATGATTCCATGGTCCTGCGGAACTCAACTATCCCACGCTACATGGAGCGACACCCCGGACAACGTTTGTGGCTACTCGGTGAGTAGCAGGGCAAGCACATGGCAACGTGATTGGGGGGGGGGTAGAGAAACATACTGCAACTGGGAGTGATTGGGGGGGGGGATACATACTGCAACTGGGAGTGATTGGGGGGGAGAGATACATACTGCAACTGGGAGTGAATGGGGGGGGGAGAGATACATACTGCAACTGGGTGTTGACTGTCGTCCGTAGGAGAAATGGACATACAGATGTACACCAATGTGCATCCGGGAAGGCCACGATGTACTTGAGAAGAACCCACATGCAATTTGAAGCTGCACAACATCGACAACAATGCAGGTTGCTAAATATCACACATCCATCCACATTGAACATCCTACCACGCCACATTTCACACGAATCTGCAACATGGCGTCAAGATAGTAATACACAATCAGTACAGCACAACATCAATCCAGCAATGCGCACTTGAATGCATGCAAAGGGATCACCCCTAGACATAGCACTGAACCACACACCTATAGCACCACTGAAGTGATGCCTCACAGCATGGCCACATTGGTGTCAGGATGTCAGTACACTCGCAGTGTGGTACCAAATTTGCCTGGGACAGGGACACCTAAGACCTGGCCTCACCCAGGACATGTCAAATACTGTCGGAGGCATTAATGTTGCATTACTACTTGCAGGGTCAACCTCCCCCTTGCACGTTGCTGCCACACAGACCATCTGCATGTATGCTGTTAATCCAGTATTTGAATCACAATGCAATGTCAATTAGTGTGATGTGAACAGGCCGCTCTTGAGGTGAACAGTAACAGGACCCTGTTCATTCCCCCATACAGGTGATGCGGGCTATCCCCTGAAGACCTGGCTCCTCACACCTGTACGGAACCCACAGAACAGGCACGAGGAGGAATACAATCGTGCATATACCCGTACCCGCATCGTGATCGAGCAGACTTTTGGACTTTTGAAGTCACGTTTTAGGTGCATTAGCAGGTCTGGTGGTGCTCTCCTGTATGGACATGAGAAGGTGGCCAAGATCACCATGGCATGTGTCATGCTGCACAATATGTGTATCAGACGGAATGTGCCACTGCCCCCTGACGTTGAAATAGAAGCACCTGATGAGGATGATGATGGTGATGAGGACGGAGGTGAAGGGGATGCAGGTCTTGCAAGAGGGGATGGGCAGGAGGGACGTGCTGTGAGACAGCATCTGATCAACCAAATATTCTGAGGAACATGTTTTCGTACTGTCACATGGTAATGGGGAGTAATGCACTGGTGTATGTTTTCGAGCACACAATGGACCCTGTCCCCAATAAAGTACACACACACAATGAAGTTGTCCAAGCCAGTGTTTAGATCAGAAACCAGTGTATTGAGTAACATTAAGGTGTGAAAGTGCAAGTCCCAAAACATCCCACCACCCTTCCCCCCACCCCCACAACAGACCCTTAACACCCTTCCCCCCACCCCCACAACAGACCCATAACACCCTTCCCCCCACCCCCACAACAGACCCATAACACCCTTCCCCCCACCCCCACAACAGACCCATAACACCCTTCCCCCCACCCCCACAACAGACCCATAACACCCTTCCCACCCCACCCCCCAACAGTCCCTCATGTGTTTGCCAAGTTTGCCCTGGCCTGTGCACACATAGGGATCTCTATCGACCCCCTATTTTCAATAGTCCTCGGGGGGGATTCAGAGGGCTGGCAGATGTGCGCCTGGTGGTGCGCGTTGAGCGACGGAGGGGGCTTGTTTGTCTCGACCCAGAAGATGAGGATGGGGCAGACTGGCCTTGTTGGGAAATGTGGCGGTCCATAGTGTCAGCCATGCGTACCAGGACCTCCCTGAGCCTCCCTATCTCATCGCACAGCCTGTTGGTGTTGGCGTCCATCCGCTCTGTGGAGTGCCTCAACGCCTCCACGATGTTCTCACTGCGATTGGCAGCCTCCTCAACATGCTGGCCAACCAGCACAGACAGCTCTTGTTGGCGCTGCAGGATGGTGGTCAATTTGAGGCCAGTGCTGGGTGACTGTGCACTTGAGGCTGTGCCCTCGGATGCATCCACTACAGCAGGTGATGCCAACATGGGGGACATGATTGCAGGGTTGGTGTCCTCAACTGTGGAATCAGACGCAGGGGTCTGGAATGGCACTGGCTCTGGTGATCCAGGGGGGCTTGGGGTGTGCATCTCCATGGCCTGGTCTAGGGTGTCCTCCAGATCGGATAGGGGGGCAGTGGCGGCTGCCTCACCAGTGGAGCTTGCCGCAGCTGATGGTGGGCCCTCGGTGGCTGGCATCGGTGCGGGTGGGTTCACCACCGGTGGTGGGGCCGCAGTTGGTGGTGCAGCTAGTACTGCCGTGGCAGTGGCACTCCGACGGAGTTTGGCACTCGTCTGGTAGGGCCTGCCCCCCTTGCCCCTTGATGTTGTTGGGGTATCCGCCGGCTCCTGTGCCCTTGGCCTCTTGCATGTAGCTGTTGCCTGTGTTGCATCAGCGGCATCCTCCCCATCTGTATGTGAGCCTGTCAGGGACGAGAGGGGGGATGGCATTGGTTGCGTTTCAATATACTTAATGCAGATTACATGAATGATGCAGTTGTGGCAATTGGGACTTAGTGGTTGTGGATGCAGGTGATGTGCCAGTTCAGTGCCTCAACCATGCATGGTTGTGTTTGGGACTTGTCTGTGGTGTTGTGTGCATGTGTGTGTGTGTGGGTCTGACACAGGCATGGTGAGGGATGGATGCATGTGTGGATGTGTGTCCATGCATGAGAGGAGTCTGTGCTCACATATGGGGGGTACAGTACATTCACATCGCATCCTGTCATGTGTACACTCACCTCCATCAGAAGTGTTACCCACGCCGAGCTCCATGCTGCCTACTCCCTCTATTGACTCGACAGCAATCATGTTAGCGCACGTCTCCTCCCATTCCTTCATCCGGATTGGGGATCCAACTCCACCAGCACTGGCAATACGGTGGTTCTCAGCCAGGATGCCCCTCACCCGCAGCCTGAGGTCGTCCCACCTCTTCCTGCATTCGCGCACAGTGCGCGTGCTGGTGCCCACTGCACTGACTTTGGCAGCGACCTCCTCCCAGATGGCTTTCTTCCTCAACAGGGTTGGCCGGCGCATGTCATTCGCGAAGACCACCTCAGCATTCTCCGCAAGGGTCTGTGTCAACATCACCAATTCCTCATTGGTGTATTTTTCTTTGCGCTGCCTGTCAGCTGATTTCTTGAGTGCCTAAGGCATGATGCAGGTGTCCACAATTGTTTTGCACGGCTCACGAATCAATACAGGTCCAGGGGGCAGAGAATGGCAATGGATTGTGTTTTTAAAGATGGCCGCCGGGCTCTTTCCCGTTCCGGCGCGATGACGGTATTTCCGGTTCCGCAATTTTACGGTCACCGCTAATAGCGGTGACCGCTAATGGCGGTCACCGCAATTTGCATGTAGCGTGAGGGCGGAGGTGCTATCTGCACTTTCGTCAAAGCCGGTAAGGGACTTTTTTGGGACTTTTGCGGCATGGCGGTAGGGTCATTACCGGCATGGCGCTATGCTCGTGTCCGCATACTCGTAATGGTACGTAATTAGTGCCCTCTTACGAGGGCGGACACGTTAATAGCGCCATGCCGCTAATATGCGGTTTTTAGCGCACAACGTGTAATGAGGCCCTTAGTCTTTGACTAAGCAGCCATTCCAGGACGGCAGTTCAAACGGAGGAGAAAGGTGGTGGAAACCGAAAGGACGACAAGGAGAGAATTTTCCGTGTCCTTTCCAACCCAGAGCCGAGAAGCCTTTGATAAAAGAACAGTAAGAATGGGAATTGCATCTGGCAATTGGTGTGGCATATGTCAACGGTACACCTAGCCCTCCCGTACTGATAGCCAGGGCAGGGAAAAGAGCTTGCCACTGTGGTATCGTCCATGACTCCAGCGGAAGAAAAGCCAACAAGTTCAGCACAGCCGGTGAGTCGGAGGAAACCAATAGCGGCCTGGACTGTGTTAATCTCAGAGTTGCAGTGGCAACATTTGCGTAAAAGAAAATAAGATAATAGACAATGGTCTTTTGTGAATAACCAAGGTATTAAGATTAGAGTGGGCCAGTGCCGCATGGCCTCTCAATCGAAAGACTCTAACGAATACCCCGTTCCTGAACATGGAGGATATGTTGACTTATCTAAAGAAAACTACAAGGCTCAAGAAGCCATAGGAAAGGCTGGTATAAGGTGTTAAGGTGGTCATACAAGGGTGAAGCCAAATCCTGTGTACAATTGAAAGTCCTTGACACATTGTAGAACTTGGTTATTGTGGGACTGGCGTTTGCGCCTGGCTTATGGCGAATGCTGTGCGAACTGTGATTATAGATCGCCCTTCAGAAGTCTCTGTTTAAATCAGCAAACGTTCTGGAAGGTCTGAGCCCAGATGAAGGGGACCGCACTTAACTCAAGGGGTCGTTTAAAAAGACATTAAGACTGTTTGAATATTACAACTGTGTGAAGCCTGACTGGGGGCTTTAGAGAAAGCCTGACCTGGAGCTTTAGAGAAAGCCTGGCTGGGGGCTATAGAGAAAATCTGACTGGGGGCTGAGACCCAGACTTAGGCAATAGGGAAGAACCTAAGGGGTCTAGAAAGGCTCTTTGTTGAAACTAAACTGTTGTGTGTGGCAAATGGGAACCCGGCTGAGAGATGCATGCAAATTAGGGTGAGCATGAATACACCCATGAATATTGTGATGACAAGTATGAACACAACTGAGGGATGTCTACAGTGAATGGTTGGTCTGAACCCAACTGAGCAAGGCTGATGACTGAGATAAGGATTGGAGCCTGACTGAGGCGGATCAAGAGTATAGGGTAATCACCCAACGTAAAAGGTTAACAGAAAGAACTTTTGATTTTTGTGTTTTGGTGTATCAGGCTCTCTGAAGCAAGAAACTTTCCACGAGAAAAGACTTAGGCACAGTAGTCCCTGATACAGAAATAAGGAACTGTAAAATCATGCCAGAGAAGGCCAGGAGTGTGCTCTGCTTGAGAGTCCTGCCTTGTCCCATGCTAAAAAGGTGGGCAAGGGAGACCCCGGCCATAATATCCTGACTCATTATTTTGTGAACACTTCTTTCTCTTCTTATGAACATTATCACACACTATTTTGTAACATAGCGGCAAGGATTGGCAATTGGTGTCTTAGTATAGGCCCTTTTATTTGACTACACTCCACTTGGACTGTCTTATTATTATTTGCTGGTCGTACCTTGTTCCCATCTTAGATTTAGGTTTAGATTAGGTGTTTTTCTCACCCATTTTACAGTTTAATACACACCCTTGAACTGTGTTTGAGCACTACCCCATCCGTGCCCCCCTTGTGACTGTCTTTTTTTAATATAATGGTTTGATGACATGCCTTTCTTACAGTATGAAGAAGCTTACTTTAGCTCAGTTTCAAGGTTTTAATTCAGTTTGATATTCAATAAATGTTTGTTAGTCATGTTTCAAACTTTCATTCAATTCGGCATTTAATAAATGTATTTCAGCTTTGTTGTCAAAGTTTCAATCAGTTCGATATTGAATAAATGTATTTCAACCTTGTTTCAAAGTTGCATTCCGTTTGGTATTCAATGTACGTGTGCGGCCCTTAATTGCCCAAACGTAGCCCGTAGCCCGCTAGTGCTGGGTGGCTTCCCCGACACTCACTGGTCCTGGCGTTCCACTCTGATGCCTCTGCTTCACCTCCTCTGTCTTTTAGACCAATGAGCTGGCTTCTGCGGGCCCGCTTGCCTTCCAGAAGCCATCCGCCACACGCCGGCGGCCCAGCTGCCTGAGCTTGGACGCAAAGAGCGTCCTCTCTTCCTCTGTTCTTGTTCGCAGCTCCAGCTGCTGTCTCTCCCACGCAGAGGCTCCCACCCCTGGGGTAGCTCCCAGCCCAGCTTGTTCTGGGCTCCACAGGTCCTCTTGGATCTCGGCTGGCGTCCTGGCTTCCTCTCAGGTCCCACCATTACTGCCTCCTCATGACACAGCTCCCCTGCTGGTCTCTGCCCACAGGCCTCCCTGTTGCTCTCTGTGCTGCACTTTTGGTCTCCCTTTAAACACCTGCAACCCTTTGACAGGTTGCAGGTGTGGGTTTTCAATTGGGCTTGCCTGACCATCATTAAAAGGACATGTGTGACCTTTAAGGCACTCTCCAGGCATCTTCTTTGTCCAAGTACCAGAGTGGTGAAATTAGGTTTTAGTGTTCATCACTCCTAGTCATCTCTTCCTCGTCCCAGTACTGTCAGAGGCAACAGATGTGGAAAAGAGGGGAGAGGTCGTACACTAGCCTATACCTGTAAAGGCTGGGTGAGAGTTAGGTTGGTCTTCAATAGGGAAAGGGGGATACCATGTCTCGCCTGCGGGCACCCCACTCTCAATCCCCAAGGACCCACCACCTAGGTGATCCTCCCTCGGTTCTCCACCCCCAGGGTCAGGATCCAACAGTGATGGCCTTTCCTCGGCCACCTGAGAAGAGGATCCAGGGGGAGTAGGAGTGAGAATACCCTCAGGTTTCTCACATACCTTTCCCCAATATGGGTTGGCCCGAGGTGCTTCAGGAGGAAACCGGGAGAGGAAGTCCAGGTTTCGTTGCTCTCTGTCTTTCCGGTGTTCAACTGGGAAGCAATATTGCTGAAGGTCCAGGAACGATCACATTACCTGAGGGTTGGATTCCTTCCTCTGACTGATCCAAACTAGAGAAGAGTGATCTGTTATTAGGGGAAACCTACGACCCAGAAGATAATACTTTAAATGAATCATAGACCATTTGATTGCCAACACCTCTAACTCAATGACTGAGTAGTTTTTCTCTATGGGGAAGAGCTTTCTGCTGATGTATAAAATGGGGTGCTCTAACCCATCATGGTTTTGTGACAGAACAGCTCCTAATCCCATTAAGGAAGCATCTGTCTGGAGGATGAATTCTTTGGATAATTCTGCAACCTTTAAAATGGTACTTTGAGATAGGGCTTCTTTTGAGGTTGTATAATAAATTGCATCTTCCTCTTCCCATTTGATCTTTTGGGGCTCTGCATTTTTCAATTTTTCAGTCAGTCTAGATGTTTTGCTAGGGAAATATGGAATAAATCTCCAGAAGTACCCAATTACTCCAAAAACGGCCCTTAGACCTTTCTTAGTTTTTGGAGTGGGTGTGTTCAGAACAGCTCTCACCTTCTCTTGTGTGGTTGGACAGTGCCATTACCCACGATAAACTCCAAATACTTTACGGCTGATTTTTCCAGTTTTTACTTTTAGGGATTAGCAGTCAGCCCTGCTCTTCTTAACACTCTCATGATGTTATAAAAATTGTGCAAATGGTCTTCCCATGTCCTGCTATGTATCACAATGTAATCGATATAGGCTCCGAAAAATTCTGAGTACGGTTGTAAGATCTTATCCATAAGTCTCTGGAATGTTCCATCATCTTCATGTATCCCAAAGGGCAAGACTTTAAAATGAAACAACCCCATGATAGTAGAAAAGGCAGTTTTCTCTTTATCAGGCTCATGTAAAGGAGCTGTCATGATCTCTGCTTCCAAAAGGTCAGGGTTTTCCCAACTCCCTTGGAAGCAGATCCATAACCCAGGTTCCGAGTGCCAACCAGTCCCAATTGGGACCTTTTGGACCCAGTCCTGGCGCCAGTGGCACCAGGCTCATAAATATGCCCAGTCCCGAGCGCTGGAAGCGCCGGGCTCATAATGCTTGGGTGGACTTACCTGCAGCAGACCATACTGCTTACTTGCCTGCCAGTTGAGCCTCTGATCCTCTTCTGTTTGGAACTACTTTTCCTGTTGGGTGGGGCAGGAGCCACTCCCTAGGTTCAGAACACTGGAACTCTTCTGGAAAGCAGGAACTCTTTTCTTACCTAGGCGTGGCTGTGGAAGGAGACACCTAAGCACTACAGGAGGCTATTTAAACCACACCCGATGGATGAATCTTGCTTTGCGTTATTCTGCATCCTCTGCAGCAGAACGCTCATCGTGTGTTCTGCATCTGATCCTGGGCCTAAGGAAAAAGGCTTACCATCCTGAATCCAGTCTTCAGCAACACCTATAAAGACAAGAAAGAACAGGTTAGCATTACGGTCTTAAGTGACAGCGCTTCACTTACCTGGTCCATCGGCTGTCACCAACGCCTCGCGCTGCATTCCGGCATCTGAAAGACAAAGGCTTACCTACTCTTTGTGCGCTCCGGAGGTCTTCGCACTGCATTCCGGCATCTGAAAGACAAAGGCTTACCTACTCTTCGCACGCTCCGGAGGCCTTCGGCGCTGCATCCCGCATCTGAAAGACAAAACAAGGTGCGTTTAAAGACATTGGGGAACTTTAATACTCACGTGCCATTACTCCTTTCCACATCTAACCCAGTGGGTATTCCGGCACCCTGCAGCCGCTCCGAACTTGTACCTGCAAAATAAAAAGACAGTTAGAGCGCATCGTGAAGCAGGCAACAAGCGCTTACTTACGTGCTTCCAGGCGCTTCTATTCATCACACGGGCTCCATCTTCAACTCACTTCAGCCCGTCATCCGCCATCGCCGGAACCCTGCAAAACAAGAGACATCATTACTAAAGACTTTTAAAGACATTAGAATTACTCGAAACTTACCGTTCGTGCAGTAAACGACGGACAGCAGTCCTCTGAAGTCAAGAGGCCTGCTCCCCTTATCCAGTGAAGAAACTGGTTACAGCACCCTGCCCCTAGGCAGATGGAGAGCACGGCGTTCACTTACCTAAGGTGAGAGCGTTAACCTTTGGGGTTCTACAGGAGAAGAGAAAGGGAAGAAGAGAGAGACATTCAATAACCCAGTTCATTAATCCCATATTTTCTATCTGCAGACATCTTACCCTTCGAGTCAGACATACAGTGCACAGAGGTCCAGCCCAAAGAGCCAGCCTTGTGTTACACATCACCTTTGAAGATACGGTATACACCCAGTCAAGACCGGCGCCTCTACGGGAATCAGGTGAGCGTTACAGAACGCAAAGCCTACCGCAAAACTCCCGTCCAGGCGCTATGGAAACCTCGGATACCGACCAGCTAGCCCAGTTACTTGGGGAACTAAGGGCAGAAGTGCATGCAGCCCGTCAGGAAACAAACGCTCTAAGAAGGGAACTGATTATTTCCAAGGAGCGAACAGATGATCTCGCTAGACAATTGCTACAGTCACAAGCCGGACAGACCCCGTTACCCGCATCTGGGGGAAATCTTCCTTCTACATCCTCTATGAATCCAGTGCAGATCAACCTACCTGGGAATGTACCTCTGGCTCCGCCCGAACGATTTTCTGGTGACCCAAAGAGGTTTGCAGTATTTATCAATCAGTGCCGGTTGCATTTCTTATGCCGGCCAGCAGCCTTTCCAACTGATCAAGCTAAAGTAGCTTTCGTGCTTTCGTACCTTAGTGGCAATGCGGCAGACTGGTCGATCCCTCTAGTAAATCAAGATGATCCGGTCCTCCATGATTTTCAAGCTTTTCAGCTCAGTATGGAAAAACTGTTCGCAAGACATTCACAGGGGCAGGCCTTAGACAATGAGCTTCTTTCGTTGCGACAAGGTAATCAAGACCTTTTGGCTTATATTGCGTCTTTCAACAGACTGATAGTGGAAACTCAATGGCCTGAGGACAAAAGGATTACGCTGTTTCATAGAGGTCTACGTGGAGAGCTCAAAGATGTGTTAGCCCAAGTAGTGAATCCCCCACAAGATTGTTCGGACTATATAGACTTAGTCGTTCAAATAGATCACAGACTGCAGAACAGGAAGGCCGATCGTTCCAAGTTTGATGCTCGAGTATTTTCCAAACCGCCGACTCCTTCCAAAGGCGTAGACTCCGGGGAACCCATGCAAATAGGGGGCCTGAAAGGTCCTCTAACACAAAAGGAGCGGGAAAGGAGAAAACAGTTGCAATTATGCCTCTATTGCGGAAACTCAGGGCACTTTCTTCGAGACTGTCCGGTGAAACCTGCCAAGAAGGCAGTAGGAGCTGCAGTTACCAAAGTTCCAAACTCTGAGCAGGGAAACGACCTCGCCCGACAAGAATAGAGGTCCTCTTGCCGAGCGTGAAAACCAGTTCCGTGACTTCGCATTTCGTGATACCTATGGTCCTCATTAGCCCTGATAATCCGGATCGATTACATGCAATTGAAGCTTACGTCGACAGCGGTGCCATCGGCAATTATGTGGATCATGAAATGGTTTTGAGGATGAATCTAACTCTTTGTCCCAAGGCTGTAAAGGACGTCATTACTACGGTGGATGGAACGGAGATAGCCTCCGGACCAGTAACGCATACCACTCAAGAAGTGACGCTAGTAAGTCAAGATGGACACCATGAGAAGATCGTGTTCGATGTGATCAAGGCTCCTCAGTTTCAGATTATTCTAGGAATACCTTGGTTAGAGAAACACAATCCTCTGATCGATTGGCGAGCAAGAACGGTCCAGTTTCCAGAATGTGTCTCTACTTGTCACCCTCCACCTGGTGTTGCACTGGCAGCAATTTCTTCAGAGACTCCCCAGTTACCTCCCGAATACCTAGAATACCAAGATGTTTTCCGGAAGGATCAGGCTAACTCTCTACCTCCTCATAGGTCTTATGACTGCCAGATAGACCTGATACCTGGATCTACTCCTCCTTGTAGTAGAATTTATGCCCTCACCGAGCCTGAGAACCTTCACCTTCGACAATACCTGGATCAATACCTGGCAAATGGGTTTATTCGTCCTTCCAAGTCCCCTGCTTCTTCAGCTTTGTTCTTCGTTCCAAAAAAGGAAGGAGACCTTAGAACTTGTATAGATTATCGCTCCCTGAGCCAGATCACCGTCAAGAATAGATATCCGTTACCTTTGATCCCTGAACTCCTGGACCAAGTCAGAAAAGCATGCATATATACAAAGCTGGATCTTAGAGGAGCCTACCACTTGGTACGAGTAAAAGAGGGCGATGAATGGAAGACGGCCTTCCGCACCAAATATGGGCTATTTGAATATCAGGTCATGCCCTTCGGACTTTGCAATGCCCCGGCCGCCTTTCAATATTTTATGAACGATGTCCTCAGAGAGCTCATAGATGTGTGTGTTGTTGTTTACATTGGCGACATCCTCGTTTATTCTTCATCGGAATATGAACATCGGAAACACGTGAAAATGGTCCTCAAAAGATTGCGTCAACACAAACTTTTCACTAAGTGTGAAAAATGTGTTTTCAACGTGACTGAAGTTGAATTCTTGGGATTCATATTATCACCTAGCGGAGTGCGTATGGATTCAAAGAAGGTCGATGCAGTTCTCAAATGGCCATCACCATCCTCCGTAAAAGGTGTGCAAAGCATGTTAGGCTTCGCTAACTTTTACCGCAGGTTTATCCCCGAATTTTCTCGAATAGTCCAGCCCATCACTGCCTTGTTAAAGAAAAACAAACGTTTTGAATGGTCTACCGAGGCGGAACAAGCTTTCCAGGATTTGAAGACTAAATTCATCTCTGCACCAATCTTAAAACACCCTCGCCCCGAACTCCCCTACATTGTGGAAACTGATGCTTCAAGCCTTGCCATGGGGGCAGTTCTATCACAAAAGGACCCGGTAACCAATCCGTTGCATCCCGTGGCATTTTGGTCCCGCAAATTCTCGCCTCCTGAAATCAATTACACGATTACTGACAAGGAACTTCTGGCTATCAAGTCTGCCTTTAAGGCTTGGCGGCATTATCTGCTGGGGGCCCGGCACACCGTTACTGTGATTACGGATCACCGAAACCTGCAATATTTGAAAACCGCAAAAGCCCAATCCTCTAGACAACTCCGTTGGGCATTATTCTTTGCCGAGTTTGACTTCATAATTACCTATCGACCTGGTACAAAAAACGGTAAAGCTGATGCCCTTTCTCGGATGGGAGTGGAAGAACACTTGATCAACCCTAAACCTGTACCAATCATTCCCGAACAAAGAATTCTGGGTGTAATCGCCACACAATCCATAGAGGAAGTTAAGGATAAAGCCAGGCAACTTGTAACTCCAGCAGACATACAGAATTGGCATCTGCAGGGAAAGGACTTTGCAGTAAAGGACAACTTATTGTATTTCCAAGAACGATTATACCTGCCCAGCACAGATTTACAGAAAAAAGTAATCTCTTGTTATCACGATTCTTTAATGGAAGGACATCCCGGTATGGCCAAGACCTCAGAAAAGATCAAGCGCTACTTCTGGTGGCCGTCTTGGAAAAAAGATATCAGAGACTTTATAATGTCCTGTGGAGTATGCGCCCAAAACAAGAGTCAAAAGGAAAGACCAGCAGGCCTCTTACGCCCTATTGACATCCCACCTCGCCCTTGGCATACGCTTTCTATGGACTTCATCACCGATCTACCTCCATGCTCCGGATACAATACGATTCTAGTAATCGTGGACTTATTCTCCAAGATGGCGCATTTCATTCCGCTCAAAGGCTTGCCAACAGCAGCAACTCTGGCCCAAGAATTTCTCGAAAACATCGTCCGACTGCACGGTTTTCCTTCGGTTCTAATTTCGGATCGAGGTAGTCAATTTATTTCTCATTTTTGGCGAAGTTGCTGTCGGTCGGCTCAAATTGATGTGAGACTATCGACCAGTCACCACCCTCAGACCGACGGACAAACCGAGAGGACCAATCAAACTCTGGAACAGTATTTACGCTGCATGCTGCAACAAACTGAAAAAACTTGGAAAGACATCCTTTGGATAGCCGAATATGCCTACAATAACTCTGTCCATTCGGGAACTGGGAAAACCCCGTTTTTTCTTTTATACGGCAGTCACCCTCGAACCTCGGAGTTGGATCCCCTCCAAGATCTTGAAACACCAGCAGTAGACTACCTGCATTCTACAATCACCCAAGCCTTTAAGGAAGCTGTTTCTCACCTTCAAAGGGCTAAAGAACAATACAAGAAAGGAGCAGATCAACATCGGAAGGAAGCCCCTCAATATCAAGTAGGGGATCAAGTCTGGTTATCCACCAAATATCTACCTCTAAAAGGGCCACGCACATTCAACCCAAGATACCTTGGTCCCTATTCCATCACTACCATAGTAAACCCAGTAGCGGTCAAGTTGGACTTGCCCCCGCACATGAAGATACATCCGGTCTTCCACGTCTCTCTATTAAAACCCGTGCAACCTCAAACCCGACTAACTAAATCTCCAAAACCCATCCTAGTTGATGGAGAACTCGAGTTTGAAGTCAAAAGCATTCTGGACTCCAAGATCTCCAAATCTAAACTATTTTACCTAATTGACTGGAAAGGCTACGGCCCCCAAGAGAGATCCTGGGAACCTGCTGAATATGTCCACGCTCCTCGCCTAATCAAAAGATTTCACCGAACATTTCCTGACAAGCCAAAACCCCCGGAGAAGCCCGGTTTGGGGGGGCCTTGAGGGGGGGTACTGTCATGATCTCTGCTTCCAAAAGGTCAGGGTTTTCCCAACTCCCTTGGAAGCAGATCCATAACCCAGGTTCCGAGTGCCAACCAGTCCCAATTGGGACCTTTTGGACCCAGTCCTGGCGCCAGTGGCACCAGGCTCATAAATATGCCCAGTCCCAGCGCTGGAAGCGCCGGGCTCATAATGCTTGGGTGGACTTACCTGCAGCAGACCATGCTGCTTACTTGCCTGCCAGTTGAGCCTCTGATCCTCTTCTGTTTGGAACTACTTTTCCTGTTGGGTGGGGCAGGAGCCACTCCCTAGGTTCAGAACACTGGAACTCTTCTGGAAAGCAGGAACTCTTTTCTTACCTAGGCGTGGCTGTGGAAGGAGACACCTAAGCACTACAGGAGGCTATTTAAACCACACCCGATGGATGAATCTTGCTTTGCGTTATTCTGCATCCTCTGCAGCAGAACGCTCATCGTGTGTTCTGCATCTGATCCTGGGCCTAAGGAAAAAGGCTTACCATCCTGAATCCAGTCTTCAGCAACACCTATAAAGACAAGAAAGAACAGGTTAGCATTACGGTCTTAAGTGACAGCGCTTCACTTACCTGGTCCATCGGCTGTCACCAACGCCTCGCGCTGCATTCCGGCATCTGAAAGACAAAGGCTTACCTACTCTTTGTGCGCTCCGGAGGTCTTCGCACTGCATTCCGGCATCTGAAAGACAAAGGCTTACCTACTCTTCGCACGCTCCGGAGGCCTTCGGCGCTGCATCCCGCATCTGAAAGACAAAACAAGGTGCGTTTAAAGACATTGGGGAACTTTAATACTCACGTGCCATTACTCCTTTCCACATCTAACCCAGTGGGTATTCCGGCACCCTGCAGCCGCTCCGAACTTGTACCTGCAAAATAAAAAGACAGTTAGAGCGCATCGTGAAGCAGGCAACAAGCGCTTACTTACGTGCTTCCAGGCGCTTCTATTCATCACACGGGCTCCATCTTCAACTCACTTCAGCCCGTCATCCGCCATCGCCGGAACCCTGCAAAACAAGAGACATCATTACTAAAGACTTTTAAAGACATTAGAATTACTCGAAACTTACCGTTCGTGCAGTAAACGACGGACAGCAGTCCTCTGAAGTCAAGAGGCCTGCTCCCCTTATCCAGTGAAGAAACTGGTTACAGCACCCTGCCCCTAGGCAGATGGAGAGCACGGCGTTCACTTACCTCAGGTGAGAGCGTTAACCTTTGGGGTTCTACAGGAGAAGAGAAAGGGAAGAAGAGAGAGACATTCAATAACCCAGTTCATTAATCCCATATTTTCTATCTGCAGACATCTTACCCTTCGAGTCAGACATACAGTGCACAGAGGTCCAGCCCAAAGAGCCAGCCTTGTGTTACACATCACCTTTGAAGATACGGTATACACCCAGTCAAGACCGGCGCCTCTACGGGAATCAGGTGAGCGTTACAGAACGCAAAGCCTACCGCAAAACTCCCGTCCAGGCGCTATGGAAACCTCGGATACCGACCAGCTAGCCCAGTTACTTGGGGAACTAAGGGCAGAAGTGCATGCAGCCCGTCAGGAAACGAACGCTCTAAGAAGGGAACTGATTATTTCCAAGGAGCGAACAGATGATCTCGCTAGACAATTGCTACAGTCACAAGCCGGACAGACCCCGTTACCCGCATCTGGGGGAAATCTTCCTTCTACATCCTCTATGAATCCAGTGCAGATCAACCTACCTGGGAATGTACCTCTGGCTCCGCCCGAACGATTTTCTGGTGACCCAAAGAGGTTTGCAGTATTTATCAATCAGTGCCGGTTGCATTTCTTATGCCGGCCAGCAGCCTTTCCAACTGATCAAGCTAAAGTAGCTTTCGTGCTTTCGTACCTTAGTGGCAATGCGGCAGACTGGTCGATCCCTCTAGTAAATCAAGATGATCCGGTCCTCCATGATTTTCAAGCTTTTCAGCTCAGTATGGAAAAACTGTTCGCAAGACATTCACAGGGGCAGGCCTTAGACAATGAGCTTCTTTCGTTGCGACAAGGTAATCAAGACCTTTTGGCTTATATTGCGTCTTTCAACAGACTGATAGTGGAAACTCAATGGCCTGAGGACAAAAGGATTACGCTGTTTTATAGAGGTCTACGTGGAGAGCTCAAAGATGTGTTAGCCCAAGTAGTGAATCCCCCACAAGATTGTTCGGACTATATAGACTTAGTCGTTCAAATAGATCACAGACTGCAGAACAGGAAGGCCGATCGTTCCAAGTTTGATGCTCGAGTATTTTCCAAACCGCCGACTCCTTCCAAAGGAGTAGACTCCGGGGAACCCATGCAAATAGGGGGCCTGAAAGGTCCTCTAACACAAAAGGAGCGGGAAAGGAGAAAACAGTTGCAATTATGCCTCTATTGCGGAAACTCAGGGCACTTTCATCGAGACTGTCCGGTGAAACCTGCCAAGAAGGCAGTAGGAGCTGCAGTTACCAAAGTTACAAACTCTGAGCAGGGAAACGACCTCGCCCGACAAGAATAGAGGTCCTCTTGCCGAGCGTGAAAACCAGTTCCGTGACTTCGCATTTCGTGATACCTATGGTCCTCATTAGCCCTGATAATCCGGATCGATTACATGCAATTGAAGCTTACGTCGACAGCGGTGCCATCGTCAATTATGTGGATCATGAAATGGTTTTGAGGATGAATCTAACTCTTTGTCCCAAGGCTGTAAAGGACGTCATTACTACGGTGGATGGAACGGAGATAGCCTCCGGACCAGTAACGCATACCACTCAAGAAGTGACGCTAGTAAGTCAAGATGGACACCATGAGAAGATCGTGTTCGATGTGATCAAGGCTCCTCAGTTTCAGATTATTCTAGGAATACCTTGGTTAGAGAAACACAATCCTCTGATCGATTGGCGAGCAAGAACGGTCCAGTTTCCAGAATGTGTCTCTACTTGTCACCCTCCACCTGGTGTTGCACTGGCAGCAATTTCTTCAGAGACTCCCCAGTTACCTCCCGAATACCTAGAATACCAAGATGTTTTCCGGAAGGATCAGGCTAACTCTCTACCTCCTCATAGGTCTTATGACTGCCAGATAGACCTGATACCTGGATCTACTCCTCCTTGTAGTAGAATTTATGCCCTCACCGAGCCTGAGAACCTTCACCTTCGACAATACCTGGATCAATACCTGGCAAATGGGTTTATTCGTCCTTCCAAGTCCCCTGCTTCTTCAGCTTTGTTCTTCGTTCCAAAAAAGGAAGGAGACCTTAGAACTTGTATAGATTATCGCTCCCTGAGCCAGATCACCGTCAAGAATAGATATCCGTTACCTTTGATCCCTGAACTCCTGGACCAAGTCAGAAAAGCATGCATATATACAAAGCTGGATCTTAGAGGAGCCTACCACTTGGTACGAGTAAAAGAGGGCGATGAATGGAAGACGGCCTTCCGCACCAAATATGGGCTATTTGAATATCAGGTCATGCCCTTCGGACTTTGCAATGCCCCGGCCGCCTTTCAATATTTTATGAACGATGTCCTCAGAGAGCTCATAGATGTGTGTGTTGTTGTTTACATTGACGACATCCTCGTTTATTCTTCATCGGAATCTGAACATCGGAAACACGTGAAAATGGTCCTCGAAAGATTGCGTCAACACAAACTTTTCGCTAAGTATGAAAAATGTGTTTTCAACGTGACTGAAGTTGAATTCTTGGGATTCATATTATCACCTAGCGGAGTGCGTATGGATTCAAAGAAGGTCGATGCAGTTCTCAAATGGCCATCACCATCCTCCGTAAAAGGTGTGCAAAGCATGTTAGGCTTCGCTAACTTTTACCGCAGGTTTATCCCTGAATTTTCTCGAATAGTCCAGCCCATCACTGCCTTGTTAAAGAAAAACAAACGTTTTGAATGGTCTACCGAGGCGGAACAAGCTTTCCAGGATTTGAAGACTAAATTCATCTCTGCACCAATCTTAAAACACCCTCGCCCCGAACTCCCCTACATTGTGGAAACTGATGCTTCAAGCCTTGCCATGGGGGCAGTTCTATCACAAAAGGACCCGGTAACCAATCAGTTGCATCCCGTGGCATTTTGGTCCCGCAAATTCTCGCCTCCTGAAATCAATTACACGATTACTGACAAGGAACTTCTGGCTATCAAGTCTGCCTTTAAGGCTTGGCGGCATTATCTGCTGGGGGCCCGGCACACCGTTACTGTGATTACGGATCACCGAAACCTGCAATATTTGAAAACCGCAAAAGCCCAATCCTCTAGACAACTCCGTTGGGCATTATTCTTTGCCGAGTTTGACTTCATAATTACCTATCGACCTGGTACAAAAAACGGTAAAGCTGATGCCCTTTCTCGGATGGGAGTGGAAGAACACTTGATCAACCCTAAACCTGTACCAATCATTCCCGAACAAAGAATTCTGGGTGTAATCGCCACACAATCCATAGAGGAAGTTAAGGATAAAGCCAGGCAACTTGTAACTCCAGCAGACATACAGAATTGGCATCTGCAGGGAAAGGACTTTGCAGTAAAGGACAACTTATTGTATTTCCAAGAACGATTATACCTGCCCAGCACAGATTTACAGAAAAAAGTAATCTCTTGTTATCACGATTCTTTAATGGAAGGACATCCCGGTATGGCCAAGACCTCAGAAAAGATCAAGCGCTACTTCTGGTGGCCGTCTTGGAAAAAAGATATCAGAGACTTTATAATGTCCTGTGGAGTATGCGCCCAAAACAAGAGTCAAAAGGAAAGACCAGCAGGCCTCTTACGCCCTATTGACATCCCACCTCGCCCTTGGCATACGCTTTCTATGGACTTCATCACCGATCTACCTCCATGCTCCGGATACAATACGATTCTAGTAATCGTGGACTTATTCTCCAAGATGGCGCATTTCATTCCGCTCAAAGGCTTGCCAACAGCAGCAACTCTGGCCCGAGAATTTCTCGAAAACATCGTCCGACTGCACGGTTTTCCTTCGGTTCTAATTTCGGATCGAGGTAGTCAATTTATTTCTCATTTTTGGCGAAGTTGCTGTCGGTCGGCTCAAATTGATGTGAGACTATCGACCAGTCACCACCCTCAGACCGACGGACAAACCGAGAGGACCAATCAAACTCTGGAACAGTATTTACGCTGCATGCTGCAACAAACTGAAAAAACTTGGAAAGACATCCTTTGGATAGCCGAATATGCCTACAATAACTCTGTCCATTCGGGAACTGGGAAAACCCCGTTTTTCTTTTATACGGCAGTCACCCTCGAACCTCGGAGTTGGATCCCCTCCAAGATCTTGAAACACCAGCAGTAGACTACCTGCATTCTACAATCACCCAAGCCTTTAAGGAAGCTGTTTCTCACCTTCAAAGGGCTAAAGAACAATACAAGAAAGGAGCAGATCAACATCGGAAGGAAGCCCCTCAATATCAAGTAGGGGATCAAGTCTGGTTATCCACCAAATATCTACCTCTAAAAGGGCCACGCACATTCAACCCAAGATACCTTGGTCCCTATTCCATCACTACCATAGTAAACCCAGTAGCGGTCAAGTTGGACTTGCCCCCGCACATGAAGATACATCCGGTCTTCCACGTCTCTCTATTAAAACCCGTGCAACCTCAAACCCGACTAACTAAATCTCCAAAACCCATCCTAGTTGATGGAGAACTCGAGTTTGAAGTCAAAAGCATTCTGGACTCCAAGATCTCCAAATCTAAACTATTTTACCTAATTGACTGGAAAGGCTACGGCCCCCAAGAGAGATCCTGGGAACCTGCTGAATATGTCCACGCTCCTCGCCTAATCAAAAGATTTCACCGAACATTTCCTGACAAGCCAAAACCCCCGGAGAAGCCCGGTTTGGGGGGGCCTTGAGGGGGGGTACTGTCATGATCTCTGCTTCCAAAAGGTCAGGGTTTTCCCAACTCCCTTGGAAGCAGATCCATAACCCAGGTTCCGAGTGCCAACCAGTCCCAATTGGGACCTTTTGGACCCAGTCCTGGCGCCAGTGGCACCAGGCTCATAAATATGCCCAGTCCCAGCGCTGGAAGCGCCGGGCTCATAATGCTTGGGTGGACTTACCTGCAGCAGACCATGCTGCTTACTTGCCTGCCAGTTGAGCCTCTGATCCTCTTCTGTTTGGAACTACTTTTCCTGTTGGGTGGGGCAGGAGCCACTCCCTAGGTTCAGAACACTGGAACTCTTCTGGAAAGCAGGAACTCTTTTCTTACCTAGGCGTGGCTGTGGAAGGAGACACCTAAGCACTACAGGAGGCTATTTAAACCACACCCGATGGATGAATCTTGCTTTGCGTTATTCTGCATCCTCTGCAGCAGAACGCTCATCGTGTGTTCTGCATCTGATCCTGGGCCTAAGGAAAAAGGCTTACCATCCTGAATCCAGTCTTCAGCAACACCTATAAAGACAAGAAAGAACAGGTTAGCATTACGGTCTTAAGTGACAGCACTTCACTTACCTGGTCCATCGGCTGTCACCAACGCCTCGCGCTGCATTCCGGCATCTGAAAGACAAAGGCTTACCTACTCTTTGTGCGCTCCGGAGGTCTTCGCACTGCATTCCGGCATCTGAAAGACAAAGGCTTACCTACTCTTCGCACGCTCCGGAGGCCTTCGGCGCTGCATCCCGCATCTGAAAGACAAAACAAGGTGCGTTTAAAGACATTGGGGAACTTTAATACTCACGTGCCATTACTCCTTTCCACATCTAACCCAGTGGGTATTCCGGCACCCTGCAGCCGCTCCGAACTTGTACCTGCAAAATAAAAAGACAGTTAGAGCGCATCGTGAAGCAGGCAACAAGCGCTTACTTACGTGCTTCCAGGCGCTTCTATTCATCACACGGGCTCCATCTTCAACTCACTTCAGCCCGTCATCCGCCATCGCCGGAACCCTGCAAAACAAGAGACATCATTACTAAAGACTTTTAAAGACATTAGAATTACTCGAAACTTACCGTTCGTGCAGTAAACGACGGACAGCAGTCCTCTGAAGTCAAGAGGCCTGCTCCCCTTATCCAGTGAAGAAACTGGTTACAGCACCCTGCCCCTAGGCAGATGGAGAGCACGGCGTTCACTTACCTAAGGTGAGAGCGTTAACCTTTGGGGTTCTACAGGAGAAGAGAAAGGGAAGAAGAGAGAGACATTCAATAACCCAGTTCATGAATCCCATATTTTCTATCTGCAGACATCTTACCCTTCGAGTCAGACATACAGTGCACAGAGGTCCAGCCCAAAGAGCCAGCCTTGTGTTACACATCGCCTTTGAAGATACGGTATTCACCCAGTCAAGACCGGCGCCTCTACGGGAATCAGGTGAGCGTTACAGAACGCAAAGCCTACCGCAAAACTCCCGTCCAGGCGCTATGGAAACCTCGGATACCGACCAGCTAGCCCAGTTACTTGGGGAACTAAGGGCAGAAGTGCATGCAGCCCGTCAGGAAACGAACACTCTAAGAAGGGAACTGATTATTTCCAAGGAGCGAACAGATGATCTTGCTAGACAATTGCTACAGTCACAAGCCGGACAGACCCCGTTACCCGCATCTGGGGGAAATCTTCCTTCTACATCCTCTATGAATCCAGTGCAGATCAACCTACCTGGGAATGTACCTCTGGCTCCGCCCGAACGATTTTCTGGTGACCCAAAGAGGTTTGCAGTATTTATCAATCAGTGCCGGTTGCATTTCTTATGCCGGCCAGCAGCCTTTCCAACTGATCAAGCTAAAGTAGCTTTCGTGCTTTCGTACCTTAGTGGCAATGCGCCAGACTGGTCGATCCCTCTAGTAAATCAAGATGATCCGGTCCTCCATGATTTTCAAGCTTTTCAGCTCAGTATGGAAAAACTGTTCGCAAGACATTCACAGGGGCAGGCCTTAGACAATGAGCTTCTTTCGTTGCGACAAGGTAATCAAGACCTTTTGGCTTATATTGCGTCTTTCAACAGACTTATAGTGGAAACTCAATGGCCTGAGGACAAAAGGATTACGCTGTTTTATAGAGGTCTACGTGGAGAGCTCAAAGATGTGTTAGCCCAAGTAGTGAATCCCCCACAAGATTGTTTGGACTATATAGACTTAGTCGTTCAAATAGATCACGGACTGCAGAACAGGAAGGCCGATCGTTCCAAGTTTGATGCTCGAGTATTTTCCAAACCGCCGACTCCTTCCAAAGGAGTAGACTCCGGGGAACCCATGCAAATAGGGGGCCTGAAAGGTCCTCTAACACAAAAGGAGCGGGAAAGGAGAAAACAGTTGCAATTATGCCTCTATTGCGAAAACTCAGGGCACTTTCTTCGAGACTGTCCGGTGAAACCTACCAAGAAGGCAGTAGGAGCTGCAGTTACCAAAGTTACAAACTCTGAGCAGGGAAACGACCTCGCCCGACAAGAATAGAGGTCCTCTTGCCGAGCGTGAAAACCAGTTCCGTGACTTCGCATTTCGTGATACCTATGGTCCTCATTAGCCCTGATAATCCGGATCGATTACATGCAATTGAAGCTTACGTCGACAGCGGTGCCATCGGCAATTATGTGGATCATGAAATAGTTTTGAGGATGAATCTAACTCTTTGTCCCAAGGCTGTAAAGGACGTCATTACTACGGTGGATGGAACGGAGATAGCCTCCGGACCAGTAACGCATACCACTCAAGAAGTGACGCTAGTAAGTCAAGATGGACACCATGAGAAGATCGTGTTCGATGTGATCAAGGCTCCTCAGTTTCAGATTATTCTAGGAATACCTTGGTTAGAGAAACACAATCCTCTGATCGATTGGCGAGCAAGAACGGTCCAGTTTCCAGAATGTGTCTCTACTTGTCACCCTCCACCTGGTGTTGCACTGGCAGCAATTTCTTCAGAGACTCCCCAGTTACCTCCCGAATACCTAGAATACCAAGATGTTTTCCGGAAGGATCAGGCTAACTCTCTACCTCCTCATAGGTCTTATGACTGCCAGATAGACCTGATACCTGGATCTACTCCTCCTTGTAGTAGAATTTATGCCCTCACCGAGCCTGAGAACCTTCACCTTCGACAATACCTGGATCAATACCTGGCAAATGGGTTTATTCGTCCTTCCAAGTCCCCTGCTTCTTCAGCTTTGTTCTTCGTTCCAAAAAAGGAAGGAGACCTTAGAACTTGTATAGATTATCGCTCCCTGAGCCAGATCACCGTCAAGAATAGATATCCGTTACCTTTGATCCCTGAACTCCTGGACCAAGTCAGAAAAGCATGCATATATACAAAGCTGGATCTTAGAGGAGCCTACCACTTGGTACGAGTAAAAGAGGGCGATGAATGGAAGACGGCCTTCCGCACCAAATATGGGCTATTTGAATATCAGGTCATGCCCTTCGGACTTTGCAATGCCCCGGCCGCCTTTCAATATTTTATGAACGATGTCCTCAGAGAGCTCATAGATGTGTGTGTTGTTGTTTACATTGACAACATCCTCGTTTATTCTTCATCGGAATCTGAACATCGGAAACACGTGAAAATGGTCCTCGAAAGATTGCGTCAACACAAACTTTTCGCTAAGTGTGAAAAATGTGTTTTCAACGTGACTGAAGTTGAATTCTTGGGATTCATATTATCACCTAGCGGAGTGCGTATGGATTCAAAGAAGGTCGATGCAGTTCTCAAATGGCCATCACCATCCTCCGTAAAAGGTGTGCAAAGCATGTTAGGCTTCGCTAACTTTTACCGCAGGTTTATCCCCGAATTTTCTCGAATAGTCCAGCCCATCACTGCCTTGTTAAAGAAAAACAAACGTTTTGAATGGTCTACCGAGGCGGAACAAGCTTTCCAGGATTTGAAGACTAAATTCATCTCTGCACCAATCTTAAAACACCCTCGCCCCGAACTCCCCTACATTGTGGAAACTGATGCTTCAAGCCTTGCCATGGGGGCAGTTCTATCACAAAAGGACCCGGTAACCAATCAGTTGCATCCCGTGGCATTTTGGTCCCGCAAATTCTCGCCTCCTGAAATCAATTACACGATTACTGACAAGGAACTTCTGGCTATCAAGTCTGCCTTTAAGGCTTGGCGGCATTATCTGCTGGGGGCCCGGCACACCGTTACTGTGATTACGGATCACCGAAACCTGCAATATTTGAAAACCGCAAAAGCCCAATCCTCTAGACAACTCCGTTGGGCATTATTCTTTGCCGAGTTTGACTTCATAATTACCTATCGACCTGGTACAAAAAACGGTAAAGCTGATGCCCTTTCTCGGATGGGAGTGGAAGAACACTTGATCAACCCTAAACATGTACCAATCATTCCCGAACAAAGAATTCTGGGTGTAATCGCCACACAATCCATAGAGGAAGTTAAGGATAAAGCCAGGCAACTTGTAACTCCAGCAGACATACAGAATTGGCATCTGCCGGGAAAGGACTTTGCAGTAAAGGACAACTTATTGTATTTCCAAGAACGATTATACCTGCCCAGCACAGATTTACAGAAAAAAGTAATCTCTTGTTATCACGATTCTTTAATGGAAGGACATCCCGGTATGGCCAAGACCTCAGAAAAGATCAAGCGCTACTTCTGGTGGCCGTCTTGGAAAAAAGATATCAGAGACTTTATAATGTCCTGTGGAGTATGCGCCCAAAACAAGAGTCAAAAGGAAAGACCAGCAGGCCTCTTACGCCCTATTGACATCCCACCTCGCCCTTGGCATACGCTTTCTATGGACTTCATCACCGATCTACCTCCATGCTCCGGATACAATACGATTCTAGTAATCGTGGACTTATTCTCCAAGATGGCGCATTTCATTCCGCTCAAAGGCTTGCCAACAGCAGCAACTCTGGCCCGAGAATTTCTCGAAAACATCGTCCGACTGCACGGTTTTCCTTCGGTTCTAATTTCGGATCGAGGTAGTCAATTTATTTCTCATTTTTGGCGAAGTTGCTGTCGGTCGGCTCAAATTGATGTGAGACTATCGACCAGTCACCACCCTCAGACCGACGGACAAACCGAGAGGACCAATCAAACTCTGGAACAGTATTTACGCTGCATGCTGCAACAAACTGAAAAAACTTGGAAAGACATCCTTTGGATAGCCGAATATGCCGACAATAACTCTGTCCATTCGGGAACTGGGAAAACCCCGTTTTTTCTTTTATACGGCAGTCACCCTCGAACCTCGGAGTTGGATCCCCTCCAAGATCTTGAAACACCAGCAGTAGACTACCTGCATTCTACAATCACCCAAGCCTTTAAGGAAGCTGTTTCTCACCTTCAAAGGGCTAAAGAACAATACAAGAAAGGAGCAGATCAACATCGGAAGGAAGCCCCTCAATATCAAGTAGGGGATCAAGTCTGGTTATCCACCAAATATCTACCTCTAAAAGGGCCACGCACATTCAACCCAAGATACCTTGGTCCCTATTCCATCACTACCATAGTAAACCCAGTAGCGGTCAAGTTGGACTTGCCCCCGCACATGAAGATACATCCGGTCTTCCACGTCTCTCTATTAAAACCCGTGCAACCTCAAACCCGACTAACTAAATCTCCAAAACCCATCCTAGTTGATGGAGAACTCGAGTTTGAAGTCAAAAGCATTCTGGACTCCAAGATCTCCAAATCTAAACTATTTTACCTAATTGACTGGAAAGGCTACGGCCCCCAAGAGAGATCCTGGGAACCTGCTGAATATGTCCACGCTCCTCGCCTAATCAAAAGATTTCACCGAACATTTCCTGACAAGCCAAAACCCCCGGAGAAGCCCGGTTTGGGGGGGCTTTGAGGGGGGGTACTGTCATGATCTCTGCTTCCAAAAGGTCAGGGTTTTCCCAACTCCCTTGGAAGCAGATCCATAACCCAGGTTCCGAGTGCCAACCAGTCCCAATTGGGACCTTTTGGACCCAGTCCTGGCGCCAGTGGCACCAGGCTCATAAATATGCCCAGTCCCAGCGCTGGAAGCGCCGGGCTCATAATGCTTGGGTGGACTTACCTGCAGCAGACCATGCTGCTTACTTGCCTGCCAGTTGAGCCTCTGATCCTCTTCTGTTTGGAACTACTTTTCCTGTTGGGTGGGGCAGGAGCCACTCCCTAGGTTCAGAACACTGGAACTCTTCTGGAAAGCAGGAACTCTTTTCTTACCTAGGCGTGGCTGTGGAAGGAGACACCTAAGCACTACAGGAGGCTATTTAAACCACACCCGATGGATGAATCTTGCTTTGCGTTATTCTGCATCCTCTGCAGCAGAACGCTCATCGTGTGTTCTGCATCTGATCCTGGGCCTAAGGAAAAAGGCTTACCATCCTGAATCCAGTCTTCAGCAACACCTATAAAGACAAGAAAGAACAGGTTAGCATTACGGTCTTAAGTGACAGCACTTCACTTACCTGGTCCATCGGCTGTCACCAACGCCTCGCGCTGCATTCCGGCATCTGAAAGACAAAGGCTTACCTACTCTTTGTGCGCTCCGGAGGTCTTCGCACTGCATTCCGGCATCTGAAAGACAAAGGCTTACCTACTCTTCGCACGCTCCGGAGGCCTTTGGCGCTGCATCCCGCATCTGAAAGACAAAACAAGGTGCGTTTAAAGACATTGGGGAACTTTAATACTCACGTGCCATTACTCCTTTCCACATCTAACCCAGTGGGTATTCCGGCACCCTGCAGCCGCTCCGAACTTGTACCTGCAAAATAAAAAGACAGTTAGAGCGCATCGTGAAGCAGGCAACAAGCGCTTACTTACGTGCTTCCAGGCGCTTCTATTCATCACACGGGCTCCATCTTCAACTCACTTCAGCCCGTCATCCGCCATCGCCGGAACCCTGCAAAACAAGAGACATCATTACTAAAGACTTTTAAAGACATTAGAATTACTCGAAACTTACCGTTCGTGCAGTAAACGACGGACAGCAGTCCTCTGAAGTCAAGAGGCCTGCTCCCCTTATCGAGTGAAGAAACTGGTTACAGCACCCTGCCCCTAGGCAGATGGAGAGCACGGCGTTCACTTACCTAAGGTGAGAGCGTTAACCTTTGGGGTTCTACAGGAGAAGAGAAAGGGAAGAAGAGAGAGACATTCAATAACCCAGTTCATGAATCCCATATTTTCTATCTGCAGACATCTTACCCTTCGAGTCAGACATACAGTGCACAGAGGTCCAGCCCAAAGAGCCAGCCTTGTGTTACACATCACCTTTGAAGATACGGTATTCACCCAGTCAAGACCGGCGCCTCTACGGGAATCAGGTGAGTGTTACAGAACGCAAAGCCTACCGCAAAACTCCCGTCCAGGCGCTATGGAAACCTCGGATACCGACCAGCTAGCCCAGTTACTTGGGGAACTAAGGGCAGAAGTGCATGCAGCCCGTCAGGAAACGAACGCTCTAAGAAGGGAACTGATTATTTCCAAGGAGCGAACAGATGATCTTGCTAGACAATTGCTACAGTCACAAGCCGGACAGACCCCGTTACCCGCATCTGGGGGAAATCTTCCTTCTACATCCTCTATGAATCCAGTGCAGATCAACCTACCTGGGAATGTACCTCTGGCTCCGCCCGAACGATTTTCTGGTGACCCAAAGAGGTTTGCAGTATTTATCAATCAGTGCCGGTTGCATTTCTTATGCCGGCCAGCAGCCTTTCCAACTGATCAAGCTAAAGTAGCTTTCGTGCTTTCGTACCTTAGTGGCAATGCGGCAGACTGGTCGATCCCTCTAGTAAATCAAGATGATCCGGTCCTCCATGATTTTCAAGCTTTTCAGCTCAGTATGGAAAAACTGTTCGCAAGACATTCACAGGGGCAGGCCTTAGACAATGAGCTTCTTTCGTTGCGACAAGGTAATCAAGACCTTTTGGCTTATATTGCGTCTTTCAACAGACTTATAGTGGAAACTCAATGGCCTGAGGACAAAAGGATTACGCTGTTTTATAGAGGTCTACGTGGAGAGCTCAAAGATGTGTTAGCCCAAGTAGTGAATCCCCCACAAGATTGTTCGGACTATATAGACTTAGTCGTTCAAATAGATCACAGACTGCAGAACAGGAAGGCCGATCGTTCCAAGTTTGATGCTCGAGTATTTTCCAAACCGCCGACTCCTTCCAAAGGAGTAGACTCCGGGGAACCCATGCAAATAGGGGGCCTGAAAGGTCCTCTAACACAAAAGGAGCGGGAAAGGAGAAAACAGTTGCAATTATGCCTCTATTGCGAAAACTCAGGGCACTTTCTTCGAGACTGTCCGGTGAAACCTGCCAAGAAGGCAGTAGGAGCTGCAGTTACCAAAGTTACAAACTCTGAGCAGGGAAACGACCTCGCCCGACAAGAATAGAGGTCCTCTTGCCGAGCGTGAAAACCAGTTCCGTGACTTCGCATTTCGTGATACCTATGGTCCTCATTAGCCCTGATAATCCGGATCGATTACATGCAATTGAAGCTTACGTCGACAGCGGTGCCATCGGCAATTATGTGGATCATGAAATAGTTTTGAGGATGAATCTAACTCTTTGTCCCAAGGCTGTAAAGGACGTCATTACTACGGTGGATGGAACGGAGATAGCCTCCGGACCAGTAACGCATACCACTCAAGAAGTGACGCTAGTAAGTCAAGATGGACACCATGAGAAGATCGTGTTCGATGTGATCAAGGCTCCTCAGTTTCAGATTATTCTAGGAATACCTTGGTTAGAGAAACACAATCCTCTGATCGATTGGCGAGCAAGAACGGTCCAGTTTCCAGAATGTGTCTCTACTTGTCACCCTCCACCTGGTGTTGCACTGGCAGCAATTTCTTCAGAGACTCCCCAGTTACCTCCCGAATACCTAGAATACCAAGATGTTTTCCGGAAGGATCAGGCTAACTCTCTACCTCCTCATAGGTCTTATGACTGCCAGATAGACCTGATACCTGGATCTACTCCTCCTTGTAGTAGAATTTATGCCCTCACCGAGCCTGAGAACCTTCACCTTCGACAATACCTGGATCAATACCTGGCAAATGGGTTTATTCGTCCTTCCAAGTCCCCTGCTTCTTCAGCTTTGTTCTTCGTTCCAAAAAAGGAAGGAGACCTTAGAACTTGTATAGATTATCGCTCCCTGAGCCAGATCACCGTCAAGAATAGATATCCGTTACCTTTGATCCCTGAACTCCTGGACCAAGTCAGAAAAGCATGCATATATACAAAGCTGGATCTTAGAGGAGCCTACCACTTGGTACGAGTAAAAGAGGGCGATGAATGGAAGACGGCCTTCCGCACCAAATATGGGCTATTTGAATATCAGGTCATGCCCTTCGGACTTTGCAATGCCCCGGCCGCCTTTCAATATTTTATGAACGATGTCCTCAGAGAGCTCATAGATGTGTGTGTTGTTGTTTACATTGACAACATCCTCGTTTATTCTTCATCGGAATCTGAACATCGGAAACACGTGAAAATGGTCCTCGAAAGATTGCGTCAACACAAACTTTTCGCTAAGTGTGAAAAATGTGTTTTCAACGTGACTGAAGTTGAATTCTTGGGATTCATATTATCACCTAGCGGAGTGCGTATGGATTCAAAGAAGGTCGATGCAGTTCTCAAATGGCCATCACCATCCTCCGTAAAAGGTGTGCAAAGCATGTTAGGCTTCGCTAACTTTTACCGCAGGTTTATCCCCGAATTTTCTCGAATAGTCCAGCCCATCACTGCCTTGTTAAAGAAAAACAAACGTTTTGAATGGTCTACCGAGGCGGAACAAGCTTTCCAGGATTTGAAGACTAAATTCATCTCTGCACCAATCTTAAAACACCCTCGCCCCGAACTCCCCTACATTGTGGAAACTGATGCTTCAAGCCTTGCCATGGGGGCAGTTCTATCACAAAAGGACCCGGTAACCAATCAGTTGCATCCCGTGGCATTTTGGTCCCGCAAATTCTCGCCTCCTGAAATCAATTACACGATTACTGACAAGGAACTTCTGGCTATCAAGTCTGCCTTTAAGGCTTGGCGGCATTATCTGCTGGGGGCCCGGCACACCGTTACTGTGATTACGGATCACCGAAACCTGCAATATTTGAAAACCGCAAAAGCCCAATCCTCTAGACAACTCCGTTGGGCATTATTCTTTGCCGAGTTTGACTTCATAATTACCTATCGACCTGGTACAAAAAACGGTAAAGCTGATGCCCTTTCTCGGATGGGAGTGGAAGAACACTTGATCAACCCTAAACCTGTACCAATCATTCCCGAACAAAGAATTCTGGGTTTAATCGCCACACAATCCATAGAGGAAGTTAAGGATAAAGCCAGGCAACTTGTAACTCCAGCAGACATACAGAATTGGCATCTGCCGGGAAAGGACTTTGCAGTAAAGGACAACTTATTGTATTTCCAAGAACGATTATACCTGCCCAGCACAGATTTACAGAAAAAAGTAATCTCTTGTTATCACGATTCTTTAATGGAAGGACATCCCGGTATGGCCAAGACCTCAGAAAAGATCAAGCGCTACTTCTGGTGGCCGTCTTGGAAAAAAGATATCAGAGACTTTATAATGTCCTGTGGAGTATGCGCCCAAAACAAGAGTCAAAAGGAAAGACCAGCAGGCCTCTTACGCCCTATTGACATCCCACCTCGCCCTTGGCATACGCTTTCTATGGACTTCATCACCGATCTACCTCCATGCTCCGGATACAATACGATTCTAGTAATCGTGGACTTATTCTCCAAGATGGCGCATTTCATTCCGCTCAAAGGCTTGCCAACAGCAGCAACTCTGGCCCGAGAATTTCTCGAAAACATCGTCCGACTGCACGGTTTTCCTTCGGTTCTAATTTCGGATCGAGGTAGTCAATTTATTTCTCATTTTTGGCGAAGTTGCTGTCGGTCGGCTCAAATTGATGTGAGACTATCGACCAGTCACCACCCTCAGACCGACGGACAAACCGAGAGGACCAATCAAACTCTGGAACAGTATTTACGCTGCATGCTGCAACAAACTGAAAAAACTTGGAAAGACATCCTTTGGATAGCCGAATATGCCGACAATAACTCTGTCCATTCGGGAACTGGGAAAACCCCGTTTTTTCTTTTATACGGCAGTCACCCTCGAACCTCGGAGTTGGATCCCCTCCAAGATCTTGAAACACCAGCAGTAGACTACCTGCATTCTACAATCACCCAAGCCTTTAAGGAAGCTGTTTCTCACCTTCAAAGGGCTAAAGAACAATACAAGAAAGGAGCAGATCAACATCGGAAGGAAGCCCCTCAATATCAAGTAGGGGATCAAGTCTGGTTATCCACCAAATATCTACCTCTAAAAGGGCCACGCACATTCAACCCAAGATACCTTGGTCCCTATTCCATCACTACCATAGTAAACCCAGTAGCGGTCAAGTTGGACTTGCCCCCGCACATGAAGATACATCCGGTCTTCCACGTCTCTCTATTAAAACCTGTGCAACCTCAAACCCGACTAACTAAATCTCCAAAACCCATCCTAGTTGATGGAGAACTCGAGTTTGAAGTCAAAAGCATTCTGGACTCCAAGATCTCCAAATCTAAACTATTTTACCTAATTGACTGGAAAGGCTACGGCCCCCAAGAGAGATCCTGGGAACCTGCTGAATATGTCCACGCTCCTCGCCTAATCAAAAGATTTCACCGAACATTTCCTGACAAGCCAAAACCCCCGGAGAAGCCCGGTTTGGGGGGGCTTTGAGGGGGGGTACTGTCATGATCTCTGCTTCCAAAAGGTCAGGGTTTTCCCAACTCCCTTGGAAGCAGATCCATAACCCAGGTTCCGAGTGCCAACCAGTCCCAATTGGGACCTTTTGGACCCAGTCCTGGCGCCAGTGGCACCAGGCTCATAAATATGCCCAGTCCCAGCGCTGGAAGCGCCGGGCTCATAATGCTTGGGTGGATTTACCTGCAGCAGACCATGCTGCTTACTTGCCTGCCAGTTGAGCCTCTGATCCTCTTCTGTTTGGAACTACTTTTCCTGTTGGGTGGGGCAGGAGCCACTCCCTAGGTTCAGAACACTGGAACTCTTCTGGAAAGCAGGAACTCTTTTCTTACCTAGGCGTGGCTGTGGAAGGAGACACCTAAGCACTACAGGAGGCTATTTAAACCACACCCGATGGATGAATCTTGCTTTGCGTTATTCTGCATCCTCTGCAGCAGAACGCTCATCGTGTGTTCTGCATCTGATCCTGGGCCTAAGGAAAAAGGCTTACCATCCTGAATCCAGTCTTCAGCAACACCTATAAAGACAAGAAAGAACAGGTTAGCATTACGGTCTTCAGGGACAGCGCTTCACTTACCTGGTCCATCGGCTGTCACCAACGCCTCGCGCTGCATTCCGGCATCTGAAAGACAAAGGCTTACCTACTCTTTGTGCGCTCCGGAGGTCTTCGCACTGCATTCCGGCATCTGAAAGACAAAGGCTTACCTACTCTTCGCACGCTCCGGAGGCCTTCGGCGCTGCATCCCGCATCTGAAAGACAAAACAAGGTGCGTTTAAAGACATTGGGGAACTTTAATACTCACGTGCCATTACTCCTTTCCACATCTAACCCAGTGGGTATTCCGGCACCCTGCAGCCGCTCCGAACTTGTACCTGCAAAATAAAAAGACAGTTAGAGCGCATCGTGAAGCAGGCAACAAGCGCTTACTTACGTGCTTCCAGGCGCTTCTATTCATCACACGGGCTCCATCTTCAACTCACTTCAGCCCGTCATCCGCCATCGCCGGAACCCTGCAAAACAAGAGACATCATTACTAAAGACTTTTAAAGACATTAGAATTACTCGAAACTTACAGTTCGTGCAGTAAACGACGGACAGCAGTCCTCTGAAGTCAAGAGGCCTGCTCCCCTTATCCAGTGAAGAAACTGGTTACAGCACCCTGCCCCTAGGCAGATGGAGAGCACGGCGTTCACTTACCTAAGGTGAGAGCGTTAACCTTTGGGGTTCTACAGGAGAAGAGAAAGGGAAGAAGAGAGAGACATTCAATAACCCAGTTCATTAATCCCATATTTTCTATCTGCAGACATCTTACCCTTCGAGTCAGACATACAGTGCACAGAGGTCCAGCCCAAAGAGCCAGCCGTGTGTTACACATCACCTTTGAAGATACGGTATACGCCCAGTCAAGACCGGCGCCTCTACGGGAATCAGGTGAGCGTTACAGAACGCAAAGCCTACCGCAAAACTCCCGTCCAGGCGCTATGGAAACCTCGGATACCGACCAGCTAGCCCAGTTACTTGGGGAACTAAGGGCAGAAGTGCATGCAGCCCGTCAGGAAACGAACGCTCTAAGAAGGGAACTGATTATTTCCAAGGAGCGAACAGATGATCTCGCTAGACAATTGCTACAGTCACAAGCCGGACAGACCCCGTTACCCGCATCTGGGGGAAATCTTCCTTCTACATCCTCTATGAATCCAGTGCAGATCAACCTACCTGGGAATGTACCTCTGGCTCCGCCCGAACGATTTTCTGGTGACCCAAAGAGGTTTGCAGTATTTATCAATCAGTGCCGGTTGCATTTCTTATGCCGGCCAGCAGCCTTTCCAACTGATCAAGCTAAAGTAGCTTTCGTGCTTTCGTACCTTAGTGGCAATGCGGCAGACTGGTCGATCCCTCTAGTAAATCAAGATGATCCGGTCCTCCATGATTTTCAAGCTTTTCAGCTCAGTATGGAAAAACTGTTCGCAAGACATTCGCAGGGGCAGGCCTTGGACAATGAGCTTCTTTCGTTGCGACAAGGTAATCAAGACCTTTTGGCTTATATTGCGTCTTTCAACAGACTGATAGTGGAAACTCAATGGCCTGAGGACAAAAGGATTACGCTGTTTTATAGAGGTCTACGTGGAGAGCTCAAAGATGTGTTAGCCCAAGTAGTGAATCCCCCACAAGATTGTTCGGACTATATAGACTTAGTCGTTCAAATAGATCACAGACTGCAGAACAGGAAGGCCGATCGTTCCAAGTTTGATGCTCGAGTATTTTCCAAACCGCCGACTCCTTCCAAAGGAGTAGACTCCGGGGAACCCATGCAAATAGGGGGCCTGAAAGGTCCTCTAACACAAAAGGAGCGGGAAAGGAGAAAACAGTTGCAATTATGCCTCTATTGCGGAAACTCAGGGCACTTTCATCGAGACTGTCCGGTGAAACCTGCCAAGAAGGCAGTAGGAGCTGCAGTTACCAAAGTTACAAACTCTGAGCAGGGAAACGACCTCGCCCGACAAGAATAGAGGTCCTCTTGCCGAGCGTGAAAACCAGTTCCGTGACTTCGCATTTCGTGATACCTATGGTCTTCATTAGCCCTGATAATCCGGATCGATTACATGCAATTGAAGCTTACGTCGACAGCGGTGCCATCGGCAATTATGTGGATCATGAAATGGTTTTGAGGATGAATCTAACTCTTTGTCCCAAGGCTGTAAAGGACGTCATTACTACGGTGGATGGAACGGAGATAGCCTCCGGACCAGTAACGCATACCACTCAAGAAGTGACGCTAGTAAGTCAAGATGGACACCATGAGAAGATCGTGTTCGATGTGATCAAGGCTCCTCAGTTTCAGATTATTCTAGGAATACCTTGGTTAGAGAAACACAATCCTCTGATCGATTGGCGAGCAAGAACGGTCCAGTTTCCAGAATGTGTCTCTACTTGTCACCCTCCACCTGGTGTTGCACTGGCAGCAATTTCTTCAGAGACTCCCCAGTTACCTCCCGAATACCTAGAATACCAAGATGTTTTCCGGAAGGATCAGGCTAACTCTCTACCTCCTCATAGGTCTTATGACTGCCAGATAGACCTGATACCTGGATCTACTCCTCCTTGTAGTAGAATTTATGCCCTCACCGAGCCTGAGAACCTTCACCTTCGACAATACCTGGATCAATACCTGGCAAATGGGTTTATTCGTCCTTCCAAGTCCCCTGCTTCTTCAGCTTTGTTCTTCGTTCCAAAAAAGGAAGGAGACCTTAGAACTTGTATAGATTATCGCTCCCTGAGCCAGATCACCGTCAAGAATAGATATCCGTTACCTTTGATCCCTGAACTCCTGGACCAAGTCAGAAAAGCATGCATATATACAAAGCTGGATCTTAGAGGAGCCTACCACTTGGTACGAGTAAAAGAGGGCGATGAATGGAAGACGGCCTTCCGCACCAAATATGGGCTATTTGAATATCAGGTCATGCCCTTCGGACTTTGCAATGCCCCGGCCGCCTTTCAATATTTTATGAACGATGTCCTCAGAGAGCTCATAGATGTGTGTGTTGTTGTTTACATTGACGACATCCTCGTTTATTCTTCATCGGAATCTGAACATCGGAAACACGTGAAAATGGTCCTCGAAAGATTGCGTCAACACAAACTTTTCGCTAAGTGTGAAAAATGTGTTTTCAACGTGACTGAAGTTGAATTCTTGGGATTCATATTATCACCTAGCGGAGTGCGTATGGATTCAAAGAAGGTCGATGCAGTTCTCAAATGGCCATCACCATCCTCCGTAAAAGGTGTGCAAAGCATGTTAGGCTTCGCTAACTTTTACCGCAGGTTTATCCCCGAATTTTCTCGAATAGTCCAGCCCATCACTGCCTTGTTAAAGAAAAACAAACATTTTGAATGGTCTACCGAGGCGGAACAAGCTTTCCAGGATTTGAAGACTAAATTCATCTCTGCACCAATCTTAAAACACCCTCGCCCCGAACTCCCCTACATTGTGGAAACTGATGCTTCAAGCCTTGCCATGGGGGCAGTTCTATCACAAAAGGACCCGGTAACCAATCAGTTGCATCCCGTGGCATTTTGGTCCCGCAAATTCTCGCCTCCTGAAATCAATTACACGATTACTGACAAGGAACTTCTGGCTATCAAGTCTGCCTTTAAGGCTTGGCGGCATTATCTGCTGGGGGCCCGGCACACCGTTACTGTGATTACGGATCACCGAAACCTGCAATATTTGAAAACCGCAAAAGCCCAATCCTCTAGACAACTCCGTTGGGCATTATTCTTTGCCGAGTTTGACTTCATAATTACCTATCGACCTGGTACAAAAAACGGTAAAGCTGATGCCCTTTCTCGGATGGGAGTGGAAGAACACTTGATCAACCCTAAACCTGTACCAATCATTCCCGAACAAAGAATTCTGGGTGTAATCGCCACACAATCCATAGAGGAAGTTAAGGATAAAGCCAGGCAACTTGTAACTCCAGCAGACATACAGAATTGGCATCTGCAGGGAAAGGACTTTGCAGTAAAGGACAATTTATTGTATTTCCAAGAACGATTATACCTGCCCAGCACAGATTTACAGAAAAAAGTAATCTCTTGTTATCACGATTCTTTAATGGAAGGACATCCCGGTATGGCCAAGACCTCAGAAAAGATCAAGCGCTACTTCTGGTGGCCGTCTTGGAAAAAAGATATCAGAGACTTTATAATGTCCTGTGGAGTATGCGCCCAAAACAAGAGTCAAAAGGAAAGACCAGCAGGCCTCTTACGCCCTATTGACATCCCACCTCGCCCTTGGCATACGCTTTCTATGGACTTCATCACCGATCTACCTCCATGCTCCGGATACAATACGATTCTAGTAATCGTGGACTTATTCTCCAAGATGGCGCATTTCATTCCGCTCAAAGGCTTGCCAACAGCAGCAACTCTGGCCCGAGAATTTCTCGAAAACATCGTCCGACTGCACGTTTTCCTTCGGTTCTAATTTCGGATCGAGGTAGTCAATTTATTTCTCATTTTTGGCGAAGTTGCTGTCGGTCGGCTCAAATTGATGTGAGACTATCGACCAGTCACCACCCTCAGACCGACGGACAAACCGAGAGGACCAATCAAACTCTGGAACAGTATTTACGCTGCATGCTGCAACAAACTGAAAAAACTTGGAAAGACATCCTTTGGATAGCCGAATATGCCTACAATAACTCTGTCCATTCGGGAACTGGGAAAACCCCGTTTTTTCTTTTATACGGCAGTCACCCTCGAACCTCGGAGTTGGATCCCCTCCAAGATCTTGAAACACCAGCAGTAGACTACCTGCATTCTACAATCACCCAAGCCTTTAAGGAAGCTGTTTCTCACCTTGAAAGGGCTAAAGAACAATACAAGAAAGGAGCAGATCAACATCGGAAGGAAGCCCCTCAATATCAAGTAGGGGATCAAGTCTGGTTATCCACCAAATATCTACCTCTAAAAGGGCCACGCACATTCAACCCAAGATACCTTGGTCCCTATTCCATCACTACCATAGTAAACCCAGTAGCGGTCAAGTTGGACTTGCCCCCGCACATGAAGATACATCCGGTCTTCCACGTCTCTCTATTAAAACCCGTGCAACCTCAAACCCGACTAACTAAATCTCCAAAACCCATACTAGTTGATGGAGAACTCGAGTTTGAAGTCAAAAGCATTCTGGACTCCAAGATCTCCAAATCTAAACTATTTTACCTAATTGACTGGAAAGGCTACGGCCCCCAAGAGAGATCCTGGGAACCTGCTGAATATGTCCACGCTCCTCGCCTAATCAAAAGATTTCACCGAACATTTCCTGACAAGCCAAAACCCCCGGAGAAGCCCGGTTTGGGGGGGCCTTGAGGGGGGGTACTGTCATGATCTCTGCTTCCAAAAGGTCAGGGTTTTCCCAACTCCCTTGGAAGCAGATCCATAACCCAGGTTCCGAGTGCCAACCAGTCCCAATTGGGACCTTTTGGACCCAGTCCTGGCGCCAGTGGCACCAGGCTCATAAATATGCCCAGTCCCAGCGCTGGAAGGCCGGGCTCATAATGCTTGGGTGGACTTACCTGCAGCAGACCATGCTGCTTACTTGCCTGCCAGTTGAGCCTCTGATCCTCTTCTGTTTGGAACTACTTTTCCTGTTGGGTGGGGCAGGAGCCACTCCCTAGGTTCAGAACACTGGAACTCTTCTGGAAAGCAGGAACTCTTTTCTTACCTAGGCGTGGCTGTGGAAGGAGACACCTAAGCACTACAGGAGGCTATTTAAACCACACCCGATGGATGAATCTTGCTTTGCGTTATTCTGCATCCTCTGCAGCAGAACGCTCATCGTGTCTTCTGCATCTTATCCTGGGCCTAAGGAAAAAGGCTTACCATCCTGAATCCAGTCTTCAGCAACACCTATAAAGACAAGAAAGAACAGGTTAGCATTACGGTCTTCAGTGACAGCGCTTCACTTACCTGGTCCATCGGCTGTCACCAACGCCTCGCGCTGCATTCCGGCATCTGAAAGACAAAGGCTTACCTACTCTTTGTGCGCTCCGGAGGTCTTCGCACTGCATTCCGGCATCTGAAAGACAAAGGCTTACCTACTCTTCGCACGCTCCGGAGGCCTTCGGCGCTGCATCCCGCATCTGAAAGACAAAACAAGGTGCGTTTAAAGACATTGGGGAACTTTAATACTCACGTGCCATTACTCCTTTCCACATCTAACCCAGTGGGTATTCCGGCACCCTGCAGCCGCTCCGAACTTGTACCTGCAAAATAAAAAGACAGTTAGAGCGCATCGTGAAGCAGGCAACAAGCGCTTACTTACGTGCTTCCAGGCGCTTCTATTCATCACACGGGCTCCATCTTCAACTCACTTCAGCCCGTCATCCGCCATCGCCGGAACCCTGCAAAACAAGAGACATCATTACTAAAGACTTTTAAAGACATTAGAATTACTCGAAACTTACCGTTCGTGCAGTAAACGACGGACAGCAGTCCTCTGAAGTCAAGAGGCCTGCTCCCCTTATCCAGTGAAGAAACTGGTTACAGCACCCTGCCCCGAGGCAGATGGAGAGCACGGC
This sequence comes from Ambystoma mexicanum, assembly GCF_040938575.1. NCBI lineage: Eukaryota > Metazoa > Chordata > Amphibia > Caudata > Ambystomatidae > Ambystoma > Ambystoma mexicanum. The sequence goes on from NC_090924.1 coordinate 730,700,110, forward strand.
GTTCACTTACCTAAGGTGAGAGCGTTAACCTTTGGGGTTCTACAGGAGAAGAGAAAGGGAAGAAGAGAGAGACATTCAATAACCCAGTTCATTAATCCCATATTTTCTATCTGCAGACATCTTACCCTTCGAGTCAGACATACAATGCACAGAGGTCCAGCCCAAAGAGCCAGCCGTGTGTTACACATCACCTTTGAAGATACGGTATACGCCCAGTCAAGACCGGCGCCTCTACGGGAATCAGGTGAGCGTTACAGGAGCTTGCCAATATCCTTTCGTAAGATCTATCGTTGAAAGGTAGACAGCATTACCCAGCCCATCTATCAGGTCGAATATACGGGCATGATGTAACCATCAAAGGCAGTGATGGCATTCACCTTTTGAAAATCTATTCAGAACCTCCAACTTCCATCGGGTTTTGCCACCAACACAATGGGGGAGGACCAAGGGCTAGTAGATTGCTCGATGATATTACCCTCTAACATGGTTTTAATTTACAGAATAATAATCTCTTTTCTAGCCTCAGGTAACCGATAAGGTTTCAAGTGTACAACTTTACTTATGGGAGTACGAATGTGATGACAAATATCTTCACTCTTCCAAGTTCCTCTCGAAACACATAATTGAACTGCCTGATAAGATTGTATAAATGTTGTTTTTGATTGTTCCTGAGGTCAGGTGAAATTAAGGCTTTGTCTTCTGTGTCTTTGGGTAGAAGACAAGATAATAACATAGTCTTGGATTCTGAAGGATTTTCTTTCCACTCTTTCAATAAGTTCACGTGGTATACTTGGGTTTTAAGATGGCCGTCAAGTTGTGACATCTTATAATTACAGGGACCCATTTGTTCCAGTATCTCATATGGTCTATGCCATCTGAATACAAGCTTGTTTTCAGAGGTAGGTCATAGTACCAGCATCTTTTCACCTATGGAGAAGGATCTTAATGCAACCTTTTTGTCATAGGAGGTCTTTTGTTACTCCTGTGCTTTCACCATATGAGTCTGGACTAGAGATCTTACAGCCGTCAGGTGTTCTTTCAACATATTTGCAGATTGGCAAAGCAGAATCAGGGCTTCCTCTCTCTCTTCCCATGTTTCTGTCAACATATTCAGGACATCCTGCGGTACTCGTCCATAATGGAGTTCGAACTGGGAAAATCCTGTTGAGGCCTGAGGGGTTTTCCGGACAGAAAATAGGGTGCGGGGTATTATTTGATCCCAGTTCTTGCTGTCCTGCTCAACTAATTTTCGGAGTATGGTTTTGAGGGTTTTATTAAATCTCCCTACAAGGCCATCTGTCTCAGGATGATACACAGATGTTCTGAGGGTGGTCATATGCAGCAGTTATTTAACTTCCCCCATAAGCCTGCTCATGAAAGTAAAGCCCTGGTCAGTCAATATCTCCTTCGGAAACCCTACTCTAGAGAAAAGTGAGAGCAGGTGTTTCAGGGTTTGTTGTATAGTATTGGCTCTCAGGGGAAAGACCTCAGGATAACGTGTAGCGTAATCTACAATAACCAGAATACATTTGTTTCCAGTTTGGAAGTTTCCAGGGGTCCCACAATATCCATACCAATCCTGGAAAATGTCACAGTGAATTCCGGGACAGTAAAACCTGTTTGCTGTATGTGTTTGGGGTTTGAACTGTCCCAGATGGCCTCTTGTCAGATGTGGATGGGCTATTTCTAGCACTACCTGTTTGTGTATTTTAGGGACCACCAACTGCCTTCTTACTAGCCCCTCTAAAGTGGTGTCTCTTCTATAAAGAAGCCCATGTTTCAAAAAGGAAAAAGGTCCCCCCCTTCTCGTGACCCTCAGGTTGCGATACTACTTGCACAAATGCTTCAGCTAAAAAGGGGTTGTTTCTTTGGGCAAAGGCTAAGTCGGGAAATGTCTCGGGCTCGTGTTCTTTAGCTTTTTTGGGTTCACGGTTGGGATTGCCATCAGATCTATCATCGCCCTCCCCGATGCCTTGAGTTCCCCTATCTGTACTTTCCTTCCCAGATTCTTCCTTGAGCATAGGGAACACTACTTTCCCAAGCACCCCTTGAGTAATTGTATCCCCTTGATGAATTTGGAATGGATACTTTCTGTGATTTTGTAGCAATACCTTAACATTGCCTCTAAAGTCTGGGTCTATTACTCTCACTAATACATCAATTCCAAATCTCCATGTCAGCCCTGATTTGGGTGCTAGTCTGCTGTGTGTATCAGGGGGTGAAATTCATATCAAATCAGTAGGTATCAGTCTTCTTTCACCTGGGGGAATTTTGTCATCCCTGTTACTGCAGATATCAAACCCAATAGAACCCTTGGTAGCTACTGAGTGGTCTGGTGCCCTGGCACTTAGCTTTTCAAATCTTAGGGTCCCCCAACTTGTATCGGTTGAGCTGCATCCCACCAGTGACGCCATTTGTGTAGGCATCATGAAGCAAGACACAAACAACAGATTCAAAGTTCAAAACAAAATGATTTATTAACTCAAATGTCAGGATCGTAGAAGGCCTAACTTGCCCTATGCTAAGTTGGGATTTCCCTCCCTGCACGAAACTAAGGAATGTCTGAGTCAAAGAGTGTTAGGCAGAATCATCTGCAGTACCCTTTGGGAACACCACACACAATTAAGACTACAAGTGACATTACAAATTCCCCTTTGGTACAAGCCTGTACTACACAGTAAAGTGGTAGCGATGGCTGAGCAGCCAGACTTATCTCAAGATTAAAGTGAGCAGTATCAGAAGTTACACAAAGGACAGCAATTTACTATGGTTCAAGCAAACACTGTTAGGGAGAAATTTCATAAATGGCTGATTTCCCTTACCTAATGAGTCCTTCAGCAGCTTTGCTGAATTTCTAGGATTCATTTTTTTCACCTGGTAAGAGTGTGAGCCTTTTTTCCCACTCTAACATTTGTTTTGCTGTGTGTGTTTCCACTTTTTGTGTGATCTTGAGCATTGGAGCCTCACCTACTCCATGGCCTCATTTTTATGTGTGTTACACAGCACCTTCAGTTCAGTGACACAGGGTTGTCTTTGAGACTTCCCACCAACTCAATTTTCTGGGGCTGACTACTGTCCCCCAGAAAAGGGTAAAGTTACCATTAACTTTACCTTAGTCACTTTAAACCACAGACCCAGTACACCCCATCTTACATAGAGTATTGGAAAGGGTAAACTCTTATCCCTTTTTGCCTGTGCCTCTTGGAGCATTGTTTCACTCCCTTTACATTAAGACTTGGCTGGTGGCAGTGGTATCTACCCTAACTTTTCTACCACGATTATCTTTTATAAACGTGGTAATTGTTTTAGGCTATTATAGTAGTCTCGAACATAAACCCGCTTGACCAAATACATTTTATTTTGGCTCTTGCTGGGTTTATTCGCCATTTCTTTTTGTTAAAGTCTTTCTCGTGTTTTTCTCTGCGCGACAAACTGGGGATGACACGTTTGTTTGCTATCTTTTTGCGGGCTTCTGCACAGAAGCCCTCCTTAAGGCACTTGAAAGTCTAGGTAGGCAGGATGTGAGGGAGGGATCTTTGGACCCCTGCCATGGGTTCCCTTGGTAACCCAAGCGCACTCCTGTTTGATTGGCTAAGGGGACTGTCCTTGCCAGGACAGCTGTCATGATGCCTACCCCCGGGGACCCAGACCAAGTCCAGCAACCCCGGAAGCAGGCATCAAGTTACCCAAAGCAAGCCCAACAACTCCCGCTAGGGGCTATTTGGGTGCAGTCCTGGCGCCTGTGGCGCCAGGCTCATATGGAGCGTCAGTCCTGGCGCCATAGGCGCCAAGCTCATAGATTAAAACTTACCTGATGCAGACCATGCTGCAAACTTACCTGATGCAGACCATGCTGCAAGAGCTCCAAGCCAAACAAGGCTTGGAAGGGACTATTTTACCTAGGGACTATTTTTTACTCGGGTGGGGCTGGGGAGGAATACTTACCTGGGGCTACTTTGGAGGCTATTTAAACCACGCCCGAAGAGCAGCACACGCTTCGCGTTATTCTGCATCCAGCAGCGTAACGCTCACCGTGCCTGCAAGTCTGCATCCAGTCATCTGCCACACCCGCCTCGAGTTTGGAGCTCCTAGAAAAAGGGAGAAAGAAGGAGAAAAGGTTAGAACAAGAGCAATACCTTTGATCCTTACCTGAATTCCTGATCCATCGCGCCTTCGAGCTGGAAGAAAGAAGTTATTTTATGCGCGTCGCCTCGCCTGCTGCAGCGCCGCGCTGAACTCACCGGCCTTGGCAGCATCTCCACATTTCACTGCATCCTCCTGCATGTTACCGCCGCACTCCGGCACCTAAGGAGAAGACAAGGACAGCAAGGTGAGCCAAGGGAATACACAGAGGAATACCCCCCCATAGACTTACCTGATTTTACCATCGGGGGTACTATTCTTCTTCACAGGTCGGCGCAGCTTCCACTGCATCCTAGCCGAACCCCGGCCCCTAAGGGGAAACAAAAGGACAGCAAGATGAAACAAGGGACTAACAAGGGGAACCCTCCTCACCACAAAAGACTTACCTGATTTTACCGCCGGAGGCATTATTCCCAGAGACTTCATACTTTCTCTCAGCACCTGAATAAGGGAGAAAGCAACAGGTTATATATGGACATTATTTTATCGAACTGTGTTGGATAATACAAATCCTTACCAGAACATTACCGGTTGCCACGAGGAACTCTTCAGTAGGGTCAAGCTGCAACCTCCAAGGAATCGGACCAGAGTTAAAGTCAGGCATTTGAACTCTTACGAACTACATACTTACGGCGTCTTACCGGGAATATCGGAGTCAATATTGTCCTGGAACTCACCAATTCCTTCGAGCCAGTGAAGCAACTGGTTATCTACGTGCCCCTGCACTCAATGCAGGATGGAGAGCTCATCTTTTCAAATCATCAGGTGAGACTATAAGAGGGAACATCCAAGGTGAACAGTGGGGAGAACAGCGGGGTGGGGGGATTTACGCTCAACTCCACGGGTGGTTAATTCCCTTTCTCCACTTGCAGAAGAATATTCCTACGGGCCAAGCTAACGAAGCTAGGTGGGCCAGTCCAGTCCGTCATCTCGGCCCTACATGTCACATTGGTGGAGACCGCAGCAGTCCAGTCCAGATCGACGCCTCTGTGGGAGCCAGGTGAGCGTAACAGAACGCGAAGCCTACCCACAAATTCCCACCCGGGCGTTATGGGTACCTCAGAGGCTGACCAATTGGCCCAATTACTAGGGGAACTGAGGGCTGAAGTGCATTCCGCCCGTCAAGAAACCAATGCTCTTAGGAGAGAACTGATTTTGTCAAAGGAGCAAACTGATGATCTTGCTAGGCAACTATTGCAAAGCCAGGCTGGACAAGCACCCCTACCTGGTTCCGGGGGAAATCCAGCTCCTGTGTTATCGAGTAACCCTGTGCAAATAAACCTACCAGGACATATTCCATTAGCCCCACCCAAACGCTTTGCCGGAGATCCCAAAAGGTTTGCCGTGTTTATGAACCAATGCCGCTTGCACTTTTTATGCAGACCCGAGCCTTCCCAAACGAACAAGCCAAGGTAGCCTTTGTATTGTCATATCTCAGTGGCAGTGCAGCTGATTGGTCAATTCCACTAGTTACTCAGGATGACCCAATTTTTCGGGATTTTCAGGGCTTTCAAACTAGCATGGAAAGACTATTTGCCCGGCACTCCCAATGGCAGGCCCTGGATAACAAACTTTTGTCCCTACGACAGGGTAACCAAGACCTTCTATCCTACATCGCAACCTTTAATAGGTTAATAGTGGAAACTGGATGGCCTGAGGTAAAAAAAAATCACGTTATTTCATCGAGGCCTTCGAGGAGAACTCAAGGATGTCTTGGCGCAAGTCGTGAACCCACCTCAAGACTGTGCTGAAATTATAGACTTAGTGGTCCAATTAGATCACAGACTTCAGAACAGAAAGGCTGATCGAGCCAAGTTTGAGAATCAGGTGTTGGTCAAAACCCACGCTAACTCCAAAGGAGCAGATGCTTCAGAACCCATGCAAATCGGAGGGGTTAAAGGACCCCTAACCCAGAAGGAAAGAGAAAGGAGACAGCAAATGCAATTGTGTCTATATTGTGGAACTTCTGGACATTTTCTACGGGATTGCCCTGTAAAACCACCCAAGAAGGTGGTAGGAGCTGCTGATAAAAGCCATATGGAGTCAGTCTCGGGAAACGACCACGCCCGACAAGCGTAGAGGTCCGCTTGCCGAGCTTGAAGAAGGATACTCAGACCTCGCATTTCATCATACCAATGGTCCTTGTAGATCCAGGGCAGCCATCGCGTATGCACGCAGGAAGGGCATACATTGATAGCGGGGCCATAGGAAACTATGTGGACTATGAATTGGCTTCCAGGATGAATCTACCTCTCTGCCGAAAAACCACCTTCCAAAAGGAACAGGCAAACACCTTACCTCCTCACAGATCATACGATTGTCAAATCAATCTCATACCTGGTGCACAACCCCCTTTTAGCAAGATCTATGCCCTTACGGAACCTGAGAACCTTCACCTATGACAATACTTAGACCAGTACCTTGCCAATGGCTTTATTCGCCCATCCAAGTCCCCTGCATCTTCAGCTTTGTTCTTCGTACCCAAAAAGGAAGGTGACCTCAGAACGTGCATAGACTACCGCGCATTGAACCAGATAACTGTTAAGAACCGATACCCATTGCCTCTGATCCCTCAACTACTAGACCAAGTGAAGGACGCTTGTATATACACTAAATTAGATCTCCGGGGGGGGCATACCATCTGGTACGTGTAAAAGAGGGCGACGAATGGAAGACTGCTTTCCCCACTAAGAATGGGTTATTTGAATATCAGGTGATGCCTTACGGGTTGTGCAATGCACCAGCAGCCTTCCAATACTTCATGAACGATGTCCTTCGTGAACTCATTGACGTTTGTGTTGTCGTGTATATCGATGATATTCTAGTATACTCCTCTTCAGAATCTGACCATGTGAAGCACGTCCGAGCAGTCCTTGAGAAATTGCGCCAGCACAAACTATATGCAAAACTAGAAAAATGCATTTTTCATGACACAGAAGTTGAATTCCTTGGGTTTATCCTGACCCCAAAGGCAGTCCGAATGGACTCACGAAAGGTGGACGCAATCCTTAAGTGGCCATCACCAAGTTCAGTTAAAGGAGTACAAAGCATGCTCGGCTTTGCCAATTTCTACCGCAGATTCATCCCAGATTTTTCACATGTCGTACATCCCATCACAGCACTGTTGCGAAAAAATAAACGCTTTATGTGGACTGAATAAGCTGAAAATGCCTTCCAAGAGCTGAAAGCGAAATTCACGTCTGCACCTGTGTTAAAGCACCCGCGCCCTGAACTTCCATACATAGTGGAAACTGATGCATCCAGTCTAGCCATGCGAGCTGTCCTGTCTCAAAAGGACCCTGAAACTGGCCAGCTTCACCCAGTAGCATTTTGGTCCAGAAAGTTCTCGGCACCCGAGTTAAACTATGCGGTTACCGACAAGGAGTTATTAGCCATTAAATCCGCCTTCAAGGCTTTGCGGCACTATCTTCTCGGTGCCAGGTATACCATTACTGTGATCACCGATCACCGGAACTTACAGTATTTAAAAACAGCCAAGGCCCAATCGTCACGTCAACTCCGATGGGCATTGTTCTTTGCCGAGTTCGACTTCATGATAACCTATCGACCAGGTTGTAAGAATGGTAAAGCAGACGCCTTATCCCGAATAGGGATGGGAGAGGCAGCAGTGACCCCAGAACCAGTACCTATAATTTCCGAACAAAGGATTATTGGCATGACTACTCTACAGACACTAGAGGACATTCATGTAAAGATCCAGCAACTCTTTGATCCTACAGCCCTGCAGGACTGTTTAAAGAAAGGCCCGGACTACTCTGTCACCAATGATCTGCTTTATTACCAAGGGTGGCTATTTCTGCCACACAAGGAACTACAAGAGCTAGTCATTTCCCGTTATCATGATACCCTAATGGAGGGGCACGCAGGTATTGCAAAAACTGAAACTAAAATTAAAAGACAATTCTGGTGGCCCACCTGGCGAAAGGATATTAAATCATTTGTGATGTCTTGTGGCATTTGCGCCAAAAACAAAAGTCAAAAGAAAAAACCAGCTGGACCCTTACAACCTTTAGACATTACGCCTGCACCATGGCACACCTTATCGTTAGACTTTATTACCGATCTACCTCCTTGTAATGGGTTTAACACCATTCTAGTTATTGTGGATCTTTTTTCCAAGATGGCCCACTTTATTCTTTTAAAAGGACTACCTTCAGCCTCAATCCTGGCCAAAGAATTCCTCGAAAACATTGTTCGCATACATGGATTTCCGTCCGTGTTGGTCTCTGACCGGGGCAGTCAATTCATTTCACATTTTTGGAAAAAATGCTGTCAATTGGCGCAAATCGATGTGAGGTTATCGACCAGTCACCACCCCCAGACCGATGGTCAAACGGAGAGGACCAACCAGACTCTCGAACAATACCTGCGTTGTATGTTACATCAGACGGAGAGTAATTGTAAAGACATTCTTTGGATCGCCGAATATGCATACAATAATTCAGTACACTCTGGAACTGGATAAAGCCCCTTTTATACCTTATATGGGCACCATCCTCGAACCTCAGACCTTGACTCACCCCAAGACTTAGAAATGCCCGCAGTGGACCATCTGCACGCTACGATTACACAAGCCTTTAAGGAAGCAACTACACATTTAAAACAGGCGAAAGAAAAATACAAGAAAGATGCTGATCGGCATAGAAGTGATTCTCCACAATACCAAATAGGGGACCAAGTATGGTTAGCCACAAAACATATACCTCTAAAGGGAACACAGACCTTTAACCCCAGCTATTTGGGACCTTACTCTATTAAGGCCATTATTAACCCGGTGGCTGTCAAGTTGGATTTACCTGCTAATATGGAAATTAATCCCGTCTTTCATGTGTCACTTTTGAAGCCAGTACAACCAGGGACAAGACTAACCAAGCCACCATACCCCATCCTTGTAGACGGAGAACCCGAATTTGAAGTTAAGAACATCCTGGACTCTAAGCTGATAAAGTCAAAAGTTTTTTATTTAATCGACTGGAAAGGTTACGGACCAAAGGAAAGGTCATGGGAACCTAGTGACCATGTTCATGCACCCCGATTGGTGAAAAAATTCCACCGAAATTTCCCATACAAACCGAAACCACAGGGAAGAATGACTTTAGGAGGGGCCTTGTGGGGGAGTGCTGTCATGATGCCTACCCCCGGGGACCCAGACCAAGTCCAGCAACCCCGGAAGCAGGCATCAAGTTACTCCAAGCAAGCCCAACAACACCCGCTAGGGGCTATTTCGGTGCAGTCCTGGCGCCTATGGCCTATGGCGCCCGGCTCATATGGAGGGTCAGTCCTGGCGCCATAGGCGCCAGGCTCATAGATTAAAACTTACCTGATGCAGACCATGCTGCAAACTTACCTGATGCAGACCATGCTGCAAAAGCTCCAAGCCAAACGAGGCTTGGAAGGGACTATTTTACCTAGGGACTATTTTTTTACTCGGGTGGGGCAGGGGAGGAATACTTACCTGGGACTACTTTGGAGGCTATTTAAACCACGCCCGAAGAGCAGCACATGTTTCGCGTTATTCTGCATCTAGCAGCGTAACGCTCACCGTGCCTGCAAGTCTGCATCCAGTCATCTGCCACGGCCGCCTCGAGTTTGGAGCTCCTAGAAAAAGGGAGAAAGAAGGAGAAAAGGTTAGAACAAGAGCAATACCTTTGATCCTTACCTGAATTCCTGATCCATCGCGCCTTTGAGCTGGAAGAAAAAAGTTATTTTATGCGCGTCGCCTCGCCTGCTGCAGCTCCGCGCTGAACTCATCGGCCTTTGCAGCATCTTCACATTTCATTGCATCCTCCTGCATGTTACCGCCACACTCCGGCACCTAAGGAGAAGACAAGGTGAGCCAAGGGAATACACAGAGGAATACCCCCCATAGACTTACCTGATTTGACCACCGGGGGTACTATTCTTCTTCACGGGTCGACGCAGCTTCCACTGCATCCTAGCCAAACCCCGGCCCCTAAGCGGAAACAAAAGGACAGCAAGGTGAAACAAGGGACTAACAAGGGGAACCCTCCTCACCACAAAAGACTTACCTGATTTTACCACCAGAGGCATTATTCCCCGAGACTTCATACTTTCTCTCAGCGCCTGAATAAGGGAGAAAGCAACAGTTTACATATGGACATTATTTTATCGAACTGTGTTGAATAATGCAAATCCTTACCAGAACATTACCGGTTGCCACGAGGAACTCTTCAGTAGGGTCAAGCTGCAACCTGCAAGGAATCGGACAAGAGTGAAAGTCAGGCATTTGAACTCTTACGAACTACATACTTACAGCGTCTTTCCGGGAATATAGGAGTCAATATTGTCCTGGAACTCACCAATTCCTTCGAGCCAGTGAAGCAACTGGTTATCTACGCGCCCCTGCGCTCAATGCAGGATGGAGAGCTCATCTTTTCAAATCATCAGGTGAGACTATAAGTGGGAACATCCAAGGTGATCAGTGGGGAGAACAGCGGGTGGGGGGATTTACGCTCAACTCCATGGGTGGTTAATTCCCTTTCTCCACTTGCAGAAGAATATTCCTACGGGCCAAGCAAACGAAGCTAGGTGGGCCAGTCCAGTTCGTCATCTCGGCCCTACACGTCACATTGGTGGAGACCGCAGCAGTCCAGTCCAGATCGACGCCTCTGTGGGAGCCAGGTGAGCGTAACAACAGCCACCCTGCTGTGTGATTGACAGCCAGGCTGTATGAATGGGGGAAAACTGCATAAAAAGCAGGTCCCTGGAACTGGAAAGGCAGAGTCGCCACAGGAATGAAAGAACCAATGAGGAACTGGCATAAGAGGACCCCTACAACGACTGAACCGCCCGGTGAAGCCCTGCTGCAGGTCTGAATCTTCAGAATCCGACGACAGAGAAGATCCTCCAAGAAACTTCTTCCCTTGAGCTGGTGGGACCAACCAGTTCACCCAAACTACAGGCCAGGACCCCTCCTCTGGTCGAATTCGGTGTACAGAGCTACAGTGGGCCGGATAGCCAGGAAGGTCGGACCCTGTTTCGGTTTTAAGGAGCACACCTTTTATTTGTTGCTTTGCTCTACTACTGGTTTCTTCCCTGGGTAGTGCAGGACCCTCCAGTCTTCCTACTTCTTGTCAGTCCAACAGTCGCTTCAGGAACCGTGAGCCTGCAGGAACTACCAGGAACGTCCGCCTCCGCTACAGCTTCCTCTCCGTTTTAAGGTACTGTGCAAATCCGGTTGTCCGTTTCGTTCAACCGCAGTGAAAGTGTTTGAAATCTTTCTCCAATCCAAGGGCTTGTCCTTCTCTTCTCTTTGAACTAACTTTTGTATCAACCAACCTCGACCGGAAACCGTGCCACAAACTTTACCGCGAACTACCCTGAACTGTGTGATCTTGAGCAAAAGACTTTTGACCCATTGATTTGGGCCCTAAGCCTTTTCTACCTGATTCTATCTCTGTAGTTCCTTTTGATCAATTGCCCTGAGTACTTAACTGTTGGGTTGACCTAATTTCTAATAACTTTGTTTGTCCCTCCCTTTTAAATTGCTGGAGTGCCATTTTGCTCCCACTTTATTTTGTGAGCTTAACTTTTCTGGAATTTAAGGGAATTGGTGTGGTGTATTAAGAGTGTGATTTTTAGACTGCTTATAATAGTGTACTGTTATACAACTGAAGAGTGAAATAAATGTATATTCTTTTACTTGAAGAGCTTGAGTCACTGTTTGTCTGAATCATAGTAATTGCTGTCCTTTGTGTAACTATTTGATACAGCTCACTTACTCTTGAGATAAGTTTGGCTGCTCCACTACTGCCAAGAGATAGAAAACGAAGTTGGTCGGTAGCAAAGTTACTTTAAAGAGTAGAGAAGTACAAGTCCTCGGTTTGGCAAAAGATTTCAAACAATTTCATTGCGGTCTGACGGAACGAAGAAACGGGTTAGCACAGTACCTTTAGAGCAGAAGAACGCTGTAGCTGCGGCAGACGTTCCTGGCAGATCCTGCAGGCTCACGGTTCCTGAAGCGACTGTCGAACTGACAAGAAGGAGGAAGACTGGAGGGTCCTGCACTGCCCAGGGAAGAAACCAGCAGCGGAGCAAAGCGACAAATAAAAGGTGCGCTCCTTAAAACCCAAGCAAGGTCCGGTCATCCTGGCTATCCGGTTCACTGTAGCTGTGCACAGCAAATCCGACCAGAGGATGGAGGCCTGGCTTGCAGTATGGCGAACTGGTTGGTCCCACCAGCTCAAGGGGAGAAGATTCCTTGTAGATCTTCCCTGTCGTCAAAGTTTGGCGATTCGGACCCGCATGAGGGCTTCACCGGGAGGTTCAGTCATGGTAGAGGTCATCTTCTTCCAGCTTCTCTTCGGTTCTCTCGATCCTGTGGAGAATCTGCCTTCCAAGTCCAAGAGACCTGCTTTTTATGCAGTTTTCCCCCATTCACACAGTTTTGCTGTCAATCACACAGCAGGGTGGCTGTCCTGGCGGGACAGTCACCACAACCAATCATACAGAGTGCGATATGGGTCTCCAAGGAGACCCTGTGCAGGGAGTCTCAAACCCCTCCCTCACATCCTGTCCCCCTCAGACATTCAGGCGCCTAAGGAGGGCTTCTGTGCAGAAGCCCGCAAAAGGACGGCGAACAAAGGAACCAAACCTGGTTTGGCGCGCAGAGTGAAACACGAGAAAGACCTTTACCAAAAGAAATGGCGAATAAACCCAGCCAGAAGCGAAATAAAATAAAAGCGGTCCAGCAGATTAAAGTTTGAGGCTACTAACTTAGCCTAAAACAGTACCAAGGCTATTTTATTAGACCGCGGTAGGGAAAAAATGGTAGATACCACTGCCACCAGCCAAATCTTAAAGAAAGGGGAACAAAATAATGTTCCATGAGAGACAGACAAAAAGGGATCACTATTAACCCTTTCCAGTATGGAAGATAGTTTGTACTGGGTCTGTGAATTTAAAAAGACTGATAAAGTCAATGGCAACTTTACATGTTCTGGGAGACAGTAGTCAGTCCCAGAAAATGGGGTTCAGAGTGGGAAGTCTGAAAAAGACAACCCTGTGTCACTGCACTAAAGTTACTGTGTGACACACAGTAACAAGATGATGCCTATGGATTAGGTGAGGCTGCACAGTCCATGAACACACAAAAATGTACAACACATGGCCAAAAACACATGTAAGAGTGGGAAAAAAAGGCTAACACTCTTACCAGGTGAAAAAGAAAATCCTAGAAATCCAGCAAAGCTGCTGAGGGACTCAGTAGGTAAGGGAAATTAGCCATTCTGGAGAATTCTCCCTAACAAAGAGTTCAACTAAAAAGTCTGTCTGTGTCCAAAGCCTATCCTTTCCCTCACAACAAAAGCTAAACAATATGGACGAATGTCAATAAGTAAAGAAATGGTGATCAATATAAAGTTCTGAGCTTCTTCCAGCTCTTAACTTCCTTTTCAGCTTCCCTTTCACAAGTTCAAGTAAGTTCCACAAGTCTCAAGATTACCGTTTCCCAGTTCAAGGCAATACAGTTCCACACAATCCTCTGGGTTCCCTTCCCCAAGTTCAATGTAACACAGTTCACGCAAAAAGAGGGATCTTGAGACTCCATCCTGAAGACAGTATTTGTAGTCCCTCAAAACTCAGGATTCCCTTCCCCTAGATTTCAATGTAGCACTTGTACTGCTTTCAAATTTTTAATGTTCAACACAAAATAGATCCACTTGACCCTCCTTCTGGTTCACTTTACCAGTTCACTCACAGTGCTCCTTGGTTTATTTCACAATGTCCTTTGACTTGTAGGTATTTAGGGCTCATTGGTCTAGCGCAGTTGTCAGACCACACGGTCCACTCATCACAGGTCATGCAACCAGGAACCTTCAGCTCTCCAGCCCACACAGGCTCTTTTTCACTTATCCCTGTGTAGAGATTCACATTAACTTGGTTTCTCTTTATCAGCCCTCTGGCCTCCGTGTGCCGTTTTACACTTTCCTGATTTCCCGTGGTTAGCTTCTTGGCTTTGTCACCACGTGTTACACACCTCTTGCCAGTCTTTGGCCTTGCCGTAATGTATCCATTTATAAAGTTCACTTTATGGTGATCTTTTCCCTACCCCACCTTTCTGTAGTATTCTTTCACACTTGTACTCTTTTGGTAAGTGTTTGCAAATGAGCACTTTCCCTTTTGTTTGACATCCGTTGTTAACTTTGCCCATAAAGTATTATTCAGTTCTGTATGCAATAAGTTTACTTTAGCTCAGTTTCAAGGTTTTCATTCAGTTCGATATTCAATATATGTGTTTCAGTTATGTTTCACAGTTTCATTCCATTCGGCATTTAATAAACGTATTTCAACTTTGTTTTCAAAGGTATTCAATAAACGTGTGCAGCCCTTAATTGCCCAGGCATAGCCTGCTATGAGCGGCCCGGTGCTGGGTGACTTCCTTGACATTCACTGGTGCTGGCGTTCCTCTCCGAGGGCTCCACTTCTCATCCTCTTTCTTTTAGACCAATGGGCTAGCTTCTGGGAGCCATGCTGGCCTTCCAGATGCCGTTCTCCACTTTCCGGCAGTCCTGCTGCCTCGGCTTGGATGCGGATTTTGTCCTCTCTTCCTCTGGTCTAGTTGGCAGCTCCAGCTGCTGTCTCTCTTGCACGGCGGCTCTCAAACATGGATTAGCTTCCCAGCCCAGCTTGTTCTTGGCCCAACAGGTCCTCTTGGATCACAATCGGCATCCTGGCCTCCACTCAGGTCTCACCATGGCTGCCTCCTCACGACACGGGTCCCCTGCTGGTCTCTGCCACAAAGGCCTCCCTGTTGCTCTCTGTGCTGCACTTTTGGTCTCTCTTTATATACCTGCAATCCTTTAACAGGTCTTACAGTAGCCTATAAAGGCCGAGGGAGGGTTAGGTTAGTCTTTAACAGGCAAAGCGAGATACCATGTCTCGCCTGCGGGCACCGCACTCCCATTTCCCAAGGATCCACCACCCTGGTGATCCTCCCTCGCTTCACCACCCCTCCCCACCTGAGAAGAGGATCCAGGGGGTAGGAGTGAAAATACCCCCAGGAAGTTAAGAAGATACTTGAGGCTAACATCATCAAACCTTCTAATAGTGTGTGGCAAAACCTGATGGAAGTTGCAGGTTTTGTATATACTTTAGACAGTTTAATGCCATCTCTGCCTTTGACGCTTATCCAATGCAACACGTATTGACAATCTTATTGACCGGCTGGGTAACGCTGTCTACCTTTCAGCAATAGATATCACAAAAAGGTATTGCCAGGTTCTACTGTATGGACCCAACAAAGAGAAAACTGCATTTGCTACTCCTATAGGACTATTTTAGTTTAAGGTTCTGCCATTTGGTCTACATGGTGCTCCCGCAACATTTCACAGGTTGATGGATAAAATCTTACAGCCTTACTTGAGTATTTGCAGAGCCTATATAGACGACATTGTGATACAGAGCCAGACATGGGAAGATCATATGTACCTTTACACAGTCATGAGAGTGTTAAGAAAAGCTGGGCTGACCGCTATCCCCAGAAAATGTAAACTAGCTCAATCTGCATTTAAGTACTTAGGTTTTTTTGTGGGTAATGGTACTGTTCAACCCCAGCAGCAGAAAGTTAGAGCTGTTCTCGATACCCCCACACCAAAAACGAAGAAAGATCGGAGGGCCTTTTGGGGGCTAATCAGTTACTACCACCGGTTCAGTCCAAATTTCTCCAGCAAAACCTCACGATTAACTGACAAATGTTGAGCCCCAAAAGATCAGATTGGAGGATGAAGATGAGATCTGTTACACGGCCTATGTCATAGCCCCATTTTGAAAGTTGCAGACTTTACAAAGGAGTCAATCCTGCAGACTGATGCTTTCTTATGGGACTGGGAGCCGTTTTAGCTCAAAACCACAACGGATTGGAACACCTGATAGTACACATCAATAGCAAGGGAGAAAAACTACTCAGTCATTGAGTTAGAAGCACAGGAAATCAAATGGGAGGTGATACATCTTAAATACTATCTCTTGGGTTATATGTTTCAACTGATAACGGACCACTCCCCTTTGGTGTGGATTAGTCAGAGGAAAGAATCCAATCCTAGGGTTATGCAGTAGTGTTTGGACCTTCAACCCTATTGCTTCCCAGTGGAACACTGGAAGAGCTGAGAGCAAGGTAATGTGGACTTTCTTTCCCGGTTTCCATGTGAAGCACCCCGGTCCAAACCGCAAAGGGGAACGGTATGTTAGAAACCTCAAGGTATCCTCACACCTACTCCCCTTGGATACTCTTCTCAGATGGCCAGGGAAAGGCCATTGCTTTTGGATCCTGACCCGGGGGGGAGGGGAGGTTGCGAGGGTGGATCACCTGGGTGGAGGGTCCTTGGGGATTGGGGAAAGGTTATCTGCAGGCACGACATGTTACCCCCTTTTCCATGTGAGAACCAACCTCCTCCTCCCCCTGCCTTTACAGGCTATTGCAAACTATTTCCCCTCATTCCCCTCATTCATACCATTATAGTACTGGTACGAGGAAGAGGCGACTAGAAGTAGTGCACACTAACATGTCATTTCACCATTCTAGTACTGAGATGAGGAAGAGGCCTGCTGCAGACTTTTGTAAGGGTCAGGCAAGTCCAGAGTACTCCACTAAGTAGGATCAGGCAATTGAGACTGAGGACTCATACCTGAAACCTGTCAAATGGTTGCAGGTGTATAAAAGGTGGAGCCAACACGGGTAATGGAGAGACCAGCAGAAGACAAGCTGGGCTGAGCGTTGTGAGGCTGAGGAGAGAAGCCTGTGCAGAAGGAGGCAGCCGTGCAGGGTCCTGCTGGGAAGCCAGGATGCCAGCAAGTATCCCAAAGGAGCTGTGGAGCCGAAGCCCGGGCGGGCCATAGTGGTGGGAGCCTCTCTGTTCGATGCTGTAGCAGGAGCTGTGGGTACAGAAGAAATCCGATAGTTGCAAGCTACTGGCAGCGTCTGCGGGAAGCAAGGGGAGCTGATGGCAACCCACAGAGAGTGGAGTAAAGTGCGAGCAGTGCTCGCAATCCAAAGGAAACGTGTCTGCAAAGCAGCAGAAGAGGAAGCAACTGCCTGGAGGAGATGCCAGGGTCCGGTGAGTGAATAGGAGGGAACACTCGAACTGGGGTGCTCCTGGGGGCTGTTAGAGCACAAAAGTGAATGCTGAATGAACGAAAGATGATATGCAGATTATAGTAAACCCAAAGCAACGGGTTGTGATGATTAATACAAATAAGTTGAACTGGCAGCAACAGAATAAGAGCTCTTAACTATTGAATACTGAACTCAATGAAAGCTTTTGGCAAACCAATGAACAGATGTCAAGTTTGTGTGATGTATACGTACATTATATTGAAAGCAAAGAAGAATCTTATTAAATGCAGTGAAAAGCAAAGATTGAATGTTTCTGAAGAGTGGGAAAGCAATGTGGTGAAGGAAAGAGAGCACCACAAAGTGAACTGTATAAAATAGCACATTGTGGCAAAATCCAGAGATTGGCAAAGAGGATAACACATTGTGACAGAGTTAAAAGGCTGGCAAGAAGAAAGCCAAGTGAATGTAAACCAGAGCACAGGTGCAGTTACAGAAGAACCTGTGTCGGCAAGAAAGCCTAGGGTTACCGGTTGCGTGACCTGTAATGGGTGGACTGTGTGGTCTGACAACTGCACCTAAAACGGGGATACCCAAACTGTGAAAGCCAAAGAAACATTCAGAGAGCAAATCCAAGTATATGAAAGAGAGAGCAATCTGTATGAACTGCGCCTGGACTGGGGTTCCTCTCTATGAAAGCCAAACAAATATACAGACACCAAATCGAAGTGTGTGAAAGAGACTGCTGAAGTGAAGCAGAAGAAAGCAATCTGTATGAACTGTCAAGAAACCAGAAGGAGTGTAAAGCTAACCTGGAACTGATTTTGAATATTGAGGGACTGAGACTAAGTTCAAGTTGGCAAGCTGGCAGGCTGTTTTCTTCGAGAGAGAAACCCTGATAACTATTTGGAACTCTGCTGTCTTCTTGGGGAAGGGAACCCTGAGACTTTGTGGAACTGTCTTGAACTTGGGGAAGGGGAGCTGGAAAGTATGCCAGGTGCTGGAAGAAGCTCTCAACTTTATTTGGAACACTGTTTCTTTTGTTTCTGAAATCTGTTAAAAACCAGAGGGTGTTTCACTGCCTAACCCCAGGGATCCTTTACTCAGGTAGCCAGGACACAGCCATCGCCTTTGGATCCAGACCCTGGGGGTGGACAAGTGCCAGAGGGACATCCGGGTGAGGGCTCCTCGGGGAATGGGAGAGGAACGCCCTATGGTGAGACATGGTATTCCAAATGCCCCTGTCCCATCCTATTTTATAGACTATTCCAAGTTCCCAGATCCCACCGTTCCAACACAAAAACTGAGCCGAGCAAGAGGATGTCTGAGGGTATAAGGAGTACCACCCATGCAATACATTGTCTTGGCCCACAAATAAGATCAGGCAGGGTCAGGCACTTGACCTTAATTACAAACACCTGGTGCCTATTAGCTCTCCCCACATGGTTCAAAGGTGGAACACTGAGACAAACTCTGAGCAAGGCAATGCACAAGAAGGAGCAGTTCTTCTAGGGTGACGGCGAACTAGGCGGAGAAGAGCGACAGGCCAAGGGATGGAACCACGGTACGGAGAAACCTTGGGCACCCCGGTGAGAGATTGTTACCTCCGAAGGGCCT
Organism: Ambystoma mexicanum; assembly: GCF_040938575.1. Lineage (NCBI taxonomy): Eukaryota > Metazoa > Chordata > Amphibia > Caudata > Ambystomatidae > Ambystoma > Ambystoma mexicanum. Next base: position 730,718,960 of record NC_090924.1, read on the forward strand.
TGAATGTTGCGCAAGGAAGCCCAGCTAGAGAGAAGAGACAAACCTCTTTTGTGTTTTAAGGATACCAGCCACCTTCCCGGGTGAACGGCAGAGTTGGGGAGGTACAGCGGTAGTTGTGGTACCAGCCTTGACTTGAGGATCAAAGCTGCGAAAGATGAAAATGAACTAACACAGTCGGTGAATTGATGAAAGCAATGAAAGTCTGGTCTGTGTTAAATAAAACTTGATGGCAACAGTATCCGACGAATGAAGGTTGCACATGTGCCGATAAGAGACAAAGCAAAGCATTGTAAAGAACTATAAATACAAGATACAAAGTAACAGAGTGATTTGGCGAAAGAACATTTCCCAATATTAAATCTCTGTGAAATATCTGGTGCAGTAGAAGCGGCGGGAAGAGAAAAAAAACTGAGATACAAGATTTGAACTGTTGTTAGGTTTGATCCCGGAAGAGCGAAACCTGGATATGAAAGATGTCTTTGAACTTTGAAATAAGTACTGTGCTTGAAGCTACATTTACCAAGAGGCCTTGGTGTAGGAGAGAAAAAGTGAAGTTTGAAGAAAGACAGTCGAAGTGGTCATGCCGATATAAGAGCAAAAGCCTTGCAGTTTTGAAAGTCTTCAACAGCGGAAGGAAAGTGAAAGGAGGCTTGAGCCTGACAGAGGGAAGCCTTTGAAGGTGTGATTGAATCTTGGGGAAGAGAAACTCCACAAATAGTGATTGAAAGGTTTGTGCCCGGCGGAGGGAAACCTGTACTGAATTGTGGTAACCAGAAGGAAACAAACCTTTGTTGAACTTTATTACAAGTTAAAAGGTGACTTTTCGTAGAAGGCCAAGTGGGCCTTGGTCCACGAAATGAACTGCATCCTTGTGTCCAAAACCAGAGTGTGTCGCAAGGTCCAAGTGTGCCACCTTACCGTGTGCTACAAAACGTGGGAAAGGAGTTTACTCAGCCACACTGACATTTCTTTGAACACTGATTTTCCTTTTTGCATTACACATTCCTTTACACCTGCATTGTATTAGAAAGAGGGCGGATATCAGGTTTATTAGTATAGGTCATTTTATTTTGACAAAGGACTGACTAGGACTGTATTTTCTTTTTGTTTAATGGTTGACAAACTCCCATCTTAGTTATAGGGAAAGAAAGTAGTTGTTCCAACCCATTTTAAACCATCAAGAAAGGTTTTAAAGCTTGCATCTGGTGTGTCAGAGTCTACTTGTGATACCATGCCTCCCTCAGACATCCCTTGATATTGTTTAGCTTTAGTTGTGAGGGCAAGTATAGGCTTTGGACACAGACAGACTTTTAAGTTGAACGTACTGACTCAGACTATCCTTAGTTTCATTAGGTAGGGAAATCCCACCTTACAATAGGGCAAGTTAGGCCTTCAACCATCCTGACATTTTAATTAATAAACCATTTCTTTTGAACTTTGAATCTGTTCTGTGTCTTGCTTCATGATGCCTTCACACCCCCGTGTTCGTGTTTACAGGAGACCTTATATATATTGTGATGAATCCAATGGAGCCATCACTGATTCCTGTGAGAAACCTGAAGGCATCGTTATTGGATCCAGTTCCTGGGGTTGGACCAGTGCAGCAGGATCACCTGGATGAGGGGTCTTTGGGTAGTGGAAGTGGGACACCGAAGGGTGAGACACAGTATCCCCTTCCTTATGACACCTTTTCCCCATCCTGCCCAGTAGGATATTTAGAAACTCTACCCCCTCTTTTCCAACACAAACGCTTTCTCACACTGTGAGAGACAACGGACTAAGACCACAGCCGGTTACCTGACATGTCCCAACACAAGGATCAGGAAGAGTCAGGCAATTGACAACAACTGCACACACCTGACTGCCCTTTCCCTTCCCCATAGGGATAAAAGACAGAGCACGAGAGCACACTCTGAGCAAGGCCGAAAGCATGAAGAAGCAGTTATTCCAGGATGGCAGCTCAAACTGAGGAGAAAGGCATCGAGACCTGAAAGGACTTCAATGAGGGAGTTGCCCTTGCCCTTATCAACCCAGGCCCGCGAAGCCTCCGACAAAGGAAACATAAGACTGGGAATCACAGCTGGAGAAGGGTTTAATGGTGGTCAGCGGTACATGGAACCCTCCCACACTGAACCCTCCCACACTTGACTCCAGCGGCAAAAGTAAGGCCAATGAGTTCAGCACAGCCGGTGAGACGGAAGAACCTGATAGGGGACCAGACTGTGTTAGGCTCAAGGTTGCACTGGCAACATTAAGAAGACAGAGGTCTTTTTGTGAACGAAATTGGTACCAGAGATAGAGTGGTCTGGCACCACATGGGTGCTGATCCAAAGGTCTCTAGCTTGTACCCCTCTTCTGAACAAAGAGAAAGTGGAATTACAAAAGTATTGAAACAACAAGTAGGCCCTAGGGAAGGCTGGCGTGAAGTGTCAAGGTGGTCATACAAGGATCGAGCCAAACCCCTTGTACAATTGAACGTCCTTGACATGTTAGAGAAATTTTGACCATTGTGAAATTGTGATCCCGACTGAGGGAATTGTGAAACAGGCTTTTCCACCCGCTTAGGGGAACGCCGTAGGAACTGTGTTTTTTGGGAAGCCTGCACTTGCCATAGGCTAACAGAGTGACCCGGCGAGACGTGATCACCCTTCGGAAGTCTTTCTTTAAAATTGGCAAGTGCTTTGGAAGGTCTGAGCCCGGACAAGGGTCGACCTAACTTAATCATTGTGAGGTTGCTTAGAAAGACATTGAGACTTTTTGAATATTACAAATGAAGAGATTGGGCCTCATTACGGTTCCGATGGTCACCCTGCTGATGCTACCGGCGGGTTGCCACCGGACTCGTAATATATTTTACCAGTGCCTGAGTTCCCGGAGCCACCAGCTGATTACGAGTACAGTGGCCCGGGAAGTCAGGCGCCACTAAATTGCAAGTTCCCATTCCCATAGAGTCTGATAGGACTCTATGGAGTGGGGAAACTGAAGCACTGGGACTGTGGCCGCTGTGCCCGTCAGGGTCAGACCTGTCAGGCACAGTGGCTCCGGCAGGCAGACTCAGAGTTTGCCAATCCGGAAACAAGGATGGCAGTGAGTTTACTGGCACCCTTGTTTCCGGACCGGAAAACACCTAATGAAGCCCATTGTAATTGAAAGGCAGTAATGAACCCGACTGAGGGATGTCTAGAGAAAAGCAAAGGGAAGTGAAACCCACTCGGTGAAGAAGCTAAGTGAACTACATTGTGACAACAAGTATGAACCCGACTGAGGGATGTCCACAGTGAGTGGTTGGTCTGAACCCAACTGAGGGAGGCTGACGACTGAGAGAAGGATCGGAGGCCAGCTGAGGGGGATCCAAGGGTGAAGGGTAATCGCCCTATGTGTAGGTTAGCAGAAAGACCTTTTGTTTAGTTGTTTTGGCATATCAGGCCCTCTGAAGCAAGATACTTTGCATGAGAAGAGACTTGGGAACAGAGGGCCATGATATAGAGAAAAGGAACTGTAAGCTTGTACCAGAGAAACCCAGGAGTGTGCTGTACTCAAGAGTCCTGCCTTGTCTCATGCTAAAAAATGTGGGAAAGGGAGACCCCGGCCATAACATCCTGATTTATCATTTTGTGAATACTTCTTTCTTTTCGTGTGAACATTATCCCACACTATTTTGTAGCATAGCGGTAAGGATTGGCAATAGTTTTTGTTTTTTAGTATAGGCCTTTTTTATTTGACTAGCCTCTACTAGGACTGTATTATTATTATTTGATGGTTGTCCCATCTTAGATTTAGGTTTAGATTAGGCGTTTATCTCACCCATTTTACAGTTTAATAAACACCCTTAGACTGTGATCACTTGTGTCTGTCTTACTTTGATACCATGCCTTCCTTATATTCGCCAGAGGTGACCTTCTCCCATTTGGACATTGGAAGGCAGCTGCTACCTGATCCTGGGGGTGGTTATATGAGGGACGATCACATGGGAAGGGACAATTACCGGGCAGAGGGGATACCTCCATTGGATAAAACACAGTATTCCTCCCTTTTTTCCCTGAGGAGAACCCTATAATACCCAAGTTCTTGATGGCTTGTTGTCACCCCACAATTTCCCCTTATTATACAAATCAGAAATCCCTTCCTGAATTCTATTGTAAAATTCTAATAAAGAATGTTCAAACAAAAGAAACCCCTCCCTTTATGTGAATCTAGACTAAACTCCAAGTATGCTTCAAACATTCATAACACAAATAAAACATCTTCTGGTTTTGAACAACATCATTCTAAAAATCCAATTACATCTATGGACATCATCTCCCATTAAGCTTCAAGTACTGAGATGAAGAAGAGGAGGGAAGAGTTGAACCAGGTTCAGCAAAGACTAACATGCAGCCTAGTTGTTTTGTTCAATCTAAAACACCAGGGACATTTAAAAATGGCATCTGCAATATCAAAGGCAGTACGAGAGAGAACCGTTAAGGAAAAGATGGGCACATCCGTGCGACGGATTGCGAACGCGAGTCACATCTACCAGCGTTGGGTGAAGGAAGGAGAAGAGCAGCCGGCATACTCGAAAGACCGTGGGAGCACTGGGAAGCACAGAGATGCTCCTAGAGGCACACTCATGTTGGAAAGCAGCGTTCTCCGGTCCAGGTCACAGAGGGACGCCGGCGAGTGAACGCACAGCTGCGAGAAACTCTCGGGAGGCATCCAAATCGTGCAGGAAACCAATTCAGGGAGGAAGCTTCACCAAAGAGGCACGCTATAAGACGGTGACGCTGCAAACTAGCGTTGAGTCAACCCAGAGATTTTGTGGACCCCAGGGCGTACCGACACACAGGCAATCAAGTGAATGATATTATGGACAATGCTCAAATGCGATCTAAACATAGACAAAACCTAATGTTGAATCAATACCTTAAAGAAAGATTTGAATACAGACAAGAAAAAGTGCAGCAACAAAATCTAAAAAATTATCTATGCAAGAGATGTTAATGAGGGGGAGAGCTGATACAAGTGTTACCCTAAGTAAATACATTGGACGGAACAAAGTAGATACCGATTTGATATTTTGAAAAGAACAGTGAAACCAATAAGAAGTCCTAGTAAAGAGAAGGCACCAGGCAGCTGACATTTAGGGAAAGATACCTGGCCATGAAGTATACCAGGGGATCTTTAAAACCCCAGAGAGGGGGCACTGCTTAGCAGCAAGGCCTGACAGTGAGCTCTTCCCTGGCAAAAACCTAAACCACGAAAATATCCATAAGAGTGCCTGCTATGCGAATCTTCCACATGGTGAAGGATAGCTGATGTTGCTGGGCAGCAGCGGTTAGAGTTTGGAGCCCCTGGACAACCCGTGTGTTGTGGTCAGGAACACCGAAGTTCTCGCTGGCGCAGCGCTGGCGCCGGCACGTTATTGGGACCTCTAGGGGAGAAGAGCGGAACCCCTACTGAAATCCAGCGCTATGGAGGACGGAGTGGGCGGCGGGCCTCGTGTGCTGGTGTTTTGGTGGGTCGAGCTCCCCACTATCCCTCTCTGCTAAAGTGCTGGATGTTAATCAGAGGGACACACAAGACGCAGCCGGCTCGAGGACCACAGGAGCGCAGGAACGCGGGACAACGAGAGCTGACTGCTGATCCCTGTGGCAGGCGGAGAGAGAAGACACAGACGCAGCTCCGGGTCAGGGCTGGTGTCCGCGGCCCCCTGGTAAGGTGCAACCTAATCCTGATGATATTGGAGACCTCTAACCCGTTCCCTGGTGTTCTCCGCACAGCCGAGACATGTTGGAGAGGGGATGGCGGGAGACGTGGAACTGCACTGGCCCACCATGAGAGACACACATTGAGTGCGTGCAGGCTGGTAGGAGGCTATCCGGCAAGGGGCTTGAGCCCCGAGGAGAACCTGGCGATGGCGCCTGTCCAAGTGACATTTCAGGAAACACGGGAGGGGTGCGGCTGAGAGGTCCATATTGTCCTGGCAGGCATTTAAAGTGACATCTGTTGAATGGCAGCACATCCAGTTGGTCAGGTGTGATTATAAGGGAAGCATTAACACCCGTGTGGGTATGTGGCAGCACCTGCACAAGACACAATACAGTGCAGACATGCAGGAATATCCTCTCCCCACTGCTGGAAGATCCGGTTATACACCTGAGAATGCATGGGTGACCTGCAGAGCCCCCACAGGACATAAAAGTTGGTGCTGGTTTGGGCAGTTGTGTGAATTTTTTGCAAAACAGAATTATATTGTTACAGTAAAATAACAGATTAACCATTAACAAAAATAACAGAAGCATTAGAAAAGGAAACAATTAAAAATGTTGTGTGCCATTACATTTGTGCCCCACTGGGGCTGAACTTCTGTGGCCACACGTGTTGGCAGCCCATATAAAGGTGTAGCGCTGCAACCAGTTGTTTGAAATCCACTGGAACTTGGCCAGAACGCTGCTGGGTATTGATCCTCATGAAGGAATGTACAGCATCCCATCTCTGACATTTGTAGGAGACACCACCACTGCGAATGATCCTTAATACAAGCAGTAGTATTGACAACACTGGTGTGGCACTGGACCTGGGGTGGATGAACTTTGCAGACAATTGGGGACTGTGAGTGGAGGATACCAGAGGCATTGGCACCAAGATAGCAGATTTTAATTCAGCACATGTCAGTATAACATGACGAAAGGTACTGGTAAGAAAAAAGGCCCAATGGACTTGTTTACCAGCTCCCAGGCCTCTACCCCGGGGCCAGCAGCTCCGGTCTGAGAGAGTGGAGCGGATGCGGTGGCCAGGTCCACCCGGGACGATCACCTATTAGCGGCCATGCAGAACGGCTTCATGGCAGTTAACGTGAAGTTGGATGACATTGTTGCAACCATAGGGTCCTTAAAATCCAAATTTAAAAAAGAAAGAGTTCGCATTACTGAAGCTGAGACCAGGATTGGGGAAGTGGAGGACAAGGTTGGCCAACATGACTGTGATATTGCCGACCTAAAAGCTGAACTCTGTAAGGTTAGGGGTAAATGTGAAGATTTAGAAACACGATTGAGACGAAATAATGTGCGCATCGTTGCAGTACCAGAGACAGCATGCAAAGGCCCAATGGAACCATTTATTGAGGAACTCCTAAAAGCTCGGTTTGAATCAGCTGCATTTTCTATGCATTTCCTGGTCGAATGTGCGCACCGTACCTGTCCCCAGTACCAAGGCCAGGAGCCCCCGCGCACAATTATTGCAAAAATGCTTAATTATAGGGACAGAGACCTCATCCTAAAATTATCAAGAGAGCAGGGGACACTCTGATACAAGGCAAACAATATCCATATTCACCCTGATTTTGCTGCTGAGGTTCAAGCCCAGAGAAGTACGTACAACATGGTGAAATGATTACTGAGAGCTCAGCGTATCCCATATGCCCTAATGTTTCTGGCAAAATTATGTATTTAACATGGGGGGAGGGCGCACTTTTTCAAGAAATCTGCAGAAGCTGTGGCCTATGTGGAGGCATCTATCCCTCTTCTACCAGTGAACCGTAGAAAGGCTCCAGGATAAGATGGTGGTCCGAATGATGTGGGAGACTGAGGGAGGGGTTTCATTACCGATCCTTCTCTCTGTGATAATATAAGCAGGCACAAGAAATGGTTTAGTTGAAGCCGGAGCAATGCGCTTGCTGGGCAGGCCTGTACTAGTAGCTGCTGAAAGCGTACCCCAGGGAATTTACATGGTTTGCGCAAGGGGTACATCATCGAGTTGGGGTGGATGGTGAGGGAGGAGGGAGGCAGTGGGAAGTCCATAATATTGGGAAAGGGTGTTGGGACGAGATCCTGAATGGACAGTTGGGAGAGGCAGGTGGGGGTTGGAACAGTGGGATGTTTATACAAAAGTTGGCAGACAGGTTGGCAGACTGAAAATGCATTGTATGGTAATTATTGGAATATGGATACGCGTTCACAGACACAATCCTTGGCAACAAAGACAAATGTGCACACCAATAACACTGATATCTTGGAATGTTTTGGGCCTTAACAACCCCGTAAAAGATAGAAAGGTTGCATCGTATCTTGATCGATACTCCCCTAAAATCGTGATGTTACAAGAAATGCACGCTCTAGGATCAATACATGATGGATTTGCATCTAAATGGGGGCGGCAAAGATACTATACCTCCTATCCATCACAGGCAAGGGGAGTAATGACATTAATACATAAATCATTACCTTTCCAAGCCAGGGACATTCAAGTAGACCCTGAGGTACGCTATGTTATTGTTAAGGGGGAAATCTCTGCCGAGAATATTGCGATAGTAAACACATACGGTCCAAATGTGGGTGATCCAAGTTTCTATACACACATATCCAAAGTATTGGGAAGGGTAATCGACAGCCCCATTGTGTGGGGTGGGAATTTTAACACAATCCTGGATGTATCAAAGGATAGATCTAGCACTAGACAGCGGGGAATCACTGCAGCAGCCCAGACGATCAGGCAGATAATGAACCAATATGGATTGGTAAATGTATAGAGAGATGAACATCCAGGGCAGCCGAGTATACATATTATTTGACTGTCCATGATGCAATATCCTAGATCGACTTCTGGCTGATAACAGCGAGCTGGACACACAGATTGCGTGACAGTGAAATTTTGCAGCACACCCTGTCTGACCATTCACTGGTGGTGGCATCCCTGTCACTGAACAATTTACCAAAACCCCGACCGTTGTGGAGGATGTCGAAGACAGCTCAACTGAATACAGTACTGGTGTCTACCCTACATGAGGAAATAGAAGTTTTTTTTCTTAATTAATGAAGGATCAGTGACACCGCACGAAACAGTTTGGGAGACGTTCAAAATTGGGTTAAGTGGTACATTTATTTCGGTCACATCTGGGATATTACGAGACACTAGGCGCATCCTAGGGGAAGTGGAACAGGAACTGCGTAGACTAGAAAATGAATATGGAATGTCCAATGATAGGGCTCTCCTAAGGGATATTAAAGGGAATTTGTTGAAGTTCCGTGAGTTGACAGACCAAGAGGTGCACTTTTTAGCTAGACCGATCCAGGCCCTTAGGTATGGAGAAGAAGACGGGCCCGGATCCTTTTAGCAGGCGTGGTGAGATGTGAGAGAGGGGCACAACACATTACGGGCATAGATGGGGCAGAGGGACAGTTTCTAACAGAAACAGAAGCAATTAATGCAGTGTTTATGAAGCACTATATGGGGCTGTGTGCAAATGCAGATACTTGTACAGTGGAGGAAGTAGATCGGTACCTAAGTGGAATAGCTCTCCTTAGTCGTGCAGAATAGGCACGTGAACATTGGAAGAACTGGCAGAGGATATTACGTTGCTGGCCTCGCCAGGCTCGGACGGTTTGGGAATAGAACGAAATAAGACCTATAAAGATAACCTGGCTCCACGAGTGATTAAAGTATGGGGGAGTATTGTGGAAGAGGATTCCTCCCGCATTCATTGTAAGAGGCAGTTATAATGGTATTGCTGAAACCGGGCTGACCCCCTATGGCAGTAGCCTCATATCACCCACTGTCCCTGATTAACTCGGACACAAAAGTGTTAGCTAACGTTTTAGCGAACAGGCTCCTTCCGTACATGTCTGGTCTTGTACACGCAGATCAATCAGGCTTCATACCTGGTAGGTCCACGGCCTTAAATTTAAGGCGTCTCTTGGCATCATCTGGCAAATTGACCCTCACGCCACTACAGTTGCTGCCTCATTGGACGCCGAAAAAGCTTTCGTCTCTGTGTCATGGAACTTTCTGTTTGGTGTGCTTAAACATTTTGGGCTGGGAAACCTCTTTATCGGATATGTGAAACTACTGTACGCTAACCCGACTGCTAGAGTTCGAACTAATGGGGTCACATCACATTTGTTTGCATTAGCCAGATGCACACAACAGGGCTTCCCTTTGTCCCCTCTCCTGTTTGCGCTTACTATAGAACCACTGGCAGGTTTGATGAGGGACCAACATGGACATAGAGGGATGCGTATAGCGGGACCCCCGCAGATCATGTCCTTATATGCTGATGATACCTTACTATATTTGCAAAACCTTAAGGAAAACATTGAACCAGTTATGGAAGAGGTTGCTAGGTTTGCGAAACACTAACACTCAGGGTACAAAATTAATGCTTCAAAATCCAGGCTATTCCCGCTCACGGAGGGCACTGTCAAACCAAATGATCTCAGGGGATTTCGATGGGCCCCGGTCAACTTTAAATACTTGGGGGTTAGGGTGCCTTGAGCACAGAAATTGTTATATGAAGAAACCCACGAAACATACATGACTATACTGGCAGTTAAACAGAATGTGTGGTCCAAGTTCCCCATGTCATTATACGGCAGGATTTCCCTATTGAAGATGGTGGTGGTACCCAAATTACTGTATTATTTCAATAGTATTCCAATATGGCCAGGACGCAAATTCTTTGTAAAACACCAGTCGATGGCAGTGCAATTTGTTTGGAAGGGCCGTGTGCCCCGTGTGAGTTGGGAAGCTCTGACTGAGCCTTATGATCTGGGGGGCCTCGCAGCACCTGATTTCGAGTTATACTACCTGGTAGCGCAGGCACATTACGCAGGACTTTGGTATAAACCAGGCCCCAGCCCAGTACATGAAGTGTTGGAACGCTATGGGGCAACCCCAAAGGATCTTAAAACGGTCATTCTGAATAACCACTACACAGACTTGTGAACATCCCACCCAGTGCGCACAACAGTGAATGCATGGACTTGAATATTTAGACGCCTTGATGTAACTACCCCTTATACCAATAAAATCCCTCTGTGGAACTGTCTGGGGTTTCCCCCGACGTTTGATTCTGATGTACAGATGTCTTGGGATCCAGGTAAAACAATAAAGCTGGGGGATCTGTTCCCGGAGGGTAGGTTTGTAACAATAGAGGAATTCACCTTAAAATTGGGAGATAACCCCATTAAATTATTACAGTATTTCCAGATGCGGGCTACAGCGCGAAGGCGATGGCCGTCCTTCCCCAAGTAGACAGAGGCATGCGATTGCATAGAAACCATGGTTCTGGGTGAGGAACGAAGGGGTCAGATATCGAGGCTATATGGGGTGGTGCAGGATGACCAGGAACAGAGGAACACAGCAAGGGGAGAATGGGAGAGAGATCTTGCAGTAAGTATTGAAGAGACTAAATGGCAGGGGGTCTGCCTTCTATCAAAGGAGGTCTCACTCAACGCACGGATACGGCTTATACAATTTAAGGTATTGAATCAGCTTCACTACACTCCAGCAAAGGTAGCACGATTGTCCCCAGATGTACCAGACAGTTATAAGTGTTATGGGGCGACGTTCACCTCGTCCTGTGCGGAAAACCCGGCCACCTGCGTCCCTAGCACTTCGGCTTCCCAGTGCAGTCGGTCCCCAAGTACGGCTACCAGGAAGGTCAGGAGATTTGTGGCGCTTCCCAAAGGGATACGACAAAATGCTGCTCCATTAAATGCACGGTGGCAGCTGCCGTGGAAGTTAGCAACTCGAAACGCGACTACACTTCCCAGAAAACCTAGCTCCGTGCGGTAGTTCCGCTGTGGAGCCTCGCGTTGGCTTGCCCCGCCTCCCTCACTGATGTAATCCGTGGTTGCAGCCAGGACGCCGCTTCTGTTTACAGCTACTCCCGGCATTTAGAAGTTCCTCCTTCGAGTGCCAAACCCTTTGTCTCTTTACGGTATCGACTCGGATTGTTTACTGGACCCGCAATTGGAATTCACTTGTTGACTTGTCTTCCTGTGTACCGAACCTCTGTTTTGCTTCCACGGACTCCGCAAGAAAAGGTTTTGTCTTTGTTTTCGCCTGCACATGTACCGGAACCCTGTTTTCTCCCGGACTTCTCTTCTACACGCTTTTGCCATAGTCGCTGTCCGCTAGTGTGCCAGACCTTGCCTGCCTTCAATTTATCTTACTTTAGAACTGCCATCCCGACTGGTTGTTACCTTCATTCGTGCCAGACCTTGCCTGCCTTCAACTTACCTTACTTTGGAACTGCCATCCCGACTGGTTGTTACCTTCATTCTTCAGTCACCAGTGGTAAGACTTTTCTGCCTTGCGAACTGAACTTTTGGATTGAACTTTATTTTTCCTGTGCACTTAAGGACGCTCTGCAGCTGTGCACCATCCAGAAACCAGTGCGACGCTCGTGCCGCCCGGGTATTAGTATCCTACTAACATTTCCCTTTTTCTTATTTTATCCCTGTCATTGTGTTCTGAACTCCTCAAATCCTTCAGTCCTTTTCCACTGGTAAGATCCTGTCCACCTCCTGATTTGTGTCATAGCTTAAATCAGTTAGGTTCTAAGTCTTGTTATATTCCTAGGTGATTCCCGGTTTTGTGCCATACTTCCATACAACGGGGGGAAAAAGCTCAGGTATTTCATCGATTAGTAAGACTTACAGGGGACAAGTGTTACCTTCGTATTACTTACTTGTTGTTCTTTCCTTTGCAGCCTGGTTCGTGGCGGTGCGTTCTCCCCGCCCTTCTGGGTGATCAGTCCACTTGCCTGGTTAATTACAGCAAGAGGTCATATCATTTAGAAGGTCTTATTCCCTCACAGAGAGGAGGCTTGGGTGGAGGCTCTACCCAAAGCTCTTCAAGCAACTTCCCGGTTTTTGGTTCTACTCTCCGGTTTCACACACTCATCTCACTGGTGAGTAACAATAAGAAGTGCGAAAAGGAGGAGGCAAACACAATACATATGTTCTGGTACTGCCCAAGAGTGATACAGTTCTGGCGCGAGGTGGCAGAGCTGCTCCATGTAACGACCGGCATCCCCATCACTCTCCTCTCTCTCAAATACCTGCTGGGCGACGTAGGGAAGGTCACAATAAACATACAAAGATTGTTCAATATGGGCTTTGTCGTGGGAAAGAAATTTATTTTGTTAAAATGGAAGTCCAAAATGGCACCAACATGTAAGAAATGGCTTAGAAAACTGACTTATGTAATTGAGAGTTAGGAGGGATATGTTCCAACAGTAACTGTAAAAGTAGGCCAAAAGATATATGGGGACCATTGTGAGAATATGTAAGCGAAGAATAATTGTAAAATGCAAAAACATGCAACCTGTAATCTGGCACGCAGATGTGCCTTTACTTCGTGCCTGCTGAAAAGGCATCAGTTGAATAGATAGTGCGATGCTAAACATCATATACAACCTGTCTGCTTGTTACCTAAATAAAGGTTTTTTTTAAAAGCCAATGAAGAATTCTTGGCAGGAGAGTATACCAGGGTATGCACCAAAGTTGTGTGAAGCACCCTAACATTCGGGGAAGATACCTGGCAGCAGAGTATACCGAGATTCTAAAGAACCCCATGAAATTACTATAACATTCAGGGAAGATACTTACCAGGGGAGCACCATGAAAATGATTCCTGGCAAAGGAGTATACCAGGTAATCACCCAATGAAGAAGAAAGGTTGACAGTGATACAAAATACCTGGCAAGGAATTATGCCAGAGAATCTGTATTTTGATACACCTATCTATTGAAATTGTATAAAAGCTCTAATATTTTAAGGAAAATAATTGACCTAGGAGTATACTTGGAAATCTAAAAATCCCATAAGAGGTTTTCTGGTAAAATTACATAAGCTAAATCTTCAAGCTTACAGAAAAGAACCTCATAAAGTAAATTTGAAGTCATTGTTAGTCATTGTTATTCAAGAGAAACACCTTTGCTACAAAGACATTGTTGGATGTTATGGAATAGATTGTATGAACAAGAACTTTCTGAGACCAGTATTGTTGGATAAAGAGACACTCTTGTTATACAAAGAAACATTGTTTAAAATAGACACTTTCACCATCCAATCTAAGAATCCAGGGGAAGGGAATTCTTAGATGTCCAAGGGTTTTGTTGGATGTATTTTTATGCCTGGATTATGAACACTTTTTCCCAAAGCATATGTCAGAGTTATTTCCTTACACCCTTAGTTTGTTTCTAGTGTGAGGGTCACTTTATAATGTTTTGGACACAAGGACAGTTACTGACTGCATGACACAGACTGATTCTTGATTTGAGTTTCTAAGGTAGGGAACCTCTGTCTAGGATAGAACTAGTGAGGTGTTATTCCAGCCATTTTCTGTTAAATAAAATGTATGCCTCTCATTTTTAACCCTTCAGAATACATTCTTTTTTTAAAAAAAGACATTATTTATAGAGTGCTTAACATTACAATAGAAGACAAGAATATCAGCATTTACAGTAATAGAATTTCACATACTTTTTGTACACACTGATTTGGCAGCAGCTGAGTCATTTCTCAGACTGGTTGCTGGTGACAACGTATATCCCAGTGTCTGCACGGAGTTGGAATGCTTAATGAGGGAGTGAGTTATGGAGTGGTTAGGGAGCTCCATTGTCTTGGGTATTTTCTTGTAATGACATTAGGTTATTGCGGAATGGGGCCCATATATCAATCGGCTTACAATTTCTAGGTTGGAGTATGGACCATCGCTCCTCATGGTCAGATGTCCATGTAACAGCTCACAGCCAGTGTGGAACAGTAGGGCAAGCAGACCACAACAACAATATACCACAGGCTGCCAGAGACATACAGAAACTCGCCAATCTACTGAGACCTTGCCAAAGCCGCTCAAACCTGTGCAATAAACAGTTAAGTGGGGTGGGATCAACAGTATAATTGAGTATTTTGGACATAATGTCACATACACTGCCCCAATATTCCGCTAGCCATGGGCAGACTCAGAGCATGTGGAGGTATCTTCCCCCTCTGCCCGGCACCTACGGCACAAAGCAGAGTGGGTGCGAGAGAAGAGATGTAGTCTGGCCGGGGTGCAGTGGAACCTGTGTAGTATCTTGACTATGAGGCAGAATCTGGAGATGAAGGCAAGAATTGATGTAGTAACCCTGTGGGAGACTACACAACACTTGTCCTCTTGGTATTAGGTAACCCACCTTTTGGTATAGGCCTGTACTACACAAGTTGGTAGTGTGACTGAGCAGCCAGGCGTATCTCAAGAGGGGTAAATGTGAGCTGTAGAGCAGTAGCAATGAAATTCACAAATACAAGTAGCCAAATAACACTTACACTCAAGGTTTGTAGTTATAAATAATTATTTATTTATTTAACAGCCGTTTTCAAATAAGCATTCTTTAAAAAGGGCAATGTATGTAACAATCAAATACACTTTAAAATACTTTTCCAGAATCAACATAAAGCTAGTAGATACTCTTTAGAGATGCTTTTTACACACTTCTTACTCCCTGAGGTGATTTCAGTAACTAGGACAGTAAAGGCATTCATATATCACTAGTATACTTTGTAGATTCTGAGGTTGGTAGAAAGGAAACGTTAAGGGAGGGAAAAAGGTTAAACAGGTTCTCAGAGCATGTGAGCACTTACATCTTCCAATGAAGTCTAGAAAAAAAACCTTTCCCCGCAATTATAGTTAAAAACTAAGTTATCACCTCTGAGGGACAGTAAATATAAAAATCAAAAGGACTAGAAGAATATGCAGGGAGCCAGGACAACCAAAGTCTTGAACAAAGTTAGAGAGTTTGTTGAAGAAATCACTGTAAGGTCACAAGCTGTTACACTTGTGGAGGGTAGATCTGAAATCAACTCTAGCAAAGTAGCTACTGCAAGTCTCAACTGAGAAGAGCAACTCCAAAGACACTGAGGTAAGTACCCCAAGTCAGAATAGTACCTTTGGGTAGAAGAAGAGTTGTCTGTTTGCAGTGATGCAGATCCTGGGTTCAAGTGCCTCAGTCGTGGGGACTGGCGGACTCCTGCGGCAGTAATTCGAAGGTCGATTGCAGCTATGGGCTCTTTTCAGATCAGCAGCACTTCGTGGTTTCAGCACTCGGTAAACAACACCACCACAGATCTTGGTCACAGGTTGGGCTTCCTTCACTCCTTGAGTCCTGCATTCGGGTGAGGGGACTCGAGCTCTGGTTGTCCTGCTGCTGGAAGGTCTATGGGAGACTCCTGGAGCTTCTGGACGGATTTCAGACATTGCACTCAACTACGGATTTCTCGAACCCTGGCACTCGATTTCTGCAGCAGCAAATTAGTACAGCCAGTCGGGGAAGGTGGTCCAGTGGAGTTCGTCTCGGGGTTAGTTGGTCCCACTAACCCAAGGGAAGAAGTCGTCCGTTCCAGAGCTTCTCTTGTCGATCAGAAAAAGAAGTTTCAGCACAGCAGCAGGGCTTCACCGCGCAATTCAAAGGTCCAGGTGGATGCAGCAATCTATGTTCATGGTTTCTAGGTCGGGTTGTTCTTCCCAGTGGTGGAGTCCTCCTTCTGCAGTCCCAAAACCCTCATCTTTTGAGCAGGTTTCTCCCATTCATGCACAGCCTAGCTGTCACTCAAACAGCAGGGTGACTGAACTGCCAGCCAGCCAATCAGGATTAGGTGCATTCAGGCATTCCTAAAGACAAAGGACAGGGGAGTTTTGCGAACCTCCCTCACTTCCTACCCTTCCAGACACACTGGAGCCAGAGGCGGGTTTCAGTACTGAAGCCCGCCAAAGGCAAAACGAACAAAGGGCGCAAACCTGGCTTAGCGCGCAGAGTAAAACCCAAGAAAGACCTCACAACTAGAAAATGGCAAAAAAAAGAAGACCGGGCCATTTTGACAAAAATGACCTGGCAGTGGTCGAAGTGTACAAAAAAAGTAGTGGAACTATGTTCCCTACTGGCCTGCACCGCTCCCCACAAACCCTATTGCCACGCACCCTCCCTTGCACAATACAAACCCCAAAACACATGCCCCTGCTGTTTAGGGGAATGCTCAGTGCAGTGAACTGAAAGTAAAAGTTTCAACGTCTTCCTACACTTTTATTTTAAAACAAAACCATTCCGGAACAGTTTCTTTTTAAAATAAAAGTATAGGAACAGTAAAACTTAATTAAAAGAAGTAGAGGAGCACCGCTCCTGACCGCTACCGACCGCTCCCGCCCCCACTGCAACCACTGGGGCCTGGCGGGCAGAAATGCCCCCACGAGCACAGCATGTCTGATGCACCGGCACCATTATAAACGGTACCAGTGCATCCGACCTCCCCATTTCCATTCAGACCTATGGGACCGAATGTGAATGGGGAACATCTTTTTTCCGGCACCCGCAAATGGGCAATTACCGGGTCCGGCAGGGCCGTAATGACCCGGTAATTGCCCATTTGCGGGTGCTGGAAAAAAAGGCAAGTTTGGTGGCAGCCTGCCTGTTTTACCGGCAAGGCTACTGCCAAACTTGTAATGAGGCCCAATGTGTCCATAAAGTCAAATCCAAGCATTGGCAACAGGACAGTGATGGTGAAAGCCATAATGAATCAGGACAACTCCTGCAGTGGTTAGATGTAGGGGGGATAAAGGAGGAGGGTAAAACAGGTAGAATAGATCAGACAAAAGCAGGTAACACATGCACGCGAGAAGGGGGGGCGCGAAGGACATCACAGGGGAACCAGAGGGAGGAGAGGGGGGACACGGACATCAAAGTGGGCCAGGGGTTTGGAGGGGGGCACACAGACACCAAGGGGGACCAGAGGGGTTGGAATGGGGCACACGGACAGCAAGGGGGACCAGAGGGGTTGGGAGGGGTTCACACTGACACCAAGGGGGGCGAGAGGGGTGGGAGGGGGGGGCACAGACTTCACTGAGGACCAGGGGGGTGGGAAGGGGGCACACAGACATCACTGGGGACCAGAGGGGTGAAAGGGGGCAGACAGAAACCTAAGGGGACCAAAGGGGTGGGAGGGGGCAAACGGACATCACTGAGGGCCAGAGGGCTGGGAGGGGGGACATGGACATCAATGGGGACCAGATGGGTGAGAGGGGGGCACACGGACATCACTGGCGACCAGAGGGGTGGGAGGGGGGCATACAGACACCAATTGGGACCAGAGGGTAGCAGGGGGCACACGGACATCACTGCGGATCAGAGGAGTGGGAGGGGGGCACACGGACACCAAGGAGATCCAGTGGGGTTGGAGGGGGGTACACAGACAACTAGGGGGACCAGAGGGTGGGAGGGGGACACACGGACATCACTGGCAACCAGAGGGATAGTGGGGGGGCACACAGACATCACTGAGGACCACAGGGGTGGGAGCTGGCACATGGACACCAAGGGGGTCCAGAGGGAGTTGGAGGGGGCACACAGACAACAAGGGGTACCAGAGGGTTAGGAGGGGGCACACGGACACCAAGGGGGAGTAGTGGGGTGGGAGGGGGCACACAGACTTCAAGGGGGACCAGAGGGGTGGGAGGGGGGACACAGACATCACTGGGGACCAGAAGCGTGGGTGGGGGCCCACAGACATCACTGGGGACCAGAGCGGGGGGACGGGGGCACATGGACACCAAAGGGGACAAGAGGGGTGGGAGGGGGCACACAGACCATGACTTGTAGATGTCTCAATAACACCAAGCATCTTCTTGACCTCTTTCTTTTTGTAGGATTCTACATGATCTGACATTCTGTAACCCCTGCCTCTATGTGAAAGTACTGTACACTAACCTGACCGCTAGAGTTCAAACTAAAGGGGTCACATCACAGCCGTTTGCATTAGCCCGAGGCACACAACAGGCCTGCCTTTTTTCCCCTCTCCTGTTTGCGCTTACTATAGAACCCCTGGTGTGCTTGATGAGGGACAAACATGGACATAGAGGAATACATATAGCCGGACCACTGTAGATCATATCCTTATATGCTGACGATACCTTACTATATTTGCGAAACACTAAGGAAAACATTGAAACAGTTATGGAAGAGGTTGCTAGGTTCATGAAACACAAACACTCAGGGTACAAAATGAATGCTTCAAAATCCAAGCTATTCCCACACGGAGGGCACTGTTAAACCAAATGATCTCAGGGGATTTCGATAGACCCCGGTCAGCTTTAAATAATTGGGGATTAAGGTGTCTCGAGCACAGAAATCATTATATGAAAAAAAACAAGAAGCATAACTTAATATATTGGCAGTTAAACTGAATGTGTGGTCCAAGTTCCCCATGTCATTATATGGCAGGATTTCCCTATTGAAGATGGTGGTGGTACCCAAATTACTGTAATAATAATTCTTTGTAAAGCTCCAGTCGATGGCAGTGCAATTTGTTTGGGAGGGTGGTGGCCCCCGTATTAGTTGGGAAGCTCTGACTGAGCCTTATGATCAGGGGGGGCCTCGCAGCACCTGATTTCGAGTTATACTACCTGGTAGCACAGGCACATCACGCAGGACTTTGGTATAAACCAGGCCCCAGCCCAGTATATCAAGTGTTAGAACACTATGGGGCAACCCCAACGGATCTTAAAACGGTCATTCTGAATGACCACTACACAGACTCGTGGACATTCGACATAGTGCGCACAACAGTGAACGCATGGACTCTAATATTTAGACACCTCGGTGTAACTACCCCTTATAGCAATAAAATCCCTCTGTGGAACTGTCCGGGGATTCCCCCAACATTTGATTCGGACCTTCAAATGTCTTGGGACCCAGGTAAAACGATGAAGCTGGGAGATCTGTTCCTGGAGAGTAGGTTTGTAACAAAGGAATTCAGCTTCAAATTGGGAGATAACCCCATTAAATTATTACAGTATTTCCAGATGCGGGCAACAGCGTGAAGGCGATGGCCATCGTTTCCGCAGGAGCCAGAGCTGTGCGATTATGTAGAAACCATAGTTCTCGGTGAGGAACAAAGGGGTCAGATATCAAGGCTATATGGGGTGGTGCAGGGTGACCTGGAACAGTGGAACACAGCAAGGCGTAAATGGGAGAGAGACTGTGCAGTAAATATTGAAGAGACTAAATGGCAGAGGTACTGCCTTCTATCAAAGGAGGTCTCACTCATGCACGGCTATGGTTTATACAATTTAAGGTATTGAATCAGTTGTACGTCACTCCAGCAAAGGTAGCACGATTCTCCTCAGATGAACCAGACAGGTATAAGAAGTGCAGAGAGGAGGGGGCAAACACAATACATATTTTCTGGTACTGCCCAAGAGTGATACAGTTCTGGCACGAGGTGCCAGCGGTGCTCCATGTAATGACCGGCAATCCCCATTTTTTTTTAAACCCAGAGAAGGATTCTTGGCAGGAGAATATACCAGGTTATCCACCAAAGTTGTGTCAATCACCCTAACATTCAGGGAAGATACCTGGCAGGGGTGTCTACGAGGAGCTCTGAAGAGCACCATGAAAAGTATTCCTGGCAGAGTACGGCAGGTAATCCACCAATGAAGAAGACACTTTAACATGCTTGGCAAGGAAGTATGCCAAGGAATTTGTATTTTGATACACCTGTCTATTGAAATTCTATAAAGACTCTAATATTTTAAGGAAAATACTTGGGCTAGGAGTATACTAAGAAAGCTGGAAAGCCCATAAGAGGATTTCTGGTAAAATTACATTAGCCAAATCTTCAAGCTTACAGAAAAGAACCTCATGAATTAAATGTGAAGACATTGTTATTCAAGAGAAAAACTTTTGCTACAAAGACATTGTTGGATGTTATGGAATATATTGTATGAACAAGAAGTTTCTGGGTCCAGTATAAACCTTAAGGAATTTTTGGATAAAGAGACACTCTTGTGATGCAAATAAACTATTGTTTAAAAGCGACACTTTCAACATCCCAGATAAGAATCCATGGGAAGGGAATCATCATTTGTATTCAAGGGACACATGGATGTATTTTTATCTCTAGATTATGAACACGTTTTCACAAGATATAATGTCAGAGATATTTCCTTAAAAACTTAGTTGTTTGTTTCCAGTATGAGTGTCACTTTAGAATGTTTTGGACACAAGGACAGTTTCTAAGTTACTGACTAAATGACACAGACTGATTCTTGGTTTGAGTTTCCAAGGTAGGGAACCTCTTTCTAGGATAGGACTAGCGAGGCGTTATTCCAACCCATTTTCTGTTAAATAAAATATCTGCCTCTCATTTCTAACCCTTTTTTTAAACGTTATTTATAGAGTGCTTGACATTACAACAGAAGACAAGAATAGCAGCAGTTACAGTAATCGAATTTCACATACGTTTTGTACACACTGATTTGGCAGCAGCTGAGTCGTTTCTCAGAGTGGTTGCTGTGACTACATAAATCCCAGTGTCTGCTCGAAGTGGTAATGCTTAATGAGGGGATGAGTTATGGAGTGGTTGGGGAGCTCAATTGTCTTGGGTATTTTCTTGTAATGACATTAGGTAATTGCAGAATGGAGCCCATATATCAATCGGTTTACAGTTTCTAGGTTGTAGTGTGGACCCTCGCTCCTCATGGTCAGATGCCCATGTAACGGCTCACAGCCAGTGTGGAACAGTAGGGCAAGCGGGCTGCAACCACAACAACAATATACCACGGGCTGCCAGTAACATACAGAAACTCGCCAATCTATGGCGACCTTGCCGAAGCCGCTCAAACCTGTGGAATAAACAGTTAAGTGGGGTGGGATAAACAGTATAATTGAGTATTTTGGACATAATGTCACATACACCTCCCCAATATTCCCCTAACCTTGAGCAGTCCCAGAGCATGTGGAGGTATCTTGCTCCCTACGCCCGGCACGTAGGGCACAAAGTAGAGTGGGTGAGAGAGAAGAGGTGTAGTCTGGCCGGGTGTAGTGGAACCTGTGTAGTATCTTGAATTGTATTAGGTGGAATCTGGAGTTGAAGGTGTTAGGCAAGAATTGATGTAGTAACCCTGTGGGAGACTACACAACACTTGTCCTCTTGGTATTGGGTAACCCACCTTTTGGTATAGGCCTGTACTAACAGGTTGGTAGTGTGACTGAGCAGCCAGGCTTATCTCAAGAGGGGTAGTCTCCCAGATGTCATCGGTGATGTCTATATCTAGGTCTCTGGCCCAGGACTGAGAGAGCTTCACAAGGGGCTTATTGCCTCTGGACTGCAGCAAGTCATATAACTTGGCTACTCCGCCGCTGGTAGCGGTTCCACCCATGACTATGTCTAGTATTGGCTTGTGAGGAGGTAATGCAGGGAATTCTGTCCAGGTTTTTGTGGCAGCTTGTCGAAGCCTGGCATATTGTAACCAGCACAAGGGGTGCCTCCCCGAGGGTCCCGGTATGTCTTGAAGTGTAATAAAGGATCCCATATTGTAGCCATTCCCTATAGTTGTGAAGCCATCTGATGTCCATTGTTGCACCACGACCTTGCTCACACTCAGGAATGTCGGGAAGAAGTTCCATAATGGCAGATCACATGGAAGGGGTGAGAGTTATTGATAATTTTCCAGATCTTGCCCCAGACCAGTGCCGTTCCATCAATCCGATTGCTTACACCGGGGTCATTCCATATTGCTGGTAGGATCAATGAGCACACATTGTGAGCGCCAGCCGCGTGTCGCTCAATTTTGACATGTGGATGGTGTGTGTCCACGTCGAACCAGAAGGCTGCATAGTACGCTTGTGCTGCAACTCAGTATTTCTCAAAATCTGGAGCCACTAGTCCACCCTGCGAATAGGATCTGGTTAACGTATCCCATTTTAGTCTGACCACATCAGCGTGCCACAGGAAGTTATTAATCGCCACTTTCAGCATATCGAAAAACGCGGCGCCTGGCTATGTTGGTATGTATATTCAGAAAATAATATAGGAGTTTTGGGAGGGTGATAATTTACAGGAGTCCACTTGGCCCGTTATTGCGAGCGGGTGTTTCGCCAAAGCACAGAGTTTGGCTGTGAGTTAGGGTAAGTACGCACCATAGTTATGGGTGCACAGTGCAGTCGGATGTCGCGTCACTAGTATCTCCAGGTATTTCATTTCTTGGGGTGACCATGCAAATCCCATAAGATCTAGCTGTGCAGTCGTGGCATCAGTAAGTGGGAACAGTTCAGACTTAGCACAAGTGACACACAGACTAGACAGAGCTCCAAAGGATAGGACCTTGTGCATGATTGGGGCTAAGTTTACTGTGGGATCTCCCAGAAAAAGGAGTGCGTCATCCGCATATAATGAAATAATTTCGGGTTCACCCAAGAGTCTGATTCCCCTTTGGGCGTGTCTGGATCTGATCGCATCTGCCAGTGGTTTCATCACAATGGCGAATATTAAGGGTGTCAATGGGCACCCCTGCCTGGTCCTGCTGCGGATGTATTTGGGATCTGTGACCCGTTTATATTGATTCTAGCAGATTGGTGATGTATAAAGCAATCACACACATGATATGAACCTGGGTCCGAAGTTGCATTTATCCATTACCACCCACATCCATTTCCAGGATACTGAATCGAAGGCCTTCTGAACATTGAAGGCTGCAGCAAATGCCTGCATCCCTGGGTCTCTTTGGGCCAGGATTTTGAACAGACGCCTTAGATTCAGTGCCTTAGAGCAGCCAGGAACAAAGCCAGCCTGGTCTGGATAAATGATATATCTCATGTATGGGGCCAGCCTAATGGCTAGTACCTTTGCATATATTTTTACATCAGAGTTTATGAGGGGGCGGTATGAACCGCACTGCTCTGCTGGTTTATCAGGCTTAAGTAGAACTGTAATTACGTCTTCACGTAGTGTAGGGGGGGTGTACCCAAGGTGTAGGACTCTTCCCACAGGGCAGCTAATCGTGGAGCAAAGCAGGTTTTCAAGTGATTGAAAAATACCATTGTTAGGCTTTCAGTGCCTGGGGCTTTTCCGGATGGGAGGGCATTGATGGCACTGGATATCTCGTCTAAGGACAAGGGCTGATCAAGTATTTCTCTCGTTTCAACAGAGAGTACAGATAACAGTAGGCTGTCCAGGTATGTATCTATCTCTGGGATTTCTGCTGTGTCTGTATTAGCATATAGTGCTGCATAGAAGGAGTGGAACACCTGGGAAACATCAGTTGTGGTTTGCACCAGCGTCCCAGATGTGTCTTGTACAAACGGGATATGGTTGCTGCCTGGCGCCTGTCACACCATTCTGGCCAGTAGTCTGCCAGGGCGCTCGCCCTCACCGTATTGCCTCGCTAGGCCTGGATTATCCAGGTATTTCATTTCTCTATCTGCGTGTGCACGAAATCTATCAAGTTCGTTTTTAATGTCTCCCAAGGCAGTAGCACTGGGCACTGCTGTGTGTTGTAGTTCTAGCTGTTGCAGCGCAGTCTCGCTAGCATGAATATCTCGCTGTATTGCCTTCAGCAGCCCTGACTCGGTGGCTAGGGACATACCTCGCACATACACCTTGAACTCCTCCCGTAGAGTTGCCTGCGTCTCAACCGTGCCAGTGGTTATCTTAAAGTAATCATTCACACATCTTTCCATTTCGCTCTCGAACACAGGATCCTGTAAGGCCTGTGGTTTAAATCTCCACATTCGTGTCATTCCCAATATGTCCCCTAATGTCAGCGTTAGGGTTATCGGGGAGTGGTCAGAGAAGGTTCTGGGTAGTATGTCAGCGTCTTTGAGGTGAGTTACGAAGGTGCCAGTCAACCATCCGGGAGTGGGAGTCATGTACTGTTGAATACCAGAGTACTTCCGTGATGTTGGATTGAGTGTACTCCAGGCATCTATCATCCCCAGGTCGGTATGGCCCTCCCACATCACCTGTGCTGCCCTAGTAAGTTGTCGGGCCCTGCTTCCGGATCTGTCCAGGTATGTATCGACTATATCATCTATAGTGTTAAAGTCGCCTCCTGACAGTACTGGCACTTGGGGTTACTGTGCCAGTAGCTCAAACACTTTGGCGTAGAACTTGGGGTTGTCTATATTCGGCCTGTATTGCCCATATATAGTCAATAGTACCATTTCCTGACCTTTTAGGATACCTCGCAATAATACATAGCGTCCCAGTGGGGCTAGATGTGCCCTTTTGTGGACATATTGTATGGACCTATGAATAAGGGTCATGACCCCTCTACATTGGGTCGGATGTGTGGTAAAATATCGCTTTGTGCCCCAGCTTCTAGCAAATCTCTCGCAGCTTACAGTTAATGCATGTGTTTCCTGCAGAAACAGGATGTGTACCTTATGCCGTTTCAGACAGCGCATTGGCATCTTAATTAAGTAGCGCTGCATCTCATCAACTATTGCATCCACATCAAGCATTTTTTGTATAGTCATCCCGTGAACATCCCACCTCCCCTACCCCTCTTCCAATCAGAGAAGTGATCATCCCCTACCCAACAACCCAACAACGTCTGCAACTATACATAGGGGGGTTATTCACCGACTTCAGCGCGGCATCAACACAGCCATACTTTACATTTCTAAGAGGAAAATCAGGTTATGGGCGCATACTTCCCAGATATTCAAATTCTCAGTCAAGAAAAAACCTTAGTTACTGTTATATCGAGGGAAATGCATTATAAACACATGGGGCCCTGTCATCTAATGCCAGGGCTGCAGGCCAAGACCAATCGGTGTTGCCCGGAATCACCCAGGAAAATGGTCATCCAGGAATTTCATTGCATCCTCAGGTATAGTGAAAAGGTACAGCTTGTTACTGTGTTTGATTCTTAGTTTGGCCGGGTATAGCAAGGCATATTTTACATTTAGGTCACAAAGCCTCTTCTTAATAGCTGCAAAGGTTTTGCGCTCCTGCTGCACAGTGACTGAGAAATCAGGGTACAAGTGGATTCTGTTGGAGCCCAACAGTAGTTCGCCCTTGGTTCTTACCGCACACAGTAGTGTATCTCTGTCTCGATAGTTGAAGATACAAGCTATTATTGGGCGAGGGGGGGTCCTGGCTTGGGTTTAGGGGCAAGTGAGCGGTGAGCTTGTTCAAATGCAAATTGCGCTGATAGCTTGGGAGCATCCAGTAGGGAGATAAAGTTGCATTCCACAAATTCCTCCATCAGGCCTGCAATGTTTTCTTCCAGCACTCCTATTATTCTCAGGTTGTTACGCCTCGATTGGGTTTCAAGACCTTTATTCTTTTTACCAATGGATATCACTTGTCTCAAGAGGGAGGTGACATCAACCCCAAAGGTAGCAACCTCATCCTCAGTCGTGGCAATTCTCGTTTCGACCTGCGTGATGCAGTGTTACACTCACCTGGTCTCTGGAGAGGCGTTGGGTCATGGTTGCAGCCCTCCCTAAACTTAAATCACCCCCTTCAGGCCTCTTCCTCAGTAGAAAAGCTGTGAGCGGTGGTACGTGGTGATACTGCTCCTGTGAATTATGGAAGATAAGCTCTCCGTCCTGCTACTTCTGGCAGGGGCGTGTCAAATGGGATCTAGTTCCTTCACTGATCCCTGATAAGGATTAGTCCAGTCCAGCTGCGACCATGCTTCTCCTTATGATTGGTAAGCCTTTCTTGAGCTCTTGTCATGCTGTTTGTTCTGTTCAATGGGCCTCATTACGACCCTGGCGGTAAGTGGAAAACGATGCCGGTAAAGGATTACCGGCATTGCTTACCGCTAGGTCCGATTACGATCCGAGTAAGTGCAATTAGCACAAAGGGCGCGGGCACGCGACCCCCCATGCCGGAAATAGCGGCATGGCGCAAATTGGGGAACATCACAAGTCAAGCGGACATGCTCTTAACGCCCTTGCGAAGGCCGTAAAGTACCTTACCGCCATGGTGCAAATACCACCATCGCGGACCAACCGTAAATGGCCATGTGCAGTGTTCCCAGCTGCCACAGGTGCACACAATCAGCACAGGTGGAGGCAATACAGACTCACCAAGTACAAAAAGAGCCCACCCCACCCCTTCACACTCCACAATGATTCCACTAGGACTAGCAATGTGGGGGCTGGAGGACCTGATTCCAATGCAAGTGCTACAACAACAACAACAACAGGCAGCACAGAGGAGACGCAGGAGGAGAAGGAGGGCAAGGCAGGGCCAGCAAACCCCACCAGCACAGCCAATGCCACCACGCAGGCAGCCCCCAATCCCACGCATCAGAGCCAGTCCATTCAACCTCACCGCTGAGCAGATCCACACCTTGTACCGTTTGGACCGGGACACCACCACCACCATCGTGGACATGATACACAACGACATTGTCAGCATGATTGAAACACCCACTGCCACCCCCCCCCCTACTGAAGGTAGTGTCCGTGCTCCACTTCCTGGCCACAGGCATCTACCAGCACACAGTGGGGCACTTGCATGGCATTTCACAACCATTATTCTCACGTACGCTGATCCAAGTGCTCGATGCCCTCCTCAAGCACACAGATGACCACATTTCCTTACCACTGTCTGACCAGGAGATCGCAAACACCAAAGTGGGTTTCCATGCACTAGCCGGCATACCTGGTTGCATTGGTGCCATCGATTGCACCCATGTGGAATTGGTGGTCCCACATGCCATTGAGGTAGCGTACCGCAACCGTAAACTATTCCACTCAATCAACGTGCAAATGGTATGTGACTCCAACAGAATCATCACACATTGTTGTGCCCGATTCCCCGGATCAACCCATGATTCATGGTCCTGCGTAACTCCACAATACCACGCTACATGGAGCGACATGCAGGGCCAAGATCCTGGCTACTCGGTGAGTCTCATGTCATGGCCATGGAAATGTGAAGTGGGTAGGTGATTGACGTATCAATGCATACTTTACCTGGCTGAAAGGGAGAGGGGGAGAGATGCATACTTTACCTGGCTGACAGGGGGGGGGGAGATACATACTTTACCTGGCTGAAATGGGGGGGAGTGATGCATACCTTACCTGGCTGCGAGTACCAGAGGCAATGGAGCCAGCTCATACCCTAAAGCAGCCCAAACGTCAACTGACACCTGAACACATAATGCCCAATGTAAGCAGCCCTACCATGTGAATGAAGGTGTGTCCCAACCATGACACAGCCATCTGCAAGTGCACTGTACCGAATCGGACCACATCGACCTCAACGAAATGCATCTACATGCAATGACTTCAGCCAATACACGGCACCAAACACCATCAACTGAAAGGCCAGTCCCCCATAACTGCGCACAAAGGAGGCACATGACGGACAAAAACATCAATACACCACTACACAGACATCGAGGCCCCAAAAAATTGCCTAGCAACATTAGTAGTGCTCAGTGGGGTCATCATGAGGCTGACAGCAATGTTGCCATGATGAGAGCATTGATATCACTGGACACCTGCCAGGTCAACAAAACAAACGCCATGGACTAACACAGTGGATGGGCACTCACAAGGCACTGGACCCCCCTGCATACACTGGTTGATGGCATGCAAAACAGTCCATGAGAGGAAAACACATATACCGGTCACATAGTGTGACTCCATTTGTGCATGTAAATGTGGTACAAAGTAAGAGATGAATGCATGCCATGGTGGCACGTCATGATTTGAGATTTGATGTCATGACTGACACATACATTGTTGCCCACATACAGGTGAAGCAGGCTATCCCCTGAAGAGGTGGCTCCTTACCCCAGTCCGGAACCCACATACCCAGCACGAGGAGGACTTCAATCGTGCACATAAATGAACCTGTGTGGTGATTGAGCAGACATTTGGTCTATTGAAGGCACGGTTTTGCTGCTTCAGCAGGTCTGGTGGGGCACTCCTGTACCGCCATGAGAAGGTGGCAAAGATCGTCATGGCCTATGTCATGCTACACAATATGTGCATCAGACGGAATGTGCCCCTGCCCCCTGATGCTGAACTGCAACCACCTGACGATGAGGATGAGGAGGGTGGGGATGGGGCAGCACCTCAGGGAGGCAGCGATGCACAGGAGGGACGTGACATGCGTCGGACTCTGATCAATCAATGTTTCTAGCACACACGGATGGGGGGTGTCACATGGAGTTGGCAATTGGGGCACTGTGTGTGTCTCGGATATGCACACTGTGGACTGTTCACCAATAAAGCACACATACGCAATGAGCAATGTCCACACATGTGATTTGTGCTCAAGCAAAAATTGTATTGTAAATGTGAATTCAATTAACACACCCACTCCCCCCTCTTCCCTCAACTCCCCAACACACCCACTCCCCCTTCCCCCTCAACTCCCAACACACCCACTCCCCCCTCCCCCCTCAACTCCCCAACACAACCACTCCCCCCTTCTCCCTCAGCCCCCCAACACACCCACTCCCCCCTCCCCCCTCAACTCCCCGCAAAAGTGCGTGGATGCCTGTGGTGAAGTGCTGAATGTGGGATTGTTCCACTGGGCGGCCTCTATTGGCAGCCCCCTCTGCCGGCCCCCGGGGCATCCCTGCCTGTACTCCGCAGGTTCCTGGCCGACCTGCGGACGGGGCTGCTTGGGGCAGAACTGGCAGCGGAGGAGGTACTCGGCTGCTCACTAGGACGTATGTCCCTCATTGTCTGTACAAGCTCCGAGAGCACGTGCCGCACCGCGGCAAGCTCGGCACAGAAATCCTTGGTGGAGGATTGTATGGCTGCCTTCACAGTCACGGCACATTTTAGCATTTCCTCACTTGCACCTCCACATTCGGCCACATGCTGAGTCAGGAGTGAGGACAGTTGGTGTTGGTGTGTTAAGATTTGGTCCAGCCACTCTTGGTTTTTTTGGGCATTGGATAATGCCAGTGGCATGTTCATTGGGCTGCTCCCCTCCTCCACACCTTCCACTGGGCATGGCGTGGCTGGCCAGGAGTCATCAGGGGATTGCCCCTGTGTGCCATCATCATGCAGGCTACATGGGGACAGGTAGGGGGAATGAGGGTGGGCAGTGGGGGGACATTCTACGACATCATCATCATTCCCCACATCACTATCCGAGCAAGCTGCAATGGCAGCAGTCTCCCCAATCGTGCTGCTTCCTGCAGACACAGTCCCTTCAGTGGCCACCAGTTGTTGAATGTCTGTTGCTGGTGGTACCGTGCTGCTTGCCTTGGTGCTTATCGGGCCCTGGCCTGTGTTGTGGCCGTCGATTTTGGCTGTTGTGGGGGTTTGTTTGGTCCAGCAGAGGTGGAGAGTTGGTGTGGTGTCACTTCAGGCCTAGCCTTCTTGGCAGGTGTGGTGCCAGTGTCTTCCTCGCCAAGGTCCGAATGGGAGCCTGTGGTGGAGCAAAGGAGGGAAAGTGTTATTGATGGGTCTGCGGACATTGAGCAGGCATTGTGATGACTGCCATCATTTTGATAACTAGATCGTGCTCATTGGAGGCAATGACATACAGGTTGTCTCCCTTTTCGGTGGGAGAAGCATGCAGGAATGTGGGTGTCTACAGTGAGAGTGTGCATACTGCATGTGTACAGGGTGTAGGTCAATAATGCCTGTAGGCAGTCTTCTGCTGATGTGTCGCGTTAACCCTATTAGGCAACATTGTGCTTCCCATGAAACTGGACTTCAGAGAGTTTTGCATGGCTTGATTTGAGGCACCTTCCTGCGTCACCTGATGTGGGGGCTCCTCTCTCAATTTCTCCAACCCCGCCGATGCTCTCGATGCCAATGGTTGTTGCACATATCTCCTCCCACGGCTGCAATTTTATCGGTGAGTCTGCTCCTCCACCAGTTGCCATGCCCAGGTTTCTGTTGGCAGACAGTATACTCCTTACACGGAGCCGGAGGTCGTCCCACCTTTTATGGCACTGTCTTGTGGTGCGGGGTGTTGTTCCAACTGCACTGACCCGCTGTGCGACTAGCTCCCACATGGCCTTCTTCCGTGCTATTGCCGGTCTGGTCATTTCTGTAGAGAATACAACGTCCGCGTTTTCCTGTAGGGTTTCCGCCAACATGGTGAGCTCTTCCCTAGTGAAGCGCTCCTGCCGCAGCCAATCGCAACTTTTTTTAACGACTTTCGGCATTCTGACGATGGGTGGATGTGGGTGAAGGTTTGTGGCGGGTCTCGGGGTCAGATGTGCAATGGTTGTGGAGGATGGAAATGGATTGTGTTTTTAAAGATGGCCGCCGTGCTCTTTCCCGTTCCGGTGCGATGGCTCAACTTCCGGATCCGCTTCTTTATGGTCACCGCTAATAGCGGTCACCGCTATTTGCGGTGATCGCTAGTATCGGTGGGTAGGGTGGCGGTAGTGCACCTTGCACGGCATACTATGCCGGTAGGTGCCGTTTTTGGGACGTTACCAGCATGGCGCAGATTACATTACCGGCATGGCGCAATGCTCGTGCCCGACAGGTCGTAATGTACCGCTTTTAACAGTTTCTGGCCAGCACGGACATGTTAGTTGCGCCATGCCGGTAATGTCCATTAATTACCGCCTGGGTCGTAATGAGGCCCATTGTCTTTATATGTTGCTCCTATTATGCCCGCAATAATGTCTCTCTTCTGTTTTCTTCCCTTAGATGGAAATGTGGCCTCAATGCAGCTGTGAGACGCGAAACGCGTCCGGATTGAAGATGGGCGCTACCGCAATGTTCGACAGCAGGTAAGTGATGGTTTAAGGAACTCACAAACTATTTTCGATGTCTAACCTCTTCTGTTTTTCCCTGCAGGCAATGGAGCGTGTCGTGCTGCAGTGCCAAGATGAAGATTTCGGCGTTCCAGAAAGTGTAAAGATGAATATTTGGTTTGTCGAAGAGATGTACAGGTAAGAACAGCTTCCCCCAGTTGGTAAGTATGCTGGCAGGAAGCAGGATGTCCACAAGCAGGATCTTCAAAGGTAAGTCTGACCTCAGACGATGATGAGCATTACGTTGCTTGCAAGTGCAGAATAATGCGAAGCTCTGTCTTAAGGATCGGGGCAGCTTATATAGCTGAGTTCATGGGCACGCCCATTAGGGCCGGCTTACCAGCCACACCCTGCCACTCCTAGAGAGTGAGAACGTGCGAAGGCAATCCATTAGCAGCCACACCCAAGAATACACTTGGCGCTGCTTAATGGATGGAATGTTCAAGGTTAATGCATCCTACTTAATGGATGGAATGTTCAAGGTTAAGGCATCTGAAGTTCTATGTCCTTAATTAAAGCTTTTTGGTGTTAAATGGATGTCCTTGTTTGCTTTTGTTCATGAGCCTGGTGCCAATGGCGCCAGGACAGTGTCCACCCAGGGCTCCTGTGCAAGCGACCCCTCCATGCCTGTGCCCCTGACTTCATGACCATGACATGCAGGTGTCAGTCTTTTCCATTCAGGCTTTGATTGAGCTAATGATGCCACGCATGTCATCTAGTTTAGTGTGTATGGTGGTAAATCCTTCTCGCATGTATTCCATCATGCAGTGTAGTTTACTGGCCTCACCCAGCTCAGGCGCACGCCCACTGTACCATCCCCTCCGTTCACCCCATCCACCGATCTGGGGGTGGTTTTGGCAAACATATTTATCAAGCTTTGCTTCTTCCCAGCCCCTTTAGTCATTGTTATACCGCCAGAAGGGTGTGGTACAGCTGTGGTCTGGAAGCGCAGGCTATGTGGCATTACAAGTATTGCCCCCAATATGCCCACAAGCTGGTGCCTAGTTAGCTTTGCAGGGCATTTGTGGTGCGGGGTGTATCAGAGCAGCCTGTGGGAGCACCCAGACCTGGCGACAGACACGTCGTCACACCCCAGTAACAGCCACACACCCACCACCAGCGGGGATGGGCAGCACAGTGCTGTACCTGTTTCAGGGTAATGAGCCGACTATGTCCCCTGCAGTGCTGGAGCCTACCGGCACCACAGCCAGTTTCAGACAAAGCAATTTAGTGTGGGTTCACCACAGGCAAAGACCTTGGAGGAAGTTATGCAGTGTGTTGCCTCAGTGGGGTTGTGTAGGCTAGGCCTCCTCACAGTGATGGTGCTTAGGTCGGCAATGGCAGTGTTCCAGACTCAGGTGCACAGCTGCGCAGCAGTCGCGCACCGTCGGGGAGGACGGCACAGGTGATGTTCAGTCCTTGATGAAACTAGCCCCTCAGCACCCAAGGTCCAAAGTTTCTGTTAAAGGCACTGCCGGAAGATGGAGGACTTAGCCACATCAGAGTGTGACCCCCAAATGGGTCGGGCTCTGGCAGTTTGCTTGGGGGGCCATCCACAGCGGAGGAGCAGCCACGCACACAGTCGCAGCAGGGGACACCAGTTCATCAATGCTGCGTCAGAGCGAATGCCACAATGATAATGCGGTTCAGTACAGGGGACGGGGGGCGAGTGCACAGTGTATAGTATGCGGCGGACCCCATTGCCTGGGTTTCCGGGTCACCAGGGCAGCGTGTATCAGCCCGGGGGGAGAGCACCCACGGCCGGGAGGTAGGTGGACTGACCTCGGCTAACTTGGCGAGAGCCAAAAGCGGGGCCACTTCCCCAGGGCCGGTATCTTCTCTGGTTGCAGCTCCGAGACTTTGATTCCTCCACTGCTGGCTCGGTGGAAGCAAGTAGATGCAGCAGGCAGGAAACACTGTTGCCCTCGGTTGCGCAGCCCACCGTCGGGCCGCGCGAGCCAGCAAGTCATCTGCTCGCAATAAATCTCAGCTAGTTCTATAGCTCATGCGTTCCACAGCAAGTTTGCTGCATGTATTGTGAAGAATGCACCCTTTAATCAATGATTTTCAGCATGAGTCGACGCTGGGCTGCAGAGCTCCTCGTTCAGGTGTCCATCTTTATCGTGCGCAAAAGCGCCCCCCCATCAGAATATATTCTGAAGTTTGATCAAAAGTGACACAAGCCACGATTTGAAGGCCCACTTACAGTCCAGTATGCAACACCCACTGCAGTAAAGGTGCACGGCAAAAAGGCATGAGTGCATATAGGTGACATGAAAAGAGGAGGAACAAATTACCAAATCCCAGATGAGAGCGAGGACGAGAGACAAGGGCTGACCAGCAATGTGAAAAGTGACACTATTTAAAGGAACAATTTATTTTTCCCAAGTGCAAGAGAGAGTATCGTTAATATCTCAAAATATGAGAAAAATAGATATCTGCAAATGATATACTCGCTCCTGTGAAGAACCGTGTGGATCCCTCACTGAAACCCTGTCTAAAGTCTCCTCCCAGGAGGCCAGTGGAAGGTAGATGCTTCCTGATCCCAACCCTGGAGGTGCTTTACTGCTGGAGGATCACCTCGGTGGAGACAGAGCCCAGGGTAGTGAGGAGATTCTGTGGGATGAGACACAGTATTTCTCCACTGATAAGGAGACTCTTAACACTGTGCCAAAAGAGGTCATGGTTTACTGCCATTTCAATGTGTCTCAACCTCCTATTAAACCTAAGGTGGTGAACCCTAAAGTTGCAACAACAAAGTGTAATATACCAAAAAGAATGACTCATTTTGGTATCTAGCATTAAATACCCTCCTAACTTCCAAGTGTACACTGAAAAGGATTGCTGAAGTGTTGTCTTTTCTATTTATTTATTTATTTTATTTATTGGATATTTGTAAGGCATGTGAGAAACCTAAGGGTATGTTCACTCCTGAACCCCTTGGATCCTCTATGCAGGTGGCCAGAGAAAGGCCATCGCTATTGGATCCTAACCCAGGGGGCGGAGTAGCGAGGGAGAATCACCTGGGTGAGGGTCCTTGGGGAATGGAAGTGGGGTACCCCTGGGCGGGACATGGTATCCTCCTTTTTCTTTTTAGTGACCAACTCAACTTTTCTCCCATCTTCATGGGCTGTTGTAAGGCAGTTCCCCTCATTTCTCCCCATTTGAAACTTGACAGTACTGGGATGAAGAAGAAGCAACTAAGAGGAATGAAGACCATGCTCTTTCACCACTCTGGTACTGGGATGAAGAAGATACCTGCTTAGAGCTGTCAGGGTCAAGCATGTCCCATGAATTCTGGTCAGGCTGGGCTAATTGAATACTCACACCTGCAGCCTGTGAAGGGGCTATAGGTGTATAAATGGACAGCCAAGCAGCAAAAGAGGAGGAGACAACAGAGAAGCCTTTATGTGAAACAGCAGCAGGAAGGCCGGCACAAATGTGGCGAGGGAGCTGGGACTCCGCACAAGAAACTGAACATTATGAAGGGAGCCATGTGGAGAGGCTATCCCTTTTATGTTCGGTCAAGATGCTCGTTCCTCTGTGCTGAGATGTGGACACAGGGAGGTCTGAGGGGCAGGTGCGAGACCATAGATGTGAGGAGCAGAAGGCTGCCTGGTCCACACTTCTGTGAAGCCTTTGAACACGACCAGTGAGTTTTATTCCATTGAGAAACACGGTGCACAAGCATTACATTGAGCTAAGCGAGAAATACATTGTATCTGAGTGGTCACGTGTGGGAGAAAACACATTTTCGAAAGACTCTGATGGTTAAACTACTTTTTGTAGTGAATGATGAACATATACTACGGGTTGAACGAAAGGCGTTCTGAATGCGAACCATGTGTTTTCTGAATATCGAATGGAATGAAAAACTTAACAAGCGCAACACGTGCCTTTTGAAGAAGACCAAAAATTACACAAATTATATTTAAAGAATATTCAGTGAAAAAACTTTGTTAAAGGGACTTTATGGTTAAGTTGCACTAATACAAACCTATTAAATTCAGTGGAAACATTTTGTTAAAGGCATATTATGGTTGCAAGTAAAATCGAAAACCCCCGGAAATTCACCAGTTATGGTAAGGTAAGCAACCATAACTCGCGCAACCGCCGTGCAATGCTAAGACTAACACCCAGGACATCAAAGATAACATCACAGTTTTCATTGTTGACATCACTGATGACATCAGAAATCTGGGTCACTTGCCTTTGTTCGCTGAAATATGAAAGCTGATCAGGTTTCTTCACTGACAGTAAGAATTTTTAAATGCAAAAGTTGCTATACATGTAGAAGACATTAACCTTCTTGTATATTGTAGAAGTGCTTTCCTTAGTGTTTGGTGACACTTCATGGTGCACAGATATGGGCCAATAAGCAGGCCGTACACACACAATTAATTTGAGCACTTGATGATGAACTGTAATTTTATTGGCATTTTGTATTGATGTTCTTTCTGTCTTCTATACTTTAGGTTGTCAGTATGTGCCTCTAATTTGTGTGCATTGTGTGTTTTATATATATTGTTTGTACTAACACATGTATGTAGTAAGTCTTCACTTATTACCTATGTATTCCATGCTTAACATTACTGAAAACTCTCCAGGGATATTTTACAAAGCAAAATTACCAGAATAAAAATATTCTACAGTGTATGATGTAGCCATTTCTTATGCGTATGTATGATTAGCGTCCCATATTAACAACACTGTAATATAATGGTTTGTTTTGTTTACCTAAGTACATTAAATAGTTTCTCATAGATCTCCCAATCACCCCTAAGACCTTGTTACCAACATTATAAACAGAACCCCTTGTGAGGACTTGAAAATTGTGATTTCATCTTTGATGTCCTGGGTGTTAGTCTTAGCAGTGCACAGTGGTGGCGCGTATTATGGTTCTGGGGATTTTCAATTTTACTTGTAACCATAATATCCCTTTAACAATGTTTTTCCACTGAATTTGTTAGGTTTTATTAGTGCAACTTAACCATAACGTCCCTTTTACTAAGTTTTTTCACTGAATTTCATGGGTTTTTACCAGGATACCTTTAATTTTTCTAAATTTACTTACATCATACTGCCCCCCTTCCCCATTGTGATAGAATCAGAGTCCGAGGACTGCACACATGTCTGAGGACTTCGGACAGCATTCACACTGCCTAAAAGCGCAGGGGTTACCTTACATTGTTGTATCCTGCAATGGGTAAAGACATGTACATGAAACAATAAGAGATATATGTACCACATCCAAAAATAAATAGTTATAGGAATTCTGCACTTGAGAAACCACAAGTACGTTTTCATAGGGTGCACAACATAATGGAATGCACCAAGCACAAAGCTTAACTGTACACCTAACAGTATCACATTAGTGGAACCTTGCTTACACCCAGACAAGCACCTGGCAGTTATTCCAGAAGAAACCCTTAGAAAAATAGTAAGTACACTGTATTTTTTCTATTACATTCCAATTTATTATGTATACATAACCTGTCAGAAATAGCAGTATTGTTTACTTTGAACAGATATGGCAAGCACACTGGAATGGTTGAAGGAACATTTCCCCCATGACCAAATGAGTCAACAACTGTAATGGTACAGATTACATTTCTTAAAGCAGAAAAAGTGATGTAGTTTGTTGAGATATCACTAAAACATGGTTTTCTTTTTAACAGTACATAGCTGGAATGACGATAACCAGGCCCGAATTACAATTAAATGAACCTGAAGATGGGCACAGACAGCCCCTAACTGCAAATGCACAGAAAAAACTGACGAACGTTTAAGGAAATATGGATAAACTAAATAATAATTTTATACAGTTGATGATGTTTGTGAAAATTCATGTGAAGGAAAATGTACGATATCAATGCCCGACTTGTACCTGTGCCCATTCACCCTATCCGAACTAATCAACCCCATCAAATTCCCTAAATGAAAGACACTATGATGAAACCTCAAACCCTTCCTCCCCACATGAAATGTGTAGAAAATCCAAATTCTCCCATATAGGTTTCCCATTCCGATTGCCCATCTCTTTCCTAATTGGATGTTTGTTTTTGTTTTAATAAATATGTGTGTGTGTGCTGTTGCTGCGTTTTACTTTTTTAAAAGCCCAATTTGGAGGGGGTGCTGGGGTGCACTGACAAAGATGGCCGCTTAGGTGCTGAGCTCTGCAACTCTTAAAATCTTATTGTGAACATCTTGCGGAACTGTGAAATCGAGCCCCCAAGTGCAGATTCCGATGGCTCAACAGTGAAAAACTGAAACGAAAACGCAAGGAATAACACACGAAGCAGCCAACGACCAGCTGATACGTGCTTGCAAGCCCTGAACGCAATTTGTGCCAAAACAGAGGTGCCCAACGCGCAGACTACTATCAGGCGGAACTCGCGGCAGTGGCCAGCGATCACGTAAGTGAAGGTGCTGCCCATTTGTACACACGTCGCAGACCCAGGAGGCGAGCGGGGGCACTCCGTTACAAGCAGCAAGGGACAGAAAGTAAAGGAACACTCAGAGTCCCAACCGCAGAAGGTACGTGGCGGCGGGACCCCGGTATCTACCAAACAGGTGCCCAGGGGGATAACAGGAACAGTGGAACACCCCTGCAGTGCTGGATTAGCAGAACGAGGGCTGCAGGGCTCGTAACAATGGCAGCAGCACCCTGCAAAGGAGGCGCGAGTGATAATGCGTAGCTCGTGAAGGTACTTGCAGAAGAACCCTTGGGCAACGAAGCTCAGCCCGCCGACGTCAAACACAGTCCCGTGCTGCCCAAAAGGTGCCACAGCCTGGAAACCCATACTCAGCGCACAAACGAGGCGGATACCATCGCACATGGTGCCCACGACAATGCAGTGAGGCAACTGCTTGGGATGTAGAACGTGCAGCACCCAGCTGCCATATTACATAAGCAAAACCCACACATGTCAGGCACAGGGGGTGCAGTAACAGTGGCCAAAAGCCACCCGCACCATAACTGCAGTGGGAATATGATGGTTCTGTGAAGAGCTGGCCCACAACTCAGGGTCGACTGGAGGGCGGGAGCGACATACACGCCCAGCACGGGAAGGCTGAGGGCATACAGCAGCTGCCAGCACTATTAACTAAACAACACTGTGCGATTGGGGTTTAAGGCTCACACAAAGAAGGCGCAGAGTACAGCCAGCAACTATACAGGAGGGGGTACCATATCCATCAACCACTGTCACAGTAACTCAAGAGGGGAGAACAGCCGCTACAATAACAAGCTTTCCTGCAGGAACTCAAACCAAGACTAATAGAGTACCCTCACCTGATGCACCCTGGTGCCCTGCAAGAGGAGCAACAGCAAGCAGGCACCCAAGTTGAACAACTACACAGACCAACCGCACCACCGGAGGAGGTCATGACACGTGGTGCAAAAGGAAGCAAGAAAGGCCCCATGGATGCCTACACAAGCCCAAATACAGGAGAAGAGGGTAAAGGGACCCAACAGCCAACCCCAATGACCAGCCAGGCCCAGACGGAAATGCCCATGGACTCTTACATGGCGGCACTAAAGGCCGGCTTTTTGTCAGTTAATAGCAAGCTGAATGACATTGGCAGCAACATCGTCTCTATCAGAGCCGACCTGCAAAAAGTAAATACCAGAGTCACAGAGGCAGAGACCAGAGTGAGTGCGTTGGAGAACACAACCACTGCACACGGCAAAGATATTGAGGACATTGAAAAGAACCTGAAATCAGTGTGGGCCAAATGCGACGACCTGCAATCCAGATCATGCTGTAACAACATCCGGGTGGTGGGCATGTCAAAGAGGTCCATGAATGTACCTATGGAGGTGTTCCTGGAGGGGGCAATCTGCACAATGTTCCTGGACGCTCAATTCCCGCAGCAGTTCCTCGTTGAGAGGGCCCATAGATCCTTAGCCCCGCCGCCCAACTAGGCACCCCTCCACACACCATCATCGCACATTTACTCAACTACCGCGACCAGGATTTGATACTCTGCTTGTCTAGAGAAAAGGCAACACTGACCTACGATTTAACTAGAATTCACATCTATCCGGACTTCTCGAATGGGGTGCAGGTGGCCCGTCACACATCTGATCATGTCAAAAAGGTACTCAGGGAAAGGTCAATACCCTACGCCATGATGTTCTCAGTCAAGCTGCGCCTACAACACGCCGGCAGCGCCCACTTCTTTGAGACAACTGAGGAGGCCATGGCGTACATTGAACAAAACATCCCGGCGCCACCGAGAAAAGGCGGCCGCTCGCCTCGGGCCGATACATGAGCAACTCTGAAAGACCCACGGGGAAAATACAACCCAAGGTTCTCCCATTCCGCTTGAGACACGCAATGAGGCTCCTACAGGTGGAAAGTTTTGATGAAATCAGTTGTGGCCACACAGAGCTACCCACTGTTGCAGACGTTGAAGTTATGGTACACCGTTACACCGTCCAGTTGGGGGGATGGTGAGGGTGGAGGGGGTCAGGGTGTGGGGGCCAGTTGTTTAAAGGAAAAAACGAACAGTTGGAAAGACTACAGCATATACAAAGTAGCTTATGGCGGGGACTCATATGTACCTAAAGTTAATGGATGGCTGCCCCCGGGCTGAATCCTAGGCTGAGATTCCTTACTTGGAATGTTAGAGGGCTAGCTAACCCGGTTAAGGCATACGCTAAGAGACACAAGCTCGATATCTTTTTGTTGCAAGAGACGCATGCCATTAGAAGGGTGGTGGAGTCATTTGCCCGGCAGTGGGGCCCTCTACGTATCGGCACAGACTACTCATCACAGTCCAGGGCAGGTATGACCCTTAAACACCAGTGTACGTGGTTATGCCTTACTAGATCTGTGGTAGATGATGGGGGCCGTTTTGTACTCATAGGGGGCTCTCTGCAGAATCGTGAGATAATACTGATCAACACATATGGCCCAAACACAGATGATCCCGAGTTCTACCTCCATGTCATCACACAGATTTCGCTGCTAAGGGACACCGAAGTCATATGGGGAGGAGACCTAAGCACTATTCTAGACCCCCAGAGGGACAGAACAACTAGAGGCCCCAGGCCACACACCGAAGCTTCATTGACAATACTCCAGACTAAGTTGGTGCTGCCCCTCATAGACCTCTGGAGAGAACTACATCCCGCTCCCGAGGAGTACACTTTCCATTCCCCTGTACATAACTTTAGCTCACGCATTGACTACTGGTTATGCTCCCCGGACTACATTCCCCAGGTGAAGGAATGCACCATCTTCCCATGTACGCTGTTGGACTTTTCACTAATCCTGCTGGAAGTGGTTGTGCCCGATACTGTACAAGGGATATGTCTGAGGTGAATGCCGCCATTAATGCTGCAAGATGAGGCCATCATGGAGCCCTTGCGGATTAACATGGCAGAATTGTTTTATCGTAATATGGGCTCAGTGGGCTATATGGTTACCATATGGGAATCCTTCAAGGTAAGGATGAGCTGGCTTCTGATGTCCCGCTCAGTGGGCATGTTGCGGGATATCAGAAAGGAGTTAAATCAAACAGAACTCACCCTCCGTTTTCCTCGAAAATGCATACTCACAGTCACCGGGGACAGAGACTCTTAAGCCTCTACGAGTGCAGTTGGAGAGGTATAAGGACCTTTCCAACCGGGAAATACTATACATTACACGCCCTATGAGGGCTAGATGATGGTGTGAGGGGAACAAAGCGGGCAAAACCCTGGCAAATTTAATCAAGGCTGAACAAGGGATTAAACCAATTTCGAGCATTGTGGGTGTCTATGGGGAAGTACATACAGGTGTTGATAAAATCAACTGAGTCTTTTTAGACTTCTACACATCACTATGTACAGATTCTGGCCAAGGATCGATGGGCAAGCTAGACCAATATATGGATTCATTTCTGCTTCCCGCACTGGGGCACGAGAACAGGGAACTACTGGAACTCCCCCTTACATTAGAGGAAATTGAGCAGGCAATTAAGGATCTGGTAGCAGGAAAGGCCCCTGGTCCCGACGGCCTCCCGGCAAACTTATACAAAATCTACACAACAGAACTGGTCCCCAGGTTGTTGGATGTGTGGGAGGAGGCCCTGGCAGTGGGTACGATGCCGTAATCCATGAGGGAAACAATTATTACAGTCCTTCTCAAGCCACTTAAAGCCCCACATGAACCCACATCATACCGCCCCCGATCCCTGAATAACATAGACTCACCAAAACACTTGCTAAAGCCATAGCAAATAGACTCGTGCCCCATATGAACAAACTGGTACACCCCAACCAGTCGGGGTTCAACCCCGCGAGGTCCACCTCCCTTAAATTATGCAGACTCTTCGCCATAATATCACAGTTGGACCCCAGGGCTAAAGTGATAGCGGTCTCGCGCGATGCTGAAAAAGCATTTGATTCGGTCTCCTGGAGGTACATTTTTGCCATGTTGGGGCGACTGGGGTTTGGGCCAGGATTCATGGGTCATATTCTCTTATTATACAAAGACCCCGTATATAACACAACTCGATACCAAACTGAAGATATGGAACAAACTCCCAATATCGTTGGATGGCCGCATTGCCCTTCTGAAGATGGTCGTGGTACCAAAACCTTTATACCTGTTCAGCAACATACCCCTCTGGCCGGACCGAATGTTCTTTGACAGGCCACAGAGGCTCGCCTCTGACTTTGTATGTCGAGAGGGGCGGTAAGAATTAACTGGCCCAAGTTATGCAAAAAATACGACATAGGTGGCTTGGCGGCCTCAGAATTTGCACTCTACTACTGCGCCGCACAAGCGCAATTCGCAAAATATTGGTCCCAGAGCACAGAAAACTACGCCCACATACAGGTGGAGAAGTACGCCACAGCCTCATTTGATTTGCGCTCCATGATATTTGCCAAGAAAAGCGGCAGAGCTGGGGAGGTCGACCCAGTGACCTGCACGATACAAGCTTGGGCCGCACTATTACGGAGAGTAGAGTGAATAGAACCGTACTGCTCCTCGTCCCCTTTCTGGCACTACTCTGACACCCCCCCACCTTAGACACAATGGGCTTCATTACGAGTTTGGAGGTAGCCATGCCCTTAAAAATAAGGGCATGGCTACCTCCAAACTCGGATCCGGATCCGCAAAAGAGCATTTACCGGGCCATTCTGACCTTGGAGGGCCCGGTAAATCCCTTTCACGGGACCTGGACCAGGTACATCCCCATTCCCATTTGAGCCCCCACAGCGATCCAAAGTAACCTACTAAGTAGTTCGGGGTCCCTGTCCTGTGGACCCTAGCACGAATGCGCAACTGATCTCAATGTGCCCCCGGACATTGCGCCTGTCGGGACATGTTCGCTCGCACGTGTCGTGCTTTTAATTAGATTGGGGACTCCACCGCTGTCCTGCAGACACTGGCACGCATGTGCACCTCCTCTCACTGTGCCCCGGACACCGCGCCTGTCCGGAGATGTCCTTTCACACGTGTTGCACTTTTAATTAGTTTGGGGACTCCACCCCTGTCCTGCGTACACTGGCACGCATGCGCACACTGTCTCCCGCGCAATAGGTGTCCGCAGGACAGCCATCATGTCTGTGGCTGTCCGGGGACGTCATCATGTGACTGCATCCGTGCTGCACGTTGGAAGTATCCACAGACAGTGTCCGCACCACTGGACAATTTAAAACTGCATTTTGGGCCAATCTAAGGTCTTTCAAGCTGAAACTTTACCCTTGCAGAGCTCCTAGAGCATGTCTTAGTTGATCTGCCAAATTTGTATACATTTTTAAGCCCTATGTGTAGCTCGATAGTGCGCAGACAGTAGCACTGTCCAAGGACAGCCCCTCTAAAGGGACCCAGCCACTACTGCTCCTAATTGTGTGTCTGGCTGTCCAGGAGAGAGCACCTGCTGGTTTTGCTGTGATTGTTGGAAACCACAATGGCTTCTACTATGGCCACTGCAGCTGCCCCACCACCACCACCATCTGGAGGGCCTGTAAAGGGGAACAGGCGTGGTGATACAGAAGTGGATCAAGAGGAAGATGAGGATGAGGTACTGGAAGTCTCTCTCTCCAGCTCCCGACGTGAAACCTGGGTGTGGCAGCTTTTTACCACTGTTGGGGGTGTATCAAAGGCTCGGGCAGACAAGGTGTGATGCACTGAGAGCAAGGTTGTACTCAGTCGCAGAAAACC
Source organism: Ambystoma mexicanum (assembly GCF_040938575.1). NCBI lineage: Eukaryota > Metazoa > Chordata > Amphibia > Caudata > Ambystomatidae > Ambystoma > Ambystoma mexicanum. The sequence continues at coordinate 730,762,408 of NC_090924.1, forward strand.
AGGTCTGTACTCCTACGAGACCACCTCCATGCAGCACCACCTCAGGTCCAATCACAATGCAGCAGTTCGAAAGGTTGTACCTTTCGTAAGGGATGGGTAGGCTGACAGCCACTACCTCATCCTCATCATTGGCTCCTGCCACCACAAGGGACATTCCTGTGGGGCAGAGGATCCCAGCAGAAGCCTCACAGGCCATCCATAGCACAGTCGACCCTTACCTTTCGAGGGTGACAGTGCTGTTCATGTACTGTGACACACCACTCTGTAGGGGGGAGCAGTTTCAGAGTGCTTTCAAGGCCACGGTCAAGGAGCATGAGAAACACTGTCCCCTATCTGATTAAGGCCCACCCAACATCTTCCTCTCACCACCTTCCCCTTCGTCTCTGTGGTTGGTTCCCCCTTCCCTCCCCTCCCTTGTCACTCCTGCGGAAAAAAGCCCCAAAAAATATCAAACATAAACAATACATAAAAAGGTTATTTTCAGAGTCACCTTTCACAGTTGAAAATAGAAGCACCCAAAAAAGTTACAGGCCCCTACACAGCCTATAGTTTCCACGGACAGCGTGGTAGTCCGCAAACATCAAAAAATGTGTGTGCTGGTGGAATCAAAAACATTTAACTGTTTTGGGGGCAAAAGTGGTGGCTCTGAAAAGAACCTTTTTTGTATTTTTTGTTTTTAAACTTTTTGTCAATGTTTAAAGTAAACTAAGCTTCAAATCACAGATTATTTCTCAAGGCGTACCAAAATGGTATCACTCGTTTTTAGGGTTCTCTGAAAACAATCAGGGCAAGTTTGTAAAAGAATTCTTTTGTGTTTATTTCACAAGGAAAAATTAAATGAATTAAGCATGAATGGTTTATCAACAATAAAAAACATAATACAAAAAACAAATCGATGCAAACACAAATGATTTCATGGTGTGAGAATATTAGTAAAAAACGAACTATAATAAAGAAAACACACAGAAGTTCAATTATCAATTTGTTTGAATTGAAGAGAAAGCAAACAGAAAATTCAGTTATCAATTTGTTTGCCCTTAGGTGTCCTCACCTGATCCCAGAGGCATGGAACAGGGCGTAGCAGCCACCCCAAAAGCTGGACCCAGTCAACACGACCTTGCAACCATCAGCCATAGGCAGGTTGAAATCACTGCGCTGGTTGGCCAGCATGTGGCAGAGGCAGCCGGTCTGCGGGATGACCTTAGGTCGTATGCAAGCCAGACAAGGGAGGGCATGGGGGCCTGCACAAACAAGATTTGTGAGGAAATGGCCCAACTTAGGCAGGCCCTCACACGTATTGCGGATGCCATGGAGCGACAATACCCCCCCAACAAAGGATCAACCGGGCACCTCCTCCTCTGCGAGTTCCCGACAAACAAGCCCCTGGTGCCGCTCTCTGCGCACCATGAGGCGCACGCCATCCCAACCACCCAATGGCGGAGGAGCCCATGAGAATTAGGGCCAGCAAGAACTTGATGGCACATGTCGAGCAGAACACCTACACACTCTGAGTCTCACATGGGGGTGTTGTGGGGGGAGGGGGAAAAGGGTGTTTTTGGGAGTGTTGTGGGGGGAGGGGGGAAAGGGTGTTTTTGGGAGTGTTGTGGGGGAGGGGGAAAGGGTGTTTTTGGGAGTGTTGTGGGGGGGGGAGGGTGTTTTTGGGAGTGTTGTGGGGGGAGGGAGGAAAGGTTGTTTGCACAGTTGGGGCCATGCACTTTTTGTTCACATTTTGATCACAATACACTGTTGAAAATTTGAAATACAGGCTTGGTCTTCATCATTGTACTTCATTGGGGACAGCGTCCTTTGTGGGCCTCACCACATACATCAGGGCAACAATACCCATCTCCATCCATAATAGTTCTCCCTTGTATCTCATAACATTTGATACATCAGATGCTGACGCTCATCGTGTCCCTCCTGGCCATTACCTCTTGCATGTCCTGGCGGACCATTTCACCCATCCTCATCCCCATCAACGTCATCCTCATCTGGTGGTTGCATGTCAATGTCAGGTGGCATAGGCACATTCCGTCTGATGCTCATTTTGTGCTGCATTACACATGTCATGGATATCTCCGGCACTTTGTCATGGCCGTACAGGAGAGCCTCACCCGGCCCGCTTAGGCACCAGAGCTGTGTCTTTGAGTGGCCAGATGCCTGCTCTATCACAATACGGGTACGGGTATGTGCACGATTGTAGTCCTCTTCCTGCCGGTTCTGTGGATTCCATAGAGGGGTTAGGATCCACCTCTTCAGAGGATAGCCAGCATTGCCTGTATGGGCTGAAGAATGGGTACCTGTTACTATTCACCTCAGGTGCGGCCTGTAAATGTCACACAAATCGACTTTGCATTGTGATTCAAAATCACAACTACCAGCATGCATGCAGACGATCTGCGTGACTGCAATGTGCAAAGGTGAGCTTGACCCTGCAAGTGGAAATGCCCGATTCATGCCTCCGACAGCAAATGACATGTCCTGGGTGAGGCCAGGTCTTAGGTGTCCCTGGGTCCAGGCAAATTTGGTACCACACTGCTAGTGTACTGCCATTCCGACATCGATGTTGCCATGCTGTGTGGCATCACTTCAGTGGTGCTATAGGTGTGTGGTTCTGTGGTATGGCTAGGGATGTTACTGTTGCATGCATTCAAGGGCATGTTGCTGTCTTGATGTAGTGCTGTGCTGATTCTGTAGTACCATCTTGACGCCATCTTGCTGATTTGTGTGGTATGTGGTGTGGCATGATGTGCAATGTGGATGTGGATGGATGTGCAATATTCGGAAACCTGGATTGTACTCTATGTTGTGCAGCTCATAATTGCATGTGGATTCTCCTCAAGGACATTGCGGCCTTCCCTGATGGACATTGGCCTAAATCTGTATGTCCATTTGTCCTACAGATGACAGTCAACACCCAGAAGGAGTATGTATCTCTCCCCACCACATCACACTGCCATGTGCTTGCCCTGCTACTCACCAAGTAGCCAGGAACGTTGACCGGCTTGTCGCTCCATGTAGCGTGGCATGTTTGAGTTACGCAGGGCCATGGAATCATGGGTTGATCCGGGAAATCAGGCACAACAATGTGTGATTATCTTCTTAGCGTCAGATACCATTTGCACTTTGATGGAGTGGAATTCTTTTGTGTTTTGGTAGACTACTTCATTGGGATGTGGGACCACCAATTCCACATGGGTAGAGTCACTGGCCCCGATGCAACTTGGGATGCCTGCCAGTGAATAGAAGCCAACTTTGGTGTTTGCGATCTCCTGGGCAGTCCGTGGCAGGAATATGTGTTCCCGTGCATGCTTCAGGAGGGCATCGAGTACCTGGTTCAGCGTGCGTGAGGATACTGGTTGTGAGATGCCATGCATCTGCCCCACTGTATGCTGGTAGGTGCCTGTGGCCAGGAAGTGGAGCACAGTCACCACCTTCAGTAGAGGGGGAATGGCAGTTCTGATGTCTATGAGGCTGACATTGTCATCATGTGTCATGTACACGATGCTGGTGATGGTATCCCGGTCCAGACAGTACAGAGTGTGTATCTGCTGAGGGGTTAGGTTTAATGGTCTGGCTCGGATCCTGGGGATTGGTGGCTGCCTCTGTGGTATGGCTAGGTGCCCTGGTGGTGCTTGCTGCGCCTGTCTTGCCATCCTCCTCCTTCTCCTCCTGCGTCTCCTTTGTGCTGCCTGTTGTTGCTGCTGCACTGCAATCATGTCCTCCAGCCCATATAATGCTGCTAGTATAGGAACCATCTTGGTGTGGGAATGGGTGTGTGAAGGGGTGTGGTGTGCTCCTTTTGTGCTGACACAGTCTCCATTGCCTCCACCTATGCCGATTTTGTCCACCTGTGGCAGGTGGGAACACTGTTAGGTTCTGATAACGGGTGGTTCGCGAAGCCGGTATTTGCACCATGCCGGTAAGGGGTTTTGGGGCTTTTCCATGCCGCTATTAGCACGTCCGCCTGGCTTGTGATGATGTGCTATTAGCGGCATGGCGTTATTTACGGAATCGAGGGTCGCGCACCTGCGGACTAGCCGCTATTAGTGGCATCGTACTTAGCAGTGCTGCAAATAGCGGTGAGCCAGGTCGTAATTGGGATGGGGATTTAACGGTACCGGTATTCCCTTACCTACCGCACAACGTTTAATGAGGCCCAATGTACGTTATTTACTCTTTAGTGGTGGCTCTGAAAAGAACCTTTTTTTCAGTTTTGTTTTTTTGCGGGGGCTTTTCAGATTTGTTTTCCTACAACTACTCACATATACTCTACTTCCTTTTCATAAAAACTTTCTGAGTGCATTTTTAATGTTGCCAAGAAAGATTGAATTACCACAATCAGCAAAAGTCATGCCATCACTGAACAAATTATGTCCACCATCCAGCAGAATGTTCTAATTTGAGAAGGGTGTCATCCAAACAACATTCAAAAATTATCACATCCCTTTGTTAACAAGGCGCCTTCCTGAGTCTTGGTGAGGACAAACACATTGGTGAATCTCCATAGTGCCCTAGGAGATTTGTGTGAAAAGATTATCTTTCCATGTGAAAATAGTTGCATTAGTGCTTTCCACATATGTTTCAATGCAATCTGCAAAGATATTGCATTGATGTAGCCCAAACTATATCCTCCACAATGGACCACAATGATATCTGGACATTGGAAATGAGACATGTTTTTGCACTGTACAAATAAAGTCTCTCAGTTTTTGCCAGGCACACTATTCCATGAAACCTCCACTCCCTCCAATCTAATGTTAGCAGAAATGATACACATTTCTATATACCTTTTCAGATTCACCATCCAAGAATCTCCCACCATCCACACAATAAGCCTTCTCATCTCAACAACCACAGCCATCTTCCCTAAACACAGCAATGAAAAGAACTGCTACCCTCGCTTCCTATAAACCACAACCAGAAGACCTCATTGAATAATCCCCACAGTCCCTGTTCCATGCCATGCATCCTTAAAAGACCCGGATGTGGCACGCCCTGTCTGCGGTCTACTGTGCAGTCCATCGACCCCATAACGCAGAGCAGCCCTTCTTCCCTTTCCACTTTAATCTTTCTAGCACTCCCACATTGGCTACTTTCAAGCAGTCACACACCCATCCACCAATCACATCCAAATACTCTACATCCAACTCAGTCATCCCAGTTCAACACTTCAGATGTACTGTTGAACTCTCAGAGTGCATGTCTCCTGTTACTCCCAAGCACCTGCATCAAAAACTACTATAAAAATCTCCAAGAATTCTATTTGTAGAGTCAATCACATCTGCATCTATCAACAAAAAGTACAGGTATGCTTATATTTTTAAAATTATATTTCCAACTCTTTTACAAATGCATATAAACAGGGTTCTTGCCACTTTCCCTGCATTAACCTACTCAATAATCATACTCTCAGTTGTCCGACCGCCTGACATCAAGTTGCAGTTACTTTGAATGCTGTGCGGTTGCAAATTTTTCTTTTAATGAGTATTTTCATAACAGTTTAAAAATACATATTTGCAATTTCAGCAGCACCGTCTGTGTCTTTTTTGTGAAAGAAAAGAAAAACACATTAAAAACTTTTCCACTACATGTTTAAGTGACAGATCCTGTGTCAAAGTTCAATATATTAACAGTACATGCATACTTGCCAATATGACCCATTATAATCTACCAAGTGTTATTTTTTTCTTTCATTTTCATTCTGTCACTTTTAATACCACTTCGCCCACTAACAAAGTTATGTTAAAACAATGCAAAGTCTAAACGAAAACTGCATGTATATTGCTAAAGCATGGCATGTACATGGAATGAAAAATGGCAAAATGCAATGCGTTTACAAATATTTATTTCAGCACCATTTCAAGTGAAACAAATAAATGCATCTATACATTTACAACAGTACTGTGTGTAGTTTTCTAATCTGTAAGTGTTTATCGGCTCCTCGATTTTTCTCTGGAGTCTGGGACTTGAGTGCACCTTTTCCAATGCAAATAGTGCAACCACAACTCCCACAATACAAACAAAAGAACCATCATTTAATAAGCAACTACACATTAGAATGCATCACATTAGCAAGCATGCATGTTCTGAAACCATAATAAACCTTCACACAAGTGAATTTAAACGTGTTCTACAAGTAATTTCCATGTCCATTTCTTTTTTTATAAAAAAAAAGTTACGCAAAGTGTTGCTACAAATCCACAAAACCATTTTTTTACTTTCATGTACAGCCTCCCAAAAAGGACATAATTTTAAACGCTCAGCTATTTTCCATTTTGCATTGTATAAAAATGTTACTCTTTCTTGTTGCAGCCCCGTTAGGCATACTTATCACAGGACCACCGGCCCAATTAGCAACAGTACCACTGCTCCTGTATCCCCATTCTCGTAGAGTCCTATGCGACTCCACGGAATAGGGACTAACATTTTCCAGTACCTGACTTTCCTGGCCAACAGGACTTGTAATGTCCTGGTGGCACTGGGAAGCTATGTGCCGAAGAATTATTAATGGCAACCCATCTGCAGCACCGGCAGGGTTACCACCATACTCGTAATGAGACCCAATATTATTAGCTCTTCTTCCCAACAACTCCTCCTACATTCATAAATAATGTCTTCTTGTACTAAAATGACTTCACCATTACAATACATACCCACTAATTTTCTTCTTTCACAATTGCAGTGAACAACAACCTCCTGGAAGACAACAACCTGAAGAAAACTACTCTTCACATCCTACAATGTAAGTGCAGTAGTGTAGTAGTATTCGTTCTATTACTCGTACAATATTGTTTAGCCGCATAGTAGCCTACAGAATTCCTTTCAAATCAACATATATTTCACTCTTATTCAGTACACCTCAACATGTACACTCTTTGTATTCTCATCTAAAGCCCATTATTATAACACCCACTATTATCCTGAAAACATTTTAATGTCCTTACTTATTCATTGAAACTACCACTCTCTTGGGGGGCGCTGTTCTGAGATGAACAAGTGAGGACGTGCCTGCTGGCAGCTCTGTGGGAGCTGTGAATATCCTGCTTTATATCCTGCTTTTCCACCCGATAGTTGGTGCGCAACTCTGCTGTCTGGGAAGGGAAACCCAACGGGTTGAAACAGCGGGGCTCCTGTGCGCACCGGAGACAACAATCTCTACTTTTGAAAATGGGCAGTTGACCGGTGTCGGCCACCATTTTGCAATCAGCCTCCAGGATGTCTCGGATGGTTCGGCATCATTTACAGCAAGCAGCACCCCTCTGTGTTTGGAACTCCGATCTAAACGAAGCAAACGGAGCAGATTCTAGAGCATGACCAATGTCTCATGCCCTTTTGGGAAGTACAATACCTATTCTCCCCAACCACACGGACATCCATGGGGACCCCTCTAACTAGGTGGGACCCTCTGGTATCATCCAACCGGCCTTCTAGACGCAGATACACCAACCTCTAAAAACGTCTGCCCAGCCCTGATGAATGTGGCCCCTTTGCCACTGAAACCGGTAGGCTTTTTATGGATCCAAATATCAGGAATAGTCCCAGACGAGGAATCAGTCAGTTCATAACTCGCCGGACTCCCTGATCTACAATCTCCCATAAAACAGACGGGAACTCCTAAAACATTTCCAAACTGAATTCTGAGAAAACAATGATAAAGACCAGAACAGAAGAGGAATATGGGAAATTTTAACCCTGAAGCAAAACCGAAAAAAACTGGACGCTACCTTTAAGATAAATGAACATAAGTACACAATAGAAATACGTCTATTTGTACTGTCTTTTTTAACATCCTGTGGATAGAGAAACTCAATAAAATCATCTTTTTTCATCTATGAAGCAGCTTTCTTAAGAAACCCTAAGTACCTCACTTGAGGGTGAACCTAAAAAACAAATATTAAACATTTTTTATTAAAATATCCCCACAGAATTGATCAACCTGAGTTTTTCATTGTGTTAACATTACCCAGATACCACCAGACAATCAGGCAATTCCCTCTGTTTACATGCTGGGAATGGCCAAGGATAATAATAAATCTCTCAGATTTCTCACGTGGAATGTCAATTGCCTGGGCTCACAGATCAAACAACGTCTTGTTACCAAATTCCTTAATAAGCACTCCCCTGACATTGCCCTCCTCACCGAGATGCAACTGGCTGGTACAGCATGTGCCCTCTTCCGTAGGACAAACTATCGCACAGCAATGCATGCAGGTTTCTCTATGGGATCCAGGAGAGCCTTGGTTTTACCTCACAAGCGTCTTCCCTTTACACTGGCATCAGTGGAACAAGACCTCAGAGATAGATTTGTAATGCTACAAGGTAAGGTGTGGGGAGAAACTAAAGATATACTGGCAGTATATGCCCCTCCGCCACTCAATGCAGAATTACTCAATGACATCACGGCTATAATCACAAACCATCGACCTGATTTGTGGATCCTTGGTGGTGAGTTGTCGTAGATGTGACACTAGATCATACACATATGCGAGGAAGGAAACCCAATATACCTACGAAACTAGCAGCATTCGCACTTGGTTTAAGTGACGTCTACCGAGAGCTTCACCCACAAGACCGCGGCTGTTCATATCACTCTGGAGTCCATGCCTCCCTGCCAAGGCCGGACTATTTCTTTCTCCCAACGATAGATGCACACAGGGTGACTACCGCAACACTGCTTCCTCTGGGAATCTCTGATCACTCACCCTTGATGATGGAGATAAGCACAAATAGACCAACTCCAGCCTTCTCATGGCAATTGAATAACTGCTACCACGGCGTTCCATAGTTCATAGACCATATCCACGGTAAGACTGCTGACTACTTTGAAATCAATGTTGATACTGTGGACAGCCCTGATGTAAAGTGGGAGGCCTATAAGATGGTGCTCTGGGGATAAATGCTCTTCTGGATATCCTCAAATAAGAAAATGCATCTGCAAAATGTAATAAACGGAGAAAAAGAAACAGCTGAATGGGAGGAAAAATATATACTCACTGGGTCGCCCGAAACACATCTATCACTCCTAACGGCCAGTGAACGCCTCCGGAATATTACCCTGAATAACGCCAAACACGCTCGTTGGGAAATGCACACGCGCATTTATGAAACTGGCGATAAGGCAGGCAAGATACTAGCTTGGCTTGAAAGGCGGGATGAAGGGCACCATCACGTTAGGGATGGCTGAAACGGACCACAAAATACCCAAAGCTTTTGTAGATTATTATGCAGCACTATATAAGAGCCTGACCCTCCCGATAAACGATGCTATACTCGATATTACACTCCCCTTTCTGTCAGAGGCCCAGAGAAGGCAGCTAGACAAAGATGTTACAGAATCTGAAGTTGCAGAGGCGATTGCCCAACTGCACTCTGGTGACACACCAGGTCCCAACGGTTTCCCCATTGAAACATTGAATAAACTAGGAGGCGAAAAAATGGCAACTCCCTACATAAAATGTTACTTCACTGTAAGGAACAAGAAATCCTCTCTCTTGATCTATGCAAGACTAGTATCGTGGTCATCCCCAAACCAGGGAACCCTCCTGAAATATGTAACTCCAGCAGGCCAGTCTCACTGATTAATAGTGAAACAAAAATCCTTGCAAAAGTGCTTGCAACTAGACTGCAAGTAGTAATATCTTCCCTAATTCACCCAGACCAATGTGACTTTATGCCAGACAAATAAACCCATATGAACATTTGTCGACTACACCTGCTGTTAGAGCGGGCACCTATCCTTTGAGTGTCCCTTGCATTACTAGCTATTGATTTGAGAAAGCTTTTGATTCAGTGATATGGGAGAGTCTCTGGGGAATCATGTGAAAAAATGGGATTTGGGAAGACCTTTCTAGGCTGGGTCTGGTTATTATATGAAGCCCCACTGGCGGAAGTCAGGGTCAATGGCTGGCCCTCAGGACTTTCTCACTGGGTAGAGGGACGCGTCAGGGGTGCCCTAGGTCCCCATTTTTATTTGTAATCGCAATTGAACCCCTTGCTGCGCTGCTCAGCCAGGGCGGGATTTCAGTGGCCTGGAGGCAGAGAAGATAAGGTCTCCTTATACTGTGATTGTCAGGCATGAAGTCCAGTAGATTAGTTGTTTGTCCGCAGAAGCTGCTGAACCCCCACGAATGCTACGCTCTTAACTGATGGAATACAGTTAAGCTGACAGCACCCTCAAGGGAAAAGGGGAATTGGGATAAAATAATAAACACCAGATCTGTCGTGGCCTGCTTAGGCCGTCTTTCAACCTAAGAGAAGAAAGTAGAATAACATTTTCCGATCACTAATCTTAAACTCTGGAAATCTCCCTCATACTCCATAAATTAAATTATCATACACACCATAACTGGTCCTCCTCTACAAGAGCCTAGAGGAGTAATTACTTGCTGGACTCTTCTGGCTAGCTGCAAGAACTGGCAAAGTTCCTTGGTTGCAGTCTAAAAACTTTGCCAACATCAAATAGAATTCCCTTGTAATTTGTTGCACTTTAAAGCAGTTAATCAGACATTAACTTCTTCGCTGCTTAAATTTAACCAATTAGTTCGAGTAGGAAAGAGTTAACTAAGCTGAACAGTCAGCTGGTAAGGTATTTTTTCTACTCCTCTGTTTTAAACTCTTGAAGTTTATTTATAATTTAAATAACGGTACATCGTGAAGGCAAATCTGTGGAATGCCGTCCAGACGCTTATTTATACTATCTTTGCAAGTTCAAAAGCTTGAAAAGCTGTGACGCGCATGCGAGAAGCGCACTGTGACAAAATTAATGAAAAAACATGAACTGCGCACGGGCGAAAAAAGCAGTGTCTCTTACTGGCGTTCAGTTTCAACATGAAAAGCAATGCGAGCAGCACACGCGCAAAGAAAGCAGTGTCTCTTACTCGCGTTCATTTTCAACACGAAAAGCAATGCGAGCCGCACACATGCAAAGAAAGCAGTGTCTCTTACTTGTGTTCAGTTTCAACACGAAAAGCAATGCGAGCCGCACACAGGCAAGGTGATTAGTGATCCGTTCTCTTCAAGTTTATACGCGCGTCACCATAAGAGTTCTAAATTTACACTGTCATTTGCGCACACAGTGCGAAATGTTCAACAGGCCGCGCCACATAATATGAGGACTAAATTAAGTCCTCTTAATATTAGTAAATCGACTACGCCTGTAGTGTATGGATTAGATGACGTACTTGGCTCTCCTTTGAAACAAGTTCACAGGTTGCTTAGCAACAGAGGGACTTCATTGGAGAACAACAGTTACTGAAGGAAAACACGCTTTCCTGGCTCGCGCATGAAGCGTAATGAAACATTAGTATAACTAGCAGTTCAATTTGACATTCATAGTCTTCTAGACAAATTCAACCAAACAAACACGTTACTGGATTAATCGTCTTTTAAAAAGGAAATAGATAAACTGGGAATTGAACTAAACAAAGGTAATTAAATATTTTACAAATCACTTAGCTTGCTTCTTTCTTTGGATGATAATTTCTGAAATGACTTCCTGGTTCTTCTGACTCTCTCCTGATCCAAATCTCCACCTTCATAGACTAGAGGTCTAACTAACGTTATAAAGTTACCAGAGCCTCTTACATAGGTCCTTCCTGCTGGACTGCTGACAATGAAAGGCAGTTTAGAATGTTCTAACAATGCCTATCTTGAGCTCCAGGCCAAGCAGAGAGATTACTTGGAATCTTCATCTTGGGTTGGAAAGCTTTCCACACACTGTATTTAAAGGTTAAGGCCCAAACCAAAGACATTGGAAACACATTTCTTAGAGACACCAAACATCCTGACAGTGATGACCTTTTGATATATCTAAGTGACCCGGCCCGCTGCCCAATTGTTACACGGATATTAGAGCAATGTGGTGCATTTAGCAGATTACCAGTCAAATGGGGCAAGTCTGTATTCTTCCCAAACAAAGGAACGGACCATGCGCTCCCAGCATGTTGCCCATACCGTATCGAACATGATCACTTCCATTACTTAGGGATTAAAATGACAGTGGATCTTTCAGAATATCTCACCCGCAACTTACACCCGATCATTGAGCGATTCTCTACTGACATCCGGCATTGGACACTACTTCCAGCCACCTTATTGTGCAGAGCGACCCTTTTCAAAATGTTGGCACTACTACATCAGTTTGGCTTCAGAACTGCCAGAAACACGGAAACTGCTCTCCTAAACATCCGTGAAGACCTGCTTGCCAACCTGGAACCTAACACCCCCTGTGTCCTCATCTTGCTTGATTTCTCTTCTGCCTTTGACACTGTCAACCATGCCATCCTGCTCAAATGTCTCAGTGATAACCTTGGTATCACCAGTCAGGCCCTGGCTTGGCTGACATCTTTCATCTCTGATGGACCCTCCCAGGTCCAACTTGGGCCCTTCCTCTCTGCTATCTTTTTCTCTACCTGTGGTTTCCCCCAGGGGTCTAACATCTCTCCTTGGCTGTTCAACCTATACCTGGCACTTCTTGCCCAGCGCATTGCCGCTCTCTGCCCTAACTTTCAGTGCTATGCGGATGACACTCAGCTCATTTTCAGGCTATCTTCGGCCACCTCTTCTCTGTCTCTCATCTCTGACTGTCTGTCTACTATGCAGGAGTGGTGTGCCGCCAATTACCTCTGTCTTAATGCCAGTAAGACTGAGATTCTCATCATCAGCACACCAGCTCCCTCTCTTGGCCCTCCTCCTGTTCCAACCTGTGAGGCTAAAAACCTCAGGGTCATCTTTGACTCCTCACTCTCCTTCTCTCCTCACATCACTGACATTTCTAAGAAGTCACGCTACCAGCTGCACCTCCTCAGGGGTATTTTACCTTTCCTTCCCTTCCCCCAGAAGCTTCCTGTCTCCAGAGCTCTGGTTCTCTCTAGGCTGGACTACTGCAACATCCTCTTTCCAAATCTGCCTTCCTCTACTCTCTGCCCTCTGCAACTCATCCAGAACAGGAGTGCGAGACTTGTCCTTGGCCTCAAGCCCAGCGATCGTATCTCTCCAGGACTTAAATCTCTGCACTGGCTCCCAGTGGCTGCGAGGATCAAGTTCAAAACCCTCTGCATTGTCCACAAGGCCTTCTGGGGCCTGGGTCCTCAATACCTTCAACTCTCTCTTACTAAACTACTCTCTTCCTTCTCGAGCTCTTCGCTCATCTGCCTCCAACTCCCTCAGGGTCAATCGCTTCTCCAAGCAATGAGTTGGTGGTATAACTCTTTCTTTGGCTGGGGCTTCCCTCTGGAACAGCCTTCCTGCCTCCCTGAAACTTGAGGAGAACCATCTCCGGTTCTGGAAGCACCTCAAAACCTTTCTCTTTGCTTCTGCCTTTTCTCCTCTTCTCCCCTGCTGATCTCCTGGCTGAAACGGAATCTGCACTGGTTACCTGGCCACCCTCTGATCCCGGGCCCAGGTCCCTCCCTCTCCAGTCACACACACCTGCACTGCCTGCCTGGCATCCCTCCACACTTGGGGACAGTTTCTGTATCCCTTCAGTCCCACTACCAGCACTTGACACCTGATGTCTGCACTTACCTCTGCACTTGCCCTCTGCTGGCCTTTACTTTTACTTATTGTTATTATTCTATTCCCATGTACTGCACTGTCCCTTCCCCCTGCCCCCGCACTTTTCCCTTTCCCCCATCCCATGCACTTGCGCAATCTTATGACACCTGGCCTAGTATAATCATTGTCTGTCCTCCCCTTGTTCCCCCTCCCTTGCCTTGTCGCGCCTTGAAACACTTGTGTTAGGCACGTTATAAATGCCATATCATATCATATCATACACCTTCTATACCTCATGCAAAGTGCCCCTTTACAAATCCCCGATTTGGAGTTTCCTAGGACTGATAGTCTTCTTAGGAATCTCCTGTGGGGAGGGGGACACCCACTAATTGCTCTATGCACACTACAAACTCAATCTGGTAGGGGGGCATAGGGCTACCACACCTCAAATCATACTACTGGGCCAGTAAAATGATGGTCATTAATGATGTGATTCATGGAGACCAGGAACTACCACATATTCAAGCAGAGGCCATGGAATTGCAGGATATGTCGCCACTCATGAACCTATACCAACTCCTCGGCAGATCCCACCCCAGACGATGCTGATAAACATTGCACTAACATGGAGGAAGACACACAAACATATAGGCTAGGATAACAAAGTGACCCCGGAACAACCCTTATGGAAAAATAGTAACCTGACAGAAGTGGACAAACTAGTAGTCTGGTTGGAATGGGTGGAGGCCCGTGCTATGGCGGTGGGGGCCATGCTCATTGAAGGAAACATCATCCCTTTTGAGGAGCTGAGATGCAGATCTGGACTCATAAGCACGGAACAGTACCATTATCTACAACTCACCCATAGGCATTGCATAGGCATCTTCCCTCACTATCAGACATGGCACAATGCACACCATTAGAGCGAAATGTTCTCTTGCAAAGCATACCCAGCAAGGTCACTTCCACATTGTACAATGTTATAACTGCCTTCGCATCACTGGAGTTGTCTAGCCTTAAAGCAAAATGGAAGGCAGATGTTGGGATCATTGAACCGGAGGACTGGATACTGGCATTGATGTGCCCATGTGAGATTCCAATCTCCTCTAGACTTTGTGTTATACAATTTAAGATCTTACATAGGGTGTACTACCCAAGGGTTGCGTTGTATCGATGCCTACGCTGTCAGTGGGGAGAGGGTATGTTCATTCATATTCTATGGGAATGCCCCCAGGCTGGTGCTTCTGGCAATAATGGTGTGATAAACTGGCTGGAGTGTCGGTAAGAGAGGTACGAATGGACCCCAAGATGCTACTGTTGGTCATCAGTGAGGAAGGACTCACTAATCGGTATGCAAAACTTTTTCCATCCACAACGACTGGACTGATCAAGCGTAATATTGCTTAGTGGCGGGGGTCCCATGAGTGCCCCCTCTTTGCACAATGGGTTGCTGATGTGGACATATGTATGGCAACGTATATATACAGCATGAGGATGCCCTGAAAAGGCAAGAAAGATTTGGTGCAAATGGGAAGAAGGCAATTGACAATTGCATTGTGTTTGAATATCTGTTTAGTGGGTTGGGAGGTGATTGCCTAATGACAATACTGATATGTGATAATGAAGTGAATGTCTGTTATAATTTGTGACTATAAAATCAATAAATTGTTATATTAAAAGAAAGAAACTACCATTCATTTACGCACTAACCAAAGCCCTTCGTACATCTACATACACACAGCTACTCTTACAACCTTCCCAACCACAACTAGCAGCCCATTGAACAATCACATATCCCTCTATTTATGTCTGCCATCATATTCACACACTCATTCACAATACATGCAAATATATTCCACAACTTTCAATCACACACTTTCCTTTTTTCTCCAACAGACATAACACAATGCCTACTAAAAAGCCATTCCATAGAAAACAAAGAAAAAATAGAGCAGATAAAAATAAAAGCATGCCAAACACTCATCCACCTCTAGCAGAATGTATAGCAAATATTCAAACAAAACTGCTAATACAGTCACTCAACAAAATTAAACCAGAAAACCACTAAAAGAAATGAGGTCCCCTCTTCCAAAAAATAAAAACAAAAAAAATGTGTAAAGAATAAGAAAACTGCTAATGACCCTGCCACTATATCTCCCAGTGTTAATGTAGCCACAGTTAAGCATTCTAAAAAATTAATTTTACAAAAAATGTTCCACCGCATAGATCTTCACAATCTTAAGGAAACAGCTGAAAAATCATGCTCTACCCTTAAAAATTACTGCAGAAGACTAATCCTGGAAACTCTCATTGATAGCGCAATTCTACTCAAAAGAAAATTGTTTATATTAATTTTAAACAGAATAAAACCACTAACAATTAATCAGTAAATTACTAAAAAGTACTTCTAAACATGTGCAATGTCAACATAGATACATTTTCGAAACTTCTATGAAGGTGAATGGATTCACACAAGAAGCACAGAACCATATTAAAATGAAGAGG
This sequence comes from Ambystoma mexicanum, assembly GCF_040938575.1. Classification (NCBI taxonomy): domain Eukaryota; kingdom Metazoa; phylum Chordata; class Amphibia; order Caudata; family Ambystomatidae; genus Ambystoma; species Ambystoma mexicanum. Next base: position 730,778,410 of record NC_090924.1, read on the forward strand.
CTTATAAACAAGAACAGAAAACCCCAATTGCCATACATAGTAATGGCAGAGGTTGTGAGATGCTAGAATACGCCTTTATGGCACGGGAAACCCTTATAGAAAAAACATGCCCAACAAACTTTCAATCAACCTTTCCTTTCACCCAACCAATCCGTCCAGACTACAAATGGCCATGCTGCTCAATGTGTAACATACAGCAACACTCCTTGAAATCTTTACGACAATTCCTCAATCACTATGTGAAAGTAAAAGACAAAATTAGAATACAAACTTTACAAACCATGGACTCCTGTCCAGTGCGCAACTATACCTGACTGCAAGGACATTCATTAGCCTGCATTTCGGGACCTGCTTGCAAAAGCACCTTCAACCACATCAAAATGTTAGAAACACACCATTCCACTATAAGGAATCTTCTGCAGAGACTGTATGTATTGCTCTTCCCCAAAAAGTGCACGGAACAACCATAAATTACCAATGCAATTATAGAGCAAATACTTCAAACCATAAACAGACAGACACAATAACTCACAGCCACGCACTCTTTAGAAGATAATCAGCTCTTTACGGCTATTTATTCAAAGATTACAAGTACATAGAAATAACTCACAAAAATAATAAGGACATCACAGAAGAATTCAAGAAGTCAAAGAGAAATACATCACCGTGAGCGTAATAGAGTTCCTCATCTCGTCCAGAAGCGGCTGGAAGACCCCGGGAACAGCCAGGCCGAGAGTACCACAGCTCACAGGAAGGCCAGACGTAAGCGTCCTTCTCTGGCTGAAGTCTCACCTGACCCCCTCCCGGCTTCCGCATATATACACACTCCACAAAGGGGAGTTAATTCTCGAACCTTCTGGAAATTGCACTTGCGCAGTTGAGGAACAGCTGTCGGTTGCCAGCTGGGTCAATCGAGAGCTCCCCCCAAGAAGCGCAGTGCCTCCCTTCTCTAAAAACATGCTCCACAGAGAACAGTAGCAAGCCATAACAACGTTAGCTTTCCCAGCAGAAATGGCCTTGACCGCATACCAGGTTTGGAAAATCATGTTTGTTTCAGCACTGTGAATCTAACACTCAGCAAAATGTGTGCAGTGTTTCACGGCGGTATGAAGTAAATATCCAACATGGCTCCGAGCGCTCCGAGAATGGATCAAGCATAAATCAAGCATAACAATTCCACCCTTTGGATATTTATCTTCCGTATCCCGATGGCACAGGAACCGGTTTCTGAAACCTACGAAAGGTTAAGACTAAATTGGGAATACATTGAATGCAACAACAACAAGCAATTATAATAGACAATGTAATAAAAATGCAAGCAAAAATGTAACGTAGTGTACCCCCAATATCAGGTATCCATGAAAATAACCAATCCCACCAATTTCTATTACGATCTTGAGACATTTGAGAAATGAGATCCCACAAACCTCGAATATGACTTTCAATAGCTCGTGAGTGGTCACTTAAATTGAAACAACACATACCCTCAAAGGCATTACACCCTAAATTATGTTTTAGCAATAGGTAATCAACAGCAGCTCTGTTCTGCAAAGTTGCTTTTCTAATAACTTGACTGTCAAGGAGTAATTCTTCTAAAGCCTGCAAAGTATGATTAAGACTTTTAACTACTAAACACGCTAATTTCATCAAAGATTTGTAACCTCCAGCAGCTAAACCCCAAACACCTACTAATGAAAGGGTTAATGCTAGAACCTCAGCTTCTGATAACAAATGTACATGTGAATCACAGTCCGGAGAGAGCCCTACAGATTCGAAAGTTGACCTTTTACCTCGAGTTATCGCTGAGTGTAAAGGAAACATCATTAGTCCTAATCGAGTTAAAGCACATGGACCTCCAGAAATGTTAGCTGGAATATAAGTATATGTAATGTTACCACATGAAAAGAGCCATCCTGTTGGAAGTTTCACATGATTCAAATGACTAGCAGTTAACACTGTATGATTGCAGGACATAGGGCCTCATTACGACCCAGGCGGTAAGTTACCGCCTGGGCCGTGACTTTACCACCATGGCGTAAACTACGTTTACGCCATGGTGGTTGGCGGACTTACTGCCCCATTCCGAGTTTGGCGGGGCGGTAAGTCCCCAATCCCCATTTACCCTTCCCCATTCCCATTTTCGCCCCATAGGGCGTAATTAACTCCATGGTCCCTTAGCGCCATGGATTTTAACACCTGCTAAAAGCAGGTGTTAAATCCGCCATGGCGCTAAGGGACCTCGTACTCAGGCGGTAAGGGTCGGCGCTGTTTACGGCGCCGTAAACCCCTTACCGCCTGAGTTGTAATGAGGCCCATAGTATTATTTACACTGGTGCATTTGCGTGACATTCACAAACATAGTCGCCTCTCGAACATGGTGTTATTGTACTGATTGGTTAACTCTATTTGTCGGCATTTGCCAATTTCTTGTGCTTTGCATGTCATAATATAACACACATCACCTTGAGTTAATTTCTCCATTTTCTGTCAGTCTCTTGGCAGAACCGACAGTATTCGTAAACTGAAAAAGATTGTCTAATGTCTGAGTCTTGAACTAAAGAATCATTATGTGTGACGCCGAAGATATGCTTTAAAACTGGAACAGGCGTCGGCACCGCTACTAAACACGTAGTCAATAAAGCTTCAGCATTGGGCACATCAGTAAGACAAAAGTGTGATATGTTCAGTACTTGCTGTGCCAGATAAATCCACATATTCTCTTCTTGGGTAATCATAGGAGAGTGTTTCCGTATTCCTACGATTGCGTCTGGCACGGCTGGCATCAAGGTTGTTTTCACTTGCCCCGATGTGTTTGTCGCATTTCACAAATCCATGTCTTCGGTCTGGCGGGCTTTTCGACACTGGCATAGGGCTGCTTGGGGACAACATTATTCATCACTATCAGTATCCCCTTGATCACTGGCACAGATGTGACATTTTTCGGTTGTAACAGCAGATCGTTTAATTCGCCCAAATGGAGTCCATTTAGTGCCACAGTTACACCAACCAGACCCAGGATCTACAAAGCAAACCCAGAAAAGAGATATCAGTGTTGCACATCACTCTCTCAGGTAACATTTGTCTGTGGGTACATATTGCCATTTCTTTCTACCAGGCTCCATAACTAAAACAACTTGATCTCCGCCTGATTCAATGACATCTTGCGGGCACTGGTGGGCCACTCGGCTTTTCCACCCACACCTTTGCACCCGGTACCATACTGTCTGAAGAGCCAAAACCGCAATCCCCACGGGTAGTTAACACTGTAGGAGGCTCCCCTTTCTTAATGATGGACAATTTAATGGGAATGACTATCAATTGGGCCACTCGATCACCCTTGTGGATTGATAACAATTGATCCCCACTATTCATTAGGATGACTTTAATCTCGCCTTGGTAATCAGCATCAATTACCCCTCCCAACACTTGAACCCCCTTCAATGCTAGGCCAGATCTAGGGGCAATCCATCCCATATGCTCTGGGGGAATCGTACTCCAATCCCTGTTTCAATTACAACTATTCCTCTTGGATATAATCTGATTTCTTCATTGGAATGCAAGTCTACCCCTGCTGACTCTGGAGTTGCTCGATAGGGAGCTAAAGAACCTGGAGTGATTTCCCAGTATAATAGTGTTTCTCTGACTGAATTGGGTTGAACCTGCAAAGTAGGAGTCATTAATCGCATCAAAGGAGTTTCATGTTCATACACAAGCCTATTGTTTAACACTTGCACCGCATCAAACACACGATCACGCCAGCCTGCCAAACTGCCGTCTCCAGATTTGCGCAACTGTTCTTTCAGTAACCCAGCCATTCGTTCAATTAGCCCTGCCGCAGCTGAATGGTAGGGCACGTGGTAGATCCACTCAATGCTCTTTTCCTGACAAAATTCTTGGATTAATCTGCCTTTTAAATGTGACCCATTGTCACTTTGAATCTGCAAAGGCACTCCATAATGTAATATGATCTGATCTAACAACCTGATGGTGTTCAATTGGGTTGCACGTTTGCACGGCAAAACCATCAAATATCCCGAGTAGGTATCCACAATAGTGCATGCATACTGACAACCTCTGCTGATTGGCATAGGACCGATATAATCAATCTTCCAAATTTGACCTGGTAATTTTCCTCTTCTCAATGTGCCTCGAACAATTTGAGGTATCGGTCTATGTAATTGGTGTTGGCACACAGGACATTGCAAAATAATGGTTTTCACTACTTCTAAAGGAAGACTGATGCCTCGAGCTTGTGCCCACCTGATAGTAGCCTTTTCTCCAAGGTGCCCACATTTCTGATGGGCCCATTTGGCCAAACCCTCCATATCGTCTTCCCGAGCTTCTGCATCCACTTGGGAAATCTTGGTGTGTTCATCTGCAACAGAATTAAACCAACGTTCTAATGAATCTGTGGCACAATGCGCGTCCACATGATATACAGTGACATCACTTTATAACAACATTTCTGCAATATCTTGCCACAGTTCTTTTCCCCACAACTCTTTTGAATGATTCTTCCATCCATTCTTTTGCCAGGTTGGCAATCACACTGCCAATCCATTCGCCACTGACCATGAATCTGTGTACACATAACATTGACCAGGGGTCTCTTGTTTTAATGCTTGGTAAACTGCGTAAAGTTCTGCGAACTGACTACTCTTCCCTTTCCCTGTCGTTGTCAACATCTTTTTTGTTTTGGGATTGTACGACACTGTTTTCCAGTACCGCTCAGTTCCGACGTATCGGGCTGAACCATCCGTGAACCAAGCATGCTCTGTTTGCTCCACGGTCAAATCACTGTAAGGGACTCCCCATTTCATGGGAGACTCACGTTTTTCAGGCACCTCCGGTGGTATGTAATCTGAGGGCGGTATGTTGCCTACTTGCTCATGTAATTTTGCCACTCCACTCTTTCCTGATTTGGCTCTGTCTTGAATATACCATTTCCACTTAATTATGCTGGCTTCTTGAGCATGTCCTATACGATGCGTTTTAGGAGAGCTCAGTACCCACTGCATGATTGGTATTTCAGGTCGCATAAATACATCATAACCCACCGTCATCTGCTCGGTATCAACCAGAGCCCAATAACATGCCAGCAATTGCTTCTCAAACGGAGTATATGAGTTACCAGCATCGGGCAACTTACAATTCCAAAACCCTAATGGCACACGTTTCCTGTCTTGTTTCTGCCACACACTCCAGTTAGCATAATTGTCTTTCACAGACACATTTAATTCCACTTCGCCTTCCTTCAAGGGCCATAAATCAAGCACCTGCTGCACGGTGTCTTTCGCCATCTCAAAGGCTCTCTGCTGCTCTTCCCCCCACTGAAACTCATATTTATTTCGTGTCACTTTGTAGAGGGGGGCCAATATCTGCGCTAAATGCGGAATGTGCTGTCTCCAAAAGCCAAACAGTCCTATAAACTGCTGAGCTTGCTTTTTGTTCGTTGAAGTAGTGAATTCAAGTATTTTCTGTCGAGCTTTTGGCACTATTTCTCAATGCCCATGAGGCCACTGAATCCCTAGAAATATTACTGTTTCAGCTGGACCTTGAATTTTAATCGGATTAATCTCCCACCCTTCCTTTTTTAATCCTTCCATAAGGACATCTAGCGGACTTTGCACACTGTGCTCATCCTTGCCTTGGATCAAAATATCATCAATGTAATGAGAGATTTGTATGTCAGCTTTGCACGGTATCTTGTCTAAGTGCTCTGCCACCAGCCGGTGGCATATAGTCGGGCTATGCATGTACCCCATGGGTAGTCTCGTGAAAGTGTACTGACGTCCACCCCACGTAAATGCAAACTGTTCTTGAAACTCATCAGCAATTGGCACGGAGAAAAATGCATTAGCTAAATTGATCACTGCATACCAAGTCCCCTCAAACCTTTGGACATTTTCAATCAATGTAATAGCATCTGGGACTGCGGGTACTAAGGGAGGAGTATGTTTATTCAACTCCCTGTAATCCACCGTCATCCTCCATGACCCATCTCCCTTTTTAATAGGCCAGAGCGGATTTTTCCATGAGGTGGTAATAGGGCATAATACACCCGCCTCCACGTACTCTTTAATGGTGTCTGAGATTTCCTTGTGCCCCCCAGGAATGCGGTATTGTTTCATTGCTACCCGCTTGGTTGGCACTGGCACTTGCACTGGGGGCATCTTCAATTTGCCTATGGTAATGGGTGTACAAATTAATGCACTCACCCCAAACTGGTACGTTTTACCGCCAAGTCCCAAGGTTAGCCCTTCCAAAATGTCAAAGCCAATTATATATTCAGGTATCGGGACAATCAACACTTGGTATTTCTGCCTCTTTAAATTGCCTATTTTCATCACCACTCGCGTTTGTACTGCGGGGGTCTCCTTTCCCCCTAAACCTGTAATCGTAAACTGTTTGCCTTTAAATCGTGTCGGATTACCATGAATCAAAGAGGCCTCCGCCCCGGTGTCTATCAATGCTCGCACCCCTTGTGTATTTCCTGGCCCCCAAAAAATCTTAACATCAACATGAGGCCGCCTATCCACTTTAATGCGGGCAGACGCTGCCGGAGCTTGGCCGAAGCCCTAGTCAAACTTCGAATGAGTGTGATTCGACTCCGCCTCTAGCATCGCACTCACCACTTTTCTCAAATCAGCGTATGTCGGCTGGTATGGGGAAGGTGTCCCCATAGACCCTTCATCTTGTTCTTCCGCAGGGGGAGCAGAAGGTGAAGTGTCCCCCTGTGGTGTGGTGACTATTTGCTTCTTAACCTGTTCATAGCGCTCTTTGGCGGCAAACCCTCGTTTTTTGTATAATTCATACATTACTCTGGTTTCAATGCCATCAATTTCTTCGTGTGGCACGCCATCTTTTAGCAACGCCAAAAACATGTCTTTTCGGGACACTCGAGAGTCTCTGCTATCTTGCCGCCTGCCTTCAGTTCTTATCGCACTACGCCCCTCTCTCTCCAGCGGCTTGTTATCACTCTAATCCTACTCTCCCAAATCTGCAAGTTGCCGAATGGCATCTGCTACCTCGTCTGTAGCCTTGCCCGTCATACCTACGAGCAAAGTCATAATGACACTTTTGTATGCTGGTGGCGCAGTTCTAATCACCATGTTGCGAGTTGAAACTGAGAGCGGCACGGCTCCCATGTGATCAGGAGCATCTATGTGAATCGCCTCTTTAATAGCATGCTCTCTGACCTTTTGAATTGCTTCTCTCAACGAATACCACTTTGTTTCTTCACTGGACCAATCTGTGGTAATAGGGTATTTACGGTTACATGCTTGGGCTACCAGGTGCAAAAAAGACACCTGCGTATCTTGACCATTTGCATCAGGGTGCGGACCTGCTCTTAAGACCTCCTGTACATTGGTGTCAATTGACAGGGGTAAAAAACGCGATGAATCAGTAGAATCTACCAACAACCCTGCAGCACCCCCATCTAGCAATCTCACCATCCATGTCAATAAAGCTTCCCCTGATTTTTGCCTCAAACGGGTAATAATTTCCCCAACCTCCTGTTGTTTGTAATCCTCCAGTGTGGTTAAATCCACCATTCCGCCAGCAGGATTCTGCGATTGTGCTTCGGCTCGCCGTCTTCTAACAGGCTTCGCCACCACTGTTTTCTGTTTCGCCTCTGGTTTGGGGTCAGACTCTTCTGCGGAACTACTTTCTAGACTGGTAGAATCAAAAATATGGAGAAAAAGAGACCGAGGCAATTATGCCTTCGGTGTGGGCCGCACACCCAAAATTCCCACTAAGGGTTAATCAATTTCTTTTGTACTCGTTATTCAGTTAATAAAGTCCAACTTCAATCTTGTTTCAAAAATATGTAGATTTTTTATTTTTCAATTATTGTGTTTATAAAGTTCATAAAAGATTGTGCTTAATTGGTTAAACTTCACCAAAAAAGCTAATTATCTCAGTTGAGGCAAAACAGAAAACCCATCCGGCTAATGCATTTCGGATTGTATCCTTCATCAGAGCCAGGTTAGTACTACACACGTTATAATGCATTATAGGTGGATTTAGAAGGTTTACAATGTTTAGGTTCATAAATAATCCGTGCACCATGTACAACAACCAAATATTAAAGAATGAACAACCAAAATAATCATAATTAACGAACAGGGCCTCCACAGGGACAGACAAATATTTAACATAAAAGTGAAATTGGAGAAAAAGAGAAAAAAGAAAAAAACAAACAAGTAGGCATACATCGTTACAAATCCTAAAAATGCAACATTTACAAAGATAATGATTTTACTCTATAGTTCAAATGGTCAATGGAACTGGTCAACTACATACTAAAATGACAACGCGATCCCTTGTGATGACTACGGTGCTTAAAGGTCAAACTAGCGGTGTGTGCTTACTGTGCCAGGGTGTTAAATGTCGTATTATATTGTGTGAGAATGCCTGTGGCTAATTTAGCATGTCACTAACCTGTGTGCCAGTTTGCAACCACGCGTACTGTCCGCGTGTTGTGTTTCTCTATGAAGCACTGCCTGGTATGGAGAGAACAAACGTGTTATTTCTTCTGTGTTGTTTGCTGCTGTCAGTCTATACGCGATCTGACTTCGCGTTGCATTCTACAAAGATGTATTGCTTACCTGGAGCGTTGTGAGCAGCGTCTTGCTCAATCAACTCCGAACAGCGTCTGCGACTCGCGGTTCGTGTCGTTGCCCTGGGCAACGTTATGTAAACAAAATGGCTGTTCGTGTAATGCCAAGTCGGCCATATTGGTAGAGGCAGTACTAGGACATTGATGGCATAGAGTGTGAAATTTAGTTAGTAAATGTGAAAAATGTAAATATAAAGATGTTGATTGCGCATGTAAAGGATTATAAACCTCACGATGTCTGCGTGTCGTATGTTGTGCAGCTAGCACGTGTGTGTTCTGATAATTTATGTAGATCCATTGTGTGACTCATGAGGTGCCTAATTAGCCATTGCTGTAAATACATGTTGCATATAGGTGTACTATCTAACATACATAAACAAAATAATGCAAAATAAATAACAAATAATACAAATAATACAAAAACTGTCTGAAGTCAGTTTTGCTAAAGAAAACAGTGTTATTATCATAGCGGTGTACTATCTTAATGCAAGTACCAATTATGCTTGTTATTAGCAAGTCTGGGTAAGACTCAATTATTCAAATACCGTTGCCAAACTATTTCTTGATGTACAAACCGGATGGTGATTTTGGCGATTTATACTTTTTACGTGAGCATGTAACAATTTGGCATGTTCATTATTGACATAGCACGGTGAACAAATGGTGACGTTATTACAGGAAGCAGTTGAGATCAAATTCCTCGTTGAGTCCTCGTGGTGCCAAAGAATCGAGCCGATCTATCCAATAGGCTTCTCTTTCTTGCCTTCTTTTTTTCAAATCAGCATATACGTTTGTCATTTCTAGGGTTTCCAGAATTTGGAACTTGACTTGAGAGATGTTATGCTGCTTTGCATTAAAGTGTCTTGCCACCGCTGAATTAGTGTTTTTATTGCGTATGCATGACTTATGTTCATTCATCCGAATTCTCAGTTTACGGCCTGTTTCACCTACATAGTAAAGTCCACATGGGCAACGTATACAGTAAATACAGTTTTCAGTATTGCAAGTTCCATAGCTTTTTATCATAATTTTTTCTCCCGTGTATGGATGCGGAACCAGTCCTCCTTTGATAATGTTATTGCAATTACTGCAATTTAAACATGGAAATGTTCCTGTCTTTTTTGATTTGATCCTTTTGGTTCTGGTGTCTCTTGTGTTAACTAGATAATCCCTAAGGTTACTGGATCTTTGATAAGCAAACGTTGGGGTCTCTAAGAAGAGATTCTTAGTTCTTTCGTCACTTTTACGTATTGTCCAATGTTTATTTATACATCTTTTAATCTGCATACTTTGGGACAAATATTTAGACACATATACAAGCGATGGGGATTGTTTTTTATCCTTTGGTACTAGAGTGCTGGTTCTTGTTATTGCTTGTACCTTTGCTTTTGCTGACTGTAGATCTTCGTTCGGGTATCCCCTATCTTTAAGTTTTTTGCTTAGTTTTTCTAGTTCTTGTTCGTACTCTCTATCGTCGCTGATAATTCTTTTTAATCGCAACATTTGTCCATAAGGTAAATTCTTCAGAGTGTTTTGTGGATGGAAACTCATACGGTGTAATAAATTGTTCCTATCTGTAGGTTTTGTGAACAAAGAGGTAGTGATTTGTTGGTTGTTTACATTCACCAGGATATCCAGATAATGGATTCCAGGATTGCCAATTTCCGAGGTAAACTGAATCCGCGGATCTATATTGTTGATATAACTTATGAACTCATTGAGTTCTTGTCTTGTGCCTTGCCAGATGCCGAATATATCATCTATATAACGCACCCATGTTTTCAATTTATTCTGCCAGGCAGGTTTTTGCAAGATATGAGTCGTCTCAAATTGGTACATAAACGCATTTGCGTATGCTGGTGCCATTGTTGCTCCCATGGCTGTTCCGGAGGTTTGAATGTAAAATTCATTCTTATGTTCAAAAAATGAATTCATTGCAATGAAAGAGAGTAGTGATAAGATGAATTCTTTTGCCGCTCCTATATCGTTCTCCTGTAACAGGAGCCACTCTACGGCTTCCTGTCCCAAGTCATGTGGGATGCTTGTATAGAGGTTTACCACATCTATGGTGAAAAGTATGTCATTCTCTGTAAGTTGGACTCCTTCTATGATGTTCAGAAAGTGTGTGCTGTCTTTCACATATGTAGATGTCTTCTGTATTAAAGGGTTCAAGAAAAATCTATATATGTTCCTAGTGGTTGTAAAATCCCTCCTGTGGCTGCAACTATCGGTCTTCCAGGTGGATTGATAAAACTTTTATGGATTTTGGGCAGCAAGTAAAAGTGAGGAATGTTTGGTTTCAAGTTCAGTAGAAAGGCCTTTGTCTTATGTGTTATCATTTCTCTTTCTTCTGCTTTTGTAAGAAGTTCATCTAGATCTTTTAATATTTCCATGGTCGGGTCGTGATCTATTTTGGCGTAAACATTATGATTGTCCAGTTGTCTTTTGCATTCATTTTCATAATCTGAGGTGTTTAATAATACCAATGCACCACCTTTATCTGCTGGTCTAATGGTTATTTTTTCATCAGAGTATAGGTTCTGGACAATTGACATTTCCCCTCCGCTGAGGTTTCTGTTCTTTGTTGTTCCATATTTGATCTTTTTAAGATCTGTTATGACCATTTTTTCAAAAATGTCAATTGCTGGTACATTAATTGGAGGAGAAAAGGTGCTTTTTGGTTTGAATTCTACTAATTCTGGTGGTTCTGGTGAAGAGTTAGTATTTTCCATTTCCGCAAAGAAAACTTTAAGTTTGAGCTTTCTAGTCAATTTATGCAACTCTACCTTAGTGTTCAATATATTGGTATTATAAGTCGGTACGAATTTCAGACCTTTCTGCAACACCTCTTCTTCTTGTTTAGTTAGTGTTCTGTTTGAAATATTAACCACTAAGTTGCTCGTGCTTGGAATCTTGTTTGCACTCCGGTGCCCCTTCCTCTTGCCCCTCCTCGTTCATTTCTTCCTTGTTGGTTGTCTAAAAAAGACGTTTGTCGTAATGATGATGCACTGGCACTTGCGGTGGCTCTGTTATGACCACTGTCTCCTTCCGCTCTTTGTTGTTGAGGTTGTGCAGTCTGTTCATCTCTGTTAGAATCTGTATCGAAACTGCTGTTTTCTGAGTTCCGGTTGGGGTTGTGTTGCCTCTGAGGTTGATTTTGAAATTTATCCGCCCACGTGTAAACTTCGTCTCTCAAATAATCGAACGTGTCACGCCTGAACTTCCTTATTTTTCTTGCTTTCAAATATGTTTTGTATCCCTCTAATCTTGTGTTGATATCTGCAAGTATTTCATCCAATGAATCTTTGCTTATAAGATCAATAATTTCTGCAGATAAGATCTGTATCTCTTGTTCTAGATTCTCTATGTTCGTAGACAGCTCCTTAATCGTAAGTAGAATTAAGTCCAAAGAGCATTTATTAAGGATCTGCTCCCATTTATGCAGAAACCCCTTGCTTTCTTTGCACAAAGTCGGTTTAAGTCCAATTCGTAAGCCTCTTGGGATCCTTTGTGCCTTGTAATAACGGCCTCGTGTCACTGCGTGCAATTTCCGGTTGATTGTTTTTCGGATGGTGTACTCAAGTTGTTTTATCCTTCTGTTGGGATCTGCATCCTTTAGTGTGCTACTGGTTTCCTTGATTAGGCCTAGGATTGCGTTTGCCTCTTCTGTTGAGAAACCTAAAGTTGTCGCTCTCGTGTCCGTAAGTTTTTCAATTTCTTCATAGCACATAATCGCGTGCTTCCTCTAAAAAAATTACACGGAAGTGAAAGTAATGAAAAAAGAGGGGCGAGAGTGCACAACTTCTTTTCTTAATAATATATTTAGTTTCCGGTAGATTGTTATTTTGTAAATAAATGTGTTAATGGGGTGCAGCCCACTATCATGTGCCACCGTGTTGGGCACAGAAAATGAACATGGAGAAAAAGAGACCGAGGCAATTATGCCTTCGGTGTGGGCCGCACACCCTAAATTCCCACAAAGGGTTAATCAATTTCTTTTGTACTCGTTATTCAGTTAATAAAGTCCAACTTCAATCTTGTTTCAAAAATATGTAGATTTTTTAATTTTTCAATTATTGTGTTTATAAAGTTCATAAAAGATTGTGCTTAATTGGTTAAACTTCACCAAAAAAGCTAATTATCTCAGTTGAGGCAAAACAGAAAACCCATCCGGCTAATGCATTTCTGATTGTATCCTTCATCAGATCCAGGTTAGTAGTACACATGTTTTAATGCATTATAGGTGGATTTAGAAGGTTTACAATGTTTAGGTTAATAAATAATCTGTGTACTATGTACAACAACCAGATGTTCAAGAATTAACAACCAAAATAATCATAATTAACGAACAGGGCGCCCAAAGGGACAGACAAATATTTAACATAAAAGTGCAATTGGAGAAAAAGAGAAAAAAGAAAAAAACAAACAAGTAGGCATACATCGTTACAAATCGTAAAAATGCAACATTTACAAAGATAATGATTTTACTCTATAGTTCAAATGGTCAATGGAACTGGTCAACTACATACTAAAATGACAACGTGATCCCTTGTGATGACTACGGTGCTTAAAGGTCAAACTAGCAGCGTGTGCTTACTGTGCCAGGGTGTTAAATGTCATATTATATTGTGTGAGAATGCCTGTGGCTAATTTAGCATGTCACTAACCTGTGTGCCAGTTTGCAACCACGCGTACTGTCCGCGTGTTGTGTTTCTCTATGAAGCACTGCCTGGTATGGAGAGAACAAACGTGTTATTTCTTCTGTGTTGTTTGCTGCTGTCAGTCTATACGCGATCTGACTTCGCGTTGCATTCTACAAAGATGTATTGCTTACCTGGAGCGTTGTGAGCAGCGTCTTGCTCAATCAACTCCGAACAGCGTCTGGGACTCGCGGTTTGTGTCGTTGCCCTGGGCAACGTTATGTACACAAAATGGCTGTTCGTGTAATGCCAAGTCGGCCATATTGGTAGAGGCAGTACTAGGACATTGATGGCATAGAGTGTGAAATTTAGTTAGTAAATGTGAAAAATCTAAATATAAAGATGTTGATTGCGCATGTAAAGGATTATAAGCCTCACGATGTCTGCATGTTGTATATTGTGCAGCTAGCACGTGTGTGTTCTGATAATTTATGTAGATCCATTGTGTGACTCATGAGGTGCCTAATTAGCCATTGATGTAAATACATGTTGCATATAGGTGTACTATCTAACATACATAAACAAAATAATGCAAAATAAATAACAAATAATACAAATAATACAAAAACTGTCTGAAGACAGTTTTGCTAGAGAAAACAGTGTTATTATCATAGCGGTGTACTATCTTAATGCAAGTACCAATTATGCTTGTTATTGGCAAGTCTGGGTAAGACTCAATTATTCAAATACCGTTGCCAAACTATTTCTTGATGTACAAACCGGATGGTGATTTATACTTTTTACATGAGCATGTAACAATTTGGCATATTCATTATTGACATAGCACGGTGAACAAATGGTGACGTTATTACAGGAAGCAGTTGAGATCAAATTCCTCGTTGAGTCCTCGTGGTGCCAAAGAATCGAGCCGATCTATCCAATAGGCTTCTCTTTGTTGCCTTCTTTTTTTCAAATCAGCATATACGTTTGTCATTTCTAGGGTTTCCAGAATTTGGAACCTGACTTGAGAGATGTTATGCTGCTTTGCATTAAAGTGTCTTGCCACCGCTGAATTAGTGTATTTATTGCGTATGCATGACTTATGTTCATTCATCCGAATTCTCAGTTTACGGCCTGTTTCACCCACATAGTAAAGTCCACATGGGCAACGTATACAGTAAATGCAGTTTTCAGTATTGCAAGTTCCATAGCTTTTTATCATAATTTTTTCTCCCGTGTATGGATGCGGAACCAGTCCTCCTTTGATAATGTTATTGCAATTACTGCAATTTAAACATGGAAATGTTCCTGTCTTTTTTGATTTGATCCTTTTGGTTCTGGTGTCTCTTGTGTTAACTAGATAATCCCTAAGGTTACTGGATCTTTGATAAGCAAACGTTGGGGTCTCTAAGAAGAGATTCTTAGTTCTTTCGTCACTTTTAAGTGTTGTCCAATGTTTATTTATACATCTTTTAATCTGCATACTTTGGGACAAATATTTAGACACATATACAAGCAATGGGGATTGTTTTTTATCCTTTGGTACTAGAGTGCTGGTTCTTGCTATTGCTTGTACCTTTTCTTTTGCTGACTGTAGATCTTCGTTCGGGTATCCCCTATCTTTAAGTTTTTTGCTTAGTTTTTCTAGTTCTTGTTCGTACTCTCTATCGTCGCTGATAATTCTTTTTAATCGCAACATTTGTCCATAAGGTAAATTCTTCAGAGTGTTTTGTGGATGGAAACTCATACGGTGTAATAGATTGTTCCTATCTGTAGGTTTTGTGAACAAAGAGGTAGTGATTTGTTGGTTGTTTACATTCACCAGGATATCCAGATAATGGATTCCAGGATTGCCAATTTCCGAGGTAAACTGAATCCGCGGATCTATATTGTTGATATAACTTATGAACTCATTGAGTTCTTGTCTTGTGCCTTGCCAGATGCCAAATATATCATCTATATAACGCACCCATGTTTTCAATTTATTCTGCCATTCAGGTTTTTGCAAGATATGAGTCGTCTCAAATTGGTACATAAACGCATTTGCGTAAGCTGGTGCCATTGTTGCTCCCATGGCTGTTCCGGAGGTTTGAATGTAAAATTCATTCTTATGTTCAAAATATGAATTCATTGCAATGAAATAGAGTAGGGATAAGATGAATTCTTTTGCCGCTCCTATATCGTTCTCCTGTAACAGGAGCCACTCTGCGGCTTCCTGTCCCAAGTCATGTGGGATGCTTGTATAGAGGTTTACCACATCTATGGTGAAAAGTATGTCATTCTCTGTAAGTTGGACTCCTATGATGTTCAGAAAGTGTGTGCTGTCTTTCACATACGTAGATGTCTTCTGTATTAAAGGGTTCAAGAAAAAATCTATATATGTTCCTAGTGGTTGTAAAATCCCTCCTGTGGCTGCAACTATTGGTCTTCCAGGTGGATTGATAAGACTTTTATGGATTTTGGGCAGCAAGTAAAAGTGAGGAATGTTTGGTTTCAAGTTCAGTAGAAGGGCCTTTGTCTTATGTGTTATCATTTCTCTTTCTTCTGCTTTTGTAAGAAGTTCATCTAGATCTTTTAATATTTCCATGGTCGGGTCGTGATCTATTTTGGCGTAAACATTATGATTGTCCAGTTGTCTTTTGCATTCATTTTCATAATCTGAGGTGTTTAATAATACCAATGCACCCCCTTTATCTGCTGGTCTAATGGTTATTTTTTCATCAGAGTATAGGTTCTGGACAATTGACATTTCCCCTCTGCTGAGGTTTCTGTTCTTTGTTGTTCCATATTTGATCTTTTTAAGATCTGTTATGATCATTTTTTCAAAAATGTCAATTGCTGGTACATTAATTGGAGGAGAAAAGGTGCTTTTTGGTTTGAATTCTACTAATTCTGGTGGTTCTGGTGAAGAGTTAGTATTTTCCATTTCCGCAAAGAAAACTTTAAGTTTGAGCTTTCTAGTCAATTTATGCAACTCTACCTTAGTGTTGAATAGATTGGTATTATAAGTCGGTACGAATTTCAGACCTTTCTGCAACACCTCTTCTTCTTGTTTAGTTAGTGTTCTGTTTGAAATATTAACCACTAAGTTGCTCGTGCTTGGAATCTTGTTTGCACTCCGGTGCCCCTTCCTCTTGCCCCTCCTCGTTCGTTTCTTCCTTGTTGGTTGTCTAAAAAAAACGTTTGTCGTAATGATGATGCACTGGTACTTGGGGTGGCTCTGTTATGACCACTGTCTCCTTCCGCTCTTTGTTGTTGAGGTTGTGCAGTCTGTTCGTCTCTGTTAGAATCTGTATCTGAACTGCTGTTTTCTGAGTTCCGGTTGGGGTTGTGTGGCCTCTGAGGTTGATTTTGAAATTTATCCGCCCACGTGTAAACTTCGTCTCTCAAATAATCGAACGTGTCACGCCTGAACTTCCTTATTTTTCTTGCTTCCAAATATGTTTTGTATCCCTCTAATCTTGTGTTGATATCTGCAAGTATGTCATCCAATGAATCTTTGCTTGTAAGATCAGTAATTTCTGCAGATAAGATCTGTATCTCTTGTTCTAGATTCTCTATGTTCGTAGACAGCTCCTTAATCCTAAGTAGAATTAAGTCCAAAGAGAATTTTTAAGGATCTGCTCCCATTTATGCACAAACCCCTTGCTTTCTTTGCACAAAGTCGGTTTAAGTCCAATTCGTAAGCCTCTTGGGATCCTTTGTGCCTTGTAATAACGGCCTAGTGTCACTGCGTGCAATTTCCGGTTGATTGTTTTTCGGATGGTGTATTCAAGTTGTTTTATCGTTCTGTTGGGATCTGCATCCTTTAGTGTGCTACTGGTTTCCTTGATTAGGCCTAGGATTGCGTTTGCCTCTTCTGTTGAGAAACCTAAAGTTGTCGCTCTCGTGTCCGTAAGTTTTTCAATTTCTTCATAGCACATAATCGCGTGCTTCCTCTCAAAAAATTACACGGAAGCGAAAGTAATGAAAAAAGAGGGGCGAGAGTGCACAGCTTCTTTTCTTAATAATATATTTTGTTTCCGGTAGATTGTTATTTTGTAAATAAATGTGTTAATGGGGTGCAGCCCACTATCATGTGCCACCGTGTTGGGCACAGAAAATGAACATGGAGAAAAAGAGACCGAGGCAATTATGCCTTCGGTGTGTGCCGCACACCCTAAATTCCCACTAAGGGTTAATCAATTTCTTTTGTACTCGTTATTCAGTTAATAAAGTCCAACTTCAATCTTGTTTCAAAAATATGTAGATTTTTTAATTTTTCAATTATTGTGTTTATAAAGTTCATAAAAGATTGTGCTTAATTGGTTAAACTTCACCAAAAAAGCTAATTATCTCAGTTGAGGCAAAACAGAAAACCCATCCGGCTAATGCATTTCGGATTGTATCCTTCATCAGAGCCAGGTTAGTACTACACACGTTTTAATGCATTATAGGTGGATTTAGAAGGTTTACAATGTTTAGGTTCATAAATAATCCGTGCACTATGTACAACAACCAGATATTCAAGAATTAACAACCAAAATAATCATAATTAACGAACAGGGCGCCCACAGGGGCAGACAAATATTTAACATAAAAGTGAAATTGGAGAAAAAGAGAAAAATGAAAAAAACAAACAAGTAGGCATACATCGTTACAAATCGTAAAAATGCAACATTTACAAAGATAATGATTTTACTCTATAGTTCAAATGGTCAATGGAGCTGGTCAACTACATACTAAAATGACAACGCAATCCCTTGTGATGACTACGTTGCTTAAAGGTCAAACTAGCGGCGTGTGCTTACTGTGCCAGGGTGTTAAATGTCGTATTATATTGTGTGAGAATGCCTGTGGCTAATTTAGCATGTCACTAACCTGTGTGCCAGTTTGCAACCATGCGTACTGTCCGCGTGTTGTGTTTCTCTATGAAGCACTGCCTGGTATGGAGAGAACAAACATGTTATTTCATCTGTGTTGTTTGCTGCTGTCAGTCTATACGTGATCTGACTTCGCGTTGCATTCTACAAAGATGTATTGCTTACCTGGAGCGTTATGAGCAGCGTCTTGCTCAATCAACTCCGAACAGCGTCTGGGACTCGTGGTTCGTGTTGTTGCCCTGGGCAACGTTATGTAAACACAATGGCTGTTCGTGTAATGCCAAGTCGGCCATATTGGTAGAGGCAGTACTAGGACATTGATGGCATAGAGTGTGAAATTTAGTTAGTAAATGTGAAAAATCTAAATATAAAGATGTTGATTGCGCATGTAAAGGATTATAAGCCTCACGATGTCTGCGTGTCGTATGTTGTGCAGCTAGCACGTGTGTGTTCTGATAATTTATGTAGATCCATTGTGTGACTCATGAGGTGCCTAATTAGCCATTGATGTAAATACATGTTGCATATAGGTGTACTATCTAACATACATAAACAAAATAATGCAAAATAAATAACAAATAATACAAATAATACAAAAACTATCTGAAGACAGTTTTGCTAGAGAAAACAGTGTTATTATCATAGCGGTGTACTATCTTAATGCAAGTACCAATTATGCTTGTTATTAGCAAGTCTGGGTAAGACTCAATTATTCAAATACCGTTGCCAAACTATTTCTTGATGTACAAACCGGATGGTGATTTATACTTTTTACATGAGCATGTAACAATTTGGCATGTTCATTATTGACATAGCACGGTGAACAAATGGTGACGTTATTACAGGAAGCAGTTGAGATCAAATTCCTCGTTGAGTCCTCGTGGTGCCAAAGAATCGAGCCGATCTATCCAATAGGCTTCTCTTTGTTGCCTTCTTTTTTTCAAATCAGCATATACGTTTGTCATTTCTAGGGTTTCCAGAATTTGGAACTTGACATGAGAGATGTTGTGCTGCTTTGCATTAAAGTGTCTTGCTACCGCTGAATTAGTGTTTTTATTGCGTATGCATGACTTATGTTCATTCATCCGAATTCTCAGTTTACGGCCTGTTTCACCTACATAGTAAAGTCCACATGGGCAACGTATACAGTAAATGCAGTTTTCAGTATTGCAAGTTCCATAGCTTTTTATCATAATTTTTTCTCCCGTGTATGGATGCGGAACCAGTCCTCCTTTGATAATGTTATTGCAATTACTGCAATTTAAACATGGAAATGTTCCTGTCTTTTTTGATTTGATCCTTTTGGTTCTGGTGTCTCTTGTGTTAACTAGATAATCCCTAAGGTTACTGGATCTTTGATAAGCAAACGTTGGGGTCTCTAAGAAGAGATTCTTAGTTCTTTCGTCACTTTTACGTATTGTCCAATGTTTATTTATACATCTTTTAATCTGCATACTTTGGGACAAATATTTAGACACATATACAAGCGATGGGGATTGTTTTTTATCCTTTGGTACTAGAGTGCTGGTTCTTGTTATTGCTTGTACCTTTGCTTTTGCTGACTGTAGATCTTCGTTCGGGTATCCCCTATCTTTAAGTTTTTTGCTTAGTTTTTCTAGTTCTTGTTCGTACTCTCTATCGTCGCTGATAATTCTTTTTAATCGCAACATTTGTCCATAAGGTAAATTCTTCAGAGTGTTTTGTGTATGGAAACTCATACGGTGTAATAGATTGTTCCTATCTGTAGGTTTTGTGAACAAAGAGGTAGTGATTTGTTGGTTGTTTACATTCACCAGGATATCCAGATAATGGATTCCAGGATTGCCAATTTCTGAGGTAAACTGAATCCGCGGATCTATATTGTTGATATAACTTATGAACTCATTGAGTTCTTGTCTTATGCCTTGCCAGATGCTGAATATATCATCTATATAACGCACCCATGTTTTCAATTTATTCTGCCATTCAGGTTTTTGCAAGATATGAGTCGTCTCGAATTGGTACATAAACGCATTTGCGTAAACTGGTGCCATTGTTGCTCCCATGGCTGTTCCGGAGGTTTGAATGTAAAATTCATTCTTATGTTCAAAATATGAATTCATTGCAATGAAAGAGAGTAGTGATAAGATGAATTCTTTTGCCGCTCCTATATCGTTCTCCTGTAATAGGAGCCACTCTATGGCTTCCTGTCCCAAGTCATGTGGGATGCTTGTATAGAGGTTTACCACATCTATGGTGAAAAGTATGTCATTCTCTGTAAGTTGGACTCCTTCTATGATGTTCAGAAAATGTGTGCTCTCTTTCACATACGTAGATGTCTTCTGTATTAAAGGGTTCAAGAAAAAATCTATATATGTTCCTAGTGGTTGTAAAATCCCTCCTGTGGCTGCAACTATCGGTCTTCCAGGTGGATTGATAAGACTTTTATGGATTTTGGGCAGCAAGTAAAAGTGAGGAATGTTTGGTTTCAAGTTCAGTAGAAAGGCCTTTGTCTTATGTGTTATCATTTCTCTTTCTTCTGCTTTTGTAAGAAGTTCATCTAGATCTTTTAATATTTCCATGGTCGGGTTGTGATCTATTTTGGCATAAACATTATGATTGTCCAGTTGTCTTTTGCATTCATTTTCATAATCTGAGGTGTTTAATAATACCAATACACCCCCTTTATCTACTGGTCTAATGGTTATTTTTTCATCAGAGTATAGGTTCTGGACAATTGACATTTCCCCTCTGCTGAGGTTTCTGTTCTTTGTTGTTCCATATTTGATCTTTTTAAGATCTGTTATGACCATTTTTTCAAAAATGTCAATTGCTGGTACATTAATTGGAGGAGAAAAGGTGCTTTTTGGTTTGAATTCTACTAATTCTGGTGGTTCTGGTGAAGAGTTAGTATTTTCCATTTCCGCAAAGAAAACTTTAAGTTTGAGCTTTCTAGTCAATTTATGCAACTCTACCTTAGTGTTGAATAGATTGGTATTATAAGTCGGTACGAATTTCAGACCTTTCTGCAACACCTCTTCTTCTTGTTTAGTTAGTGTTCTGTTTGAAATATTAACCACTAAGTTGCTCGTGCTTGGAATCTTGTTTGCACTCCGGTGCCCCTTCCTCTTGCCCCTCCTCATTTGTTTCTTCGTTGTTGGTTGTCTAAAAAAGACGTTTGTCGTAATGATGATGCACTGGTACTTGGGGTGGCTCTGTTATGACCACTGTCTCCTTCCGCTCTTTGTTGTTGAGGTTGTGCAGTCTGTTCGTCTCTGTTAGAATCTGTATCTGAACTGCTGTTTTCTGAGTTCCGCTTGGGGTTGTGTGGCCTCTGAGGTTGATTTTGAAATTTATCCGCCTACGTGTAAACTTCGTCTCTCAAATAAGAGGTGTTGCAGAAAGGTCTGAAATTCGTACCGACTTATAATACCAATCTATTCAACACTAAGGTAGAGTTGCATAAATTGACTAGAAAGCTCAAACTTAAAGTTTTCTTTGCGGAAATGGAAAATACTAACTCTTCACCAGAACCACCAGAATTAGTAGAATTCAAACCAAAAAGCACCTTTTCTCCTCCAATTAATGTACCAGCAATTGACATTTTTGAAAAAATGGTCATAACAGATCTTAAAAAGATCAAATATGGAACAACAAAGAACAGAAACCTCAGCAGAGGGGAAATGTCAATTGTCCAGAACCTATACTCTGATGAAAAAATAACCATTAGACCAGCAGATAAAGGGGGTGCATTGGTATTATTAAACACCTCAGATTATGAAAATGAATGCAAAAGACAACTGGACAATCATAATGTTTACGCCAAAATAGATCACAACCCGACCATGGAAATATTAAAAGATCTAGATGAACTTCTTACAAAAGCAGAAGAAAGAGAAATGATAACACATAAGACAAAGGACTTTCTACTGAACTTGAAACCAAACATTCCTCACTTTTACTTGCTGCCCAAAATCCATAAAAGTCTTATCAATCCACCTGGAAGACCGATAGTTGCAGCCACAGGAGGGATTTTACAACCACTAGGAACATATATAGATTTTTTCTTGAACCCTTTAATACAGAAGACATCTACGTATGTGAAAGAGAGCACACACTTTCTGAACATTATAGAAGGAGTCCAACTTACAGAGAATGACATACTTTTCACCATAGATGTGGTAAACCTCTATACAAGCATCCCACATGACTTGGGATAGGAAGCCTTAGAGTGGCTCCTGTTATAGGAGAGCAATATAGGAGCGGCAAAAGAATTCATCTTATCACTACTCTCTTTCATTGCAATGAATTCATATTTTGAACATAAGAATGAATTTTACATTCAAACCTCCGGAACAGCCATGGGAGCAACAATGGCACCAGCTTACGCAAATGCGTTTATGTACCAATTCGAGACGACTCATATCTTGCAAAAACCTGAATGGCAGAATAAATTGACAACATGGGTCCGTTATATAGATGATATATTCGGCATCTGGCAAGGCACAAGACAAGAACTCAATGAGTTCATAAGTTATATCAACAATATAGATCCGCGGATTCAGTTTACCTCAGAAATTGGCAATCCTGGAATCCATTATCTGGATATCCTGGTGAATGTAAACAACCAACAAATCACTACCTCTTTGTTCACAAAACCTACAGATAGGAACAATCTATTACACCGTATGAGTTTCCATACACAAAACACTCTGAAGAATTTACCTTATGGACAAATGTTGCGATTAAAAAGAATTATCAGCGACGATAGAGAGTACGAACAAGAACTAGAAAAACTAAGCAAAAAACTTAAAGATAGGGGATACCCGAACGAAGATCTACAGTCAGCAAAAGCAAAGGTACAAGCAATAACAAGAACCAGCACTCTAGTACCAAAGGATAAAAAACAATCCCCATCACTTGTATATGTGTCTAAATATTCGTCCCAAAGTATGCAGATTAAAAGATGTATAAATAAACATTGGACAATACTTAAAAGTGACGAAAGAACTAAGAATCTCTTCTTTGAGACCCCAACGTTTGCTTATCAAAGATCCAGTAACCTTAGGGATTATCTATTTAACACAAGAGACACCAGAACCAAAAGGATCAAATCAAAAAAGACAGGAACATTTCCATGTTTAAATTGCAGTAATTGCAATAACATTATCAAAGGAGGACTGGTTCCGCATCCATACACGGGAGAAAAAATTATGATAAAAAGCTATGGAACTTGCAATACTGAAAACTGCATTTACTGTATACGTTGCCCATGTGGACTTTACTATGTAGGTGAAACAGGCCGTAAACTGAGAATTCGGATGAATGAACATAAGTCATGCATACGCAATAAAAACACTAATTCAGCAGTAGAAAGACACTTTAATGCAAAGCAGCATAACATCTCTCAAGTCAAGTTCCAAATTCTGGAAACCCTAGAAATGACAAACGTATATGCTGATTTGAAAAAAAGAAGGCAACAAAGAGAAGCCTATTGGATAGATCGGCTCGATTCTTTGGCACCACGAGGACTCAACGAGGAATTTGATCTCAACTGCTTCCTGTAATAACGTCACCATTTGTTCACCGTGCTATGTCAATAATGAACATGCCAAATTGTTACATGCTCATGTAAAAAGTATAAATCACCATCCGGTTTGTACATCAAGAAATAGTTTGGCAACGGTATTTGAATAATTGAGTCTTACCCAGACTTGCTAATAAGCATAATTGGTAATTGCATTAAGATAGTACACCGCTATGATTACAACACTGTTTTCTCTAGCAAAACTGTCTTCAGACAGTTTTTGTATTATTTGTATTATTTGTTATTTATTTTGCATTATTTTGTTTATGTATGTTAGATAGTACACCTATATGCAACATGTATTTACATCAATGGCTAATTAGGCACCTCATGAGTCACACAATGGATCTACATAAATTATCAGAACACACACGTGCTAGCTGCACAACATACGACACGCAGACATTGTGAGGCTTATAATCCTTTACATGCGCAATCAACATCTTTATATTTAGATTTTTCACATTTACTAACTAAATTTCACACTCTATGCCATCAATGTCCTAGTACTGCCTCTACCAATATGGCCGACTTGGCATTACACGAACGGCCATTTTGTTTACATAACGTTGCCCAGGGCAACGACATGAACCGCAAGTCCCAGACACTGTTCGGAGTTGATTGAGCAAAACGCTGCTCACAACGCTCCAGGTAAGCAATACATCTTTGTAGAATGCAATGCGAAGTCAGATCGCGTATAGACTGACAGCAGCAAACAACACGGAAGAAATAACACGTTTGTTCTCTCCATACCAGGCAGTGCTTCATAGAGAAACACAACACACGGACAGTACGCGTGGTTGCAAACTGGCACACAGGTTAGTGACATGCTAAATTAGCCACAGGCATTCTCACACAATATAATACAACATTTAACACCCTGGCACAGTAAGCACACGCCGCTAGTTTGACCTTTAAGCACCGTAGTCATCACAAGGGATCGCGTTGTCATTTTAGTATGTAGTTGACCAGTTCCATTGACCATTTGAACTATAGAGTAAAATCATTATCTTTGTAAATGTTGCATTTTTACGATTTGTAACGATGTATGCCTACTTGTTTGTTTTTTTCTTTTTTCTCTTTTTCTCCAATTTCACTTTTATGTTAAATATTTGTCTGCCCCTGTGGGCGCCCTGTTCGTTAATTATGATTATTTTGGTTGTTAATTCTTGAATATCTGGTTGTTGTACATGGTGCACGGATTATTTATGAACCTAAACATTGTAAACCTTCTAAATCCACCTATAATGCATTATAACGTGTGTAGTACTAACCTGGCTCTGATGAAGGATACAATCCGAAATGCATTAGGCGGATGGGTTTTCTGTTTTGCCTCAACTGAGATAATTAGCTTTTTTGGTGAAGTTTAACCAATTAAGCACAATCTTTTATGAACTTTATAAACACAATAATTGAAAAATTAAAAAATCTACATATTTTTGAAACAAGATTGAAGTTGGACTTTATTAACTGAATAACGAGTACAAAAGAAATTGATTAACCCTTAGTGGGAATTTAGGGTGTGCGGCCCACACCGAAGGCATAATTGCCTCGGTCTCTTTTTCTCCATGTTCATTTTCTGTGCCCAACACGGTGGCACATGATAGTGGGCTGCACCCCATTAACACATTTATTTACAAAATAACAATCTACCGGAAACGAAATATATTCTTAAGAAAAGAAGCTGTGCACTCTCGCCCCTCTCTTTTTTCGAATCAAAAATATCACCATCCCACTTGTCCGGATCCCAGTCTACTCCAGCGATAGCGATTACAGTTACCACCTTTCTTTTGTTGACCCCTCCCCGTCTTTTCCTTCACTTATACCGGGCTACTTGTACTGCTGCCCTCTCGGCCACCGCCTGATATGTGTCGGCCTTATCTTTAAACAGTTTCATTTGAATCTGCTGCATTAACGCAGTCTGCCGTTCTGCAGCTAGCTCTCTCTCTAATCGCAATACCTCATTTTTCATTTCCACTTTCATTTGATGTATTTTCCTATAAGCATGCAAAAGAACCCAACCTCACCTACCTAATGCCGCACATTCTTTGCCACGTTCTACTGGAACTTGTTGCAAGCATGCAATTACATCAGTCGGATCGGCATCTCCCAATCCTTGATCCCAAGTTTCACTTAAACCGGCACCACATGCCCACGCTTCAGCCAACTTATCATATGGACTCTTAGTCCAACCTGGGATAACAACATCAGAACAGTCACCGCCAGCGGTAACATTCTTCTTCTTGAACAAACTATTCATTATCGCAAACAAAACAAAACCTCGTTGGACCTATATATTTTCTTCTCCACACTACAATCACTCCCACAGGCACTCAAACACTTAAACAAGGAGAAAAAAAACTTCACTATTCAAAAACTTCACTCACATGACAACCAAATACTATCTACGTTTCAACAGAATCTTGAATACTCGGAAGAACTCATCACGTGCAATCCTGTTCGTGATGCCAAACATGTATTGCTCTTCCCCAAAAAGTGCACGGAACAACCATAAATCACCAATGCAATTATAGAGCAAATACTTCAAAACATAAACAGACAGACACAATAACTCACAGCCACGCACTCTTTAGAAGATAATCAGCTCTTTACGGCTATTTATTCAAAGATTACAAGTACATAGAAATAACTCACAAAAATAATAAGGACATCACAGAAGAAGTCAAGAAGTCAAAAAGAAATACATCACCGTGAGCGTAACAGAGTTCCTCATCTCGTCCAGAAGCGGCTGGAAGACCCCGGGAACAGCCACGCCGAGAGTACCACAGCTCACAGGAAGGCCAGACTTAAGCGTCCTTCTCTGGCTGAAGTCTCACCTGACCCCCTCCGGGCTTCCGCATATATACACACTCCACAAAGGGGAGTTAATTCTCAAACCTTCTGGAAATTGCACTTGCGCAGTTGAGGAACAGCCGTCGGTTGCCAGCTGGGTCAATCGAGAGCTCCTCCCAAGAAGCGCAGTGCCTCTGTTCTCTAAAAACATGCTCCATGGAGAACAGTAGCAAGCCATAACAACGTTAGCTTTCCCAGCAGAAATGACCTTGACCGCATACCAGGTTTGGAAAAGCATGTTTGTTTCAGCACTGTGAATCTAACACTCAGCAAAATGTGTGCAGCATTTCACATCGGTAAGAAGTAAATATCCAACATGGCTCCGAGCACTCCCAGAATGCACTGCGCACCCGTGCCATCTTGGATCAAGCATAAATCAAGCATAACACTGTACTATGCAAAAAGTCCTGCTTTACAACGGCAACATTTTAATACCATTTTCCTACATGGAACAGACAAAGAACTCCTTGAACAAATAGAACACATTCCAAGTAAATATTTTGGAAGTGAAGAGGACTTCGAAAATTCAGTAATGTCAGGAAATGGTTTCGGGGCAGAAAAAGGGGAGTTCTGGTTAAGAAATAGTTGTGAACTACAAGTCCCAGCATCTTCTGGACTTGTGTGTAGTTCTTTTGGGCTTTGCAGGGCTAGTCAGCTGTGTATGATTGAAGGCCTAATAAAACTGCCAGCCGCCCGTGCCCTGGTGTGGATAATTAATTATGGCAGCACGTGCGGTCACGGCATGTGTAAGGAGATCCAAGAGTTATGCGATACAGCAACTAGACTGATCCTGTTTCCCGGGACGCGGCGGTGAGGAGCTTCGGCTCATGAACAGCCTCTCACTTTTCCTTCTTCTATCGGAGGTGTGCGAATGCAGGGCTCGGCCTGCGGTGTTGTGCAGTGAATGCACGGTCAACAGTTCCGCTTGATTCTACCGCATCCATGTGTTCTTGCGAGACACCCAGACACTCAGATAAGTACTGAGTTGTTTTCTCCGAGTTATGAATGTTATTATTGGTTAGTGTGGGGCACGTACGCAATCTACATAAAGACAGCAGGTGCCCTTTTCATACTGTTACATGCCAGATAAGAAAGTATTATGGCACATATCATTTCAAACATTTGGGGCAAGTGTTTTTCTATGGAGCGCATGTCATTCTGGGTTTTCTAAACCAAAGCCATGTGTGCATAAAGGAAACTGCAGACATGTATTTCTATGTTCTATAAACTGCGAACTTTACGGGGTACCCACGCTCCTTTGAGATTAGCAGCACATGGGCAGTGCAGCTAAAGTCATTATCACATGCTGAGCAGGGCGGCTCTTTTAGGGCAAAACGGAAGAGCGCTGCTAAATGTATTGTTTTATGTTGCTAGCCCCTTGGGACATGTGTTTTGTTGTTTCACCACAGGGAGCTTCCCTTGTTTGTGCCATAGAGCTTGATGTTGTGTACGCTCCCTATTTTGCACGTGATATGTGACTTTCATGTTGTTTGTGTGTTAAGACTTTGTTACATGTACATTTATGTTCAACTAGGTTGATTAAGCATCTGTAGGCTGTTAGGTTAGGTAATACGGCAGGAGGAAGACTGGAGGAGTATTAATAGGCATTGGAGAGTAGTTTTAGGAGTACAGGTATTGAGGCTTGCTAGTTAGGATGTATATGTATGATTTCTCTTCCCTACCTTTCCTTTATCAGACCACACCCTTTCCCTAAACTCCTTCTCCCCCCCGTGGTTCACTGTGTTATTAATATTCAGGCGCCCGTGCCAACCACGGTGGGAGGGTCGAACTGTTCGGCTTCTGTGGTTCGGGAAAGGGGATCGACAACCTTTCATCCTTTTGGTTATTGACAGAATTATCCGCCCCCGATTTCGGGGTAATTGAACCACCCAGGCCAAATGGAGTCGACTACTCCCTCTTTAGCAGAAGTGCTAAAGGCTTTACAGGACATTCAAGTTGAATTAACTCACGAGAGACAGGAATCAGGTGCCCTTAAGGCTCAGGTGCAAGGATTAGTAGCGCAAGGTATACCTTTGGAGGGGGCTGGGTCATCCACAGGGAGCGCAGCCGGAAGGCCATCTATAGTAATTGTGCAGCCTCCCAGTAGTGTGCCTCTGGCAGCTCCGGAAAGATTTACTGGAGCTCCAAAGAATTATATGACCTTCTTGACTCAGTGTAGGTTACATTTCTTATGTAAACCTACAGCTTTTGAAACTATCCAGGCCACGACAGAATTTGTCATTTCATACTTAACCGGATGCGGCAGCTTGGGCGATGCTCTTAGTACAAAAAGATGACCCTTTACTGTATAATTGGGATAGTTTTTTGGCAGAATTTGGAAGATTGTTTGATCGTAGGGAGTTTTCGTTGGCACAGGATAAGGAATTGTTAGCTTTAAGACTGGAACCCGAGATTTGGTTTCATATGTGGCTCGGTTTAATAGATTGGTTATTGAAACAGATTGGCCGGAAAATAAACAGACTGTTTTGTACTATCAAGGGCTGAGAGAAGAACTAAAGGATGCTATTGCACAAGTAGAACCTTAACCTAGTTTGTGTACGGCGATGGTTGATTTAGCTTTAAGATTGGACCATCGCATGAATAAGAGGAAAGCATATAAGAGGAGACCGGAGGGGGTACCTTTTGTACGGTTAGACAAGGGCAGGGGAGGTAGGGGTGGAGAAGGTGAGCCTATGCAGATTGGTGGCGTATCAGCAGCAGAGACGGAGCAACATAAAATGAATAATCTATGTCTGTATTGTGGGCAACCAGGACACTATATTAGGAAATGCCTTAACACTCCTAAGAAAGCAGCAAGGAATGAGGAGTCGGGAAAAGGATTGGGCCGGCCTTAGGGGGAACGCAAGCATCAGGCCCAGCAGGAAACAAGTTCCCCAGTTGAGTAGCGAATACAATAGGAAACAGACAGTCCCATTTGTACATTTTGGTGACGCTATTTTCTGCCTATACCAAAGAGGTGGTATAAGCCATTGTGTACTCAGGAGCCACAGGAAATTTCATTGATATCAGTATGGCCAAAAGACTGGTGTTGCCTTTAAGGGACAACGCACAGGTGGAAGGAGTGCAGTCAGTGGATGGATCACTTTTGATTTCTGGGCCCATTTGTCAACAGACTCAACCAATTCAGATGAGGTGTGAGTCGGGGCATATGGAGGAAATTATGTTTGATTTAATTGCAGCACCTCAGTTTCGACTCATTCTAGGTATGCCGTGGTTAGTCCAGCATAACCCGAGGATTGATTGGGTCACTCGGGAAGTATTTTTTGAAGGAGTGACTTGTGAGAGTCATATGGAAGAGGAAGTGAGTCCTGCTTTGTTCTTTGCAGATCAGGGAGTCGAATCACAAGTGGTGGGAGCAGTGGGGCCAGGGATACCTGTCCAGTATACTGATTTTGCCAGTGTTTTTGACAAGGGGCGGGGGCTGAAAGATGACCTCCCCATCGATCATATGATTGTGTGATTGAACTGGAGCGAGGGGCAAAATTGCCTTGTAACAGGATATATGCATTGACGGAAACAGAGAATCAACATTTACGAGAATATTTGGACGATTGTCACAACCCTCAGCCCTGATCCCCACTGGCAAGCCCATTGGCCAGGTGGAATCAGGACTTGGGTCTCAAATAAGGCCTGGCATCCAACTCTCAGGCCCAGCCAACATGGAGGCATCCACATAGCTTGATTCCTAAGAACCAAGCTATACGGTATAGTGTTTGGGGTGTGGTTCCCTAGGGACTACTTTACCTGGACTACTTTGTAGAGGCTATTTAAACCACACCCGAACAAGATAACACGCTTCGCGTTACTTTGCAGCTAGTAACGTGACACTCACCGTGTCCAGCTTATTCATGAGCCTGGGAAATCAGGACCGGCAGAAAGACAAAAAGACATCGTTAGCAGCAGCATCTTACCTGCAATCTCCATCCTTCACTGCTCGCAGCTCCGGGGAAGCTCCGTTGAATCTGCGCGCTGCCCGGACCCGAGGACCTGAAAAGGAAGAAAAGACATCATTAGAGGCGGTATTAGAGACCTTTCAACCACAAATAGTTAAAAGACTTACCTGGCTGATCGCCTCTCAGCCAGCTTCGCTCCAGAAATCCAGCTTGGAACACACTGTGCTTGGAACACACCACGACCTACGAAAAAGGGAGAAAACACAGGTCAGCGAAGATGAGACATTGCAGTGTTGTGCAAAGCGCTTACTTACCGCATCAGCGCTTATTGGGCGCCATCATTTACCGGCGAGGCCAGCTTAGCCAGTTCACCGTGCAGACGCTCCGCACATCTAAGGGAGACAAAAAGAGACATTGACAAACAGAGAAAAGGCATGCAAGAATAACAACACAATAAACAGCAATAAGACTTACCTGAAAGACATTACTTGGGCAGCTGTCAGTGAAGTAACTGGACCACGCACACCCACGAAAGACAACGCGCCCCCTCCCCAGAGAGCAGGACAGAGAGCTCGCCAACCTCTAAAACAAGGTGAGAAGAGGGCCCAGAGGGGCTGAAGTCATACGGGAGGTGGGGGGAAACATGCCTTGGTCGGCCAATCCTAAACGCAGTCCTCCTGTATATCCAGGCGGAACTTCCACTGAGAACCACACCAGAGAATCACCGAGAAGGATACCGGCGACCAACTGCCTGGGTGGCGTCCCCTTGGATTCCAGGTGAGCGGAACAACGATATGTTGGAAAAGGGTTTTATTAGACATTCCACCTCTCCAGTATCGTCGCCCTTGTTTTTTGTCCCAAAGAAGGAAGGTACATTTAGAACCTGTATTGATTATCGGGCCTTGAACAAGGTGACAGTCAAGAATAGATATCCCTTGCCTTTCATTTCAGTGTTACTGGATCAGGTAAAGTCAGCAATGGTGGATACGAAATGTGATTTCGGAGGGGCACATCACTTGATTCCAGTAAAGGAAGGGGATGAATGGAAGACTGCTTTTAGAAAACAATTTAGATTGTTTGAATACTTAGTTATGCCTTTTGAATTGTGTAATGCTCCTGCAGCATTCCAGTATTTTATGCAGGAAATGTTGAGCGAGTTTCTGGATGTTTTTGTTATCGTTTACATAGATGTCATTTTTATTTATTCTTCTTCAGCAGATCAACATGTAGAACATGTTAGGGCAGTGTTGCAGAAATTACAAGATTATCAGTCATATCTAAAACTGGAAAAGTGTGCATTCCATTCTACACAGATGGAATTTCTTGGATTTATTTTGACCCCGTCAGGTATAGTGATGGACAAAAAGAAAGTACAGGCAGTCACTGAATGGCCAAAACCACAATGTATCAAGGACATCCAGTCCTTTTTGGGATTTGCTAACTTTTATAAAAGGTTAATTTAAACCTTTCCAAGTGGAAACTGATGCATCCAATGTAGCCGTAGGAGCAGTGTTGTCACAAAAGGATAAAAAGGGTATTTGACACCCAGTGTTTTTGGAATGGAGGCATTATTTGTTGGGGGATAAACATCAGGTCATGGTAGTGACGGATCATAAAGATCTGCAGTACTTTAAAACAGCACATACTTTAAGCCCAAGGCAACTAAGCTGGTCTCAATGTCACAACCCTTACCCCGAAGCCCCCGTGGCCTACCCATGGGCCAGGGGGAGCCTTGACCCCAGTCTCCTCTAAATCCCAACCAAGGCCTTCTTGGGGCCATTCCTGGTGCCTTTGGCGCCAGGCCATTACTTAATAATGAGTTTGTGCTTGGGAACTACTTTTTGATACTGTCATTCAATGTGGAAGCATCCACAGAATCAGGCTTCTTGGAACCTGGCTTGCAGAAGGATGGTTTGGGTGTGGCACCTTGGAACTCTTTTACCTGGATTTCTTTCTTGAAGCTATTTAAACCACGCCCGACTGGACTGACACGCTTCGCGTTAGTTTGCAATACTGCAACGTGACGCTCACCGCATTCAGCTTCAGCCACAAACCTCGGATAAACAGCATCTGCAGAAAAAGAAAGAAGACATTGTTAGAGAAGGTTGCAGCTTACCTGAATTCCATCATTAGCGGTTCTCAGCTCTTCCGACCGGGATCCTGGAACCAGCGCTCCTTCGGATCGACGGACCTGCAGAAAGGGAAAGACAAGGCTTTAGACATTTTACACAGCTAACGAACTCTGCCAAAATGCTTTCCTTCCCACTCGCACTTCATTCCGCAACATCTCTGGAATACTACACTCTGGCGGAGCACCGCGACCTGTGAAGACAAAAGATAACAGGTCAGCAAAGGCAAGGCACCTTAGCGCTGCGTTAAGCGCCAACTCGCCGCGTCTAGGCGCTCCAAAAACGCTAATACTTACCAGCGAACCCCGAATCCAATTTTCGCCACGAATTGGACTTCCACGTACCTAAGGAAGAGAAAAAGACATTGTTAATTCCAGAAAGGCATGCTAGGACAGCAAAACATCATAGCAATAAGACCTACCTGAAAGACTCACGTCGGGCCAGCATCAGTGAAGTAACTTGATCGCCATTGCCCGCAAAGCACCACGCGCCCCTGCCGAGACAGCAGGACGGAGAACCCGCCAACATCAAGAACAAGATGAGAGGAAGCCCAGAGGGACCGCAGACATACGGGGTTGTGGGAGGCTGTTAATCCCAGTTACCCGGTCCTAAACATTGTTTACCTGTATTTCTGGCAGGATTCTTCCACTGGTCACTACTGGGCATCGCAGGGCGGGATACCTGGACACCGATTGCTGGGTGGCACCCCCGTGGAACCAGGTGAGCGTAACATCAATACTTTAATGAATTTGATTTCATGGTGACCTTTAGACCAGGGAAGCAAAATGGGAAAGCTGATGCTTTGTCAAGGGAACAAAATGTAGAGAATATAGTGTCAGAAGTAAAAAATAATCATTCCTGCCGAAAGATTGGTCGGAGCAGTTACGACAAGATTATTGAGACAACTGAAGCAGGAGATGAAAAAACAGGGAAGGCTGAATTGGGGGTGGAGGACCCTTTAGAAAACTTTCGTGGAGGTTTCCATTACTATGCAGGGAAGTTATACTTGCCTACTCAGGATTTACAAAGAAAGGCTATGTATTGGTGTCATGATTCGCCATTGGCTGGTCATTCCAGTAGTAAGAAGACACAAGACATGTTGGAGAGGTATTTTTTGTGGCCAAGTTTGAGACAGGATACTACTAAATACATTCCAAGATGTGAAACTTGTGTACGCAGTAAGGCAGACCATGCTCAAAAAGTAGGATTGCTTCAGCCACTCCCCACCCCAGAGAAGGTATGGACTCATATTTCCATGGACTTCATTACTGATTTGCCTCCAGATGAGCAGTAGGATACTATTTGGGTAATAGTAGACTATTTGTCAAAATAAGCTCATTTTGTGCCCTGTAAAGGAATTCCAGGAGCAGGGAAGCTGGTGGAATTATTTTTGCAACATGTTGTCAGATTACATGGGTTACCTCGAAGTATTGTATCAGATAGCGGGCCCCAATTTACTTCTAAGTTTAATTTTGGCGTGCCTTTTGTCAGATGTTAGTAATTAATTGTGCTCTATCTACTAGCTATCATCCCCAGACAGATGGACAAACTGAGCGCGTCAATCAAACTCTGGAACAGTATTTGCGTTGTTAGTTGCATGATGGCATGGACTCATGGGTTCAAGCATTGTGGCTAGCAGAGTTTACGTATAACAATATAGAGCATGCCTCATTAGGGATGGCACCCAGCAAATGTTCATACGGACAGGTGCAAAATATGTTGCCGGAACATTTACCAGAGGTTGGACACATTCCAGTTTTTCAAGAGAGAAAGCAGTTGCTTCTGACCATCAGACAAAAGGCATGCATTCATTTAGAGCAGGCTAAGGAAAGTTACAAGAAATACACAGACAAAAAATATGTGAAGCTCCTGAGTACAAGGTGGGAGATAAAGTATGGTTGTCTACACAAAACATGCCCTTGGTAGGATCTTGGAAATTTGGACCCAGGTTTATTGGACCATATGAGGTTGTGAAGTTTGTGTCCACAGTGGCTGTCAAATTACGATTGCCTCCAACTTTAAGGATACAACCAGTATTCCATGTGTCTTTGCTTAAACCCGCAGTTCCTGGGACGCATGTGCACAGACCACCAGCAATCACCAAAGAAGGCCAGATGGAATACAAGGTGTTAGGCAGAGTTATATGCAGTGCCATTTGGGAACACCACACACAATTAAGACTACAAGTAACAGTACAAATTCACTTTTGGTTCGAGCCTGTACTACACAGTAAAGTGGTAGCGATGGCTGAGCAGCCAGGCTTATCTCAAGAGCAAGTGAGCAGTATCAATAGTTACATAAAGGACAGCAATTACTATGATTCAAACAAACACTGACTCAGTGTTTCTGAGTAAAAGAATATACATTTATTTACACATCTGTTGTATAACATCTTACTAAATTAAAGCAGTTGAAAAATCACACTCTTAATACACCACACCGCTCCCAATAGATTCTGGACAAATTAAGCTAAAAAATGAAGTGTGAGAAAAATAGCACTCCAATAATTTAAAAGGGAGGGAAAGACACATTTAGACACAAATTGAGCAGCACCAACAGGTAAGTAAGCAGGGCAATCTAGAAAGAGGAACTACAGTGATGGAATCAAATCAAAAAGGCTTAGGGCCAAAGTCAATCAGATAAAAGTCTTTTGCTCAAGATCACACAGTTCAGGGGAGTTCGCAGTTAAGCCTATGCCAAGAGTTCCAGATGAAGTTGGTTGGCAGAAAAGTTAGTTTAAAGAGTAGAGAAGGACAAGCCCTCAGATTGGCAAAAGGTTTCACACACCTTCACCGCGGCTGGACGAAACGAACAACCGGATTTGCACAGTACCTTTAAATGTAGAAGAAGCTGTAGCTGAGGCGGACATACCTGGAAGGTCCAGCAGGCTCACGGTTCCTGAAGCGACTGTCGGACTAACATGAAGTAGGAAGACTGGAGGGTCCTGCACTGCCCAGGGAAGAAACCAGCAGCAGAGCAAAGCAACGAATAAAAGGTGCGCTCCTTAACACCTTCCTGGCTATCCGGTTCACTGTAGCTCTGTACAGCAAATTCAACCAGAGGAGGGAGTCCTGGCTTGCAGTTTGGGTGAACTGGTTGGCCCCAACAGCTCAGGGGAAGAAGATTCCTGGTAGATCTTCTTTGTCGTTGGAGTCTGAGGATTCAGACCTGCAGCAGGGCTTCACCTGGTGGTTCAGTTGTTGTAGGGGTCCGCTCCTGTCAGCTCCTCATTGGTTCTTTAGTTCCAGTGGCGACTCTGCCTTTCCAATCCCAGAGACCTGCTTTTTATGCAGTTTTCCCCCATTCACACAGCCTGGCTGTCAATCACACAGCAGGGTGGCTGTCCTGGCGGGACAGTCGCCTAGCCAATCAAACAGGAGTGCGACTTGAGTTACCAAGGAACCAATGGCAGGGTTACTAAAACCCTTCCCTCACATCCTGCCTACCCAGACTTTCAGGCGCCTAAGGAGGGCTTCTGCGTAGAAGCCTGCGAAAAGACGGTGAACAAAGGAACCAAACCTGGATGGGCGCGCGGAGTAAAACACGAGAAAGACATTTTCAAAAAGAAATGGCGAATAAACCGAGCCGGAACCGTATAAAAACATATATGGTGTTGCGGGTTTAAGTCCGAGGCTGCCAAGATAGCCTTAAACAATACCAAGGTTATTGTAACGTTCACCTGATTCCCGCAGAGGCGCCGGTCTTGACTGGGCGAATACCGTATCTTCAAAGGTGATGTGTAACACACGGTTGGCTCTTTGGGCTGGACCTCTGTGCACTGTATGTCTGACTCGAAGAGTAAAATGTCTGCAGATAGAAAATATGGGATTAATGAACTGGGGTTATTGGGTGTCTCTCTCTTCTTCCCCTTCTCTTCTCCTGTAGAACCCCAAAGGTTAACGCTCTCACCTTAGGTAAGTGAACGCCGAGCTCTCCATCTGCCTCGGGGCAGGGTGCCGTAACCAGTTTCTTCACTGGATAAGGGTGCAGGCCTCTTGACCTCAGAGGACTGCTGTCCGTCGTTTACTGCACGAACGGTAAATTCCGAGTATTTCAAATGTCTTTAAAAGTCTTTTGTAATGATGTCTCTTGTTTTGCAGGGTTCCGGCGATGGCGGATGACGGGCTGAAGTGAGTTGAGGATGGAACCCGTGTGAGGAATAGAAGCGCCTGGAAGCACGTAATTAAGCGCTTGTTGCCTGCTTCACGATGCGCACTAACTGTCCTTTTATCTTGCAGGTACAAGTTCGGAGCTGCTGAAGGGTGCCGGAATACCCACTGGGTTCGGCGTGGGAAGGAGTAATGGCACGTGAGTAATGAAGTTACCCAATGTCTTTAAACGCACCTTCTTTTGTCTTTCAGATGCGGGATGCAGCGCCGAAGGCCTCCGGAGCGTGCGAAGAGTTGGTAAGCTTTTGTCTTTCAGATGCCGGAATGCAGTGCGAAGACCTCCGGAGCACGCGAAGAGTAGGTAAGCCTTTGTCTTTCAGATGCCGGAATGCAGCGCGAGGCGTTGGTGACAGCCGATGGACCAGGTAAGAGAAGCGCTGTCACTGAAGACCGTAATGCTAACCTGTTCTTTCTTGTCTTTATAGGTGTTGCTGAAGACTGGATTCAGGATGGTAAGCCTTTTTCCCTTAGGCCCAGGATCAGATGCAGAAGACACGATGAGCGTTCTGCTGCAGAGGATGCAGAATAACGCAAAGCAAGATTCATCCATCGGGTGTGGTTTAAATAGCCTCCTGTGGTGCTTAGGTGTCTCCTTCCACAGCCTCGCCTAGGTAAGAAAAGAGTTCCTGCTTTCCAGAAGAGTTCCAGTGTTCTGAACCTAGGTAGTGGCTCCTGCCCCACCCAACAGGAAAAGTAGTCCCAAACAGAAGAGGATTAGAGGCTCAACTGGCAGGTAAGTAAGCAGCATGGTCTGCTGCAGGTAAGTCCACCCAAGCATTATGAGCCCGGCGCTTCCAGCGCTGGGACTGGGCATATTTATGAGCCTGGTGCCACTGGCGCCAGGACAGGGTCCAAAAGGTCCCAATTGGGACTGGTTGGCACTCGGAACTTGGGTTATGGGTCTGCTTCCAAGGGAGTTGGGTAAGTCCTGACCTTTTGGAAGCAGAGATCATGACAGCATCCCCCCTCAAGGCCCCTCCCAAACGGGGCTTCTCTGGGGGTTTGGGCTTGTCAGGAAATGTTCGATGGAATCTTTTTATTAGACGAGGAGCATGGACATATTCTGCAGGTTCCCAGGATCTTTCTTGGGGGCCGTAGCCTTTCCAGTCAATTAGGTAAAATAGTTTAGATTTGGAGATCTTGGAGTCCAGGATGCTTTTGACTTCAAACTCGAGTTCTCCATCAACTAAGATAGGTTTTGGAGATTTAGTTAGTCGGGTTTGAGGTTGCACGGGTTTTAATAGAGCGACGTGGAAGACCGGATGTATCTTCATGTGAGGGGGCAAGTCCAACTTGACCGCTACTGGGTTTACTATGGTAGTGATGGAATAGGGACCAAGGTATCTTGGGTTGAATGTGCGTGGTCCTTTTAGAGGTAGATATTTGGTGGATAACCAGACTTGATCTCCTACTTGATATTGGGGGGCTTCCTTCCGATGTTGATCTGCTCCTTTCTTGTATTGTTCTTTAGCCCTTTGAAGGTGAGAAACGGCTTCCTTAAAGGCTTGGGTGATTGTAGAATGCAGGTAGTCTACTGCTGGTGTTCCAAGATCTTGGAGTGGATCCAACTCTGAGGTTCGAGGGTGACTGCCGTATAGAAGAAAAAACGGGGTTTTCCCAGTTCCCGAGTGGACAGAGTTATTGTAGGCATATTCGGCTATCCAAAGGATATCTTTCCAAGTTTTTTCAGTTTGTTGCAGCATGCAGCGTAAATACTGTTCCAGAGTTTGATTGGTCCTCTCGGTTTGTCGGTCGGTTTGAGGGTGGTGACTGGTCGATAGTCTCACATCAATTTGAGCCGACCGACAGCAACTTCGCCAAAAATGAGAAATGAATTGACTACCTCGATCCGAAATTAGAACTGAAGGAAAACCGTGCAGTCGGACGATGTTTTCGAGAAATTCTCGGGCCAGAGTTGTTGCTGTTGGCAAGCCTTTGAGTGGAATGAAATGCGCCATCTTGGAGAATAAGTCCACGATTACTAGGATCGTATTGTATCCGGAGCATGGAGGTAGATCGGTGATGAAGTCCATAGAAAGCGTATGCCAAGGGCGAGGTGGGATGTCAATAGGGCGTAAGAGGCCGGCTGGTTTTTCCTTTTGACTCTTGTTTTGGGCGCATACTCCACAGGACATTATAAAGTCTCTGATATCTTTTTTCCAAGACGGCCACCAGAAGTAGCGCTTGATCTTTTCTGAGGTTTTGGCCATACCGGGATGTCCTTCCATTAAGGAATCGTGATAACAAGAGATTACCTTTTTCTGTAAATCTGTGCTGGGCAGGTATAATCGTTCTTGGAAATACAATAAGTTGTCCTTCACTGCAAAGTCCTTTCCCTGCAGATGCCAATTCTGTATGTCTGCTGGAGTTACAAGTTGCCTGGCTTTATCCTTTCTACTACAAGGAGGAGTAGATCCAGGTATCAGGTCTATCTGGCAGTTATAAGACCTATGAGGAGGTAGAGAGTTAGCCTGATCCTTCCGGAAAACATCTTGGAATTCTAGGTATTCGGGAGGTAACTGGGGAGTCTCCGAAGAAATTGCTGCCAGTGCAACACCAGGTGGAGGGTGACAAGTAGAGACACATTCTGGAAACTGAACCGTTCTTGCTCGCCAATCGATCTGAGGATTGTGTTTCTCTAACCAAGTTATTCCTAGAATAATCTGGAACTGAGGGGCCTTGATCACATCGAACACGATCTTCTCATGGTGTCCATCTTGACTTACTAGCGTCACTTCTTGAGTGGTGTGCGTTACTGGTCCGGAGGCTATCTCCGTACCATCCACCGTAGTAATGACGTCCTTTACAGCCTTGGGACAAAGAGTTAGATTCATCCTCAAAACCATTTCATGATCCACATAATTGCCGATGGCACCGCTGTCGACGTAAGCTTCAATCGCATGTAATCGATCCGGATGATCAGGGCTAATGAGGACCATAGGTATCACGAAATGCGAGGTCACGGAACTGGTTTTAACGCTCGGCAAGAGGACCTCTATTCTTGTCGGGCGAGGTCGTTTCCCTGCTCAGAGTTTGTGACCTTGGTAACTGCAGCTTCTACTGCCTTCTTGGCTGGTTTCACCGGACAGTCTCGAAGAAAGTGCCCTGAGTTTCCGCAATAGAGGCATAATTGCAACTGTTTTCTCCTTTCCCGCTCCTTTTGTGTGAGTGGTCCTTTCAGGCCCCCTATTTGCATGGGTTCCCCGGAGTCTACTCCTTTGGAAGGAGTTGGTGGTTTGGAAAATACTCGAGCATCAAACTTGGAACGATCGGCCTTCCTGTTCTGCAGTCTGTGATCTATTTGAACGACTAAGTCTATATAGTCCGAACAGTCTTGCGGGGGATTCACTACTTGGGCTAACACATCTTTGAGCTCTCCACGTAGACCTCTATAAAACAGCGTAATCCTTTTGTCCTCAGGCCATTGAGTTTCCACTATCAGTCTGTTGAAAGACGCAATATAAGCCAAAAGGTCTTGATTACCCTGTCGCAACGAAAGAAGCTCATTGTCCAAGGCCTGCCCCTGTGAATGTCTTGCGAACAGTTTTTCCATACTGAGCTGAAAAGCTTGAAAATCATGGAGAACCGGATCATCTTGATTAACTAGAGGGATCAACCAGTCTGCCGCATTGCCACTAAGGTACGAAAGCACGAAAGCTACTTTAGCTTGATCAGTTGGAAAGGCTGCTGGCCGGCATAAGAAATGCAACTGGCACTGATTAATAAATACTGCAAACCTCTTTGGGTCACCAGAAAATCGTTCGGGCGGAGCCAGAGGTACATTCCCAGGTAGGTTGATTTGCACTGGATTCATAGAGGATGTTGAAGGAAGATTTGCCCCTGATGCGGGTAATGGGGTCTGTCCGGCTTGTGACTGTAGCAATTGTCTAGCGAGATCGTCTGTTCGCTCCTTGGAAATGATCAGTTCCCTTCTTAGAGCGTTCGTTTCCTGACGGGCTGCATGCACTTCTGCTCTTAGTTCCCCAAGTAACTGGGCTAGCTGATCGGTATCCGAGGTTTCCATAGCGCCTGGGTGGGAGTTTTGCGGTAGGCTTTGCGTTCTGTAACGCTCACCTGATTCCCGCAGAGGCGCCGGTCTTGACTGGGCGAATACCGTATCTTCAAAGGTGATGTGTAACACACGGTTGGCTCTTTGGGCTGGACCTCTGCGCACTGTATGTCTGACTCGAAGAGTAAGATGTCTGCAGATAGAAAATATGGGATTAATGAACTGGGGTTATTGGGTGTCTCTCTCTTCTTCCCCTTCTCTTCTCCTGTAGAACCCCAAAGGTTAACGCTCTCACCTTAGGTAAGTGAACGCCGAGCTCTCCATCTGCCTCGGAGCAGGGTGCCGTAACCAGTTTCTTCACTGGATAAGGGTGCAGGCCTCTTGACCTCAGAGGACTGCTGTCCGTCGTTTACTGCACGAACTGTAAGTTCAGAGTATTTCAAATGTCTTTAAAAGTCTTTTGTAATGATGTCTCTTGTTTTGCAGGGTTCCGGCGATGGCGGATGACGGGCTGAATTGAGTTGAGGATGGAACCCGTGTGAGGAATAGAAGCGCCTGGAAGCACGTAAGTAAGCGCTTGTTGCCTGCTTCACGATGCGCACTAACTGTCCTTTTATCTTGCAGGTACAAGTTCGGAGCTGCTGAAGGGTGCCGGAATACCCACTGGGTTTGGCGTGGGAAGGAGTAATGGCACGTGAGTAATAAAGTTACCCAATGTCTTTAAACGCACCTTCTTTTGTCTTTCAGATGCGGGATGCAGCGCCGAAGGCCTCCGGAGCGTGCGAAGAGTTGGTAAGCTTTTGTCTTTCATCTGCCGGAATGCAGCGCGAGGCGTTGGTGACAGCCGATGGACCAGGTAAGAGAAGCGCTGTCACTGAAGACCGTAATGCTAACCTGTTCTTTCTTGTCTTTATAGGTGTTGCTGAAGACTGGATTCAGGATGGTAAGCCTTTTTCCCTTAGGCCCAGGATCAGATGCAGAAGACACAATGAGCGTTCTGCTGCAGAGGATGCAGAATAACGCAAAGCAAGATTCATCCATCGGGTGTGGTTTAAATAGCCTCCTGTGGTGCTTAGGTGTCTCCTACCACAGCCTCGCCTAGGTAAGAAAAGAGTTCCTGCTTTCCAGAAGAGTTCCAGTGTTCTGAAGCTAGGTAGTGGCTCCTGCCCCACCCAACAGGAAAAGTAGTCCCAAACAGAAGAGGATTAGAGGCTCAACTGGCAGGTAAGTAAGCAGCATGGTCTGCTGCAGGTAAGTCCACCCAAGCATTATGAGCCCGGCGCTTCCAGCGCTGGGACTGGGCATATTTATGAGCCTGGTGCCACTGGCGCCAGGACAGGGTCCAAAAGGTCCCAATTGGGACTGGTTGGCACTCGGAACCTGGGTTATGGGTCTGCTTCCAAGGGAGTTGGGTAAGTCCTGACCTTTTGGAAGCAGAGATCATGACAGTTATTTAAGATAACCACAGTAGGAAAAATAGAGTAGTTACCACTGCCAACAGCCAGGTCTTGATAAAAAGGGAGGGAAACAATGGTCCAAGAAAAACAGACAACAAGGGATAAGCATTAACCCTTTCCAGTACTCTATGTAAGATAGTTTACACTGGGTCTGTGTATTTAAAAGACTAATAAAGTCAATGCCAACTTTACATGTTCTGGGAAACAGTAGTCAGTTCCAGAAAATGGAGTCGGAGTTGGGAAGTCTAAAAGACAACCGTGTGTCACTGCAATGAGGGTGCTGTGTAACACACAGTAAAAAGATGATGCCTGTGGAGTAGGTGAGGCTCTGCAATCTATGAACACAAGGAAATGTTTGAACACACACAGCAAAACACATGTAAGAGTGGGAAAAAAGGCTCATACTCTTACCAGGTGAAAAAATAAATCCTAGAAATCCAGCAAAGCTGCTGTGGGACTCAGTAGGAAAGGGAAATTAGCCATTCTGCAGAATTCTCCCTAACACTCGCCCCTCTCAGACTAAAGAACGGGAAGATCTAATCCACTCCTGGATGAATCTCTACCTCTAGTCGGTTAAAAACATCCTAGAGAGGCCATCAGCATGTTGGTGGTGACATCCTGCTCTGTGCTCAATGGTAAAATCAAATCCTTGCAGGCAGCTTGACCATTTTAGAAGTTTTGGGTTCTCCCCTTTCATTTGCATTAACCATCTTAAGCGTTGATGGTCTGTCTGAATCACAAAGGTAGATCCATACAAGTATGGTTTAAACCTCTTCAGAAACCACACAATGGCAAAATATCCACGCTCTATGGTTGCCCACCTTGTTTCTGGTTCCTTCAGTTTCCTACTAATGGAGAAAATGGGGTGTTCCCTACCTTTCATATCCAGTTAACTAAGGACTGCACCTATACCTATATTGGAGGCATCTGTCTGCACAATGAAAGGGTTGGTGATAATCAGGAGCTCTTAGGACTGGAGCTTGACAAAGGGCTTTCTTCAGGTTCCCAAAGGCTTGAATTCACTCCTCATTCCATCTAACCTTTTTGGGGAATTTTGGAGAGGAGATCACATTCAAGGGAGAAGCTATGGTCCCATAGTTCTTTATGAAATTCCTGCAGTTCCCAGTGAGACCTAGGAAAGCTCTCACTTGGGTTTGAGTAGTAGGGGTGGCCCAGTTTTGTACAGCTTGTAATTTACTAGGCAATGTCCTTATTTCACCTCCTCCTACCTCATGACCAAGGTAGACCACTTTGCTCTGACCAATTTGACATTTGCTTGCCTTTATGGTCAGATGGGCCTGCTCAGGAGCCTGCAAAACATATCCATAAGTGATCAATATGTTCTTTCCATGTAGGGCTGAACACTGCAATGTCATCCAAGTATGCCATGCAGACGTCCTCCATCCCATTCACAACTTGATTGACCATCCTTTGGAATGTAGCAGGTGCATTCTTTAATCCAAAAGGCATAACCTTGAACTGGCAAAGGCCTGCTGGGGTTGACAATGTAGTTTTCTCCTTGGCATGGTCTGTCAGGGCTATTTGCTAATAGCCTGACGTCAGATCAAATGTACTGAGGTACTTGGCTGAACCAAGGCTTGCCAGTTCATCTGTCCTTGGCAAAGGATGGGCATCAGTCTTAGTGACTGCATTTAGAGCTCTATAGTCCACACAGAATCTCAACTCCTTGGATCCTGCATTTGGTGCTAGAACAACTGGACTAGACCCTGGACTGTTAGAGTGCTCTATAACCCCGAGATCAAGCATCTTGTTGACCTCTCCCTTGATGTGGGATCTCACATGTTCTGACATTCTTTAACTTGTGCCTTTCACAGGTAAACAGTCACCAGTGAGAATATCATGCTGGCCCAAGGGGTCAAGCCTGGTGATAGTTAGCCTGGGAGGCAAACAGATTTAACAGAAGTTTGCGCTCCTCCTGTTGCTCAGAAGTCCGTTGAGAAGAGAGATTGACTCCTTCTATTTTCTCATCCAAAGGTTGGCCTCTGAGGAGGTCAGGTAGAGGTTCACTCTCCTCCTCCTCTAGAGCTGAACTTAGAAGCAAAGCTTCCACTTCCTGTCTCGAGACATATTCCTTCAAACGGTTGGTGGGAACCATAACTAATACAAGCTGGTCTTGGGTGAACTCAACCATGATCGCTTTCTGGTCATGCCAATGTTTGGTACAAGCCTGTACTACACAGTAAAGTGGTACCGATGGCTGAGCAGCCAGACCTATCTCAAGAGCAAGTGAGCAAGTGAGCAAGTGAGCAGTATCAATAGTTACACAAAGGACAGCAATTACTATGATTCAAACAAACACTGGCTCAAGGTTTCTGAGTAAAAGAATATGCATTTATTTACACATCAGTTGTGTAACATCTTACTAAAGTAAAGCAGTTGAAAAATCACACTCTTAATACACTACACCACTCCCAATAGATTCTGGACAAGTTAAGCTCAAAAATGAAGTGTGAGCAAAATGGCACTCCAATAATTTAAAAGGGAGGGAAAGACAAAGTTAGACACAAATTGAGCAGCACCAACAGTTAAGTAAGCAGGGCAATCTAGAAAGAGGAACTACAGTGATGGAATCAAATCAAAAAGGCTTAGGACCAAAGTCAATAGGATAAAAGTCTTTTGCTCAAGATCACACAGTTCAGGGTAG
This sequence comes from Ambystoma mexicanum, assembly GCF_040938575.1. Lineage (NCBI taxonomy): Eukaryota > Metazoa > Chordata > Amphibia > Caudata > Ambystomatidae > Ambystoma > Ambystoma mexicanum. The sequence goes on from NC_090924.1 coordinate 730,823,297, forward strand.
TTCGCAGTTAAGTCTTTTCCAAGAGGTCCGGACGACGTTGGTCGGCAGAAAAGTTAGTTTAAAGAGTAGAGAAGGACAAGCCCTCGGATTGTCGAAAGGTTTCACACACCTTCACCGCGGCTGGACGAAACGAACAACCGGATTTGCACAGTACCTTTAAATGGAGAAGAAGCTGTAGCTGAGGCGGACATTCCTGGCAGGTCCTGCAGGCTCACGGTTCCTGAAGCAAATGTCGGACTAACATGAAGTAGGAAGACTGAAGGGTTCTGCACTGCCCAGGGAAGAAACCAGCAGCAGAGCAAAGTAACAAATAAAATGTGCGCTCCTTAAAACCCAAGCAGGGGCCACCATTTCCCCCATTCACACAGCCTGGCTGTCAATCACACAGCAGGGTCGCTGTCCTGGCGGGACAGTCACCTAGCCAATCAAACAGGAGTGCGACTTCGGTTACCAAGGGAACCCATGGCATGGGTCCTAAAATCCCTCCCTCACATCCTGCCTACCCAGACTTTCAGGTGCCTAAGGAGGGCTCTGCGTAGAAGCCCGCACAAAGACGGTGAACAAAGGAACCAAACCTGGTTGGGCGTGCAGAGTAAAACACGAGAAAGACATTTTCAAAAAGAAATGGTGAATAAACCCAGCCGGAACCATATAAAAACATATATGGGCTAGCGGGTTTAAGTTCAGGGCTACCAAGATAGCCTAAAACAATACCAAGGTTATTTAAGAGTAGAAGAAATAGGGTGGTTTCCACTGCCACCAGCCAAGTCTTGATAAAAAGGGAGCGAAACAATGCTCCAAGAGAAACAGACAACAAGGGATAAGTATTTCCAGTCCTCTATGTAAGATAGTTTGTACTGAGTCTGTGGATTTAAAAGATTAATAAAGTCAATGGCATCTTTACATTTTCTGGGAGACAGTAGTCAGTCCCAGAAATGGAGTCGGAGTTGGGAAGTCCAAAAGACAACCCTGGGCCTCATTACGACCCTGGCGCTAAGTGTTTAATGGCGCCGTAAAAGGCTCCGGCGCGGTTAAACACTTAGCACCTTACTATGAGGTCCCTTTGCGGGACCCGACCTTAACGGCTGGTCTACACCAGCCTTTAAAGTAGGGACCCGCAAATGGACCTTGGTGCTAAGTACGGTACCGCAATTTGCGGTACCGTACTTAGCGCCTTCCCCATTCCCATAGAGCCCTATGGGGCGAAAATGGGAATGGGGAAGGGCCATGGTTCAATGGAGAATTACCCTCCGCCAACCTTGGAATGGGGTGGTAATTCCCCATTGAACAATTGCGGACCCTTAACAACACCGGCACCAACCATGGTACTAATAGTGCTATGGTTTAGCGCCGTTGTTGTAATGAGGGCCCCTGTGTCACTGCACTGAGTGTGCTGTGTAACACACAGTAAAAAGATGATGCCTATGGAGTAGGTGAGGCTCCACAGTCTATGAACACAAGGGGCCTCATTACGACACAGGCGGTAAGGGGTTAACGGCGCCGTAAAAGGTGCCGGCGCCGTTAACCCCTTACCACCTAATTACGAGGTCCCTTTGCGGGTCCCTACCTTAACGGCTGGCTTTTACCAGCCGTTAAGGATTGGACCCGCAAAGGGACCTTGGAGGTATTTACGGTACTGCAATTTGCGGTACCGTAACTACCGCCTTCGCCATTTCCATTGAGCCCTATGGGGGCAAACATGGGAATGGGGAAGGGCCAATGATGACTGGGGAATTACCGCCCTGCCAACCTTGGAATGGGGCGGTAATTCCGCAATTCACAATGGCGGAATCGGTAAAATACCAGCACCATGGTTACCGCCTGGGTCGCAATGACCCCCAAGGAAATGTTTAAACACACACAGCAAAACACATGTAAGAGTGGGAAAAAAAGGCTCAAAAAGGTGAAAAAATGAATCCTAGAAATCCAGCAAAGCTGCTCTGGGACTCAATAGGTAAGGGAAATTAGCCATTCTGGAGAAGTCTGGAGAATTCTTCCTTACACAAGGTAAAAAAGATACTGGATTCAAGACGGATAAAGCAAAAATTGGGGTATCTCATTCAATGGAAGGGTTATGGACCTGAGGATTTTACATTTACGCCATCTAGACAAGACAGGTCCTGGGAGAGGGGGTACTGTCAGGAATTGGTTTTGGGGCAGAAAAAGGCGAGTTCTGGTTAAGAAATAGTTGTGAACTACAATTCCCTGCATCCTCTGGGCTCGCGTGTATTTCTTTTGCGCTTCGCGAGGCTAGTCAGCTGTGTAAGATTGAAGGCCTAATAAAACCGGCGGCGTGTGTAAGGAGATCCAAGAGTTACGCAATTCAGCAACAAGACTGATCCTGTTTCCCAGGCCGCGGCAGTGAGGATCTTTGGCCCGCGAACAGCGTCTTACTTTTCATTCTTCTATCGGAGGTGTGCAAATGCAGAGCTCGGCCCGCTGTGGTGTGTAGTGAATGCATGGTCAACGGTTCTGCTTCATTCTACGGCGTCCGGGTGTTCTAGCGAGACACCCGGACACTCAGATAAGTACTGAGTTGTTTTCTCTGAGTTATGAATGTTATTATTGTTTAGTGTGGGGCACGTACGCAGTCTCCATAAAGACAGCAGGGGCCCTTTTCATACTGTTACATGCCAGATAGGAAAGTATTACGGCACATATCATTTCAAACATTTGGTGCAGGTGTTTTCTACAGAGCTCATGTCATTCTGGGTTTTCTAAACCAAAGCCATGTGTGCATAAAGGAAACTGCAGACATTTATTTCTATGTTCTATAAACTGGGAACTTTACGGGGTACCCACGCTCCTTTGAGATTGGTTATTGACAAGTAACTTTAGAGAACATTAGCAAAAACCTTACAAACACCAATCTTCTAATAAGCACATACAAAAAAGAAATAGCAAAGTTTAAAATCACATCTTTGGAAGTACCAAACCAAGTATGTGTGTGTTGTCGCAGAACTTTTTATAAAAAGAGCACAAAAATGGTAGATATGACTTACAAAATAGAGGACAATGAGCAATCCCAATGGTTCCAATTAGCTTTACGTCTTATAACAGAAGATAAATACAAAATAAGTGACCCCTCAATACTTTGCACATACTGCAATACAAGCTTGATAATAACCAAATGCCAAAACATGCTGTCACTAATAACTTGGAAATATTCCCACTTCCAAAACCTCTCCAACAGCTTAATTTGTATGAGAGCATTATAATCCAAACAGTACACCCATATCAAGCTATAATACGTCTTCAACCCAAAACAGCCAAATTGCCTCCTCCTGAATTATTAAAAGGCATATGTGGCAAAGTAGTATATTTGCCATTAGATCCTGATGAAAATGTTGAAACGCTAGGCGTACAGCTGCCAAGAGATCAATCTTTGATTATCCTAGTTAATGGTGTACCAATAAAAGACAAACAAATTTCGGAACAACTAGTAGACTTAAACAAAGTTAGAAAAGCCCTACAATATCTAAAGAAAACAGTGGCCTTCATTACAAGGCTGGAGGTAGCCATGCCCTTAAGAAGGGCATGGCTACCCCCAAACTCGGGTCCGGGTCCCGCAAAAGGGGAATTACCGGGCCATTCCGACCTTGGCGGGCCCGGTAATTCCCCTTGCGTGGGACCCGGAGCCGGTACGTCCCCATTCCCATTTGAGCCCCCATAGGGGGCCACAACGCGTAATGTGGCGGCATGGTAACAACGGCACTGGTACCACTACCGGCGCCGTTGTTGCCTAACTGTCATTATTGTAATGAGGCCCAATAAATACTACAAAGATATAAACATTGAACAGGCCTTAAGAGAAACCACCCAAATAGTTCAAGATTCATCACCAGCTGGCCCATTTGAACTTGTAGATCCTATTACTGCATCCAAAATTTTAGACCAGTATACAATTCACCCACTACACTTCAAAGACACAATAGATGATGCATTAGAAACATATCAAATGCATCAAGCCAAAGGATCTCCAATCAGCATATGGGAGAAAAGTGTAGAAACACGTGTCTTGCAATTTACTGTTTCCTACGGGAAAAGGGAGAAGATATGATGAAAGATCCACACATATAACATCATCAGAATATCGCTCTTTTTACGAATGTATTCTGAAGACTCCAGATTCAGACAAAATGTAGAATACATATTCCACCTCATGTTCGAAAGTGAACTAGCAACTCTGTTTACGAAGTTGCGCACACACATTGAAAACAGGCTCCAATTTTGTTTACATGTCTGCTACCAAACTACTTCAAATGATGAAAGACAAAGATTAGGTTTTGCAGTCAAGCATCACAAATCTCTTGGCAAACATGTGTGGTACAAAAGAATACTGGTTCTGACGTGACGCTGATGTACAGTGTATGCTAAGGAACCTCAGACCACCAATATGGTGTGTTACTTTAAGTTGTATAGAATATGCATGGCATGACTTACACGACTTCTTACACATAGCAAACCAAAACAAAGAAGGAATAGACATAAAAACACCAGGGGAACTCTGTTCTCTTGACCCTGTAAATGTATCAAGATACATTGGGCGTCATTACGACCCTGGCGGTAGCCCTGCCGGTAAAAATGGCATGGCTGTCGCAAGAGTGTTTTTTTTTCTGTCGCCTGGCAATGGGGAATTACCGGAGCATTACAGCCCTGGCGGTCCTGGTAATTCCCCATTGCCATCCTGCCCACCAGGTCCGACCTGGCGAGCGGAACGGCAGCCACCTGCAGACCTTGACAGTAGCACCGGTCAAATGGGACTTAAAAGTGAATGGGGAGTAGTTTTTTCCAGTGCCCGGCAATGGGCAATTAATGGGTCCGCCGGGGCTGTAATGCCCTGGTAATTGCCCATTGCCGGGTGCCAGAAAATAATTACTCCGGCGGCAGCCATGCCGTTTTTACCGGCACGGCTACCACCGGACTCATAATGAAACCCACAGTCTGCATAAACCTTGGTCCAGCTTCATCAAGAAAAAGAGAGCTGAAATCCTTCGAAGACATAGGGCCTCATTACTAGTTTGGAGGCAGCCATGCCCTTAATGAGGTCATAGCTGCCTCCAAACTCGGGTCAGGGTTCCCTGAATGGGGAAATATCGGGCCATTCCGATGAATGGCGGGCCCGTTGTTAGCATGCTGGGCCGCTCGCAGGATCCGCTAAGGACGTCTGGTAAAATGACCTTGTAATAGGGCGGTAAGGGGTTAACAGCTGTGGTGCCTTTAACAGCGCCTTCAACCCCTTACCGCCCACCTCGTAATGAGGCCCATAGAAACAATAGCCAAAAATGATCCCAACAGCCAGGACATTTTAAAAAACCATGGGCCTCATCACGATACTGGTGCTAGCTGTGCCAGTAAAACCGTCACGGCTGCCGCCGGTATCATTTTTTTTTCAGCGCCCGCTAATGGGCAATTACCAGGTCATTATGACCCTGCTGGACCCGGTAATTGCCCATTCACGGGCACCGGAATGAAATGCTCCCCATTCCCATTTGAGCCCCATAGGGCTCAATGGAAATGGGGAGGTCAGATGCACCGGCACCATTTGTGAATGGTGCCGGTGCATCCGACATGCTGTGCTCGCGGTGGCCGGTAAGAAGGAACCCGCAAGCACAACTCGTAGTTTGCCGGTCCGGTAGCCAGGGTGCTGGTAGCTTACCAGCACCATTACCACCAGACTTATAATGAGGCCCAATGTATTAGACACATACTACCCAAACAGAAGTACTTTGGAAAACATGTGCCTGTTCCACATAGCCCAACATTTCTCCTAGAAAAATAATGTGAAACCAGATGAAAAATGTGGAAAATACGATGTCTCAGCTTGTGAAGGAAGCCTCGTCATACTTACCAAACCCAACCTAATTAATCACATAAAATTATCATTTAAACCTCCTCAACATAGAGAACTTTACTACATGGCCCTACTGCAACTTTTTAAACCATGGAGAAAAGAAGAGGATTTATTAGGTAACCATGAATCATTTGAAGCCGCATTCAATGCAAATAAAAGCAGTATAACAAATGTCAACTTCAAGCAATACAAAACCATGTTGGACAATGAATGCCAACAAGAGGAAGAAGTGCAAGCACAACTGAATGAAGACAATCCTGAAGGCAGTCAACCTTCTGTTACAGGAAGCCAAGAACCACTTCGAGAGCCACTCATTGTAAATGAAGCAGAAATAGCCATGACTGAAGTAAAGAACACCATGTACCAATATGAACAATCAGAAGAAAAATTGTCAGTGCTGAAATCACAGCAAAATGATGAGCAATTTAGCATTTACCTAGAAGTGACTAAATAAATTGAACATGGTTTGAAGCATGAAAGTAAAATGTGTAGCTGTAAAAATTATAAACCTCTACTCCTCTATGTAAGTGGTGAAGCTGGTTCTGGAAAAACATTCTTAATTAAAACCATCAGCAAATTAACTAACAACAACCTTTCAGTTGTTATATCAGCCTCCACAGGTTTAGCTGCCTACAACATAGGAGGTGTTACGTTACACCGACCACTGTTCCTTCCAGTAGAACACCAAAACAAATTAGAGTACTACAAACTATCAACAGAAACTGCTACTGAAGTACGCAGAATTCTGAAACAAATGAAAATGCTCCTAATAAATGCGGTAAGCATGGTTTCCGACCTAATGTTGGCTATAATTCACCTCAGATTGCAAGAAGTCCTTAAAACGGACTATGAACAACTCTTTGGAAGAAAACACGTTATTGTTTTTGGAGATCTCCTGCAATCGACACTAGTGAAAGGTGAACCTATTTTTAAAACATTAGCACAACAACAGTGCCACGACACACTTGGCAGCATTGGAAATGTAAATCTCTGGCAACATTCCAATACAGAGAACTAACTCAAAACATGCATCAGTCTGCAGACCTCACCTATGCTAACATTTTAAAAAGCATTAGAACTGGTCTTCTTTCTGAAGAGGTACAATCCATCTTAAATAATAGTAGACACATCCATGAGCTATATGGGCGTTACACATCTGCTCATGATGTCTTGGAACAATTAGCACAAAAAAATGTGAAATGTATGTCCTTAATGCCAACATTAGCAAGCTGTACTAAATTCATTGAGACAATGTTTAAAAAAAGAAACGCAACCAATAGTGCATATTATCTCCACAGACAAACTGGAAGCGCATGGAATGCCACTCCCTATATGTCAACAAGCAACAGCACGACTAAATTGCTTAGAAATAAAATGTATCTACAACACAGCTGGTTTGTAGAAAATGTTAATGTTGTTTTTAAACTGCAGAGTAATTCTGAAACGTAACCTTGACGTTGAGCAAGGTTTAGTCAATGGAGCAATTGGTACAGTTGTTGGCTTCCAAACGTATCCACATGACAACAACATTCAGTTTGTCAACATTCACTTTGACAAACTTTCAGAAGTTAAAAGGATAAGACGCTCAACAGCACGATTCCTTCTTTTCAAAGACATGTATGCACGCAGAGAACAATTTAACTTAGTTTAGTTTAGTTTCTCTGTTTGTACCACGCACCGAACCCTCGGGTAACCGGGCCCTTAAAGCTTATACAGTAGTTACAGATTTGTCACATAAGAAAAAAGTACAACAACAACGATAAGTGCAGTTCGACCAAGGTTACATGGTGGTCGTTTATGGAAAACAATGCAACACACAGCTACTGCGTTAGGTGATGGAGTTACAACTGGCGGGGGGGACCAGACGGGCTATAAGATGAACCTTCTTGGACATTCTCGAAGAGCCAGGTCTTTACTTTAGCTCTGAAGGTCCAGAATGCAGATTCAGTCCTGAGGCTAAGAGGAAGTACATTCCACTGTTTGGCCGCTGGTACTGGGAAGCTTCACCCCCTGCTCTTTTTAATAGAAATCTTCGAACGGCTAGACAGTAAGAGTAGATGGCTCTGGTAGGTCTTGTGGGTTGGCGTAAGTTGACTTTTTCGGCTAGGTTTTTTGGGGGCGGTGTTTGAGAGGCACTTGTGGGTGATGACAAGGGTGCGGAGGGCTATTCTGTCTCGTACCGGGAGACAGTGGGCATCCTATCTGAAGCCAGAGATGTGCGCAGATCTCAGTATACTTAGAGCTGCTCTTAAGTCATTATCTTGTAGGACCTGGAGTTTGTTGAGGTTCCTTTCAGAGGTGCCTAGGTAGAAGGTGTTGCAGTAGTCGATCTTGGATAACACTAGAGTCCTGACTACTGTGATGCAGCTACTAGGTGACAGGAATTGCTTGCAGGCGCTAATAAGCTTGTTCGTGTAGGCCGTGGAAGATGCAGTTGAGTTCACCTGCTTCTTGAGGGACAGTGTGGAGTCCAGGTATACTCCAGGTATACTCCCAAGGTTTTGATCTCTTTACCCACTTTGATTGGGTTTCCATCGATGCTGATGGAGTCATAGCAAGGGTCTATTTTCAGGCGGGATTGGGAGCCGACGTTCAGGAGCTCAGCTTTCTCGTCGTTGAGGCAAAGGCAATGATCTGCCATCCACGCCTGGATTCCCAGGTAAATCTTGTTGATTCTTTTACAATCATCTTCATAGCACCCTGAGAGTGTGATGAGAATTATCTCTGTCTCTTGCATATGCAGTCACTATTCACAAATTGCAAGGTCAAACAGAATTTATAAGCGATCTGCCAACAATACCACCAAAGAAACTAAAAACAGCTGCTACTGCATCAAGTCGTACAACTACAAAAGTATCTGGTGCAAACACAACTGCACATCCATCAACAGATATAAAGAGAAATATTTCTTCTAAAAAAAGAAGTGGAGGTCCAGCAAATGACACAGAGACAGAACTCTCTAGTCCGTTTAAATTTTCCAGCACAACTGGTGTAAATTGCTATGCAAATGCAATTGTTCAAAACATTTACTTGAACTGATCAGACCAGTTGTGATTGCAAATGCGCGTCCTTGATAGAAATGCCACAAATAATCCTCCTAACAACACTTATAGGGGGTCATTACTAGTTGGGCGGTAAGGGTTTTCCGGCACCGGTAAGGATGCCGGTGCTGGTAAACCCTTACCGCCCTATTCCGAGGTCCCTTAGCAGGTCCCAGCAGGAACGGCTGGTCTGACCAGCTGTTCTTTGGGGGACCCATTAAGGGACCCTGGAGCTAATAACGGGCCCGCAATTTGCAGGCCCGTTATTAGCGCCTTCCCCATTCCATTGAGCCCTATGGGGGCTCAATCGGAATGGGGAATGGTTTACTGAATAAGGACTTACCGAGGCCGCATGGGTCGGAATGTCCCGTTAAGTCCCCATTCAGTTAGACCGGACCCGGGTTTGGAGGCAACCATGGCGCTAATAGCGCCATGGCTGCCTCCAAACTCGTATTGACCAACAGTGTCTCAGGAATAAGACAAGAATTGGACTACTGTACAGGAATGGTAAAATTCACCATAGACACACAGGAAGATTCACAAGAATTTCCAATGTACTTACTGCAAGTACTTGAAACCAAAAACATACCTATAAATGCAATCTTCCAGATTTCATACACGTGGAAACATACATGCAGTCTCTGCAACCACATTGCACAAGAGCACATCCCTAATGAACGATTTGTGTATGTATCTATACCAAATTGTGAATCCATTCCATTTCATCAGCTGGTCCACAGTGCAAATCGTGCCATATTATGCACTTTTTAAAATTCAGACAATCGTTCCATCTTGCACATAAACTCACATAGCCAGTATGTAATACTAATGCTTTTAAGGTACAACACAAATGGTACCAAAAACAACTGCAAGCTTACTTACTTGCTTCACACACGGGCAAGTATCTTTTGGCAAGAAAACCTTCACAACAGTAGGTATAATCTACCACACTGGTGCCACAACCACTGCAGGTCACTATAATGCATACTTTAAAAAAAGATGTGGTTGGTTTGAATGCAACAACACTTCCATTGCTCTAAAACAGAGATTACCAAACAAACGTACTGTGAAAGTTACTCTCACGTAAATGTAGTAGTTTTTTTAATGGCGTGCTTCCTGTACATCCTCTGACAAACTGGCCTGCTGCCTGCTCCAAAGGCAATGCCGGCTCTCTGTCGGCACCAAGAAGAGAGCTCTCATCCAAGCCTGTGTCTCTGCGGCATCCAACAACCCGGCCAAACTCTATGAAATCCGCAAGGAGCTGGCCAATCCTGCTGCAGTCTCTATCTCTCCTGTCCCCTCCCAGGCCCTCTGCACGGCCCTGGCTTCTCATTTCATCTCTAAAACTCAGGACATCCTGTCCTGTCTCTCTTCCTCTCCTCCTTCTCCATCTACTCCCCTCTCTTCCTCTGGCCCTTCTGTGACCACCTCTCCTCCCTCCTTCTCTGCCTTTCCCCTGTTCTCCCCAGACAAGGTTTCTAGACAAGTCTGATCTATGAAAGTCTTGTCAAAACATGTTCTCCCCTGTTGCTCTAAAGCCATCAAGGACCACATTGACACCCTAGCTCATGCTTTGGCTGACTTCTGCAACCACTCCTTCACCACTGGAGTCTTCCCTTCCCCCCTGAAGCACTCCCTTGTTCACTCTCTTCTTAAGAAACCCTCAGCCGACCCCTCCTGCCATGCTAACTACCGCCCAATCTCCATCACTCCTTTCCTGGGCAAACTCCTGGAAAAGCTGGCCATCTCCCAGCTTAATGTTCACACTGAATTGGTTGGTTGTCTCCATGACCATCAGTTTGGCTTCAGAGCTGGCAGAGCACGGAAACTGCTCCCCTGAACATCTGTGAAGACCTGCTCACCCACCTTGACTCCAACACCCCCTGTCTCCTCATTTTACTTGATCTCTCTTCTGCCTTTGACACGGTCAACCATGCCATCCTGCTCAACCGTCTCCGTGATAACCTGGGTATCACCGATCAGGCCCTGACTTGGCAGACCTCTTCTCGACCCTCCCAGGTCCAACTTGGGTCCTTCCTCTCCTCTATCTCTATCTCTACATGTGGTGTTCCCCAGGGGTCTAACCTCTATCCCTGGGTGTTCAACCAATACCTGGCCTTATTGCCCACCAGATTGCTACTCTCAGCCCCAGATTTCAGTGCTATGTGGAAGACACTCAGCTCATTTTCAGGCTCTTCCACCTCTTCTCCTTCCCTCATCTCTGACTGTCTGTCCGCTATACAGGAGCGGTGTGCCGCCAACAATCTCTGCCTTAAAGCCAGTAAGACTGAGATTCTCCTTATCGGCGCACCTTTCCTTTCCTGTTGCTCTCTGGCCGGCCTCTCTTGGCCCTCTTCCTTCTCCCACCTTTGAGGCTAAAAACCTCAGGGTCATCTTCGACTCCACTCTCTCCTCTCCTCACTTCTCTGATGTCTCTAAAACATCACACTACCAGCTGCACCTCCTCAGAGGTATTCTTCTGTTCCTCTCCTTCTCCCAGACGCTCACTGTCTCCAGAGCTCTCGTTCTCTCTAGGCTGGACTACTGCAACAGCCTCTTTCTAAATCTGCCTGCTTCTACTCTCCGCCCTCTGCAACTCATCCAGAACAGGACTGCGAGACTTGTCCTTGGCCTCAAGCCCAGGGATCGCATCTCTCCAGGACTGAAATCTCTGCACTGGCTCCCAGTGGCTGTGAGTATTAAGTTGAAAACCCTCTGCATAGTCCACAAGCCCTTCTGGGGGCTGGAGCCTCAATAGCCCCAACTCTCTTTTCCAAAATTCTTCCTTCTCAAGCTCTTCGCTCATCCGCCTCCAACTCCCTCAGGGTCAGCCGCTTCTACAAGCAATGAGTTGATGGTAGGTCTCTTTCTTCGGCTGGCGCCTCCCTCTGGAACGGCCTACCTGCCTCCCTGAAACTTGAGGAGAACCATCTCTGGCTCCGGAAGCACCTCAAGACCTTCCTCTTTGCTTCTGCTTTCTCTCCTCCTCTCCCCTGCTGAACCCCTGACTGAAACTGCACGGGGCTGTTTCTCTACCCCTACAGTCCCCACCAGCCCTTGACACTTGATGTCTGCACTTACTCCTGCACTTGCCACTATCTGGCTGCACTTTTACCTATTGTTTTATTTATTTTATGTGTTCTTTACTGTTGATCCTATGTATTGCACTGCCCTCTGCCCCTTCCCCCCCTCCCCTGCACTTGTGCAATCTCAATTTCACCTGGTCTAGTAATATCGTTGTCTTTGTCTCTCCTCTGTTCCCCCTCCCTTGCCTTGAAACACTTGTGTATAGGCGCGGTATAAATGCCATATCATATCAATGTTGTATAGATTTCTTTCCCAATGACCCAATGATTATGCAAACAGAAGCAATAACTGTGCAGAATACACAGTAATGTTGTTGCAAACATAGTACTTAGAATGTCCTGGTTATGAGGGTCTACAAAGTTTAGTCACTAACCTGTAGAACTATCAACAGTTAGAATATGCCAACTGGTAACTAACTGCATTCATAGTACTGGAATGCTACTTTTGAATAGCAAAATAGTTAGAATACACCAACAGGCAGCGAACTGCTTCAAAATATACCCTTCTGAACTATAAAACTGTCAACAGAGTACGTCAATTGGTATCTAACTGCATCCATAATACTGCAATGTTACTTTTTAATAGCAAAATAGTTAGAATACACCAAGAGGTATTTAACTGCTTCAGAAAATACCGTTCAGAACTATAAATCTATCAAGAGTTATAATACGCCAACTAGTATCTAACTACATCTATAGTACTGCAATGCTGCTTTTGAAATGCAAAACAGTTTCAATATGCCAACAGGTATCTAACTACTTCAAAAATCCCCTTTAGTACACTTCATTGCAAATACACCATTATGATTCTTTCTACTGCAACACTGCTTGTAACAACAAATGCACTTATTTGTGCACCTTAAAGATTCCCTTAAGTACTGCACATTTCAAACAAACAAACTGTAACACTTAACGTCAAATAAATGTTTTTTTTTTAACTCTGTATGGATTTTTGTTCCCAATGACCCAATGATTATGCAAACAGAAACAACTGTACAAAACACACAGTAATGTTGTTTCAACCCTAGTACTTAGAATGCACTGATTATGAGGGTCTATTAAGTACATGAATATGTGAGATTCGAAGCAACGATTTCTCCTCCATTACCATGTACAACAAACTCAACCTGTGCCCCCAGTGGTACAGCAATCATAAGTACTATTTGCACTTCAATTGTATTGTGTCACCATCTTACAAATACTATATACTGCCCACACACAATCTATAATTACTGTACACATATTATTATAATGAGTGCATCCAATGGCTGGATTCAATTTATGCAGACATATTATTGTAATGGTTGTGGCCAGTGGCCAGATTCTTGGGTGCGTGGCCATATTATGCTGTGATGGTTGTGGCCAGTGACTAGCTTCTTGGGTACATGGCTTTCGGCCTATGACCTATGGACATGCACCCAAGAATCTAGCCACTGGCCACAACCACTACAGCATAATGTTAAAACATTTTTTCTAATTGTATTTGGTTAGTTCAAACCTTTACAAAATGAAAATCATCGATATCAAAATACAGGGAGAATCGGCAAATACTTCACATCACAAATAAAGTAATAAAATAAAAAAGGAATAAACAGAAATTAGACATAAAATGTACAATAAAATTGATCCAGTGATAAATCAAGTAAGATACTTTCTAAAATCAAACAACAAGAATTCCCAAAAATTATCTGGTCATATACAGAGGATAGCAATAAAGAAAAAAAAACACAAAAACAGAGAGGGATATGGTGTAACAAAATATGACATATCCCACGTCTGCAATTAAATTATGATATTATTTTTGTTTAAAGTGATTAGGTATAAATATGTATTTAATCAGTTTGTTGTCATTGACTATGCAAATTTGTATATGGACGTAATTCTTGTTAATATCAATTTCATTTTTCATAATATGTTCTCTTTTAATTTTAAATACGTTATGTAAATTTTGTATGTTGAAAAATCAAGATTTACTTGATTAAAACAACTTTTAAATAAAAAAATAAAAAATAAATTATTCCAGCCTACAGATGCAGAGAGTTAATAAAGCCAGCCAGGGCCAGCCCTTCCCGTATATTATGGTTCCTCAAGGCATTGTTTCATATTAGTTCTTCATCATAAAGATAGGGAGACATTGTCAATGGTTTTGGGAAGTTAACTCTAAGGCCCTGTAGGGAGGGACATTCAAGGACCAGATGCCTTAGAGTTTCCAGTTTAGCCATACAAAACCTACAAGAGGCTTTGTCCACCGAGATAAGGGATCTTCTGAGTTGGATTTCTCTAGTAGGTAGCAGGTTCCACCTTGCCCTCAAAAGGCTACCTCTATAGAACCGGTTAGATAATTGTAACAAGGTCCTAGTCAAAGTTCCTCTTTGTCTGTGCTCTTTGGTCAAATGACTCATCAAGGGGTAGGAATGGAATACATCAGTATTCTGCACTCAGTCATGATCAAATAGGGCCTGCTTAGTCCTCACTGGGTTCTTGGTCAAAGTTTCAACCGTCATCCCAATCTCATCCAAGATTAAGTCTGCCCGGGCTCTAAAGGCCTTTAATACAGGCGATTTATCCAAGTTTCGACTCATTAATTGGTAACGTGAGTTAGGGATGGGAGAAATAATTTTTGAATACAGGACAAGCGAAGCCCATTGGACCCGAGCCCACATCGACACAGTTCCCACCTCAAAACAAATTGCTGAGATCGGTACTGCGTTAGGCACGCCCAAACTATGCCTCCAAATATTACCCTCAATTCTATTCAGGTCATTACATAGATTATCCGATCTTAACTCTAGGCCATAGATCAATTTAGGCACTATTTTACCTTCATAGAACATAATTGAGGGTTTGAGGGAGAATCTGCCAAACTTACGATCGATTCGGACAGCCTGGGCTTCTAAAAGTTTTGCCTTATGTAGTAAGATCTTATTCGCTGTTTTAGTACATCTAGAGGCAGACAAATGGAAACCCAGGAACCGCAGCAAATCTGCCAACCTCAGTGGCATGGCTCCCACAGTGCATACAGGACCTTTAATTGTGCACTTCTTTTTTTTTAATGCAAGAATCTTCATTTTAATTGGGTTAATAACTAGCCCGTTGTCATTGGCAAAGGTTTCAAAATTCTTTAACGATCTTTGTAGCCCAGCTCTAGTGCAATCAAATATCATTACGTCGTCAGCGTATATTAAGCAGACAATTTTCTCATTGCCGATCCTTGGGGAAATCAATCCCTCTTTAGCCAGTGAAATTGCCACCTCTCAGAAATACTGATTAAATAGCCAAGGGGCCAGAACACACCCTTATCTCCCCCCCGGTAAGATCATATTCTCCTGGAGAGTTCCCCTTTTTGATTTAATCGAACTGGAATACCGCAGTTTTCATACTCCCCAAAGATAAGTTTTAGCAGCCCCTCAGACAGGCCCCACTTGGTTAATTTGGCCCACAGTCTGCTGCGGTCGATAGAGTCGAATGCGGCAGTTAAATCAATCAAGGCCATATACGTACAGTCCCTTGGTTGTAGCCAGGCCTCCTCCTGTATACACTTCAGTGCCAACCCATTGATATTAGTAGAGTGTCCCTTTCTGAAGCCAGTCTGGAATTGATTCAGCGGGTGGTAAATAGATGCCCACTCCTCCAAGTGTGAGAACAGGAATGCCGAGAAGATTTTACATCCGGCAACGATAAGTGAAATTGAACGATAATTACTAGGATTAGTCCTGCCCCCACACTTGAAGGTGGGAATACATTTGCAGTGTTCCAGGAGCTCGGAGTGTTACTGGTAGAGATAATGGGCCTCATTCCGAGCTATGCTGGTAAGTACCAGTACTTTCCGGCATGGCGGAAAGTACGACACCCGGCTGGCACAAGACCGCTAATTGCGGTCCATTCCGAGCTCGCGGACACGCACTTTTCGCCATGCCGGAAAAGAACTGAGCGTCCTGCCGCAAACGACCCGAAAAACCCCTACCGGCATGCTGCAACACGTAGACAACAACACCGCCTTTGAAACTGTTGCGTCAGTACATAACGGTGACCGTAATTTACGGACACCGTAAATTACTGACACCGCTAAAAAAAAGGAACCGGAAATTACGTCATCGCAAAGGAACGGGAAGGAGAGCGGCGGCCATCTTTAAAAACACAATCCATTGCCATCCTCACCCGCCAGCACCCTTGTGAGTCAACTAACGTCGGGAACAGGGCTAGACAACCCACAACATGCCCAAGGCACCAAAAAAGGCTGCGGATGGCATCCGCAAGAGGAGATTCTGCCCCGGGGAATGCTAGGCCATGGTCGACTACCTGGCTGAGCATGCCGATGTTGTATTCAGCCGCGACATGCGGAGGGAGTCAATCCTCCGCAAGAAGAACATCTGGGCCGAACTGGCACCGAGGGTGAGCGCCGTAGGCAACACCCCCCACACCGCCAGGGACTGCCGCAAGCGTTGGGGTGGCACAGAATCCATCGAGGGCATGGGGACCATGGAGTGCGGGGGAATGACTTCTGACTTCTGCTGAAGGAGGTGAGTGTCCACAGTGTACACTGGCAATGTCCATTGCATGATGAAAACTGACCCAAGGGCCATCGAAGGCACCCTCTCGTGTTGCCCTCCCCCCATCCAACAAATGCTGAGGCAAGTGCCGCCTAAAGAAGGTCCAAGTGTGAGCACAAAACGCACATCAACCATAGTGCATTGACTTGCACAGCCCATCATGCACACTATCCAGCGTGTTTGGCATTGTACTAGCCAAAATGTACATAACCAGGCCACAATGAGTCACTCCCAAACATGCGTAAATGTCATTACCATGCACATGTACCACTGCCATAGCTACCCCCAAAACAAAACAAATGTCAAATGACCGAAATGTCTATGCACCCATGTATGCAAATAGGACATTGCACATTCACTCATGTTGTCCCTCTCTTCTACCCCACAGGCACTGACCATGACAGCACAGAGCCCCAATCAAGCCGGCCAAGCACCTCCACGGGCAGTGGCAGGGTCAGGCCAAAGCCAGCACCAAAAAGAACCACCCCCCCTGCCTACGGAAAGGCCACTGGATGCTGCCAAACCACCATTCCACACAGCATCGGCGGCAGCCACTATGCCAACCCCCAACTCGGCACAGTCGAGCATCTCAGGGGAGGCTGCTGCTACCGGGCCTGATGAGTGCGAGCGCAGCCCGTCACCCATCTGTGGGGCCTTGTCGGAGGAGGGCCAAGACACAGTGCACAGCCCGGAGCCATGCATTGTACCACTGGCCTCATGCAGTGACTCTGGAGATGCCCCTGCACCTGTGCACAGTCCGGAACTCGAACCGCAGGGGTATTACGCGGATCTCCCCAGTCCACCTGTACCGCCCTCTGCAGAGCATGCTGGACCATGTGGATTCTCTGATGGTTTCCCATCTTTTGGCCGGCAGCGAGTGAATCAGCTAACAGACCTCATACAAGATTTCATTGAGGACAACCGGCAGGCCAGGGCAGAATGGCATGAAGGACTCAGACAAATGCGGCAGTCCCTCACCGACTGCACCACCCAATTGTGTGACACTTTGACAGACAGCACGACCCGTCTATGTCACATCCTTGGACGCATAGCAAATGCCCTTGAGGCAGGCCATTCCAGTTCCGAGCCACAGCAGGTGGACACGGCCGCAAACAGTGAGGCCACACAAGGCAGCCCGGAGAGACGCACTCGGCGTTCCATGCTTCGCCGGGATATACCTCCCCCAGACAAGGGGGGCAAGAAACAATAGCCATTTCTGCCACATGTGGGCTTCACATCCTACATGGGACGACTGCTCTGAAGTTGGGGGGCAGGTGGGAGGGGGGCGATGGTTTGTTGTGGTGTTGAGGGGCGAGGGGGGGAGGGGGATGATGGTTTGTTGTGGAGTTCGGGGGAGGGAGGGTGGGGTGATGGTGATGTTTTCACTATTTTATTTTTCTCACAATACACTATTGGTGTCGCAAACTTCAACCGTTGTGGACATTCATCATTGCGCATTTGTTTATTGACGTCTGCCAGTGCATGGTGCACAAGTATACACAAGTCAAGTGCCCTGTGTGCCCATGTCATGCCACCCTCTACTGACTTGTGTCCTGGAGATCTTGTCCACTGTAAGTTTTGAGCATTACATGTCCCTCTAGTGCACTGCCTCCATGAAGCTTTGTTGCCACTTCACTCTCCACCTTCACCGCATCGTCATGTTGTTGTAGCAGTACCATGTCAGGGGTGATAGCCGCTGATGTAGGGATGCACATTTTGTTCATCTACACATATGACATGGGCTCATTCGACACCAGATATCAGTGGATGGGTCACCCACCAGTCATGCTTCGCCGGCTCATATGTGCTTCACGCAAGCCAGGTGACTGCTTCATCTACACGCATGCACGGGTATGACCATTGTTTGAGTGCTCCATGGGCCTGTTCAGGGGGTTCATGACAGGGGTCATGTGGCTTGTTGTCAAGGGACAGCCACCAACAGCTGCATGTGTAGCCAAATAAGGTGAGGGTCTGGACTGTCATGGTGGAGAACAGTACTTGGCTGTCATGGCAGGGTTTCAATTATGGCCATCTGCACATGTCCATGGATGTATTGCGCACAATCATGGACACAAATATGTGTCCAATACAATGGAATGCAGTGGGGGGTTGCGTCTACAAGATGGTCCGTGTACGATGGTATGGACATCTTGTGGTACATGTTCGTTTGTTGCATGCTGCTGTCCTGATGTTAGATCCATGTGGTGCTGTGTACTGTGTAGAATCGTATTTGGGTGTGATGGCTGTAGTCTGTGGATCATGGTCATCATCCTACTCTGATCCATTCTATGATGATTCCCAACACTCCTATGGGTGTGCCATGCCAGTGACGTGATGTGGTATCTCTGCTGCCCTCCGTCATTCCACTCCCAGGGATGGGTCTCCAATGTGGTGCCAGGCTGGGGGCTGCCACATTGTGCATGTGCAGTGTGTCTTCCGATATGCGCTTACGGTTGTGGTGTCCGCCAATGAGTGGTGCTAGTGTGGTGTGGTTAGCCCTTGTCAGATGGTGGAGATGTAGTGTATTGTGAGTGCCTTAGTCAATCAAAGTGGGAAGCAGTTCGTATGTGCCGTTGCACTGGTTCTGTGGCAGGTTTGTTGTTGGGGTGAACACCGTACGATGGCTTCATCATTTCAACCCAGTTGGTTCATGCAGGCACCCACCTCATGGCACCAGTGCACTTGCATGACACAGTCAGACGACTCAACAGCCAGCCAGGCAGGTCATCCTGCATGTTGGACCATGTGGCACGGTAGCGTGGTGAACTGCTGGCCCTTTGAGTCATGTGTAGTTGTTTGGTGTCGGGCCCACCCATGTGTGCGGTTCTTGGTTGCGTTGGATTCCATCTGCACGTAGGGGGAGTGGTATTGTTTGCTGTTGCTGTCCGCCGCCTGCATGCCATGCTGGTCCACATACGACCTGTGGGTGCTGTCAGGGGCACCATTGTCATTTGGCATGCCTACATTTGCATTGGGTCCAGCTTTACTGTTGTGTATCTCCTGGGTGGTCCATGTTGGGGATTGGTAGGCCCTTGTGTGCTTGGGGAGGTGTAACGGCACTTGTATATGTGGCCGTCTAATGGACGGTTGTGACATGCCATGCATTGGCGCCACTGTGTGCTGGTAGGTGCCTGTGGCATGGGTGTGGGGCACAGGCAACACCGTCACGTGTGCCAGGTTGGCACTGTACATTTGTATGGTGGTCGCTTTTCTTTGTGTCTGTGGTGCAATATGGTGGTGACGGTGTCACGGTCTAGGTGGTCAGGGGTGTCTATCTGGTAGGACTTTTCCTTGAGTGGCCGGACATGCTGCGTGTGCATGGGGGCTGCTGGGGTGGTAACAGAGGCTGCACTGGTGCTGCATGCACGGCCTGTCTCCCCCTCCTTCTACCCCTGTGTCTCCTCTGTGGGGGGGTGTGGTGTTGTTGCAGAGGTTTGTGTGGTTGTGGCCTTGCTTGTTCTATTGGTGTCATCTTGGTGTGGGAGGGGGGTGGTGTGTGGGTGTGTTCCTTTTCTGCTGTGGCAGACTCCATAGCCTCCATCTGTGATGTATGTGTGCACCTGTGGCTCTGGGAACCACTGCTCAGGGTTTTTACTCCTTCTCTGAGATGCCTGTATGTACTCCATGCCGGTAAGGTTCTTTGCGGCATTGGGGAGGCCGTTATTTACGTGTGCTCCTCACTTGCAATTTGCTCCCGTTTACGCCATGCCGCTAATTTCGGCATTGTTGTGCGCGTGCAAGACCCAAGACTGATAATTACGGCATTGTAGTTTACGGTGCCGTAATTAACGGTCTGAGGGGTCAGAATAGAATGGAGTGGAAAACCATGCCGGTAAATCATTACCGGCATGGTTTTTACCTTACCTCCATGCTCGGAATGACCCCCAATATCTTTCAATTCCAGAAGCAACAGGTTAGACCACAGATTACGATCTTCCTTAAAGGTAGCATTTGTGAGGCCATTAAAGCCGGGTGCACGGGAAGACTTAGATCTTGTTATTAGACCATGGATAATAGCCAGGTCTAAATGGGGATCCCAAGTATTCTTTCTCTTCATTGGGGTTTCAATCAGGGTATTGTTCATTGGAGCTCAAATCTGTCTTCATAGTATTTCACCCAGTCTTGTTCAGAGATGGAATTAAGCTGAGCTACGGCATAGTTAGGGTCTTGCCCATTAATAAGGTACCAAAACGTGCTAACATCAGCTCTAATCAAGATGTCAAGCATCAGTTCTGCATCTCGTTGTAGGGTGGTATACTTACAGGATTTACAGCCGGCAGCGAGTAAATCAGCTAACAGACCTCATACAAGATTTCATTGAGGACAACCGCCAGGCCAGGGCAGAATGGCATGAAGGACTCAGACAAATGCGGCAGTCCCTCACAGACTGCACCACCCAATTGTGTGACACTTTGACAGACAGCACGACCCGTCTATGTCACATCCTTGGACGCATAGCAAATGCCCTTGAGGCAGGCCATTCCAGTTCCGAGCCACAGCAGGTGGACACGGCCGAAAACAGTGAGGCCACACAAGGCAGCCCGGAGAGACGCACTCGGCGTTCCATGCGTCGCCGGGATATACCTCCCCCAGACAAGGGGGGCAAGAAACAATAGACATTTCTGCCACATGTGGGCTTCACATCCTACATGGGACGACTGCTCTGAAGTTGGGGGGCAGGTGGGAGGGGGGGCGATGGTTTGTTGTGGTGTTGGGGGTGAGGGGGGAGGGGGATGATGGTTTGTTGTGGAGTTCGGGGGAGGGAGGGTGGGGTGATGCTGATGTTTTCACTATTTTATTTTTCTCACAATACACTATTGGTGTCGCAAACTTCAACCGTTGTGGACATTCATCATTGCGCATTTGTTTATTGACGTCTGCCAGTGCATGGTGTACAAGTATAGACAAGTCAAGTGCCCTGTGTGCCCATGTCATGCCACCCTCTACTGACTTGTGTCCTGGAGATCTTGTCCACTGTAAGTTTTGAGCATTACATGTCCCTCTAGTGCACTGCCTCCATGAAGCTTTGTTGCCACTTCACTCTCCACCTTCACCGCATCGTCATGTGGTTGTAGCAGTACCATGTCAGGGGTGATAGCCGCTGATGTAGGGATGCACATTTTGTTCATCTACACATATGACATGGGCTCATTCGACACCAGATATCAGTGGATGGGTCACCCACCAGTCATGCTTCGCCGGCTCATATGTGCTTCACGCAAGCCAGGTGACTGCTTCATCTACACGCATGCACGGGTATGAGCATTGTTTGAGTGCTCCATGGGCCTGTTCAGGGGGTTCATGACAGGGGTCATGTGGCTTGTTGTCAAGGGACAGCCACCAACAGCTGCATGTGTAGCCAAATAAGGTGAGGGTCTGGACTGTCATGGTGGAGAACAGTACTTGGCTGTCATGGCAGGGTTTCAATTATGGCCATCTGCACATGTCCATGGATGTATTGCGCACAATCATGGACACAAATATGTGTCCAATACAATGGAATGCAGTGGGGGGTTGCGTCTACAAGATGGTCCGTGTACGATGGTATGGACATCTTGTGGTACATGTTCGTTTGTTGCATGCTGCTGTCCTGATGTTAGATCCATGTGGTGCTGTGTACTTGTAGAATCGTATTTGGGTGTGATGGCTGTAGTCCGTGGATCATGGTCATCATCCTACTCTGATCCATTCTATGGTGATTCCCAACACTCCTATGGGTGTGCCATGCCAGTGACGTGATGTGGTATCTCTGCTGCCCTCCGTTCATTCCACTCCCAGGGATGGGTCTCCAATGTGGTGCCATGCTGGGGGCTGCCACATTGTGCATGTGCAGTGTGTCTTCCGATATGCGCTTACGGTTGTGGTGTCCGCCAATGAGTGGTGCTAGTGTGGTGTGGTTAGCCCTTGTCAGATGGTGGAGATGTAGTGTATTGTGAGTGCCTTAGTCAATCAAAGTGGGAAGCAGTTTGTATGTGCCGTTGCACTGGTTCTGTGGCAGGTTTGTTGTTGGGGTGAACACCGTACGATGGCTTCATCATTTCAACCCAGTTGGTTCATGCAGGCACCCACCTCATGGCACCAGTGCACTTGCATGACACAGTCAGACGACTCAACAGCCAGCCAGGCAGGTCATCCTGCATGTTGGACCATGTGGCACGGTAGCGTGGTGAACTGCTGGCCCTTTGAGTCATGTGTAGTTGTTTGGTGTCGGGCCCACCCATGTGTGCGGTTCTTGGTTGCGTTGGATTCCATCTGCACGTAGGGGGAGTGGTATTGTTTGCTGTTGCTGTCCGCCGCCTGCATGCCATGCTGGTCCACATACGACCTGTGGGTGCTGTCAGGGGCACCATTGTCATTTGGCATGCCTACATTTGCATTGGGTCCAGCTTTACTGTTGTGTATCTCCTGGGTGGTCCATGTTGGGGATTGGTAGGCCCTTGTGTGCTTGGAGAGGTGTAACGGCACTTGTATATGTGGCCGTCTAATGGACGGTTGTGACATGCCATGCATTGGCGCCACTGTGTGCTGGTAGGTGCCTGTGGCATGGGTGTGGGGCCCAGGCAACACCGTCACGTGTGCCAGGTTGGCACTGTACATTTGTATGGTGGTCGCTTTTCTTTGTGTCTGTGGTGCAATATGGTGGTGACGGTGTCACGGTCTAGGTGGTCAGGGGTGTCTATCTGGTAGGACTTTTCCTTGAGTGGCCGGACATGCTGCGTGTGCATGGGGGCTGCTGGGGTGGTAACGGAGGCTGCACTGGTGCTGCATGCACGGCCTGTCTCCCCCTCCTTCTACCCCTGTGTCTCCTCTGTGGGGGGGTGTGGTGTTGTTGCAGAGGTTTGTGTGGTTGTGGCCTTGCTTGTTCTATTGGTGTCATCTTGGTGTGGGAGGGGGGTGGTGTGTGGGTGTGTTCCTTTTCTGCTGTGGCAGACTCCATAGCCTCCATCTGTGATGTATGTGTGCACCTGTGGCTCTGGGAACCACTGCTCAGGGTTTTTACTCCTTCTCTGAGATGCCTGTATGTACTCCATGCCGGTAAGGTTCTTTGCGGCATTGGGGAGGCCGTTATTTACGTGTGCTCCTCACTTGCGATTTGCTCCCGTTTACGCCATGCCGCTAATTTCGGCATTGTTGTGCGCGTGCAAGACCCAAGACTGATAATTACGGCATTGTAGTTTACGGTGCCGTAATTAACAGTCTGAGGGGTCAGTATAGCATGGCGTGGAAAACCATGCCGGTAAATCATTACCGGCATGGTTTTTACCTTACCTCCATGCTCGGAATGACCCCCAATATCTTTCAATTCCAGAAGCAACAGGTTAGACCACAGATTACGATCTTCCTTAAAGGTAGCATTTGTGAGGCCATTAAAGCCGGGTGCACGGGAAGACTTAGATCTTGTTATTAGACCATGGATAATAGCCAGGTCTAAATGGGGATCCCAAGTATTGTTTCTCTTCATTGGGGTTTCAATCAGGGTATTGTTCATCGGGAGCCCAAATCTGTCTTCATAGTATTTCACCCAGTCTTGTTCAGAGATGGAATTAAGCTGAGCTACGGCATAGTTAGGGTCTTGCCCATTAATAAGGTACCAAAACGTGCTAACATCAGCTGTAATCAAGATGTCAAGCATCAGTTCTGCATCTCGTTGTAGGGTGATATACTTACAGGATTTACAGAGATTCCTATAGGCCTGTCTCACTTTTCTAATTGATTCATTACAGGTTGCCTGCTGAAGGTTATTAGACCTTATCTTACGGATTTCCCTGCTGGTAGACCTTTTTGCTTCCTCTGATTCAGCACTGAAGCCATGAGTATGTCTAGGTAATGGTTTACATCTGCTCCCCTGGCCTGCCCCAATGCCTGTCACTATTCCCCCCACAAGTTTTTGGAGCTCATTAGTATTAAAGCATCTAATTTTCCAATCATAGGAAGACTGATCAAGTGCGCTCCTTAACCTTGCATTCAACAGAAGTATTTTCCGGTTAGACCATTTGACGACATTCCCAGCCACATTGGCAGTTACTCGTGGTTGGGTTAGAGAATCCCTGATGGTTTGCAGCAGATTAAATGAGGCTATAAAAATAGAGTGGTCACTCCAATCAGTTTTCATCACCTCAAAAGACTGCCAGTGGTTCATAAGAAAAGAATCAACAAAGATTTTATCAATCATGGAGGAGCTTGGACCTCTCTGCCACGTATTCCAGTCTAATGGGGTAGTTTGGTTGGTGGCTCTTCTCACAAGTGGGTGGAGGCCACAACCCTCAAGCCCTACCTTCCACTTACTGCCCCGCAATGTTTTTGCTGAGACCCCACCAATTAAATCTTCCCAGTTCCATAAGGGGCCCTGTTGGTCACAATCAGCACTAAGATGACTGAGTACCATAATTCTCCCATTCAGATTTCTCTCGCTCCAGGTGTCTATGGTGTCGCAAATGGTGCTTAGGAAGTGATCTAAGGATGCAATCCCCTTATGCCAATATATATTAATTAGGAGGAGTTTAACCCTATCATCACAGAAGCAGAGTTCGATTCCCTGTGCCCCAGACGGAAGGTTTTCTACTTTATCCCCTATTAACCCTGATGAGTTGTCAATTGCAGTCAGCAATCCCCCCAATGCTTTCTTTCCCAAGTTGCACAAATACTGTGAAGCCATCTAGGGTAGGGGCAGAGGTAAGCCATGTCTCCTGAAGACAAACACAGTTTACCAATCTTAATTAATTCACGCATTCCTGATTAGTGAATAGATGCGAGTTACCTCGGGAGTTCCAGAATTTTACTGTAAATTGGTTCTCCTCCCGGGGAACTGTTGCACCAAGAGACTTATCATGGTACCAGTTTTTGCCACAAGGAGGAGATTATCGTTGCCCAATCTACATCTTTCATTTTTCCTATTTCCACCTTATTTGAAGGCCCCGATTTGCTAGGGATACCTAGGGTATATTTTATAGTTTGGTGGCCAGTTGCCCTCTTCTCCTCCTCTACCCTCTGAAAATCTATACCAATCGCAGATAGGGCCTCCCTCTGAGTTAGTATAAGTTCCCCCACCCGTGGAGATGCCAAGTCCATGATACTAGTGCCCATTTGACTCTTCACTGGGAATGAGACTTTTTGTATATCATTAGAGACCACCAGAGCAAGTGGAGGGATTTCTGAGAAGATGGTCAAAATATTAGCACGATTCAGACAGATATTAATAGTTGGATCCAAGTTACTACTAATCTAGATTGGATATGGCGTGCTTTTAATCCCTCAGGCATATGCCCCATGTCTGAACGGCCCCTATTAGCAGGTAACCTGTCCGATTTACCTGCATTTACCTTTTGGGGCAAAGGGACATACTTGGGAGGGGAGATAGAGTCATTGTAAGATATCCTTTACCCCTGCCGAGATTCGGGGATGTGTAGCTGTATCTGGGATGTCTACCTCGGCCTCCAAAAACCTTGATTTGCCCCCGCCACAGCCCTCACTCAATTTGGGTACCCCAGTGTCAGGTAACCCAACCGTGCCAGATGTAGAGGGCAACCCCTCAGCCTCCTCTCAATGGACTAAAGAAGTGGATCTATCCATCCCATACTCTTCCCTCCCAACAATAGTAGGGATTAAGGTGGGGATTAGGGATGAGGATAGTACAGCCAAACTCTTAGAGGAAGATGGTTTAGATCCATCCTTTAATGAATTAGTAGCATGCGGTGCTTCAGCAAATTCTGAAGCCTTTAGGGCCCTAGTTACTTCAGGCCTCCTGTCCTCTCCAACAGCCATTCTACCAGCAGTAGTTTCCCATCTAAAGTCTGTTTGATTAATAGAATACCCTCTCTTAGCTGCTGGTGGTGAGGACAATATTGGAGATTAAAGTTCTACAACGGGAGAAAGGTCAGAGCGAAACAGGGAGGTGTGGGCTGTTCTAATGGATAGGAGCTGGTTTTTACGGAAACCCTGTTTGGCTCTTGTCTGTCTCCAGCTGGCTCCAATCCCCTTTTTATTAGGTTGGCGTTTCATCCTAGGCATTTCATTAATCAAATCATCATTCTCATTCCATTCCCCAGGCATTGTTGTGTCATTGGTGAGATCAACAATAGGGGCATCGGGGATAATGTGTGTCGAATTTTGGGCCAAATCCACAGCTGGAGCTGGGTTAGTAGGGGTTTCAGTTACAATGGTATCATCCGATATTTCGATAGTAGCCATAGGTGCAGCACCAAGAGAGGCGTGACAGAGATCACTTGCTCAGCCCCCGAGATTGTGGGAGTTGGGGACATGGATGGCCCATCTCCAATGCCGCCCATCCCCTCCAGCCCTGCTCCATATTTTCCCTGGCAGACCTCTGTTCTCAGCTCCTCAAATTTGAACATAACCTCAGTCAGTACTCCATTGGTTGACTTCAATTCAGCCCACACATTATCATACAGGGAGACAAAAGAAATCAAAACCACATTTAAAGCCGATACTGTGGGGTGTGTCAACCAAATACGTTCATGAGCCTCCCTCAAAGTATGGGGTTGTAGGTCAAAGGATCGACAACCAAAGGATCGAATGGTCAAAGGGTCGACACCAAAGGACGAAAACAAAAGGATCGACATTTTTAAAAAAAAATTATTTTACATAAAAATCGATCCTTTTGTTTTCGGTCCTTTGGTGTCGATCCTTTGACCATTCAACCCTTTGTAGTCAACCCTTTGACCGGACACCAAAGTCTGGTACAGTGCCGAAGAGTCATTCAAGCCCTTCTACCCCATTAGTGATGATAGTTGATCATTGTCAAGTTGGTCAGATTCAGGTGAAATTCCAGTAAGCATATCCACCAGTGGGGTTGGTGAATCCAGGGTCGGTACATTCGCACCCTGCTCAACTGAGTGCACAGGTGTTAATGGTGGATCAGACTTCAGATCTGCTTCCGCTTGGTCTGCCACCTCAATAATGCTGATGTGAGTAAGGTCCTTCATGCCACAGAAATTGGGCTGGGAGATCATAACTGTATGGTCTAACATGGCTTTACATTTTATACCTGTTAGGTTCTGAGTTCATTATTGGTAATAATAGATTTGGGGAAATAATGATCCATGACACGTTGACCTGAAATAGGTTTCGGGCCTGGGGTGGAATTAGGTGTTTGGAACCGAAGGGCCCGCGCTCCACTTTCAGTGTGGTGACATTGGACTTGATGTACACCGTAGGAGGAGACATTGGTGGTCGTCACCCGTTGAATGGACTCATCCATTGGAGGGGATGGTACCAATTGGTGGGGTATTTGTGCTTGGCCTACCAGTTGGTTAGTCCCCAGTTCATGAGCATTCTGGCTATGAGGCATATTGGGGAAGGGCTTGAGGGGATTAGTCCGATTGAGTGTGAGTGTGGGCAGGCATTCTTCAATTAGTGCACATGACAATGACCTCCCCAGCCTTGGCACCATATTTCCTACTTGAGCTATATCCGCGAATTGGGGAATAGTAGGAGCAATTAGTAAGCTTTGAGTAGCAACATTATCCGGGTCTCCCCTTCTGCGTACGCTAGATCACATTATGATTTTAGGCAGCTGTGTTTCCAGCAGTTGGGCCACACCTAGGTCAAAGGGGAACACCGAAGGCGAGCCCCCGCAGTCCCTAGGAGCGCTTAGTTTCTGCACAGAAAACCAGACTGGTAATCAAAGATAGTACAGAGGCAGACACCAGTCAATCGCTAGTGAGATCGCGAAGCAAAGAACCAAGAACAGGAACAGGGCAAGCCGTTATTTAGGGAGCACGGTTCAAAGGAACAAGTCCCACAGTCACTGAATCTCCAAGCAAAAGGACTAAGCTTCCGGGTTGGTTACAGCTGCCTCAGTAGATCCATACCGAGACCTCTAGGGGTAGTGTCTAACTCAATTTGCCGTCAGATAATAGGCCAGTATATGTGCAGCTACAGTGTAGTACGGTCCAAAGCAATTACTAACACAAGGCACAGAGCATAAGAGAACTATGACTCCGAGACACCAGACAATAGACAAGAAGGTGGCAACCAGGTTGTAGATAGATAGAGTTTTCCACAGACAAACAAGCCCAACCTGGAGGGATAAAAAGTCTGCTTACCGCTTCTGGTAACAACGGCCACCGTCTAGTGCAGTCGGAATTAGCACTGGCCGCAGGGGAGGGAGTCACAGAGGCACAGGGACACACTATCCCTTAGTTGCTGTTGTGACTTTGATCTTCAAAGAGGGGGGCAGCCAGCATCCAGCAAAGCAGCAAACAGCAAAACAGCAGTGCAAACAGCATAATACAGCCATGCACCCAGGAATTTGGCCACTGGCCACAACCACCACACCATAACGTGGCCTGAACCTCCCAATTCATATGACATCTGCAGACATGGAAATGCACCGTCAACCCTATTTTTCACCTCTGAAAATATCCCCATATCATCTAGATTCCACTCCCCTACCAAGACAAAGCCCTCTTGCAGTCACAAAATAAACTCAAATGTGTGTCTGCAGCTGTCCACCCAAGCCCTCTTTCAATCAACGAAAAATCCACGGTGTCTGCCCAAGCCCTCTTTCAGTCACCAAACAACCCC
Source organism: Ambystoma mexicanum (assembly GCF_040938575.1). Classification (NCBI taxonomy): domain Eukaryota; kingdom Metazoa; phylum Chordata; class Amphibia; order Caudata; family Ambystomatidae; genus Ambystoma; species Ambystoma mexicanum. Next base: position 730,852,374 of record NC_090924.1, read on the forward strand.
AAATGTGTGTCTCAAGCTGTCCGCACAAGCCCTCTTTCAGTCACCAAATAACCCAAGCTGCCCATCCAAACCCTCTTTCAGTTACCAAATTACGCCAAATGTGGTTCTGAAGCTGTCCACCCAAGCCCCCTTTCAGTCACCAAATAACCCAACCTGTCTGCCCAAACCCTCTTTCAGTCACCAAATGACCCCAAATGTGTGTCTCAAGCTGTCTGGCCAAGACTCAGCCCGTGGACTACTGTGCCACCTGTTTGCTCTTCTTCCACCTAAACAAAGAACCCCATATCATCTTTTTTCCACTACCCCACCCTTCCCAGCCCCTCTTTCCAACAACAAATGGCCCAAAATGGGTTTTCCAGACTTTTTCCTCAACGCGATGTCAGCCATCAGTGCGGCTGTCCGCGGAACCAACATGGCAGGCGTTTCATAAAATATGACACACCTCACGCTTTTCACCATTCAATCAGCGGGTGCATCTGATGTCCACGTACATCTCGTCGGCCCCCTAGGTCAATCGGAGGTCCATCCGTGGAGCAAAAGGGGAAGTGAGTCCGCAGACCAAACCCATATATCACTAATTTTGTGCCATTTTATTAAAAACTACTGCATGGATTTACACGCTTTCGGGACCAGGCCGCTGCTCCTGCCGCAAATTTGGTGAAAATCCGTTCAGCGGTTTAGGCTGTAGACGTGAGCACATTTTTTTTCCATTGCATCTTTGGAAAAAATAGAAATGTTGGGACCCCCCTACAACTTTGCCCCCCTTGACAAAACCTCACCAAACTTCCCAGAATAATTCTGATGGGAACATATACCTTTTTTGGGACCATATACCTTTTTTGCAAAGTTTGGTAAGGATTCGTCCATGGGGGAGTAAAGTTATAAGCTGCCCAAAAAGTGTTCTTCCTATTGGTTGAGCAACTTAACCATAACTACAGGGCCACTACCGCAGGCCCTGTAATTAAAAAGAATGAAAATATTCACAATGGCAATCCGCACCCATTGAAGTCTAAACTGAATACAATCTTTTTTTTTTATAAATGCCAAACTTAGTGGAAACCTAATAAAAAAGCAGAACTGGGGACGTGGCCAAGATGGCGGGCTGAGCGGGCGTGTTGTTGACGAGCTCCGTCCCTGCCTGATGTAGCAGCGCAGAACCTGGCATCAGAGCGCACTGTGGAATCATGGATGAAGCGGGGGAGTGAAATAACCTGTGTTGGAGAGGAGGAAGGCAAGAAGCGAATACGGCAGCTTTGGAGGCCCCGCAGCAAAGATGGCGGCCGTCACCCGATAGATCCATGGAGAAGCAGCAGGTTCGCCTCCTAACAGACACAAGGTCCAAAGAAGCCACTGGTAAATAAGAGCAGCAGGTGCTGTATGAGGTGAACCAGGAGTGCCATGTGAAGCGTCCCGGAACAGCGTTCGAGCAGCAGAGGCGGACCGAGAAGCAGCATGCAGCGTGAGAGGAGGTTTGGGAGAGGAAGAGCGTGGCATGAAGTACGCAGCCCCATCTGTCCGCGGGCTGAAGCAACAGATCTCCAGGCACCGCATGGTGAAGAACTGGGAGGCTGTGTGACTCGTGAACTGTCCCAGATAGGGACAGAAGCATACAGAGACACCGGAGGTGAATCAAGAGGCAGTGCTCCACTGGAGAGGAGGAGCAGAGAGGAGGTACTCTGCGGGAGGCACCCAGCCTCCAGAAAGAGCGGAGATCAGAGCAGCCAAGGGCCTTGGGGCGAGGCGGTGAGGAGAGGGGGCCAGAAGACGAAAGTGCAGTCCGAGGAGTGGAGGAGTGCCGAGGAAGTCCAGAGGCCCGGGGAGGCAAGCGAGGAAGAGTGTCAGGCCGCTGAGGAGGAAGGCTGCATGACGGAACCCACCCGCACAGCAACAGAGAGACAGAGGCTTATAAGAGTAGGGGAGCACTCACTGTGATGGTGAGGCCTAGGAGGGACAGCATCAGCATACATAAAGGCCGGTAGGGCAAGGTACGATGAGCAGCCTGATAAAGAGCACTCACCAGCATAGAATGGCTCTGGGGCAAGGAACAGCCTGGGGCCAGGAGGAGGCTGAGGTGAAGAGGGATGCATCACCAAGACCCAGAGGGAGCACAAGGGGCCTCATGTTCTTAAGAGCTAGGCAGTGAGCAATTCTAAGAAGCAGAGGCCCACACCGCACCTTAGGGGGACCCCAAGGGTGCTCAGAAGGGGACACTTTGCTAAAGAGGAGTGCATCTGGAGAGACCGGGGAGTGTCCCCTGTGAAACAAAGGAGCTGACCAGGAAAGAACAAGCAAGAGGGAAAGGCGACCCATTGTCAGCCTGTGAAACAAAGTAGCTGACCAGGAAAGGACAAGAAGAAGGGAAAGGTGACCCATTATTGGACAGAACCCCGGTAGGACGCATTCGGGAATAGAGGACAAAGGCGCCCAGAAGGCTGGAGTAGGGGAAGGTAGATGGGACCGAAAAAGAAGAACACCATTCCAGGAGTGCAGGTACACAAGGAACCCCGAAAGGGGCAAATGCAAACAAAGCTTCCTTTTGGAAATATGGCGGGGCAGAGTGACGGGGAAATGGCACTCACCACAGAGGACCTGCTGGCAGCTTTAGCCAAGTTCAAAGGGGAGCACACGGAGGCAGTCAAGGCAGAAAGAGCTAGCATAAGGGAAGAGCTATTGCAGGCCATTACGAACAACCGCAGAGACATTGACTACCTAGGTGAGCGAGTTATGGAAATAGAGGGGCACCTAACCGAGCTGGACACAAAGGTGCCCGAATGGACACAGCAGACAAAGGAGGCAAAGGAGAGGATAAGGGCCCTGGAGGAGAAGTGCGAGGACCTAGAAAATGGGTCATGAAGAGATAATATTTGGACTAAGGACCTGGGGGAGGGAGTGGAGGGTTCGGACCTGGAAGTCTGCATTTGAGAGGTGTTGGAGAGCCTGGTAGAGGGGGAACAGGGCCAAAATATGAAAATAGAAAGAGTGCACAGAGTGGGCAGCCAGAGAGCAGACCCAGGAGCAAGACCTTTGATATACTAGTGAAAATGCACAATTACAAGGATAGAGTATCACTCATGGTGGCAGCCAGGATGAAAGGAAAGATCCGAGTGAGAGGATGTGAAATCTAGATATATGATGATCTTTCCCAATACAGTTTGGCAAGAAGACACATGTTTAAACCACTCACAGAGGAATTGAATAAGAGGAAGATAAGACATTCATGGCTCTTCCCACCAAGACTTCAATTTCGTATGGGTAAAGAAGAAAAGACTGTCTTCCAGGTCGAGGACAGATTGAGTGCTCTGGTGGTGGCTCCAAGAGAAGCAGGGGAGGACAGTGTGCAAAACCAACAAGGAGAAACGGCGGGTGGGGCACGACTTGGGTTACATGGTGGAGCAAGAAAAAGGCGAGGAAGACATGACGAGGGGCAATACGACCTGGGTGAAGAGGCTCACTGCAGAGGATTAATGGACTAGAGTGTAGCCTGATGCAGGGTAAGGAATGGGGAGAGTGGTGGGCAGGGGGGTACATTTCGCACACTGTGGCTACATCAAGAACCTGGACAATGGATCCAGGGATTATTACAAGTTAGGGAAGTAAAACCAGTTCTGGGGGCAGCCAGGCACAGCAAGATAAAGGCTCGGTCTATCAGAAGCAAAAATGGCATCAGGGTAACCTGTTGTACACACTAACAAGAAGGCATGTGTAGGTTAAAATCATGGAACATAAGAGGACTGAACAGCCTGAATAAGAGGGTCGCAATCCTACAGGAAATCACCAAAGAAGGGATGGGAATAGTCTGCCTTCAGGAGACACATTTGATGAAGGGAGATGAGGGGCGCCTACGAAACAGGAACTACCCACTCCAATAGGGAACTAAACAGGCAGAGGTGGCAATCCTATTCTATAAATTCATACGATTAGAGGGCACTAAGGTGAAGCGGGACCTGGAGGGGAGATATGTGTTGGTGAAAGGGACAATGAGGGGCCAGATGCACACATGTGCATCAGTTAACACCCCCAACAAGGGATAGGATGGATTCTTTGACAGGTTTCTGGAGAAGTTGGCCAGATTTGGGGAGGGGAAGCTGATAATGGCTGGAGATTTTAATCTGGCACTGGATCCGATTTTGGACAGGACAGAAGGGCTAAGGTGGCATGCAACAGGGATAATGTCTAAGCGCCTGAGAGCAAGGCTTAAAGAGGAGGGGATCGACAATGTGTGGAGGGCACACCATCCACAGGAGAGAGACTACTCTTTCTACTCACATGTTCACAAGACCTACTCCCGAATAGATTATATCATGGAAACGCAGGGGGGTAGTTCAGGCAACCAGAAGGATCCATATTGGGAGCATGACAATATCGGACCACGTCCGGTCTTGCTGGAGTGGGAGGGAGGAAGCACACGGAGGGGATGGAGACTGGAAAAATACCTACTCTGGGATGAGGCAGCAAACAGAGAACGAGATAGGCAAGTTTATGGAGGATAGAGGAGGAGAAAGAAGCAACCTCGGGGAGAGATGGGTTGCGTTTGAGCATCACATTAAGGAACACTTTATAGGGGCATCGAAGCAGAGCCATGAGGCAAGGAGAGAAGCAGAGAGGGGGCTGGAGAGAGAAATACAGGAGCTCAAGAGGATGCACAAAGTGAAGGAGACACATAAGGTAGCCAGGAGATTGGTGCATGCAAGAGGGCAACTTAAACAGCTAATGAACAGGTCACTGGAGAGCGCCCTCTTAAGGATCAGGCAGAGGTTCTATGAGCATGGTTATAAAGTGGAGACAGTCTTAGTGAGACAGATAAGGGCCAGAGAGCAGAAGGCGTTCATAACCACTTTGGAACACAAAGGGGGTAATCAGGCAGGGGAGGAGAGAGCCAAGCGCAGGATGGTGAGGGAATTCTATGCAGACCTGTACGGGGAGGAACTAATGGATGAAGGGGGGCGAACAGCATATCTAGCAGATTGGGAAGGGCCAAGACTATACCCTGAGCAAAAAGATAATCTAGAAGAACCCATAACATGGGAAGAGGTGCAGAGGGCAATAACACGGTTGAAGGCAAATAAAAGCCTGGGGTAAGATGGGCTAACGGCAGCATTCCAAATAACATTCAGCAAACTACTTGCCAAAGCCCTTACGGTGGTCTTCAATGATTTCCAAGAGAAAGGGGAAATATCCAAATACATGAACATGGCACATATCACTCTCATCCCGAAGCCTGGGAAAATCCACAGCTATGCTCCTCGTATTGTCCAATAGTGCTCATTAATGTAGATGCCAAACTTTACACACAGGTATTAGCAGCAAGGTTAGAAGGGATTCTCCCAGATCTGATAGCACAGGACCAAACAGGGTTCATACAGGGTCAGAGCACTTTTCGACAATATAAGAAGGGTCCTATGCATAATTGATAAGACTGGAAGAGGGGGTAAGGCCACACATGCATGCTTATTAATACTAGGCACCGTGAAGGTGTTCGACCGCGTCAACTGGGCCTTCATGGAACAAACACTCAGCAAGGTGGGAGTGGGACCAAAGTTTTTGAAAATGATACAGGCAAATGATCAAAACCCCCAGGCCAAGGTTAAAGTGAATGGGAGGTTGACCAGCCCATTCCTGAAAAGAAGAACGAAGCAGGGGTGTCCACTCTCCCCTCTGCTCTTTGCTCTGGTGATGGAACCCTTTGCACAGCGGATAAGGGGGAAATGGGAGGTCTAGGGGGTCAGATGGGCCGGAGAACACCATAAAATAGGCTTATTTGCCGATGAATGGTCCTGATGGTCACCAAGCCGGAGAACTCATTGTCATGCAATAATGGAGGAGATGAGGGCGTTCTCTGAAGTGTCCGGCTTTAAAGTGAACTGTGCAAAATCAGAGATCCTGAACCTATCAGTCGGAGAGAGGGAGAGGAAACAGCTGGAAAACAATAACCCATTTAGGTGGGCAACAGGGTCGGTTAGATATCTTGGGGCGTATCTCATTTTATAAACCAGATAGTTGGGGCAAATTACCCACCGCTACTGAAACAAATCAAAGCAGACTTAGCAAAATGGAAAGGGATGTACGTATCATGGTTCGGAAGGATAGCCGCTATCAAAATGAATGTACTCCCTCATCTGTTGTACCTTTTTCAGGTGATCCTTGGCCATCCCGGGGAGGCTGATGAACGATATTCAGGAGAGCATCATGGGGTTTATCTGGTATGGGAAAAAGCCGAGAGTAGGGCAGAAAATCATATTCAGGAATAAGATCCAGGGAGGAGTGGGTTGCCCAAACGCAATTAAATACTACCAGGCGGCACAAGTGAGGGCAATGGCAGAATGGGAGAGGGCAGAAAATCAAAAGCACTGGGTGTGCCTGGAGCAAGTAGAGGCCGGGGAGCATCTCTGGAAAATGCTGGGGATGAGAAAGGAGGATAGACCAGAGGCACTAAGGAGAAACCTTATCACTTAAATAAGAGGCTTAAATTGACGCTGTGGCCATCACCGCGAACACCCATATTTGGAAACTGTGCCTTCCCGCCAGGAAAGGATTATAGCAGGTTTAAAGAATGGGTAGAGGGAGGGATAAGGGAGATGGGAGATCTGTATGAAGGATCCCAATTTAAGTCATTTAAAAGCTGCTGTAGGGAGCTAGGCCTAAGGAAGGGGGACCTATTTGCTTATCAACAATTAAGGAACTGGGCGGGAGCCCCCGCAATGATGGAAGGGGCCATGAGGGAACAGACAGAATGGGAAAAGCTAATGTCTTCCATCGTGAGCAGCAGAGAGCTCGTGAGCAGCAGAGAGCTGATCTCAGGGATCTGTAGAATCGTTTCAGGCAGGGAGGTGGGAGATGATGGGGTATTGAGGGACAAATGGGAGAATATATGTGGAAGGGTGCTCATGGACATTACTTATACACCTCGGTACAGCACCGTGAACTATGATACAAGCTGCTACATCAATGGCACTGTAGCCCATAGAGACTCGATAAAATGTATACCTCATTGTCGACAGCATGCTGGAGGGGATGTGGGGAAGTGGGAACGATGGAACATATCTGGTGGGGTTGAACGCAACTTAAGCCCTTCTGGCAGGAGGTGAAATCAAAAGTGATTGGGGTATTAAGAGTAGATATGCAGCCCCATGGAGTGACAGTGCTCCTGAACATCTTGCCCAAGGGGGAGCAAAGACTGAGTGGGAGTGCTGTAACGCTATGGGCGAGCTTAATGATGGCCGCAAAGCGGTCTATAGCAAAACAAAGGAAACAGAGGGAGCCACCATTGATTATACAATGGTATTACGCAATATGGGACACTGTGGATAAAGAAAAGGTGACAGCGATAATACAGGGGTCGCTAAGGAAATTTTGCAAAGTTTGGTCACTCTTTATAACTTATGCGATCAAGGACATCACGCACCAATACATTCCGAAGTGACTGAGGGCACTGGGGATATTAGAGGAGGAAGAGGACTGAGCCGCAAGTAACAAGACACAAGGGGCTGCTTCAGAAGACTGGTTGTGGGTGGCTGGGTATTAAGAGAGGGGTTGTATTTACTATAGTAGGAAATGTTGATTGAAACTGTGCTATGCAAAACTATATGGAAATGCAATGTTGTTTGTATATGTAAACAATGCTGAGCGAATAAAGTTTGGTTAAACAAAAAAGCAGAACTGTTACATACTAAATTCAGAATTAAAAATGGGACTTTCATTTCAAACCAAGTCATTCAATGCTGAATATTAAAAATAAATCCTACTTTTGCTACAAGTGAAAAGAATTGTAAACTTTGAATATTGAAGCAAAGCTGGAAGATTATTTCAAAACACTCACAATTTCAACATCCAAAGAAGATACAAGGGTGACCACGAACTTTAAAGATACAAAGGATATTCTGTGCTGAAATTAAGTCTTGGGGAAGGTAACCCTGAGACTTGAACCTTTTATTGACTTGCGGCAAAAGTTTACGTTTGGTGCTTGGAACTGTGTGTTACTAGGAACTTGGGGAAGGGAACCCCGAGTACCCGTTAAACTACTTTTTCCTGAACTCAAGAGAGGTAACTTTGAAATGTTTTGTTGGAACTACTTTATACTTGAGGAAGAGAGCTGAAGGGAAGCTGAGAGCTGGAAGAGACTCGAACCTTTTTGTTGGACACTGTTTGGCTGACATCCCTACAGATTTTATATATCAGTTGTGAGGGCAAGATATTTTTTGGATACAGACAGATTCTTCGGTTGAACTATTTGACTCAGACTTTCCTTAGCTTTATTTAGGTAGAGAAAATCCACCTTAGCATAGGGCAAGTTAGGCCTTTTTCCATCCTGACATTTAAGTTAATAATAATTATAATTATAATAAATATTGAATCGGTTGTCCATATTTCGCTTCATGATGCCTTCACAGGCGCCCATACAACAAATGTTGTTTCAAGGCACCACAAGACAAAAAGAGGGTGTGGGGGGAGAAAGATAACAATAACGGTCCTTCTAGGCCTTTTGATATTCAGATTGTGCAAGTGCAGTAACAAGAAGTGCGAGGGGGTGCTGGTCTGCAACACATGTGAAGTGCTAGGGTGGGAGGGGAAGTGGGCAAGTGCTAAGAGGAGACCAAGAGGGCAAGTGCAAGCGATTGCAAAGGGGGCAGGGTCCACATGCTAAATACGAGCAGTAGGGGTGCCTGGTGCCCTGTAGAACACAGAGGGAACCAGGCAGCCAGTCACTGCGGCAGACAGGGGTGATTAGCAGGGGAGGGGGAGAGGGAAGGAAGAGGAGAAAAGAAGGTTCTTGAGGAGCTTCCGAAACTTAAGGCGATCCACCTCAAGCCTGAGAGGGGCAGGGAGACCATTCCAGAGGGAGGCTCCTGCAGAGAAGAGATATCTACCCCCCACTCTCTGCTTAGAGAAGCATCTTTTCTAAACCATCTTCCTCTAGATAAGTTAGAAAACCCAGCCCCTCTACTAAAATGACTGCAGGAATTAAATCTGCAATTAAAAGTAATCACAAAGTAGAAAAATCTAAGCTCGGGGGCACAAACTACATGTCTCAGAATCCTAGAGGAACTGAGATGAGGAAGAGGTCTGAAGAGGCATGTAGATGTAGAAGTCAGGCAATTAAGCTTAATAGCCACTTCAAGAGTCAGGCAATTAAGGCTGAGGGTTTACATCTGAAGCCAATTCTCAGACCTGTGGTACATAAAAGGCTGCAGCAAGAGAGGAGAGAAAGAAGGAGCTGGAGCAGGAGTTGGAAGGCTGGCAGAAGTAGTAGTAGAGGGGCATGAGGCTGGCAATTCACGAGGAGGTGTGAGCACACAAGGGGCGCCAGAACATAGAGTCAGCAGATTTCACCTGCAGATGATGAGAGGGTCGTGTTTTCTCAAAACCTGTATTGCAGAGGCTGAGCAGAGGAAGAGTTGCTGGAAGTAAAATGTTCCCCATGTTAGCCGTGACTATGCAGCAACCCATGGCCAGAGGCAAAAGGCAAGCCAAGCGTTTTGGGAGCGAGAAAAACTCCCAATTAAGAAGGACAGACTGGAGACGCCCGTGCTGCAGAAGGGTGTGGCTCCCAGGTGAGCCCAAAGAAGCAGAAGATGTCGAGGAACTTGGAAGTGTGAAGAAACCTGCAACGAAAGTGTCCCAGAGGTCAGCGGGCAGAAACACTTAATAAGCCTTGCCGGTAACTGTAACTAGCTCCAAAACAACTCACGTACAGTGGAAAGCAAGCATAGGTAGTTCCTTGAAGCAGAGGTTGTTCGTTTACTTTCGAGTACTGTGTTAAAAATGAAAATGTAACACGTGCATCTATTCTGAAAGCCGGAGTGTTCGCGTAAAAAGGAAAGACCTTTTCATTGATTGTTAAAAACTTGTTCCTATTAACGGATGACGTCATGACAGAATTCAGGGACGTCAACATAAAAGGTGACCATCTTGCGACGGTCCTGTGATGCCTAAGCAGCACTCGGGAACCACGGCTACTACTCGAGTGTGACCCTGTGTGGTTAAGCCAGTAAGTAACACTAGACTGGGGCAATAGGGAGCTCTGTTTAGTAGCAATGGATTTAGATTTTAGTAGCCTATCCTACAATTGAATGTATTTATTTGCAGATTCACAAATGACTTGTTATTTCAACATGAGGGACTACTAGTCTCCTACATTTACTACTGCAATACTAACCCATAAGCTCTAGACAAGGTGAGTGGATTTCATGTATGGTATCTTTGGACATTCTATACATTGTTTACATGGGTAGTGTATTCCTCCTGCATGACTGAGAAGTAGGTTTCCTTATTTTCTGATAAGGAGTGGATTCTAGTTTAGCCGTTTAAATGGAAAGTCGGTTTATCACTGACTGCCAGTTGTAGCATCATGCTAACTCGCAGTGAGGTGAATCATGTAAAAGCAATGGCATTCACTACGTGATTACTTCAAATATCACAAGTTATTTGTTTCTCGTTTGCAGACATCTGAATATGTTTAGATTTAAATGCTAATTTTGTGATTACGTGATTAGTAATGAACATCCACTTACGGATTCTTTTGCATTACTTTGTAGAATTTATTGAAAAATCGCCCTTGATGAAGAGAGATTTTTTTCTAAGCACATTGGGCCAGAAGAGTAAACACATGTGTTGTGTTTAATCAATATTGCCTCAGAATATATGTGGCCATAAACTCACATGTAAAATTGATGTCACTTTCAAGCCACACAGAAACTACACTGATGTGGAAAACCTATGGGTCATTAATCTACAAGTAAATGTTTGGCTATAGTTTTTGGCCTGTGATAATGTGCAGGGGACATGAGTTCCCTGCTTGGGAACTTTGTTTTTTCTATTCTCGTGTTGTACATGGGGGTTCTGGTGCCCGTTCTCATCCTCTTCGCTCCTCCACCCGTAGGGTTCTTTCTTTCCGTCACCATTTGGCAGCCCTGTTTCTTCGGCATTGGCGGTTACCCTATAGTATTACCTTTTAGGTTGCAAATTTCACTTAATAACAGACCATTCTCCTCTAGTTCGGATCAGATCAGAGTCTAATCCTCGGGAAATGCAGTGGTTCTTGAACCTACAGCCATATTGCTTCACAGTGGAACACCGGAAAGGCCGAGAGCAAGGTAACATGGACTTCCTCTCCCGTTTTCCTTCTGAAGCACCTCAGTCCAATCTGCATTGGGGAGAAACTGAAGGATATTCTCACTCCTAAACCCCTTGGATCCTGTACACAGGTGGCCAGGGAAAGGTCATTGCTATTGGATCCTGACCCTGGGGGCAGATAAGCGAGGGAGGATCACCTGGGTGAAGAGTCCTTGGGGAATGGAAGTGGGTGCACTTCGGCGAGACATGGTATCCCTATTTTTCTATTAGTGACCAACCCACCTCTTCTGCCATTTTCATGGACTGATATAAGCCTGTTCCCCTCATTTCTCCCCATTTGACACTTGACAGTAATGGGACGAAGAAGAAGCAACTAAGAGCATTGAAGACCATGCTCTTTCACCACTCTGGTACTGGGACGAAGAAGATGCCTGCGAAGAGCTGTCAGGGTCAGGCATGTCCCATTAATTGTGGTCAGGCAGAGCTAATTCAATACTCACACCTGCAGCCTGCCAAGAGGCTACAGGTTTATAAATGGACAGCCCAGCAGCAAAAGAGGAGGAGATAACAGGGAAGCCTATACGTGGAAGAGCAGCATTAAGGCCAGCGCAAGTGGGGCGAGGGAGCTGGGACTCCGTACAAGAAACCGAACGTTATGAAGGGAGCCGTGTGGAGGGGCTGTCCCTTTTATGTTCCGTCAAGATGTTTTAGCCCAGTGATCGAAGCGAGCAGGAACAGTTGGGAGGGGTGTTACACTACTTTTATTTTTTACTGTTAACAGCTCCACTACTTTTTGCAACACTTTTTACCATTCTGGAACTGTTCTTTGTAAAGTTAAAGCACACTTCTCCAATTTACCACCTGATATCAGAGACAGTTAAATTGAAATCTGCTTCAACTCAATTGGCTGTCAACCAACATGACTGCGACCCTTGAAAAAGGTGTTGCCCATTGCTCCCTTTCTTCCTACTCTGTCCCCCGCCAGAGTAACAGTTCCACTACTTTTCTGGTACACTTCTATCACTGCTTGTTTCCCTGTGTTGAGACGTGAACACAGTGGTGTCAGAGGTGCATGTGCAAGACCCTGGACATGAGGAGCAGAAGGCCGCCTGATCCAGTCTACTGTGAAGCATTTGAACGCAACCAGTGAGTTTCTTTCCATTGAGAAACCCGGTGCGAAAGCATTACATTGAGCTAAACGAGAAATATATTGTATCGGAGTGGTCACATGTGAGAGTTGTGAGATACCTATGGGTTTTCCCACATCTACTCCTCTGGGATCCTGTATGCCAGCGGTGGCCAGGGAAAGGCCATCGCTTTTGGATCCTGCCCCTGGGGGTGGACAAGCGAGGGAGGATCACCTAGATAGCGGGTCTTCTGGGATTGAAGGTGGGATGCCTTTAGGTGAGACACAGTATTCCAAATTCTCCTTCCAAGTAGGAAACCATATTCCAGAAGTGGTCGTGGGATATTGCTCACCTTGTTCATTGGTCTGTGAGAAGGGTAGGTGATATCATCGTAGACGGGTCAAACAGAGGAGGAGAGGGGTTGCGGATGAGATACCTTTTGATAAAACACAGTGGCCCTCATTACGACCCTGGCGGAGAACCATGGTGCAATTTGCACCATGGTCCATGGCGCTAAGCTGCCAACTCCGCCATGGTGGTTGGCGGACTTACCGCCCCATTCCGACCTTGGCGGGGCGGTAAGTCCCCAATCCCCATTTACCCTTCCCCATTCCCATTTTTGCCCCATAGGGTATAATGGGAGTGGGGAAGGCGTTAATTACGCCACCGTAAATTACGGTGGCGTAATTAACAACAAGTCCCGTAGCGCCATGGATTTTTCCGCCTGCAAAAAGCAGGCATAAAAATCACCATGGCGCTACGGGAACTCGTAGTCAGGCGGAAAGGTACGCCATGCTTTACGCCGGCGTAAACCCCTTTCCGCCAGGGTCGTAATGAGGGCCAGTATCCCTCTGATACTTAGAATGACCAAATAGAAACTTTCCTGACCTTCTTGAGTCATTAGAAAGTATTTCCCTTTCAGTCCCCTCTTAGAAAGGACTGAAGGTTATGAATATTGCACCCTTTCTCCATTTAAGTACTGAGACGGAAGAAGAAGCAACTGAGAGTCTCACCACTTTGCTACTGGGACGAAGAAGATGCATGAGGGTCAGGCATGTCCAGCTAATGAGAGTCAGGCAACTGTAATTGATGGATCTCACCTGCAGCTGTTAACGGACCACAGGTGTATAAAAAGTGGAACTATGAAGCACAGAGGAGAGCGATGGAAGACCAGAGCAGTGGAAGAAGATGATGTGTGGGAGTGCGAGAAGCTGAGAAGCCAAAACACCTGCTGAGTCCTTGGGAATCCTGTTGGAGAAATAGTGCAGGTCGGGAGCAATCCCAGGAGGGAAGGCGGGCAGCAGGAGCTGTCAGAAAGCATTGGCAGAGCTACGCACAAGAGCTGGAGTGTTCTGCAAAGAGCGCCCGGCAAGCTGGCGTTCCTGCAGAAGGGGAGAAGCCGTTTGGAGGAGATGCAGAACCCGGATAAGTGTCAGGGACACTTAACTTACCAGGGAGCTCTGAAAACCTGTGAACACAGTAACGGGTTATGGAAACAACTGAATTGATGGTATCTGTTATGCTGGGCACACAGAATACAACCAGTTACACCAATCAGGAAGAACGTGACTTACCGGGACTGCAACTCTGTCCTGGTTCAGATTGCTGTGCTCTGGTGTGACGGAAGACCCTCTGATGATTGGAAGACCTTCCTAGTGATCAACTCCACTAGCTGATTAAAATCTAAAGCCAGCGCAGTGAATCACTAGAAAGGGCGCAGCGTCCCCTATTACGGGGAGAGACAAAATTATTTTAGTTGTGTGATCAACGGGACTGTATATTCTCCTAAAAAGAGGAGGGCTGTCTTTAGTATGGCAAGGCTAAACCAGCTAACCCACAACCTTCCTGTTAACATTAACAACCAATGTAGAATATCCCCTATCTGATGTCGGACTGTAGTTGAAGCTCAAAGAACAGCTATAAATCCAAGGAAACTAATCAGGAAGGGAAGTTAGTAAGGGACTAGAACCCGTACGGCACGAGGGATGCACTAGAGTCGGGTTGGTGCACTAATTCCACTGCAAAGCGTCTATGAGTCCAGTGCACATAGTGAAATATGAAGTGATATAGTCCAATGGCCGCAACACAAAAGGTCTGAAGATATCAGATACAGGAAGAATGCAGATTAAAGTGAGAAGCAGAAGTCGCTGAATGTTCAGAGTAACTGTGATTTCAATGTTCCAACTATGAGTACAAGTAATGACTACAAGGAACGTTGCAGATCAGATAGCGTTAACAACAACTGCATGAAGTGTGCAATGGGGAAGTGCGGCTGAATAGAGTAACCGCAACCACCATTCACCGCAGGGTTGTGCAGCTGATAATCAGAATGTTTGTGACAGCCGTGTGATCCCTATGGTTTTTACTGGAGTGAAAGCGAAAGGATTGCTGTTGCTGTGCGGAGAACAGGAACCTTCACAAACTGAAGGTCGCAGGTGGGACACGCTGCAAGTTGACAGCTGAGGCAAGATGGAGAGTGCAAATGAGACACGCCGCAGGTTGCCAGCTGAGGCAAGATGGAGAGCGCAGACTAGACGCGCTGCGGAAGGACAGCTGAAACTCTGACTCAGGAAACTGGAGTCGAGTCAGATGCCGCTTAACGGTGAAAGGCTGAATCAAAGAGGAAAACCACAGGAACAAGTGGCTGGACTGGAGGCGAGAAGCAACCGGAGCTTTGTAGTAAAACACTAATAAGAAGATCCGGGCTCCCGCCACAGCCTAGTTTACATACAGACACACCCCAAAACACATGATCAGAATCACGTGACGTGCATATTTAGAAAGTACGTCCTAACGTTGAAAACAGTGTCCCCGCAACAGAGGCTGTCTCCATAGAAACAAACCAGTAATTCTATACCTGGAATAGAATGGTTTGGCTGATTTTCAATGGGTGAACTGTTGTTTAAGATGAGAATGCAAGGAAACAGCAAAGGTAAATCTGGCAGGCATGACAGTATATGAATACTGCAATTAATGAAACAGGTGAAAGTTATCTTTATTGAATACTGAGCTGAACAAAATAAATGCAAATATCTTTATTGAATACCGAACTGAATGAAACAAACAAGTTTAGCTTTATTAAACACTGAAATGAATGAAACAAGCACAAGTACCTTTGTTTGAATACCAAACTGAATGAAACAAACAAAGTTATCCTTATTCAACACTGAAATGAATGAAACAAGCACAAGTACTTTTGTTTGTATACCGCACTGAATGAAACAAGCACATGTTATCTTTATTGAACACCTAATTGGAAGAAAGCAACCAAAATAAATGTGTTGTAGTGAAAGAACGCCAAAAAGCAATTATGAAATATGAAATGAAATGACTGAATGAAGTCAGGTAAGAAGAGCCACAATTTGCGAATGTTGAACTGAAAAAAAGGAGCATATTAAGTTGAATGAAAGATTCAAATTCATACGAGAACCCATTCATATGTTGAAGTCTTGAACTGATGTTGGTAAAGCTACTTGTCTGGATGAATATTGAACTTCTTAAGGAGACATAATACTTCCTGGTTGCGTGACCTGTAATGGGGGGACCATGTGGTCTAAAACTGTGCTAAGACCAGAGAACCCCCATAAATCAACAAGGAAGTTTACTGTTACTGTTACTATTCTCCTCTCCACCAACACTAACACTAGAACCCAAACCATGCTCCTCGGAGAGATCTCAACCTCGGCCTCAATGACCCTAATGACTCACAGGCCTCAGCTCTCGAAAATGCCATTACAAATCAGGGCTTCAAACATAGAATGACATCACCTACACACTCCAAAGGGCGAATATTGGACTGGGTGGCCGAACTCAACTGTTCCATCACCATCCTTCAAAACTCCCCAGTGGCCTGGTCAGATCACCACCTCATCCTATTTTCCATCCTTGGAACCTCTAATCCGAAAGCCATCTCAGCCCCCCCACCCTTTGGACAAACTGCCGTAGCGTCACCACTAAAAGTCTACAGCCTGTCATTAACAATATCCTTGTTGAAACTAAATTCAGCAGCCTCGACCCGACCAATTTTGGTAAACCTCTATAATGATACGCTCAAATCAGCACTAGATATTGTAGCACCCCTCAAACTAAGAAAAGCTAACCCTATCGCACACCTCAATAAATGGTACACCCCTGAATAAAAAATACACAGAAACATCAAAAGATCAGCAGAAGCCACCTGGTGACACATGCCCTCCACCACCAACAAAACTGCATTTACATCAACCTACACAATCTACAAAACATCAATCCTTTCAGCCAGAAAAGAAGCCTATAATCTGAGAATCCACATTGCCAAATCAAATATCAAGGAGCTTTTCGGCATCCTAAAAGAGCTCAAAACCCCAGCACCGCCCTCTCAGGATTGTGTTAAAGACGCAGACTGGTGCAGCAAGCACTCGCTGACAAAATCACCCTCCTTTAAAACAAGATAAACTCCAAAAAGACAAGCCTCAACAACAGCCCCCTTACTATTATTGACTCAATAAACCCCCCCTCCTGTACTCCCTTCACCTTCACTCATGTTACACCCAAGGAAGTAGAAGCCATCACAAAAAGTCTCACACCCTCTAACTGCCAGGGGGATCTATGGCCTGCCGCCATCATTAAGGACGGAGCTAAAAGCTAGCCCCTTTCATCACCACCTTGATCAATACATCCTTCTCGTCCAATCAAGTGCCAGACAACCTCAAGCAAGCTTGGGTAATGCCACTCCTAAAGAAAAACAACCTTGACCCTAACATCCCCACCAACTATAGGTCCATCACGACGGTCCCGTTTCTTCTAAAAATCTTAGATCGGGTGGCCTATTTGCAAATCCAGAAGCACTTAGAAGAAAACAAACTACTTGGACTCCGCCAATCAGGTTTCCGACCCAGACACGGTACCGAGACGGCACGTCTAGATCTTAAGATCCAAATGGATGAGGCAAGAGACATAGGCAAGTCAGCAATTCTCCTACTCCTTGCCCTATCTGCTGCCTTCAACCTCGTTGACCACCAAAATCTCACAAAACACTTCACAGCAGCCTTTTCCCCCTAAGCCTCAGACTGGATCAACTCTTTTGTTTCTAATCGGACCACTAGAGTCTTCTCCCCTTCAGCTTCAGCAGGCCCAATCCTGATACTCTGCAGAGTTCCCAAAGGCACATGCGTGTCCCCCACTCTGTACAATATTTTTACTAAACTCTTATTTGATCGTCTGGACAAATTGGGTGTCATCTACACTAATTATGCAGATGACACTCAAGTCCTTACCCCCTCACGGGTTGCTACGATCAAGTTTCAAAACTTTTAAATGACATCTACCTGGAAATCCAAGCATGGATGGCCACCAACATCTTATGTCTCAACAACTATAAGACCGAGCTAATGATCGTAGGCACCCAAGCTCGGCTAAACAAACTCAACCATAGATACGCCTCCTTTAATATTGATGTCAATACGATCACCGTATCTAAAGAAATAAAAACTTTAGGGGTCTACCTTGACTCAACACTGTCCTTCAAAAGACAAGTTAGCAGTGTGACAACCTCCACAGCCTACACTAATAAATTGATTTACAGCTGTAAATCATACCTATCCACTACTAGCTGCCTCATGGTAGCTAGAGCATTGGCACTATCCAAGCCGGATTATTGCAACACGCTATTCCTAGGATCCTCTGAACACAACCTAAACAGACTTCAGGTACTTCAGAACAACTCTCTAAGAGCAGCTCTCAGTCTACCTAAATCATGTCACATTTCCTCCATCAGAGACAATACAAACTGGCTGCCCACCCGAGACAGAATTTCCTCTACGAACACTGGCTATCACACACAAATGCCTCTCGAACTCAGCCCCAAATACTTCTCTGATAAGATCCATAAACACAAACCCACTAGAGCCACTAGGTCAGCCCACTCGCATAGCCTTGTGGTACCAAATTTCAGCCTCAAGACTGCTGGTGAAGCCAGTTTCCCTGTCCAACCTACCAAACGCTGGAACTCCCTCCCCATTCCCATCAGACACGAACCTTCCTTCCTCACATTCAAAGCCAAAATAAAAGAATGGCTGAGTAACAAACCAAATCCTCCAAAAGCCATCACTACCACCTTTTTGACTCCGGTATAATTGTCCAATGTCCATTTAACTGCACGGACCCATCTCTAACCAGGGTCCTCTCTGTAATTTTCTTGTAACTATTCTTGTACACAATTGTATGTTGCAAATGTGATCTGCCTTACCTACCTTCTATGTAACCCCAAGTATTTTAAGCGCCCAGCTACCTCAGGGTCTTCTCTGTAATTTTCTTGTAACTAATCTTGTACACTATTGTATCTTGCAAATGGGATCTGCCTTACCTAGCTTGTATGTATCCTCAAGTATTTCAAGCACCCAGCTACCTCAGGGTTTGGTGCCCGATACAAATAATAAACAAAAACAAAAATACAAAAATACTGTGATGAATGAAAAAAACAAAGTGTCGTGAACATCAAACTTGGGGAAGGAAACTCTGAGTTGTACATACTTGTGGAAAAATCCAGTTGATAAGCAAGATTTCAAGACATATCTTTTTGTGTTACCTTTTTATATTGAACTTGAAAAGGGAAGCCCTAATACTTATTTCCCAGAACTTTATTGAACTTGGGGAAGGGCCCCCTGACCTTTACAAAAGTGTGGAACTATATTTCTTTAAAACCCAAAAGAAGATAAATTGAACTTATTGATATTTGGTGGAAAGACGTTGAGGAGTAAGCTTGAGCTGGAAATAGCTCAGAACGTTGTGTTTGGGACCTTATTTAGTTTATGGCTGACATCCCTATATATTGTTTGCATTAGTTGTGAGGGCAAGCATAGGCTTTTGGACTGAGACCTATTTAAGTTGAACCTACTGACACAGACTTTCCTTAGTTTTCTTTAGGTAGGGAAATCCCCCCTTAGGTCAGGGCAAGATAGGCCTTATTCCATCCTGACATTTTCTTTAATAAAATATTTTTCAACTTTGAATCTGTTGTCTGTGTCTCCTTCCATGATGCCAATTTTACAGACAAAATATGTTTTTGAACGTCTCCGAAGGTTAAACAATTACTTTTTGAAGTGAGTGAATGATGAACATATTATACCACGGGTTGAACGAATGGCGTTCTAAATGCAAACCATGTGTTTTCTGAATATCGAAGGGAATGAAAAACTTAACAAGCGCAACCTGTGCCTTTTGAAGACCAGAAATTACACAAACTATATTTGATGAATATTAAACTGAATGAAAATATTAACAAAGGCAACCCGCACCTATTGAAAAATAAACTGAATACAATCTTTGTTTTCTTAAATAGCGAACTTAGTGGAAACCTCATAAAAAAGTAGAGCTGCTACATACTAAGTTCAGAATTAAAAATGGGGGTGGGAGGAGAGGGGTTGTATTTACTATAGTAGGAAATGTTGATTGAAACTGTGCTGTGCAAAACTATATGAAAATACAATGTTGTTTGTACATGTAAACAATGCTGAGCGAATAAAGTTTGGTTAAACAAAAAAGCAGAACTGTTACATACTAAGTTCAGGATTAAAAATGGAACTTTAATTTCAAACCAAGCCATTAAATGCTGAATATTAAAAATAAATGCTACTTTTCCTACAAGTGAAAAGAATTGTAAACATTGAATATTGAAACAAAGCTGGAAGATCATTTCAACACAGTCACAATTTCGACATACAAAGAGGGCACAAGAGTGACCACGAACTTTAACGAAACAAAGGATATTTTGTGCTGGAATAAAGTCTTGGGGAAGGGATCCCTGAGACTCCTACTTTTTATTCACCTGCAACCAAAGTTCATGTTGGTGCTTGGAACTGTGTGTTACTTGGAACTTGGGGAAGGGAACCCTGAGTACTGGTTAAACTGCTTTATCCTGAACTTAAGAGAGGTAACTTTGAGACTTTTTGGTGGAACTACTTTATACTTAGGGTAGGGAGCTGAAGGTAAGCTGAGAGCTGGAAGAGGCTCAGAACTTTATGATGGACACTGTTTCTTTTGGTTGCTGGCATCCCTACACATTGGCCCTCATTACGAGATGTGCACTAAAGATCTGTCATTACCGGCATGCCGGTAACAACATTTCTGTGTAGCCTTGATCTCGCAAACATCGGCTGATCACGAGTGTACGAGCACGGGCATACCTGCATGCCAGTAACGGTTGTACCACCATGCCGGTAACAACCCTCAAACCCCCAGATAGCGGCATAATGAAATGTGCAAATACCTCCTCCGCCATCGGCATCCCCCAAATAGCGGTACCAGTATTAACACAGTGGTATTAACGGGTCCCTTATTGCCGGCACCGAAAGCAACATCATCGCGCAGGAACGGGAAATGCTCCGGCAGCCATCTTCAAAAACCCAATCCATTGTCATCCTCTACAGACTGGACCTGTGCAGGCAGAATACCTAACACCTTGGAGAAGATGTCGAAAGCAACCCAGGAAGGCACTGCCCGCTTGCGCAAACCTAGATTCAAGGACGAGGAGCTCAACATATTAGCTGACACGATAGTGGAGCATGCGGACGTGGTCTTCTGTGCTGACCTGAGGCGTCCAGCACAGCTCAGGAAGAAGGGGATTTGGGAGGACGTAGCGAGGATAGTGAGTGCGGTTGGCACCATGAAGGACTGCAAAAAGCGACCTGCGCCTAGGAGTAAGGAACATCCTATCGGCTAATCGCAGCCAGGGGCTGGCAACATGCGGCGGTGTCCACTCACCTATAAAACTGGCAAGGTGGGAAGAGACCTGCAGCACATTAATTCATGTTGAGTCCATCGAAGGAGTTGGTGGACCGGAGTTCGGAGTCCCATCATCGGCAGATGAAGGTGAGTGTCCCCACAAACACCTGACATCCAATGATCATAGTTGTCCAAAAAATGTGCTTGTGATGCGAGCCAATACATGGCCCATCATACACACATTAACATATCCCTGTCCAGATGCTGGCCACACCACTCTCACATCAATATGCATGGTGCATGCCGCTCCCATACCCAAATACACACCTGATAAACAGATGAACTGCACGTATCACACAGCACGCAAGACACAACACACGCGTAGGCCCCATAACAGACACCATGGTGAACATGTGAACACCTGAGGGATGAAAATACTCTCCCCCCAATCCTTCTTGCACGCACCCTGTCTGCTGCAACAACAAACATGCAACGATCCACATGGCACTAACTGTACAAAGACCAATGCATGCATGATGCTAGTACTACCATCACTGATGCCGTGCCTCTCTCTGTCCTCCACAGGAACGGATTCAGACAGTGATAAACACGATGCAAGTGCACAGGCCAGGACACCTGGCAAAAGGCCCATGGGCTGGGATGATGGCACCAGGCCATCCACATCGAGGGGAACAAGGATGGTCCAAGTGCCACACAAGACAATCACCAGTGTCCAACCATCTCCGCTGCCACCAACACAGAACCAGAAGACACCTGCCCCTGCACCCCTGGAGACACAATCCACACAGGGTGAGGCCGCATCTGTGGAAACTGAGTATGACAGCTCACAGTCCGTTGCCACAAGCTCAGTTGGGGAGACAGCTGCATCCGTACCTCATAGTGGCGATGAGGAAGAGGGCCATGATGACCACACACATGTAGGAGGCATCTTGTCTGAGGATGTTGGAAAAACCCCAAGCCCCCAGGTCACCCCACAGGGCACCCCTCATCATGGTTCTGAACCACCGTAATATGGGACGTTGAGGGACGTCTGTCAAGGATGGAGGGACGGCAAGAGGAGATGCACGGATTAGTCAAACAATATGTTGCAGATGGTGAGGTAACACGCCGTGCAATGTGTGAGAACGCTGTGGCCATCACCAAGGCATCAACAGGAACTCTAAACAGGTCCATGATGGATTTGCAGCTGTGGCTCAGATCCTCACGAGAATAGCCAACACTATGGAGCAGCGGCATACAGCGGCATCCGAGCCACAACCATCGACATCAACATCTACCACGCCTGTCAGTTCTACTCAGACCAGCCCTGTGCGCAGGTCCCTGCACAGCATGCAGCGCTCTGAGATGCAACCCCCTCCTCCAAAGGGGGGTCCGCAGTAGCAGGGGCACTCTGCACATGTTGACTGGTAGTGCATCCGGACACCTGTTGTGTCATTGACGTTTTGGGGTGTTGGGGGGAGGTGCGAGGGAGGAGGGGCATGTGGGGGTTTTGGGGGGAGTTGGAAGGGGGAAGGGTGAGTGGGGGTGTTGGGGGGAGGTGTTAGGGAGAATTCTCCAGAATGGCTAATTTCCCTTACCTACTGAGTCCCTCAGCAGCTTTGCTGGATTTCTAGGATTTATTTTTTCACTTGGTAAGAGTGTGAGCCTTTTTTCCCACTCTTACATGTGTTTTGCTGTGTGTTTCACATTTTTGTGTTCATAGACTATGGAGTCTCACCTACTCCATAGGTATCATCTTTTTACTGTGTGTCACACAGCACATTCAGTGCAGTGATACAGGGTTGTCTTTTTCAGACTTCCCACTCTAAAAATCCATTTTCTGGGACTGACTACTGTTTCCCAGAACATGTAAAGTTGCCATTGACTTTATTAGTCTTTTTAATTCACAGGCCCAGTACAAACTATCTTATATAGAGTACTGGAAAGGGTTAATAGTTATCCCTTTTTGTCTGTCTCTCATGGAACATTATTTAGGTACCCTTTCTTTAAGATTTGGCTGGTGGCAGTGGTATCTACAATTTTTTCCCTACCGCGGTCTATGAAAATAGCCTTCGTACTGTTTTAGGGTAAGTTAATAGCCTCGAACTTTAATCCGCTGTACCCTTCTAATTTTATTTCGGTTCCGGCTGGGTTTATTCACCATTTCTTTTTGTAAATGTCTTTCTCGTGTTTCACTCTGCGCGCCAAGCCAGGTTTGGTTCCTTTGTTCGCCGTCCTTTGGCGGCTTCTGCACAGAAGCCTTCCTTAGGCGCCTGAATGTCTGAGGGGGACAGGATGTGAGGGAGGGGTTTGAGGCTCCCTGCACAGGGTCTCCTTGGAGACCCATGTCACACTCTGTATGATTGGCTGTGTTGACTGTCCCGCCAGGACACCCACCCTGCTGTGTGATTGACAGCCAGGCTGTGTGAATGGGGGAAACTGCATAAAAAGCAGGTCTCTGGGACTTAGAAGGCAAAGTCGCCACTGGATCGAGGGAACCGAAGAGAAGCTGAAAGAAGAGGACGACTACCACGACTGAACCTCCCGGCGAAGCCCTGCTGCGGGTCCGATTCTCCAAACTTCGACGACAGAGAAGATCTGCAAGGAATCTTCTTCCCTTGAGCTGGTGGGACCAACCAGTTCGCCAAACTCCAAGCCAGGCCTCTCTCCTCTGGTCGAATTTGCTGTGCACAGCTACAGTGAACCGGATAGCCAGGAGGACTGGACCCTGCTTGGGTTTTAAGGAGCGCACCTTTTATTTGTCGCTTTGCTCCGCTGCTGGTTTCTTCCCTGGGCAGTGCAGCACTCTCCAGTCTTCCTCCTTCATGTCAGTCTGACAGTCACTTCAGGAAGTGCGAGCCTGCAGGATCTGCCAGGAACGTCTGCCTCAGCTACATCATTCTTCTGGTGTAAAGGTACTGTGCAAACCCGGTTGTTCGTTACATCCGACCGTGGTGAAAGTGTTTGAAATCTTTTACCAATCCGAGGGCTTGTCCTTCTGTACTCCTTTAAGTAACTTTTCTTCCGACCAACTTCGTTTCGAACTCTTGGCAAAGACTTAACCGCGAACTACTCTGAACTGTGTGATCCTCTGCAAAGACTCTGAACCATAGAAATTGGCCCAGGCCTATTGAATTGAATCCTTGTTGTAGCAATTATTTTCTAGATTGCCCTGCCTACTTACTTGTTGGTGCTGCTTAATTTTGTACAATATTGTCTTTGCCTCCCTTTTTAAATTACTGGAGTGGCATTTTGCTCACACTTCATTTTGAGCTCAACTTGTCCAGAATTCATTGGGTGTTCTGTAGTATACTAAGATTGTGATTTTCTGCTGCTTTACTTTAGTGATCGGTTTTACAAATGATGTGTAAATAAATGTTTATTCTTTTACTCAGAAACCTTGAGTCAGTGTTTGTTTGAACCATAGTAATTGCTGTCCTTTGTGTAATTTCTGATACTGCTCACTTTACTCTTGAGATAAGTCTGGCTGCTCAGCCATCGCTACCACTTTACTGTGTAGTACAGGCTTATACCAAAGGTGAATTTGTACTGTCACTTGTAGTCTTAATTGTGTGTGGTGTTCCCAAAGGGTACTGCATATGATTCTGCCTAACAGGAGGTGGGAGGGGTGAGGGGTGTGTGGGGTTGTTGGGGGGAGGTGAGAGGGGGAAGGGTTGTGTGGGGGGTGGAGGGTTCATTGACATTGTAAATACCATCTGTACAATACACCCGTTGTGTAGAAAAACACCACATGTCTGGACATTGCTTCTTCGGTGTGTGTCAATTTATTGCATGACAGTGCACAGTGGTGCCCAAATACCCCCACACTAGTGCCCAGAGTCCCACATACATAGCTCCTTCAGCATCCCAGTGCATCATAAAGAATGGTCTATGACTGATTGGCGCACAGCACGTTCCTCAAGTGTATCGCGACCTGGCCGATGTCCAACATCTACTCCTTCCTCATCTTCAACTTCACCTGGTGGTGGCTGGTCCATCTCAGGTGGCAGAGGTACGTTCCGCCGGATGCACATGTTGTGCAGCATGGCACATACCATGATGATCATGCCCACCTTCTCAGGCCCCTAAATGAGGGCGCCATCCGACCTGCTGAGGCAGCCAAACCGTGCCTTCAACAGGCCAAATGTCTGCTCTATGACCAAACAAGTGCTTGCATGGGAACGACTGAAGTCCTTTTCGTGCCTGTTCTGCGTATTCCTGACAGGGGTGAGGAGCAACGTCTTCAGGGGATAGCCAGCATCACCTGCATGGGAGCACAATAAGGTATGTGTAAGGGTATTTCTCAATTTCCACTTGTGCTCGGCGTGTACATCGTTCATGCTCACATGCAGTATTTCGTCAATGGCAGCTATTGACTTCACATCTGTGCAACTATCTGCCCTGTACACTACTTAACAATCCATGGTGCTGGTCTTGGGTGAGGTACACGACTTAGGGGCCTTGACATTGGAATCACCAGCCACCCAGATGGAGTGACAAGGTCCATGATGTACACACATGTGAGGGTTGTGTGGCAGGGGATGGGACCAAATGCATGTTGGGCAATGTTTGATGCATTAGGCTGATGGACTACATGATACTGCTTTCTTAGACAATGATGCATATGGATTATTGTAGACGCCATGCAAGTGTCCCTCGACGTCTTCACACTAGTCACAATGGCACAATGCGATTGTTGGTAGTGTCCGCCAGTGTAGGAAAGAGTACTTTAGATGAAGCAGGGTGTCGACTTGCATGCTGGTACTCATGTGCTGTGGGCGATTCCAGCACCAATCGCACCCATGTAGGTGCTGTTCACTAGTTGATGGGTTCATTTTGAAGCATCCTTGTCACATGTGTTTTCCCATTTGTATTCATCTGCACATGTTGACAAGGTGTTATACAGTGTTACTGTCGGGGAGGGGCAGTGACAGCGGAATTGCCTGAGGTGGAAGTCATACTGCGCACTCATGGATGCTTGACCTGCAAGGTGTTTCAATGCGGTCATGTGTATTCAACTTTGTAAAGGTGTGATGTGCATTGTGGTGCTGAGAGTATGGTCAGGTGATGTCCAGTGGACATGTTCAAGGGTGTGCGCTGATTGTGAGTCTGACATTTACACATTGGTGTGTGGCCAGAGTGCGTCGGCCTCCATTATCTGTGTCATGCATCTTATTTGGTTGATTATGGGCACAGTGTTTGGCAGCATGGACAGTGTCTAGACAGCCCATTGAGGGCACACCCATGGCCCAGAGAGCAGACTGCTTGCGTATGCATGTACCCCCCCAAACACTCTCCCAAGGCCCAGAGAGCAGACTCACCCAGCAGCCAGCCACGTCGTACGGCATCTCCTTCCATATAGCAGGGTAGAGAGGAGTTCCGCAGCACCATTGCATCATGCGTAGATCCTGGGTATCTGGCACAGCAATGTGTTATCATCTTGCTGGCATCACACACCATCTGCACATTGATGGAGTGGAATAGCTTCTGATTGCGGCATACCACCTCCACGGTATGTGGGACTACCAACTCCACGTGGGTGTAGTCGAGGGCACCAATGACATTGTGCATGCCTGCCAGTGCATGGAATGCTATTTTGGTGTCATTCGCCTCCTGTGGTGTCCGTAGAAGGGATATGTAGGCCCCTGCGTGCTTTAGGAGTGCATCCAGCACTTGGTTTAGCACACCGGAGAAACATGGTTGCGAGATGCCATGCAGCTGGCCCACTGTGTGCTGGTAGGTGCCTGTGGCCAGGAAGTGGAGCACAGATGCCACCTTCAGCAGAGGAGGGATGACGGTGCAGATGTTGATCAGGCTGACCAAGTCTTCATGTATTAGTTCCACTATGGTGGTGATGGTGTCCCTGTCCAGGCGGCACAGGGTGTGGGGTTAAGTTGAATGGATTGTCCCTTATACGAGGGATTGGTGGCTGCCTGCTGGGAACCACTGCCTGCACTGGTGGGATTTGCTGGGCAAGTCGTGCCCTCCTTCTCCTCCTGCATCTCCTCTGTGTTGCCTGTTGTATCGCCTGCTCAAGGAGTAGCAGTGCAGGCATCTTTTCCAGCTCCAGTATGGCGAGTGCAAGTGGTATCATTTTGGTCTTGGAAGGGGTGTGATGTGTGGGTGTGCTCCTTTTGTGCAGGGCCAGGCTCCATTGCCTCCACCTAGGCTGATTGTGTGCACCTGTGGCAGTTGGGTACACAGCAATTTCCTATTAACGGGTGATCCCCGATGCCAGTATTGCCGGAATCATGGTGGCCCTTCTTACTCGCATCTGGATGCCAGTATGTGGATGTCCGTGCGACTCATAATGTCCTCTTCTTTGTGGCATGCCGTTATTACAGGCACGGCACCCACATGTGCGCATGCAGGTACGGTGGTGCACAGCCACAGCGGGTCCCTGTCGATGCCGGTAGAACCGGCATTGCAGGTCGTGATGGGCCGGTGCCGTTAACGATGCCGGTAATGCCTTACCGATATCGTTATTACCAGACCGCCAACCTTGTAATGAGGCCCATTGTATATATTAGTTGTGAGGGCAAGGTAAGTTTTGGACACAGACAGATTCTTTAGTTGAACTATTTGACTCAGACTTTCCTCAGCTTTATTTAGGTAGAGAAAATCCACCTTAGCATAGGGCAAGTTAGGCCTTTTTCTTTCCTGACATTTAAGTTCATAAAGGTGTTTTATGTAAATATTGAATCTGCTGTCTGTGTCTTGTTTCATGATGCCTTCACATGCGCCTATACAACAACTGGTGTTTTAAGGAGCCACAAGACAATTCAAAAAGGAGGGGGACAAGGGGGAAAGATAACAATAACGGTCCTACTAGGCCTTATGACATTTGGATTGTGTAAGTGCAGTGACAAGACGTGCAAGGAGAGGGGTGGGGGGAGTGTGGGTCTGTGCAAAGTGCAAGGCCAGGAGAGTAAGTGCAAGGGATTGCAAGGGGGCCAGGGGAGAGTGTCTACATGCTAAATGCGAGGAGTGGAGTGGATTAGGCAGGGGGCCTGGTGGCCTGTAGAACACAAAGGAAACCAAGCAGCCAGACACTGCGGCAGATGGGGGTGATTATCAGGGGAGGAGGAGAGGGAAGGAAGAAGAGAAAAGGAGGGTCTTGAGGA
Source organism: Ambystoma mexicanum (assembly GCF_040938575.1). Classification (NCBI taxonomy): domain Eukaryota; kingdom Metazoa; phylum Chordata; class Amphibia; order Caudata; family Ambystomatidae; genus Ambystoma; species Ambystoma mexicanum. The sequence goes on from NC_090924.1 coordinate 730,880,395, forward strand.
GCTTCCGTAACTTAAGGAGATCCAGCTTAAGCATGAGGGAGGCAGGGAGACCATTCCAGAGGGAGACTCCTGTGGAGGAGAAAGATCTACACCCCACTCTCTGCTTAGTGAAGCGTCTTCTCTAAACCATTTTCCTCTAGACAAGTTAAAAACCCCGACCGCTCTGCTAAAATTATGAAAGGAATTAAATCTACCCTTTAAAGTAATCAAGAAGTAGAAACCCCTAATTTTTAGGGAAACAAATTACATGTCTCAGAATCCTAGAGGAACTGAGATGATGAAGAGGACTGAAGAGGCATGTAGATGTAGACGTCAAGCAATTAAGACTAATAGCCACTTCAAGATTCAGGCAATTAAGGCTGAGAGTTTACACCTGAAGTCGATTGTCAAACCTATGGTGGATAAAAGGCTGCAACAAGAGAGGAGAAGAAGAAGGACCTGGAGCAGGAGTTGGAAGGCTGGCAATAGTAGTAGTAGAGAAGCATGAGGCTGGCAATTCACGAGGAAGTATTAGCACACAAGGGGCGCCAGAACATGGAGACAGTAGATTTCATCTGCAAGTTCTGAGAGAGTTCTGTGTTCTCAAAACCTGTATTGCAGAGGCTGAGCAGAGGAGGACGTGCTGAAAGTAAAATGTTCCCCATGTTAGCCGAGTTGGTGTTGATTAAAGAGCTGTGACTGCAACAACCCAACGCCAGAGGCAGAAGGCAAGCCAAGGGTTTTGGGAGCGAGAAAGGCTCCCAATTAAGAAGGCTGGACCGGAGACAACCGTGCTGCAGAAGGGTGTGGTTCCCGGGTGAGCCTAAAGAAGCAGAAGAGGTTGAGTAAGTCGGAATGTGGAGCACCCGCAACTACAGAGTCCCTGAGGTCGGCGCTCAAAAACACTTAATAAGCCTTGCCGGTTATGGTAACTAGCTCCAAAACAACTTGTGTAGAGTTGAAAGAAAGCAGAAGTTGTTCATTCAAGCAGAGGTTGTTTGTTTAATTTCAAGTACTGTGTTAACAATGAAAATGTTACATGCACATCTATTCTTGAAAGCCGGAGTGTTTGCGTAGAAAGGAAAGACTTTTTCATTCATTGTTAAACACTTGTTCCTATTACCGGAGTTGTCGTGGGCTTTCAATTGTGGAAAAGAAACGTTGTTTTTCATTCCAAAAACACAGAGATACTATTTTACAAGCATTACCAGTGAAACAAGCACAAAGGGAGGTTGCGTGTGACCAATTACGTTTCCTGAAAAAAGTCAGAAGTTGCCACTTTCCCTTTACATGGGAATACAATTCCATTCAAGACTTTAAGTCCAAAAGCTATCTTAAAGAGTTGTCGTGTATACCTAATTATGGTTTCACTTTGAAGACTAAACCTTGTAACCTCTTGAATTGACATTCTTTATTTTATAAAGTGGCTTTATGGAAGCAAATAACAAGCAACCCCCAAGCCAAGAGGCTAACCCTTTTTCCAGGGAAGCAAGTAATGTTTAAACCCCTCTACCTGAAATGTGAAGTTGTCAACAGTCCAGTAGCATTACATCTAAGTGTGGCATTGTTACCTGAAGCCTGAGGAGTGGCACTAAAGCTGCTGGGTATTACTTGGACTGAAGGGGTGTGAATACGTCTGGGGAAGGGGAACTGGGTGCTTGTAAAGAACTTTGGGGGAAATAACCTGTGATGCTGAAGACTACTGAAGTGAGAGGACGTCAGTCTTCTGGGCAAAGGCAGGTTATTTGTGGTGGCAGTCAGACAAACAGAAGAGGCAAAGAGGCTGCCCTTTTCTTGGAGTATAGAAAGGAAGAGTGCTTTGCCTATCTGTAGAGGTCGAGGTGTCTTGTCATTGTATACCCAACAATCCTAAAGTACTGAACAGTGGTAATTATATTTGGTAGCAGTCAGACAGACAGAAGAGGCAAAGAGGTTGCCCCTTTCAGAAAACTGGAGGGAAGAGTGCCTTGCCTACTTGTAGAGGTGAACGTGCCTTGCCATTTAATGCGTATTCATTCTGAAGTATACGACTAAAGTTGAATTACCTGAACTGTGGTAGTGTATCAAACTGTCAGTGGATGTCACAGTGAAGTGGTTTGGAGAAGTAGCAGGCTGTGAGACAAAAGAGGTTGGTCTAATAGTAACAACAGTAGAAGTGTGGTTATTAAGAGGGAAGTAACAACCCACAGAGAAGCATCCTGACAATTATACTGAATGTACTGCAGAGGTATTAACTAACTGTGAAGTTGCAGGTGAAGACATTTTATTATTTGAACTTTGCTTACCAACATCTAAGAGAAGAATATCCAGGATTACAATTGTTGCTATTTTCTAGGCTGAAATTGGAAGGGGATCTTTTCAACCAAAACCAGAGAATTGCTACCAGTGGATTTTTATTTGATGAACTTTTGTTTTGACTTGGAACTGACAAGAACTGGTTAAAGACTTTTCTTTCCTTATGAACATTTTGAAGTTAGCTTTAAAATCCCTTGGAAGGGATTGTGCCAGGACAGTTGAAGGTCATCCAGACATTGTTCAATTCTAGTTTAATATTTTATGGTGCTTTATTATTATTCTTTGAATGTGTTGTTGTTTAAAGTGAGGGCCAGTTTACCTACCTATGTTAGGAGTTGTTCTCTTAGCCTTTAGCCTAGGTAGGGAATCCCCTGGTAGAGTATGACAAGCAAGACTTTATTTGCAAACTTTTTCTTTAATAGAATGTTTATTCTTGAGAAAACTACAAGCAGTTGTCTGCTTGCATTACTGACCCCTCACACTCATCATAATGATTGGCGCCTTTTTCTTTTCCTTTTGTTATTTTCTGGATGGCCTATACAGTGGCTGATAAGCGAACATTGTGATGATATAACTAATGCAGTTGCTATCATAAGTGAAAAAATAACTAGAGTAAGAAGAGAAGTGATAGATTACGGATATCACCTAAGAGAAAAATTTTAAGGTATCACTCACAAGACTAATAACATGTGGTATCGCAACATGATTAAAGTGGGAAGGGAGAAATCGGAAGAAAACTGTTTTGTGTGCTCACTCCTTCCATACGCGTTGAGTGTTTTCAGATTGTTAGTGGCCAAGGAAATACCCTTAAGGAGGGCACACTGCTTAAGTCACATTTCACTATGCAAAACAAGAGGGAGATTTCAGGGAAGTTCGGCTGTTATAAAATGGGTGACAAAAGTAGATTCCCCTTATGAAGATAGATTTATCAAAGCAAAAACAATGGATAACAAAGTAATAAAATATATATTATCAGTGAAAGGGGCCCCTAGGGGTCCCTAACGTCTATGGAAACAAGGCGAGTCACCACACACGATAGATACGCCAGACACGAGGTTGTATTCCCAAAGCTAGGGTTTATTGCAAAGCAAAAGTCTCAGTTGGCCAACTCGGTCTCACGCCCCGCATCGTGTATCTCTAGACCTCGAGTGACGCAAGAGAGTGAATTACGTACATCAGTTACATATATACAAAATGCATTTCAAACAATCAGCTATGACATGTTTAACACCCCCCTTTCATTGGGTTTCTTTGAATTTGGTGTGATGATGGACATCTCCGACAACTATGACACCTTCAAACATCTATTCTAGTAACAATTTACAATTTGTGAGTGCGGAGGCATCTTTCTGTTGTTGAATAGAACACAGCGCTTCTGTTTTTGGAAGCGAGCTACATACGGGGGGGGGAAGAGTTGCATTCCGGACCTTCCTATCTATTAGGTGCTATTCGTGTTCGGGGAGCCGACACGGTCTAGCAGGCTCAGCAAAGGGGGGCCGTAAGAAAAGCATAATTCAAGCCTTTAGCTATATTATTCTAACATATTCTACCATATGACGAGACTGGCTGGCAGCTGCGAAATGATTAAATGCCCTGCAGCTCTGCTTCAAGGCTACATTCGGGAGGGAGTCGGGCATTCTTCCTGGTGCTGCCTACGTTTGTGTTTCAATGAACTCTTGTTATCCTCTGGGCCCTCCGGCCTTGTCCTTTTTACATACAGACAACAATGTTTTACAGTCGAGCAGTGTAAGTGGAAAATATACTGCGAAGCAATAGGAACAGAAAGCAATGAGCAAAGGTTAGAAAACAAAATGGCGATTCTTGTTACATCAAAATGGCCGTTCATTGGCAAACTCGGAAACCTATATATCGTGCATGAGACGGTTGGCCCACGGCCACCAAAATACGTTTGCGGTCACAAAGTAGAGGTATCCATTTTTCTAGACTGACAAAACCTCCTTTGGCCGTATGCCAAACGTCTCATCTATTTATTGAAACCTCTTCTAACTGAGGATGAGTCTGAAGTACTTATGTCTGAATTTTGCATGCTATCGTAAACATCATCGTCTTCATCAATATCTATTGCCATCAACTCTTTTACTGCTCTCATCTCATTTGGGTCTTGGTCAGTTCGACCATGAGGTTGTTTTTTCTTTGTCATCATATGCATACATCCTTCCGTACATCCCTGTTACCTCAGCGCAAACTATGGGTAAACAATGTATACAACAATAGCACGTTAGGAATTTTCCAAACACCACTACTAATATTGAGATCAACTTCCATCCCCAAGAACGTAATATTCCCCAAAACCAAGATCCTATTCCCCAGCTTCCTTCTCCAGTAGGGAGTTCGGAGCTTAGGACGTGCATTTTCTGTATTGCTTCAAAGATCGCGGGGGAATAGTCATCGACATAAACGCAACACGCTGATCCCACTATCTTGCAAATTCCCCCACGATCAACCAGGATCACATCGAGAGCTATTCTATTTTGCAGCGTCATTAACCTGATTCCTCTTTCCTCCAACGTCATGTTAAATAGTATATCTGTTGTTGTGTTTATTGTATTTTTTAGGATTCTGGACAGTTGCCTTTTATTATAGGAGTTCACTATCTGCCCTAAGAATGGAATGAATGATTTTGCTACATCAGTTGCTATTAAAACACCCTCGTCAGTCCTTTTGACTCTAGTTCTGGATAGTCTGGCCATGTCTGCTGTTTCTGAGAGGAATACTCCTGGGAACAGTAGACCTGGGTAACATGTACCTCCCCAGTTTCTGGGCAACCAAGGATATGCTTTCTCTCCACATATAAAATAAACTGGATCACCTACATATACTGGTTCTGTTCCCATTTTAATACCACTGTATTCATGCATCCAGTATATGTTCCGACTGAAAAAGAGCCTTTCTTTTTTAGACAAAAAGGGACAGTTCTTGGGCTATAATTCACTGTGTAAGATGGGGGGATTGCATCTTTGTCCCCTTCTGTTCAGATGTTTTTTTCTGGTGGGGACAATCTATCTCGTCTATTTTGTCGTGTTATCTTTCGTGTACTTTTCCTCGTGGGCTCTGGGGCTATTACTTGTGCTTTATGGAAAATGGAACAACCCACAGGCTTCATTATTATCTCCTCAAACTCATTCATGTTGGTTCTGTCTAATTGACCCGTGCTACTCTCATTCCATTTCCCATAAAACATTGCACCTAAAGATGCACTACATGCAGAACTTAATGGTAGTGGCTGTACATACCACCCTAGTCCTTTCCCAGCATGCTGTGGTAAATGGGCACATACACAGCAATTTGTTTTCTTTAGAATTGCATGTGTCCTGTTCATGATCAATAGCAATGTATTATTTCCAAAACCTTCCCTGTGTCTTTCTTCCATTGGGGGCAGGGTATAAGTAATCACCTGAACGGGCTTTCAGTAGTGGATATATTAATCATTGGTAACAACATTTCTAATGGGTGTATTGCTTCAACATACCATAATATTAGGGCTGTCGATATTGGTGCTACCATGCTCATAAAGCACATTATTATTGTCAGTACCAGCATACAATTCGTTTTACCATGCGATTTTCTTAAGCCTACAGTCTTTATAATTGACTCATTCTCAGCAGTGGTGGTGCAGGAGGAGGCTGGAACCGGTCCCGGCATGTTTCTCGTCGTCCTTCTTCTTTCTTATCACAGTTCGTTGTGGATATCTCTCTTCGTCGCGCTTGCTCTGATGTCAATAAGTTCAACAGAATTGTCACAGTTCAGTTCTGCCTGTCCTTTTTAGCCTGGATTTGTTTATTCGTTTTTAGGCAAGATCACTTGTCCTTTCTTATACTACTCAGAGGACCTTTGATCAGTTATCTTATTGCCTTAGTACCATGTGCGCCCAGCTTGTCTGCTCTGGTTCCTGACACATGTCCTTTTAATCAGTTATCTCATGGCCTTAGTACCATGTGCGGCCAGCTTGTCCGCTCTGGTTCCTGACACATGTACTTTTATGATCGCACCGAGGAGCCGCGAGTCTTGAATTGTCCGACTTGCACAATTCTCACGCTTCTCTCCTCTACACCCCTAGTTCCTTCTCCGTCCATGAGCTGAACCAGAGGTTAACATAAACATCAAAAAAGAACTGCGGATCACTTTGTCATTCGAGGCCGCAAGTTGTATCGCCTCACTCCTGGTATCGTGTGATCCGTGAACAGTGCCGGTGCACTTCCAGATTCAGGCTCAAAGTCAGCCTGTGGCGCTACTGCAGGTGCTGGTGTGCGCCACGCCAATGATGCAGATCCGTTCTTTGGCGTGCTGGCAAGTGCTGGTGGGCGCCAAAGGGGTACACGATTTGTTTCTGCTGGTATTTGCAAGGCAGATTTCGTGTCGGCCAGCAGTGATGTTGATTCTGCTGGACAACGTTGGGGTACTCTTTGCCTTTCCCCCTCTTTGGCAATCGTCTCAGGCTTTGTTTCGAGTTTCACTTCTAGTTTTGGCAGATTAGGTGGCTGCTTACTGGCAACAGTTTCTTCCGTTTCTGGGACCGCTGTCTCTTTCCGGTCATCAGTGTCAGGCAAGTCTTTCAGTGCAGTTGGGATCTTCTTGGCATGGGTGGCATGGATCCATGACTTCCTTCCATCCACCCTTATTGCTGTCTGCGTCGCCAAGAGTACTTGATAAGGCCCGCGCCACCTACCTGGGTGCTAATGATGACTTTCTTTCAAAAATGTTTAGCAGCACCCAGTCGCCTGGCTCCAGCGCGTGCCCTGGACCGGTGTATCTCACTGGTAATGCCTCCTGCAACCTGCTGAAGAATCAAACACAATTTCTGCATTAAAAGGCCACAATAAGTACTAAGCACAGGATGTTCTACCTCACTAAGTCGTTTTGGCTGTGGTGCGCACCATACATTTGCCGGCCTCCCCATCACGATCTCGTACGGGGAAAGCCCAGTTTTAGCCTGTACAGACGTATGCATGCATAATAGTGCTATTGGTAATGCACCCACCCAACTCAACTTGCTTCCCGCACAAATCTTGCTAATCTTTGATTTAAGAATCCCATTATGCCTCTCCACAAGACCGGCAGAACTCAAATGCCTTGAACTTTGGAATCTCTTATCAATCTGAAGACCAGCACGTATCTGTAATACCACTGCGCCCACAAAATGTGGTCCGTTATCGGACCATAGGACACAGGGCAAGCCAAATCTGGAAAAGTACTCCTTAAGCATTACTTTTGCCGTGCTCATTGCTGTGCAGTCCTTCAAGGGATATGCCTCCACCCACTTACTGAATGCACAGATCACCACCAAGACGTATTTTAAGTTTTGGCATCTCTCCATCTCTATGAAATCAAAATGGATCACCTCAAATGGCATAGAGGGTGGGCAGAAACTGCCTGTTGGAGTCACTGTTCCCTTTCCTACATTGTGTTGCAAACACATGATACAGTTCTGCACCAACCTCTCTGCATTCTTTTTTATATTTACATTCTGCCAAACTGTAGAAAGGTGCTGTATTATTTTCTTTGCACAGATGTGCGTAGGGCTGTGGGCCATTGTGACCATTGCAGTCACGTACGAATTTGGCAACATCCAGTTTCTAGTTCCCTTGTCCACCCAACAACTGTCAACTGAGGGCTGTACTTAGGTTGCCTTGGCCTTTGTCCCAAGTTTGTACAATGGCTCACTTTGGCTTTTTTATATGCAGTTGTGCAATAGAAAGTCCAGAGCTTTGGCTCCCTCCATAAATAGAACAAACCAATGGCACGTTGATGAATTGAATATACGGGTGTTTTTTTCTAAAAGGGTCCTTTCAATAACTTGCATCTCTCTGATACAACACACAAGCCAAGTACACATGGTTTTGAGTGATAGTACAGCCTTACGGAATGTTCGATAAGTAGCAGATTGAGCGTCCGTAATACTCAATAACACACGAAGACTCATGCATTACATACAGTATCATCACACACAAGAGCGAACATCCATTCGTTGGGGTCAGGTCTCATTTCTAACAGCCTTTTTGCCACATAGGCCGCTTGCAGTTACGACAGCAACGTGGTCATGTGCCCTTTACGTGCACACACCCCCAATCAGGTGACCTTTAAAAAGGTCCACGCCCTACACACAGCACGATCGGCAGACGACACGCTGTTTGAGCTCAGAACGAGTGGAAGACGAAATAATAGGTAAGCCTGGTCCCGAATGCGCAGCTTGTTTTTAAGTAGGTGCCGTTCGGGCGTGGTTGAATAAACACGACGAGCTCCCAATGTACATTGTGAACTTTAACTTCTAAAACTAACAAGTGTATCGCAATGAGTAATCATTGCGGAGGCGTTAGTGACCTCACGTTTATAAAACAATAGAGAGTAAGGTTGAAGAGGCCACGCGAATAGCGGCTTTTCCTTGCAGGCAAACCATACGCCTTTGGAAAGAATAACCGGTGCGAGTTTAGAATTAACACGGCCTATTAGACATGCCGATTTGCATAATAAATTCGAACTAGTATTATATGTTATGCGATCACTAATATAACACTAGTGACCCATTCTGCCTTTTTTTTTTTTAACCATTTTTATTTTTGGTAGAAGCATAGTCAATTACAACATATAATCATTATACTTTGTTAACACAATGCAAAAAATCAAATTTTCATTTAGGGTTAATGTCACCCGATGTTGTGTAAATTGCCTCCAATTTTTTTTAACTATAAATTATTATTTTACTTTCAACAAATGTTCAAGAGTATAGCTTTTGACGACAAGAGTCCGCGTCATAACTTCGTAGTCTGCTCCTATACAACAGAAATTTTCAGTTTTATCTATTCATTCTTAATTTTATTTCCTCACCCCCTACCCAAGTCCTTTATCTCTAGGTTCCAGAGTCTTTTGACCTTTCCGTTAATCCGTCCCCTGTCAGGGGGTATAACCGTTTTGGGAATCTGAGGTTTGAAGAAACAAAATGTGTTAGCAAACAGTATTTAATTCATAACTCCCAGGATATACGTTTTGACTCAGTTCAGTGAATATGCAGGAAGTCCACAGTCTTATTGGAAAAACTGACTTGTAGTCTCTAAGTCACTAGGCTCAAGTTTAGGAGCGAAGCATATTCCTCTGATTTTTATCAGAATTGTACATGTTCAATCATGATTTCAAGTACTAGGTTGATTGCCAAACTGACTGCAGACACAATGTGCCACAGATTGTTTTTCCCCTGTAAGGTCTTCAAATAGAACCATTTGGCAAGTGTCTATATGTTCTAGTTATGAATCAATTTTGGTTTTGAAGCTTGCCACTTCTTCTGAGAAGTCCGACGTTGTCAGGCCTCTGAAGCAATGGGAAGGAAAAAAGCTGAAACATAAGGTTCATCTGATACCATTAAGCATTAACAAGCTGGACAGATAATAATGTGGATGTGGCTCAAAAAAAGTCAGTCTTGGAGTGGAAAGAGTACTTTTCTGTCCCACCGTAGCATTCCTTGTTCTTTTTTCTCGTCGTGCTGATTCTTTCGCTCTTTCTTCGCTCTGGGTTGTTAGGTGATCGATATATTTCTGAGGTTGCGTGGTTTATAGAAATAGGCTTCCCTGTCTCCGACCAAGTCTCTAAACGGGGACCATATGGATAAGTATCTCTGGTAAGTCTCTGTTCTTATGGCAGTTACCTTCTCCATTGCCATTACTCCCCATATTTCCACCCACCACCATGGTGTCGTTGGGCCCTCTGGCGTTTTCCACCTTTGTGCCAATGTCATTCGTGCCGCCGATAGTAAGTGTGTTATTAGAGTGGATATATGCCCTGATGCTGCATATATACCCTCTGCCTCCGCTCCCAACAGGATCACTTTAGGTGATAGTGGTAGTTCTCTGCCAGTAATGTCTTTGATGTGTCCCAGTATCTCCTTCCAATAGGTAATCGCCTTAGGGCATGTCCACCACATGTGGAACAGGTCTCCTCTCCCTCCACATTGTCTCCAACAGTTTGGGGGATATTCTGAGTTTATTTTGTGTAGTCTGTGGGGGGACATGTACCATCTGTAGCATAATTTATATGCAGCTTCTTTAATTGCTGTACATTTGGAGGATCTATGAGCTCTCATCCATATTTGGTCCCACTCTCTTTCCGTTATTGGCTCTCCTATATCTTTTTCCCAATTCTCTTTATATCTTAGGTTGTCCGTTGGTTGTGCTCCATCGAGTAGCCTGTCCATTCTAGAAATCCGTCTCTCTGGTTTCCCCTCTTGCATTGTTAGTTAGAAGCCTGTTAGTGTTCTTGTACCCGCTCTTTTCACTGATGGGTGGGAGATCCAGTGTTGTATTTGCATGTATCTGAACCTTTCATTTTCCCCCAGATCGAATTTCTTTTTGCATTCTAAGAAAGGGATTGGGTCACCCGTTTTGGTACATGTCCTGCAGTGTTAGGGTGTCTGCGCCTTTCCACCCTACCCAGAAATTCTTCTTCAAGCCTGGGGTGAAATCGATGTTATGTGCTATTGGGGATAATGGGCCCAACCCTCGTTTGATCTTTTTCATTTGTATGGCTCTGTCCCAGTTACTCAGGGCTGTTTTAGTAGCTCTTAGTAGTTTTCCTTCTGTTTCGCGGCCTTGGGGTTCAGTGCGAGGAGCGCTGTTATCGGGATCTGTGTGGATGCTTGTTCTATGGCTCTCCATCTTTTGGTGTCGGCTGGGTTAGCCCACTGTAGTATGGGGGCCAAATGCGCTGCCATGATGTATCTGCCCAAGTCTGGAACTCCCAGGCCTCCCAGGAGCGGAGGACGGGTCAGTGTACGTCTCTGTATTCTGGGTCTCTTTTTTGCCCATATGAATCTAAATACTGCGTTTTGAAGTTCTTTGATCATCTGTGGCGGGATCTCCGCGGGTATTGAACTGGTCACAAATAATAGGCGGGGGAGAAGGGTCATCTTTACCGCTGCTATTCTGGCAAACCACGACAGTTTCTGGTTATCCCATCTCAGTAGGTCTGCTTGTAGTTGTTTCCAACTAGGGGGGAAGTTTGATTTATATAAGTCCTCAAATTTCTTTGCCAGGTGAACTCCCAGGTATTCTAGAGTGTTTTCTTCCCATCTCAGGGGGAAACTCTGCTTCATGCCATTTATTGTATTTGCGTCCTCAGTTATGTTTAATGCCTTTGATTTATTGTATTTGATTGTGAATCCGAATATGGTGGCAAATTCCTCCAGTGTTTCAACGGCTCTCGGTAGTGTGTTCTTAGTGTCTCCCATATAGAGCATCACATCGTCAGCGTATAATGCTATTTTCTGCGGGGTCTCCTTGATTTGCACTCCTTTTATAGCAGGGTCTCCTCTGTACCGCGCTGCTAATGGCTCCATAGCCATTGCAAATATTAGTGGGGATAGGGGGCAGCCCTGGCGTGTACCCCTCCGTATCTCCACTTGTTTTGAGTCGCAGATGTTTATCCGGAATGATGTTGATGGGTGTTGAAAGTTTGCCAGGATCATCCTGCTGAATTGTGTCCTGCATCCGAATTTCTCCAGGATCATCCGAAGGTATTCCCAGTCCAAGCTGTCGTAAGCGAGTGAAGCGTCTAGAGCCGCTATTGCAAATATCTGATTTGTGCGTCTCCCCCATTCAATTACATTTATGGCTCTTCTAACGTTATCTTGGGTGTGACGTCCCCTAACAAAACCTGCTTAATCTTCGTGAATGATATCTGGGAGGATCAGCGATAGTCTATTCGCTAGTATCTTTGTGTATAGCTTTGCATCTGTGTTTAGGAGTTCTATCGGGCGGTAACTTGAACATTCGGCGGGATCCTTGTTTGGTTTCAGCACAAGGATTGTTGATGATCTTGCCAAATCTGGGGAGATCGATCCAGTCTCTCTGATTGTGTTGAAAAGTCGGGTGAGGGGGCCTAGTAGTTGTATTTGGAATGTTTTGTAGTACGCATTTCTGAAGCCATCTGGGCCTGGGGTCTTGTTCCTTGGTAATGAAGAGATAGCTTCGTTGATTTCTTGGGCTGTGAATGGCCTCCCCAGGATTTCTGTGTCCTTGTCCGAGATTTGGGGTAGATGGGTAGCCAGTAGATAAGATTTTTGGTCTGTCGCATTTAGGTTTGCTCCCTGTAGTAGTTCTTCATGAAACCGGACCATTATTTCCAGTTTCTCTTCCTCTTTTGTGATCATGTCCCCTTTTTCATTTCTTAGGGCGGCTATATAGTTACGGGATTTCTGTTTGTTTAGTTTGGCCGCCAGGAATTTGTTTGCCTTGCCTCCGTGGACGTAGTAGGATTGCTTAGTGTTAAGCAACATCTGTGCTACAGCATCCGCAGAGTCACCTTCTATTTGGGCACGAGCCTTCTTTAATTCTCGCCAGGATTTCTGCGTTTGTCGGGACTTGTGGTTTTTCTCTGCCTCTTTTAGGGCTAGTTCCATCCTGCGGGTTAATAACACCCGTTCCCTACAGTATATTGCTGCCTGGGCCATGAATTCTCCTTGGATTACAGCTTTCCCCGCGTCCCAGACTGTTTTCCAGTCAACCTCGCCGTTGTCGTTCTCTTCAAAATAGTTGTTTATAGTTTCCTCCATGTGTGCCCTAAGCGCTAGATTGCGCAGGATCAGGTCGTTGAGTCTCCACGACGGGCGTTGTTTGTTTTCCCCTCCGTCTATTTACAGGCTAACCAGTACTGGGGCGTGGTCCGAAATGTATTGTGTTCCTATTTCCACCTTAGTCACTTGGGGGATTAGAGTTGCTGAGACCAGGATCATGTCTATTCTGGAGTATCCTCTGTGTACTGCAGAATAGTGAGTGTATTCTCTCGTGTCTCCTTGGAAGAAGCGCCAGGTCTCGATTACTTCTAGCTCTCTGAGGAGCTTTCCCAACGCCTGTCTGTTTCTCTGGTCGGCTACTGTAGGGGGCAGGGTTTTATCGAGGCTAGGGTCCATTATGCAGTTGAAGTCCCCTCCTATGATCGTTTGGCCTTCGCACCAACTCCCTATTTTCAGTAAGAGCTCTGTGATGTATCGGTCTTGTTTGTCGTTAGGGGATATATATCCAGGATCGTGTAGGTCTTTCCTTTAATAGTTCCCTTGATTCCCAGGTATCTCCCTTCAGTATCACTAATTATCTGTTGTTTGCGGAAATTCAGTCCCTTGGCCAACAGTATTGCGAGCCCTTTTGTTTTTGAGCCGCTGGAGGCGAAGTATTGTTGTGGGAATTCCTTGTTACGCATTCTTTTTTCATCCGTTTTCAGGAGGTGGGTCTCTTGCAGGATAGCTACCTTTGCAGGCAACTTCTCGAGCCTGTTGAGAATCGCTCGTCGTTTCCCGGGGGAGTTCAGCCCTTGTACATTTAGCGAGACGATCAGTGTCTCTGCCATTTTTGTACGGGATATGTTTGTTGCTTCTGTCTCTTAGTGTGTTTAGTTTTGGGTTAGTTTGAAGTGGCCCACCTGCCATGGTCAGGTGCTTCCTCCGTGTCTCCTCCAGTCGCTTCTTTATTTAGTGTCTTCTTCAGGGTGTTTCGTTCGTGATATTTGAAGGGGCCTGTCAGTTTTTTTTCTCTGTTATGTCTTCTTTTCCTTTCTGATGACCATTCCCATTGGTTGTTTTGGCTGCTGGGTGTGCTATTTTGTGGGCTAGTTCCGGTTTGGCTTTGTTCTTCCTGAATTTGTAGTAACGCCAGGCCTTCCTCGCATGTGCTGATCCTTCTTTGTTTCCCTTTCCAGGGGAAGGCTAGTCCAAAGGGGAATGTCCATCTGTATGCGATTTGTTCAGATTGTAGTGCTTTTGTGATTGGTTGCATAAGCTTCCTCTTATGTAGGGTAATCGACGCTAGGTCTTGGTACAGTTGGATTCGCCCTCCATTGATTGTTAGTTCTTTGTGGGTACGTGCGGCTCTCAAGATGTCCTCTTTCAGGCTATAAGAGGTCATGGCGATAAGAACATCTCTAGGTCTCACTCCTGGTTCATTCCTTTTGGGGCCCACTCAGTGGATTCTGTCAAATTCGAATCTCTCTGGGGAGGGGTGTCGTTCAGGATGCTGCTGAAGCAGTGTTGCATGGTGTCCCGTAGGTCTTTATCCTGGATCGTTTCTGGCAGGCCCTTGACCCGGATATTGGATCTTCGTGAGCGATTTTCCAAATCTTCGGTTTGGATCTCTAGGTTATTTGTAGCCCTGGCAACTTGGTCTAGCAGGCCATTGTATTGCTTTGCTTCCTCTGTCATATGTGAGAGTCCATTTTCGAGTGTGTTCACTCTGCCTCCAAGTTCGTCTATCTCTTGCCGTACCTCTTTCAAGGACGTCTTCAGCTCTTCTTTCATTCTTTCTAGTTGATTCTGGAGCGTGTTTGTTATCCTGGATTCCATGCCCCTAAGGCAGTCAAGTAGTTCTTCCTTATTTATAGACATGTCAGAATTATTAGGCGTCGTTGATTCTCCCTGTTCCTGAGGTTTTTGAGGGGCACTTTGTTGCGTTGTGTTCCAGCAGCTTTCTAGCAAGCGATTTTGGTTTTTCGCTGGTGTTTATGGTTCTTGCGTGGGGAGTTTTCCCTTTAATCCCGGGCATCAGATTCACTTCTCGTTGAGACTCCTTGTGGGTCTCCTGACACTTGTTTTCGTGGGTCTCCGCTAGGGGATGGCTCCGTCCAAGTCGCGTATGGTTCGCCTTCACATGGGTCAGACCCCTGCCATGGGCCGAGGACAATGTTGACTGCTTTTGGGATGCAGGCCCTCGTTTAGGTAAAGCTTATTTGCAAGGGTAAGTTGTCTTGTGGCCTTCTAGCACCCCAAAGCAAACAGTGTTGGTGGAGGAGCTATGGTCCCCTCTCTCGTTGGGACCTCTCGTGGTCCAAGCACAATTGTCCCCAGTCTTCAGGGTTAATCACAGCTTTATCTGGAGATGTGTGATCCTGTAGGACAGGGACAGTTTATTTTCGGGCCAGGGGTGTTGGAGGTGCGGCAGTTGTTGGTGCTGTGGGCCAGAATTGCTCCTGTAATCCGCGTGTTCCACCCACGTGCAGGCCTAAATTATAGCCGAGTGCAGGCCCAAGTATGTAAAGTTATAGGCCCCTCGTGATATCAGTTGCTGTTGGGCTGTTCCACCAGTGTTCCTCAACCAACGACAATAGATGGGGTTTCAAGTTGTCGACAGTTTTCTGGCCCTCTCCTGCATGGACTGTATCCTCCCATGTATTATTGTGATGCCGGAAATGCATCTGAGGGACAGGGCCTCTGAATCCTTGTCCTTTTTCTGTTTTTACCGTGTGTTCTGTCATGTTTTCTGCCCAGGAGTCCATGAGGGACTCCTGGCAGTGCAGCTCTCTTTTGGTTTGGTGAACAGACCCATGGGATACCCTTATGGCACCCATGGGTAGGGGTACAACCCTGTGCCCCTAGTGTATGTTTTTGGGCACCTGTGGGTGGCCCACAGAGCAGGGTATGGGCTGGTGGCAGCTCCATGCTGAATTTGACAGGTGCTCTGGGTGTCCTCCATTTTGGGATACCCAGGCCCTGCCATTGGAATCAGTTGATTCCTGATAGGAAACAAGATGGCCCCTGTGGCCTCTTGCTTTCTATTGCCTGTTATCTTGTTTTTCCCAAAGTCCTGGGAAGCCCTGACTCTGTCCCTTCCCCCTGACTGGCTGTTGGGTGGAAGTTCCATATATGGTGTTGTTGTGAAGGCCCAGCTAGACTGACTGGAGCCTTCCCAGTGACTGTATGTTGTGGGTACCTCCTGTGGGTGGGACCTGGGTGAATGGAGTGTGTGACCAATATACACTCCTTGTTGTGGTTGTCTGGTTTCTGGCATGAGAGACAAAGACTGAGACAGCCCTGCCCGAAACTGGCCTGAATGCAGTGTGTAGTGTTGAATGGCTGGGTACTTGTCCCAATCCACATTCCTTGTTGTGAGTGTCTGAAAGGGAGGAGTGTGGCCTGAATGCACTGTGTGCCTGATTGGCTGACTGACTGCATGAATGCCCTTCTGTGTGATTGGCTGCTGTGTGTGTGCCAGCAGTGTGGATGAGAGACAGAATAGTATATCTGGGGACCTCTCACCACTGGAAATTGTTCAGAAGCATTCAGAAGCTGAGTCTCCACTCAAGAGTAACTGGATTTGCTGATCCTCGACGTCCAGCTGGAAGAAGAAGACTTGCTGTGGCATTTGTTTCGACGGAACTGAAGGTTGTCGAAATCGTCGAGGACTGACCCGAGAGAGGACCTGGTAAGGCGCCCTCTTCCCGTGCTCCGAGGGACCATCGAGCACCGCTGAATCTTCGCCGAAGCGCCCTGGAAGTCAGACCCTCGAAAGGCTGCCGACCCGAGACGGGACCGCCGAGGAGATCGAAGTGAAGCACCCGGACCTCGACGCTGTCGAAGTCCATTGCCGTCGACCAGGGTTCGCAGGTCTGTGTAACCGCTGGAGGCCCGTCGAAGTTGTGTTGCCCAGCCGTGGGAACCACTTGACGCCGTGCCGCCGACGACCGGAGCCGTCCGCTCCTTGCCTAAGAACATTTGACTCGAAGGACTCCCTCGTCCGCACCGTCGACCGCTTTTGCCCTGCCGGAGAAAGTCGAGGACGACCAACGCGCCGAGGAGAATCCGCCGGTGGGTTTCCCGCCACCTCACGATCCCAAAGACTCGAGCGACTCGACGCCCTTGCTGGGCTCCCGTCTCTACAATCTTTGCGGTCCAGAACTATTGTCATCGAGGTGCCCCGCACACCTCCGCCTTGCAGGACGCCGACGCCCCGACGCCGACGAGCACCGCTCGGACGAAGCTGCTGCCTCTTCGACATCGTTCTACCTCGTTTGTCGACGGACGTTCGACGCCCCGTGCCTCCCGCTTGAAAGGGAAGGCATTCAAGAAGGGCCGTCGATTCCCCGTCGCCGAACCCCGAGGTCTTCGACGTTTCTCGACGCCTCTCGACGATCCGTGACTCCTGCTTAAAAGGGGGTCATTCAAGAAGGATCTGTCGACGCCTCTTCGAAGAACTCGACTCCACCAGGTACATTGGGGGGGTAAAAACATTGTAGGAGAGAATAAGACTGTTGAACAATATATGGACTGGGCTTGTGTCATATCCCTTTATTTTACAGGTTGCCCAGGTGGGGGGAGCTCCACACAGAACTGTGTCCAGTAGCTAGGGCCAGTATTCTGCCTATTGTTTCAACCATCTTTTATCTCTCCTCTCTCTATTGCTGGTTTCCTTCTTATTGATCTGTGTGCCATTTTTACAGTATTGTGAATGCACTTTAATGAGGTCTAATATTAGTGGTACCACTTTAGAATTGTAGATATTTATCATTATTGGTTTTCCTGAGCACAAAGTGCGTTGTTGTGATAAGTGTACATAACCCTTGAATATTAATTATATAAAGACTGTGTTTTCAGTAATACAGTGTGTGGACATTCCTTTGTGGGGGGCTTGGGGATACACTGTACTTAAGAACCAGCCTGCATCACCTCCTGAGAAGCTAGGCCTTGATTGCTCGTCCATCGCTACCGTAATCGAGAATCTTGGCTGGGGTCTTCTGTGCCTCTCCTCTACCATATAGAGAGCGGAAGTACAGACCCCCCCACCGGTAGCGTGACAAGCTGGTGGCAGCGGTGGGATGCTTATGGTTTTAAGACTCAGTGTATAACCGTGCCACTTACAAAATATCCGCACTTTATTAGATTAAGGTTTGGGTGTGTACCAAATAACTGCATTACAGGCAATGGAGCCCATTGCAAATGGTAAATTGACTCGGATGAGCTTAGAGGCTCTCCAGAGTGCTTGTGAAGCCAGGGAGTTGGACTTTGTGGATAAGTCTAGGGCTGAGCTGATAGCTGCCCTGGTGGACTACCAGACTGATGGTGAAACCCTTGATGAAGGGGGGGATGCAACCAGTGAGGACTCTGCCCCTGGGGTTGTCGCTGAATCTGTTTCTGGGAATGCCACCATTCCTGCTGCCTCTGTTCCAAACCCCAGCAATTCCATGGAACTTGAGTTATTAAGGATGAAATTGGCATTTGAATATCGCAAGTTGGAAATAGAAGCTGAGCTTAAGAAAGAGGAGCTGGCACAGCAAGTGGAACTCAAGAATAGGGATCTTGCGCTCAAAGACAAGGACACTGAATGTCAGAGAATCCAGCTAGAGAGAGCTAGAGTGGAGACTTCAGCTAGACCAATTGAGAGTGGCAGGTCCCCAGCCACCAAGTTTATGAAAGATTTGGTTGGTGTGTTTGTGGAGGGTTCAGATATCCTCCAATGGATTGAAGCGTTTGAAATGGCTTGTGCAATTCATGATGTAGATAAAAGAGATTGGGCTAAGTGTTTGTTAAGCAGAGTGCCTCAAACTGGATATGACTGTATTCTGAAGCTGAGTGTGGAGGAAAGGGGTCAGTATGAGTGTATGAAGTCTGCTTTGATTGCCAAGTTTGGCAAGACACCTACCCAATACCTTAAAAGGTTCAGGGATTTTAAGAAAAGAGAGAATGTGTCTTGGGTTGACTGGGTGAGTACTGCGCACATGAACATGATGGGGTGGATTGACGGTTACAAGGTGAAAACTTTTGTTGAGTTGTCCCACCTCTTGTTTTTTGAGCATTTTTCTGAAGCCTGTTCACCAGAGCTGCGTCAGTATGTGGCTGACCAGAACATTTTGGACCCCTTTAAGCTGGCTAGGTTGGCTGACAAGTGGGTCTCCCACCGGGTGTCCCCTAAGGACTCCAGTGGGAAGGACAAGGACAAAGAAAAGGGGACCTCTCAGAAAGCTGAGGAGTCCCAAAAGCAATCACAGTCGGGTAAACCAAAACCTTCCTCTCCTAAGACCCAAAAATCTGGTGGGGATAAGTCCTCTGTGGGTGGGAATAAGAGTAGTGGTCCACCTGCTGCAAAGCAGGTTCCCAGTGGTTCCAGTACCGTACCCCGCACTCCTGCCACTTGTTGGGATTGTGGGGCTCTGGATCACAAAAGGGGTGACCCCAAGTGTAAAGGTAAGGCACTTGGAGTACAGGCTGTCAGCCTGACCTACCCTTACCCCGTGGCTGAGGTGGAGGCCACTGTCCTCCCCTCCTCTACAGGAATCACATTTGGTGCTCCGGTAGAGATTTCCTTAGTGTCCCTTGGGGCCTGGGACCAGTACGCAGAAGTACTGGCAACTATCCCGCAGAACACCCGTAGGTTTTTGAGAAGTGTCCTCTTGAATGGCCAGCCTTCTACTGGTTTGAGAGACACTGGGGCAAGCATGACAGTGGTGGACAGGACCCTGCTCAAGCCAGAGGACTATGTAGGTGCTCCTCTGAGAACCACCAGGTTAGCTGGTGGGCCTCCCAAATTATCGCCTGTAGCCCTAGTCACACTCATGATTGGAGACAAGACAGCAAAGCTTCCTGTCCTGGTTCAGGACAATGTCCCTGCTAACATTCTGTTAGGAAATGATCTAGTAGAGTTGGGGTTGATCTCGGATGGTCTTCCCATGACTGCTGCTGCAGTCACTAGGTCACAGGTGACACCGGGTCTGGCTGTGAGTCAGGTACCCGAGCCAAAGGCGAGGCCTAAGGCAAGAAGAAGGAAGACCAAGAAGGCCACCTCGGTGGAGGGAACACCTTCTCTTCCTGCTGTTCCGACAGCACCCATTGGGATCCATGCTCCGGACGGGCTGGGTCCAGCGGAAAACCCAAACTCAACTCCTGTGGGAGAAGAGACAGAAGACTCTCCTGTGGGAGAGGTTCTCAACCCGGAGGATCATCCCGACCTTCAATGCTTGTTAGCTGAAGGGGGACCCTCCCGGGCAGACTTCTGTAAGGGACAGAGAGAGTGCCACTCTCTCGAGGGCCTGAGGAAACAGGCCCTGTCCCAGGCACAAGGTGAAGTGCCTAGGACATTCAAGATTTATTGGGAGGGTGAGCTCCTTGTTAGTGAGCCCACTAAGCCCGAACCTGGTGCCCGCAAGAGGTTGGTGGTACCCCAGGTTTACAGGCCCTTCCTACTGCAGTTGGCGCATGAGGTGCCCTTGGCTGGTCATCTTGGGACCAAGAAGACTAAGCAGAGGCTCTCTGCCCATTTCTACTGGCCACGGATGGGAGTAGAGGTGGAGTCCCACTACAGGACCTGCCCAACTTGTCAGTTGTCTGGCAAGACTGGAGGCAGGGTCATTGCCCCACTGCAGCCATTACCAGTGGTTGGCACACCATTTGAGAGGGTGGGCATCGACATCGTCGGTCCCCTTGACCCTCCCACTTCAGGTGGACATCGGTTCATCCTGGTCTTGGTAGATCATGCCACCAGGTACCCTGAGGCAATACCCCTTCGGACTGTTACTGCCAAGGTGGTTGCCAGGGCTCTCCTGGGCATTTTCACCCGTGTTGGATTCCCCAAGGAGGTTGTCTCTGACCGAGGATCCAACTTCATGTCTAGTTACATGAAAACCATGTGGAAAGAGTGCGGGGTAACCTACAAGTTCTCCACCTCTTACCACCCCCAGACCAATGGTCTGGTTGAGAGATTTAACAAAACTCTCAAGGGCATGCTAGGTGCTTTGGAAGAGCCCCTAAGGAGGAAATGGGATCTCCTCCTGCCATGCCTGCTGTTTGCTTACAGAGAGGTACCTCAAGAGGGTGTTGGTTTCAGCCCCTTTGAGTTACTCTTTGGACATCCCGTGAGGGGGCCCCTCGCCTTGATCCGAGAAGGCTTGGAAGCCACCCCTCCAGGTCCCGCCAAGCAAGTGGGGGACTATGTGTTAGGCCTCAGGCGGAGGATGACACAAATGATGGGTCAGGCAACAGCAAATCTCAAGGCCAGCCAGGAATTGAATAAGTACTGGCATGACCTGAAAGCTTCGCAAGTGGATTGGACTCCGGGACAGGAAATCCTTGTGATGGAGCCTACCAAGCCTAGAGCTTTGGCAGACAAGTGGACTGGACCCTTCAGGATCATCTCCAAGATGGGCGAAGTCAATTATCTGGTGGACATGGGAGCCTCTGGGGTAGCCCCCCAGGTATTCCATGTCAACAGGCTCAAGCCTTTCCACAGGCGAGCAGAGGTCTCATGTCTCTTGCTAGCTTCAGGGCAAGAAGAGGATGAGAGTGAGCCCCTTCCTGATTTGCTGCATAGCAACCCTCAGGATGGCTCAGTGTAGGGAGTACAACTCTCTCCCGATTTGACAACAGAGCAGCAGAGGGCCTGCCGGGCTTTGCTCCAGCAGTATGCCCCTCTGTTTTCACTGACACCGGGCCTTACACCGTGGTGTAAGCACGAAATTGACACTGGTGACAGTGTGCCTGTCAAAAGCAGGAGCTATCGTATGTCAGATACCGTCAAAAACCACATCCAGGCTGAGGTCGCCAAGATGTTGGATCTGGGTGTTATTGAACCCTCCACCAGTCCCTGGTCCAGTCCAGTGGTCCTTGTCCCCAAGGCAAGTTCCCCGGCGGGTACCAAGGATTGGAGGTTCTGTGTGGACTACCGAGGAGTCAATGCCGTCACCAAAACTGACGCGCACCCATTGCCCAGGGCTGATGAGCTCGTGGACACTATAGGTGCTGCCAAATTTGTGAGCACCTTTGACCTTACCTCAGGCTATTGGCAAATAGCTCTGACGGACCATGCCAAGGAAAAGACGGCATTCTCCACACCTGAGGGACTCTACCAGTTTAGGGTCATGCCCTTTGGGTTGAAGAATGCCCCTGCCACCTTCCAGAGATTGGTCAACCATGCGCTCAGTGGGCTGGAAGCCTTTTGTGTGGCTTACTTAGACGACATTGCCGTCTACAGTTCCACCTGGGAAGAGCATTTGACACATCTGGATAAGGTGTTGCAGGCCTTGAAAAGGGCTAACCTCACTATCAAGGCCACCAAGTGCCAGATAGCTCAGGGGAAAGTTACCTATCTTGGTCATGAGGTAGGAGGGGGTCAAATCCAACCTCTCTCCAGTAAAGTACAGGACGTACAGAACTGGGAGACTCCCACTACTCAAACCCAGGTGAGAGCCTTTTTGGGCCTCACTGGGTACTATCGCAATTTCATGGCAGACTATGGAACCATAGCTGCACCCCTGACAGCTCTAACTTCACCCAAACAGCCTAGGAAGGTTAATTGGACTGAAGACTGTCAGAGGGCCTTTGATGGCTTGAAAGAAAGTCTGTGTAGGGCACCTGTGTTGAGTGCGCCTGACTACAGCCGACCCTTTATCGTCCAGACGGATGCCTGCGACACCGGAATTGGAGCTGTCTTGTCCCAGTTAGATGACAAAGGGAGAGAACATCCTATCATATTCATCAGTAGACAACTCAAGGGTAGAGAACTTAGGTGGGCTACTGTTGAAAAGGAATGTTTTAGTATAGTTTGGAGCCTTAGGCGTTTTAGGCCCTACCTTACGGGGTCCACCTTCAAGGTCCAAACAGATCATAAGCCCCTGAAGTGGCTTATGCAGATGAAGGGTGAGAATCCGAAATTGCTCAGGTGGTCGATTAGCCTACAAGGGCTAGACTTCACCATAGAGCACAGACCAGGGAAGAGTCACGATAATGCAGATGGCCTTTCCAGAAGGTATGTTGACCGTCTGGATGAGGGTGTCTATCCCGTGGGAGATTAGGCACCCTCCACCTCAGTCTGGGGGGGGCGACTGTGATGCCGGAAATGCATCTGAGGGACAGGGCCTCTGAATCCTTGTCCTTTTTCTGTTTTTACCGTGTGTTCTGTCATGTTTTCTGCCCAGGAGTCCATGAGGGACTCCTGGCAGTGCAGCTCTCTTTTGGTTTGGTGAACAGACCCATGGGATACCCTTATGGCACCCATGGGTAGGGGTACAACCCTGTGCCCCTAGTGTATGTTTTTGGGCACCTGTGGGTGGCCCACAGAGCAGGGTATGGGCTGGTGGCAGCTCCATGCTGAATTTGACAGGTGCTCTGGGTGTCCTCCATTTTGGGATACCCAGGCCCTGCCATTGGAATCAGTTGATTCCTGATAGGAAACAAGATGGCCCCTGTGGCCTCTTGCTTTCTATTGCCTGTTATCTTGTTTTTCCCAAAGTCCTGGGAAGCCCTGACTCTGTCCCTTCCCCCTGACTGGCTGTTGGGTGGAAGTTCCATATATGGTGTTGTTGTGAAGGCCCAGCTAGACTGACTGGAGCCTTCCCAGTGACTGTATGTTGTGGGTACCTCCTGTGGGTGGGACCTGGGTGAATGGAGTGTGTGACCAATATACACTCCTTGTTGTGGTTGTCTGGTTTCTGGCATGAGAGACAAAGACTGAGACAGCCCTGCCCGAAACTGGCCTGAATGCAGTGTGTAGTGTTGAATGGCTGGGTACTTGTCCCAATCCACATTCCTTGTTGTGAGTGTCTGAAAGGGAGGAGTGTGGCCTGAATGCACTGTGTGCCTGATTGGCTGACTGACTGCATGAATGCCCTTCTGTGTGATTGGCTGCTGTGTGTGTGCCAGCAGTGTGGATGAGAGACAGAATAGTATATCTGGGGACCTCTCACCACTGGAAATTGTTCAGAAGCATTCAGAAGCTGAGTCTCCACTCAAGAGTAACTGGATTTGCTGATCCTCGACGTCCAGCTGGAAGAAGAAGACTTGCTGTGGCATTTGCTTCGACGGAACTGAAGGTTGTCGAAATCGTCGAGGACTGACCCGAGAGAGGACCTGGTAAGGCGCCCTCTTCCCGTGCTCCGAGGGACCATCGAGCACCGCTGAATCTTCGCCGAAGCGCCCTGGAAGTCAGACCCTCGAAAGGCTGCCGACCCGAGACGGGACCGCCGAGGAGATCGAAGTGAAGCACCCGGACCTCGACGCTGTCGAAGTCCATTGCCGTCGACCAGGGTTCGCAGGTCTGTGTAACCGCTGGAGGCCCGTCGAAGTTGTGTTGCCCAGCCGTGGGAACCACTTGACGCCGTGCCGCCGACGACCGGAGCCGTCCGCTCCTTGCCTAAGAACATTTGACTCGAAGGACTCCCTCGTCCGCACCGTCGACCGCTTTTGCCCTGCCGGAGAAAGTCGAGGACGACCAACGCGCCGAGGAGAATCCGCCGGTGGGTTTCCCGCCACCTCACGATCCCAAAGACTCGAGCGACTCGACGCCCTTGCTGGGCTCCCGTCTCTACAATCTTTGCGGTCCAGAACTATTGTCATCGAGGTGCCCCGCACACCTCCGCCTTGCAGGACGCCGACGCCCCGACGCCGACGAGCACCGCTCGGACGAAGCTGCCGCCTCTTCGACATCGTTCTACCTCGTTTGTCGACGGACGTTCGACGCCCCGTGCCTCCCGCTTGAAAGGGAAGGCATTCAAGAAGGGCCGTCGATTCCCCGTCGCCGAACCCCGAGGTCTTCGACGTTTCTCGACGCCTCTCGACGATCCGTGACTCCTGCTTAAAAGGGGGTCATTCAAGAAGGATCTGTCGACGCCTCTTCGAAGAACTCGACTCCACCAGGTACATTGGGGGGGTAAAAACATTGTAGGAGAGAATAAGACTGTTGAACAATATATGGACTGGGCTTGTGTCATATCCCTTTATTTTACAGGTTGCCCAGGTGGGGGGATCTCCACACAGAACTGTGTCCAGTAGCTAGGGCCAGTATTCTGCCTATTGTTTCAACCATCTTTTATCTCTCCTCTCTCTATTGCTGGTTTCCTTCTTATTGATCTGTGTGCCATTTTTACAGTATTGTGAATGCACTTTAATGAGGTCTAATATTAGTGGTACCACTTTAGAATTGTAGATATTTATCATTATTGGTTTTCCTGAGCACAAAGTGCGTTGTTGTGATAAGTGTACATAACCCTTGAATATTAATTATAGAAAGACTGTGTTTTCAGTAATACAGTGTGTGGACATTCCTTTGTGGGGGGCTTGGGGATACACTGTACTTAAGAACCAGCCTGCATCACCTCCTGAGAAGCTAGGCCTTGATTGCTCGTCCATCGCTACCGTAATCGAGAATCTTGGCTGGGGTCTTCTGTGCCTCTCCTCTACCATATAGAGAGCGGAAGTACAGACCCCCCCACCGGTCTTGACAATTATGAGAATGTGAGAGAAGATGTCGCTATTCGTGCTGGCTTTATCCCTGTGGCGCTGGTTCCTACCTTTATAATGTTGACAGGCGGCGTTCCGCTCCCAGTGCAGCCGCAGCTCGATGTGCGCTCTCTGCAACTTTCCTCCACCTCGTTTGCGGGGCTGTGGGTGGATATCGCTTCCACGGAACCCCGCCGCACTGCGGGGGGCAGAGGGGGGAGTGTGGGGGTCCCCGGGTGCGCTCCCCCGTCGGCCCGAGGTGGCAGTAGGCCCGGCTGGTGGTGTGGGCCCGAGCCCCTTGCTGTTCGAATCTCAAAAGGGTGGGGGGGCAAGGGGCCGAACACTCCTCCGCGCCGGCCCGGATCCCAAAGAGGGGGCCTCACCTGGAATCCAAATCCCCCTGCGCGCAGGTAGGGGCACCCACTATAGTTCACCGAGAGGGCAGGTGTTGCGCCCTTAACTTTGCCCTCATGGAAATCAGGAGTTCATGTGCAAGTTGTTGTATTTGCCGAAGGGGTGAGGACGCAAGCCCCTCCACCCAGTGGTATCAGCTATAAAAGAGTTAGGGTGCATATGAGTGGGGAGGCCACGATGATGTTTCCAGAGGCCAGGGCCCCTCTGGGCTCAATGCAAGGGACTGGCGCAGTTCGATCCACGCAACGCTGGGGCTAGTGGAATCAGGCGTGTTGGAAGGAGGAGGAGCGGAGCCAGGGCAGGGCCCCAAGTGCAGTAAAGTATCAGGTACGGGGGAATGGAGCCCTGTGCTATTGTCTCGCCACGAGGCCAGGGGCTACTGGCAAGCTGTCTGTGGATCCCTGCAGGGTATGAAGCAGCGGTGTCCCTCCTCGGGGGTGCGCATTGGGGCCCTCCACCTCCACGTACCATATGGCCACAAGGATCTGGCTGACAAGTGTGCGTTGTCGGGGGAGCCACCCCGTGTGTTGCAGTCTCCCTGACGTTGGGGGGGGGGGCCTGCAACCGGATCACCTCCTCGATGTAGCGCTGTCCCCAGGGAGGGAGGGCCGGGCAGGGCCAATGTAGGGGGAACCGCCTCCCTGTATCCGCGCTGGTCCAGCGCCCAAGGACCGGGACACGTCCTGGCCGCACAGTTCACTTGTCTCTTGCAGGCGAGGGGTGTAGGTCTTGTGCAAGTTTGTAGTCACGTTTATATCACAGGTGTGGATTTTCGGGGCCTATCCGCTGATTCTGAGTCCAATGTATCACGGGAGGGTGGGGCTGTGTGGTAGGGGCAGTGCTGCAGGGCCCCGCAGTTGCCCCTTATGTGTTCAGCCCGAGCAGTGTGACTAACAGTTCTTGGGTGCCAGGATATGGGTTAAGCCTGGGGGTGACTCATCCCTTCCTCGTTTGCAGATGGATGTTTCTGCTTGGAATAACCGTGGGGTTAAGTATTCATGGGGCACCACTGTGCAGAGGAGGGGTGGCTTTTGGAGTGTCCAGTACTGTGTGCTTTGCATAAAACAACTGTGGTGCGGGTAAATGTGAAGCAGGGTGCTTTATGCGTGACAAAAGTTTGATATATCAAATGCTGAAGGACTTCAGCAAGGGTTCCTGTGCCACTTATGAATCGGCATCTCCTGTAACTGGAACCGCTCCGAGCACTGCCCCCACACGGCGCGTATGTCTGCCTATGAGCGTCCCCGGTGCGGGCCCGCTCCTCGTTCTACACTTCAACTGCGAGGTGGATACAGCGGTGGGGTCCCGGTGTGGAGGGTCCTGGGCTGCCTCTGGGGGGGCCGAGGCACACTTCAACCGTCCTGTGAGGTGAGTGCAGCGACCGGGCTCTGGCATGGAGGGATTTGGGCTGCCCCCGGGGGGGTGCGAGATACATGACCTTCAGTCTCGACACTCTGAGCCGTGCCTGCTCAGTGGCACTCGTGTCACTTATATGGGCATAGCGTTGGGTCTGCAGGCACGCTATTTTATACGAAGCGCCCGCGACCAACACACTTGTGCTCCAAAGCCTCCACAGTGTTACAGATCCTCTCGTCTCCGGGCCCCTCCTCCTGCAGGGCCGTGTGCGTTGGTTGTCTGCCCCTTTCAGCAACGTGGCAGCTTTCACACGGCGTATCTCAGTCGCGGCAGCAGTGATTGAGCTGAAACTCTGCGAAGTGTTCTCTAATAGTTCATAAACAGTTCTGCTAGTTTATGAGCAAAAACGGGCTCCTGAAGTTATTTCTTTCGCATTTCGGCCCAGGATGCCATGTCTCCACACGTGCAACAGCGCCCCCCCATTCGGCCTTTTTTAACAGGCAGTTTTATAGATGAAACTGCAGGACTTAGTTCTAACGTAAGACAGCTGGTCACGCAGCACTCCAGTATAGAGATTTTGAAGATTCACCTACACAGAGATGTACTCCGTAAGTCCTAGAAAAATCCTTTTTCAGGACCTTTTCACCACAATAAGAATGTAAAGATTATGTATTATCCTTTCTGTGTTCCCTTTAAATAGGGTTCCAGACACTGGAAAACACAGTATACATCCAGTAGCCACGGCTCCATGGTCCTTAACAACATATGCCGACCACAGGTGGGTGCAGTGCGTAGGTTCAATAAATTAACATATCTGGCCATCACCTTGAGACTAATTAAATTGGGAAAGACCGCTTCACAATGTAATATATGTATAATTTGTGTTTTAGATTTGGCATTTTTCATGTGAAAGGGGAACGAAATTAATCTTCCAAGAAAAAAACGAATGTCCTGAAGATGGCCCAATAACTGTTTAATTGACCACCGCAGACAACGATGGTAATCTAATAAGGGCCGAAACATATGTCGACTCAAAATAAAATCTAATGTTTTTTCCGATGTCATATTGTAAATAGTGAATATGCTCAAAGAATATGTAAACTGTAGAACCCCGAGTTTGTAAAACGTATTGAATGGAATGAAAGGTATAATTGGTGCATGTAGAAGCCTATACATGTTTTTTAAGATGTTTTTGTAAAAGTGAATATTAAAAGTGATTTATACATTTGTTTTTCTGCATAATTAGTAGGCAGTGACTCTGTATCCTTACCTGTGATTCGACAGGTCCACGAGAGAGGGTTAGTCAGTCTGGTTCGCACTTTTTCACCCAACAACCCTCCAGATCCAACTCAGCAGACCCCTCTGCCCACCCCTGTATTTCATCGGCCGTAGCTTCGGCCTACATTTCTTTGACAGTGGCAACTGCATTTTCTGTCATACAGGGTACTTCCTCAGTCTGAACCATCATCATTTTGGTATCTAAATCAGTGGCAGTTTGTTTCGCAATTCTTTCTGCAAACGCGTTTCCCTCTCCTACTTTGCATGTTACCTTTTGTGTGCCTCGCATTTCACTATTGCTAGGCGCTTTGGAAGCGTGAGTGCAGACAGTAATCGTACAATCAAAGGGCCATGTTGAATTCTGGCGCCATGTGATGTCAAAAACCCTCTGTCAGCCCAGAGTCGACCAAAGTTATGAACCACTCCAAAAGCATACTGACTATCAGTATATATATTCACATTCAAATTTTCAGAAATCTCGCAGGCTCTGGTTAATGCTATTATCTGTGCGGCTTGTGCCGAATTGTAGGGAATTCTTTTGCTTTCTACAACGCTCTCTAGGGTAGTGATAGCATATGCGGCAGTTGTCGTGCCATCTGGTAATTTAAAACATGAGCCGTCACAAAATAACTCTCGATCTGGCTCTTTCTGTGGGATATCACTTAAATCAACTCTCCCCTTGGTTTCTTCCTCAGTGACCATAAAGCAATCGTGGGGGGGAGGTGATTCATCCTTCCCAATTTCTTTTATGGTTGGTGGCATTAATTCTGCAGGATTCAACACGCTACACCTCATAATTTGGATATGGGGCACAAACAAGATAATCTCATATCTTGTCAATCTAGCAGAGGTGATGTGTTGCATCTGTGTCCTATTTAATAGAACGTCTATGGCATGTGGCACCATCAAAATTAAAGTGTGCCCCAATACCATCCCTTCCGTTTGTTTCACTGACGCAGCAGCCGCCGCGACAGATCGCAAACATTGTGGTAGTGTGCGCGCTACAGGGTCCAGCGCAGAAGAAAAATAGCCGCATGGCTTATTTCTTCCACCTTGTTCCTGTGTCAAAACCGCCAATGCACATCCTTCACTTTCACACACAAATAGTCTAAAAATGTTCTCATAATTCGGCGTACGCAAAACTGGAGCCGAGCATAATGCAGTTTTCAATCCATCAAATGCTTTCTGACATTCCTCATCCCACTGCAAAGGCATAACCGCATCCTTTCTAGTCAAATTCACCAACGGCTTCACAATTAATGCAAAATTACCAATCCATTGTCGGCAATATGAAGCCATGCCTATTATGGCTCTGACTCCTTTTTGTGTCTTTGGAATAGGCATACAAGAAATACTTTCTATGCGTTCTGGCGTTAGTCTTCTCCCTCCTTTCGAAAGTAGGTAGCCCAAATAGGCCACCTCCTTTCGATTATATTGGAATTTCTTCAAACTAGCTTTATGGCCATGTGCTGCTAGGTGTGACAGTAGTAATACAGTGCTTTCTTTACAAATCTCCTCTGTGTCTGCAGCTAGCAGTAGATCGTCTATGTATTGCAAGAGTACACAACCCACGGGTAATTCTAGCATGTCTAGCTGCTCTTTTAATGCTCTACTGTAAATACTTGGACTTTCCGTGTAACCTTGTGGGATCCGCGTAAATGTAAATGATCGTCCTCCTAATGTGAAGGCGAACAAATATCTGCTGTCCTTGTCCACTGGAATACTGAAGAACGCGTTTTTCAAATCTACTACACTAAAATATTCTGCTGTAACAGGTATCATTGTCAATATTGTAGTGACATCTGGCACTAGAGGAAATTGTGGATCTACTACCTTGTTCAATGCGCACAAATCAATTATAAAACGGTATGGTACCTCATTGCCTCCTTTTTTATAAACTGGAAGAATCGGGCTGTTGCATGTACTGCCTGTAATTTCCTCGATTACCCCTAATTTCACCAAATCTGTAATAATACTCTTCAATCCTTTCTCACCTTCAGCAGAAATTCTGTATTGGAGTATTCGCGGTAGGGTAACACCTTCTTTCAAAATGATCTTTACTGGCTCTATCTTTAAACATCCTACATCATTGTCATGCATTTCCCATATACAGGTTGGTACTTTACTTAGTTCCCCTGGTAACGTTTTAGACATGAATTCTGACACAGCGGCATTGTGTGGCCAAATCGTTAGGAACACTCCGTCTGCCGTGCAATGTATAACGGAACCTAGTTTTTTCAACAAATTTAATCCCAACAAGTTCTCCCCACAATTTTCTGTTAAAAGGAAAGGACAATGTTCAGTAAATGGTCATATTGTAACTCAGACTGGATTGGACGCTGGGTTTATGACTGGTGTACCTGCGAACCCTACGGAAACATTCTTTTGCCCTGACAGTGGTATATCCGGAACCAAGTGGTGGTCTATTGAACACTTCTGCGCTACTGTATCTACAAGAAAGCGGTGCTCCTCATTTCCGACTCTCATTTCTACGTAGGGTCCTCTCTGATTCACGGGAATAGACACTGGTTCCGACCCCTGTCCTGGGCTGTCCTATTGGGGAATTAACACATCGTCCGATGTGTAATCATTACTATTACTGTAATACGTGTTTGGCTGTGTATCGACCACGTTCCCACTCTTTCCTCTATTTCCCCCACTCTGGTTTCCATATTGTTGATTTTGCTGTCCCTGACTCTGGTTTGGGGCATTTTGGTTTTGGCCTTGGTTTTCATTACCTCCATTATTGTGATGCTGCTGCATACTATTCCTATTTGTTCCATTCGCTTCTGGGTGTCTTCTATGCTGTCTCCTCTGACCAGACCCATTTCTATTCTGTAGATGCGGACATTGCGCTCACCAATGTCCTTCCTCCTTACAATACGCACACTGATTTGGTCCCACTGTTCCCACATGCATATTTGAATTACTCCTTCCTTGTGCGTTTCCTCTCCCTCTATTATGTCCTACTACTTGCTGCATTAATACCTGTGTTCTCAATAGACATTCTTTCAAGTCTGCCCCCACCTGTTTTAGCAATGATAATTTGTTCACCATCTCCTTCTGTCCCTGTGATGGTAACTGCTGCCGTTTATTATGTGGCCCCTTTTTCCCCTTCCCAGGTCTCCCGATATCCCTACTCCTGTACGCAGGTGTAGTAAACATTTTGACAGGTGTAGTAAACATTTCGACATAATCATTATCTAATTCATCTCTAAACTCAAAATGTCTATATACATGTTCTCTCACTTCTTCATCCTTCTCCCCACAGCGTGCTAATGCATTTAAATCTAACAATCGCTGCGGTGGTAATTTCCCAATTAACTGTTTCCATTTCTCCACCAAATATTCACCCATGCATTCCAACACTACCTGTCTTTCGTTGCTTCTTCGAAAGTCATACATCGAAGCCAATGCTGCCGTCCCATCTTCCCATCTATATACATCTCTGCCTGTTGCTGCAATTCCACCTTCCTTTCTTTGCTGATCGCACTGCGAGTTACTCTCATGCATCCCCGTTGGTCAGTCCCGCCTCTTGCCCCCGTGGTTTCAACTTCAACCCCAGGGGGAACAGACAGTACCGAGTCTGTGTCTGCGGCGGGAGGTGCGGATGGCACAATGGGAACAGGGAGTGTCTGTTGTTGGCCTGGTTAGTTAATAGGAAGTGTTATGTGCGCGGTCTGTGGCTGTGGGAGGGCTTGAGCTACCGGAGGGGAAGCTTGGGCTATGGGCGGGGTCTGGGCAATAGCTACTGACGTGTCTGGCCTCACTTCTGATCTTGGGCCTTGTTTTGTATGGGTCAATATATTTTCTATCAATTCATCTGCTATGTGTAATTCCCGTTGTGGATATATCTTTTCTATATTCAACTGGTCTCGCCTACCTGCCCTTCTTAGACTCTCAGTCCACTCCTCCTCTTCTTTCTCTTCCGCTACTTCACCTTTCGATTTATGCCTGCGTGCATGCTTCGCTCTGCTTTTAAATCAGAGCATTGCTTCCTTTCTCCAGTCTTTAATAGTCTCAAATGCTGCAGGACGCGCTTTCTTTCTTATCAACACCCTTTCCAGGTTATCCATCCTAAGGTGGACAATACCGCAGGCATGTTTCAACCTTTCCCCTGGTTTTCCCCTGCCCTTACCTACGGCGTTTGATTTTGCAAAGTCAACTCTCAACCAATATCAGGATTACTTTGAATCGAGGAATGACTCACCTGATAAATCAAGTCGTCTGTATACTGATGCAACAAAGGACGTTGTGTCTGCGTTTCTTGGCTTCTGCCTCGTTTCGGGAACCTCGCCTCCTTGTTCTCTAGCCAGGCACGTCGATCAGGGATCAGATGTGTGCAGATCTGCAAAGGAGTCTCTCATCACTTTTACAGGGCGCCCCGAACACCTCTTGATCCCGGCTCAATCGTCCCGTCCTCGCCGTTCTCCGCCTTACTCAATTACAATGTTATGCGATGGAACAAGTGGGGGAGGGTCCCTATTCGGGCGCCATCTTGAAAGGGGCCCCTAGGGGTCCCTAACGTCTATGGAAACAAGGCGAGTCACCACACACGATACATACGCCAGACACAAGGTTGTATTCCCAAAGCTAGGGTTTATTGCAAAGCAAAAGTCTCAGTTGGCCAACTCGGTCTCACGCCCTGCGACGTGTATCTCTAGACCTCGAGGGACGCAAGAGAGTGAATTACGTACATCACTTACATATATACAAAATGCATATCAAACAATCAGCTATGACATGTTTAACACCCCCCTTTCATTGAGTTTCTTTGAATTTGGTGTGATGATGGACATCTCTGACAACTATGACACCTTCAAACATCTATTCTAGTAACAATTTGCAATTTGTGAGTGCGGAGGCATCTTTCTGTTGTTGAATAGAACACAGCGCTTCTGTTCTTGGAAGCGAGCTACATACGAGGGGGAAGAGTTGCATTCCGGACCTTCCTATCTATTAGGTGCTATTCGTGTCCTGGGAGCCGACACGCTCTAGCGGGCTCAGCAAAGGGGGGCCATAAGAAAAGCATAATTCAAGCCTTTAGCTATATTATTCTAACATATTCTACCATATAACGAGACTGGCTGGCAGCTGCAAAATGATTAAATGCCCTGCAGCTCTGCTTCAAGGCTACATTCGGTAGGGAGTCGGGCATTCTTCCTGGCGCTGCCTACGTTTGTGTTTCAACAAACTCTTGTTATCCTCTGGGCCCTGCGGCCTTGTCCTTTTTACGTACAGACAACAATGTTTTACAGTCGAGCAGTGTAAGCGGAAAATATACTGCGAAGCAATAGGAACAGAAAGCAATGAGAATGGTTAGAAAACAAAATGGCGATTCTTGTTACATCAAAATGGCCGTTCATTGGCAAACTCGGAAACCTATATTCTGCCATATCGTGCATGAGACGGTTGGCCCAAGGCCACCAAAATACGTTTGCGGCCACAAAGTAGAGGTATCCATTTTTCTAGACTGACATCACGATCCCGTGCGGGTGAAATGACAGTGAGAGACCACCCCTTCTTAAAATGTATGGACAAAGGGGGAGAGAGACACCATTGTGCTGGGACAGACCTCAGCTGCACATTACAGGAGAAGTGTACACACCTCGAGGTTGAGTAGAAGGGATGATTGGGTGTATAGCCGAGGCACTTATAGGATTCTCGTAGCATCCAATTGTGCCTGCAAATAAAGAGTACCTGGAAGAATGGAGAAATTATGCCAGGCTGTTGACATGAGTGGAGGATGAAGAAGGGCCAGTACACATAACAAAAATAGAAAATGCGACGCTGTGCTTCAGAAACAGTTGTACAGTACAGATAGGGAAGAATGAAGGGTGCAAACGCATCATGGACATTGATGGACCGAAACTGGGCCTGTGGTTCACGGCCCATATGCAGCTCCCACCAAATTGGGGTGGCATCTGTTCGATAGTAGTGTTACATGCACCATCACTGGTAGTGCCTCATAGTGATTTGGTACAAAAAGTAAAATACCAACTAGTAAACAGTGACAAGAATGAGAAAAGGTCAAAACGCACAAAAAGAGACAATTATTTCCTGACAGAATCTGTAGAAGCACTAGACACTATCCCATCTAAGCACAGATTGTTGAGCAAAGCATCTACTTTCTTTGTGACCATTCTCGCCCCTGGCTTACAGATGGCAGCAAATACCAAATGGTTGTAGACAACCAGATGGGACTTACTGCAGGCCATAAATGCCATAGAAAAGCGGTTTAATGTGATTAAAGAAGAGCTGAGAGCAATCAGATTGATGACTCTCCAGAACAGGTATGTCCTCAACCTCCTCACTACAATGGAGGGAGGCGTGTGCACATAAATTAGCTTAAGTTGCTGCTCATTTATACCTGCAGATGATGAGAAGAATGGGAGCTTGACAGAAGCAATAACAATCCTGCAAAATGTACATGCAAAAATGGTCAAAGAAACCAGTGACGTTAAGGATGAGGACTGATTTACGGCTTTGTTCTCATGGGTGCCGACCTGGCTAGACAATGCATTTAATGCCTCCCTTGTTACAGCATTGGCTTATTTCTGCAATCACTCCTTTGCCATTGGCTCCTTCCCATTACCCCCCAAGCACTCGCTTGTGCACCCTCGCCCTAAAGAGCCTTCTGAAAGTTTAAAAAAAAGCCTTCTGCCAACCCTTCCTGCTCAGCTAGCTACCACCCTATCTCCATTACCCTCTTCCTGGACAAACTCTTGGAGAGGCTGACCATCTCCCAACTGATACTGATCCACCACACTGAATCTGTTTGTTGTCTCCACAACCATCAGTCTGGCTTCAGAGTAGTCAGAAGCATGGAAACTGATCTCCTGAACACGTATGAAGACTTACTCTCTAATCTAGACTCCTTACGTTCTCATCCTTCTCGATATTTCCTCTGCCTTTGATAGGTCAAACATGCTACCCTTATAAATCAGCTCCGTGATATCCATGGCACAACATGACCCGGCACTGGACTGGTTGACCACCTTCCTATCTGATCAGCCTTACCAGGTTCAAACTGGCCCTTTTCTCTCCTCCATCACACTCTCCACCTGTGGAGTCCCTCAGGGCTCTATCCTCTCACCATTGTCGTGAATCGACGATATCGACCCTTCTGGTCTGCCTGGTCCCTCAGTCAAAAACTAGTACTCTGTTCACTTTCAACATGGCCGGCGCCATGTTTCGCTGCAGTCTAGTCTTCCCTGTTGATCACATGCTTCCTTGAAAACACACCTGCCCACGCGTTTCCGCGCGTCTCAACGCTTGCTTGCTTGCGCCTCGCCCGGCAAGTTGTATTGTAGTTTCTAGCCCCTTTTCTTCGTGATTCCTGGTACCCAGCTTCCCTTCCTTCCTGGTCTCCTTCCTATCCCTTTCGCATCCTCAATTTGGAACCTCGTTACCCTGCCCTTCCTATTCTGGTTCCGTCCCGGACCCTTCCTGGAACATTGAACATCTCCTGAGTCCCGGTGCCCTGCGACCGGGAGCCACTGACCTGCACCGAAGCCCAGCAGACTGGATTCAGAGGGCTCTAGACCTTACCTCTACAAGGCATGCTCGTCCAGGAAAAAGAAACCCGCAAACTCCAAGAAGATATCCATAAGAATCAAACACGTGAGTCACGAATTTGAGGACTCCGTTTCTGACAGTTTGAGACGCCAACCGACTACAACTATTTCCACCATGGAGGCAGCCATTCAAGACCTAATGAGAGGTATACCGAAACTCACTACTGAAGTACAGAAACTTAAGGCTGAAAATGCTACCTTAAAACAGCTTGTTTTGTCCAGGGATTCAGCATATCAGGAGAGTGCATCGGTAGGAGGCATTGCGGATAAGTATGATGGGAATCCAAAAACCCTGCGTTCCTTCCTGGATTCATGCTTGGTTCATTTCACCTTTACACCATACTACTTCTCTACCCCCAGAGCTAAGGTGGAGTTCATGATCTCTCATCTATCTGGCAACGCACTGGCCTGGGCAACTCCTTTAATCTCTTCTGGGACTTAAGTGCTTCACAATTACGATGAATTCATTTCTGCCCTCAAGGCCATGTTCTACCGTCCCGAAAGGTGTATTCCACCCAGGAAAAATTGTTAGAATTCCGGCAGGGAAATCAGGACATGCTGACATATGTTACCCGTTTCAAACAATTGGCTAAGGATGCTAACTGGACCCCAGAAGCCTGTTTTACCTTGTTCAGATGCGGATTAAGCAAAGAAGTCAAGGATGAATTAGCCAGAGTAGCCCATCTAGCATCCTATCAGGCCCTCTTAGATCTGTCCTTACAGATAGATTTCCGGCTAACTCACTCTTAGAAATGATACGTGAAGAGACTGCAATATCGGACATTTGGAAGGAGTATGTTTCAGACAATCCCTGGACCCTCTCTATTAAGGATGGATGCCTCTTTAAGGACAAGTGTTTGGTTGTTCCTACCCAGAAACTTCCGTCCAAGATTATGAGTCTCTGCCATGATATGTTTCATTCCAGGCACCGTGGCATCACGGCCACTTATCAGACAATGAGAAGAAACTTTTGGTGGCCTCAGATGCGTTCCGACATACGCACCTATATACAAGCCTGCTCAGTCTGCAACCAGAACAAGACCGACAACAGGAAGCCAATAGGCTTGCTTCATCAAGCTTCATTACCATCTCGACCCTGGGAAATCATTGCCACAGATTTTATTGTGGACCTTCCTCCCTCCAGAGGATTTACCACCTTAATGGTCACTATAGACCTCTTTTCCCACATGGCTCATTTTACCCTTCTAACCAAACTACCTTCAGCGCCCGAGATGGCAGGGATCTTTGTTACTCACATATTCCGGTTCCATGGACTGCCCTCCAAAATCATGTCTGATCACGGACCACAATATATTTCCAGGTTCTGGAAGCACCTTTGTCAACAGGTATCCAACGTGCATTGGCATCAGCTTACCATCCACAAACAAATGGAGTTGCTGAGAGAGTAAACCAAACCTGGAACAGTATCTACGATGTTTTGCATCTAAGGTACAAGATGACTGGTCACTCCTGATCCCTGTGGCTGAATTTGCCTACAATAATTCAGACCATTCCATGACAAGGATTAGTCTGTTTTTGTGTAACCAAGGGTTCCACCCTTCGGTATTACCCACACTCTTACCACCACCCATGTTGACTCCTTCAGTAGACGCTTGGATTGCTCAATTTATCTCCATTCACAAGCTAGTTAAGGAACACCTAGAAAAGGCCAGGATGGACATAAAAAGGTTTGCAGATACCAAAAGGCATCCCGGGCCTTCCTACACTGTCGGAGATAAAGTTTGGCTCTCATCGCGATATCTACCCAGGCATCTGAAGCCCAACAAGTTGGCTCCTCATTTTTACGGACCCTTCACAGTAATAGAGATTATCAATCCAGTCGCCTTTCGACTCCAATTACCAGCCACTTGGAAGAAGATCCACCCTGTTTTTCATACATCACTGCTGAAACCCTTCCACCAGTCAATCAAGCCAATACCTCGACCTCCTCCACTTCTTGTTAATAGCCAAATCGAGTTCGAAGTGTCTCGGATCTGCGATTCCAGATACAGAAGAGGTCATCTCCAATATTTGGTGGAATGGAAGGGCTATCCACCTAGCGAACGAACTTGGGAACCAGTGTCCAATATGAATGCACCACGCCTATTGCAACCTTTTCATCGGACTCATCCAGGCAAGCCGTGTGGACTGGAGTTTAGGCGGAGGCATGCTGTCATGAATTGACGATATTGACCCTTCTGGTCTGCCTGGTCCCTCAGTCAATGACCACTACTCCGTTCACTTTCACATGGCCAACACCATGTTTCGCTGCAGTCTAGTCTTCCCTGTTGATCACATGCTTCCTTGAAAACAGACACGCTCCCGCGTTTCCACACATCTCAACGCTTGCTTGCGCCTCGCCCAGCAAGTTGTGTTCTAGTTTCTAGCCCCTTTTCTTCGTGATTCCTGGTACCCAGCTTCCCTTCCTTCCTGGTCTCCCCTCCTATCCCTTTTGCGTCCTCAATTCGGAACCTCAATACACTGTCCTTCCTATCCTGGTTCCGTCCCGGACCCCTCCTGGAACATTGAACGTCTCCCGAGCCCCAGCACCGCCATGACCAGGAGTCACAGACCTGCTCGCTCACCGAAGCCCAGCAGACTGGATTCAGAGGACTCTAGACCTTACCTCTACAAGGCACGCTTGTCCAGGAAAAAAAACCTGCAAACTCCAAGAAGATATCCACAAGAATCAAACAGGTGAGTCACGAATCCGAGGACTCGATTCTGACAACCATGGCTCTTCAACATCTACCTTGACCGTCTGGCTCACTTGATCTCCACTTTCTGTCATCACTTCCAGTGTTATGCAAATGCACGTAGCTCTCCTTCAAGCTTCCCTCCACTGCCTTCTCTACCTCCTCTCTCATTCCTGACTGTTTGACTGCTATTCAGGCATGGTGCGCTGCTAATAATCTCTGCCTTAATGCCAGTAAGAGTGAGACCCTTCTCCTTGGGACCCCTGCTCCCTCTTTCCCTCCTAATCTATGGCTGCTCTCCGTGAGTCCCCTCCCCTCACCCATTTGTGAGGCTAAAAACCTTGGCGTCATCTACGACTCCTCTCTCTCCTCTCCTCAAAATGCTGTACCTTGCCAAGAAGGCTCACTTTCAGCTGCACCTCGTCAGAGACATTCTCCCTTTCCTCACCTTCCCCCAGAAACTCAATGTATCCAGAGCTCTGTTCCGACCCAGGCTAGACTACTGAAACACCCTCTTCCTCAATCTGCCTTTATCCTCCCTTTACCCCCTTCATCTAATCCAGAAAAGGGCTGTGAAACGTATCCTTGGCCTCAAGCCCAGGGATCACATGTCTCCTGCTCTAAAATCTCTCCACTTGCTCCCAGTGGCTGTGAGGAGACCCTCTGCATCATCCACAAGGCTTTCTAGCTCCGGGGACCCCACTACATCCAACGCTCTATCCCTAAATACCTCCCTGCTAGAGCCCTTCAGTCTTCTAGCTCCAACATTCAGCAGATCAGATGCCTTCCAAGCAGAGAGTGGGGAGTAGATCTCCCTCCTCGGCAGAAGCCTCCCTCTGCAATGGCCTCTCTAGTACTCTCAGTCTAGAGCCGGATCTCGGAAAGCTTCTCAAGACCCTCCTTTTTTCTTTTTCTTTCCCTCCCCCCTCCTATGCTAATGCCCCCTTTGTTGCATTGACTGGCTGCCTGGTCCCTTCTGAGCTCCACAGTGCACAACCCTTCTCACCCAGTTACCCCAGCACCGTGTCATCCTGAACCCCCCCCCAACCTGCACTTGCCCTTATGGGCCCCTTTTCCCCTGACAAGCCTGGTGGGTTGCATCCCTCCCTAGCCTGGTCCACCCCCATCTACCTAGCATATTGCCCACCTGGCCTCCCCTTAGCACTTGCCTAGCCCCATGGGCCCTCTTCTTCCCCTCCTCCTCCCCCTGCACTTATACGTCCTCTTGCCTGCACCGCCCTCCCACCCTAGCATTATCCCTTCTGCCCAACCTACTCTCCCCTCCCTACTCCATTCCTCCTGCACTTATTGTTACTACACTTGCACAATCCGAATGCCACAAGGCCTAGTAGGGCGGTTATTGTTGTTTTCTTCCCTGCCCCAAGCCGCATTTTCTGTCTTGTGGCGCCTTGAAACACCATTTTTTGTATAGGCGCTTTACAAAAAAACAATAAATAAAATAAATTAAAAAAATATTACTGGCAGCTCTGATACTAACAGGTCTATGCGTTTTGCAATTTATACAGTCAGAGTGCAAACATGTTGGAAATAAGGCCATGGAACATCACATGATAACAGTTATACTGGGTAAAGATAACGTGCTACATATCCACACCCAAACAGATGAGCCATATGAAATGCACCCTATTGAAAGACCAATAGGGGCCACAGGCACTATGTTTGAGCCCCCTCTCGAAATACATGGAACACTGGGTCGATTGTGAAGGAGATGGGGAGTGCTGCTTAATGCCATGTGGGCCAGAAGAATACGTAGAGAAAGGAGGCAGCCTGAGGTGGGGGGGGGTGTAAAATATGGATACCGAAAGATGGATATGATAGGATGAGGGAAAATAACGTAGGTGTGGTCAATAAAT
Organism: Ambystoma mexicanum; assembly: GCF_040938575.1. Classification (NCBI taxonomy): domain Eukaryota; kingdom Metazoa; phylum Chordata; class Amphibia; order Caudata; family Ambystomatidae; genus Ambystoma; species Ambystoma mexicanum. Next base: position 730,920,830 of record NC_090924.1, read on the forward strand.
TGACAGAGGGGGAGGATGGTAATGGAGGTGAGAGTTGCTCTAGTATTTGCCATGCATCCAACAACCCCACCTATTCCCCACCACAATCACAAACGAAAGTATAAGCTATTAAATGCCATGTAGTTGCTGTTAAGAGTAGAATATATGGTGTGACACTAGCAGGGCAGCAGGTAGTTGCACTTATTATATACACAGGTAGGGAATAATTAAATGGCAGCATGCAAACACAGAAAATGTACGTAACAGACATGAAGAACACGTAGACATGAAGAGCATGCAGACATGAAGAACACTTGCACTTAGACATGAAGAATATTTACACATAGACACGAAGAATATGTATATGAAGACACAAAGAACATTAACATGTAAGAGACGAAGGGCACAACATGGCGGAGAATGAAACAAAGTACTACCATTTTAGACTAAACCCAACAAGGCGTCAATTCTGAAATACTGTAGCCTGACATAAAATTGCTTAACACACAGTTCCCAGGCCTCGAGGAGCTCAGACAGTAGCCCCCATGACCAAGGGCAGTTTGGCATAGCAAGCTGAAACCACATCAGATAACATTTCAAAGGGTATGCAGCACAATTATTAAAGTAATTAGTTTCAGTTCGGTAGCAGTGAGAAGTACATATATCCTTGAATGTCAGGTGCAAGTAGCTACCGTTCTAATTGATCACATAACAAATTAATATACAACGCCCCAAGTGGACACTGAGAATGCACACACACGTTGGAACAGCAGAATATATATATAGATGAAATTAGATAGGTCCTGAACAGTGGGCCTCTACCACGTGACTGAAACAATGGTAATTTATGCTAGAGCCTGCCATTTCCTTACCACATTCCGGCACAGGGGCAGGGCACCAAGGACACGAACAAGACTGATAGTGAAACCATCAGGCCTGGGAACGAGTAGGGAGTATCTTTTTTAAACTGGATCATAGCAGTTCACCCATCCCTCCTTCCTCACTACATAACTTGGCACCGTTTGATGGTGGTCAATGCTGATGAGGTAAAAACTGGCCAATAACTTTATGTTCCTTCTACCGACTAGTGTATGTGATGACTCCGATGGAGTCATCACTGTTTTCACGGTGGTGACCTCTTCCCATGTGGCCAGGGGACGGTAGCTGCTGCCTGATCCTGACCCTCGGGCGGCTATATGGGGGACAATCAAATGGGGGGAGACAGCCTCTGGGGCAATGCCACGGCATCATCGGATGAGACATGGTATCCCCCTTTTCCCTTGCAGTATGAACTTCCCATTTGCAGCATTCTAATGGCCAATTGTAGTTCCTCCCCTGATCCCCCTATGGAGAGTGCTGAAACCCTCTTGTTACCCCCTGTGAACCAACTCGCAAACACAAAAATGCCTTTTAAAACTGCTAACTGTATAACTGTACATATCAATCCTCCATGACTGACTTGCCATCAAAACCCATTTTGAAGATTCATCTGACGTTTTCATGCAAGTTACCAAAAGGGGACCTCTGTTCACAGAAACACCTCAATACTGCAACAAGGAAGGCGAGTGGAGGAATGCAAAGTAAGCGAAGCCCCATGCACAGACAGCACTCTAGTTGCTGGGAGCACACACCTGTGCCCGGGACATATAAACCAGGACCACCAGAAACTAAGTAAGGCTGCTGGTGGGAGCGGGCGGTTTCCCTCTGTGCGACCGACAGGCTATAAGAAGGAAGGTGGAGCCAACTGTCTCAGGTCCAGAGAAGCAGAAAGCTGCACAAAGAAGGCTGCACACGGCGGAAACGGCAGAAGCCAGTTGTGAGGGGTCAGTAATATGAGGCTCCTAACTGAGTTTAGTTTTCTTAAGCTTTGACATCTTATTTGGAAAAGAAATATAAATAAAAGCTAACTAAACATACTCTACCAGAGGATTCCCTAGCTATTCTAGGATCTAAGGGAAAACCTCCTAGCATACACAAAACCAGCCCTCACACTAAACAATCAAACATAAAAAGTAAAGCAAAACAACATAAATAAGAGATTACCAAATAATGATATGATATGATATGATATCATATGGCATTTGGAACGTGCCTATACACAAGTGTTTCAAGGCGCGACGAGGCAGGGAGGGAGAACAAGGGGAGACAGACAAACGATCCTACTAGACCAGGTGTCATTCAGATCGCGCAAGTGCATGGGTAGAGGGGACGGGAAAAAGTGCAAGGGGGAAAGGGAGAGGGGAAAGTGCAGTACAAAGTGATTAGTAAAATACGAGATAAATAGTAAGGGCCAGCTGGTGGCAAGTGCAGTATAAGTGCAGACAAGTGCTGGGAAGGGGGGCTGTAGGGATACATAGGCAGTCCCGCAGTGCAGGGGTTGCCAGGGAGGCAGTGCAGGGGAGAGTGGCTGGGCCAAGTACCGAGATTGGTGAGTGGCCCAGTTGCTGATTCAGTACAGTTTCAGTGATTTAGCAGGGGAGAGGGGGAGAGAAAGCAGAAGCAAAGAGGAAGGTTTGAGGTGCTTCCGGAACCGGAGATGGTTCTCCTCAAGTTTCAGGGAGGCAGGAAGGCTGTTCCAGAGGGAGGCCCCCGCTGCGGAGAGAGATCTCCCCCCAACTCGTTGCTTGGAGAAGCGGCTGACCCTGAGGGAGTTGGAGGCGGATGAGTGAAGAGCTCGAGAAGGAAGATATTTAGGAAGAGAGAGTGAAGGTATTTTGGCCCAAGGCCCCAGAAGGCCTTGTGGACAATGCAGAGGGTTTTGAACTTTATCCTCGCAGCCACAGGGAGCCAGTCTAGCGATTTCAGTCCTGGAGAGATACGGTCCCTGTGCTTGAGGCCAAGGACAAGTCTCGCAGTCCTGTTCTGGATGATTTGCAGCGGGCGGAGAGTAGAGGCAGGCAGATTTAGATAGAGGCTGTTACAGTAGTCCAGATTCGAGAGAACCAGGGCTCTGGAGACAGTGAGCTTCTGGGGGAAGGAGAGGAAAGGAAGGATACCTCTGAGGAGGTGCAGCTGGTAGTGTGACCTCTTAGAAACGTCAGAAATGTGAGGAGAGAAGGAGAGTGTGGAGTTGAAGATGACCCCGAGGTTTTTTGCCTTGCAGGTAGGAGCAGGAAGAGGGCCAAGTGAGGCTGGCCAGAGAGCTGCAGAGAAGGAGGGAGTGGGTGTGCCGATGAGTAGAATCTCAGTCTTACTGGCATTAAGGCAGAGGTCGTTGGCGGCACACCATTCCTGGATAGCGGGATAGCAGAAAGACAGACAGAGATCAGGGAAGGAGAAGAGGAGGCCGAGGGTAGCCTGAAAATGAGCTGGGTATCACCCACATAGCACTGAAAGTTGGGGCAGAGAGCAGAGATGCGGATTGCAAGAAGTGCCAGATACTGGTTGAACAGCCAGGGAGAGAGGTTAGAACCCTGGAGGACACCACAGGTAGAGAAAAAGATGTCAGAGAGGAAAGACCCCAGTTGTACCTGGGAGGGTCGATTTGAGAGGAAAGAGGTCAGCCAAGCCAGAGCCTGACCAGTGATACCCAGGTTATCACAGAGACGGTTGAGCAGGATGGTATGGTTGACAGTGTCAAAGGCAGAAGAGAGATCGAGCAAAATGAGAACACATGGAATGTTAGAGTCAAGGTTCGAGAGTAGATCCTCACGGATGTTCTGGAGAGCAGTTTCCGTGCTTCTGGCGGCTCTGAAGCCAGACTGATGGTCATGAAGGCTACCAACAGATTCAGCATGGAGATTCAGCTGGGAGATGGCCTGTTTCTCCGGGAGCTTGCCCAGGAAGGGAGAGATAGAGATTGGGTGATAGTTAGCTGGGGAGGAAGGGTCGGAAGAGGGTTTCTTAAGAAGGGGGTGCACAAGGGAGTGCTTGAGAGGGGATGGGAAGACTCCAAAGGCGAAGAAGTGGTTGCAGAAGTCAGCAAGGGCAGGAGCCAAGGAGTCGATGTGGTCCTTGATAGTTTTGGAGGAACAGGGGTGGACCTGTTTTGACGAGACTTTCATAGATCGGACTTGTCTCGAAACCTCGTCAGCAGAAAAAGGGGAAAGGCAGAGAAGGGGAGAGGTGGGGTGGCTGCAGAAGGGCCATAGGACGGGCAGGGAATAGAGGGGGGGAGGTGATAGGAGGAGAGTGAGGACAGGATGTCCTGAGTTTTTGAAATGAAGTGGGAGGCCAGTGCCGTACAGAGGGCCTGGGAGGGGACAGGAGAGGTAGAAACTGCAGCAGGGTTGGCCAGCTCCTTGCAGATTTTAAAGAGTTCGGCCGAATTGTTAGATGCCGCAGTGAGGCGGGCTTGGATAAAGGCTCTCTTCTTGGTGAGAACGGAGATCCGGTATTGCCTTTGGAGCAGGCGACAGGCCAGTTTGTCAGAGGATGAACATGAAGCACGCCATTTCCTCTCTGCCACCCTGCACTTGCGTTTAAGGGTGACGAGATCCGAGTCATACCAGGAGTTGCATTAGAGTATCAGATATAGCAGAGTGGAGAGAGGAGAGGGCTGTGTCAGGATGGGAGTCAGCCGAGGAGGAGGGGGCGGGAAGGTGGCAGCGAAAGCCTCAACTGACACACGCTTCATGGGTCGGATGACCGAGAAGGAAGGTGGCAGTGATGAGGGTGGCTTTGCCTGTGGGGTAGGGAGGTGGAGGTGGGAAGAAAGGAGAAAGTGATCACTCCAGGAGAGAGGAGTGGAGAGAGGGACAGAGAGGGGAAGGTCAGAAGAGATCAGGGCATCTAGAGTGTGCCCTGTAGAGTGGGTCAGCCCGGACGGGAGAATAGAGAGTGAGAGAGAGTCGCAGAGGTCGCGAAAGAGTTCAGAGGGGGGACAGGAGGCATCCAGGTGGATGTTGAAGTCTAAAAGAATGAGGAGTTGAGTGGTTGAGGACAGGAGTGAGGAGGAGAGGTCCGCCCACTCGGAGAGGAAGGAGGAAATTTGACCAGGTGGCCGATAGTAGCAATGGTAAGGGAATGGCTAGGAGAGAGAGAGATTCGGCTGTCATGATCTCTGCATCCAAAAGATCAGGACTTGCCCGACTCCCTTGTAAGCAGACCCATAACCCCGGTTCCGAGTGCCAGCCAGTCCCAATTGGGACCTTTTGGACCCTGTCCTGGCGCCAGTGGCACCAGGCTCATAAAGATGCCCAGTCCCAGCGCTGGAAGCGCCGGGCTCATAATGCTTGGGTGGACTTACCTGCAGCAGACCATGCTGCTTACTTACCTGCCAGTTGAACCCCTGATCCTCTTCTGTTTGGGACTACCTTTCCTGTTGGGTGGGGCAGGAGCCACTCCCTAGGTTCAGAACACTGGAACTCTTCTGGAAAGCAGGAACTCTTTTCTTACCTAGGCGTGGCTGTGGAAGGAGACACCTAAGCACTACAGGAGGCTATTTAAACCACACCCGGTGGATGAATCTTGCTTTGCGTTATTCTGCATCCTCTGCAGCAGAACGCTCATCGTGTCTTCTGCATCCGGTCCTGGGCTTAAGGAAAAAGGCTTACCATCCTGAATCCAGTCTTCAGCAACACCTATAAAGACAAGAAAGAACAGGTTAGGATTCCGGCATCTGAAAGGCAAAGGCTTACCTACTCTTCGTGCGCTCCGGAGGTCTTCACACTGCATTCCGGCATCTGAAAGACAAAAGCTTACCAACTCTTCGCACGCTCCGGAGGCCGTCGGCGCTGCATCCCGCATCTGAAAGACAAAACAAGGTGCGTTTAAAGACATTGGGGAACTTTAATACTCACGTGCCATTACTCCTTTCCACATCTAACCCAGTGGGTATCCCGGCACCCTGCAGCCGCTCCGAACTTGTACCTGCAAAATAAAAAGACAGTTAGAGCGCATCGTGAAGCTGGCAACAAGCTCTTACTTACGTGCTTCCAGGCGCTTCTATTCATCACACGGGCTCCATCTTCAACTCACTTCAGCCCGTCATCCGCCATCGCCGGAACCCTGCAAAACAAGAGACATCATTATTAAAGACTTTAAAGACATTTGAGTTACTCGAAACTTACCGTTCGTGCAGTAAACGACGGACAGCAGTCCTCTGAAGTCAAGAGGCCTGCGCTACCTATCCAGTGAAGAAACTGGTTACAGCACCCTGCCCCGAGGCAGATGGAGAGCTCGGCATTCACTTACCTAAGACATCTTACTCTGCACGTCAGGCATACAGTGCACAGAGGTCCAGCCCAAAGAGCCAACCGGGTGCTGCACATCACCTTTGAAGATACGGTAGTCGCCTAGTCAAGACCGGCGCCTCTGCGAGAATCAGGTGAGCGTTATAGAACGCAAAGCCTACCGCAAAACTCTCACCCAGGCGCTATGGAAACCTCGGATACTGACCACCTAGCCCGGTTACTTGGGGAACTAAGGGCAGAAGTGCATGCAGCTCATCAGGAAACGAACGCTTTAAGAAGGGAACTAATTATTTCCAAGGAGAGAACAGATGATCTTGCTAGACAATTGCTACAGTCACAAGCCGGACAGACCCCGCTACCCGCATCAGGGGCAAATCTTCCTTCAACATCCTCTATGAATCCAGTGCAGATCAACCTACCTGGGAATGTACCTCTGGCTCCGCCCGAACGATTTTCTGGTGACCCAAAGAGGTTTGCGGTATTTATCAATCAGTGCCGGTTGCACTTCTTATGCCGGCCAGCAGCCTTTCCAACTGATCAAGCTAAAGACCTTTTGGCTTATATTGCGTCTTTCAACAGACTGATAGTGGAAACTCGATGGCCTTAGGACAAAAGGATTACGCTGTTTTATAGAGGTCTACGTGGAGAGCTCAACGATTTATTAGCCCAAGTAGTGAATCCCCCGCAAGACTGTTCGGACTATATTGACTTAGTCGTTCAAATTGACCACAGACTGCAGAACAGGAAGGCCGATCGTTCCAAGTTTGATGCTCGAGTATTTTCCAAACCACCAACTCCTACCAAAGGAGTAGACTCCGGGGAACCCATGCAAATAGGGGGCCTGAAAGGACCACTAACACAAAAGGAGCGGGAAAGGAGAAAACAGCTGCAATTATGCCTCTATTGCGGAAACTCGGGGCACTTTCTTCGAGACTGTCTGGTGAAACCAGCCAAGAAGGCAGTAGGAGCTGCAGTTACCAGGGTCACAAACTCTGAGCAGGGAAACGACGTCGCCCGACAAGAATAGAGGTCCTCTTGCCGAGCGTTAAAACCAGTTCCGTGACCTCGCATTTCGTGATACCTATGGTCCTCATTAGCCCTGAACATCCGGATCGATTACATGCGATTGAAGCTTACGTCGACAGCGGTGCCATCGGCAATTATGTGGATCATGAAATGGTTTTGAGGATGAATCTGACTCTTTGTCCAAAGGCTGTAAAGGACGTCATTACTACGGTGGATGGTACGGAGATAGCCTCCGGACCAGTAACGCATACCACCCAAGAAGTGACGCTAGTAAGTCAAGATGGACACCATGAGAAGATCGTGTTCGATGTGATCAAGGCCCCTCAGTTCCAGATTATTCTAGGAATTCCTTGGTTAGAGAAGCACAATCCTCAGATCGATTGGCGAGCAAGAACGGTTCAGTTTCCAGAATGTGTCTCTACTTGTCACCCTCGACCTGGTGTTGCACTGGCAGCAATTTCCTCAGAGGCTCCCCAGTTACCTCCTGAATACCTAGAATTCCAAGATGTTTTCCGGAAGGATCAGGCTAACTCTCTACCTCCTCATAGGTCCTATGACTGCCAGATAGACCTGATACCTGGATCTACTCCTCCTTGTAGTAGAATTTATGCCCTCACCGAGCCTGAGAATCTTCACCTCCGACAATACCTGGATCAATACCTAACGAATGGGTTTATTCGTCCTTCCAAGTCCCCTGCTTCCTCAGCTTTGTTCTTCGTTCCAAAAAAAGAAGGGGACCTTAGAACTTGTATAGATTATCGCGCCTGGAACCAGATCACCGTTAAGAATAGATATCCCTTACCTTTGATCCCTGAACTCCTGGACCAAGTCAGAAAAGCATGCATATATACAAAGCTGGATCTTAGAGGAGCCTACCACTTGGTACGAGTAAAAGAGGGCGATGAATGGAAGACGGCCTTCTGCACCAAGTATGGGCTATTTGAATATCAGGTCATGCCCTTCGGACTTTGCAATGCCCCGGCCGCCTTTCAATATTTTATGAACGATGTCCTCAGAGAGCTCATAGATGTGTGTGTTGTTGTTTACATTGACGACATCCTCGTTTATTCTTCATCGGAAACTGAACATCGGAAACACGTGAAAATGGTCCTCGAGAGATTGCGTCAACACAAACTTTTCGCTAAATTGGAAAAATGTGTTTTCAACGTGACTGAAGTTGAATTCTTAGGATTCATATTATCACCTAGCGGAGTGCGTATGGATTCAAAGAAGGTCGATGCAATTCTCAAATGGC